>NC_135272.1:33140000-34497500 GCF_051311805.1 Agelaius phoeniceus | reverse complement strand
GCCATACCAGAAAGAAATTAGTCAAGTGACATATGAGCATTTCTCTGGTTGTGCAGATAACCTTTTTATAATAGTGATTTAAATAAATCAATTCAAAGGATAAAGCACCATATCTGTTCCTGGGAGAGGGAATGGGAAGAAATAATTTTCTTATCTTCTGCCCACTAGTCCCTTTTTTTTCTTAGCTAATAAAGGTCAGTGTAAGAAATCTTGTTTATTTTTCTTTTATACTTAAACCTAAAAATAGAGAAGTCTGTGGTGATACACAAAAGCAATTCTAAAAGTTACTGTTCCCTGATTTTCTATGGTTAAATATGTACTTCTTGAAGAGAGTCAGGAATTCTACAGAAGTACTGTTTTATTGTCATGGATTCCACAGATCACCCATGCAAGGCTGTGTAATCTATTACAGAAAAGCATTTCCAGTTATTTTTAGGTATATTTAAGTATGATTTATTATCACCTTGTATTTTGACTCTCAACTTCTTCCTTAAATTTGCCTAGATCTGTGGAGATCATTAATTTGTTCTAGTAAATACAGCTTTGAATTTGCACTGAGCTTTTTTTAAAGAGCCAGTATAGGGCAGAAATGGTAAACCTTTCCTTCCTGTTGAATTTTCCTAACTCAGATGTAAGTTTTTTAAAGCACAGGTGTTAAAAGGAATAGATCCAGTGTCTGCATGAGTTTTTTATTGCTTTTAGACATTTTGGAACAGCTTTTTCCTGGCAGGTATAAGGACCATCTAAACAATCTTAAAAAACTTAAAATTTAAGATGTCTTTTGTAATTCGGTATCAATCAGACTGTGTATTTCTTACTTTAAACAGCCAGTGGTGCTTTATTTCCCTTCTGTTCCCAGGCTTGTGTGGATGTCAGAGCCAGCAGTGTCTTCTGGCAGCAGATGGAGCTGGCAGAAGCCATGCAGGGGCAGCCCAAGCTGCCAGAGTGGCTCTCCACACACCCTTCCCATGAGAACAGAGCTGAGCACTTGGACCGCCTCATCCCAGAGGTGAGCAGGGCTCAGGGACGTGGCTTTTCCTCTTAGGGAACTTGCCAGAAGTAGTTTGATATTAATTGATTAATTAGCTGCTTTGGTATTGATTCCCAATTTACTCTGATAACACCATGCTTACCTTTATCCTTACAGAAATTCTCCATTGCAAAGCTTTCAGCCTCAAAGGTTTTATTAAATGAGCAAAAGGAAGATAGCACAGATAAAATGTAATTATATTCCATGCAGTTTGGGGTTTTTTCTGATTTCTGATCAAAGTGTAAAATTTTTTCTTTTGAATGGCATTTTGATATAGATGTAACAGTGCCACAGGTCTCATCCACTCTTTCTAATTTTTTTTGCCATTTTAGAAAGGCAGTTTTTGAGTTGGATCCCTAAATTGTCTTGACTTCTCTTGCTTTTGTAGCAAATAAAAAAATAAAATAGAGTGTTAAAGCACTCCACTGCAACACTGTTTTTCAGCAAGCTAAACTGTGTTTGGAAATACTCTCTTTTATAACCAACTATTCTCTTTTTTTTAAAACTCTGACACTTTAAGTCTTTCTCTGTTCCACACTGTAAAGACACTTGAAGATTTATTGGCAGAGGGAGCACTAAAATGTTGAGGTGTTTGCTGACTTCAAAGGAGAAAAAAAAGAGTTTCATGAATCCTTTGATGAGAATGAATACAGTAAATATTCTAAATGATGGCATAAATCAAAGTCAGCATTAGGGATAGGAGGCTGGAGAGTGGCTAGACTGGATATTTCAAATTAATATACACAAAGTTTGTACTTTGCAAAAGCAGGCTGGGAGAAGGTTTTTGATGGATTTTCTAACACATTTGAGCAGCTGAATAGAAAATTATTTTTGTTGTGGAGCCTCAGTTTTAGCTAGATTGAACATAAAGGGTTCAGGATCGTTTATTTTCATGTAGTTGTTGACTGGCTTATAAAGAAGTAATGAAATAAATTCCTTGTTATGTTCTACCCCAGGCCTGAGCAAATAAGTTAAATAACTGAGCAACTGTGTAGAACTCTTATTTCTGTCTCATCTCTCATGGTTTAGCAGGTGGGGCAGCCCCCATCTTTTTACAGCTACTCTCACTTCCAAGAGCAGTGAAGGCTGGGAAGATCTTCCCAAAGATAATTGAGGGGAGATGTTTTTGTTTGCCTTTTACCTTAAACATTCTTTGGAGTAGGATGAGAAAACTAGGGCTGAATGCTTCCTGTTTTTAACAAGTTCACAAGATAAGTGAGGTTGGCATTACAAAACTGGAATAAAGATGAAAGAAAATGTGTAGAGGAGGCTTCTTGTCTGCAGCATTGACTCCCCTTCTTGTGGGAGCTGCTGCCTTCAGGCTGCATTTCAGGCATGGAAAGGGAATCCCAGGCTTTTATTGTTGCTCAATATCAGCTTTTTGTTTCATTGTTCATGTACTTTGAGCTTTCTACAAGAGAATGTTTACCATATATTAATTGCCATTAGATATTCAGAGCCCAGGAGAGAAGCCAGATTATCAAAAAAGGCCTTTTCATCTCTAGTGTCTCTCTGTGAAGAAACTGATACTTCTTAAGACTCAGTGCCAGATCCATCATGAGTATTATTTGGTTTCATGTGCTGTTCTTTTTGGAGCTGAAATGGTTTTCAGGACAATACATCTCTTACTAGACCAGCTACTATAGCTGGGACAAAGAGGGACAAGATTTTGGACTTCTCTAATCTTTCTCTACAGACTTTTAAGCAGGTTCACAATAAGATGCAATCATATAAAGTGAGAATTTTTCTTCAGGTAATGAAATGTCACATCTGAATGAGGTGACTGAACAGTCTCAGGAAGTGTAAATTAAAGGGGAACTATCACAGGGATCCCTTTCAAGTCATTAAAAGACTGAGAGCAAATCAAATGAGTGTTAAAGATGTTACATCTGGTTTTTTTGAGCAAGTTGGAAACTACAGTCACACTGAGGAATCAGTACACAAGAGAGCTATAAGCAGTTAAAAAGTGATGCTGTCCTGGAAATGAAATAAAACAAATAAAAAAGATTTGCTGTGTTTTGAAAGTATTTTCCCCTCAGACAGGGAGGTGTTAGGATAATAAACCAGGAAAACAGAGTATAGTCTTAAATAGGAAACTGAAATCTCTTAGAATTCCTGCATGAAGGCTGGAGAGATGTGTTTTATTTTCAGAAAAAGAAATCTTAAAGGAATTTTGTCTAAGGGTGAGAAGATGATCATTGTTCTGGAGAGACTGTGGGAGTGTAGTGCCAGAGAGAAGCTACAGAATCTTTTAGTCAAGTTCAATGTTTCATTTTCATGTTCTCTGACTTGGGGCAGTGTCTGTTTCCAAGTGTGCTGTTCAAATGCAGCACTAAACAGCAGTGGAAGCCTCAGCTACACTGAATAAAGCAGAAGGTTATCTACTGAGCCTTGCCTGTGATACAAAAATTCATCTTGATGTGACATTTGCTTTTTTAGCATCATGTTGTTGGCTCAGATTCCATTTTTGATTCACTGAAAGTTCTGTTTCCACTTTCTTGTGGAAATGCCATGGTGAGGTCATTTAGAGACTAATAATAGGTTGGGATATATCAATTGCACTGCTTGCCTTGTTTGCTAGGTCAGTTAACTTGTCAAAAAAAGTTAATTCATTTACTTTGGCAACACCTGTTTTTTTTCAAATCCACATTGGCTGCTTATTATTTTTATTAATTTTTGTGTAGTTAATACTTTTTCCTCTGCTGCCTTTTGACATGGGAGATACATTTATTTTCCTTCCTTTTCAAAAGCAGGTTGGTATATTTGCCCTTTGCTTATCATGTGAACATTATTTCATAAATTAACATTACTAGTTAATTCTAGTACTAGAATATGTTAATTAAGCCCTATCAAATAGAAACAAGAATAAAAATCACTGACCTGCATTTCTGTCCTCCCTAAAAAGTTATTAAATATTTTGTCACAATTTCTCTTTCCTATGCCAGCATCAGTGGGAAGTTGGATGTATTAGCATTGTGTATAAGCTGCTTTTCTTCTCTATCCAGTAAAGACTGTCAATTCCTTTAATCATCTTTTTACTGCAATTCATTAAGACTGTAAGGGCTTGAGACCAGCAGGTAGTCTGGTGTCTGTGACAGTGTGGAGGATTAATACTGGGAGCTAAAAATTACTTATTTTTCTATTTGCCTCTACTGGTAGCTTTACATTTACATGAAGGTGATAGGATGAGGGAGACCTGCCTAATTCTTCCGCCTTCCCTGCTCCCAAACATTGCAGGAGATGACTCTGATTGGATTAATAAGAAGAACAGGTTCACCTTTGTAACTTACAGGCAAGAGTTTGGATGTTTTATTTGGGATCTCCTGAAGCAATAAGCAGGCAGGTGGCTGCCCTCACTGGAATGTGTAGTTACAGCTGTCCTGAGCAGGGAGATGACAAGTTAACTTGGCTTTTCTTTCCGTATCTGGAGTTTTTCAGTGGCATGTGAGGTGATGATGTTGAATAGCTGCCTTCTCCCCCCTTGCTCAGCTATGTCTAGCAAGAACACAGACATCCACAGGGTAAAAATGTTCCCCTGAAGTACTGGTTTGTATCTTTGCTGTTGGGACTTCAGGTGAGTGAAACCATAGAAGTAGGTCAGGCACTGTTTAGACAGGAAAACCCAGAGATACAAAATTGCTAAATTAGTTTAAAAGAGGATTATGTTGCCTTTTCCAGGATGCAGCCTCAATCTTTATATTCCCATTTGCCTTGAATAACACTGCTTGACATTAATGCAGTCTTGCAGCAGTTTATGTTCCAGAAGAGAACAAGAGAAAACTCTTGGTTTATCACAAATGTCAGTTTAGGAATGGATTGGTCACTGAAGCAGAAGAGTGTTCAGCAGCACAGTTACATTTGGTGACTACATGGACAATAATGCTGTAGAAAAACAAGCTGTGAAAGCTTTAGTCATATTTTAAAAAACTTGGACAGGAACAATATTTGCATGCCTAATCCAGACTTGTGTATCCAGTAATTTGAATTTTACATTTCAGCAAGAAACAACTGGAGAAACTCTTGCTACATTTTTGGAATGTGTCTTTTTCCAAAACCATTTGTTAATTTTAAATTCTGTTTGTTTCTAGCCCTTTACAGCAAACTCTATCAGTTCACTGTAGTAAAGTTAAAAGAGAAATTTGTTTTGGAACCTCCTTATAGATAAAAGTGAGTTAAGAAGCTCTGCTCTTCTATTTTAAAATCTGCTGTAGTGAGATGTTTCCAGTGCCTCCCATGGAAGAATATCAAAGTGTTTCAAAATGATGGGCAAATACTTATGCAGAGCTACACTGGAATATTTGATTTGGTATTTCAGACAAAGCTAGTGGATATAAAGCAGATTAAAAATTTCTCTTCTGTCTACAATGCAATGCTAGGATTGCTATGAAAACTGTGTTTTTTCTTCCTCCTCATGAATCAATCTAGACCAAATTAATCAGCATGTGTTTTCTGCTGACAGTCCCAAATACTGGCCAGGAGGCTCCTGGCTACCACTCAGGACAGCCCTGACCATTGCTTTTCAGGAATCCATGATTTTGAAGTGAAGTGGAATAAAATGCACATTTGAACTGGTATCTCTATAAAAGTATTAAAACCAGAGCTGGATGTAAATCTGCCCATGGTTTATGCTGTTAATTGAGGCCAATATTGAACAAATGTGACCATACCACAGTGACCATTGATTAATGGTAACCATCAGACTTGTTGTGGTCTTGGTATTTCATTTTGCAGATCTTGAAAAAGTAGTGCTCAGTGGAGATGTAGAACCCTCTAGAGTTAGAGTTCTAGAGTTCTACATGTAATATTTTGCTTTATGATACATAGGATCTACTTTTCTTAATTAAATGAGGATCCATGGATCCCAGTAGTTCTGTGTACAGCTGCTTACAGAGCACTTCATCAGTTGTTGTGTGCCAAACACAGGAGCTGCCAGTTTGTGTGGTCTAATTAAGGTATGTTCAGCTTTGTGACAATGAACACAACTTAAGCATCCTTTGAAACAGCTGACTTTGAACAGGTTGGTATCAATTTCTCCACAGAGCCTTTGAGATGTGAGATTCATCCATGCCATTCCTTTCTCAGGTGGCCAGGCAGACAGGATGATCTGGGGGGAATGTGCTTGTGCTAATGAATTTTGGTTCTCTGGGAGATTCTCTGGCTCCTTTGTGCCCCTATTTTTTTACTTGTCAAATGCAAGCAATGGCACTGACTCAGTGAGCAGAACTAACTTAAAGTTTGGTCTCTTACTGCTGGTCTTTTTATCCAGAGAAATTGTTACATTCTAGAGACATTGTTTTCTTGTGACATTATTTTCTTGTAATATTTGGAAACTTGGAATACTCCAAATGCTTCTTGGAGATGAGATCACTTGAGTAACAGGAGTTTAGCTATACTGATGAACCATCTGGATCTCTGTGCCAAACAGTTAAAAGTCCATTATGTTATTGGAGATTTTCCCTCCTTTTTTGAGTCAGACATCTATGTATAGTTACTTCAATAATAGAACATATCTGAAGAAGTAAATTATTCAGAGCCCTTTTTTCCTTGATGCAGTCATTTTCATTTGCATTTGAATGTAAATATAAATATAAAAATATGAAGCTGAGTGCAGTATGTGGGCTGTGGCTGTGGGCTATGGGCTGGATGTACCCCCACTTAATTAAGTGGATTTCCTGCTGGGATTTTTCTTCTCTCTGAGGCATTTTAGAATATGGATTGATTCAACATTTTTCTTCAAAGTGGCCTGAAAGGGCTACAAAAAGTTTAATTTATATGTGAATATAAATTAAAAGTACTGATGTGGACAAGTATCACAGAAAGCATTGGAGAACTTCCTGTTTAATTATGTTGTACCTTTTAGAATATCCATCCTTGGAGATCACGGTGTGAGAAAATAATTTCACTCTTCATTCTTCCCATTGTTTTACCATACTGCTCCATTTTGTCACAGGCTTCCTGGCTTCTGTTGAGAAGTTGTTCAGTAACAATTCAGGCTCATTATTCCACTAACCAATGTGCAAATGCAAACCTGACTGGAAAGCCAAAGTCACTGACTGCAACCTTTCTTGTTTTTCCTATTTGATTTGTTTTCCCATGTGTTCACAGGCTCTTAAAATAAGAGAGAGCTGCAATTGCCCATCTCTTTCTGGACCAGATCCTCGCCTTATTTTCAGACTTAACATGCAACATCTCCTGGAATCATCTAAAGGTCGAGGACCCCCAAATTCTACAAAGCAAGATCCCTCAAAACCAAAACTGGACTTTCCTAACACTCAAAAAGTGGAAGATATGCCAGTGACTTTTGCAGTTAAACCCACGAACTGATGACATCAATTTTCACTTTTTATGGAATTGGTGGTCCCTGAAGGTCTATCTTATAACACAAAATTGTCTTTGAACCATGAAGAAGATGTGGCCACTCAGATTCTCCATTTCTTTTATGTGATCTCTCACTCAAAGCAATAAGGAACCGTGCCCACACAAGAAGAGCAGCGTGTTGGAGCAGAAAGTTTCTTATTCATTAAGAGTTACTAAAATAAATCACTTCTCAGGGGAAAGATAATCTCATACAATCCAGTCACACAGTGTAATTTTCAGCTTTATCAGGCTCACCTTGATCAGAGGACAGATGAGCCAGAAGCGTCCCTAAAGCAGAGGGAAAAGTATAATTTTCATCACTTAAGTTGTCTGGTTTATCTTGCCATAATTTGGGTTAGATCTACTCAGCTTCATTTGAGAAATAATGAGAAGAGCTTACTGCCTGCTCCACATCCAGGCTGTTTAAAAATATTAAGCTGAGAAGCGATAATAGCTATGGGCTAGATACACCCTCTCTTAATTAGGTGGATTTACTGCTGGGATTTTGCTTCTTTCTGAGGCATTTTAGAATGTGGATTGATTCAACATTTTTCTTCAAAGTAACCTGAAAGGGTTGCACCAAGTTCAGTTTAAAAAAAAGGAGTGAAATAATTTTCAGGGAAGCCTTCCTTCTGGAAGAAGCACTGAAGGAATCATGTAGCACCAAATGCTTTACAAAGATGCCTCTGGTCTTTTTTAAATGATCAGGGTGCCTCATCAGAGGGCAGTTTTGCTGCCACAGCATTAGATTTGGATATATCCATTTGGATGGAAATGATTGCTGATGTGGAGTATATTACATAGGAGACAAATACAAGGTTTCTTGACTGCACAGCTTTTGCAGATGACTTTATCATGAAAGTGACTTCTTGTCAGGAAACTGGCATCTAAAGCTGAGCATCCCTCCCTCCCTCTTTCCCCTTGAAGCCACACTTTTTATACCCTGGAGAAAAATATGGACAATGTAGGTGAAGCTCTGCCTTTCAGGATTGGTGACCCACTGTACCCAGCATGTTAATCTCTGTTTGCACATGTTTGAATTGTCCTTGCTTTGCAGTTGATGGAAATACTGAAATGTTGATCTTGCAGGAAGATGTAGAAAGAGGTGGCAGTGAATTAAAATAAAAAAGGGAAATCTTGTTCCTTCATCTGTTGAGATGTATTTGCTGTTATGCTTTTTTTATTCATTTGATCAAAACAAAAATCTCTTTCATAAATGGTAGTGTCTTACTTGAAGAAAACATCCAGAATATTTTACAGGTTATCCTATTTTGAGACATTCTTTTCTTATATGGAGAAGGGCAGACTTTAATCATATTTCTTCAATTAAATCAGAATGTAAGCTTTTAAGAAGGAAAAAAATAACCAATTCAGTGCTGTCAGTGACTTAGTTGGAAAAAACAGATTGTGAAACAAGTAATGCTTTCAATGACTTCAGTCAATGAAGCTGGGTCCTCTGAGAAACACCAGCAAGTCCCTTGTCTGTATTCAGAGGTAAGTTGATGTCTGTGTAATGCTGATGATTCTAGGTCTGATTATATAGGTCTAGATTGGCTGCATATTGCTTACAAGCTGTTTTTAAATCTCTGCTCAATCCTGCTGGCAGGAGGCAGAAGGTCCAGCCTGACCATTATTCATCCATCCATTTTTATTCTTGGTGACAGGAGTTTTTGTAACAGATGCTCAGTGATGTGTTGCAGCATTTGGACATTGTCACCTGAAGGTAAACAGAAAAATACACCATTTAGATTTCCCTGTGGACCTCAGAGTTTATCCTGCAGCACCAAAACCCCAACGCTGCTGCCTCTCTCTTGCTCCAGTGTCAGAGCTTGTTTTGTTATCCAGGGCTGCTGCTTGACATGCAACTGGATGCTTGTGTCTGGTAGGACTAAGGAGAGCAAACAAGAGTTTTTATGGCATTCAGGATGAAGTATGAAACACACAAATTTCATATTTCTGCTGTCTGTTTTAAGTGAGTGAAGTACTGCAGTTGAAGGCAGGAGATGGAATTTTCAAGTTCACCAAGGGAGCTTTTTTAAGATTTGTAAGTAAATAGTCTTGTAACCATGATGATGGTGATGTGAGAGAAAAGGTTTCAAGGGAGGGGTAATTCCTTATATTAGATTGACAAGGAGATTATGTATTTTTTCCAAGTGTACTCATCTAATAAAACTCACCCCTCTTTTTACAAACATATACACCCAAATAAAAAGTGCACACACAACACACACAAGAATTAGGCCTCTGCACTAGAACACTATATATTTAAATACTGTTTAAATTGTTTCAAATGTGTAGTTTTACATATAAGGTAGGATGCTGAAAATTTCAGGCTTTAATTTACATTTTCATTCATCCCCAATATTTTTCTCAAGTGCTTTGGAAAAGGTTTCTCCTTTCTATTTTGCTTGTGTCCAACACAGAAAATGCCTTATGTTCATCTGCCTCTTGGAGGCCACTTTTTTCTTAAATTCTTACTGTATACTCTATTGTGCATCTGCCTATATTGCTAAAGCATTTTTTCTTCTTTCTTGAACAAAAAAATTACAAAAATGTTGCCTTCCATAGTAAACATTTCACTTTTAAAGTCAAAGAAAATATAATAATGTTCTGTGGGCATATATAATAATATATATAGTATCTTAATATAAAAACTATAATATTATATTATTAATCATTATAATTTCAAAATATACCCTTAGGAAAATACTGTGGTTACAAGCTTCTGATTATCTTTAGAAACTTTCCATTGCAATTACAATTGACTATGGCACAAGAAGAGCAGATCTAGAAGTGCTGTTGAAGGAATTCAGTGCTTGGAAAACAGAGTATGTAAGAGGGAGAATAGTGCTAAAGTGAAAAAAGCTAAGGTAGACCAGTAATAATTCATCTGGATTTCCCACCTTTGTGCTGCACTTCACAGCCTCCTGCTGGAAGAGTAAATACATGGTACAAATTTCACTCTTAATGCATTTACTGTAGTGGAAATGTTGAGAGATTTTGTGAGCAGGGGAGGTGCATTCAAGGCAGTTCTGCAGTAAAAATGATTCCTTTTACCTTTTGGTTTATCAAGTTTACCCTTTTGTATTGGTTAGGTTTGTTTTTTTCATTTTCTTTCCTTTAAACTTGAAATACAGAAGTGCCAGGAAAGCAAAGCAAACAGCTGTTAGAATCCTCTTTGTTCTTTAATTCTGTTTGTAGTCTCTAAAAGAGAACAATCCTGCAAGCTTGATGCTTTTTCCATATATTATGTAGGATGCCAGAGCTTTTTTTTTTTCTGGTGTGATGTTTGTATCTCAATACCTTTGGTTGGAAAACAACTTTCTCTGTATTAGTCTGTGTAAGTTACTTACAGCCATCCAGATACTCTCTGGTGAAGATCTTTGTTTCTCCAGATCTTGGGAGCATTTGAAAGGGGAGCAGGATGATCACAAGGTGTGGTGATGGTAGAGGTGACAGGATGACTTTCCTGTCAGCAGTACAGGGTTTTTTCATGAGGTTTCCTGTCCATATTGCAGGGTGTGGGTTAAACACTCACAGGAAGGACTGATATTAACAACTTGCATTTCTAAGTCACCTGAAGCACCTCATAAATACAGTTTTTCCTTAATACCTGCATAGGTGGTGGTTCTAGCAGTTCTGTTGGAGATATTGGAGCTCAGTAATTTGGAGATTTTAGCCAAACTCCACAGAAACTCAGTAAAAAATCTGGAGCAGGAACTTTGAGCCATTCCTTAGCTTAAAATGTTTGTGTGTGACCAAACCCGAGTCCTCACAGCAAATTGAAGTGATGGGCTTTGGGTGATCTCTGCATTTATAAGTTTGTCTCCTTTCAAGGTCTGTCTGCAGAATTTGGAGGCCCCTCTTTGTTCATACTCCACTAGGTTACAGTTATTTGTTCTTGGTGTGGTTATTTCTCAACTACTTTCTCTTATGCATAAACTGGTTGTTGTTTGCTCCCTGCCCATCATCACTGAGGAGCTGATGCCTACATCTCTTGACATGCTGGTTATTTAATCTCAGATAAGTTTGGTCTCAAATTTGTTTTTCCACCACAAAACCAGGGATTTGTCGTGAACGGCAGGAGAAATGCGACACACCATATGCGTGAATAGCAAATCTCGAAGTTTATTGAAAACTCACACATATTTATATTGGTGTTAATGAAGCTTATACATATTGCAAAAGCTGAGCTCATTATTGGTTAAAGCACACTTAGATCAACTACACCTACTTCTATCTTCTAACAATTATTTTACTTCTATATTTGCATTCTTCTAACTTCTCTACCTAAGATATCTACATTTTCTAGCAAACAATTTTCTCCCCCGTCTTCCTGTTTCAGAAAAAGTCACTGTGACCTTTGTCAGTGATTAGACACTAGTTACTTAGTTCTCAGCTTGTTTCCCCTATCCTTATCCATCAGTATCACATCGAAATGTGTTTTCTCAGCTAACCAATTATCCAAAAAGCTCTCTACAGGGATTGGTTTGTGTATTTATTGTAAATAAAGGTAAGATAAAGCCTTGTAAACGTTGGTTACAATGCCACCTTTTCCATGCCCCAGCCCCACTTTTTCCTAGAGCTGCAGGTGTCTCTGCTGGAAACAGCAAGGGCTGCTGAGAGAGAATGAGGAGAAGCAGAAGAGGCTCCTCACTGAGCTGAGGAGGAGATGGGGCTGGATGTTCCTGTGATAACTTTATTGCTGGGGCTGACAATTGTTGGCAGGTCTGTAAAGAGAACTGACTGGGTGTCTCTGGTGTCGCTCTCTGCTGCCTGCACGCATTGCAGCCATGCAGGAAATGTGCTCTTTGATTTCCTGAAGCCCCAGGCTGTGTGCCAAAGCCAGGCCTAGCAGAATATTCCTGGCTGCCTTGTTGTGGTTCAAGCCTGCTGCTCTTGGTATGAGCTAGGGGCTCTTACCCTGATTTATGGACATATGCAGAGAATTGTTATCTCCAGCACATAAATTCATTATAAGTATTAAACTAAGCTGAAATTGAACCTGTTGACCTGGAAGTGAATGGCTCCATAACATTTCATTAATCCTCTGAGATGTTTAATTCCTGCTAATTTGATATTTCAGATACAATCTTCTCTACAGATATAATGGCTTAATTAGTATACATTACATGATGTCTCTTCACAGTACAGCGTGTACAGTATTTATCCACTAGAAAAGTAATTCAGTAGAGCTCAATTCTAATACATTGACTAGAGCATAAAAGTTGAAAAGAATATGTGCAGCAGTCATTATATTTTAAGCATAAACATTTTTCAAGCAGTCTTCTGTTTGTTGATATCTATTGCCCTCTAAAAATGATGGTCCTAAATATTTTTTTACAGCTTATTAAAATATTGACTGAGAGCACTTTTTGGTCATACCACCATAATCCATGTTATAGAAATCTATTTTCTAGCATTCAGCTTGCATATCTTTTTACTGAAGTCACCTGGTTCAGAGCAAGTCTGTGTGACAGTTCAGGACAGTGGTGCCAGCTGGGACTGCGGGGGACAAGCAAAGGGAAAGATAATGGATCTTTGGAATGTGGTCATTTTTCTGCTTCCTTCCTGTAGAAAGGCACTGGAGGCACAGATGTGAGGAAGCTCTTGAGCAGTACCTGAATTGAGATTCAACCCAGCCACTCCCCCTCTCTGCAATCTAAGACTTGAGTTAATTAAATTTATCTCTTTTTTCCTTCTAACATTGATCTATATTGTATATTTGAACTCTAGAGAATCGGAGCTCCTTACTCCTACCTGAGATACATTGTCAGATGTATTCCGTGCATATCTGGAATGAGTAATGAAGGAGTAAATGCTGAGGGAATAACGCAGTGTGAGTTTTCAGTCACCAGGTGGCGGCTGGGCTGCCCGAGCCGGGCTCAGGCCCATGGATGCAGCACCTGCGGCTTCAGTCCGGCTTCAGTAAATTATCCTGGCCATTTTCCCTCAGTGTTTACGGCAGTGACTCCTCCCTTGAGCGAACTCGAAACATCAGGAGGAGAAAATGAACGTATTAGGCTAGGATGTTATTATTTTCTTCTCTAGATTTCTCTTTTTAGAGGATGAAGGATAAGGAGAGAATAAGGTCAGCCAGACCTACTTGTTCAGGAGGGATGAAATGGGAGGACTCGGATTTTGTTCTCTGGTTTCAAAGCTCGGTGTTCTCTCTCTTCTGCCTCCCCCCTCCCCATTCCATTTGAGGTATTTCTTGAACTAAGAGGCTGAAGGGCAGTAACTGATCTTGGTGTTCAAGGAGTTAAACACATATCTCTTAGATTTCAGAGACTGCCAGATATGTGAAGAACATCTTTAAATTCTGGGCCTGGGGACGGTTTCTATGTTTTGTTTAAGCACTTGAACAAAATGGCAGAGGATCCTCAAAGTGCTCAAGGCCTCAGCTAGCACCATGTCTGCCCTGTCTGGTGGGGTTTTACTCTCTCCTTTGCTGTATCCTCAGGTTTGTCTCCTTCCCTTTCCTTTGGTCATGCAGAGGAGGCTACACTGCTCTGTTTCATCATCTTTTCATCCAAAAAGCAAGAAGGAAACAAAACCCTTGAGAAGCAACAGGGTCTAATTTCCACTATCTCAATGAGACCTCTATTCTGTTCACACTGAAATTGCTGGCAAAAGTCCCAGTAGTTAGATCTGGATTTCTCCCTCCTTAAAACAATATTCTTCCTTTTGTCTTTTATCCTCTGCTTGTCAGAATCAGCTGATTATGAGCTCCTGCACAGATGACATTTTATCTGCAGTCAGCAGGAAGGAGGCATGAATTAGGGCTTAGAAAAAAAAAATCTTCAATAATTAGCCACTGAGGAAGGAAAACATCCAAAAAAAAGTACACAGATGGAATTGACTTATTTCATTTGACTGGGCTGGAAAGTTCAGCTGTAATGATAGTGGTTAAATTAATTATGTTGATTTGGTGACAAGGAAACTACCATGTCCCCAAATGATGTGTATTATTTTTGGACTCAGATGAAGTAGCTGCACAGTGTTGGTGTCAGAGTCACAGATATCAGGTATTCCTCATGTGGACTTTTCACCCCATGCTCCTTCAGGATGTGATTCATGATATCACAATTTGGTCACATACCACCCTTAAGGCAGGGTTTGGATAAGTGCAAGGCTTTAGTGGTTTCTCTGAAATCTTTATTGTTGTGAATAACTGCTATGGACACAGTTTTGGATGCTGTAGTGGGTTGTGATCTCTGTCATGAAAAGACACATTATGCTGTAGCTGAAGTGTGTCCTGGGGCTGTGCTGAGAGTGCTGCCCATCTTCAGCAGTGAATGGCAGGAATGTTTCTGCATCATCACTCCCACACCTGTTACAGCTCTGTTCTGCCTCAGCTACAGCTTCGGTGACCAGAGGTGTTTGTAGGCACAGCAAACATCACACACATCACACATGTCCCTGTATGGAATTAGAGAGCTTCTCATGGTTGTCTTGGGGTGTAGAACTTAAATGTGCTTCACCTTCAACTCCTCGTGGCCGTTTGGTCTCTTGTTGTTCTGGCAAACTGCTTTGTTAGTAACTTCTGACATGCTGGCCTCTCCTTCTTTGTTGTCAGTATTGTGCGAGTGAGGATCCCCTGAAATAACTTTTCCATGTGGCTGTGGAAGCCATTGACACCTGCAGACCTCTTGATTTTCTCTGTGAGCAGCTCCTAGCCTGTCAGGCTATCCCTGAAGAAAACTCCATCTTAACTTTGTACTTGCAGTTTTGTCACTTTAATGTTTCATGGTGCCTGTGGGACATATATGTCAAGAGGCATCACATCTTGGAGGATGTTTCTGAATGGCCTTCATGACCTGATCCATCTAGGACTTTAAAAAGAGGACCTTGAATTTGATAGGGACAAAAAAAGACAGCCAGTAAAATGAGCACAGCGTTAGCAGAGAGAAATATTCAGAAGGTTCTCATGCATTGATAACTGATAACACTTATCATTTTCCTGAACAATAACAGTTTTGGGTGTCTTTAAACTTTCCCTTTTATTCCCACTGAGGTGGAGTCAGGCTGTAACTGGTTACCAGCAGCAGTCAGACATCGGTGTGAAGGGATGTGGGTGCTGATAAGCAGAAGGGTCACACCAAGATGCCTTAAGAAAAGCATAGTTATTTCTAGAGGAAAAAAAAACCCCAACACAATATTTATACCAGTTTTGCTTATTTTAGTCCACTAATAACATACTTTTGCCAAGTATAACTTTGTCTGTGTAGAAACACTCTGCTCTAATGGTTTACAAATTTTCATATGTCAAAAAAATTTTCCTTACAGTCATTTGGACTTGGTGTAATTTTTATAGTGTGTGTACACAATTCTGTCTCCTGGAATAAAACACGTTTAATCCTCTGCTGCAGGAGCTGCAGGCACAGCTCTTCCTCTCTACCACTAGGCAGAGCTGCTTTGTGATTTCTGCCTTCCTCTGAGGCTTCCTCCTCCTAACCTTTTTTCTTATACCCTGCTTTTGTGCTTAAAACTTGGCTTCTTGTGAAAACTGTAAAGATAAATCCAGATTATTAGTCTATCTGATACTCTGTTCTGCCTCTGTTCCCAAATAACAAGAGAAGCTTTGACAGCTGAGAGCCCAGGTGAGCTCAGGTGACTTAACCCATGGCACGTGGCAGTGGCTGCAAGTAATGTGTGCCATCTTGAACTCTGCCTGCAGAGACTTTCACCCCAGGTGCTGAGGCACCAGTGGCTCTGAATGTGCAATCTATTAGCATCTTTCACTGTAAGTGTCTAATGAGTTGCAGGAATCCAGCCTGGAGGTCAGGGATGAAAGGTTTGTGGTGGAGCCACTTAGTGAACCTGATTTCCCCATCTTTAGGAGGTCAGAAAACTCCTCCACCAAGAGAATGACCTTTCCCAGGTCACAGGGACTGATGGGCACCTTGGCCTGTGCAAATCCCAGTTCTGAATCCAGTCTTGGAAGCAGATAGGAGTGATTTCATGTTTTCAATGATATTCTGTATCTTTGTTAGTTTCCTAACCTAGGAAATCCTGCTTCTCTTAAAATTGTATTGAACAATATGGAATAGAACATTCTCAGGTTAGTGCTGATAGGTTTGGATTGCAGTACTACCTGGAATTCATGTTTTTCATCTGCTCCAGTCCATCAGGGTGACCTAGTGAAAAGGGAATAGGAAAAATGCAACAAAGAAGCTGTCAGTACTGAGACAATTTAATTAGAGTATTTTGCTTCTACAAGAATTGCCTGCATTGAGAATACAAAAATAAAAATCAACACCCAAATCCTTGGCAAAATGCAGCTTCCACAGGCTTCCTGATGCTTTAGACATTCTGGTGCAAAGGTATATCATGAAGCTGTGTGTGATTTATAGAAAGGAAAGAGTAAAATATAAAAAAGAGAAAAAGAGTCTATATCTGTAACTGTCATCCTCACAGGTGGGCTTCAAAGACCCAAAACTTGTCACCTAGGAAACTTAAAATCTTCCAGAATTCTCTCCTTTAGTACAAACATTTTAAAAAAACCCTCAGTATTGTGATTAAATCCACTAAAATGTGTGGATTTGTACACTGTGCATGGAACACAAAGGTGAAGGGTTTGAGGTCTCTCCAAGCAGGAGGTTTGAGCTTTTTGCTCTTTCAAAGCCGATTAGATTTTGGCCAAAGCTTCGTGATAGAAGCAGAACCAAGTTTTCCACCCCTCTTCTTCTCATTTTATAGGTGCCATGTGGCTGGGGCTTTGTTCCCTCTACTTCCTTTGATTTACACTGTCATGTAGACAAATCAAAGCCTATCCTTTATTTATTGCAGCTAGCAAGAGTGTGCTATAGACTTAATTCAGGATATGGACTCAAATCCTTCCCTGGAGCAGAGTGGAGTACTTTGTCATTTGCAAACACTTGGAAGCACAGCGCTTCAGAGTTCCTGTAAACAAGAATAAATTCAAGGAAAATTTTGAATTACATGTGTACTTTGAATGAATACATTGGAATGAGAGTAGCACACAGCAAGACGAATCTATCCATCATGGGCATTTAGTGCAGAGCCTGGATTTGCTTTTCTTTGCTATTCACATAGATTCGATCAACATCGCACTTCTGTCATTCGCTAAATACATGGGCTCTGCTCGCCGGGACACCAGCTCATCAGTTACCCAGTGAGCAGCCTGTCACAGGGCCTGCACAGGCCATTTGTAACTGTCACATCCCCCCAGATCAGAATCTTCCCAGAGCCTGATCCACCCAGGCCTTGGAAACAGCCTTGCTGCACCTGAGAGCAGCCTTGCTGCTTTGAGTGGGGATGCTGGGCCCAGTGCAAGAGGTGCACTTGGAAAGTCTGGCTCTCCCCAAGTTGGACGGTAGGCACCAGCCTGCAGCTCTGGTTTTTGCCTTATTTTTCCATCAATATCCAAGAATAGTGGCACTCACTTCTGTGGGAACTCAGCACATCACTCCGGATGTCCAGAGTTACCGAGAGAACCCTTGGGAGTCTCGGAAATCCTGGAATGTTGCCAGGAGTGTTTGGTGGCTTGATTTTGATCCATCTTCAGAAGTGACAGCATTTTGAGGATGTGAGAATCACTTGGGAGTGAAGAGTGTAAAAAAGACACATTTATAGGGTGAAATATAAGTTTTAGGGTTTTTGGTACAGGGGGGTTATGGAGACAAGATGGAGGGATCAGGGCGTGTCTTGTCCTTCTTCTTTCTTCTTCTTGTCTTCCATCTTCTGTGGTGATGTTGGCACTTGGGGATTGGTTCATGGTGAAGGTGCACTTGCTAATATGGGTGAAAGGTATTGGGAAATAAAGGTAAATACCATGTACGTAGATTTTAGTATAAAAAGATACGACCGCCCCATGGGTGGTCAGAGTGCCTTTAGCTGCCTTGCAGGTCAGACCTCTGTTGGAAAGACAGAAAATTTTGTAGATAAGAAATAATAAACAATCTGAAGATCGAAAACCTGAAGAGTCCAGACTTGTCCTTTGAAACGCGGGCTACCCAAGAACCACCCTACCTGTGTCTGGGCAGAGACAGACAGCCGGACCAGACACACTTCCATTAACTGATTTTGGAATCATCTCTCCTCAAAGTAGTAGTCTGCTGTGTTTTTTAGCTTTAGTGTGTAAGTCTGGGCTTCATGTTAGGGGATAGTTAGTTCTCTTCACAGAGAAGGGAGAAAAAACAATTCCTTCTCTAGCTGGGGACCAAGGACAGCTGATCCAGATCTCAGACCCAAGAGCATAAACAACAGTGGACCAAAGAGAGAAAAACAAGAAGGATGGGACTGCATGGGCTAAAGCTGGAATTGGACAATTAGATCCAATATGATAATGGATCAAAACTTAATAAAAGTGTGAGACCCCCTGACCGGTCGTGCATTTTGTGACCATTTTGGGTTGTGCTGCCCAAGGTGGATCTATTTGACCTTTTAATAAATCCCTACTTTATTCTTTAGCTCTGTCTAGTCTCTGTTCTAGGAGAGCCTTCACAAGGCATCAAGGAGAGCTGCAGGAAAGGCATAGAAATCATGTCACAAACTTGGGCTGATGTCTAGGCAAACCCAGGCACAAGTGCTAGGAAAGCTGCACTACCTGGAGTGAATCCCTGCCCTAGTGCCAGAGCTTTTGTCAAAACTCTTTCAGATGCCAAACAACTGCATGAATTACAAGGTGCAGTTTTTTGTTGCTCACCATTTTCTTCCATATTTCTGCCTTCTAGAAAGCTAAGACTTTACATCCCTTCCTGAGACTGTTTTATGCCTTCAGCTGCATTTTTTTCTGACCTTAGTAAGTTCCTTAAATACAGTCAGAATAATTTGCAACCATAACTAGTTTGGATCTGGAAGGATTTGTTCCTTTTTTTTTCCCCTGCAGTTCAGTGCTGTCAGCTCCAGCTGTATTTCCTTGTGTTTTTCTTCTTAGTTCTTTGCAGGGAAGTCGAGGAATTTCATAATGATGATGCTGGACAGCAAAGCAGAGTGTTAACATTATTTTACTTCCCTGTATCCTAAAAACTGCTGTAACATGGATCATGTCTTGGATCCCTAATCTAGACTGAGTTCTCTTTCATGTCTTTTTAAGATTATGGTTTATATTAAATGAGTAGCTGATACATTTAACTTCAACAGAGCAGGAATTGTGTAGTGGCTGCATGTAGTTCTAAGCCAAAATTTCCCAGGGATTTTGTAGGAAGGCCAGTTGCTATAGACTAAGTGCTCTTTAGGACCTGCTAAAATAAGCCTGGTTATTTGGATTACAGATTCCCTGAAGATTATTGACATTATAGGCTTGGTAGAATATAATACTTCTTTGGGAGCATTTGTATTCTGTCACTGCAGTAATGAGTGTCAATAAAAGAATTAGGGAGACCTAGGACATTTCAATCATGTATATCTCCATTCCTCCATTTTGTCACTATAACAAAGGGGAAATTTTAGTGAAATTTTAATCCTGGAAGACTGCTGATAAATCTCAGGTTCTTCTTCAAAAATTAGAATAAAACATTTTTGTGTCTTGTACACATGTGCTGATTAATTCATTTAAGGTTTGTGATCATCTGGGGAATTGATGTATACTTGCATTTTTGTTGCTATCACATATAGAAAAACGGTGAGCAGTGGGTGCACTGCAGTGGGAGGGTGTCCATGCCTCTGCATCTACCTGCCTGTGTCCTTTTTCCAGCTGGAGATTTTGCCTAGGCAAGCCTTAACACCTCCAGATGTGTGGAGGACTGTCCAAAGCATCTCCTGAAACATGGCTGCCAAAAAGCCAAGTTTTTCTTGTATTTCTTAGCCCTTGCTTAGGGCAGCTGCAGGATGGGCTTCATGAGTGCATCAGCACTGTTACTCCCAGCAGCACAGGAACAGGCAGGGCTCTATGAGGAATCCCAGGACTCCTTGCAGACATGCAGATGAAATCTGCTGTTTCCAAGGGAGAGCCTGTCACAGCCCAGCAGATCCTGCTAGTGCAGGACTGTTCTGGTAATCAGACTGATAGTTCTTATCCTCAATTGTGTGCCATTACCCCTCAATAGCTCCTCTAAGGACTAAAACTTGCTTTTTGCTGTTTTTTTGCTGTTGCACACCCTTCAGATACTTGAAGATGACACTGCATTTTCCCTTCCCCCTGCCTGCCCTGAATCCAGCCTTGATTCACACTGAATCCCAACACACCCATATCATTTATGCTTTCACATTTTAGTTTCCAGTGAGTTTGTAAACATCTTTCTTTGACAGTGCCAGGATACTCATAATTGTGTAGATTCTGTATCATTGAGTTGTTTCAGTGACATTTCCCACTTAGGAGGGAAATGCCAGACTTCCACGGTGTCTTTGCTTTTCACAGTTTAGGTCAAACCCTGCCTGCACACTAACATACTTGGCTGCATGTTAATTTTAGTTAATAGCTATTCAGTAAAACAATGCATCCAGCTCAAGATATATGGCACAAATTAAGCTGAATGCCCAAACAAATTTAGCAACAGACCCTGGCCTCAGTGGGCTCTTTAAGTCCACTGTAACATCCATTTACATTGTTTTATTTCTCTCTCAAACTGTAACTTGCTCCCTGTGGGGTTACATTGACTCAGTTTCATTTTCACATTGTACTGGCACCACGATAGTCTTGCATTTAAATAGTCTCATTTCATTTTGATATCATGATGTCACCTCCACAGAGATGTTTTGAGGCTGCCTGGAGAATTCAGAGCTAATGCCCAGGCAGGGCCATCAGCTGACACATGGCTGTGCTGCACAGCAAGCTCAGCTTCCATTTCCCAGCCCAGCCTTTTCTCTGGACTGATCACAAAATGGATTTTTATATCCTTTGAGCCCAGTTCCCCCTGCCACTGGCAGAAAGTGTGTGTGTATGGGAAATGTGGCCTCAGGGAAAGGTGATTGTTTTGGTCATGTGTAGGTCAGCAGTAGCTGGGACAGGACACAGTCAGGGCAGGTTCTCCTGCCACTCCCTTGGGAATAAATCACACAGGACTCCATTTTCTTCATGGTGGGAAAAGGCCATTCTTTATTCACATTTCTCTTGTTTATACAGTTTTACAGACCTCATGTGGGACTCTGGTTGGTTAGTAGTTTTCTTGCCAATTACTTTATTGGTCAGTAACAAGTTGTTATTCTGTATTGATTGGTCACTCAAACTCTCGGTGTGCATGTGCAGGGAAAGTTGTTTGTGAGAGATAGTTTTCATTTTTCTGTCTAACAGTGTAAAAACAGTTTATACAGGTGCAAGCTGGTTTTTTTACCCAGGATTGTTATGTTAACAAACTATTCACAATAGGATTGCTTTCACATTGGAACTTGCAACATGCTAGCTAGCTTGACTTAGAAGGAATGGCAGGCTAGAGCAGGGCTGATTTTATAAGGCTTTTCTTTATAATTTTTCTACCTTACTGCAACAACTCTTGCTCCATGGCTGGAGCCAGTGGAGAATTTGCTGTTGTATCTTGTCATGGTCAAAGCTACGTGCAAAAATCCCATTTTGCAGGGAGGTGTGAATCCATCCCCTAGATGCTGTGGAATGTGGGTGTCTCTGTCCTCCCACCTGGCTGTTGTGGAGCCAAGAACAAGCAGACATGAGTGAGCAGATGCCCTGAGCCCTCTGAGAAGCACACACAGAGTTCCTGCAGTGCCCTGTGTGCCCTGAATAGCTGGGTAACACAAAGCACTGCCAGCTGTAAATGTCAACATCCCAGTGGCAATCCCTGTACGTCTGTCTGCACTCAGCATTTCACAAACAACTCACAAATGCTGTCCTGCCACGTGGAAAATTGTGCTGCAGCAGCCTCTCCCAGCTCAGCCTGAGCCACTGG
The DNA here is from genome assembly GCF_051311805.1 of Agelaius phoeniceus. Classification (NCBI taxonomy): domain Eukaryota; kingdom Metazoa; phylum Chordata; class Aves; order Passeriformes; family Icteridae; genus Agelaius; species Agelaius phoeniceus. The sequence goes on along the minus strand of NC_135272.1, from coordinate 34,475,309 downwards.
GGAAGGAGGATCAAGGTCCCACTGTCCATAGCCTGTCTCCAAGGCCAGGACACAGCTTTGTGACTTTATCCCACACCCTCAGCTCCAAAAAACCTCTTCATGGCAGCAGCACAGCCTGTGCTTTAGGTCAAGGGGTTTTTATTTATAGAGCTGCTATTAAATCAGTCTAACAGAGTCATGCAGTATTTATGGTAAGATTAGATACATGACTGCATCCAAGGCAAAGAGAGATTTTCACTTCTTGATGGAACATTCACTCTAAAAGGAAACCCTGGCTTTAATGTGTTTCTTTCCCTACTGCTATAAGATTTCCAGGGAAAAAGTCAATCAAGCTCTTTGACTCTAAAGGTGAAGCCTTTGTGGTTAGTGTTTTTCTTTTAATTATTTTGTTTAAAAATAAATGAGTTCTGCAGCTTTTGAGCTGGAGGGTTGGTGGCTTGATTTTAATTCTCTCCAACAGCAGTGAGACTGCTTGGCGTGAACCTACAAAAGCAATTCTGAGAAGCTGCTGGGTTTAGGCATTTCTAGAATGATGCAAGAATAAGACCATTTGTTAGAGCTATCTCTGGGATCCAGTGCCTATGTGCATTTGTCAAAGGACACAATATTGAATGCTTCATTTTCCAAACACTGGGCTAAGATAAATTATATCTGGATGTTGAGCCTTCCTGATATAAATCAGTGGCATATCAATAATAGGATTCAGCTTTTAAAGTGAATGTGCTAAGATCCTAGTGGGAAATAGGCTGCATTTCATGGACTTGTGCAAGGAGTATTTTCAGTGGAGCCTGCTTTTTATTCTGGCCCACGGACTAATGGGAAAGTAAGTGCAGAGAGACACAAACTAAAAGGGCTTGGGATGATGCTTTGGAACAAGCCTGGCTGACTGATGAAGTACTGAGGGCATTCAGAAGCCCATGCAAGTGCTTTAAGATTAGAGATGAAGAAATGATGCTTTTGAAAGGTCACATGAGACTTGGAAGTTAAAGCGAATGGGAAAGGTAGACAAACAATATAAGGGACTGATTATTTGCTGCACTAGTCTTTAGCTTGAGAGGCCCAGGGTTAAATATTCTTCCAAGTCTTAAATTACAATTAGTTTGGTGATTTGACTCCAGACTTCACTTTTCATGTCAGGCCCAAGTGCAGTTCTGAACTCTGTTTGTTATGACTGACATTTTATATTGAATTTAAAGTTCTTTTGCTCACTTATAAGGCGCTCAGTAACACTTTCATGGACCGTCTTTCAAGGCTGACTTTTCCCTCATGCTTTCCAAAGAGTATCTGCTAATTCTCTATGACATTCTTATTCATCACAACCTGGAAATAGTAAGAGCTTGAGCTTCATGCCCTGTGGCTTTAAAAACATCATTCTCCTTAATGAGAAAATACTGAATCTGCTTTTTCCTCATTGAATTAGAAAGTAAATTCTCCCAGGACTCTAAAACACAATATACAAGTTATTTAGCTATGGGAGCCAGGAATTGCTCAATTCCTAATTTATCCCTAAGTTATCCAGGATGCAGAGAACAGTGGGATTATTTTACCTTCCATGTACACCACACATCAGCAGCAGGTGCACAGCTCCTCCACTAGCTTGATGTGATAAACCTGCTAAAAGGGAGAACAGCAAATAAAGGGAAGAAAAAAGGCTGCGCCCCAGATGGCACAGAGAGTAAGGATAAAAAAAAATGAGAAATGAGCAAGGGGAAACTAAAGAAAGGTGAATTTCAGCCAAGACTGAAAATGTGTGAGAGATGAACACATGTGCTGCAGTGGGCAAACCCTCCAGTAACACAAATGACCCAAACCCAAAACCTCATGAGCTCATGTGCTGGGTTCCCTTTTGCTTCCTTAGAGACTATCAAAGAAATATATTTGTTTTCCCACCCTTTCACCCCAGAGAGTGGAAGCAACCCCAGGATTATACCCAAGAGTTCTGGATTAATTTCATTGCTTTGTCACAGGTTTCTTACTGACAAATCCAGGCTATTGAGTTCCTGCAGTTGTGCTCCAGTCCAGCACAGTAAATCATGACATTGCTTCCTTACCTCTAAAGGACAGGAAAACCCATGTTTTAGAGCTGATTGTGTGGACAAGGACCACAGGGTGCTTGTTGCTATCATGGTATTAGTCCCTATTTACTTGCAACTTTATGCTCTTGTCAATCAAAACAAGAGAATGTAAAAATATTTAGGAGGAATGTGCTGGGACATTTCCTCTTGAAATACTGTCATTGTCACAGGAACCTCCTCTGTTAACTCATACTTGAAAAGACTTTTTCCCCCCATCTGCTCCATGCAGATATTCAGACTGAACTCATTGATTCCTAAACCCTGTGTTTCATTGTAAATTAGTATTTTACTGTGCCATGTAATGTGAATTAATTCTGGCCCTCCATGACTCTACTTTTATTTATGCTCTCCAGGGCTTAGTGGCTTATGGGATTATAGAGTTAAACTCAACTAAGTTAAAATAAGGAGAGTGAGAAATCATACTCTCACTACTACTGAGAAGTGCTTATCAGCTGCGTGTTTCTGCTTCTTTCATAGTAAACATTGTTTTATTCATGCTTATTATAATGTCTTCCTGGGTGATAATTCATACAATGCAAGGCATCTCCCTTCCCTTTTGTATTTAATGATATTTATATTATTTGTTTACTGATGGCAAATGCTTCCATAGATGAAAGTAGATAAAAGGAATAGATGAATCAATAGATGAATAGAAGAATCAATCACAAAAGGAAAAACATGTATTAGCAACAATCTGCTGGCTTTTAAAAACTGGGGCAAACAAGAATGTGATACTTTCTGGTTACTCTGACTGCTGTCACTGTACAAGAATTGAGGACAGCAAACAGACCTTATCTTTGCCTCCAAAAGTTTCTGTACAGGACAGACTGTTAGGTTGGCTGCCATGAGGTCAGACTGAGAGACCAAAGGCTGCTTAGCCCTCTGCAAAGGTAAAAAATGCAACCTGGAATGCTTGGATGGCCAAATATCCTTGGCTTAAGTCTTCTCTGGAGCCAACAGAGTTCTCAACAAATATTGTGAATACAATGTTCACACCATCAGAAAGTTGAGTTATTTATGGATTCTTAAAATCTTTGCCACTGCAGCTTCTCTTTAATACTTTGACCCATTAAATCTAATGGTGGGGGAAAAGAAGTTCCTTTGATTACTGTTATTGATTGCTCCTTTACTGGTGAATAATAACTTTCTTAAATAGAAGCATTTAAAACATTCAGGGCAAATTCTTCTTTCACTGACACCAATATAAATCCAGAGACATATGGATGGATTACAGATTTATGCTGGTGTAGCTGAAAGTGGAATTTTGCCCTCAGTCTTTAACAACCCATTAGGAATAAATAGCTTTTTAGCTAATGAAAATGTAGCATTTTTGTTAATAGCTTCATGATGATATACACAAGTGCTACATTACCTTGATAATTGGAAAATTTACTTGTCTTTATTCCTTTGGTAAAACATGGACCTATTGTACTTGTTCCATAGGAAAATAACTGAGCCATAAAATCCAGACACGCAAAACATGCTCCTAGCATTTAAGAAAAAGCAAAATGCAACTATAAGCAACTAAGCTCTATTTGAAACTAGCTGAAAACAGAACTATGAAAAATATGATGCTGTTGAGTTCCCAGGGCCAAATGGGGACATGGCAGTGAAGAAGAGAACTTTCAGAGTGATCTAACTGCAGCCTTCCAGTACTTGAAGGAGCCTACAAGACAGCCTGGCAGATCCATGATATGGGCACTGCAGGTGCTGGTAAATTCCCTCAGGAAATGGTAAAGCTGTCCTCATGGTAGGCTGTGCTTCAATAAACCTGTAAGGGTTTGAAACTATCAGATGTGATTCACAAGCTGCACTTTGATTCCCCAAGTTGTCACAAACAGCTCCCAGAGCTGCTGTGTGGGTCTGTTCCTGGCTGGAGCACACCACGCTGCCTTTCTGTTGCTTTGATTTCCCCACTGTTACTGCCTTTTTTGCTTTGAAGTTCTTTGCTTTGGGAATTAATTCCTGCTCTGTATTTGGAACGCTCAGTCAAAAACTGTACCTGAAAATGCTGGTGCTTCTGTCCTATGAATCACAATTGGATAGTATTTTGGAGAAAACACAACTAATATGTTTCTGCAAGGGGAAAGAGCTTCTGTTTGCTTTGATTTGTTAGCAATTCCAATTAACTTCTCTATGTTTGTGTTCGTTTGAGAAACTGAGCTCCAATATCCACAGTGGAGTCAAATTCTGTGTCTGGCCTTTAGCCCAAGTGCAGATGTAGACGAGGACAGTGTGGAACATTTGCTACAAGTATTTAAGGAATGTGGTGTTTAAAGGAAATGCATACACTTGTCTGTATATCCATAGACTAGGGGAGTGTGTGATATTAACTACTTTAAAAGCAGTTTTTACCAGCTATTTAATGCTCACCTCTGGCAGCAGACCTGATGTTCAAACACTGAAGATGCCTTGCATGTGTTTCTATGGGGTTTCAGTCTTTGTGACTTTTGCTTTCCCTTTGTTGCTGCTTTATTAAGAATGGAGACAGATAACTCAAAAAGCAATGTTGTCCATTTCTCAAAATCTGCTTATTAGGTTTAAGTCAAACATTTCTGCTTTCTATTGTATTTACAAAAGCAATATTAATAAATATTGACAGAGCTAAATAGTCTCTGGGAAGAAGAAGCCTTAAATTGCTCTGCAAACATGCTTTAAAAATTACCTACAGACAATACTGCTGTATTAAAATAATAATCTGAATGAGAGCACTTGTTTGAATACTGCTTGTTTTGCTTCCCTTTACATCCAGGAATAATGACTGATCTTGTGCTGGTTTTGAATGAAAACATCAATTGGGGAGTGGATTTACATAAGAAAATTAATAGAGCATAGAAAGCTTTCAGCATCACTTTCTGATTTTCCTCTGTGTGCCACAGAAGTTATATTTAAAAAGACAGATGATTGCAAGTTTGTTTAGGAAAACAAATCCTCTGGGCTGCATGTATGAGATCATATGACAGCTGGCCCAGTTCACAGAGCACTCAGGTTCCTTTTCTGTTCCTATAAAGAAAATCTGTAATTGTGCAGAGTGCCACATGTGGGGCAAAATGTCATCACTTATATACATTTTTTTCATATTTACTTGCCTGCTCTTCTCCATGTAGAGATGCCCTTCTTAGTTATTCTCTCAGAAGTGCACTCACCACAGAGGAGATGGGATCAGACATCTGTTATGCAGTCCAATCCCAGATTTTATTTCTTTGCACTTACAAAGGGTAGATTTTGCAGGAAAATACTTTGCCATCTTTGCACCCTGAATAACCAGTGCTTAAACAGTTTATGGTTGTCTGTGTCTGAGCTTTCTGTGACAAGAGAGTAACAGGAGAGAAACACCAAGAGGAGAGGGGAAGAGTGGTTTCAACATCTGAGCTGCTGGTTCATCACACCCAGAGCCCTTCATTTATTCACCCCTGAATCTCAGTCCTGCTTCTGGAGAAAGCTCTTGGAGTGATATCTGGTCCTGTAGCCAAAATCTGTCTTATGGCCATGCCTGTGATTCTCCAGGTTTGGATTGGTGCTGAGCTGCTGTCCCTGACCTGCTCCAGGCTCTCCAGGTGGGGATGGAGGGGACCTTGCTGCACCTCCTGGAGACTCAGCCTCTCACACTGGTGCTTTGTGAACCTGCTTTAAGGCTTCTAAAAATGCACTTTGAGCTAAGACCAAGGAGGAATTTACTAACTTTGAGTTAGGGACAAGTTTGTACTAAGCTACTAATGGTGCCCTAAGGGTGATGGATAAATGAAGGTTCAGGGTAAAAAATAAATGTTTCAGGGTCTGTATTAGAGTGCAAAGTGGTTTCCCTGATCTCACTCTCCTTTGTGATAAATCACAGGCTATTTTTGGTTGGCTTCATTGTTTTCAGTCATGTCAACAAGGACCTGCCTAATACTTGAATCTGTTTTGTTATTTTTACATATAAATTCCCCTTCATAACAGTAATAATACTTTCCAGGCAGCTCATTTGAGGATGATTGCTCTACTTCAGAGGTAGTAAAACTCACTGTGTCTCATTATACAACTCAAGGTGTGTGAAGCAGACAATTGCCTATAAACATGCTGCCTGATGGGTGTTAATGCTGCATTATATTTACTGTTTTCTTTTCATGGCTTCAGGTAGCATGATAAACCTTTTCCCCAGGATTAAAATTTGAAAATTTTCCCCTCTTTCTTGCCAGAGCGTTCTTCCTAGCCTGGCAGTAAATGTGCCTCAGATATTCTCTAAAAATTGAAAAGAATATTCTCATCTTCACACTTTGGCAAGAGGTTTTACAGCATTTAAAAAATGCCTGATTTGTTGTTCATGTGAGCAAGAGTGTCTTTGCAGAAATGTACAATTTATGGCAAAGTGTTTTAACTTGTGTGTTTAAATTAGGCACCAAACTCTGGTTAATTTCCCAAATAATGTCCCAATTTACATCAGCAGATAAGCATGTGCTGAAGTGTTTTCCTCAAAAGACAAGTGATTTAGCAGTTATTCAGAAATGGGATGATCATTGGGATTCTTTTGATCAGCCCCTGAGAAACCAGAGATGCTCAGCTAAAAAAAGAGTCCCCTGCACATATAGCTGGATTTGGAATTAGATGTCTGCATGAAGACATTAATGGCTGAGCATTTTGGCCATCATGTGCTTACCACTGACAGTCCTAATTATTATAATTATCACTACAAAACCCCTAAATACTTCCCTGCTTCTTCCCACCCTGCAGTTGTCATCAAGAGGTTCAGCATGTCTAAGCCTATTTGGAAATGGAAAGGTTCTGTAGTAGATGAAAATCAGAAACCTCATGCATTTTATTCCTGTCCCAGAGGGACAATCTGATTCTGTCTGGTTATTGTAAACATGTAATTAGTAAGAAGAATACAAATATTGCTGGCCAGGTGTTTTGATATTTTACAACACAGAACATTTATTATTATTATTATTATTATTATTATTATTATTGGAAACTGAGGCAGATTGTTTCATGAGAGGTTCATGTAATGACAGATTTTCAGTGGTTCTGACATTTTGTGCTTGGGGTCTTCCAGCCAGAATGCAGGTGCTGTCACACAGAACATTGTGTAACCCTGAGATATCCCATTTTTATCAGCAGGAATCTCAGGCCTTTACATCACTTGTACTTTTACATCTCACACTTTCCTAACAGTAATATGGTGATTGGTTTTAATGGAGTGCTTAGGAAAATGGGGCTAGGGAAGATTTCCTGAGTTCCTGAGCCCTACCTGTTGCTGCCTTTGGCAATCATGAGCTATAATCCCATTCACAAAGAGTTAGGTTGTCTTGCCTCCACTGGAGTTTTTCCAGAATCTTGGTCTTCTCATAAAGAACAGAACCAAATGTCCTCATTTTGCTGGTGGTTGATTTCTACCAATAATTTTGGGGCTAATAATACCCTTTCATTGCATTCTTGCTGCTAATAGCCTTTTGCTTCATGCTTCTTCTTTGAGGTATTTTGTCTTACTGAGGTATTTAGGAAAAGCATTTCTATCCCTTGGGCTATTTAATAAAGCACTTCTGGATCCATCCCCTTGGTGAATCTCTCCAACTTGTCTCCCTCTTCTCCTCAGCCATGATCTATAGGTACCTGAGCTACCTCTTGCCCTTTTTTTTACCTGCTCCTTTCCAACAGAACTGTTCTGTGAGACAAATCATAGAATCTAAACCTCATCTGGTCACTTTCTACTGAAACTCAAATAATTGAAATGCCAATAACATACTATTTAAAATCTATTCTACTTAATCTCCCAGAGTGGTGTGTTGGCAGATTGTGAATGTCACACTACTGATGAGCAAAGGACTTGGATAACTATGAGCTTCTAATCAAGAAATGAATCTAAAATTGTATATCTGCGTAAGAAATGCTGGCACAGGAGGCTGAAGTGCTCACTAAAAGCAGTTGGGTCTAAAGTGATTACTAAAGCAATTCAGGGTTTTAGGGACTCTACAGAATGGAGATCTCTGCAGTGATTCAGCCTTTGTGCATCTGTTTGATCCCTCCCTGCTGCAGTGCTCCCTAACAGAGGCAGGGTTGCAGCATCCTCCTCTGCTTTGGGCTCACTGAGCCTCAGGGAGACCCAGGAATTGCCCCACTGGCTGAAAATTGTCCCTTTGGACAATTCCCCAGTTCTCCTGATGAACCTGCCAAGGAACAAGTCTTGAAGCTGTGGATGCTCACATCTCTCAGCACTGGTGTCTCAAGGTATCTGCAGGTTCACATGGACACCACATCAGCTGCATTTAGAACAGATTATCAGGACTTCAAGTCATAAAACACATTAGATTCCAGGCAGCCACTCAGTAATGCTATTCCAGGGTTTTACAGTTTATCCTAGTGATTTGAATAATAAGCAGAGTAACAGTTTATTCTAACCATTTGAACTGCACATCAGCGAGGTAACTGGGAATTTATTAATAAATCTAAGAGCTTACACATTGCATTTCAAAGAGACTCACAGACAGGAGGTAATTAATAACCTGGTGCCCCTGATCTGTCTATAAACTTCAGTTCCTGTCACACACCTTAGTTCCTGTGAAGTGTAGTTATGATGGCTGAGATTAAAACACAACTTTGCAGATCTCAGATGTTTCTGTATGTAAATAGAGGATTTTGACTTTGATCTTACAAGGGATGAAGCAGAGCACTCAAGCTGCAAGTGATTTTCCTTTCTCTGGCCAGCAAGCAAAGGGAATGTCCCTTAGTAGTTTAGAGTTTGAGTGATGCCTGCCAAAAGCAGTTTATTTCCCACTGACTGGAGAGGGACAGGCTCCTACCACAGGCTTACAAAACCCACCATGGCATGCTGAAGTTCCTCATTGGCACTGAGTGTTCAAAGGCCTAAACACAAATGATGAATCTTCCTTCTAGGCAAGTACTTTTCAGCACCTTCCACCATCCCAAGCTGCTCCAATTCCCATCCAGCCTGGCCTTGGACACTTCCAGGGATCCAGGGGCAGCCACAGCTTCTCTGGGCACCCTGTGCCAGGGCCTCACCACCCTCACAGCCAGGAATTGCTTCTTAATATCCATCCTAACCCTGCACTCTGTCAATTTAAATATTTGCATGAGAGATCTCTCCTGACACTGCCATCAATAGTTTGCAGTTAAAGGGTCAGAGATTCAGGCCTACTATTTTAATAGTTTATTATTTTCCCAATTGTGTCAGGATTTCCATATCAGAGGTTAAATCCTATCAGTAGAACTCAGAGTTGATGATGACCATCTGAACATGGGTTGGCCTTTCTGTGATTAAAGGTTCTGAATACTCTGTACAGTTACTTGGTGTAAATATTCATGTCTAAAGATAAGGGAAGTAATCTACCAAAGATCACACAGGACAACTGTGGAACAAGTGGGAAATGGTAACCTGCAGTCTTTGCTTGGCAGCAAGATTCAGCTTTACCTGTTCCATAAAATAATATAAATAAGTAATCAAAGTTAAAGAAAAAACATTCTAAACCACAGGTTAAATTTGTAGTTTGAGGGTACCTTTGACTATCATAGATGGGATCAAAACCATATTTAAAAAATGTTAGGAAATAGCTTTGCACACTTGATTTCTTAAGTGCAGAAGGAAATTTCATTTTTGCAGCCTCTGCTTTTTCATCTGATTATTGCTAATGCAAATTACCAGTAGGAAATGCATAAATCTGCACTGCAGTGCCTGAAGTTTGTGCAAACAGCAATTTTTTTTGCAAATATATCCATCAGTTTCAGCTCTGTAATGCAGAATGCTGCATTAAATTTCTTACTGAAAGACTTCCCAAATCTTGTTGTCACAGATGGAATATCAAAATTTTATTTCTTAAAAACTGTGCAACCATTTTGGATTTTGTTAGGTTCTTTCTGAGTGTGTAGAACAACAGAATTTAATCTTAGTAGGTGGTTTGAGAAGATGGAAGTTGTACTTGGAGGGAAAGCTTGACTCCTGATCAGAAAGGGTGAAGATAAAACACTCAGCAAAACATTTAATAATGGATCATTTTCCTCCTCACTTGTAACAGGAGACAATTAGAAAAGAACTTAATGTTGGAAGAGGAAAAAGGAAACAAAGCTATAGAATTACTGAGCAATTCCTCTCTTGCATTTCAGAGGCAGGATTGGAGAGATGTTGACATTTTAATATTTTGTAAATTACTCGGCAACATGTTTTCTGATGAATCTAATCTGGTGCCTCTTCCAAACTGATATTTCATCCAAGAATATTTGGGCAGATATATTATTAAGCCAGTAATTTAGTTTTAGCAAGTTCCATGTTTCAGTACATTTAAAAATAAGGCAGCCTAATTTCCAGAGTTAAAGGAATTGGGCTCACTATTCCCCTTGAACAGAGGCAAATTGTTTAACTAGCAAAGCTCTGGGCTGATTCTCATCCTTGAGAATCAGTATCTCAGTATTGAATGTTGTTTACACTGAAGGATGCAAGAGGGAGAGTGGGTGCTCATGAGGCAGGAGAAAGATGAAAATAAGGTTTTGATTGTTGGACTAACATTTCTACACTCCTGATATCTCCAGTAGTGAATCTTGGTTGTTTTCTGGGGCCTTTTGGGAAAATTTCTGATTGAATAAAAGTGAATTGCCTAAATCCTTCTCATCTCTACACTTCAGATGACCTTGGTGAAGGGGAGAATCCTCTCCTCAAGAGTAACCATCAGGTGACCTTCAACCCCACCCATCTGTTTGCCTCTTGGCCAGTAGCATTCACAATAATTCTGAGAGTGGCAGCACATTTACAGCCTGTTCAAGCCTGTAAGCTGCACAGCTGCTGGGAAGGGTAAGAAAGTGGAGGCATTCTGTTCATCCTGGTCATTTCAAAGTGTTGATGAACATCAATTCAAGCCATAATGACTGCTGGAGTCTGTTGCTTTTGATTGAAATCTAAATTTAGCTGTGTCTGTCAGAATTTCTACTGCCTTACTTTTGTATAAATCAAAGTTTAATATTCATTTATAAACACCCATCTACATATGCTGAGAAAATTTACTTATAAACAATAGAGAAAATTCATCATCATTACAACCTCAGCAGCTTTATCTGAAATTAAGTTCTGAATCTCAGTTTAAACTCAAGCAGACCATTTCTCTGCAGAAACAATTTTTGCTACCTAGAGTTAGCAACACTGCCTTTCAAGTGTTGATGTTGATGCAGGCAATAGAAATATTCCCTTTCTTGCTCTTTGGTAATCTAGTCACTTGGCATTTGACAAACTGCTGTGACTTGGCTCTTTGGGACAGCTGCTGAAAATGGTGGGGTGAGGAGGGAAGTGGGAATTGTATTTTGGATATGCAGAGGATTTTTGGCAGGTGTTTTTCATTGGCTGGTAGCTGAATGCAGGACCATAGCAGTGACAGACCCCATATTATCTGATTTAGGGTTATCAGCATGCTGGCTGTGTAGAGACTTTTAGGGCTCATCAAGGGGAATTTGAAACCCATCAACTGACAATGGGGAAAATGTATTAAAAATTGCTGAAAGACTTAAAATTGATCTCTTTTGCTCTGACTTAATTTGTGGCTAGAAAAGCTGTCCTCTAATTACAGAGAAAGCTCAATTACTCTAGGGCCTGCCCAAATAATGTTTACTTGATTTCACCACTTTTGATGGCAAAAAGTTAGGAATTAGGCACTGACAAACAGAGTGGGCTGAAGGATTTTCTCCTGAAGGATTGGACTGAGCTCAGGACATGACATCAGGTTTTGTGTACCCAGTCAAACACAGTCACTATTACAAAGCAATCAGTCATTTAATTACTGATCAAGGCAAGCAGGAAGCTCTTGAACACATCCAGGGCACATTAGTCTTTTCTTCTGTGTGTTCCCACTTTTGTCTCTGAGCCAGACACCCTGGATGTCTTCTCTGCCTTCTCATACCCTTTATTTATATTGCAGTCCTAACACTGTTAATGTGCTCAATAATTTATAAGACAGCTGACCTCAACATTAGGTGAGCTATTGAACAAACATCAGGGAGTGTTACATTCAGTTTGGGCACTGCAGGTTGAAAACCCCTCTGAGTCCACACAGTCCAGAAAGTCCTCAGAATGCACAGAGGGAAGAAGCATCTTCTGCACAGCCTTGGGTTCTGTCCTTAAACATTGGAATCACACACTCAGGTGGGTGGACCAATTTTTGTCCTATTGTCTCCCCTTTCACTGCTGTGGCTAAAGGTATAATCTTGGCACACAAACCCTGTTTAAGTACTCTGTTACTAAGGAAACAAACTTGTCAAGTATGGACCATGTGGGAATAATGGTGATTTATTTAGAAAAGGAAAGGTTTGTCATTTTAAGCTCACTACTACAAAATTGCTTTTTGATTACCTTCAAGCTTATTGCATTGTCTTGTCACAATAAACTATGGGAACAAGTGGAAAGGTTAATAATTGTGGGCTTTGTTCTTGTCAGTTATTCTGAAAAGATCTTACAGGACCTGCACCTTTAGCTCAAACAGAACAAATTTCAAATTTCAGCAGGACTGGAGCAGGATCCTGTAGTCCCTTTTTTCTCTTGTTGTTTTTATTGTCCTTTTATTTCCTGTCTGCTTCCAGAGGCTGCCCAGCTGAGATGTGCAGGTTTGTGGGCTGTGACAAGGATGGACTCTGTGACACTGCTGAGGGGAGGCTTTTGCACAGTTTTTCCAGAGGAGGGGGAGGAGAGGGATCTGAGCAGGAGAGGGGAAAGAGCAGGAGATTTGAGAGTGCTTTGTAAGGCCTCAACTTTAATACATCTTCTGAGCCCAGTCACTGAAGCTTCCTTGTTTGTTAGGAAACATCAGGGGTTTATTTTATTTTACTTTATTTTCAGGAAATCCATTTAGGCCCTGATAATCAGATAAAAACAAATCTAAACAGCTTCAGTGTTCTTTGAGCTATGTCTAATGTGTTTTTTGTCAGGAAAAAAAATAATATTAAATCAAGCATTTTCTCCTGGAAAAGAAGATCACTTTCCTGCCCAGGGCTGTGTTCACCACTAAGTTCTGTTCCACTGTCAGCTGCCTAAAATTCTTTAGATTATTGGGGTGAAATTATTTGAGGAAGAATAGAGCAAGAGATTCAAATTGCTGAGTTTAGGGTTCTTAAAGGAGTGATTTGCATCAACAAATCACACTAAATATTTTCACAACAGTTGACAACAATTTAGTATGATGGAAAGTTTTTGTTCATTAGAGCATAGTTGGGTTTAGGGTAAAGTTTGGAGGAGAAACACAAAACAGTTATGTACTTTTGAAAATGAATAGTTTTAGGGTTTTTGAGTGTGAAATGATGACTCCTTTTGGAGTTTTTATTGAAGCAAGAATATTTGAAATCTAAATGAAATGTTTCCCAGGGCTGAGGGAATTTATTCTCTTATATAATTCACATCTTAACTTTCTGTTGTTGTCTGGATTAGCAAAACTAAAAAATTTTGAAGTATTTCCCAACTTTTTTTGGGATGTTGCCACTTTCAGTAGCAGCAGTCTTTCCTGCTTTCCAGAAAACCCTGAAGGCTGACTGGAAAAGTTAAAAAATCCCAGCTAATACCTGTCTACTGTCTTTTCCCATGTGCAATTACTCACCTCACATTTTGCTAGAAAATTAATAATACAGTAGTAAAGGATGCAGCATAAAGTATTTATGGCAAATTAAAACTCATCTCCAGGACAATTTAGGTAATGGGGACATGGGCTACACCTGTTCTTCTCACTGGAGTGAACTGGGGAGGAGTTCTTTATCAGTGGAAGTTATTTCTATTAGCTGCAAGTATGAATGTAGAATAAATTAATCACACCATAACAGGAGTTTTATGTGTCAATTATGACCAATGTGGTATTATTTGCTGCATTAGACTGAGGCTGGGTAGTGCTTGTGCTTCATGGGTGGGTTCATGCCCCTGTGCTGTGGAATCTACAGGGAGGCATCAAGCTGAAGGTGTGGGATTGGGTGCACTGAGATTTGGGCAGTTTTTATGCAATAGCAATGTCAGACACAGATATATCTTTATTTGTAATTTAGGAAGGACTGGAAGTATTCAAGGATGTTCTGTAGTCAATCAGCTGCCCTGTTCTGCAGCCCTTTTTTACCTACTCTTCAGGATTTAGATTTCTAAAAGAGAGCTTAAAAATATGATCATTTGACTCAATCTTTTGAAATTCTGTATGTCTCTCTTCTGACACCTGACTCCAGGCCTGGATGTTTGAGTGTGTGGCCACTCAATTCCAAAAAAAGGTGTGTTTGCCCCATATTCTATCTAGAGATGGCTGCATCTTCTTGAGAGGAATCTCTTCAGCCGTGTTCCCACAGCCTGGGGAGAACAGCTCAGCTGCAGAGCTTCCTCTGAAGGACAATTTCCAAGCAAAGGCCCTGTAGGTTTGTTAGAGGATACCAGTGAATTGTTGAACAATTAACTATTTGCTTGTTTATTCTAAATGCTTTAGAATGTGTTTTTATTTTAGTGTTTGGATGTTAAACACACTTTGGTGATCAAATGCTAAATCTTGTAGCTTTGCTTTAAAATGCACTGACAGAAGTGGTGATGAAGGATAAAGAAGATTTCAGTGTCATGCTTGTGAGCCACACTATAAAAGCACTTGCTGCTATCAGTCTGCCTGCCCTTCAGCCTGCTCAATCAATACCTGTATAATGTACACTGCTGAAAGGGCCAGCTGTCCAAAACTGAGAATCCTGGAGTTTCCTGCACTGCATTTGCATTTCTGCATTGAATTCATCCTGCAGGAAAGAGCTCAAGGCAACATTTTCTACTGAAATTTCCTGCTCCCAAGAGATGAACACAAGGCACTGCCCTGCTCACTGCTGCAGGCAGTGCCAGTGAGCCATGACAGCAGGACAAGGACAGTTGGCTTCAGAGAAAGCCACGAAGGCACAGAGTCTTGAACCATTTAGAGATTTTCACCAAAGAAATGGTCCTTTGCCCCATGGCCCTTCTTACAAGCACAGCAGCCACTCTTATTGAAAGCCAGAGCACATTTCAATAAAAAAGCACACTGAAAAGGATTAATGTTACACACTTTGATGAAGAATCTCCTATTTGTAATCTTCATTTAGTGCCACAGCGATTGATTTCCTCCCTGTGCAGCGTGGGGCTGGCAGTGCTCTGGAATCCTCTGTGTTCCCTGCAGCTCCCACTGCTCTGATCTCCTCAGGTTCCCCTGCAGCTTGATTAGGTCCTGCTGGGTGTGTGTTAGAGCTCCTCAGCAGAGCTGCACCTGGACATTTGATCACAGCTGTAAGAAACACCCAACAAAGGCACCTCACGCAGGGAACAGACTTGTTTGGCTTCCTGTTGCTGTAGTTACCATGTCTAAAGGAAAAAAAAGCCATGGGAAAGCCTGGCTGGAGTTTAGCAGGATGTGCCATGGCTTAAAAGAGACTTCATTGTAAGGATGAAAGTAGATCTGTGAGCCCCCAGTGATTGCACCAGTCTGACAGGCACTGCTGAAAGGGCCAGGTGTCCAAAGCTGAGAATCCTGGAGTTTCCTGCACTGCATTTTCATTTCTGCATCGAGTTCATTCTGCAGGAAAGAGCACAAGGAAAAGGCAACATTTTCTACTAAAATTTCCAGCCTTATAATGGAATCACAGCGTGGTTTGGGTTGGCAGGAAATTAAAGATAACCTAGTTCCACCCCCCTGCCATGAGCAGGGACACTTTCCACTAATCCAAGTTGCTCCAAGCCCCATCCAACCTGGCCAAGCTTCTCTTTAGCATGGGACCAAGGGTGTGCTGTCTTCAGACTTGTCCTTAAGGTCTTCTTCCACCTCTTGGGATTCCCTTGGGAGTTGGTGGCTGGAAACAGGCAGCTACACAGAGCCATTCACCCCACTCATTTTAGCACTGAGGAGCTTTGTGGAGGCCCCTGTTCTCTCTTCTCCAAATCGCCTTGGCAGCTCATTTAGACTAAAATATGAGGTGAGACACATCCCCCTGAGGTGCCCTTGCCAGCAGGGGCCAAGTGCTGCCCCAGGCTGTTGGGTTAAGCCTTGCTTGGAGGGGCACTGTGGCTCCAGAAGCTGCTTTTCAGTTTCTCTGAAGCAGTAATGTTGTTTGCACTCCACCCATGCAGCTTAAACAGCCAAGGATTAATTCTTCTTCTCTAATTTGATATTGAAGTTCCTTGCTCATGCAGTAAAGTTTTGTGCTTGAACCTTGTGCCTTTTTAGGAGCTGACACAACACTACATTTTGTATAAAATCACAGGAAATAGAGTTGGGAGCAATGTTTTTCCTGCACCAAAACCAACTATACCTAGACTTATAGAGATGCTATCAGCATTAGAATATGATCACTGCTCAGAGTCCTGAATAACATAGCCCTACAAAGGCTTTGGAACTGAATCCCCATGGGAGGCTGGGATGTGTAGGATTATAGCTTACCTGCTTTAAAAATATATGTTCTTTTCAAATTTCTCTGGTTTTCAGAGTCATAAATTACTTTCAGGCCTTTGTAACATTAAAATTGTTACCTGAAGACCAGGAATGATTTACTGAAGAATAAAAAGAAGTCCATCTCCATGACATGAGCCTCTGTAAATATCTTAGATGTAATTCCATAAAAGTAGATGGCATCATTTCAATTTTTCTCTGCTCAAGAAGCAGTAGCTCAGCAGAGTGAACAAAAGGCAGGAGGCAGGATGTCTTAGAAATAAATCTAATTAAATTTCTGTATGTGGATTGATTGTATTTTATTTACCCAGGCACAAACCAGATTCTAGATAATCAAAGCTTTGGCTTGTTGGAATATATTTGATTATTCCCAAGAAGTTGTTTTGTGGGAGGCACAGTGTACACAAGCTGGTTTTATAACCCATTTTCCTTTCCTCCCAGGCCAAGCTGGAGTAAATAGGGAAGGTTTGGTGTTGCTGAAAGGTGTTTTGGTAAGATTATCTGTCCTGCAGCACTCTGTGCCTGCTGCTCAGGGACACCAGGGTACCACAAACAGTGAGGTTCATGTTGGGAAGCCTCTATTATTTCAATAATCAGTCCCTTTGACATCTGATATTTTAAACAATATTTAGCAAATGTTCTCAGGGGGAACACCAAGATGAAGTTCTGGGCTTTGCTGCTGCTTTTTCTCTCTTTCTGGTTTAATACTTTGCAGTAATAGACTTGCTTTAGGTAAGAGAGTCACATTGGGGCTGAAATCAGAACATTTTTTGTGGTGGGAGGAGGGGTGGGGGGCAGGGAGATTGGCAAAGCTGGAAATGCAGTTCTGCTGTTCAGTTCTAAATCATGTGTGATGGTCAGAATGGACAGATCATAAAGATCTTAATTTCCAGATGGGTTCCTAGGATGTCTTTGGTGATGACAGCTGATTAGCAGGATCACACAGATTGACACCAATCTAACTGCTGTTTCATGAATAAATTTCCTGAGGTTTTTAACCCTATTTCTGCTGAAGGTCACTCTTGGTTTTAATGTAACTTTGCAAGAAATCTTGGAACAGCTGTTACCTACTTCCCAAGCCTCACTTTTTTTCCCTTATCTCCTCTGCCTCTCTTTGCCAAAAATATTCACCTTTTCTAAGTGGTACCTTTTTTCTTGGAAAATACACAGGGCATTCTCATTTTGGAAGTCATCCCTTTTAATGTTATTTCAATGTCTTCCCTAATATTTCTCCTCTTCAAGCACAGAGCAAAAGCCCTTCACTTTGTTTTGTGACAAAGCAGTGAGCTTTCCCTGGGTGCTGAGTGGAGTCAGCACACAAATAAACACAACAGGCTCATTAGTGGGGGCTGTCAGCTGTCAGTAATGGCTGAGAGCTGCAGCTTTGTATATAATGACCTCCTGTATTAAGAAAGGGTGAGTTAGGATGCAAGGGCTATTCCCTGGGCTGCTTAAAAAGTGCCAGAACATCTTCAGCTTCCAGCTGGAAGAACCACCAGAGAGTAGCAGGAGGAATCTCAGTTTAAACACCTCATTTGAAGGTCAGAACCTCTAACAGCGTAGCAGAAGAACATTGCAGTGTCAGCATTGGTTATGAGCCCAGGGCCTAATGTAGGGCTCAAAACCATGACCTTCTACACCAGAGGCAAGAATGTTACCAACTGAGCCCATCTGACATTAATTAAACCCTCATTAAAAAGGAGGGCTCTTTTCATGGGCTGAAATGTGATTTCCTCTGCAAGGTTTTGTCATGCATATTTTATTACAAATTTTAGCATGTGGACTAAAGACCCTGTTCTGATCTTCTGGAATCACTGCACATGGCATATGTTTCATGCAGATGGGAAACAAAAAAGGGAGAGCAATATCCATATTCATTTGTTCTGGTGTGTAGGATAGGTGGCTGTGGAATGACATTCAGGAGCAGTGAGAGGGAGAAGTTTAGGATCTATTACCACATGGGAAATATTCCACAGGGCATGAACACACAAACTCTGCAAGATTTAAGTTACATGTGAGACCTCAGGATTATCCAGAGGTTGAAAATCACCTGGCAAGAGAGTCTGGGAAAAGTCCCAAGCCCATTCTGTTTATTCTCATGAGCTCCTTGGGGAAGCACAGTTACTCACAGGGCTGTTTCACCTGCAGTGGAACATTTCCTCCTTTAAACCAGCCAAGGCTTACAGCAAGAACAGGAAAGCAGCAAGGGAGAGTTCAATGTTAACAGTGTCTTCATTTGTAACATCATTTGAATTATTTATCAGAATTACTGGGGCTCCTTCCAATCTGGTGCTGTTTGGGTGCTTTATAGGAGCTGGATGTCTGGGCCAGTCTTAGTTTTGCCATTAATTCTGATTTTAATCCAATTTCTCCATCAGTAAGAGAGGGGGAAGGTCTTGAAAAAAATTCATGTAGTGCTTTAGAGTTACTGCCCAATATTCCAGATTTGCAATGCAGCCCAGAGGAGCATCCTTCCCTCCTGCTTTGGCAGCAGGTGCAGGATTTCAAACACTGACTCGGGGACTCCGACCCAGCTGAGCCGCGGGAATTCCTTCCAGCAGAGGCCAGCACTTCTTCCAGCTCTGCTCAGTGTTTGCTGCTTAGCTGGGAGCAGACTGAGAATGAAGCTCTTATGCCTGTGATATTTTGGTGTCTGAAGCACTTGTCTGAAGTACAGCAGCCCTGAATAAATACAAAATCAAATTTCACTGTCTCAGATAATAATCCCTTTGACAGCACTGACCTCATCAATCTGTCTTTTGCTCAAGTTTTTTTTTTACACGTTGCCCCTCCTAATCACAGCTTTTCAGTTTCAGATATTTTTATATTTTCCTCCCTTTTAATGACACACTTTCAATTCTTTCTTTCTAGTAGGCAATGTACAGCCAAACCTCTGCTCCTGTCTCTTTTTCTGAGAACACAAGATTCATCACTCAGGATTTCTTGACCCTCTGAGGAAAGAAGCTGATCTTTCTTCCTTGCTCAGTGGGAATCCCTAATGCCAAGACACACTTCACTGGGAAATCAATATAAATAAAAAGCAGTGAAATGTCTTTGTTGTGAAGCAACCCCTTTGCATTGCTCGTGCACAGGGCACATCCCAATCTCCAGCCTAACTGAGCAAGTAGCAACACCATTGATCCAGAGTCCATCTTCCTTCCCATCCTCTCCTGCACATTGATTCAGCCCAGTTCCCCCTCTCAGCTTGTCCCCTTTGGTCCATTGATTAATCATCAATATTACTCACCAAAGACAGCTCCAATTAAACAGACATTAGATGACTTCCCCTCGCATTTAATAATGCTGAGCTCAATCACACACCCAACGCTCTGTCTTCCTCAAAATATTTTAACCAATATCCAGAACATAAATGCTGTAAATTCAGCACCTGCTGCAAACCCCTGAGAAGCTGAATGGTTGGACACTTTGTTGAGCACTGACTTTCCTCATCTTGCACCTCTGTGCTATTGACAGTTCATGCCTGAGCTACCGTGACTGAGATGTGTCTATACCTCAGAGCAGCCCACAGGAATTGTCTTAAAATGTAAAGAGCTGGTTCATATAGAGACAGAAATGTGTTTTATTGATCAGAGCAAGGAGAATATCCATGGGAAAATTTAAAATCTGTGAGAGAGCTGGCTGTAAACTGGTAACATCAGCCCATCAGCTGCTGTATCTTGAATAGGACAGCATTAGCTGGCTGAGACTCCTCAGATCACCTTGTTTCATGTGGTGGGCTTCCCCTGGTCCTGTCTTATGGTCCTTCTCAAGTCTGAGCCAGATTTGCTTGCCTTTCGTCCCCCAGACCCTGTGAGTTTCCTCAGTGGGGTTCTAAGCAGTTCAGCCCCAGGGTGATGTAGTGCTCTGTGAAGGGAGGTCCCATATTACATTTCCATAGAAATAAATACAATATCTCAAGACTTGACTTTGCACCAATTCATATGTAGATTATAAACTGCCACATTTTACCCTCTGCCCTCAACTGTCAAATTGAGGTATTTTACCTGTACCTGGGTGTAAACACCAGTGGCAGGTGAGGACACTGGAGAAGGAGACATGTTCTGTTCTTGGAGTGTATCTGGTGTTCCACAGACTCACAGGTGGTTCAGGGTAAAACAGTAAAACCAGCACGCCTCTGTAGGTGTTAAAACTGAGCCTGTTTTACTGAAGAGAGAATAGGATTTATCTGTTAAACCATTTCATCAACTGATACTAAAATACTTGAATAAACTCGGAGAAATAGAAAGAAAAAAATTATAGATGGGAAGCAATAGAGATACTTGTCATTATCATAGTCTGGTGAAACTTTCCTTTCTTGTATGCATTCATCATCCAAAGACTCACTGTTTTTATTTCCTGCCTGGCAAGTTTTCCATCCCCAGATTTCTAAGAGGGTTGAAGCCCTAGAACATATATTTAGTGCCTGCCGACAGGTCCCTAATTATGCTTTGATTAATCACAGCAGTGCCTGCACCTGTCTGTGCAAAACATCTTCATTTCTGCTTTGTGACCTGTGCAGGATCTGGGGCTGAGTGTGGCTGTGCCTGGGGAACACCCAGCTTGCTTTGCTTCCTGTCAGCTCTGCTCCTGCCCTGGCCACGAGGAATTCTTTCTCTTTTGTGGGAACAGCAGCTTCTTCCTTTGCTGGTGCTTCTGGAGAGGCTGGAAGCTTTGCTCAAGAGTCAAAAAGGGTTATTTGGTTGTATTAACAGCTGATTTTTACACACCATGCCTTCCACAGCAATGGATTCCCATCAGCCCCAGTGCCATCAATGGAAATGTTCACAGGATTTCCCCTGGATATGGGGAAATTTTCTTTTGAAATCCACTAAAAACACCAGGAAAGCTCCTAGGTCTGGAATTCCTGCAGCCTTAGAGGGATGTGCAGAACTCTGACTGTGATGGGTTTTCAGTTCTGAGCAAATGCAAGAGATGTTCTCCCTCTTGCTTTATTTTGAAAAATTCTTCAGGAGCCATTAGGGCCAAACCAGGCTCTTTTCTAGGATACAGATCAAGTCAGTTTGCACAGGACTCAGCCCAATGCCCTGAATAAGAAGGAGTTCATAGGGCACTTGAGGAGAACATGAAACCCCAAACCATCTCCTACTGGGAAGTACAAAGAGCACAGAGAATCCAGTGAACTGACTCTATTGGGAAGAGACTCAAAGAAGAGGTTATAGTTTTCTGCAGACATCCTTTTTTTCATTTTTCAGAGAAAGATTGAAAAATGAGACACACTTGGAAGCAATCCAGACAGAACTGAGAAAAAAAGTCTTTTTTATGCCACTGAGATGAAAAGGCCCAACTGAAACTGCTGTTAGTGAGGGATGGGAGCAAAACACATCAGCTTTCACCTAATGATTGAGGATTTGCTGTTCAATTTCCTAACCAAAATCTGGAGGAAACAAATTTGGTGTAGATCAAACCAATGTAGATCTTAAGTTTTTCACCCTGAAATGAAAACCAGGAAATCACTTAATCCAAACAAAACATTCTCTCTGACCTTGGAATGGAATGTTTTCTGATCAAGGTCCTGTAAAAGTAGCCAGGGAAATGGAAGGTTTGCTTGACCAAACAGGAGGAGCTGTGCCACCTGCCTTTCTGTCCTACATTTTTGAGAGCCATTCTCTTCCTGCTCCAAGGAGTAAATGTCATTTTGCATACCTGCTCTTAGAAGGACTAGCATGGTCTTGCTGATGCTGACATTTCTAGGAGTGGCTCTGGAGCCCTTCTTTTGACTCAGGTGCAACCTAAATATTTCTTTTCCCCTCTCCCATTCAAGAATGCCATAAACAAAAAATTCTTTTTAAACACAAATTCAAATATACATGGAGTTACACTCACCAGCTCTGCAGCTGGAAGAGTCTCAGTGCATCATCACCTTCATTTTGCAGGAGTGAAGAGCAATTCTTCCAATAAAACTCACCTCCCAGCATTGCATTTTCTTCCAAACAACACGGGCTCTCATACCTCAGGAAAGTGTTTCTGGAGATAGCAAATAGCTCCATCCAACCCCCCACTTCAAAAAGAAAACAAAACTTCTTTAGTTGTGGGTTTCCTATTTTGGACAGACAAAGGCACATTGTTCTTAGGAATCTGTAGAGGACAGAGGATGTGCTCTGTTTAACATGAGGCAGGGGTGCCAGGACTGCCCCAGCTGTGTTGGCTGGACTGAAATAAAGGGTCAAATATTATGGAGAAGAGAGTTCACTAAATCTTTTTAGCTTGTGTGTGAGAAGGAAGTGGCAGAAGAATAAAAGATAGTGCTGACAGTGCTGGCCTGGGAGAAAGGGAGGGAGCAGGGAGGGAGGGGAAATTAAGAAAATAATGGAGAAAAGCAGGAAGGGGAGGGTGGAGGATATAAGAAATAAAGTGCTCAGTTTTGTCCAAGTTGCCCTTGAGCTGGCAGGGGGGTTAGGCTGGATGATGTGCAGAGAGATTTATGTGTGTGGGGTGAGCTTGGGAAGGCAGATTTGTGAGTCAGCACAGAGGGGATGTGGAACGTGGAGCCATGAGACAAAGGAGAGGGAAAGGAGCTCAGCCCAGGCCCTGGGAGGTGTCCAAGGAGGAGGAAGGAGGGATGTCACCAGAAGAGTCAGCAGAGGGCAGGGGGCTCACCTGGACTCTGACAGCAGGAGTTGGTGCATGGAGGGAGCAGGAGCAAGGAAGTGAATCTGGGGGAAATGCAGTGTTGCAGTTATTACTGGTTGGTTTTATAGGGTGTGGATTTGGGTGGGAGCTGGAATTCATGGATGGGTGCCTAGGCTGGAGCATCCCTGAGGAAACCTTGAGGCAAACAGAGCACAAGGGAGGGAGTGAACAAAACCCAGGAAAAGACAGATTAAGGCATCTCCACTCTTGGGGAGGCTTTCAGCTCTGAGGGGCAGTGCCAGGGCCACCCCCTTCTGGTCCTCCTGCTCCTAAGGGAGCAGCACAGGCAACAGTCCTGGAACCTGGGAAAGGAATGGAGGGGACAGGGCTACCCAACCACAGCTTGCCCCAGGCACAGGGATACCCTGATCTATTTGTCTGTTGCTGAGTTTCAGACAAGCTCTAAGAGGGTTTGAGAGCTCAGTCTATGAAGAATTCATCCTGCTTAAGGGATCCTGTGTAAACTTAAGCATCATTCCACAGCACAGTCATAAAATGTTCAGATCTGCACCCTGAGGATCATTTGCAAATGACAATTGTGATTTGTGAATACCAGATAATGTCACTCCCTGATTCACTCCCTGCACCTGCTACAAACAAAGGTGTAGAAATAGATTTTTTACTACACCCATCTTCTAAAGAGAAAGATTTGAAGTGCCCCACTTGCCTGACTGAGAGAAGATGGTTTTCAAGAGAACTTAGGGAGTTAGAAGTCAAGCTTTCAGTCAGGAGCATCTTATCCTTCACAGGTTCCACCAGGGAAGGTATATAGATATAGATACATAGATATATGTATTTTTTTTAATTTTCTTTTTTTGGTGGAAAGCTGGGGAAGGCAGCTTCTGGGGCATCTCATTGACAAGTCCTGATTTTAAGAAGTGCTGAGTGATGCAGCTGCTCCCCATGGTGTCAGAACAGTGAATGGAAATGGTGGAAGTGGGGACTAGATATTCAGGAAGAGAGACAAAGCCCTGGGGTAGTTCTTCATACCTTTAGGTACCTAAATACCTTTAACCATCTGTCTTGTGTTAATATGGTCCAATGAAATATTAGGCAGATGTAGTAGGTAGGTAATTTGATTTTGGTTACTGTCAGAAATCACAGAAAATCTGATTTCAGAT
Organism: Agelaius phoeniceus; assembly: GCF_051311805.1. Taxonomy (NCBI): domain Eukaryota; kingdom Metazoa; phylum Chordata; class Aves; order Passeriformes; family Icteridae; genus Agelaius; species Agelaius phoeniceus. The sequence goes on along the minus strand of NC_135272.1, from coordinate 34,451,084 downwards.
CATGTCTTTTTTAGCTATTTTCAGTGCATCTTTTTTATTTGACTTTTATTTTGAAGCTCCTGATTTTAGGCTGTTATTTTAAACTTCTCTCAGCTGGTGACTCTGATTGCTTTTCAAACCTTCTATTTTCCAACCTTTGTACTCTTATGCATGAATCCTGGCCAAGTTCCCTCCTTCTGTTCACTTCCCAGTGTCTTTGAGCATTAAAGTAAGCAAAATGCAGTTTGGGGCTGCAGGGGCTTGGAAGGCACCAAGATGAGGTTCTTTTGTTTCTTTTTTTAATTGGCTTTTCTACATTGGATGAGCCACCATCCATGTGAATTGTTCCCTACACCTCTACCTTGTTCAGCTGAGCACAATTAAAATCCAATGTGCACAGGATTTGTGCCTGCAAAGCAAAGGTGGATGCTGTCACATAACAAGAAGAAATTAAGAAGGGAGCAAATTTTACAGCTCTCCTGTGATCATTGTTCAAAGGAGAATTCTCATGATATGAGGATGAAAATCTAATTGATGGCCTGATTCTCCATGGCTGTGCAGCCACCCTTCCCTTCTCTGCTTCTAATAAATGCTCTCTGCCTTCACCCCCACACAGGCAAGAAAAATCCATGTGACCAGATAGGGAGACCTTTAAGAAAAGACCAATATTTGCATATCTATTATGGCTATACTCAGTGTTATACTTGTTTCATTAAAATTTCTATTTGGATAATATGTAAGGTCAATACTGTCACTGTTCTGGAAAATTCATTTATTTCAAAATTAAAGCTAAGCACAGCAAGTACAATTCTCCTCATGCCTCCCCTGAATAAATCCCCTGAGCTTGACAGGGTCAGTGAGTGGAAGCAGAATTGGGCCCAATGTGTTTAGAGTTGGGGGTCTGTGGGAGAGAAAAACATGTTAATTACATGGATCCCAATTTTCTAGGAAAATCACTTGTTAGAGGTGCTCTGGGCTCCTGCTTTGTGATATTCAAGGGATGGTTATTATTTCAGCTGGGTGCCTACTGAGGTCCATTAGCTTTTATACACCAGTTAAGGTTGTCAATTGATGGGATTGAATCCACACAAAGAAATACCTGGGATCACTTAAAAATATGGTGCATCCTGAAGGTTTCCAGCTTTTAAACCACAAGCAGTCATTTTCACATAAATTTGTCTGTTGAGAAGGCTGGAGATGGGAATTCTTATCCCAGAAGAGGAAGGGGATCACTGCTTTTGAAGTCAGGTGTCAATGAGATTCCTGGTCTGGTTTTGGGTCATTAACAGTTTTTAGGGCCTCTGCCTTGTCTGGTTTTAGTATTTCCAGATTTGGGCTCTTTTGTGTGGTCATTTTCTGTTTACAGCTATTGTTTAACAATCCTTAAAATGGCATCTGGTTCAGTTCTCAGAAATCAGGGAAGTAGAAGAAATGATCTAGGACAGCTACTCTGGAAGTCACCTTCAAAGCCTTACAATAATATATTAAAAGCAAAACCTATTTTCAACACCCACAAGGGAAATTGTGTATTAAGGTGGATCTGTTTCAATTTTAACATTTCTGGTGTAAAATCGTAGCTTTTTAAAGGCTTCATTTTGTATACAGGAAACTTGGCTATATCTATTGAGTCCTACAGAAATCACAGAAATCTGCCTGTTAAATAATCATATTTATTAAATAACCAGAAGCTGGATACCTTCACTTTCACCCTTAAGGCTTGAAAGCATCAGATGGTGTCTGTTACCCTTTTCCAAGGTGTTAGTGGTCTTTTCTATGTCAGATGAGCTCAGTGGCTTTAATCCCTGTCCCAGATGTGCACAGCACAAAGAGCAGGATCTCAAGCAATAATCTCCATGTCAGTCTCCACAGACAGAGACAAGACTTCACTCATCCAGGGGAGAAAGGACCTTTCTTGTCAGCAAAGGTTTTTCCTCTGGCAGAAAAGGAATATTTGCATTAATGCTTACAGTGCATGGTCCATTCTCCAGGTCTATTTCTGAAAATTAATTTCATTTGTAGATGAGAGGGTGAAGTGAAAGTCTACAACAAAGAAATGTCTAAACCCATGTTTTTCATTCAGGTCCAGATCCTGTGCAGGGTGCTGGTAGGAGATAAAATTACTGTTTTATAGGAGACTGGATCCCAAAGGTGGGATTCATCCCACTGAATTTAAGCATCTAGAAATGAGCTGCAGGTAACCTTCAGAGTTATGAGAAAGAACTGGTTTCTCCAGAGGGTAAATCAGTGGCAGAGGATTCTTTTTCAGTCTGTGGCAACTTTAACTTTTAGACACCCAGAGTTAGGTCATGGGAACCCACATTGCCTGATAGAAACCTTGATTGGAGGGAAAACAGGAACTGAAGAATCTCAAATCCAGAGCTTGATTGCTGGACTGTCTTCCCTTCTTAAATCCCTGATTTATTAATGAAACATGAATGTGCAAGTAGCTTCATGCATGATGTTATTCTGGGGATCCTGGGCATGCAGAAGGTCTGGAATGAGTAACCCATGGTGGCTTTAGCTGCTACACTCAGAAAAGCCACCAGGACAGTGCTCAGCACCCTGGGGATGTTCTGCAGGGAAGACCAAAGCAGCAGAAACTTGCACCCTGCCAGTTTCTCTGTGCTGTAGAAATCAGGGACTGCTCTTCTTTATATGTGGTTGTGCTGGAGATGAGCCTTAGGTCACCACTGTGAAGGCAGGGGACTTGTGAAAATTCAGATCTCTGCTCAGATCTTGTAATCAGAACTCAGGTTATGAAACTCAAGGCCAGAAATGACTGCTTTAATTGTGTTTCAAATGTCATAATTTTAATGCTAAATGCTGGTTGAATGTAGCCAGCAAAAATGCAGAAAATCAAACATTTGCTACTGATCCAGAATCAGGCAAAGTTTCTGTTAGGGATGTGGAATTATTCCTATCAGAAAAAGATTAAATTGGGCAGCATTTCAGCAATCACCAGTGTATATAGGTATTTATCATCTCATTAGGAATGATTAAAGTGGGTTTTTTTTAGCTTAGTAAATGCCAAGATCAAAAGAGAAGTCTGAATGATGGTAAAATGAAATCATCATTTTAACATCAGTGAGCAGGAGTTGTTAAAATTGTTATTTCTTTCCAGTGCTTCACCCATGAGTTGAGAAATCCAATATTATCATTGTAGCAAGCAGTGTTATCACAGGGGAATAGAAAGGAACACCTGGACACAGAAAATCCATGGCATTGACTGTGATACTGGCCAGGACTGGGAGGGAGGGGATGAACAAGGCCAAAGGCCAGATCTGAATCCTGATGGGATAAATCAAGCTCAGAGGGGAACTGGGAGAGTCCTGAGGATTCCTAACCCTGGCAGCAAAGGGATTCTGTAAGCTGCACCTTGATCAGCAATTTAAACATTTTTGCTGTAAAATTGTAGCTTTTTTCGTAGCTTGATCATTCTTCTGGGCTGGGAGATGAAGAATTTGCTGACTGGGATATAGGGACAACAGCACCACAGAAAGTTCCAGAGGATTTTAACACTAAGCCTTGCTGCAGGGAAAAAAAAAAAAGTGGCAACATTCATTGGAAGAGGAGATGTGGAAGAAGTGAGGTGTCAGTCACAAGCAGTGTGGTGAGGAAGGTGCAGGGATGTGGGGTATGAGAAATTGAGCAGCCCAAACTGGAAATGGGGAGCCCTCTCTGTATCTTAAAAAAAATTCTATCAATTTGTCCCTTTCAGGCAGGGTTGCCTGAACAGTAGTTTTATTTACATTTAGCATTTCACTGTTGGCAAGAAGTGGTTTCACATTAGGCATTTGACCATTTGACCAGCAGATTTTGCTGCCATCATTTAAAAAGAAGTGAACATCATTTAAAAAAACCCTCCCAGGTTTGAAATGGACAATAAATATAGGTAAGAGTTTGCACAGAGGAATCAGGCTACCCAGTGCACATGTACTCAGCTGGGTGCCCTGGTCACAGGTACTGGGTTTGGAGCTGGTTCCCCAGTGTGCTGTGGAATTTGAATTTTTCCCTTCACACAGCATGGACAAACTCTCACACTCATTTTACTTCAGGCTCTTTTGCAAAGGCAAATGGCTCTGCTGGAAACTAATCAACATAATTTTTTACTCTTCACAGAGGTCTATTAGCAATCATTGCTGTAGTCTCAGGCTATAAATGGGGACATGAATACTCCTAAATTCAAACCCAGCAATGTTTTGTATTTTTCCATAAAATATTCTTGCCTGGGCTTGTCTCTGGCCAGCCTCTTTTGGGGCTTTTTGTCATTTCTCTTTTTCCCCAGATGCTGTAGCTGGCTGTCAGATGGGGAGATGCTGCTGAGAATATTGAAAAACTCAAATGAGAATGAATAGGAAAACACAAACTCTAATGTCACTGCTCTTACAGAAACCCTGCACAGCCTCTTCCCATAGATGTGCACAGCAAACCAATATTAGTTTTATTAAATGAGACATGGACAGTTTTTATACTGCCTGCCAATGGAGATGACAATAATTATTTTCACCATACAAAGACAGGCACAGATTTTATGGTGTAAAATCCTGCTGGATACAAAGTGCTGCAGATTTATCATGACTAAGCTAAGCAAAACTCTTCTTAGTGCAGACTGTATCTAGTTCTAGCTCTATAGAAATTTGGTTGTTCCAAAGGTTTCAAAAAGGACTAGTTTGTGTTAAACAAGCAACTCATTTATAGTGGGAGAGTGCAACCTGAAAGTTCCCAGGAGGGAATTCTGTGGAATAAGGGCATGTGGTCTTACATTCCCAGGTGACTGCAGAAACCACTGCTCAAATTTCTATTTTCTATTGAGTATTTGTGTGGAGAACAGTTTACTTAATTGATAAACACAAATTTGGCTAAAATTTCCCTGTGTCTCAAAGGGAAGTCATTTGGTTTCCATCCCTTGGCTTCTCTGAGAGTTGGGGGATGGAGGCTGTGGTGTCTCCCACGCCTGCACTCAAACTCCATCACTGCCCATTTGGGTAGGATTTAAACCTAAAATAAGTGTGAAAAATTTAAATTCTCATGTATTACAAGAGCTTGCCCATTTATCTGAATAAAAATGATAAGGACCATTAATTTGTGCGTATGTAAATGAGGATGTGGAGAGGCTTTGCTGATCACCAGCAGTAGCATGGGATGTACTCCGTGGCAGCCATGCCAGGGATGAAATGTGTTGATTGCCTCCAGGGTTAACCCTGCAGCTTTCATGCCGTGCAGAAGCAGCTTGTTCTGCTCACCATGTGGCTCTGGAGCACAGGCAGGAAAGGTCACAGGAGCAATCAAGATCAGCAGATCCCTCCTCAGGTAGGGACCCCTGTGGCTGCAGGATTAGCTGCTGAGTCTGGCCTGACTTGGAGCACACATTTGCTTTTCAATGTCCTGACTGTGTTAGAGGTGTTTTTTTTAATTCATTAATCTGTGTCTGTATTTCCATGAACATGGACAGTGCTAGCTGCTTCTTGCTGTTTGTCTGGGTTTTGTCCTTGCTGGGTTTTTTGAGAAATGAAAACAGGAGGAATTAAAAGGTTAGATTGTTTTGATAACGTGTCTCCCTGCAGGAGTGAGGCATAAGCTGACAGGCTGCCTTGAGAGCTTTGCTGATGGCATGACTTTAGGAAGAATTCTCTAAGAAAACTAACTGTAAGCATCTGCAATTATCTGATTTTTAAAAATATACCTGAAGTTTTCTAAAATACTTGCTGGTTTTGAGGCATGAATTTGCTTGCAGTTTAAAGGAGCTGAACATCTGACCCCCTTCCATCACATCTGGAATTTTGTTTCAGGAGCCCTCTGCACCCCTCAGCACCTGCCCAGCCCTGCCCTGGGACAGGGGGCAGGAGTGCATCCCTTCAGTGCTGTCTCCTGGGCAGAGATTTGCCAGGAACAGTCACTGACCTCCTTGTTTCCTTAGCCCTGGAGATCCCTGCCCTCTCACTGCTGCACCTCCCCAGGGAGAGGGGGATGCTGCTGCCTGCCCTGGAGGAAAAAGAGCATTTAATCTCATCATCTGTCCCAGCTGCCATCCCTGCTAGGCTGCAGAGGAGCTCTGGGAGCTATCCCCAGACAGCAGTGCACAACATGTCCATTCCAGAGCAGCCTGTAAATGAATCCCCAACATTTTCATTAGAGACACTCCTGCTGGACAGTTATGGGCTGTGACTCTTCCACCTTTTTCCACTGGCAGCGAGCTTGTGTAAAATCTGACTGACATTTAAAAATGCCAACAATCTTATTAATTCTTCAGTTCAAGAAGTGTTTCTCGGGGCTTTTTGTCTTCCAATTGGAGGGCAGGAGGGTGATGCAGCCCAGTGGCAGAACCAAGCTATTTACACAATTACTGGACTCCTTTAAAATTGTGTTTATCATGGAACTTGTGACTAACTGGGCAACACACCTGCGAAGGCTGAGGCAGCTGCTGAGAGCTACAGCTGTGCCATGCCTGACCTCTTTCTGCCCCTTGGGCAGGAATTTAGAGCTGTGTGTGTCTGCCAGCACTGAGATGTGCTGCTGCCCTTCTCAGAAGCAGAGCTCTCTAATACAGGCTGCTGTCCACCAGAAATCCACATGGAAGTGCTGATGTGTGCCCTTGTTCCAGGATCACACTAAATTCAGCCCAGAGGGCTGTGTGTGCCAGGGCTTTTCCCTGCTGCAGGATTGCCTGCTCATTGTCACTCCTTTCTCTCTGGGAGCAGAGCTTGGTGGTGACTCACACCTCTGCTGTCCCACACCAGTTCTATGACTGGGATCAGGTTTGCTCTGTGCCACTTCTACGTGTATTTTAATGTGAAATTTCCTGTTCTGGATTGGAAATCCTTCTCTGTGCTTGGTACAAATATTGTTTTGTTGGATGTAAATCTACCCATGTGCTGCACGTGCTGAATGAGAGCCAAGGTTGCTTCACTTCTAAATCTCCAGTGACCATCCAGTAAATAACAGCTCTTGAAATCCTGAGTCTATTAGCAGAAAATACAACTGCAGATCTCTCCAGAAGGAATGACTCATTGCAGTGAGGTTAGCAGGGAAGAGAGGGACAAGGGTTCTGCAGTCAGTTGATTGGGTTTATTAATGCAACAGCTACTACTGCATTAGCAATTCTATTTAGTGTGTAGTGACTGAAAAAATCAGACACCTCCCAGTTCCTGCCATTGGCATGGAGCTGCTTTTTGTTGAAAATGGGAGGAATATATAAAATTATCCCAGGGTAGGAGGTCATGCACACATTAAGGTGACAGCCATGGGTGCTGGCCACTAATTGTGAAGCCACTGTAGGTTAGAGCAAGGTCTTCATTCCTGCTGTTGAGAGCTTTTATTCTTTGACCTGACTCACTGCAGGGGAATGGGTTTCAATCTGGAATAAATTTTGACCCAAATAATTGAAAGTTAATCTCACTTCATTTTATATAATGCTTTATGATAATGCAATTGTAGCATGGTTAATGTGGGGCAGAGAGGGCAGCAGTTTACAGAGGCTGACATTTTGCATAAAGAAACAAAAAGAGGTCCTGAGTTTATCTAATCAAACTGATAGCAGCAGTTGAGAAGGTTAACCTTTCTAATAATGACTTCCCCTCTTTTATGATGTATTTTGTGGGGGTGGTCACTTACAGGTATTAATTTGTAACACCCAACAATTACATTCTGTGCAGTGTAGTAAATGTGAGCTGAACAGTTTACTGGGTCAAGCAAAAGCAGAAGAGATCAAACCAAACAGGGTGAAAAAATGAACTATAACAGAATAAGTGAATTGCAGGTCAAGTGCTGCTTGAACGAAGCAATGCTCAGTGAAAGTTTCTGGATACAAAATACTTTCCTTCTTGGGGAGTTATCAGAAAATATGCACTCAGTGAACCAGAAAACTGTGAAATTATTTAATAAAATTAATCCTCTGCTGTGAATAGGAAAAATGTCAGATTTATTTTGCATCTAGATTTCCATCCCAGCAAATATAAATTTATCCCTGGATTCTTTTGTCCCAATATTAACATTTGTTCTGTTGTATTGAATATAGTCCTATACCCAGTCCATGTTTTCACAGTAAGTGTCGAGTTAGCATAAAAAATAAGGAAACAATGTGTTTTCAATTGGAATGAAAAACCACAGTACTGATGTGTAGCTTACTCCAGGTGCAAACCCAATAATTTCACTACATATCATTACACATCTGATACTTCTTTTATTTGTCAGCACAATCTCATGTTCCTTTATCTGGAAGATAAAGACATGAATTTCCCACATCCTTACCAAGGTTTTGTAATGGAGTATTGGCTCTAATTTATATTGGAAACTGGAGCTTTTCACACCAGTTGATGCTGTTTTGCCCAGCTCTGTCAGTCTGTCTCCATCTTCTGCTTCCCTTTCAGCCATGGCATTTGTTACTCCAGTCATACCCTTCCCAGAATGAAGGATTCAGTGGTTTTATCTCCACATCTCGTTGTCTTGACCTCCCCTGTGACCACCTGTAAGAAGGCAGCTTCCTGCTCTCTTTGGCAGCATGTACAATGATGCCTTGTGCAGGCTGACCTAGAACAGAGACTGGATGGAGTTACAGAATAAAGCAGGGATTTATTATTTATCCACCTTGGGCAGCACCAGAGCCCAGCCAGGGCTGCACCCAAGATGAACCAAAATGGCCCCAAAATGCACGGCCGGGCACGGGCTCTGTCCCTGGGATCAGTTCTGCTCCATTTGCATCTTGCAGTTCATTGTCCCATTCCAGCTTTAGCCCCTGCAGTCCCACCCTGCTTGTTTTTCTCTCTCCAGCCCACGGGGTTTGTGCTCTGGGGCTGAGATTTGGATCATTTGTCCTTGGTGCCCAGCTGGAGCAGGAATTGTTTTGTCCACCTATTCTGTGAAGAGAGCTCACCATCCCTTAACATGAAGCTCAGAACTGCACACTAAAACAGCACAGAATCTGAACAATATAGAAGCTAAAACCTGAGGCATCAGAAGGATGAGGGGATTTACGTTCAACTGCAGCTTGTTCTTCCACAGTATTTTCTTTGCCAGCAGCCAGAGCAGTTGCAGCCAGGAGCACATGGACAGACCTTGCCTCCCTGGTGACAGAAGTGGCACTTTTGGTGCCTTGCCCCTTCCTGGCTCAGATGTGGTGCCCCTGTCAGGCAGCGTCACCTCCTCAATGAGCCGCGCACGTGGCGTGGCCTCCCTGCCACTGCCGCCTGCAAAGGGACACCCTCGCCTTGGGGACAGGCAGGGCTCAAGGGCTGGCAGCTTCCAGCCCCATTAACTCCTCTCAGAGCCCCAGCTGAGCTGAGCTGAGCTGAGCTGAGCTGTGTGCCTGGCTGGAATCTGAACTCCAGAGGAGCTGCCATGGTCAGCATTGATCCAGTGCTGGAGCAGCCTCTTTGAATAGTTGAGTTCTCTGTCCCAGCTCAAAGAGCTCCTGTTAAAAATCCTCCTTTGAACTCCCCCCTGCTTCGTTTTCTCTGGGTTCCAGTCAATGTCAAACCACCCCTTGAATGAACAGAATTAGGACAGAATGGAGAAGGCATGATTTCTCTGCCTGCATAGGAGTAGTTTGGGGCTGAAATCATCAGTGCTCTTTGAAAGATGAGTTATTTCCATGAGGGTGCCTTAGGAGTGCAAAATGTTATTAGAATATGCATTATTATTTTGAATTTCTCCTGTCAGTACTGACATCAGTGACAGGAAAGGGCACTACACTGGAAATGTGATCTGTTCACCTTTCCCCAACATGATGCAGCACAAAGACAGTAACAGTGATTGTTACACTCTGCTTTTACTTGGTAGCTCAGTCCCAAAGGATATTGTATGGCTGGGTGACATTGTGCTGCAGTGTCTGTGCCTGATTTTATTTTGAGTAAGTCATACCTCTTTATACATAGATAATGAGCCCACTGTGCACCTGGCACAGGCTGAACAGTGTCATTTAAAACAGGAGAGTCTGAGCATGCCTGAAAGTGAAGTTCTCTCATAAGTATAAGCTGCAAACCCTTATTCAACATTAAATCAAATCAATGTTAATTTGTGAACTAATTAGCATTTCAGGCTTGGGGTTTTTTTCAGCAGTGTGGTGATTTTGTATATAATGCTGTGTGATTGTACCGAAGTACATAATTATGGAACTGAATACATTGTCTCCTGCTGACATGTTGCAAAAGGAATTTCTTTCAGCAAAGGATGCTTGCTACATCTGAATTAAAATACAGACCCACAGCCAAGTCCCATGCACGGACCCATAGCTGAGGCAATATCAGAATTTAGGGTCTTATTGATATCAGAATTTAGGGTCTTATTGAATATCAATAAGATATCAGAATTTAGGGTCTTATTGAAAAAACAGGCTGAAAATATATTAACTGAGTTTAGTCATTTCCATTTCTACTGTATTTTAATGAGGGAATGGCAGGATGTCCTTTGCTGTGAGACAGATGATGAGACAGGTATTCTGAGTGGGGAATATGCATCAAAGAAAACAGAGTGCTTTAAGGAGATTTTTTTTTAACTGAAGTCTGACTGCTGGAGTACAGGAACTGTCAGTACTTGCTCAGATCAGTGCTCATTTTCACCAGAATCCTCTTCCTGGCAGCAGCCAGCACCAGGCAGCCAGAGTTGGTGTCAGGAATTTTGTAATGGCTGTCTCTCTTCAGGAAAAACTGATGGAAGTCTTATCTGCATTTACCTTTATTTACCCAGCAACAAGCACTTTAATTTAGATACTATTACCCACACTCTAGTTTGCTTTAAAAACAATTTTAATAATATTTATGTCCTTTTTGATCTTTGATGACATTGATTTTGTTTAAGTAACATGGTTAAGATAAAAGCCTCTATCTTACCACAGTGCAGAAAACACAATCTGCCCTGACAGGGAGAACACTGCACCCATCTAATGTAAATTTATGATCTAGTAACACAGCATCACTTATGGCTACAGTTTGTAACCCTGTTTGAAAAAAACCCCAACATATAAACTGTAGAAGGTTTTGCACAATTGAAGTCAAGCATAGCTCCCAATAGGATCTCTGAGTCTATCAGCAAAATTTCACATCCCCAGAAAGGAAACTTTTGTCCAGGTGAGAACTTCAGCTCAGCTGCTCACAGGAGTCAAACCATGAGTGATTCTTGTGCTGGACTCTCCTCCTGCTGACCTTGCCTTGATGGGGGTGAGTGTGGGGCTGGCAGAGCCTGGTTTTGGGTTTGCCCTTTTGGACAGACAGGTTATTCTTGCACCAGACTGACTCAGACTGAACTGCACAGTTCCACACCCTTCTTTATCCACTGAAGAATTAAAACTCAGCTGTGTAGGAATTGAAATGGTCACGTTCAGCTGTCTGGGCTTGCCTCTGGAAGAGGTGACAGTGACCTGTCATCCCCCAAGCTCTTCTGGCTCTTTTTGGAGGCTGTTTTTTCTGGGGTCTGCTTCCTGCCTACAGCTGGGGCTGGCTGCAATTGGAAAGGCTGGAGACTTAAATTTTCAGGGAGGCATTTTAGATCTCTCTGTATCCTTAACCTCTTGGTCATTCTTCTGAAGGCCTCAGCTAATTTCAGCCAAATCTGACAGGCCATTAAGTTCCCTCAGATCTCATGCAGGTAACAGGCTGAATTGATTCTCAGCCCTGAGGAATAGTTATAGACTGAGATTCCAAAGGTCCTGACTGACTCATCTGAGAGGTGCTGGAAGTCCTGTGTCTGGATATTAGCTTTCTTTGAGTCTTGCCTGTGAGATTGAGTTGCCTAAAGAATCAAAGTAGTTGTGACAGTTCAGCTGACTCATTCTCTTCTGCTCTTCAGTCTAGAAAATCTTGTACCTTCACAGGATTCACCCACCAAATCTACTAATTTGCCTTATGGTAAGATAAACACTCAAAGATATTTATTTATTAAACTTGCTTTTCCCCTAAGTCATTCAATGAATTATCTCTATTAAAATTTATTGAAATTTTGTGAATCTCACCCACCTTTTACAAGCAGTCAAGTTACTTCTGAAAATCTGCATTATTAGATGAAAACTATATGTGAGAATTTGCAGTTTTTACCATGATTTTCTTATATTTATATATTTCAGGCCTTTAAAGGGTTTAATATTTTCCCAGTTGCATTTTATGACAGACTGTACACCGTGCTACCTTTGTCAATCCCCAAACATGCCCATATTTTTAATGCAAACAGCAGAAAGTTGGACTATTTAGAAAAAAACAATTGAGCCCAAGAACCACAATAATTACATCCCTGGTTATTTTGAGACAGAGAAACATTTCAATCTACACTCTGTGTTTATATGCTAAAAATGTTTCTTCGTGTCTGAAGCAGCAAATTTACCTCAGGGAGTTTTATTTTTGGTTGCACACTTAATGCAGAACATTATTTGTATCACAGAAAGATCACATCTTCCCCTTGCCTATTTCAGCTTTTCAACACCAAACCTCAGGATTTCCCATTATTTGTAAAATTGCTTTTGTTTTCAGTTGGGATCAGATGCAGAAATGGGAAGATCAGGGCACATTAGAATTTGTAGCTGGGGGAGAGTTCTGCTCCAAGTGCAGAGTGTTAAACTGTGGAGGGGAGGAGGGGGATGCACAAGACAAAGGAGAGGGTTTAGAGCAGGATTTTTGGAAATCTGGTTAATATTACCCTGCAAAAGAGCAAGAGATGAGGACAGGAGGAGTGAGGTATTAAAGCAAGGAAAGGCAAATATATTCATAATCATGCTGCTCATGATTTTATACTTCTCAAATTTTGAGGTGAGTGATCTTGCCTTTTTGGGAAGAAAGGTGGCACAGGCTTCTCAACCAATTAGGAATCCTCAGGGCGTATTCCAGGGAGAAGGTGCAGAGAAAATGTTCATTTTTAGACATTTGTGGAGAAATTGCAAGAATGTTTCAGCTTGTGTGGCCAACACCAATCTGCTTAGGCATTTCCCTGGCATCTCCCTGTTTGCAGTGAATTTATAAATGAATTATTAATTGGATTCTACTGTTATTAGGAGTATCTTTTTTTTTTAAAAAATAGGCAAATATTACAAGATCAGAGCAACTCTAGAGATAAGGTCTGTTCTAATTTCTAGCAGCAGCTGCAATATCAAAGGGGTTAATTTAGATCATCAAGGTTTCATCTCCTTGCCCTCTAAGATCTGATTCATAAAGCTGAAGAGATTAAGTCAGAAATTTCCAGAGACAAATGGGGGAGAAAATCAAGATATATGAAAAAGGAGGGTGGAAAATTAAGTTTTGTCTCAGTGTATGTGGTTACCAAGCAGGGCTTGAAATTCACTTATATTCTTGTGCAGATAAGGTGGTGAGATGTTTCCCTCATATCCTGGGCCAATTCTCAATATTTAAACAGATCAATGATCCATTTAGTTTCCATCACTGACTAATGCTGGGAAGAAATGCAGAAATCCTTGATGATGCATTTAACAGCTTAAAACTACAGATGAGATTGTTTCCAGCCAGCCTTTGTCTTCTGCTCCTGAAATCCAAACACTAATCAGTCACTATTGTTCTGCTGGCTTAGCTCATGTATTTGTGCCTGAAGTCAACACTAAACTTCTTGCTGCTCTTTTCTGATTGCCCTGCCCTGCTCTCAGCATCCCACAGGCTCCAAATTCAGCAGGTTAATTGAACCACCACTGTCTTTAGCTGAACATCATCTTTCTATTAACCTTAATTTAGTTTTGCTCCAAACAAACATTTGAATCTTTATGGGAAAAGAAAACCAAACAAAACCAAACCCATAGAAACAAAAAAAAACCTCAAAAACACGTGCACACACACACACAAAAACCCACAAAAACCCAACCAAGCAACAACAACAACAAAAAGAGACCCTCCCAAAAAACCCCAGCCCAAGACTGGTGTAATTCTAAACCATCCAGCTCAGAGAGTAGAAGGTGTGATAGACTACTTAAATTCTCTTCTAAACAGATGTGCCTTGTAGAGATCACTGGATACAGCCATGTTCCCCAAAGCTCTGCAGACCCTTGGAGTCCAGGATGAGGTTTTTGAAACACTAATTTTGAGGAGGGCCACCAGAAGTCTTTGCTGAAGAGAGAAAGAAAATCATCTGTTCCCCCTGTCCTTGGTGGGAAGGATGCAGTGAATGGTGCTGGGATTAAATATCCATTGTGTGGATGTAAATTCCATATAAACCAAGAAGATAATCAAGAAACCAATACTTAGCAGGGATTTCTGTATTTAGGGGCAGAAGTAGAGGTGATCAGAGAAGGAGAGGATTGCACTGATGTTCTTTGATGTGTTTTTACTTGAAATATGAAGGTGGGAGGAGAAAAAGAGCATGATGTTGATTTGAGTCAGTTATGAGAAAAGACCAAGCCTTTGCACAACACCTTCATGTCTCAAAAATGTTATATAGGCTCTGAGAAAGGACAAATTTGTAGAGCAAACAGTGGATATTCTTTAAATGCAAAATAGGCTCCTAATTGAGCAACCAAAGCCTGGCTATATTGTGTCTGGATTAAATTTACAGTGGCACCAGCAGACAGATAACCCTCTTTTCTTTGCAAACAGCAGACAGCTCAAAACCCAGTGAGAGCCCTGCCTTTTTAATTTGCTTCTGTAAATGCTGATTTCAGTCCTGTCTGCTTTATATAACAGTTGCAAGTTTAGACACAAACCCAGAAAATGCCAGTGCTCTTTTTTTTATTTCTTGATTATGCATGGAAAAAGTCCAGGCTGTTTCTTCCTTCTTGCCTTTTCCAACACAAAGGACAGCAACGAGCTAAATTTCTGTCTGGAGAATTCTCAGCACAGGTGTGCAGGCAGAGAGATAAATCCCCTGAGCAGTGGAGAGGGGAGCAGTCATTCCCCAGTTTGAAATGTAGGGGTTTGTTAATTCTCACATTATGGACGTGCCTTAAGTCATCAGCTCTGTTGGGTTTATTAGCAGAGAGAAATTCTCTCTGTTATTTTGGTCTGGAAACTGTACTTTCCCTCAAATGATCAGCACAGCTGTGGAGATGGGTGCACATCTCCCTGAAGGGTTGATGACCAGGAATGACAAACTGTGTGTGAGGGAAGTCTCTTCCCTTCAGCCGTGCCTTGGGAAGCACCTTCGGGAGCCAGGAGTGCCCGGCTCTGTCCAGTGGCACAACTGTGCTGTGGACTCCAGCTGTTATCTGTGGAAATGATGATCTGTAATTATGTTTCTTTTCCACCTTCCTAGCATAGGGATGCTCCTTATTCTCTGAGACACCTCTGCAGGAACCCCCAGGTGCAGGGATCTGAATTACCTTCTTCCCATTCTATTTCTTAGATCTTGAAGAAATTAAATAGTAAGAGTGGTCTGTTATGGACTGAGGGAGGAATGCAGACACGGAGAAACCAGGATTAAGTTCTGATAGCATCAAAGTCTGTTATCTTTTTGCATTTGCTTTATTACAGTGTATCTGTGAATCCACATGGTTTCGTAAATTTTCCCTTCCTGATGCATATCTCTTTGTTCCTTGAGAAAAACCAGCTGAGGATGTCTGTATTGTTGAATTGACCTCATCAAATTCAGCCCACAGCCTTTAGGAACTTAAAACAGAAAGTCGTGGAGCACCTGCACAGATTCTTGTTTACTTCAGAAAATCTTATAGGTTTAATAACAGATGTTGTACTGGTTTATTTCTGAGCTTTCTGAAACCATCCTTGCAGAGGGAAGACTGTTCAATGTGCTACATCTTGAATTAACAAGTTAATCTATAGCTTCTTGCTGAAAGCGAGGGGAGGCAATTACTGGTGTGCATTAGATCACTTTAATTTCAGGTATACATTCAGATACATCTTCATTGGCCTGAGGAAGGACTGGGGTTTGGACAGAGAGAGGCAACAGTGATTAGCCAAAGCAGCCCATGTTCCTTTTCCTCATGAAGTTTAATCAGTGCCTCTCTTACATGACATGTTTCAAAAGCCCTTCATTACTCTTAAAGGATGCCTGGTTCTGTGGCAGTGCTGTGTTCTCCATGGCTGCTGCTCTGCAGGCAGGACCACTGACATGTCATGTCCAAAAAGGTGTCATTAACAGAAGTCCCAGATTTGGTAGTTTTGATGCCAATATGAAAATGATTGATGATACAAATGATTTAAAAAGAGTTTCCCAATCATCCTCTGGCACAGGTGACCTGCCAGAACCAACCACAGAGCCCTCTCACACAGAGCAGCATTGCCATTTGCTTTTCCCCCCATTTTCTTCCTGGCAGAAATGTTTTGTGCCCAGAGTTATAAATTGGCTACTCTGGATTACTGGGATTTGCCTCACTTTGGGGTGAAATTTGTCAAGGTAGAGCAAAGGCTCCCTCCTACCCCTGGCAAAGCAGAACAGGCTGCTGTAGCTGCATATCCCTCCTGCCTCTCCTCTGTGGTGTCTGCAGAATTTCTCAGTGCTGCAGGGCATTTTCAGCTTCGTGTCTAAATGCTGCTGGAGTTGCCACCTCATTTGCCAGACTGGTGACCAGACCTGCATCCCATTATTCTTCCTGGTCCCTTCCCTCACAGCATCCTCAGAGCTCTGCACTTTCTAATGACTCCTAGTTCTGTCCTCCTTTTTGGTCCCATGGTAAAGTGAGGACAAAGAGAAATTAATGCAGATGAAAATCACTGAAAAAAAAAATTAGAAACTGCTAATGTATGTGGTGGAATAATGCAGTGTGAATTTTCAGGCATTACAAACAGGGAGGGCAATTTGTTTTATCTCATTCTACTGTTTTTGCAGAGCCATGGGCTACACTGGTTGCAGGGTGGTAACCTGGTGCTCTGTTAGCACATCCCCCTCCCCAGACCTCATCATCAGCTGTAATTTATCTCACTGTGCCACCCCATTCCTGTAACCCACATACTTGAGGCTGAATTTAGCCATTTATCTATAAATTTCTGGATTTTTCTGGCAGAGTGAAGAGTCTGTCATAAGAAAATATGAATTATTCAGAAATAGTATTTCGAGATGGAGCAGGTAGAAAGCACCCAGGACTGGGAGAAAACAGCAGCCTTCTCCAGCTCTGTAAGGAATGACCATTCCTTAGTGGCTTAGATTCCTCCAGCACATGTGAATCATTGGTTGCACTGTGGCAGAAGCTGAGCATCTGAGCTGAAGGGTGTGTGGAGGTGCCTTAGGAGGGGAGCAGGAATGTTGGATGTTATGGTTATACCTATCTGCAGGAAATCTTAGCTGTTTGGCCTGGAGCCTTCTTTTCCTGCACACCCAGTAGTTACTGGTGCAGAAATGCAGCGAAAGCCACAAAACTGGGAAACAGGGGAGCTGCTTTGTAGGCAGAGACTGGAAATCCCTGGAGGAAACCAGAGCAGGTATAGAAGAAACAGCCTGCTTGGAAGCACTCTGGCTGCTAATGAGAGGGAAAACAGTGAAGAGGGAGTGTGAAGGGGGATTATTACTGAATCTTTCACACCTTTTGCTGAGCTCCTGCTTCTCTATTCAGATATTTGATGCTATGCTGACTCATGGAATTTGAGGAGTTATTCTTTTCCATGGCATGAAATGAGCAGGTGTGGGGGGTTCTTCTTTTCTTTTTTAACCAACCAAGCTTTCTCTACTTGTAGTAAACACCCTCGTTTTAAATTCAGGAGTGTAAGGCATCCATCTCCATCTTTTCCCCCTGCCTGCTCTGAACAGGGAGCTTTTGGATGCTGGAAAAGATATCTCACAGATTGCAGCTCACAGTTGGGAACGAGGAGGAGTGATGGGCACCGTGCTATTCTCACATCCCAGTGTGCTTTCTGTAATGTGAGAGGATTATTACTGATGCTCTGCTGGCTCTATTCATTGTTGTGAATGAATTATGCTTTTAAGCTGGGCATTAGCCTGAAAATACCTCCAGTAACTTAAGTGGGGATTATTATTACTGGTTGTGTTTAGGGCTGTTCTTCAGAGCCCCACAAGAGGGGAGCCCATTGTGCCAAGCTCTGTATGTGAGATGCTCCCTACCCCAGTCAGTGTCTCTCTAAAACCATATATTTTGGGTGGGGTTGAGGATAAAGCATTCAAATGGGAATTACACACAGCAGAGACTTTTCTGCCAAAGAATGTAAGGAAGACTGACATCTTCTTCCTCCTGATACTCTGGTTTGTCTGAGGAAACGACAGCATCTGTCCTCTGCCCTGGTCTGGAATTGTGTTGTGTGGGGAAGAGTCCACCACCAAACATTTTAATGCCTGTCTTTATCTGCTCCTGCTTTGTTTGCTCCCTGTGGACTCCCCTGGATGTGACAGGACTGTGGGCTGAGGGCTGCTGGGGTGGCAAAGGCAGGGAGTGCCAGTGCTGTGCAAGTCCAGCTCTGTGTTCTCCTCTTCAGTTCTGTCACGGACTTTTAATGCTGAATTATTGAGCATGGAAATGCATTTCACCATAAAGAGCATTTTAAAGAAGAAAGCAAGGAGTCAGCTTACTCAAGGCATTGCCTTTGGATGGCTTTTGGGGAAAGCTGTTGGGAGGAAACGACGCAGATGAGGCCGTGTGTTCTCTCATTTGCAAAGATTCAGTTGCTGTCTTGTTTCTCCCATCACAAAATTGTCTCTCTGAGTTTTCCAGGTGGATGCATCACAGGGGCTGGAATGTAGGCTGACAGGTAGAAATCAAAAGCAGCATGTCTTAGTGATGCTTCGTCAGCTGTGAATAACAAGAAACATTCGGGGTTTGTTCTGGAAATCCAGATGCCATCCAGTGTCAGCTCTCAGCTGCTGCTGCTCTGGGCAAACCTCCTAATATGTCACAGGCAGAATATTTGCTGTGCCCTGGATTTTGCTCCCACAGACATTTGCCTAATCTGTCTGTGTGGCAGCTCTAAATCAGGTGTCAGCTTCTGTCTGGACTGAAATCTCTATTGCCCCTGCAGCCTGGAGTTCAGGGGACAACACTGAACATGTTCTGGGGATGATTTGTGCTCAGTTCTTAACAACTGAGGTGACTAATTGCATGAAGTCAGAAAGCAAACACAAACTCTCCAGAGCATTGTGTATTTGCATAGTGATGCTGATAAATAACCCGAGAGTGGAGAGGATGAGAGCTGCAGCAGCCAGTCAGAGCCTGGGAGTGACCTCCCCACCCCATATATAAGGGATAACCTGTCCCTTTTCCAGGCACACACCCTTTTCCAGTACAGTCTGTGAGCAGGGGTCCAAACTCATGTCATTCTATTTGTGTATGTAGGTTTGTACATAATCTGACGTTACTCAGCCTGAATATTTTGGATATAGTGATATATGTGAGAATATAGAGATCTAATAATTAGAAGAAGAGTATTTAGAGGTTTCTCTAAGTGTGCTGCATACTGCAAACCACGCTTGTATCTCTGGGTATTAAACTGGATATTTTGTTTGACAGTGCACTTCATAATGTATTATAGGAGTAATATTTTATCAAGAGCTCAAGTACCAAAAGGAGTGCATTCCCCACAGGACTCTCTTCCCTTAATGTGCTTAAGGTTGTATTCAATATTCAGGAAGCTCCTTGTATTCTAAATCCAAAAGGTACCTCTTCAGAGATGTAAGAAAACAAGTTTTTGTTCCTCATAAATTCCATATCAACAAGCCAGTGGTAAAAAGTTAATTAGAGCACCCTTTCAAACTCCAGGCTTCAGCTGGTAAAAATGAGAGAAAAAACCAATGAAATGCACAATAGTGCTGTGCAATTTCTTCAAATAAAGATCATGAAAGTTTCTGACAAGGCTTTGATGCTGAAGCTCTGCCTTGCTTGTAGCAAACACCCACTAAAGCAAATCCTGGACCTGTGTGACAGCCCCTGAACGTTTCCATTAGCATGGCATCATTCTAATGCATTTAGTGTGTGTGTTTAATGCTAAATGCATTAGCACTTAATGTCAGCAGCTCCAGACCCGCTCAAGTCAAGGGGTTAACACAAATTAAGAATTGCAAGAGAGATTTGTCACTCTTTATAGCTCTGTGTTAGGAGTCCTAATTTCATTACTGAAGCTACTCTGCAAAGAAAGAGTATTATTTTTGTGTAAGGCTCTTTTTTTTTTCTTTGGGAATTAGAGAGCAATTGCCCTGCTAGCACTTGCTTTCCCAGTAACACATCCCAAGGAGCCCCACTGTAGCATCATGGAAATATATGCAGGAACAGAGTAAAACCTACAGAATACATTAGCTAAGAAATTTAACTACCCAGTTCAACTATCAGGTTAACATTAAAAAATCAAGTTGGGAATGGACATATATGGCTAAAGGTGGGCTCTTTTTTTTTTTTTATTTTTTTTTATTCTGTCTAAACCCAGACCATTTTGGACTTTAGTAGCATGGGGGAGTGAGGCCAACCTACGAAACACAGCAACCCAGGCTACAGCTCCAGGGAGCTTTCCCTCAGCACCAGGTGAGGGTTAAACAGCTTAACCTTTCCATTTGACCTTGCCCCTGCTGGTGTTTGCACAGACAGAGGCACAGCCATGCACTGATTCTCACTGGGGAGCAGCCCAGGTGAAAAACAAAATGGGAGTGGGATCTGGAATAACAGAGGAGCTGGGTTGGAGGCTGGAATGAGCACAGAGGGATGGGCATCAGTTTTGCCATTTTGCTGCTGGCTGTTTAACTGCACAGAGGTGGTTTTATTATTCAGTGTGCACTGAGGAAGATGCACCTGGTCTCTTTTCCAGCACTGCAAAGTGGCAGGGATTTGTTGCCTTAATAGGAATTCCTCCTAGCAGCAGTGTTAAAGTCAATGGGACTGCAAACAGAGAGCAGAGAATATGCCAGACTCGGTAGGGTCAGGATCAAGAGCTGTTATGTTGATTGACCTCAGGAAAAGATTATTTTGAAGGGGTTTTTAAATGATTTTAATTAAAGCGTGTATTTAGATGAGTGGAGTTTATGCTAATTACACTTGTATGTCACCATCCTTCTTGAAAAAGTTTTAGAATTCTTAAAACTTGAGTTTCTCCCAGTGCTTCAGTGAGATGGTGCTGAACTCATCCCCACAGAAAGGCAATGAGGCAAACATTTGCTCAGCCATCAGCAGCGTGTCAGGGCCCAAGGCCACCAGCAGGTCCTGGCTGCCCTGACCAGGGGCTCCCTGCAGGCACCTGGAGCCCAGGGCTCCATTCCAGCTCCTCTCTACTCCTTGCTGAGCTGTGTCACTGGTTGTGTTTAGGGCTGTTCTTCAGAGCCCCACAAGAGGGGAGCCCATTGTGCCAAGCTCTGTTCCCTGCCCCAGTCAGTGTCTCTCTAAAACCATATATTTTGGGTGGGGTTGAGGATAAAGCATTCAAATCTGTCACAGGGTAACGTGGCAGGAATTAAGGTGTTGTGTCCCACCTGGTTCCTGTTCAGAGAGCTTTGCTCTGTTTTCCTTGAGGACAAGTCCTTCTGTTTTGTTCTTTGCTACACCTGGAGTGTCTTGCTCCTGATAGAGGTGTAAGTATACTTTGTGTAGCAAGTTTGGCCTTATGGCTTGTGGGCCAGGTCCAGCCTGAGCAATATTTCTGTATGATTTGTTAACTTTTCTCCATGGAAAGTGTAGGAAGTTCTGTAAGAGCAGACTTCTCTTGCACCCTTCCTCTGTCTTCAGCAGCTCCAGCTGAGATCCAGATCTCAGAGGGTCTGATCCTGCTCTTGTCACTCTGTGAAGGGTTGCCTCAAGGTCCCAATAATTTGTTTTCTCCTATCACTACCTCACTCCCCTGCCTCAGAACCTCCTGGCTGCAGCCTTGGTTCACACAAGGACCAGGGACAATGCTGGGTCTTCAGAGGGGTCCAAACATTCATCTCTCTAACTCAAAGCCTAACCCCTGTATTTCCCTTCCCTTTCCATCCATCCTTAACCCTTCAAAGTATTCTTAACATCCTCCCCTTCCCATAAGCTTGCCTTGTTGCTAACATGCCAGCACATCCCTGGGATTATGGCCACAAGAATGATTTGCTCCAGGGAGAGCTGGAGCAGAGCTGTACCCCGAGGGAGGAGCTGGCTGTGGAGCAGCTCATTCCCTGTCCTGCTGCACTGCTCAGCCTGCAGCAGTTTGTTCACATAGCCATAGCCCAGCACCAGCCTCATTAACCCTGCCATGGCCCCAGAGCATGTTGCTATCAGATGAGACAGTCCAACATTTTCTGTGTGTGCAAGAGCTTGAAGTGGTTTTCTTAGTCTGGAAAGCAGCCAGCTGATCAGCTGTTAGCTACATGCTTGACAGCAGTGATAAAACACCTATAAAATAAGGTGTATCAATAATAGAGTCTCAATGGACTATGGGAGGTATGTGAGCATTGAGCATCCCTCTGCTTATCCTTAATTGATTGCAAAGTATCATTTTAAATTGAGGGGAAAATCCAGCTACAAATGTATTCATGGGAGGGAATCAGCACCAAGTGTCTGCTTGGTGTGCCTTGATTTTAATGTTTCTGGCTTTCATTTCATGAAGGGTTAGACAAGTGGATAAGCAACAGGAGTTATATGATAAGGTTGTCTGTGTTCTGCATTCACATTTGGGTGGTAATTCCAGATGAGAAAGAGAGCCCTGTGATTTGTCACACACATTGTCTGGCTTTCAGAGAGTGTTCTGAGACTGATTTGGCTGATTTTGGATGAGGTGGTGATTAACAGGTGCCAACAAACACGGCTCCCCATGAAAATCTGAGTGGGGAAGGAGGATGGATCTCTGGCTCTGCCCCCCCAAGGATCAAGAGAATGGACAGGGAGCAAGGATAGCTGGTGATGAGAAGTGAGACAGAAACCCGGAGCTCGTGGGAGTTTGATCCCCATTCTCTAACAAGCCCTGTGGGATGTGGCAGCAATGGGGCATCTCCAGGACAGGCTCTTGCAGCAGGGTGGATGTGAATGTCTGGGCTAGGCAGGTGTGGGCAGGAGTCTGAGCTTTGTTCTCCTCCATTCCCATGGGATCCAGCCCTGCCAATCCCTAGCCCAGCTGTCTGTGCTCTATAAAATGAGACCTTTCCTTCCTCACATCCCTGCTTCAGCACACCTTGAAACTGGAGAGAGTGATAAATTGAGCTCAGGCTGTTCCTTGGGAAGAATTACAGCTGTCTGAACAGCCATGCATGCAGGCTGGGTATTTTCCTCTCTACTTTGCCATTTTGAAGTGACATTTGCTTTATCCAAGCAGTCATATTAAAATCACACATCTCAGTAGCCCTTGTTTATTAGTCTATGCAGTAATTTTCAGGCATTTTATTGTGGTTTTGACAGAGTCTTCTTTATATTGTTGAAACTTTAGAAAAAAAATTAAAACAACAAAACAACCCCAAAATCCAACCCACCAAAACCTGTTAAAATTCCTGATTACTTATATGCTGTACCAAGTATATAAACAGTCCTCTGTATTTCAGGGGTTTTTAATCTGTGACCTCCCCAGTATAAATCTCAATAGACAAATTTAGATCTCAACACAAAACCAAATTGCTTGCTGTTTATGAAATGCATATATTTGTGTTGTAAATGCAATCCAATAACACCACTATTGTCAGGATCGCTTTCTTTTTGCTTATTGAAATTACATGCACATTTAAAATAGATTTATAACTGCCTATTTCCATACCCAAGCAAAACCTGGCATTTCACTAGCTGTGCCTTTGATAGTCAAGACTTCTGTAGATGTTTTCATGATTTCTTTCTGGTTAGTGGAAACAGGAGCTGTTTATTTTGATGGGTTTTATTTTTTTGCATCTCCAGCGAAAATTGCGTCTACTCAGTTATGTCAGTGCCATAGTTTTGATTTATTAAAAACACATGTAGTTTGAATGGAACCTTGTACATATAGATTAATGGAAACTTTTATTTATTTTTATCATGCTTATAGCAAGTAGAATCTAACTCCAGGTTTAATTTTGCTTCTAAAACTGAATTTATGGAATGGAAACCCTGTGACTTTGCTGGCACTTGTGCTGTCACTCCTCAGTGGAAGTGGGGAGGGTGCCTGGTGTGCCAGCTCTTCCAGGGTGCCCCTCTCAGGGGCTGCTGGGTCCTGCTGCTCACCCCCAGCTCTTCTGGGTGCTGCTGTTTGTCCCAGGGCTAACAGTGGGGACCAAACTTGCTTAGACTCTGCAGAAATTCAGCTCAGCTCGAGACTGACTTGACAAACCTTTATTAATCTGTGACAGAGAGCAAACATAACCCCAGGGACTTGGGATCAAGCAGATGGAAAGGAGTTTAACCCCAAAACACTTCCAGCTAGAGTTCTTCTTTATACAGCATAATCCTCTTATGCCTCCACCTATTTCTTATCTCACTCAGTGGTTGAATATTTTGTTTGCAAATCTTGCAGGGGGGCTTCATTTGTATTGCACACTCTGTGTTCAGTGCATGCTGTGTGTCTTTCCATGCTGGGGTTGTGTCCTTCCCAGGCTGCATGTCCTCATCCCTGCAACATCACAGAGCCTTGGACAGACCTTGGTTTGTCCTTGGACAGCTCCCTCTGCTTTTTCTTGCTCAGCAGGCTCAGGAAGTGTTTGGACAATACTCTCAGGCACGTGGTGGTGTTCTTGGGGTTGTCCTGTCCAGGGCCAGGAGTTGGACTTGATGATCCTGTGGGTCCCTTCCAGCTCAGGGATGATTTTATGATTAGAGTTTATTCTTAAGACCTTCATGGAAATGTTCTTACCTGTGCCAGAATTCACCCAAAGAAATGATTGGGGTTTTTTTCTTCCTTGTTTCCAATAACCTGTTTGCAGCATGTTCTCCTTGGTGTGCACAAGTCTTTTTGGGGTCGAGGGCTCACTGGTGATCCCAGGTTCATCCAGCATCAGCTGGAATGAATGACTGCTCTGTGCAATCCAACCAAATGGAGGGGATAGGATGTTCTGGCAGAAATGAGCCTGTATCTGTAAATTACCTTGCAAACCACATCTGAAAGGTGCTAAAGAAGCACCCCTACAGGAATTACTAATGCATAGAAATAAAATGAAATTTTGGATGCTAAATAACGAAACAAAACCCAAAGACAGATATTAAAGCCATTGTGGAAAGGCTATAAATCAGTTGCAGGCAATAGGTTGGAACAGAGTGTGGAAGTGCTGGAAACACATCTGTCATCAGGGAAGCTGTACAGTCTTGTTTCCTGACTGCACAGGGAGAAGCTTTGATCACAGCTCTCACTGAAACACTAATTTCTTAAAAGCTGACTTAAAAGCCAGCATAAAGTTTAAAAAAGAATGAGAGTTTATTACTTTGAAATCTTGTTTTAAATGTTGGTTTTCTTTCTTTCTTAGTAATATGCATTTTAATAAAAGTAACTTATGGCCCCTAGGATTTTGATTCCATAAGTTGATTTCATCCTTTTCTTCTTGCTTACCTGTCAACCTCATTCCATCAACTCTTTAATGTAATATTTCTTTCATTAGTGAGTAGTGACTAACACTGGGGAACTGGAACTGCTGGGGTTGGATTACGTAGTGCTGTAAATCAGGTCAAAACAGTACTTGGACACATAAAAGAAATTCTGCTTGTCAGGTGGGTATTTACCCTGATGCTTTAATTCAGGTCAGTGGTAAGCTTTTAAGGTAATCTCTCATTCACTGCACTGGGGTTCTTGGAGTGCACAAAGTGGATTTCTACAGCATGAAATGAAGTCAGAAGAGACACTCCAGGAGTTCACCTAATCTGTCTGCTAATGGACACTTAGCCCACTTAAACCCAGCCTGGGCTAGTCTGAAATAGCTGCCCCAAAATTCAGGGCCCAGAGCTGTTGTTAGTTCAGTTACTGCTCTTGGCTTGGTGGTGAACATCAGGCTGGGAAAGAGCAACCTGGTGGGTTAACTAAGCTAGAAACACATGAAACAAAATGAAAAACCACTTGCATTTATAAGGGCTTGTTCAGCCAGAGTTTGAATGTTGGTTGGCTCTGATAGTGTGTTGGGATAAGGAAATGAATGTTTGAAATAGTGACCTCCTCCTCCTCCTCAGTAGAAAAATGGAATAACCAGAGATGCTCTGTGGGAGAAGGGCAGTGATGTACAGTGGTGTTAAACAAAACTGCTTGGATTGGTCTTTGGAGGTCAGGAAGGGTTTAAGGGAAAAACCAACCCTGTGTGGGTTGGGTTTGTGTCCAGCACTTTTAGATTTGGCTGTGGGGTCCGTGTTTTGTGTTTTGTTTTACCATCCTCAAATGACAAATGATGACCCGTATTAGGATCTATTGTTTTAAGCTGAGATTTCTAAATCTGCAGAAGGAATTATCTCCTGGATATTGTCTCAGACTCAGGACAGTGTAACATTCTGGCTGATGTGTTAAGTGTTTCATTTCTTATCAGGATGTCACATCTACTGCAGCAAGCACATATCTTCTGGGTTTGAATCCCTGTGAATCCCTGATAATGCTGCAAGGGAATAAGTGCAGGAGAACCCGTGTTAAGTGACATCTCATTTCTGCCTTTCACTTAGTTAAAGCCAATAATAGGCTGAATAAGGAACAGATGTAAGCTCAGATATGCTGTGTAAGTACTTTCAGTGCTTATTCAGTGGTGCCAGGTGTGTGAATACAGGAAAGCTCTGGGAGATCTGAATAATACCCAGGCAGGTCAGCTGTTATCATATCCTGATACCAGATCTCCAGAACAGCACTGGGAGAACAAGGACAGAGCTTTTCTATCCTTGAAGGCTTCAGAACTTCAGTCTTCCAGTGCTGATGCACCATTGGCATTGAAGGGTTTAGAATTTCTTTGTCGTATGTGAAAAGTAGAAAAAACTCATCCAAACTCCCAGAGACTTGGAGTCTCCTCCCATTCCTGTCCCAGAACTGACAGGATATTGGGATAATAGAATTTATCTAGACACAATTACTAATATGAAAAGATTGTACCACTCAAATGCAGATCCATGCCTCAGAACCAGAATTGCTTTCCCACATCTTCCATTAAATGTTTAAGTGCTTTAAATACAGGCCTGAAGATGCAGAGATACAGGCTGGGGGGAGAAATGCATGAAATTTTATTTGGGGAGACTTTTTTTTAAACTTGAATATAAGGGTCTAGGAAACACTGAGAAGGGGAATTGCTTTTCCTCTGAAGATTAGAGAAATCAGCATTTTTGAAAGCAATCCATCTTGCCATGCTGTAAAACCCCAGTGCCTTTCAATGGAAAGGACTGGACCTGACAGGGTTGTATTTTAGGATGTGCTGTTCCAATAGTCTGCCTGCTGTTACAGAAGTACAGACATGACCAGTAATGTATCTTGCCCTTCTCTTTTAAAGACAGTTGAGGAGTGAATTTTCTGGGGCATATCTGAAGACTCTAAAATAGAGAAACTGTCACTGTATTGCCCTCTGAAACATCAAACACTCCTGGCCAGGAATTGCTCCTACAGAACCTTGGAATACAGAACCTTTGAAGGCTCCTTCCAACATGACCTATTGTAAATCCCAATTTAAAAAACCCAAAATCACTTCGTAACCCTGCCTGGGAGCCCCTTCCCCCTCCCTGACAATTTTCCTTCTGCAGGTATGGACAGCAGAAACTACTGACTCTGTAGGAGCAAAATTTCTGTGCTAACCTGAAAAACTGGCCTTGCTTATGATATTCAGGATTTCCTCACTTATCATAATTCTAGGTGAGATGTGCAGAACATCTGAACCTCTACTCTGTCTTAACAGATCACTTGGATTTCTGAAAAGATGCTGAAATTCAGAATACATTGAGCTGACTTTGCCCTGCTCCCCTGAGAACAGACACAAAGGTTTCATGTGAAGAAGGCCCTTGCTCTGAGTTTGTCTTTAGGGTTTGCATTCCAGTTGGATTGCTGCTAAATAGTCCTTCCTTTTGTTGGTTCAGGCCTGGGAGGGAGCTTGTTGGTAAGTTTACCAGTAGCTGTGTAAGCTTTATTTTTACTTAGCTGTGTTATTTTGTTCTTATGACTGTTGCAATCTCCTGCCATCTGGGGGCTTCTGGACCTGCTTCAATAAATCCTATTGGCTTTTCCTGTTGCTCTGAGGATTTTTGCAGAGGGAGGGGGAAATGGATGGTTTATGCAGTGGATTCCAGGCTGCTGAAGGAGCCTTAGACATTTGTTCTTACGTAAAATTGTCGTAGTAAGCTGCCACAGATACTGCCAAGGAAGAAATTGGTGACTTTTCTTAATTGACAAGCTGACACAATGTGAAAGGGAGCTGCTAATCCCCTTCCTGCTTTTCCACAGCAGAGCAGTGCTGCTGACTTGTAGGAATGTGTGTGTGCTCTTGAGTGGATCAAACTGCCAGGAACCATCCTTGAAAATACCAAGTGGTGCCTATTGAGAATGCCACCTTCCAGGGGTACCACCACCAGACACTGCAGGGCAGGGAAGTTTCCAGGAGAGCCTCTTGCTTCCTGTGGTCATGAGCTTCTGGAAAATTCTTGCAGCAGAGGCCTTTCTTGGAAAAGTCACCTTTTTCCACTCACACGTCGCATTGTGGCTTTTGTAAAGTGCTTGCACTGTTCTTAGGATTGCTTATTTGTAAGCTTCTGTGTGAAGCCCCAATGTTTACAACAGCAATTTTCTCTCCCAAGAGACTGTGAAATGACTCAGCCCAGCAGCCCTCTGTGATTCCAGCATCTGTATTAGGAGCTAGAAGATGTATGTGATGCAACATTTCATTTTACTTTTTGTTTTATAGACTTATTTTCACTTGGCACGTAATTCATCCCTCCGCCTCTGTAAACACACCACTGGTGTAGATTTCCTCAGACCAGTTCTTACTTTCTTTGCTCTTTTGCCCTGCTGATGGTCCTGCTCAATATTCTGTGGCCTTATGGCCACCTTTGGTCTGGCTGGCACATGGTCATTGTATCAGCAATTCTCAGTTTCCAAATTGCCATGTTTAATAATAGCGGTTTTGAGATTCAGCATTGTCAACTTTGACTGTTCCCTTGACCTCCTCATTTTCCTGGGAGGTTACTGGGAATAGCTGTATAATGGGAGAATATATTAAAAGAAATGCAAGTGGCATTTATTACTCCTTTGACGAAGCTTCATTTGTAAATGCTGGTTAATGGGGATGTAGCTGCTGTCCAATGTGCTCTCAGTTAGCTGGTGCACTGCATGCCAAACAGATCTGTGCCTTTCCTGCTGCACTGCAAAATAACTCACATTTCCTCTCAGGAGTGAGAAACAAGCTGTCCTTGCCCCCTCAGAGTAACAATCCATTCAGTATGCAGCTGGATTAGTTGGAGTGGCTGGGTTAAAGAAACCTTTTTGTAAGAAGAAATAACCCTACTAGGTACACAATTAGCTTCTGGTTTTGTTTTTAATGACTTTAATCCCAGGGTTTAGTCTTTTGGGCCTTTTTTTTTTTCTTAATATAGGTATTCCAGGCATTCTCTAAGTGCTCTTGCAACCTCCTGATGTGGTGCTGATGCCCTCTTAGACAGCCACAAGTGACACAGCTTCAGCAGGTCCACAAGAATGATAAACAGCAGCCAGGTGTGCTGATTCCTAATGGGAAATATTATCTGAATGGAAGTGATGTTCCACAGTTGATGGTAAGGCCAGATCCCAGATCTGGAGCTCTCTGCTCAGCTTTATCCTTCTCTTTGGAGCAATTAATCATCTAATTGAGCTCTTGTTTCTTGTCTGAAAAAGCTACATTTTGCACAACTCTTAGACAATTTCAGAAATCTTATTAGGAGCATCAGATTTGTGTCACCTTATATTTGGACCTCAAATATTACTTGAACATGTCCCCTTTTTTTTCAGTGGCAGAAAAGCAGGTGATTGCAGAATTGAGCACCCCATGAAGATCTGTCTTCCATCAGTCTGTGTAACTCTTTAAGATCATCCTCTCTTGCTTACCCAGCACCTGCACATGACAAGCAAAGGGATCCCAATCCCTTTGTCCTTTGTGTGTTCATGATCATACTGAGATCATCTACAAACAGGTTTCACTGCACCTGTAGGGCCAGAGAATCAATAATTAATCACAACTCAGGAGACACCTGCCAATGATCTATTTATAAACTTAGTGAAATCCTTGGGGATAAAAGAGCTTTATACATGCAAATATTCACTTTTCTTCTATGTGGGGTAAAGCTGTTTCCACCTCAAAGGATGAAAATCCTGGGAGTGTTGGTGGAATTGAGCCCATCTTTTAATGATCCTCTCAGCAGAGTTGCCAGGCTGACATTTGATTATCTCTGAGCAGCGTTGTGCCACGTTACCCCCTCTCCCAAATGGATTGCTTACCCATGCCTTTAGCAACACCCTGGCTGAATTAATTCAATGTCTCTGGAGTGCTTCCAGCAGAGACAATTCACTGGTAACAACTAAGAAAAAGCTTCCCTTGCAGGGTTTTAGCTCAGGATTTTAACTGGCAGGTTGTGCTCTTCCTGGGGTACATCATGGTGGCAGTTGTATCCTGGGCTGCACCCAAAGGGTGTGGAAAGGTCCAGGGAGGGGGCTCTGCTCCTCCACTCTGCTCTGGTGAGAGCCTACTTGGAGTGTTCCATCCACCTCTGGGTGCACAGAATTCACAGAATCACTGGGTTGGAAGAGACCTTCAAGGTCATCAAGTCCAACCCAGCCCCAACACCTCAGCTAAACCCTGGCACCCAGTGCCACATCCAGGCTTTGTTAAACACACCCAGGGATGGGGACTCCACCACCTCCCCAGGCAGCCATTCCAGAACTTTATCACCCTTGCTGGAAAAAACTTTTTCCTAATGTCCAACCTAAATTTCCCTTGACATAGCTTGAGACTGTGTGCTCTGGTTCTGCAGCTTGGTTGCTGGGCTGATTTTATAAAGGTGGAGCAGCATTCCCACCTTCCAACTGTTGATCCCACCCTGCCCATGGCTCTGGAAGCCAGGGCTGGCTGGTTACTGGTGCTGCACAAAGACTGGGTATGGCTATGGCTGGCCTAAACTCTTGCTTGCATTCAGGTAACTTCAACTCTTTGCTATCACTATCCTAAGCTCTGTCTCTGCTTATAACTAATATGATCTGAAGGCAGTGCACCTGTTGGGAAAACCTTCATTGTTTCACAAGGAGAGAGCCAGAAAAACAGCTTCTCCTCAGAACACATTTTCCTTCAAGAAGGCTGGGATTAGATCCAGCTTTCAAACTTTATAGATAATGCTCCTGTCTGATTTGTCATTTGTATCTCTGCCATTTCTATTGGCAGAGCATCAGGTCTGAAAGAGCCTCTGACCCAATAAATGCATGAATTATTTAAGAAGTGAGCTAATTTTCTTCAGGCATTGTAATAGATCAAAAACATGATAGCAGCACAGAGGACTGTTTTCTGGAATTCCATTCAAGTATCCTTTAAACATTTTAAATATATTTGCATTATGGTAAATTAAAAGGAGCTGAAACAATGCTAATAGTGGATTTCTTATTACTAATGCTTTTAAAGTTCCTAGATTTGTGCTTTATGCTTGAGGGTAAAGCCCCACCTCTAACTAATGAGAGCTAAGAAGAAGCTTCCCTGTGGGCAGATTATTCCATAAGTGCTGCATGGCTGCTGGCTTGTCTCCCCAGCTCAGGAAGGGCTAACACCCTGCCAAAGTCTCCTCCAACCCCTTCCCTCAGGGCATTGTTTATTAACTCAGACAGAAACCTCTGAGAATAACGAAGAGCAAAGCTGCTCCTTGAACACCACAGCCTTTGTTCCATGCCCTCTGCCTTATCTCCTCTGCAGCTGTAGGGGAAAGCTCTTTAGTGCATGCTCATCTCAGTCTCTCCAGGTTTTGTTTCAGCACCAACCATTCCCTTTCCATCTGGATCTCCAACTGCAGGGCTGGTCTTGGCTGAAGTGGGCAGGATTCTGGAGAGACAGCCCCTCCATCTGGGCTAAATCACCAATTTCACTGTTTCTTTTTTAATTATCAGCCATGATAATGAAATGAAGACAATAATGTGGGCATGGAATTGCTTCAGAGATGCTCCAGCAAAAGGAGGGATGTGTCTGTGCACCCAAAGCCTTGTTCAGAGCCATTGTCACCTGTGGCTGTGACAAATGCACTTGGTGGCCCAGCACTCCATGCCATGGGAGCAGCGTGGCTGCTCTTCCAACCCACCAATACAATGCCTAGAAACCTATTTTCATACCATTTTTTGAATGTATTATTTGACATGAAGCTTGTCTCCAACTAGGGTTCACATTTATAACAGCTGCTCATTTCTAAAACTATAAAGGAAAAGAGTGCATTCTAATTTAATTAAATAAATAATTTAAATTTTTATAAGGGCTGCTTCAAATCTCTAACTGAAAAATCTTTACAGACTGCATATGATGTAGTTTCAACACAAAGGGGACATTAAACACACATTTTTTATTTTTTTCTTATTTTGGAAAGCTTAAAAAAAATCAGTAATTGGCTCTTTAGTAGAGCTGAAACTGTTGATTTTTAACTGGATTTCAAAGCATGTTTGAATACAGAGAGCAATTCAAAAATTCTTGTGAGCAGCAGTTTTAGTAGCTGCCATAGCAACAAGTAGAGTATCCAAGCCCTTGCTCCCCTTTGGGGGCTGGAAATTCCTGGAAAGGACAAGATCTACAGACATTTCCAGTGAGTTTTGCAAACACAACTTGCACTGGGACAATCCCTGGGAGGGCAATCCCAATTTTAACCTGGAAATCAGGGAGACATCAGGCATCCAGAGATGGCAGCACTAACTGAGAATAACAGGGCAGCTTGGAAAAATTAAATGTTGTATGGGT
This sequence comes from Agelaius phoeniceus, assembly GCF_051311805.1. NCBI lineage: Eukaryota > Metazoa > Chordata > Aves > Passeriformes > Icteridae > Agelaius > Agelaius phoeniceus. The sequence goes on along the minus strand of NC_135272.1, from coordinate 34,418,516 downwards.
TTTAATGCAATTTGTGTACTTTTCATGGAACGATCTGCATAATTTCTTGTATTTTCTAGTTTAGTTTTAATCTCTTTTATTTGTTCTTGTCTCTTCTGTCTGTGCATTTTGGAAGCCTTCATCTCCATTCTATCATCTGTGCCAAGAATTCAGGAGTTTTATCTTATTAATGCTGTCACTGCCATGTTGCTCTGCCCTTACAATAACGCAGGAAAGACTGAGGGCAGAGCTCTGAACAAGCTGCACATTTGGAAAAGAGGAGAGTTTGAGATGTTCTGCTGCTTCTGGGACCTCTGAACTTCTTCAGGCTCCTGGGAGCCAAACAGAGCTGAATGTCAGAGCTGTCCTTATCTTCACAATAAGCCAAATCAGAACTCAAGATCTTAATTAACATTTCTACATTTCTAGTTACTTTTGTGAGCACAATAGAGCTGATTATTACTGAAAGCCTCCTCAAAGAAGTTAAATTAATCTGATAAATCAATGTGGCCAATGCAGATAAGTCTGGTGGAGTATTTTCAAGCTACACCAGGATCTGTCAAAAAGAGTAATGAATGTATCAGATTTTCAAAAGTACACATTTTGGAGGCAGGGAGGAGTAAGATAAATGACACACACCAACTTCATTAACTTGCATGCTGGGTAACATGAGGCTGCAAATATGAAATTAAACTGGGTCTGCAGAAGCAACTTGAGGACAATAATGGAGAATGCAGAAACTGCTGTGAGGGACAACTCCAGAAACAGATGGCAAAGAAGGGGAAGGGATGTATGGGAGCAATGGTGTGACATTGGTGCTCCTTCAGATGTATCCAGATTAATAATAATAATAATAATAATAATAATAATAATAATAATAATAATAATAATAATAATAATAATAATAATAATAATAATAGCCTTGCTGTGAATAAAATTCCCTGCCCTGTCTCATCCAAGCATGTTGAAGATCACTTGGTAGTAAATTCATCATAAACTGAGGAATTGCAAAGGCCTCAGCCTGTGGCTCATGCAGAAGGTTACAAAGTGAGCAAACAGCTCTGCTTCATGCTTGTAGCAAGCACTGCACTTTCCAGGGAAGGTTCTTACCCCTTTAGGGGAAAACTTGGCATCTTATTCTTGTTGAGGATCATCTTTTCACTGTGCCAGGACTCTGCTGATAGGTGGTTTTGGATGCCAGTGATACAGGAGTGGAAATGTGAGATAGAGTAGCTGTGTTTATCAAAAAGTGGAAGTGATGAGTTCTCACTGATAAAAACCACATTATTTCTCTTTCTTATGTATGAAGCCACAGAAGCAAAGAGAGCAGGGTTATGTATACAGAAGTGTCAAAAAAATCCCCAAAAAAGCCTTGCCTGAAATTAAGAGGGAGAAAGAGGGTATACCTGGAGCCAAGAAAAAAGAGGAAATTGTAAGGTATTAGAGGAAAGCTGGAGTTGCCCTCCCAACAAGCTCTGACTTGGGGGTTGCATCCCTGACCTCCACTAGCATCAAATGTCAGGCCAGAGTGGCCTTTTCAATATTCTCATAAGCCTTTCTGACATTAAAGGATGGCAGATAGGCTGGAAGGGACTTAACACAGGAGGTGCCATTTGCTCACAGAGTGCTGGCCCTGTGCATCATTTGGGGCACTATTCCAGATTCCCCCTGCTGCACCACACATCTCTCAGCTCCTGCCCACAGCTGCCTCCTCCTCCATGGCCTGCAGGAGTGGTTGTGTGATTTATAACAGATAAATGCAGTAGATTTAAATATTTGTTCTGTTTTTATTCTTGGTCGATTTTGTGACCCAACGGACTCCCAGCTTCCAGATGAACTGGGAGCAGGGAGTATCAGAAATCTCACAAGGGTCTCAAGACAACCAGTCCAAAGCATTTGTGTTTGGACCAGATTAACATCCACATAAACCTTTGATAAGGCAGCTCCCACAGTTCCCTTAGGATCCAACCAACTATGCCTGCTAGCTTTGTGGGATATTCTGGTGATTTGGGATAACAAAAAATATTTCAGAGCAACCTCAGGATCTTTTGCACAGAGCAATCCTCAGACTTGGTTCTGAATGAGAAGAAACTGCACCCTCTGCAAGGCATGCTCATGTTTCTCTCTCTGGAGTTAGGGGACAGGGAATGAGAACAGGTAACTTGTTTACAAGGTTTTCTTCTCTTTTAACTCTCTGAGCAATTTATGTCACCTTTTTTTCATGGGAAATGCTGAGACAGACTTGCCAGCTCAAGTTAAAAGATAAAATAAAACAGATGAAGGGGTTGGAGGGGGAAAAACGTTCCAGGTTTTCTTTTTTTTTCAATTCTGTACAATGATACAAAAAGTGGGTTATGAACTAAAATATTGAATCACAATTCTTCAGGCAGTTTTATACTTAAATCATAGTCTTGTCAAGTCTGTGTTTGATATGGTTTAATTAATGCTTCCCTTATGTTGTGTTTGATTTTGATGTGTGTGTGATAGATTCCCACAACCTCAGGTGATCAAAACCAGGCATTTGTCAGTGTCAGAGCCTGTGCTGAAGCCTCGGTCAGCTCCGTGCACAGCCTGGATGAGGAAGGTGGCAGTGGGTTATTAGAGGGACATGAAGCAGCTATTAAGAAATCACCTGCAGTAAATGAAGCCAATCCTGTTTTCATTAGGCAGCACAGAAACCAGGATCAAATGAATTTGGCAAGAGAAGTCAAACTGAGTATGACATGCCCCGCAACGGCAGAGGGCTCTTCACAGCCTGTAGCTTAGCATTTGTTAGCAAGGTTTGCTCACTCTTCCAGTGCAAAACCCTCTTTTTCAGCAATCACCAGCTGAAGGTCCTTGTTTTTAGTGACACAATGTTTGCAAACACCTTTATTATTTGAGACAATCCAAAAGGAGGGAAAGGAGACGGAGCATGTAATTGTTCTCTTAGGGCTGGTGGTGGGATGTTGTTTGCTGCACAAGTAGTTAGGAAGGAAGCTCAGAAGTCTTGTGGTTGGGATTTGCTCACAGATGGAACTGGCAGTGACAGCAGAGCCTGGGATCAGCTTCAGTCAGCAATGGCTCTTTTCTGTTTCCCTGGGTAACCTCCTCAATCACTCAGGATGCACCATGGTATGTCACCTTCCGCTCCTGGCTCGCTCCTTGTGATGTTTCAAGCACCCTCAATGCTCTTAATTTCCTTAAGTGTTAAGGAAAGTAATACCTGGTATCTGTAAGGTAGTGCTTGTTGGGATAAAGTGCTTTGATAAGCTCTTAATTATAAGGATTCTTATAATTTGTTGACTTCCCAGCAATAGTGGGATGTTTCTACCATGAGGCCTTCTCAGCACCATCATTTGACATAATTCTGCTGATTTCATTAACTTTCACTGATTTTTTTTTTTCTTGCAAGTCGATCACAATGATTGATTGAGTGGAAAAATAGGTTTTATCATCCTTAGTCTCCAAATTGAATAGTTGTAGCAGTTGGATTAGGTTAATCCTGGCAGTATCCTTCTTTGGCTGATTTCCACTGCTGAACGGAGCCGCCCCTTCTGTCCCCCTCTGCTCCCCTGTGAATTAGGGATTAAGAGAAGAGGTGCTTTATCTTAGCCCTTGATTGACACGTGGTTATGCAAATTGTGAAGGAAACCCTGAGATTCCTGCAATCTAGCTGGAATATTGGAGACATCTTCAACGTGAGAGTGTAATAAAACCAGCAACACTCAGTGAAAGCAAGGGCCACTTACAGGAAATTCATGATCCTGAGCCCGTTTTCAACTCCTGAAATCTCTGTAACCTTGAGATCTATGTGCCCTCTGAGCAGCTGGAGGGAAAGGAGTGTGTTTTGAACAGACAGGAGGCAGTAAGTTGTGTGATGTGTCTGAATGTTAGATAAACTCTCTCATTTCCACACAGACATGGGAGGTGAAAGACAGAACAAAATGGCTTTGTCGTCTACCACGGGCTGCAAGGGAGACTCAGTGTGTGATTAAATAATGAATAAAATAGCATTGCAAATGATAATGTTATATTGTAAATAATTCCATTTGTTTACCCTACTGTGGCATTGAAGTTCATCTCCCTTGGAGACTTCTCTGACTTTTGATGCTGTTTTGCTTTGCATATGCTTGATTTTTTTTTTTCTTGCTTTCCACAAAACCTTCATAAATGTTCAGGAACTGACAAGACTAAGTGAATAATTCACAGCAAACAATTTTTTGGATGAATTTAGCATCTTTATTTCTGTAAAAAATAGCCCTACACACATTCTGTATGTTTTGCACTAATTTATTGTTAAATCAGTTTTAAGTATGAATTCCCCTCAAACCACCATCAATCCTTCTATTTTTATGAATAGAATATAAACTCTACTCTGGAAATAGCTGGGTTTAGAAATGAGTTTATTTGTGACTGGAGAAATGTGTATTGCTTTTGTTTCCTGCATGGATGGCTACAGTATTGCTACTGGTACAAATATGTCCCAACATAATATTTGGCAATGTGAATGTCAATTTTTAAGTTCATTTTAAAAATTCATATTTAAACTACTCAAGTTTGATCTCTCAAATGCTTTAGAAAGCAAACACGAGGCAATCAAAACACATCTATGTTTTCCTCTAGAGAAATCATATGAAGGAATATATTTTAAGGAAGAAATAGAGCAATTACTATTTATATTATTAGCTTGACTTCTACCTTGGAGAGCAGTATTTTTTTTTTTGGAGGTGACTGCTGCATAAAAATATGAAATTATTCTTTCAGTGGATGAAGAATGTGGGCATGTATATTGTGCTTCTAGATCCAGACTAATGTTTACCCCTGAATATTAATTCAAAGATTGGAATTAAGTGCATGTAGTGGATGTTCAGTGATGCAATGCATTTTAGTGGGAAGTATCTCAGAAGTCCCTTTCAACTTACTGTAGGTACCTCTGTATGTATCTGTGTGAATCTGAACAATGTAAAGTCAAGTCAAAGTATCTGATCTACCCCAGACAGTGCCACTGGTCTAACAGCAACTGCATCCCTTCACCTGTCTGACAAAATTGGGGTAATGACACCTGAATGAAGTTCCATGAGACCCATGGATGGGAAGTGCTGAAGTAGAAACTTTGCAGTATAAAATTCAGACATTTATCTCTGCATAGAGACTCGTGGTATTCCTGGACATGTATTTGATTAAGTACTGCTGTCATTACTAAAACAAAGACCTGAGGTTTCTGTTATGGTCTTTTTAGGTGCCACCAAAAGATGCATATCCTACCTGAGAAATCCAGGAGTTTCCTAAAGTCATAAAAAAGAAGGAAGAAAAAAACTCCCCAAGCAGAGATGAAGGATGATGACAAGACAAATCAAACCTCTCTTTTGGGCAGAGACAAAAGTCTGTGAGATATTTGCATTGCTCCTCACCTGGAAGTTCTGTGTTTGGAGGTTTTGAAGGTTTGGGGGAAAACTGAAGTACACCAGTAAAGGTGGGTTTGGTTCCCTCACAGGGATTTTGGGTTGAGTAGATGCTACAGACCAGAGCTGCTCTCAGACACAACTGATGGGGCTTTGAGCAACCCAGCCTAGGGAGAGACATCCCTGCCCATAGGAGGGGGTGGAATGAGGACATCTCCAAGGTCCCTTCCAGCCCAAACTGTTCTGGGGCTCTGTGATTCTGTGAAGCTGTGTACTTCCTGCAGTTCAGATGCCTTTGGAATTCCTGGCTCCGGAGCCCTTCACGTGGCATGGCAGGTGGTGTTTTGTTTCCAAGCCCAGAAGGATGAGACTTGTGTAAAGAGCTGCTAATTTGCTCTGCTTTGAGCACACAAGCTGAAGCCTCCACACACACAGAGACCTCAGTATCAACGTCAAGACATGAAGGTAGAAGTAGTTTTTCCTTCGTGTTCCATTCCTGTATGAAACTTTCTGAGTAACAATTAAAGGAGGGCTCTGAGATGAGCTGAATAATGGTGAAACAAAGGCACCCGCAGCGTGCTGCCTGCTCCCCTGTTGTCTTAGAGCAGCGTCTGCTGTAGCTGCTGGGTACTGTGGCAGGGAAATCTCCTCCTCATTTCCATTTCAAACTCTGCCTGCTCTGAGATGAGGATAATCAGTCCCTCACTGCAGTTGTGCACTGCAGCATCTTCGCCTCCTGCTCCCTCTCCCGGGGCTCGCTCCTTTGCTGGCCCAGCTGTTTGTGGCTCTCTGCTTCCCAGCTGACTCCGAGGCACTGGAGCTCCGTGGGAGCTCTCCAGCGTGCTCACATTCACTGCCACTTATGTGGCTTTTCTGCTCACGCATCTGCGCTTAAGGAATGGAAATTAATGTCACTTGCATAGAGATTTCTTTCAGTGATCTTTTGCAAGCATCCCCCCCGTACTATATCTCTTTGTTTGGATGGGATTGCAGAGGAGGATTCATACATCCATGCTTTTGGTTCACCATCAATGCCCTTTCTAGGAGAGCTGAGAGCATTCCCAAGGTCCAGGGAGTCAGTCGTACCAACAGCAAGCTCTTCAACCCAACTGACTCTCCTGTCCAATCTTTGTCAAGTATATTTGCTAAAAGCAGGGAGGAATCTGTACTGGAGCTGGAACCAAACCCCCATCTCTCACATCCCACTTGGCATCGGGATCACAAGCCCACAACTGTGGCTTTATTCATTGTTATGTGAACCTGGCAGATCTACCAAACTCTGCTCTCCAAAATCAGGCAAGGCATCAGGAAAGAAACTATTGGGGTCTAGACATCAGAGACACCATAACTTAATATCAGAAAGATGCAGGGCCTGAGATTTGACATGTATTTTTGCCAAGAGTTGTATCCCTCACAGGGATGTGATGGGTGGGAATAGACTGCAGGTTCAGTGCTGTCTTAGAGGTCTGGTTCCTCTTGCCATCCTCACCCAAACTCCAGGAAAGAAAGTGAATGGAAGAAACTCAGTGTTGGAAGGGCAGGCAGGGTACATCTCAATCACATAATCAATGGGATATTTGACAGCTTTATTCATCTTTTATCACCCACAAGTTAAGGGTAACAAAATGTCTGAGGCAGCCATTACCAAATAGCTCAGGGTTTGCATGGAAGAAGCCCATTAAGCAAGAAGAGCTCTTACTCCTGCAATAAATACGTGACACAGGAGAGCAGGTAAGAGATTGGGGCCAGAAAAAGTGGTTTAGTCAAATGTGTCAGGTCACAGTGACAAAAGGTTAATAGCCTGTCACATGGCACATGCCCACAGCCACCGAGTTTTGCAACTATTAACACCTCCCTCTGCCATGAGGTACAATAACCAGAGATGCCTTAATGATCTTACATATGAAGGAATATGTAAAGCAGCTTAAGTCTCATTCTCTAGCTATTACAAGCTTGATCTCTTAGAATTAGACAGAAACTTTAATCGCTGCCTCACTGCTGTGCTTTGTGAGCTCACGCGTGAATTTCTTCCTTGCCAGGGATTAATGTTGCTGTTTGGTGACATCCCATTGAAAGAGTGGACAAGGAAGAGCAAGAAATATATCCGTGTATATATTACACAGACTGTAATTCTCCTTCCTGAGCACTGCCCAGCAGGCCAGGCACCTATTGACAGAGCTGGCTTAGGTCAGAGCTTGCCAGAGAAACACTTAACATCCATCTGAGAACAGCAAGGCAAGCTGGATCTACCGTGGCTATAAGCTGTCACTCAAAAGTATTTCTGCCTTCAAAGTCCATTTTCAAGCATCAGGAGCAGACACCTTCCTGCACAGGGGAGACGGCAGCCAGGATGAACCTCTGTGGGATAGCCAGGCAGGAGCCCAAGGAAGAGCAGGCAGCATGGGAAGGAAGGGCGATGGCACATCCCGCTGGGCCCAGAACGCCTCTTGGTGCCTTCGCTGGACGTGAGGCACCAACCTGCGCTGCCCAGCGCACCTGAGTGCCCCGGGTGCCGCCTGTTGTCTCGGCACGGCTGGGCGGGGATGCCGCGGGCTCAGGTGTCCCGGTTCCCACGGGCGGCTGGTGGCCGCAGCGGGGCCATCGCCTCACGGCCGGGGGGCTGCGGCCACCCCAGCGCTGGAAGGGCTCCCTCAGCCCCTGCCGCAGGAGGGACGGGCACCAGGCAGAGCGGGCACCGGGCGATGGTGAGAGGCGCTGCCGGGGCCGGTGGGCTTTTAGCGGGAGGGCAGCGGGTTGGAAACCGCGTCCCCTCGGAGGGGGTGAGTGGAGGGGGAAGGAGGAGTAGTCCGGGGCTGGAGCTGCGGGAGGGGGCCCGGAGCTCCGGAGGGGGGTCCCCGCCGGGCGCCGCCCCCTGCCCGCGGCCCGGGCGGGGCGGGGGCTCCCTCTCGCCGCTATTGGGGGGATGCGGTAGCGCGGGGGCTGTGGGGGACCGGCGCTGCCGCCGCGGGCCCGGAGCCGCCTCCGCCCGCGCAGGCTCCGCGCCAGCAGCGCGCCGCAGCCAGCGAGGCACCGGGGCGCGCATCCCGGAGGAGGAGGAGGAGGATGGTGATGAGGATGAGCATGAGCGGGGCGCTGCGGGGAGCGGCGCCGGCTGCAGGTAGGAGGAGGCGCGGGGAACCGCGGGGCTGCGCGGGGGGAGCCGCCCGCGGCCGCCCCATTGCCGCCGCCGCCGCCGTGCGCGGAGCGGGTCCCGGCGCCCCGCGGAGCTCGGCGGAGTTGAGCGCAAAGTTTTTCCGCCGGGAGGGAGGCGCTGGCGCGGCGGAGCCGGCGAGGAGGCGGGGAGGGATGCTCGGGCAGCGCGGTGCCGCCTCGCCTGCCGGGCAGCGCTGCGCGGCTGGGACGTGCGAGCGGGGATGCGAGCGGCGGCTCGCCCGCAGGAGCCGCGCTGCTTCGGGGCCGTGCGCGGGGATTTAACACTTCCACAGCCGGGCACCCGCAACTTAGAGCCCTAGTGAGCATCTCCGAGCCGTGCCGGGAATGAACGTGAGACACCGCTTCCTTTCTATTCGTGTGTGTGTGTGTGTGTGTGTCTGTGTGTGTGAGACTCTCGAGCAGGGTTTTCTCGCCATCCACCTCTGCATGCCAGCCGGGAAGGGGCAACTTGAACCAGCTGTCCCCTCTTGGTTGAATATTTACAGCCCGAATAAATATTTAGCTGCTCTTCTACCTTTTTCTCGACGCCTTCTTGTAGTGTAGATGATTAATCAGGGAGGTTAGTGGCCAATTAGGCATAACCTTGTAGAAAAATAATTATGTGAGGATATATGGGGTTTGACTAGTGATGTGATACAGAATACACCCAGATCTTGGTAGCTGCTTCCCAATGTGTGCAAATTCAGTGTGTTCTTGAATATGAATGGAACTAAAAGTGTAATGACAAATATGTTACTTCTAGGGGAAGACTCTTATTTTCCTTGCCAGTGAAACATGTAGCAGCTTCAAAGTAAAATGTGCATGTCTGGGGATATAGAGAGGGGTTGTCTTTTTCTGGTCAGTCACTAAATGTTTTTCTCTCTTTTAAATATGGTCTTTCTAGTGGTACTGGTTGCTTTGAATGTTTGGTTTGCAGAATGAATTTAATTTCATTGCCCTCGGAGTCTCAAGAGAAGAAGTGCACTGCTGTGTCTTCTGAGGCTGGTTGTTTTAACTGATCTTGTTAAATAATGCTACTATTAAACGATGGCAAATTGAAGCAAATGTGTTTTTCATTGCCCACAAGTTGTGTTTCTGAGCTAAATTTCTTTTTATGGCTGGAGAGGCTCTTGCACTGCAGTATTACAATACAGCCATATTAAAAAGGTCCTTGGAGCAAATAACCCTCTAATGCTGCAGCTATGTTTTCAGTGGACTTCAGTAGTTCTGTGGGAAGTGATTTTGTTGGATTTAAGGAATCTGAGCTGAATTGATTGTGCTTTTTTAAATTGTGGTGTTAAACTGCTTGTAGACATTCATGTGAGTGGTAAATCTAAACCCAAAATGTAAAGAAGCAAAGCTCCAAGGCTTTATTTGTGATGATTTTTTTTTAGCAACAGGTTTTTCTGGTTTTTTGGTGGTTTTTTTTCCCTTTTCCTTCCTTCCTTCTCCCTTCAATTGGCAGAGAGGTGTCCAGCTTTAATGCCTTTCCTTACCCAAGCAGGGTGCAGTGGTAGATGATACCACCATCCTCCTCTGTGTATGGTTTACTCCATCTCTCGTGCTGCAAGGAATGAAGGCAAGTCAGACTAGAGATAAAAGGGAAAGGAGATTCCTGAGGTTGATGGTGTTGGCAAATTGATTGATCAAGGTTTGCTCTGAGGAACCCCACTAGGTTTCAGGTGGTTTCTTTGGGATGTCATGCTGAAAACACAGGTCAGCACCTATCCTTCAGTGATTTCACACCAAATTCTCTGGTGCGTGCTTGGCAGGTGTGAAAGGCACACATGGAAATAAGCTTCTTATGTCAATATTTGGTGCTAAAAGATTAATTTTGAGCAGAAGACAAGCAGTTTGATACTTCTCTTTAAACTACAGCTCTTCATTACTGGCTTTTGTTTGTTCTAGTAAACAAACATATAGCTCTTAAAATTGAATTAAGTGTATAAACTGCTTGAACCAGAGATGGGAGACAGACTAATAAATAAAGAATTAAGCTATTGTAGCACTGACTGGCTGATTACAGCTTTGGCCTGATCACTCAAGCAGTGCTCCAAGCAAGCTTTCCATGCCCAACACCCTTTTTCTGGATTGGAGGATGGGAATGCTGGGGGTGACTGTGGGGTGATGTCTGCTTGACTGACAGACACTTATTGCAGAGTGGCACTGCTGCCCTGTAATTTTGCCTCTGTAATGATTTTCTCCAGAGAGCTGACAGAGAATTAAAATGTTTATGGTCAGGTTTTCAGAAGGGTTCCTCAAGATGCAGAGAGGAGGGTAGGGATGTCCATCCATTTTTAGATCTCACTAATCCCAAGCTTCTGTAGTTCCTGTGGTCATGCTCATTTTTCTTGATTGTCATGGCAGTGGCTGTTTCAGAGCACAGGAGTGGAAATGTTTCCACTCCACACAGGGTGATCCTAAAAAGAAATCAAAGTGGGAAGGAAGGAATGGCTGAAAGAGACATCTTACTCCAGTCTTTTCTTCAGATTGTTTGTGAAACCAAGGCAATAGATAACCAGTTGTACACTTTTGAAATTCAATTTCAGTGGGAGGACTACACTTTCCACCCTGTGTTTGCTGTAAATGCCATATAATCTTGGCACTACTTATCATAAGGATGCAAACCTCAAAGTTCTCCAGCTCAAGCCCATTTCTCCACTGGATCAAAACCATGGGTGCAGAGGAGCCTGTGGTGGAGGAATGGTGTCATTTCTCATGTGGATGGCAGCTGTGTGCCACAAGAGCTGAGCTGGAGTCAAGGCTGGTACCCAGAATGGCAGCAGGTGAAAAAAATGTGTCAGTGATTTCTGGTGATCAGCTCTGCCCTTATCAAACTCATGTGTGTGCTGCAGATCAGGAACACACCCTGTGCTTCTTTAACCATCTGATGCTGACCTAAAAATCCCTTTGCACACCCATCTGTGCTCATCAGGTGGGCCTCAGCCATGCTGGTGCCTGGTATCCACCCTCTGAATTTCCTCACTCAATCCCATACCCTTCACTAGGCACGTTTGCTGCAGAAGCAGGATGCTCTTGGAGGTTTCCCATCCCCCTGTTCCATCCACACTTTGTCAAGGGAATTAAGCATGATGTTGCAGCCAGCCCAGTGTGGAGCTGACAAATAGTGACACCTCCTACAAGGGAAAAAGGAGGAGGGTTGGGATATTCAGGAGAAAATCCCAGGAGGGGTGTATTCCCTGTGCTCCCCATTTTTCTGGCTGCAGCCTGTCTACAATTGCTCTCCAGATTTTTAAGGATATCCTTCTGCTTTCAGAGTTCTAAAGAAGGAATAAGTGGTGTGTTTGTGGGTTTATGCTTAACCAGAGATGCAGGAGCAGGCTGGAAGCGAAAACAAGCCAATCTCAACACTGCTAAGAGCTCTTGGAAGTGGGAATGAGAAGTATTCTTTTGAGTAACCTGGATAGCAGGTGGAAATGACCCTATACACAGTGTCTATAAAACAGAGTGTTGGATAAAATGGTCCTATTACAGGAAGTGCAGAGGGCAAAAAACCTAAGCAGTCTTGACAATCATTTTGGGATTGTTCTGCAAGAAAATCAAAGGCTTGTCAGTTTTTGCTTTTATGCACATAAATCACCTTTGCTCCTCCTGTTTCATAAAATGCAGTGGGTCAGGACTTTTCTTGCCTCTACACTATTGTGAGTATTTACAGTAGAATACATATAGCATACAACAGGAGATTCATATTTCACAGCACTTTCATTTTTCATCAGTATGCCAACTTAAAGAACCTCCAACTTCCCTTTAAAATAGCATGAAGATTTGCAAGCCAGTTATAAGGAATGAGAATACATTCTGATATTCCTCTTTTATAAGCACAGATTGATGCATTCAACAGCCAACTCCTTTGATTCTTCCAACATTTAAACATGAGTGACTTAGTGAAAAAAAACCACCATATGAATATTTACTCCTGTTTTAATGTAGCAGAGCCCTACTGAAGTCAAAGCAAGTGCAGCTGCTTCCTCAAGCTGAGGATATGGCCCAGAAAAGGACTTTCCTAACTGGCAGGAGGCTGCTTTGGTACCATTCCTTACAGGGCAATATTTTAGGGAAAAAAACAAAGAAAAAAAAATCCTACTAACATCAGAGGGATTTCTCATTTGTAAAGTTAAATGCTCCTCAGTGAGAGGTGAGGGGATTACTCCAGCTCAGAGAGTGTTTTCCCTGACTAATATATCCAAAATGTATGTTGGGATTGCCCAGCACTGATAATTCACACACCTCTGGAGTGGAATCCAGCAGCCATTCCAGGCTGGAAACATTATGCAGGAGGGGTTTAGGGAAGAGAAATGAAGAAAAACTAATCCAATTGAAACTGCAAGGGGAATTTAGGAAGCAGAATGCAATTATCCGAGTTGGATATTGGCCAGGACATGTTAGTTAACATTTTCACTCTTGTGGGGATTTTCATGGGATCTTTAATGACGATGAATGGTCAGGGCTCTATTTTATGTCTCATTTGAAAGCCTGAGCTTTCACTTCTTCATGAGGATGAAGTGAATGCTTTACCTTCCTTCACAGTGAGTTGCTTTAGTCAATCTGCTTTCCTCCCACAGGGTCAGGGCTCTCTGGGCACACCTGCCCAGCAATTCCACCTGGCCATGGGTTTTCCTCACCCTGAGCTGCTGAGTCAGAAGGAAATCCCAATTCTCAGCATTGCACATCAAAGCCCAATTCCAATTTAAGAGGTCTTCATGTGGAGAAGATTCCCTACAGTTCAACTGGCCGTGGCATTGAATCACAGAATGGTTTGGGTTGGGAAGGATCCTAAAGATCAGCTCATTCCAAAGTCCTGCCATGGGCATGATTCCCTCCTTCCCTAAGCACAGGCTGCCAGGTTTCTTCCCTGTTTTGTGAGGACTAATGGATGGAGGAATCATCTGTCAGTAGTAAATGTGATAAATCTTATTGAACCTGGCATTCCAGGAGAAAGGAGTTGATGCATAAAATATTTTCTTCTCTATAATCACGATTTTCCATTTAGTTATCTGAACTTGAATCGTTTCTGAAGCAAACAAGCAAACAGGCAGTTCTTCTCTGTAAAAATTCAGTGTCTGCTTACAAATGTGTGTTTATATTGGTGCTTTTTGGTATTCAGGCAAGGAAAACAGTAGGATGGCAGTTTGCTTCTCGGGGGGAGAAGGGCCTTCCTCTTCCTTTGGAGGTTCAGGGATGGTGTGTTTGGTATGATTCAGTCAAATATTGTTCTGGGAACTCAGAGGACTGCTCTGTATCCATTGAATTACCTTTTAATCTGTTTATCAACACGCTTGCAGACTATCTTAGAGGTCATGAGGCAGTGGCAGATGCTGGGAGATAAAATTAGATATGCATCCAGACTTTACTGTATAATTTTGTTAACAAAAAGAGCAATGTAGTAGTAGATATTCCCCCCCGCCCCTTTCTTTTTCTACTGGAAAACCTGTCCTAAGATTTTGTTTTCCTGCAAGATCCAATATAGGTAGGCTGTGCTTCTAACCCACACATGCCTCTGATACTCATGTGCAACATAAATAATTGAAAGATAACAGGGTTAATACTCTCCTTATAGCAAAGATTTTTGTTTATATAGGAATTTCCCCAAAACTCTCATGGTAACATCAATGTCAATATTCTAAAATGCTCAAAATATTCATAATGTATCAAGTGATACATTTTGTATCCAAAGATTTTTCTTTCTACATTTTTGTGTCTTTGGGGACAGTTTAGGTTGTTTTATGGTCTGTAGAATGATGGGTAAAGCCAATATCTACATCCACTCGTCCTGAATTTCTGGTTAAAATTAAAGAGCTGAGCACTCTGACCTGCTGTGGTGCATTTCCTACAGAATTTGTGGGATTTCACAGGGGTGAGTGCTGAGGAGAGTCTCATCACTCTGCTACTGTCAGACTTGCTTTGACTTACAGGTGGATCTTAGTTGTGCTCATCTCCTCTCAGAATGTGAACCAAAAGCCCAGCTCTGAGCTTTTCAAGAATGTTCAGAACATGTGGAATGTAATGTTAAGGGTCAAAAGGAATCCTGATCATTGTCCAAAAGCCTCAGGGGAAACCACCTTTTTCTCTTTTTTTAAAATAACAACATCTTTAGTCCAAGGCTTCCTAGCTAGCTGTGCAAGGCTGGGTTTTGTCCCTCATAAACAAAGTGAATGTGCTTAGGGACCCCCCATGTAAATAAAGTGCCCATTCCATCTGCCTCTTGTAGCTTGACCCACAAAATCAGCACAAATATTTTCACTGCACGGAAGAATTGGATGAATGTATTATGTTGGCCAGGTGTAAAGCTGTGATCTGTGACATTTCATGCCTCATGTGGGCATTGTGCTGCCATGTGGCACAGTGGGCTGCATTAAAAGAGTCTTTGGGGATAAAGAGAGACAATATGGACAGAAGCTGTTGTTAGGCAAAATAAATTATAGAGTAGCTCATCCAGAGTGAGAAGGATTGGGAGTGATGTAGTTTCAAACATTGTTTTTTCAGTAATTGTGCTGTTTGAATTGTGACCTACTTTAATAACATTCTATCGTTTTTAATATTTCTTTATTCATTACATTTTATACACACTCAGGTGGTTTAATGCAAGCTGTGTGGAAATTACAATGAAGGTCAAGTGCTCTCTGTGAGGATAACTTATTACTGAAAATATTAACTGTTGTCATTACTGTTTTCCAACATGAAATTTTATTTGTCTGGTGAATGAAGAGATGATGTTGGGCTTGTGTTAAAGTGTGTGATTACTGTCAGTAGACCAAAGTCCTTCCAGTCACAGTTTTGAGATGTGCATGATCACTGAACAAGTGTCACTTTAAGTTGATTTATTTTTCCCTACACTCTTAAGCTGGTACAGCCCCTTATCAGAAACATCTTTGAGATTAGGATTGGTTTATATAGATTTAACTTTTAGAAGCCTTTAGTAAGCTGAGGCTAAACTGAGATTTGCAGCTTTACTTATTGAAATAACCATGCCTTCACTTGGCTTTGCAGCCCTTCAAATGAGCTTAAATTCATGCTTTAAATTATATTAGTTCAGTATTTTTCATGTGGAAAAGGCTTTGGCCCACTGGAGGTCTGTGTAGAGGTGGAGTAAAGCCTTAGTTAGGGCTGAGAGCAGGCTCTCCATGGCCAGTGCTGGGGTCAGTTAAATCACAGGTGCTCCACAGTGGTTTTCCATAAAAAAAAAAGACCTTCCAACAGTTGCCCTGTGGTTAGTGGAGGTGTAATTGTGAATTTTCACTGAGAGTTTGGAGAAATGGGGTCAGGACATCACTTTCTCAAGTCATAATCCCACTTTGGTAGAGCAAATATATTGCTTTTCTCAGAGCCATGGCAATCCATGGGAGAAAAGGGAAGCCTTGGAGCATCCCTGCTGTCCTTACACAACCTAACATATATGGGATACCAGTGCATAATTTATTACATATTATTGAAATAGAATCATTTTTGTAAAGGTCAGCTGTCCACAGTGTCTGAAGTGTTTCAGTTTTGATTATGCAGATTTGAGGTTCCTTTAGGAATCAAGTCTGAAATGGGCAGAATGAAGACAGAAGAGTTGCAGTGAATATTCACCCTTTTGGCTGTGGCAGCAGATCAGGGATTGAAGCTTTACCAGCTCTCTGATTGCATTATCAAAATTCTTGCCTGCTGGCTTGATGTGATGGACTTAGAGGTTTCCCTGGTCCAAGGCCAGGGACATCTCAATTTAAAAGTCATGTGTATCTAATTTTCCTTCTGAGCTATGTCATTTGAATTCTCTACAGTTGTGTCTTCTAAGTATATTCTGGAAGAAAAATAAAGTAGGTAGGTAAATTTTCTGGTCTGGTAAGGTTTCTGTACTGCTGTTCTGGATTTGGGTTGGACAGGTAAGTTAGGAAGGCAAGAACTGTTTTATAGAAACAAAACCATGAGATTTTTAGCTGAATGTCTGTTTTCTGGGTGAAATCTCCACTAGACAAAGCTTTCATGTCAGCCCAGCATAAGAGAGGAACAGGAGAAGCTTAGTCCAGGAAAGAGAGGTCTTCTATAAAGATTTCTGATAAAGCCTTATTAAATCCTTCTGGAGAGCTGAATAAGGAATTGTCCTTTCCATTTAATGAAGTGAAGGGTGTCACACAGTGTGAGAGGCAGCAGACACAAGTAGGACACCTCACACAGGTGATGTTCTGAGGAGAGCTCAGTGCCTTGGGGTGTTGAGGGTACTAAAACCAAACAATCTCCTGGAAGAGTTTGTGGTAGAACTGAGGGCCCAGACTGGGGCTGACACTGCTTCTGCCATAGTTGTGCCAGGCTCACAGATGTGTTCTGGTGAATTATCTCAAGCTGTGGGTGCTCTTGGTGCCTGCCAGGGAGCCAAGGTTGCTGCACATGGAGCCAGCCTTACTCTGCCCCCAGCCAGAAGGGATTTCTTACATGGAGGTGAGAACTCAGCCAAAATCCAGTGTGGAGCAGTTCATCTCTCCCTGCTGTCACCCAGGTTCTCTTGAGTCAAAGCTGAGTGTGGGATACAGAAGAAGTTGCTTTTAAGAGACACACAGCAGTGTTGGAGGAGAGATGTTATCTTCTAACAAGGCACCCAGTGTTGCAAAGGTGTAGAAAACTGAATTGGTTGTGCAGGTGGTTTATTTTGCTGTAGTTTTAAGCAGTGACTTTGGTTTAAGGTCTGTTATTTCCCTTACTCAGTGTTAGGTGCTCTACCCTTGGTGTTTGACAGTGTAGTGATCTCTCTGCTGGAGCTGCTTTTTCTTATCCAGCACTTGTGTTGGACATGTCTATATCCATCTGCAGCCAGCTCTGAAGCTTGTGAAAGGACCCAGCAGAATTTTAAATGTGTATATTAAAAAAATAAAGAAGTTTAGAAGCCATTAGATTCCATTTAGGTCATATTTGAAGCTTTGTTCCAATCTCACAGCATGGAAGCTCCATTTTTATTGGAAGTGGAGAACCTTGGGTAATTGCTTGACATGAGGAATTAGGGCTTAAAGAAGAACACTAAATATCATGAGACTTGTGATAAAATCTTAAGCACTGTATAAGCCACTGAGGGCTGTCAGGTTGTAATTAGGTTTGATCATTATCAGCTTGAGCCAGATTTGCACAGGTTGCTGAGACATGGAAGGTCATGTGCCCCATTACCAATTCCATGAGCAACTCAGAACCCTTCCCTGATGATGGTGAGCTGGGCTGACTGGGCATTTTCTTTATTTCCTTTGCACTTTTGCCTCTTTCCTTCACAGGTTGCTCAGGTTATCTCATGCCCAACCCCAGGCCACCAGGAATTCCTCCCATGTGGAGAAGTGATCTGGGCTGAACATCACTCTTGTTCCTGTTTGCTCAATTCTTACTAATTCTGGAGATTGAGGAAGCTGTTTTAATTCTAAATGGTTGTCTTTGAAATAGGTTGTGTTTCTGTGGAAATGCTTGTCTGTTTTGGTAACTTTTTGTAAGCAAATTTTGAAGAAATATAATATTAATCTTAATATTGAAGTAAGAATGTCACCTTATGTAGGGCCCTAGGGTGTGTTTCTTAGTGGTAGGACCTGGAATAGAGTTCATTAATAATTCCACTTATTGCAGACTCTGTTGCCTTCAGATTACCATTTCAAGTGCAAATACACAGTGGAGATTACACGTGGCAACATTTAAAAAGCAAAGTTCAGATGCTGTAATTGTGCAATGGAGTCATTTGGAATTATTTAATAAAAGAAGCATACAAAAAGGTTCCTCACTCTAATTTCATCAATAATGTATTTTGCATTTGGCTGGAGACATTTGGCTGGCAGCTTTTCTTTCAGGGTGCTGTGGAACAAAGCAGTAACCCACTGAGGTTTCCTCATTGGGGCTGCTAAGAGTGGCAAGGAGATCACAGAGCCTTGATTTCAAAAAGACAAACTAGGGAATGGAGCAGCATTTCTTAGCTGTCAACAAATAGAAACAGAGATGGGAGAAATTGTGATCTCTGAAGGAAAATGGCATTTTCCACTGAAGCTGGTTAATTTGGTATGTATCCTGATTTATTTTCCCTGTTTACTGAGGAAGCAGTATGGACACACACTCTCACTGCTGTGCCAAAGACTTTCACAGGAGCTCTTCCTCTTCTACCAGGAAGATTTCTCTTCTAGCTGCAAACATAATATTTTACCTTGCAGATGTCAATGCTGGCTCTCTGGTTGTGCTCACCTTTGCTTCCCCAGCAGCTCCCACACCTGATTGTTCTCCCAGCCCTGCAGTTGCCTGGCTAACTCACTTTCTGCCTCATTTACTTCCCAATGACTGCTGCACACCATTCCCAAATTCAGGACCTGCCCACCTTTGTGACTGGCTGCTCAGTTTGCTGCAGTGTTCAGTGACTTCTCTTGGGAAATGCTACAGCCATACATCTTTGGAATTGTGGAGCTGGGTTTTGTTACCTTCACCAGAAGAAGAGAATGAACACTGGGGAAAAAATATCCCACTGAGAGCACTGTGAGGAATTCCAGCTGGTGGATTCAGCAGGGTGGAGCTGGTGCCAGGGGTTGTGTGTGTTGGTACCTCACTGTGTGCTCTCCTAAGAAAAGCAGAAATTCCTGCTTACCTGATCCATCCTGGACATCTCTAACAAACACCAGGCCAAGCCACTTGTGCTGTTGGTACTTTGCACTTGAAGAAGTGAATGCCAAGGTTTTGGAGAGGTTTAAATATTTTTTCACTGAGAAAACACCTTCTTTTGAGTAAACCTAAGGCAACTTAAGATCACTGTCTTGGAGATGTAAGCTCTTGTCAGCTTGGTGCTCCCAGAGAAACACATGTTAGGGTGTGAGCTGTGAGTGCTGCTCCCCATCAATTGTTTTTCTCTGTACAAAATGATATATTCAGTGCTTGGTGGCTCCCAAGGGAGAGTCTTGGAGTGATTCCCTTCTCACAACTACGTCTGCACCTTTGTGTGCCCTCACTGCTCTGCTTGCTGACTCTTCTGTGGGAAGATGAACAAGAGTGAGTCTGAGGATTTTTAGTTTCTTTTGTTAAGATTCTGCTCAGTCTGAGCTGAGTCTTTTTTAATGGAAAGTTGTATGGACTGATTGTGGCTTTTTCCCATGTGGTTGTTTCTCCCATCATATTTAAGGTTCTTTTTAAAACCTTGTGTGGCTGCATCCAGATTCCATTGCAGTTCAGGGACAGCACTGTGACTGCCCACCTTGTGCACTGTCATAACCAAAAACCCTCTTTCATGTCTCTTATTGTTTTTATCAATTTCCCCACCTATTTTAAAGGTCTACATCTGATTACAGAGTCCCAGTTTCTTAAATGCTGGGAAGTATTTTTGCTTTGAAGGTCTCTAAGTACTGTACTAACAGCATGGAACAAAAATCCTATATAAACTCAAGTAGGATTTCTATAGTTCCTTAGCTAACTG
The DNA here is from genome assembly GCF_051311805.1 of Agelaius phoeniceus. NCBI lineage: Eukaryota > Metazoa > Chordata > Aves > Passeriformes > Icteridae > Agelaius > Agelaius phoeniceus. Next base: position 34,398,590 of record NC_135272.1, on the reverse strand, counting down.
GGGCAATAAATAAAGTACAATTGGGGCAACTAATAAGGAAAAATAAGGGTTGAGATGTGGCATTCATGTGCTTTTCTGTATTCTATGGACATCTGATTTGTAATTGCCATGTTGGTTATTTTGTAGGTGGGATATTATTTTAGAGCTCAGCATTGGAGCAGGAGAGCTGCTTGTGATTCTGTTGGAGGATGGGAGAGACAACAGAACGAGGCAGAAATCTTATTTTTCTGGTGCTTTTCTCTTGGAGGAGGCTGAATCTGAGAGCCTTGGCACTGCTCCATAGCAGAGGAGCTTGCAGTGATGCTGCAGTTTTGTTGGTGCCACTGCAGACACAAAGGCTAAAACAAATCAAACTGAGCTGAGAGGAGCAGATGGGGCAAGTGAGAAGTTGGGAAATCATTCAAAGTGTTAGACACTGAGCAATTTCAATTTTCCTGAGACAAGTGGGTGCTGTGGCACAACATGGCTCCTTCTGACACTCAAAACACGTGAGACAATTTTGGAATAAAAGCTGCATCAGGTGTTCTGTTTCCAAATTTCCCTGCCTGAGGGGGAGAGTTTGCATTTGGCAAGGATAGCTGTAAGGGGGGGTGGGGTGGTGAAAACAAGATTATCATGAATCCTTTCAGGTGTTTTGTTGACTACTCTGAGCAGAGTGTGTGTAACAAATGAGCAAAGTTCCTCTGTTGGAGGCAAAAATGGAATTTATAGGCTTATCACAAGGCACTGGGGGTCAAAGAAATTGGACAGATACTTCCTTTTTTCTAGGAATGTTGTCTTGATTTTAATGTTCTCCTTGAAGGATACAATTTTCCCCCACAGCATGGGAATAAACAAAAGAATAAACCCCTGATAAATATAAATATAAATATAAATATAAATATAAATATAAATATAAATATAAATATAAATATAAATATAAATATAAATATAAATATAAATATAAATATAAATATAAATATATGTTGGAAATTTTGGCATTGTCAGTAATGAATCCACAGAAATTCCTTGGAATGTGTGACCTGTATCCCTCTGTAACATTCTTCTTCTGTTAAGATTTCTCCTTTAAGGGGTTTGGTTTCCTTTAGAAGTGTGGAAATTAGATACAAAGAATTCTGGTCTCACCTGATAATTGTTGCCTAAACACAATTTTGCAGTATTTACTGTTTATAATAAAGAAATAGACTGTAGATAATTCCTGCTTTAAAAGCTGCAGGGCACAGAAAAGTTGGGTGTAGGAAAAATGTGTATGATAAGGCATAGTTCCAGCAGAAAGAAAAGGAACTTAAATAGCACTTGGATTTTTTCCATCCACCCTACAAAGAAGAAAATTGGTTTGCAGGAAATATAGGTCATGGCAGAGTTCTGGCATCTTGATGCTGCTGTTTTGTAAGTACACTGGATTGCTGGCAGCACAATTTGGGACTCCCATTAGAGCTGCTCTTTGCTGTCAGCCTTAAAGGCCATTTAATATCCCTTATCTGATCTAATGCACTCCTCACACAGACAAAGAAAATTTAAAAGATGCTGTGGGTTTGGGGGATTTCTGTTTGGGTGTGGGTTTTAAAATTTTTTTTCATTTTTTTTTTCTAAAGGAGTTACTGAAAGCCAATTTGGAGATTCTGCCTGTTGGTGCATCTAAGTGTCAGTGGCTTCAGTAAGAACCCAGGGTTCAAGAATGTTTCATGAATGAGGAGTTGAAGGGAGATACCTTTAAAAATCTATTTATTTTAATTTTTTGATATAAAGATGCAAAAATGAGCAAACAGAAAGGCCTATCAGTTGTGTGTATCTTATTGAAATGCATTGATTCTTATACAAAAATTATTATTGCATGCAGTTGCATGAACAAATGGAAAAGCTGGGTTTAGGACCCCTTGAAAATAATCTATTTCTGTTAGACATGCATATCATTTAGATATATTCTTGTCTACACAGTGTATAATTTTTCAGTGGCTCTTTCAGGGGTAATTGTGGAAGGCAAAATGTGCTATGTGAATATGGTACTTCAAATTGTTGAATGCTTCCATGAGAAAATATATGATTAGTCTGCAAATAATCTCTTCAAAGGCCCTATTTCAATTCTGAACTCTCAGATGGCTTGGGTAGTCTTTGCTCTTGCTTTGGAGGGATTGAGAATGTTAAAACCATTTACATGCATTGTCACAAAATAATTTTATGGGGTTGATCCTGCCTGACACGATGCTTCACACCATGATGGAAAAATTCATAAATGTTTTCTCCCTTTTGATGCTCAAGATGCACTTAAAAACACTCATTTCTCTAAGAGTTATTTTCTCTCTTTATATCCAATTCATGGATTATGGTCAAGTGTTCATTTTTATGGCATTTACAAGAAATCAGTAGAGCCAGCTTGCTCATAACACTCTCCCTCCACCCCCTGCCCAGATTCCTCCTCACAGCATCCTGGAACAAAGAGAGCTGAGATTCTGAGCCTTGCTCTGATCTGATTCAAAAATACATTTCCCTGTAGTAAATTTTTAAGAGTCTGAATTGTTTGTGGTCAGAATCTAAAGTTATATCCTTTATAGTAAAGAAGGAGTGGTGGTTAATAAGTTTCTGAGCTGTCTAAAAATTTTAATTTAGGATGAAGTTCTCAGCGTTGTTTCCCAGCCATGAGGTGTGGGGAGACCAGCTGGCTGCAAGAGAGCTGTGTAGGATTCAGTCTGACCCTGCAGTTGCTTTAGGTGTTGGTTCTAGTGGCTTGGGTAACAGATTTGTTTTATTTGTGTTGTTTTGAGGCTTGGCCTCTGCTCTCCATGTGCTTGGGCAGCACAGGGTAAACAGCAGTGCTGGTTTGTCCCCAGTGCTCCGTGCTGAGGGAAGGTTATGGGAAAGGTTGTGGTGAGAGAGCTCTGAGGAGCAGAGCATGTCACACATCATCACCCTGCAGAGGTGTGGAGATGACACGTTGATTCTGCTACTCAGCCCCCTCTGGGTGTCTGTGACCAGGTGATGACACTGATTTATCACAGAACTTCAGCTGCCTTTCACAAGTTCACAATAATTTATCAGCCTGTGCACCTAAGAGTGAGCAGTTCTTTTTGAACCTTGTTTTGTGTTCAGTGGAATTAATGATTTAAAAGGTGTGCCCACAATACCTTAAATAGCTAAGCTGGTTTGGAAATTCAGATTTGATTCAAACCATTTGGTTGCCATACCGAACATAGCTGTGCTAAACAGTTCAATAATGTCCTGGTTTGAAAAGACAGGTGTCTGCTAAGGAAGGCAGGAGCCAGCTTTGAAATGGAAAATGTAAACCCCCTCTCTCCCAGCTACATTTTTGAACCTAAGACAAATAAATATTGGAATTTAATTTGTTGAAATGTACAAGAAAAGGAGCTCATTATCTGAGTTATTCCGCAATAGAATTTATGCAGCAGAACAACCTTTACTAAAACTTCACTGTGTCCCCTGTTTTCAGGTACTGGTTAGAAATACCTTATTCTGTTTGTCACCAGGGCTTTGTCCCCTGTGACAATGCTGGGATGTGGCTCTAGCAAGGAGAGGCTGCTGCTGGCAGTGGCCACTCCAGTTTGGCTCCTGATCCTTCCAGCTGTGTTCTGTGTGCTCTGAGCTCTCTGAGCTGCACACACCGAGCCCACCTGGGCTGTGCTGACCTTTCCAGGAGCCCTGGGCTGCCCTGGGGATGCCTCCCTGCCACCCCTCATCACCTGGGATTTTTGACAAGGTTGCATTTCAGTGCTTTTTGGAATTTTCCCCTGATCAGGCCTGCTTTTCTGGGATGAGGAGGAGCTGCTGTGGCTGCATGGAGTGTTGGTTTTGGGAATTTCTAACTCACAGAAAGGTGCCTGCAGCTCAGGATATGCACATTTTAAAATGGGTGTTTATGAATTTAAAATGTCTTTTTTTTTCTTGGTTGTTTTATTTTTGGATTTTTTTTCCCCAAATAAGCCCTGTAATGAGTTGATCCTTTGACTCACCCACAGATAAGACAGTTCCAGTGAAAGAAGCTGTTTTATGGGATTCATTTTGGAAGCTATTCAGGGAAATTACCGTAGGCTTTTTGAGAAAATTAGTGAGAACGTGGAAGAACCACAGAAAGGTTTTTTTCCCTTAGGATTTTAAGTAGGATCTTATGAAGGGAAGGAAAAAACCCAACCCCAAATTCTAATGAAAGAATTTTTTAAATAACAAAATTATGCAAACTCTAGGTTTAGATGTGGGTAAGTTCTTAGCTGTTCCTCCTAGTGGATGTTTTATTTTAAATTAGTTAAATTAGTTAAGTTAGTTTATTTTAAATTAGCTTTTAGAAGGGAAAGGAAATTACTTAATCAGTGCTCCAAATGTGTGTGTATATATGGGTGTGTGTGTGTATCCCCTTTGCAAGATGTTAAAGAATTTGGATTTGGGATGATGCTAAAAAATGAATGTACAACTTGTAGGAGTGAAATGATCAAGGCAACGACTCTGTAGGGCTGTGGGAACCCCAGGGGCTCAGCTCATGATGAATAAAGTCAGCTGGATTCACCTGAAGTGAAGTTTTTATCCTGGAGGAAAAAAAAAAAAAAAGAAGTGAATCAAATCTCTGGGTCTTTCACAGGGACTTTAAATGTTTTGAATTGGAGAGGGGCATTTCTTGGTGCTTGAATTAGGGTAATGTTTTGTGGGTATACATATATATGATCCATATAGAGAACTGGGGAAACTACACGTGGATTTCTGCTGAACAAAATGATGTCTTTGACTCTTTCTGACACAGGTTATTAAAGGAAGAAGTCAGATGGTTGGAATAACTTAATCTAATTCTTGAAAATGTGAGCCACACGTGGAGTGTGTGATGCTGAACTGCAGCGAGGGGAATAGAGAAGCAGGTGCTGCTGTGGAGCATCCCAGCAGCATCCCATGGAACTTTACACTAAATACCAAATAACTTGGAAATGTGCCTCCTCTATGCATGGGGCTAATTGATTTCTGAGCCACTTGCTCTGGAGGCTTGTTTGTATTTAAGGTACTCTTTGGAATGCCTCTCTCTGCACTATTCCTTTGTGCAGAACAGACATCAAGGACCTTCAGGTCAGACAGCAGCCATGCTGAAGCCATTCCAGGAATTTTTTGGCACACTTTCACATCAAAGGACAGAATTGTGCCTGTGCTTCTTGCATAGTCTGGGGTGTATTAAGCCCAAGACCATCTTCTTGTGAATATTCTGTAAATATATTTTCAAATATTGTTCTTGTGGGGTGTAAGCAGTGTCATGGGTGTGGACAGGTCTGTGTGGCTGCACCATCTCCATCAGTGCAGGTGTGTTGGGTGGGTGTCAGTGCTGCTGTTTCCTCATTGGATTCTCATAAGGGAGTTCAAGGATGCTCTGTGAGAAACTCCCTTCTACTCTGCATCCTTCTCCTTCAGTGTGATGCCTTCAGCATCCCAAACTCTGCTTGAACCCCTTCCTGCTTCTGGGTGACACAAATATCTGTGTGGCATGTGGGCTTTCTCCTCCCCTCCTCTAGCCTCTTCTCCCCAGTATTATTTTCAGGGTGGGAATAGCACATTAACCTATTTAAAAATAACAACAACAAAAAATAAACCCAAACAAAGAAATCCCCACCTTGAATGACTGAATTTGTCACAATAATTAAGCATGGTAGCTACAGCTCTGGATGAGTTTCACCTGCTAAGAGCTACTGCAGTCAGCACCATATGGTGGCCTTTTTTTTCCTCTTTTTAATAGACTTAGAACAGCAATTTGTTTCACCCGTGAGCCAGCACCACAGCATGCATTGCTTAACAGAAACAACCTAAGACTGGTGAGCTTTTCATTTTAAGTTTCAAGGAGCATTTAGCTGAGCTTCAGAGCCTGCTTTTTCTGGCACTGCCTGTTTGCATTGTAACTCTTTGATGTATAAAATTAAAGGGCTAAAGGACAGAAGGGCTTGATTTTTCTGACCAGAGAATCCTCAGTCTTAATGTTTGTAAATAATCTCTTAATATTTACCTGGCTCTTCAATTTATTTCCAAGCTCTCACCAATGTCTGTGTGTCACCCTGAGACTGTGGAAAGAAAATTATTGAAGATATGGAAAATATTATTTTATTTGATGGGTGGACTAGAAGTGTTTAGTTATGGGTGTGTCTGTGCTGTGAAACAGGGCCTGGTGCAGGATCCCTGATCCTCTTCCAAAACACAGAACAATGTTACAGCACTGAGGGCTTTATCCCTAACGGTTCCACAAGGATGTGGCAGTGCTGCTTTAGCCTGTTTTATCCCCAGATGACCAGAGGTACCCAGATTTTTAACCACTTGCTGCCCTGTGCCCCATAAGCTAACAAATGCAAACCCACAAGTTCAGTACTCTCTTGTCTTAAAGCTTTGGTTTTTTGATTGACAGACACAATGAATACAAAAAGAAGATTTTTTTTTTTTTTTTTTTGTATATTTTTAGGCTTCCTTAAAACTTGGGCAAGTCATGCAGTACCTTATTATCCTGGAATGACATTTCCAGAATGGAACAAAGACCTGGTAGCACAGCAAGCTGACCTGCAATGCACAGGACTTGTGTTTAATTCCCCTTCCACACCATTCCGGGGGAATTGTTTAGGTTAGGGAGGCAGCAGGATTCCCTGGCTGGAAGGACCATGAGAATACCCCTGGGTGTCACATCCTGAGCTTAGGAGGCTGTGAATAACCCATCCCAGACCCTGCCACCTCCCCAGTCCATGAGGGTCATGCTGAGCCCTCATTCAGATGCAGGAGCTGTGGTCCTGATGTCTTCCATCCTTCCTCCCCGTCCCCTAATTGCTCCTGGGATCTTGCAGCTTGTGATGGCCTTCTAATTCTGGATCAATACTCAGGTTGCTTTTGTTATTTGCTGGTGTTGATAACCTGACTCTGCAAGTCACTCACCTGGTGATAACCAAGCCCTCTGCTTAATTAGGAATATCTGCTTAAAAATGAGATAGGTATCTGGGGGAAATGCAGGTTACAAATGGTTCCAATTAAAACTCATGTAGCAGATTTCCCACATCTGTCCTATTGTGTATCTCTCTTCCCTTCTTGGAAGGCTGAGGATGCAACATTTTAAGAGGGTACAGGTGTTGTGTTCAGAGTTCAAGATCATCTGCAGTGAGATGAGTTTGAACTGTCACACCCCAGCCTTGTTCCTGTCTTGCATCCTTGTGTACTTTGACTGTGATAAAATGGACTTTTAATTTCACAAGGCTTTAAAAACAACAGGGAATGCTGTGTGGTTTTTCTTTGTAAATTACCCAGCTTATCTGCAAATAAGGTGTGATTTTTTTTTTTTTTTTTTTTTTTTTTTTTTTTTTTTTTTTTGTGTGGACAATGCCCCATTTATCCCTCTAGACCCTCCAAAATGTGGGACTTTCCAATCCCAAAAACAAACTTCTCTTTAATTTTGCACCAAGAGTACTTGCTCTGCATAGGAGAGATTTTAATCTGATTTTTTGATTGGATTTGGATAGAAAGAGTCATTCCTTGGAGTTCTCTAATGAGATGGGAGAAAGGGGAGCTTAGGGAGGGTACTGCATTGCCCAGGAGCTTTTTGTTCTTCACAGTCTTTTAACTTCATGTGCCTTTGCCACTTTCTCGTGCTCAAGTAATGTTCAAATGGGTTTAGTTTGCAAATTTAAATGAGCTTGCTAATGTTCTCATTTTAGCAATACCATCTAGAAATACTGATTAAAAATGTCACCTAGTGATTTTAATCTGTGAGGAATGGGCAGTTCTGAGAAAAGCAGATCAGTTTTTTTTTTTCTCAGTACACCTCCATCACAGCAGAAATGGTCCTGGTAATGTTCCCTGCCTGAAAAGTGTGTGTTTGGCTGCTTTTGGGAGAAACAGGAATTTGCATTCTATTTATGAAGCACCAGTAAACTCCAGTTTTTTCAACCAGCACTGGATTTGAAGTTGAAATTTCTGGTTTGAGGGAATCTGGCCCACCTTGCAATTATGGGATGATTCCCTGAGCCAGCCTGCACTGCAGAGCTTCCCAAGGCCCAGCACCTGCAAGCCTGGGAGGTGTTGGAGGGTCACCAAACTTGGGGTCATTTGTCCAAACCCTCTTTTTATCAGAAATTTTCTGCTTTTTCTGCTCAGGTGTTTGAGCCAAGACTTGCTGATGCTTGCAACACAAAAGATGTTTTGTGTTTCTTCTGCTTGCAGGTCCCAGAGTCAGTATTTTTTTTTTTTTTGGCAAATGCTGATATTCTAATTTGTTTTGCAATGCAAAGTCCTTCAGTAATCCAAAAATCACTCTCCAGACTACAAGTAAAGGACAGAACTTCATCTTATGGGAGAACAGTATTGTCCAGTGTCCTGTTATTTAGTAGTCAGGAGGATTGTCCTGCAGTAGGAGATATTTCAGAGAGCAGGGTGGGGACAGATTTACTAGATTCATTTAGAATCATTAAGGTTGGGAAAGACCTTTTAAAATCATCCAGGCCAATTTCTGAAAGTCAGAAGAGATTCCTGTTAGTTCAGAGCACCAGGGACTGGTGGTGCAGGTGGATTCTTCTCCTCTGCAGCAACCAAATGCTGCTGTCAATTAGCACAGACCCGAGGGCACCTTGTGCACTTAAATGAAGGAAGGACAAGATTAAAGCACCACCTTATGATTTACAAAATAGGTGAGTTGTGTAGTGACCTTAGAGCACAATCACTGAATATTTTGTTATTCCTAAAAGGCTTTGGGGGAAAAGAAGCTGAAGGATATGAGCACCCAGAATATGGAGACCTTAGACAGGAAAGCAAAATGAAGTAAGAGGGGTAAAAATGAATAAACTTAATTTAATTTCTCACTGAAGTTAGTGTCTTCCATTTAGAAAAGAGATGGAGGAGGGTAAGAATCAGTTAATATATGCCAGCACTAGTATTGAATATGTTCTTTCATACATGAAATTATCCCATAAGTGAGACAAATTGCTTGAATCATTAAAAAAATCCCAAAAATGCTGATGTGGGAAAGACCTTGAGAGATAACTTAGTGTGTTGCCAGGCTCTTAGGTGAGATCAAGTGTACCTGTCTCACCTCCAGAAGCTGACAGTCTGTCTAACCTCTTTTTAAACCTTGAATATTGATTTCTCATCTTCCCTAGACAGCCTGTTCTGGGTCTTCACCACTCTTACTGTTAACAAGACTTTCATTTTTCTAATACCTAATTCTTCTCCCACTTGTCCTTCTGTCAGTTGCAGGAGAAGAACTGATGGATGCCCTCTTCTGTTACTGCCTTGTTGGACACTTGTGGATGATGCTTTGCCCCTCCTTGAATTAATCTCAACTTTGCTTTACAGGAAGAAGAAGAAAAAAAAAGAAACGTTGGTTCTTTTTCTGCTGACAGTGCTTCTGAAATCAGAGTTGTTTGTGGTGGGGTTTTTTTGGTGGTCTGTTGGTTTTTTTCCCCTTCAATTGACCTTTCCCATATTTTAAGGAGTGGCACTAGAAATGGGATATCTATTGAGGCAGCAAATGTCTTTATAGTGCAGTAGGAAAAGAAGAATAAGCTCCTTGGTCTTAGCATCTCATGCTTCTGTCACACTTCTTTGACATTTCTGGTTTTCCAATAATACTGTATTTTTCACTTGTATTCATTGCAAGTGGCTGAAGTGCAGATACTTGGCCTTTTATCGCCTCTCACTTTCACCACATGAATTTTAAAATGAAGAATAAAATAGAAAATCAAGTAGGAAGTGGTGCACTCCATCAGGTTTCAGCTCTCAGATATTGTATCCCAGTCTCCAACTTGCTGATTTATTCCTTCTCTGCTGATTTTGCTCCCATTCCCCAGCTCTGTCACCTACAGATGTTCTGTGGTTGTTGCTGTTTAGTCCTTTAAGAGCAATGGCATCTGCTATTGCTGCTGATGGTGGCTATTTCAGAGATGATTTATCAGGAAAGAGTTGGTGACTTCAGGCCTTGAGCCAGGGACTCTGGTCCTGCTCTTGGCAGAGCTTTACATGAGCCACTGGATTCCAGCCCTTGTGTACTAAAGATTAGAGGCACCTTCTAGATTTAGGGCTGGTCATCACTGCCTGTGCAAAATTTGGAAAGGGGAAAAAATGGGTTTTTGTATTATTCTTTTAGTATTGTAGTAGAATTGTATCTTATCTATGTATTGATGTTGGCATCATATGATCAGTGCTTGGATCTAGTAATACTCCACAATCCTCCATTGAGGAGAAAGAAAAACAATTGTTGAAAAATCCATTTCTCCTCCTTGGCAAAAGCTACTGGGGTTGTCAGGCAGCTCAGGTGATTTTCAGGATTTGAGAACAGATCAAATCCCATAAAGATGAATGTGTTTGCAATATGTAGTTAGAGTGTAGTTACAGAGCAGTGTGTGACTCCTGAGCCTGATGTATTGTTACTCAATGATTTCAATCACAAGGTGATGCCAATGCATTTGTTTAAGCTGCTGGTATTTCAGAGTTAATTTTACACCTGAAATAAGAAAATAAGGAGAGGACTTTAAGAAATGTTTGGAGGTATGGTAGTTATATAAAATTACTTGTGAAACAACACCCATCCCATATTCTGAAAGATGAGTATCTAAAAGGCCTCATTTTATTGGAGAGGGAGCTGATGAGGAAAATTTAGAGGAAGTGCATTTATGATGCACCCTCACATGAGTGCTTACAATGAGGTTTTCCTCGATGCACTCTGTGATAATTATTCACACATCATTTTAAAAATATTTACTGGGTGCCATATAATGCAACTGCTCTTGGTTAATGCTATGTTTGAGAGAATATTTCCTCCCCAGGAGCAAAATTTATTCCCCTCTGTGCTTCAGTTTCCTCTTTTCATTGTGCTGGGTTATTCCCTGACAATATCCCTTCATTGCTCACCCTCTCCTGTGCAGGGCACCCTTGTCCTGTCTCCTGCTCCCTGTGTCATCCCATTCCCAGCCAGGTTTCCTGCTGCACTGCTTCCCACTGCTCTCCCTCCTTCCCCCATGTTTTTCCTAAGGCTGCTGTGCTCGCCTGCTCTGTCTGATTAGCTGGCTCCAGGCTGTGAGTTAAATGTCAGTATAATTTTTTCTTTCTTCCAGTCTTAAAGAAGTGCCATGAAATCGAATTTGAACAAAAAAAAAAAAATTCACTTCTGCTGGGAAAGGCTTAACCTGCAGTAGTGCCTCCAAGTAGGCACTAAATCCCCACAAAGTTTGCTTCCATTTGTTGCTAGAATCCATCCTCATCAACAGTTGCATAGTGTAAAAGACTGGGAATAAAAATGGTGTGGTCAGTGAACTAATGCCACTGAGTGTATTCTCTTCTGTTCTCCCAGCCTGGGTCGATTTGCTGCTTTCAGTGTGCTCAGACACTTGCTAGAGGATGCAGTTTCTCTCCTCTCAGGATATGACACTGGCCATGGTGACAACAATAATGAGGGAGTGGTTGTGGGTGCACTTCACTCCTTCCCCAAGCAGCTACTGCTTAGTTTTTATTTATTTAATACAGTATTTTTCAATAAGGAGAGAAAAAAGATAACAATCAGGTTTTTATTAGAGGTTATGAAAAAAAATAAAGACTTTCTGGCAGTGGCCAGCAGCCAGGAGTGGTGTGTGACCAACTGTGACCAAGAAAATAGGACGAGCAAGACAGTGAAACAAGCTCTGCTCTACAAATCAATCCAGTGATGACAGGCAGGACTGAGGCCAGGGTGCAGGGGTTTTTGTTCTGAGCACTGGGAAAAAGGTCAGGAAAGATGAACAGCTTGGCAGCAAGAAGGGGTTTAGGGTTTTGTTTTTGCCCCTTGCTGACCATTCAGCAGCTGGGGTGGAGGTGGAGGCAGGGATGCCTGGTGAGGCAGGATGGTCATCACCAGAATGGGCAGGAGAGTCTGCAGAGCTCTGCCCTATCCTGAGCAAGGGAATGTCCATGGGCTGGTGGGGATGGGACAGTGGAGAAGGAAGCTGCTCCTCTGGGAATGCAGTGGGCAAAGGCTGCTGTGGTGTCCCAAATGTCAGATTGTATCCAGGTAGGAATGCTTGGCTCCTCCCCCTGGGTGGAGCATCTCCTAATGGGATGATAGTATTTTATCAGCCATGCAGGGACACTAAATTAACACAAGAGGTCTCCTGGAGGGAGGATTGGTTGTAGAAGAGATAAAGAAAACTGCTCAATGAACAGAAGATAACTGCCCCACCTCTAACAGATGGCGATAGAATACACACCCCACACCCCCATCCTGCAACCCAGGACATTTTCCACCCCTTATTCTATTACCATCTGCATCACACCCAAATCAATAAACTCCACACAATGAAGCCTTACACACAGTTCTCACTTCACACTGGGTTTCCCTGTGGTACACAATGGGCTTCTCCATCTTTCTGCAATACCCAAGAGTGCCAGACCTGCAGGGTTCCACCCTGCCTTGTGCTTTTGGCAGCCCCATGGCACATGGGAGAGCTCCTCCCTGGGGGAGGGCCAGGCACCAAGAGCCTTTGAACAAAACTGAATTCTGGTCTGCTTTATAGAAAGGGACAAAGTGCTCTTATTGCATCATTGACCCCTCTCTCTCTCAATTTAAAGCTCTTCTGTATTGCTCTCAACTGTTCACAGATACTTTATATGAAGATAAGGATCCTTGTTTGGTTTTTAGAGAGATTTAAAGTAGCCTTAGGGAAAGCAGTGTGCTGGCAAGGGCAGTTACTGTACAAGGAAAAGACATTGCTACAATAAATACAGCAAACAAACCCAGTTCAGGAGGAGAGAGATGACATTTTGGGAATTAAGTCTTGCCTTGCTGTGCTGTGTTCAGGTCAGTATTTTCTGTCGAGTGACATTCAGGAGCCTCAGTCTGAGGGGTTCCTTTTCCCTGGAGGGGAAGCTGTGTCTGAGGTGTAAATGGAGATAACACCACAGGTAACCACCCTGGGAGGCTATTATTGGCTTTTTACTCACTTGCCATGGAGTAGCAGATGAAATTAGAATCGGCTGTTGATAAATACATCGGTGATTGTAGCTGGAATTGGGCTGTGCAGGGTGTTCTTCCCTGTGGATTGTGCTAATGACATGATGGAGGGAGAGGCAGAGAGTTTTGATAATTAATGCGTGTTTGATTCCCAAAGGTGAAAAATGGAATAAGTTGGTATTTTACAACTGGCTCCTTTTGCTTTCTTCTTCACTTGAGCAGGGAGTCTCTCAGAGCACTAAACCCTTGATGGGTGGAAAGATCAGGAGGGAAACTGGGTTTTAAAAAGGAATGAAATAATTTATTTGTGCGTGGCATATTTTGTTTTCTCTTTTCTCCATGCTCCTAGGAACATTTTGATGAAAATCTAATAAAGAAATAAATTAGAATTTGGTATAAACATGAAAATACACCTACTTCTAACTTGAAATCTAAATATTACTACTAAGCCAAAATGCATCCTTTAAAAAAATAAAAGATAATTTTTAAAAAAGATAAATATTAAAAAAATACATCTTTAAAAAATAAAAGAAAATAAATTTCTTGAAATAAATAAAAGAAATTGTGTGCAGGGTTTTAGCTACATCTGCTAATGGCTTTTTTACACTGGTGCATCTGTAAGATCTCTAGGAATCTCACTTCTAAGCTCTCTGCATGTTTCTTCCTAGAATCTGTTGTGTCTTCTTGGCTGGTTTTAAGACCTAAATACACTTAGGAGATACTGAATGGGGGTCTCAAGACTTGTTTCTATCTGAGACCTTGAGAAAGACTCTTGAGCATAGGTTTCATGTGTTGACACTTTAATCCTGTCCTATCTGGAGCTCCATGGGGGAAATAATTTAAAAAGAGAAATACGTTTCTATCAGACCAATTTACATTTTCCTCCCTTCTCACAAAAACTCACCCTCTAAGATTTGTGATTATCCATCCTGGGCTGGATAATCCTCTCTCCTTCCTTTCCCCCAAACAGAAAGGGAGACTTGAATGGTTGGCAGCAAACAAGCACATTTGCCTTCAATAAGCAGCTTATGCCTGACAACAAAAGAAAACTTTTGCTTGTTTTAAAATGTCAGTGGGCAGAAGAGCTGCCCTGGGAGAACACATGGCTTTTTAGTGTTCCCTTTGTCACCTGAACACTCTCAGATGAGCTGTGTGCTTTGTGCATCTTGGGGTCAGAAGTTTAGACACCAAAATGGCATTAGGACTGAGGACAGTACTGATGTGTTTACAGACATTACAGTGATTAGCAAATTTTAAAAATATTGTTGTGTCAAGGCAGGTTTTTCAGTCAGATTGTTGAGATCAGCTGAGAAACCAGTGCTGGACAGAAACCAGCTGAAGAGTGTGGTGAGGGTACAGCAGTGCAGGAGAGAGATGTGCTCCTATTTTTGTTAATGTTGGGTGATAACCTTCACTGGTGAGTCCTGCCCTCCTCCTTTTTCTTCATTAAGAATTTTACAGCTGGACTGGGCCTTTTGACTTCTGATTTTTCACAGCTATGGCTTCTGCTCATGGTGTGCAGCAAACATGCCTTCGTGCTGAGTAGCTCAATTTTGGCATCTTGCCATTCCAGGCTTTGTGCTGAGCTCCCTGCCTGAAAAAAGGGAATCACTGTGGGGTGGGAGGAATTGTCAACACACTGGGGTTTGTACCTCACAGTCCTACAGCTTGTTTGTCTGGCTGTCATGCAAAGGAACCTTCACTGTGGATCAGGACTCTGTTGTACCTGTAATTAAATATTGAAAGAAAAGATCTCCCCCCACTGAGGGCCTGGGAAGCTGAGAGATATTTGATGCATTTCTATAGGTATGTGTTAAAAAAAGGGTCAAAATGAAGCACTCTGAGAAGGGGTAATCTCAGCTTGCCCCTTCCACAAAGTCTTTTGTAAGGCATTGCAGTGCAGAACTAAAAAAAGATAAGGAGATTTTGTAGAAGTTGGTGGAAGCTCCTGTGAAGGGCCCAGATCAGGTGCAGATAAAATCTGAAGGTGGCTGTTTGAAACTGCGACCTGTAAGGAGTATTTATTGACCAGAGAGAGGATCAGTTCTCAGTGTAGTGATTGAGAGATGAGAGGTAAAGTGGAAAAAAGATCTAGTGAAGGGTTGTTTAGACTGAAGATAAGTCACATTGACAAGTCAGAGATTGAGGACTTTGGTGAGGTTTTGGGGGTTTGTCTGTTCACCACTCACCAACGCGCAGACAATTTGCAGTGCTCGCATTTCTCTCATTTGGACTCCTCATTTGTCTGTTCATTTACCTTGGGCTTTATGGATTAGCTTGCAAATCATAGCCCATGCTGATATTTATCTTTCTGTTGTGTGTTTGGCTTATCTGTGTATTTTCCAGAACACTCCCTCCTTTCTGTGTTGTTAAGGTCAGTGGCTCTCAGTTCCATCTATCCATCTCATGGTGAGCCCGGGCAGCCAGACATGAAGCTATTTGTTTAACCATTTCAGCATCTCTGACACCCTCTCGCTGGTGATTGAGTCTGCTGAAGGGACACACATCTACCCAGCCACACTTGATTTGTTGCAGGTCATTTTTCCCCCCTCTGCATTCAATTCTCCCTTGTCATCACTCAACTGCTTCATCCCTCAGCCTGTGTGTGTCCACCTCTGCTGCTGCCAGCCACAGCAGATGGGAGCAAAGCCGTGTGCCCACCGTGCCACTGCTCTCACCCAGGCCTGGGATGGCGCATGCCAGCTGGCTTTGGAGGTGTCATTTTGTGTGTCCTCCAGTTGCCATTAGTTTGGAGGGTAATTTGGCATGTTGGGTTTGGTCAGAAGAATGATCTGTTCATCTGTGGCGAGCCATCTGTTCCGTGTGCCGTTCGTGGCACAGTGAGGAGTGGGATGGTTGGTGCACCTAACCTGATGCCTTGAGAAGGCTGACCTGGAACAGAGGCTGGACAGAGTTAAAGAATAAGGTAGGGATTTATTAAAAGGCTTCAATGGATCCACCTTGGGCAGCACAAGAGCTCAGCCAAGGCTGCACCCAAGACGAACCAAAATGGCCCCAAAATGCACGAGCGGGCACGGGCTCTGTCCCTGGGATCAGTTCTGCTCCATTTGCATCTTGCAGTTCATTGTCCCATTCCAGCTTTAGCCCCTGCAGTCCCACCCTGCTTGTTTTTCTCTCTCCAGCCCATGGTGTTTGTGCTCTTGGGGCTGAGATTTGGATCATTTGTCCTTGGTGCCCAGCTGGAGCAGGAATTGTTTTGTCTCCCTGCTCTGTGCACAGAGCTCAGCATCCCCTCATATGAAGCTCAGAACTGCACACTAAAGCAGCACAGAATCTGAAAAATAGATGTGGCTGGCTCAGGGTGTCAGTGACATGCTCTGTCCCAGTGTGTGGGTCAGGGACACTGTCCAGTTGCCTTTTCATTACCTACTCACCATTGTTATTCCAATATCTTTGAGGCTGGGAGCATCGCCTATGGTTTCCAGTTAGTAGATCTGGGTTTCACTGGTGTGCTTTGCATGTGCAGTGCTTTGGATCCTTTTGTGTGTATGCTCCTGGAAATATTTCATTCCTTTCTAATTGCTGCTGCATATAAATGTAGTGGTACTTCCAAATGGGAGGTTCAGGCTTCTCAAATGTGAAATTTGGTGCTTGCACCTCAGCAATTTCTTGCTCATCAACATGTTCGAGTCATTCTGCATTTGAATGGGTCAAGCAAGGTATAATTAATGTTCCTATTGTTTCCAGTTGCTAGGAAAAGCAGACTGAGCCAAAAACTGCCTGACTCTATTCTTAAACAACAGGAGTTAGATGAAATATATTCCTAAACAACCAGACTAAATTATGTGTGTACTTTGGCAGACTCCAAGTGAATGACATTGAATCCTTAAAACTGTGACCATTAAATCAAGTCCTGGCTTTGATACCATTAATGAAGAAATAATGTTTTGGCTTTCATACCTTCATAAATTCTGATACTTCCAATTGCCCTCGAGCACCAAAACACCATTGTTATCTGCAATAACTTGCTCTTTCACAATTTCTCCTGAACTGCATAACGTTGGGTACTTTGTGTCGGGAAAGGACAAGCATTTCTTGTTTGTGCTTTTATTTCCCTTTCTTTGATAGCTGCAGGTCCTGCTGTCTGAGCCCTCAGCTGTGCTTCAAGGTCTTGTGCAGTGACTGTGGTGTGGGTCAATAAGGCTTGGGCTGAGCCTGCAGCCCAAAGTGATGTCTTGGGCACTGAGTTGGATATTGATGTACGACTGCTTCCTTTTCCATCCTCAGGAAGGCCTTTAAAGCTGCTCTTTCTTTTGTTGGCGTTGCCTTTTGTTCCCATTACGTGGAGGACAATCCAGCCTGAGAAAGATAAATTTCACAATTTGTCTTGTCAGGCTGTGAGATGGAGTTTGCCGTTCCATGGAGGAGCTCGATCCGAGCGCGCGTGGGCGGCCGAGCACGGAGAGACCCCTCGTGTCCTGCTGGGGTTTGAGTGCTCCCCTCCCACACAGCAGCCTGAAAATGCACCTCAGGAGCTCACACCTGCTTGTCTGTCTCCTCCTGCCCACCAGCAGGGCTGCCTTGGGATGGAAAAGCACTGCTTGGAAAGTTGTCCATTATTAATGTGCAGTCCCCACTCAAGGATTCATGGTGTTGCCTTTTGGCTGACCTGATGGAGCTGCTCAGTGCCTTTCCTCCCAGTGCAAAGTCCTGGATTCAACTTTGCTCCTGGGACCTTGTATTCCAGCCCTGGCCGACCTTTCCCAGGAAGGAGAGAGAACACAGCTAAAAAATTAATTTCTGGAGAGAGTTGGGAAAATGAATAAGAAATATTTTGCTGGCTGAGAAGAGAAAAATAGCAGTGGTCATGCTAAAAGTAATAGGAATCTTGTTCACATTCCTCACTGTCCTTCACTGCAGCATATAAATGTGTGGTGGAGAAACCCTCTCAATTTAAAGTTATGTTATTGTTGACCCATTTTCCCAACAGCTAATGGCTAGGACTGAATACATATTGCTACCATTATAATTGTTACATTTTGCCTTGCTGCACCGGGAATTCTGTGGATATTGTGTGTCTGGCCCAGAGCTCTTTGCTAATCAAACACAAATTAAAACTAACCCAACTGACTGCTGTAAAAATATTGGTACACTTCCCTGGTAGATTTACAGTCTCGTGTACTGGGAGGGCTTGAGACCCTCTCTTAAAATACATGGCCATATCTCTATTTTACAGAGGATGAAAATGAGATGCAGTAAAGTCTTTTACTTGCAACCACACAGCAGATGAGAATTGGCTGCTCCTAGTTTGAGGCTAGGAACTCTACCTTTGGTAGAGAGGTGGGCATTAGCCAGATTTACTTCCAGTTTTCTGTATGTAAGAAGTGATTTGTAGTCTTGGTATTGCATTTCTTGCTTCAATAAATAGCTGTTTTCTGAATGCTGTATGTTGGTGTGGTGCCAAAAAAGGCCATTATGGGTTTTACTGCAATACATTCTAGCAAAGAAATACACTAAACCCATTTTTTTTTTCTTTACCTTTAAGAACATCAGCCAAAACCCTGCGGTTCTGAGGCAGGAATAAAGGCAGATAACCCCCATTTTACTGAAAATGCACATTGCATGCTGTCGATTGCCATTTTCCTTGCGCTGTACCCAGCGTGGCATCCTATAGCACAATGTAAACAAAATTATAATCTTATCAAGCAGGCTGCTCCTACAGTGATGACAGCTACTTAGATTGCCAGGAGCAGGGCCAGCAAAACAGAGACTGTTTGAAAGCAGCTGACACATTTTTTTTTTTTTAGCAGTGTGGGTTGAAAACAAATTATAATAAAGATTTCATTACGTGCTATTCAGAAGGGTCAACACAGTCAGTCTCCAGCAGACCTCGGGCCTGGCACACAGATGGGGTCAAGTACCTGGACACAGCAATATTCTGGGTGTTAAAATCAGGCTGGGAGGACTCATGGGGTTTAATTCTTGGTGTTCAGTGCTCTGGGGTTATTGCACCATCCAGTTGATGGGATGGAGTCACACCCTGCTCATTCCAAAGCCAACAAAATGCTTTGGGCTCACTAAGGACACAAGAGAATGTTTTGCTGGGTGTGGGGTGTCCATAAGTCACCTCCATGTTGAACTGGTTCCCAAAATACTGCTTTGGTGTGAATTTGCAGCATTATGGTTGGAGCTTCTGGTTTTGCTAACTGCAGGAAGACTTGCCTCACCCCTTTCCTGGTGAGGACCTGAAATATAAAATTTCACTCATTATAGAGGTATTTTGGGGAATAATGAACTTGTCCTGGGACACAAGATCTTAAGCATATGCCAAAATTTAAAATGCCCCAATAAAAACTTGCTGCCTCATTCCTTATTCAGTGTGTTGACCAGTACATCTTAAAAAAACCTGGAGACATGGAGTGAAATGCCACTCTAGGGATGACAACATCAGTTTTAGCATGAGCTCAGGAGAACTGCTCCATCACACATTTGTTTTTAAATATGGCATGAAAGGTTATGGCCCCAGTGCATCTTGTTTCCCTGGCAGAAAGGGAAAGTTGAAGTTGCTTGAAGTTGGCTACAGAACTCTCTCTCTTGCTTGTAAAATGTTGTTGCTTCTTTATATTTTCAGCTATTCATGAAGTATATTGCATATATAATTAAAACATTAATAAAAATAACAGCAGGAAGAGTTCATCAGCAATTCAAATACAAATATTTGTGAAAATCTGTCTTCTCCAGCATGTTCCTTTCCCCTCTGATTTTTTTATTTTGGATAAAAATATCATAAGCAATATTGCTTAACCATTTTCACAGCTCCAGGATCTCTGTAGGACAGTAAATTTATTTCTCTATTGAATCAATTTAACATAGATTGTGCAAGTTTATTGTTGTTGTGCTCTTCAGGAGACATCCCATACATATTCAGGGTAGGGGAGGCTCCTGTCTGGGATTGTGTCCCTATTCCCACTCCAGCACTGGGAGTTCATCCACAGATTTGGGGGCAAACCTCACACTCCTCTCTGTAGCTTGGCACTTCACAGAGAGCACTGGGCATCTTGGTCTTGGTTTTCTTTCTGAAAAACTGCTTTTTGGAGCACTGAACTGAACCCCAGCTGTCTGGGTTGTGTTGGGCTTGAGAAGGTAGCCAGGAGATCCCACCTGCCATTTCCCAGAATTTTGGTGGCACTTGTGTGCTCACCTTTCACAGCTGACATGGAAATTCTCAGTGTGTGGATTCATCTTTATAAGAGCCTTAAAATCCTTGCAGCCTGTGCCTACTTCCTGAGCTCATAATTTAACTTTTTAAAGAAGTACTGTCAGATGAGCTAGACTTTTCTAATTCTGGGTTATTAAATTTCCTCGGGATAGAATCTAAATTGTGCTTTGCCCCTTATTACTCTGATCTGGTCTGTGTCTGTGGCATTTAGTGCATTCCTAAGCAAAACACTTGGACAGTCTGCAGCACTGGTGTGTTGTTTTGGGTAAGGATCACAACATTCAGCCAGCAAATATGTCCAATGCATTGGCTGGAAATAGGTTCCCTTTACAACAGATGGATTAAAAAAAAAGAAGGAAAAAATGTGAAAAATGGCTGATATGGAAAGCACTGCTCACTTCTTTAGTTAAAAGGACCCCTTTATTGGAGCTGGCTTTTCTGCTTTTCTAGTTTATTTTCAGTTTTTTGTTAGTGGATGAGTCCATGGTCCTGGAGAGAAGGGAATCACTTTCTGGAGGGAGTTTCTCCATGGCCTTGCTGTGGTTTCCCTGCATTTCTTGACTAATTTAGCATTTCCCTAAGTGGTATCTTTGGAGTACTCAGCTGTGAGGAGGATCTTTGTTTTAAGAATAGAAAGAGAGGAATTGAAACCCTGCCTGCTGCAGGATACTGAGCTCTAGTGCTGGCAATCCCTGCTTCAGGTTATCTTTTTTCATGTCTGCCTCTTTGAAGGAGCAGGGGACTCTTCACCCCCTTGCATTTCACACCAAGCCACCCAAGGTTTTGCAATGAATCCCGTGCTTTTATTGCAGAAATAGCCACTGTTTGCTTCCAGCCCAGGACACCTGGGCTGTCTTGCAGGGCAGGCAGCCTGGCTGTGTGGAACCAGCCACCAGAAGCTGATTTAGTCCCTCTCTGAGGAGAGCAGGTCTGCTTTCTGCTGTTCTGTGCGTCGATTGACATTAATCCCCTAATTGAAGCATCCAGTTTTGGGATTAAGCTGATATTTATCAGCAAAAACCTGCCAAAGAAGCACAGATCTTATCCCAATACAGATCTGTGGTAAATGGTGATTTAGACCAACCCTGCCAGCTTTTCCAACACACATCAAACTTTTCCCCATTTGTTGCTTCTTCACATCTCCCTGAACTCACCAAGCTAAGCTGCTGCACATGTTATTGGAAAACTGCTCCAGTCAGTTCTGTGACATGGAAATGGATTGGCTTGAGCAGGCATGGACTCAGAGTGTGAAAGAAAATAGCCTCTGAAATTCATAATCAGATGAATTGAAGCGTTTGGGGTTGGGATTGGGATTTTTTTGGGTGTCTTTTCACTGTTGTCTGTATTGTTTTATCTATTTTTTTGCAGGCAAAGCCTAGGACTGCAGTAGGTTAAAAAAATGAATTGAAGCATCCAATTTTGTGATTAAGCTGATATTTATCAGCAAAAACCTGCCAAAGAAGCACAGATTTGTGGTAAATGGTGATTTAGACCAACCCTGCCAGCTTTTCCAACACACATCAAACTTTTCCCTATTTGTTGCTTCTTCACATCTCCCTAAACTTACTGCTGCACATGTTAGTGGAAAACTGCTCCAGTCAGTTCTGTGACATGGAAATGGATTGGCTTGAGCAGGCATGGACTCAGAGTGTGAAAGAAAATAGCCTCTGAAATTCACAATCAGATAAATGCCACCAACCAGAAATTCAGTTTGTAACAGCAGCATGAGCCATTTTGGGAAGAGAGAGGACAGAAGCTTTTGCTATCAGCAAATGCAACAATTACTCAAAATTCCCTGAGCTGTAGGTTGATCTGAAGATGATGAGCAGTGCCTTTGCCATTGGGTTTGTGAGTGAATTCAGTTTGTTCCTAAGACCAAGTGGCACCAGGAATTTCAGAGGTGCTGGCAGCCCAGGGGGGAGGCAGCCACCTCTCTTTACTGCAGGGAAAGCAAAATAAGGTTGACATCATTTTATCAGAAGCTACCTGGGTTTATATTCTTAACTCAGTTTCATGTGGTGACAGGGAATGTCAAACTGCTTATCTCTGACAGAACATTTTCTTCAATTCCTTACAAATACCTTTAATTCGGTGTGTGATGCTTCAGTTCTTTTCAAACATGTTGTCTTCATATTTTCTTACAAGTGATTTTTCCCTTTGTTTCCATTTAATTTTCATTATTTTGCTATTCTTCACAGTGTTTCCTTTCTGGCTTCAAAAGGGAGCTAGCTAGGTAAAGTGAATTATATCACAAAATGGAAAAGTAATGTTAGCCAAGCGAGGTATTGCTTTTTTTCCTTCTGGATAGAAGCCATTATCTTGTAGTGCTGCAAGAATTTGTATGCTTCAAAAACATATGTAATTGAATGAAACTCTACAAAATTCCTTAAAAAAAAAAAAAGCCACAAACATACTTTGAATTAGAATTGAATATTGTGATGTGTCTCTTGGATGTGGTTAATGTCTTCTGGAGATTTGCTGCTCTAGAACCCCTGTGACAAACAGCAGGATTTGTGCTGGGAAAGGAGTGTCATCCATTCAAAACTTCCTCAAGTTTTGGGTTGGGATTGGAATTTTTTTGGATTTTTTTTTTATTGTTGTCTGTATTGTTTTATCTATTTTTTGCAGGCAAAGCCTAGGACTGATGTAGGTTAAAAAAAACAGAAAGGAAGAGAAAGTAAATAAACCTTTGCTTTTTGATTTATTTTGTTCATTTCAAAGCTGTTTTGGTACATTCTATTTGGCTGTCTTTTAGGTCGTTGGAAAAACAAATTTGGAAATTAGGCAAATACGATTATAAAATGACACACAACTGAGAAATCTAAAATCTGAGGAGCAGGTGAACTGCCTGAAACAACTTACTCTAGAATATTTTTGGCTGATTTCTTAGTCTGACTCACTAAGACAATGTCATGTCCTGTGACTGAGTTTTAACTGAGAATGTCTGTCTCTTTTTTTTAATATTTAATTTTTTTTAATGTTCTGAATGCACTCCAAGGCTTTCCAAACCTGAGTGAGATGGAGTCTTGACCTCAGAGACAACTTTGTAGAGGTAAAGGCAGCATTAAAATCTCCATACAAAGAAAATATTGACTGATTTATGAGGGATCCCTGTATCTTTAAATCATCCTTTCAAAACATGTTTTGTCAGCATAAAATTTCATGGCAGGAGTAGTCAGTTTTAACCCCTTTTAGCTTTTCAAAGCTCAGATAAATCACTTTTGAATTCTATGTGACTCGTGAAATACAAGTGTCAGGCAAGTTAGACTCAAATACTACTTGTGTTATGGGTTGTGGTGATTCTCATTGCTTATGCCCTGGAACAAGAAATGAATAAATGAAAGATAACAGCTCCCAGTTATAGCAGAGGTGAGGAACAGGTGATTCAAATAATTCCCATCTTGGATTTATGTTTTTAGATGAGCAATATTTCATGGGGTTTTTTGAGGGGGAGGAGAAAGAGAGGCAAAATTGAACAGAAATCCCAATAGATGCACCGAAGAAGCAAGAAAACCCCAAAGCAAAGTAGAATCTTCAGCAATTATGAAAGTGATGTGGAAAACTGGATGTGGACCAAAGACCTTGGTGGGATCCCACAGTGCAGGAGTGTTGCCAGAGCAGTGAAATCCCAGGTAATATTGGAATTAGGGAACTGAGAGAAGCTGGGGCAGCTTCACTTGGGGCTTTCCAGAAGCACTGACTCAATATCAGCCTGTCATGGGATTGGCTGTGTTTTTTCCTTTGCAATAGTTACTCCATCACAGCCAGGGTTGTGTTTCATTAAGATTCCAGTATTGTGTTTCATTAAGATTTGCTGTGTAATTAAATTCTTGAGAAGTTGTGCTTCACCCAGTCCTTCTGATACCCAGCTGATAGACTTTATCATTTGGGATATGTTTCATATTAGGGAAATGAAATGCCAGTGCTTCAAAAGGCTAGAGAGAAAAACACTGAAATTTATTAAACTATCCTATAATTGTTGTTAATGAATGGTGGGTTGGGTTTGTTTTATTTTTTTTTTCTTTTAAATTAGCTGTCCTTAAAGCACAAATGTGCATGAAGAGGTATTGCATGTTTCTGGAGTCTTTTCAGATTCCCAGCTGCCAACCTCTTGTCTCTGCATGAGGATCCTGGATGTCTGAGGGGATGTGGAGTACAAGCTGCTTATTCTATTTCATGGCATTTCTCAAAGATATAAAACATGTTTTCATTCCTGAATTCAATAAAACCCAAATCATTTTAGCTAAAATTGAATTGTTCCCACGTCTGCCGCTGAGCCATGTGGAGAGGGCGCGACCGGCGGAGGCACTGCTGGATTTCCAGTGGAATTCTTCATCCTGCCTCGCGCTGACTGATGCTCAGCCATCTCCCAGACCTAAGCCCCAGCCTGCAGCTTGTGCTAGGAAACATCTGCTTCATTCTGCTGTGTGCAGAAACACATCCACCAAACTGTTGGAAGGTTTTGGCTGCCGTGCAGCAGGAACTGGGACAGAAATCCCTGTTAGTGAACGTGTTCCCATCAGCTGCCAGGGCCCATTTGTGGGGTTCTCTGGGAGCAGTGGTTGCCAGAGCCATTAGGGATCATCTAATATGGGATGCAGACACCCATCCTGGCTGCACAGGGAGCAAGCCAGGATCTGGGATGACTCTTCTTTCCAAAACAAATGTGTTCCATCTCATCTCCTTTACCAAAATCACTGTAATCTAACTTTTCTCTTTATTCTGCCTATTTTCTGTGTTTTTTTCTTTTCTTTGTATTTTTTTTAACCATTCCCTTTGAAAAAGCCTCATACAAAAGGGAGGGATGGTAGAGAGACAGAGGGAAAGACCTCAGTGGAAATTGAAAATGGGAAAAAACCTAATCAGCTGGATTTCTTTTTCCAGTTTGGGTGAAAATGTATGTAAGGAAACATCCATGGACTTTTCCAAATTAAGAAAGGATGTTTTGTCCAACGTATTTTCATTTAAATATTTTTATTTGCTTTACTGTGGTGCATAACTCCTGTTCAGCATTGGTAAATTCTACCTAATCATCCCTAAGGGCCCAGGGGCTGTGGAATTGAGCCTGAATTTGTTTCATGGGGAGCAGAGCTGGAGAGCTGCATCTCTGGGCCAGTCCTACATTTCTGCTCTTACAGATTTCAGGAGCATGCTAATAGGATTAGGTATTACAAAGCTGTCTTGCATTCAAAATTAATATCAGAGGGAGTGTGCTGTGGAACAGAATTTCTTGCATAGAGTGCTGATAACAGAAGCACAAACTCACCATGAGATTCCACTGCCTCATCACCATCCCTGCTCTGAGCTATTCCGTAGCTTTGGATCGCTGCTATCCCAAACCCTTCTCCTTTTCACATGGCTCTTTCTCCAGGAGATCCCCTTGGGATGGACCCTCTGGGCCACACACAGATCCCCCCATGCTGGGTGTTGAAGGTGTGGCTGCATCCTGGGTTGTGGTGCCTTGGACTGGCTGTGTGAGCAGCACATGCTTAATGTCTGAAAATACCTTGAGCTGGTGATTTTGCAAAAGGCTGGTTAAGGTTTGTCTCAGGCCAGTATGTTTCCTAAAATGAGCAATATTTTTACTTTGCTGCTTGCCCCCCAACCTCCTTTCTTTTTATTCATTTTGCAAATTTCTACAGCACTGCAACCAGAAATGTAAAATTACCAAGTCAACATATGCTGGGTTATAAATAGAACGAGCATCAAATTCCTGCTAAGGGATACAAAGCTGAGTTTCAGACAATTGTAAACAGGAATTGACACAAGGTCCAGCCCAGCATCCCCTCTCCAGCCGTGGCCATGGGCTGGGGGAGTATGAGCAGGGCAGGCACATGTGATGCTTCTCCTCTGATGCTTCCCAGGTTCCAGCTGCTTTCTGCTCAGGGACTTTGTGCCAGGAGTCATTTCTGTGTAGATAGTAAGCATGAATAGATTTTCCTTCTGCAAACTTAATCTTCTCTAGCCTTAAGCCAGTGCAGGCTTGTGACATGCACAGCTTCTCTTGTTAGGTACAAAAATCACCTTTGTTTGTTTGTGTTAGACATGGCCCCAGTTTGGTTTAAGGGGTCTTTGTGTCAGCAGTGGAAAATTCCACCAAGAAGCTGTCCCCATCCATGCTGCCCATGCTCTCTGTTTCCTTTCCCCCTAATGATTCTTAACATTTGATCTGCTGTCTGTTTTCCTTTGCCTGTTGGTAGCACTGGGCTGACATTTCCATGGCACTGTCCATTGTAAATCCAGGAATTCACTCCCCTGCAGTTGTGGTTGGCTCAGAGTCCATCATTTCATATGTGAGGTTAGGATTGTTTTTCCCACATGCATATTTGACATTTATCTCTCTTGAATTTCATCTGCCATCTCATATGTCATATCATTTCATAAGGTCCTTCTGCAGTTCCTCACAGTCAGCCTTTGTCCTCATTACCCTGGATAAATTGATATGAGCAAACCTCCTCCCCCTGCTTTCCAAGAGCATGTTGGAGAGTGTAGATTCCTAATTTTACCAGTGAAGGAGGTAGGATTTCAGTCCTGCAGGTCTCTGCACCTCCCTTGGTTAATTTATTCAGTATTGCTTTGATAAATTCAGTATGCTGGGAAATGAATGTGTGTCCTGTTTGCTCCAATGAGTTTTGTTTACAAGAAACCAGAACAAACTATGGCAAAATGACTACTAACACTTCAGCTTTTGGTGTTCATCATGTGTGCTTGTCTGAGTCCCCGAGCTGGTGAGTGGGAGAGAAGCAGCAGAGAACAGGGATCACAGTAAAAATTTCCTGAACTGTTCACAGTTTAACTCTGTGGATAACATTAAAAAAACAATACAACCTGGAAAAGAAATGGAGGACTCAGAGGTGTCTCCTCTGATGACTGTGATGTAGGTGACTTGGAAGAAATGTGTCACTGGTGTATTGCACTGCTTTTCAAAATGGGCACAGTCAGAGTTGTAGCAAGAAGGCAAAGACCAAAGAGGATTTGATCAGGTACATGAATATACAGACAGGAGAGGGAACATGGTCCTGTGAAGCTCCTTTGCATTCCTCTCCCCTGCAACAGGAGCTTTTATTTCAGCTAACACAAAGCCTTAGTGGTTTTTGGCAGTATTTCAGGCAAATCTTCAGATAGGGATGAACTGTTCTTGAACCAAATCTCCAAAGGATTTGGCACAAGTGTGCTCTCCTGCAATATGAAATGTAGATTTTTGCTCAGTATTTATATTTGAATAGACATTAATGAATGCCTAAAGAAAATCACTATCTCCACTCTTTCTCTTGCTATTTGATTTCCCTTTGTCTGCTTAATGCTTATGCAGATTGTACTTATTGTACTGGGAAATCCTACCTGGTGTCAGTCTCCCTGCTGGGGCTGGGAGGTGCTGAGGGGGAAGGTGATGCAACAAAACATTTGCTGATCAGGAGTATCAGTTTCAGTCCTGCCTGTCTGATGGTGATGCCAAACTGGAGGAAAATCCATCCCTTAATTTTTTGGGCTTACCCTTAATCTTTCCTTTGAGTCTGCTACCAGCACCACAATGTGTGGAGTTGCTGTTTGGGTATCACTAAGAGTAAAAAGTACCACAGAATTCTGGAATGCTTTGGGCTGGCAAGGACCTTAAAGCCTTTAAAACATTCAAATTCCACCCTCTGCCATGGGCAAGGACACCTTCCACTATCCCAGGCTGCTCCAAGCCCTGTCCCTCCTTGCTTTGGTCACTTCCAGGGATGGGACAGCCCCAGCTTCCAGAACCATGTCAGTGAAGCAGCTGCCATCACAGGATAACAAAATACCTGTTACCCTCTTGGCATTGCTGAGTCAGTAGATTTATTGCTCTTCTATGTTCTTTAAGGGTGGTTTTTATACACCACCTGTCAAATTGTAAGTCCTTGGAACAGATTAGCCCTGCACAAGGGATGCCCCAAGTATCCTGTAGACTTTGCACATTGCACTGAGTAATGATTCTCTATTAATGAAAAATTGAGTTTGTTTCATTCGCTGTCACGTTTGAAGCACGAGGATATTTTTCCTTCCCTAGGACTGGTTACATTTTAATGCATGTATTCAAAATTCAAGTCCAATCTGAAATGACCTATCAGCTATGATATAGTCAGGGGAAAGCATCAAAACATGATGCATTGAACATATTTTACATTCCTAGCCTAACAGCATCCTTGAGTTGATTTTATGCAATACATATATCCGATATTTGATTTTGATGAGAGGGGCTGTAGATGCAGATGTACTTCTCTATGAATATATTTTGGCACTGGTAGAGCATACATTGCTTTAATTTTGGATGCAGAAATCACACTGATGATTTTTTTAAGCTGTGATTAGGCAAACACAGCTGAAAGGGTCAGGGAAACTGTCCATAATGACTTTTTAGAGTTTAATATGGAAGGAAAAATAAATTATCATAAACCAGGCATGGCATGGTAGGTTCCAAAGTATTTCACTAAGTTTAGCAGATGTGGCAGGTTCTCAAGTTGTTAATTAACCTTTTATTAATCTCTTTTTTCAGTTAGACTGTCAGATATGTAAAAATATTTTATTTAAGATTAGCTGTATCTGAGTTGTGTGTCTCAGAAGATATTACAACCATCCTCATAGGCTGCTATTTAGGGCTGAAGTGATAAACTAAATAACATGCAAAAAGTGGTTAATTAGAAGCTGCCTGTTTGCTTCCAAATTTCTAATCAGATTCATAACTCCTGCTTCAAATGGATGGAATAGCTTTTTCTTTTTTTGTGCAAAAGTAGAAAATAAATATTTATCATATCAAAACCATTCCAATATTTCCCTGAGCACATCAGGATTATAAGACAGAGCTTTGTAGCTAAGATGAGTCCCTCAATGGCTTCCTGAGCAGAAAGGAAATATGAAACTATCTCAAAGCAGAAGTTATAAAGAAAATTTCATACATCACACCTTATTAACATGCAGACTTCAAAAGGGATGTTTGAGGATAACTGGAGACATCTGTAAACTCTGGGGCACACTGTGAACCCTGCAATGAGATTATTTTAGCACAAACCACATCTTGTGGCGCTAACAGAGGTTTGATGGAGAATTTTACAACTTTCCAATCCCAAGAAAAATGTCAACTTGAGAATAATTCAGCTTGTTGAGCCCTGGAGATGAGGTTTCAGCAGAAACGAGTCCCCCAATCCACTCAGGAGAAATCAGCTGCCCAGGAACCAGGAATTGACTGGGGACTTTCTCCCCCGTGCCCCCACTCATCCTTTATCTGCAGAGTCTCTTGCCACTGCAAACCCAATTACAGTTTAATAAAGATTCACCTCAGTGCCTCGTGGAAAGCTTTGAAAAATGTTTTGCTTAAAGACAGTTCTGTCCACATCTGTCTAGGTGGGGAGCCAGATCTTCTGAAGGTTTTAATGCTGCAGTTGCACCCTCTCCTGAAGCAGGATATTGGCTAATCCTGACATTAGTGCTCATCTGGACCAGTCTCTTTACAGCTCCAGGGGCCATGGGGGTCACACTCTTAGTGCCTGTTTTCTTGTGAGGTTGGCTTAGAAAGCTTTTCATTAAAATGAAATGTTTTCTCTTTCTCTTTAGTTTTTGGTCTACTTTTCGCATTGTGTCATTTCAGCCCCAACATATTCAGGATTTTCTCTTCCTTCTATGCATTCCTCTTTTAAAACCCAGCAGGTAGAAAATCACTTTGACTAAAGCTGAGATTCTCACATTAAAAGCTGAGATTGTCCAGCTTTTCAAAGTATGTGATTATATAAAGTATCAAATACTGTGAGAATTGGATTAAAAAACCACGAGGGCCGATATGGAGACAAATGGTAATGAGCAGCAGGAAAAGACAGTGAGCACAAATACAGTAATAGGTAGCAAATGTCAAGAGTTCAGCATTCAATTTTATTTCCCTGTTTTTATGAGGTGATTTTTTATTATATATGTCATGGGGATTTTGTGTGTGTGGTTAAGGGAACAGATGAAAAGGTGTATAGAGGAGAGAGGTTAGGGGTCAGGACAGTCAGAGGAATTTGGGATGAAGAGGACTGGGATGTAGTCAGGGCATGAGCACCAGTAACACATAAGGGATCAGGTTGTCAGGCTCTTTGGGATGCTACAGCATTTCTCCAAATTCATGTTTGCCAGCTCCCTCAGGGATTGCACAGAGTTGATTCTCTGGCCCCAGGTGTGTTGCTTCAGTGTACAATAGGGATGGATCCCTCTGTCTTCCTTGCATGGATGCAGAAAAAAACTCATGAATAAAACCATAGGTTTGAGTCCATGCAGCTTCTCCTTCCCTCCTTGGGGAGCTGGCTGGGGATTTTAGGGATGAGATCTGATCATGGAGACTGGGGCTCAAGCACAGTAAGATTTTCAGCATATTGCAGCAAAGAGAAGTGTTTTTCCAATTGAGAAGAGTGTCAGGAAAGCAAAGATGTTCCCCAGCATCCTGCTAAGCTGTAGACTCCACCAGTGAAAGGAATAATGTTTATTCCATAGCTTCAAGTGAGCCATTTCCCAACGTTGGGTTCAGCAGCTGCATTTGCATCTCGTGCATTCCAGGGCTGTGGGAGCTGTTTCCACCTGGCTATGGACACTGGCCATGCCTCAGTCATGCTCTGCCAGCTGCAGCCAGGTACACTGTGTTCTCTGCTGACTTGGTGATTCAGTTTTGCCCTTTTGGTGTTTTTTTTAAAGTCCATTCTGCCTTTTCTTTGTTCTTCTCATCACTGCATTCACTAATGAGTGCCAGAGTGTGCTGTACAGCATGGCCTTGAGAGGATGAGTCACAAATGGCAGAGCTCCTGCCATCCACACTGACCCATAAACCCTGCACTGGTCTGAGGATTAAAACCAGCTTCTGACAAGATTGTGCTTCTGAAGCTCCTCTTGGCCACGTCCCCTCAGCCTCCTGCCCTCTGTTTGGCAACTTCTGAAGTGCTGCTGCCTTTTGCCTGATTTAGGATTAAAAATGTGTCATTCCTGGCCTTCCCTTATCCTCTGTCCCAGCTTATGTGGAACAGGAATGACCTGTGGCTTGTTTGAAAACAGGCTTTAGGGAGGAGGGTAGCAGAGATGCCCTGCAAAGTGATTGAATGTGCTTGGCAGGGATATTTAGTCTGGATTTCATACACAGAGAGCCCAAAGAGGGAGAGCTCTTTCCTCAGGTTTGAGACAGCACTGGTTACACATTGTGGGTTCACTGACCCCTGCACAGCTGGGGAGGTGCTGGGAGAGCATTCCTGAGCACATCCAGGGCTCTGCAAAGGGCACTTGTGAAATGTGAAACTCGTCTCTATCCCATCTTGGTGCCTCGTGTTCGTTCCTGCTCTTTCAGTGAGTGACCTCTTCATCAAATGTGCTCCATTTAAAGATTCACAGTGAGATCTGTCTCCACTGCCAGCTTTGCAGCAGCAGCCTGCTCTCCAAGAAACCAAGCTGTGTGCTGTCTGCTCCATCAGTCATTCCCAGCCCGTGCTGACAGGGAGGATTCAGGATGGAGACTTGGCTGCTGACCAGGAGGCTCAAACATGGAATGGGCATGGGGCTGTCCTGTGCTCTGGGCTCTGTGCAAATCCTGGGGGAAAGAAGTTTCCTCTGCTTCTTAAGAAGGTCAACATGTAGAATCCCGAGCCAAGCTTTGTTTTAAATTTAATTTTCCCCATTTTGGGGCTATCCTATCTTGAAAATTAGCATTTGCTAACAGCAGCAACATTTGGTTGTTGGGGTTTTTTTTTCCTTTTCATTTTTTATGAGGGCAAAGTTTTGGGATTGACAGCTTTGGCATCCCTTCCCAGAGCTCCTGTTGGGGCAGCGTTGTGTCTTCACCGCCAGCCTCGTGGACATCTCCACCAGAGCCACACCTGTCATCGTGTCTGCTCTCCCCTCTGCTGCAGCATTACACAGCATTTAGGAGCCTTTCAACAGTCTGGGGCCATCCTGCATGGCTTGATGGATGAAAGGCTTGTCCAAGCCCTCAGTGGCTGTTTGGAGAAGTCAGAGTGTGACATGGTGTCAGGCTTTCTCATGCTCTGACACGCCGCGCGTGTCACATGCACCGAGGAGCTGCTGTCCCCTTGCACAGCTTTAAAACATTCTGTTTGCTTTCACACATGGCTCTCTGAAAGAGCAAAAGGTGAAAATGCATCATCATCAACTGATCTTCCTAGCTGGCTGAGAAATATTTCTTCGGCTGTGAGTTTTACAGAAAATTTTGTCAAAGTTCCTGGGTTTGGAATCAGGATCGATGACAGGATTTGGGAGTGAGGAAATCAGAGCAGCCTTTCAGGGTGGGGAACAGGAACTGTCACCAGCAGCAGTAATTGATGCATTACTGTCTATCATGGGGAGGCAGGCCTTGGATCGGGTAGATTTGAGACTTTGCACGAAAAGCCATCAAACAGACAGTTATTCCCATTTTTGCAGACCTGTCTACAAAAGCAAAACCTCTGATGTTAAGATCTGCAGTAATTTTGCAAAATTGTTTCCCCTTCTTAAGTGAAAATGAATTAAGTCATACTGTGAGCAGTATTGTGGTCAGTGCCTCGTAATGGAAAAATAGCAAATAAAAATTACTCCTCCAGCAATGATGGGTTAATGTCTTTTTAGTACCAAACAAAATGTTGATAGTTATTGCTGATGTATTTTTTTAATAATTGACTGGGATGCTTAATAATGCTATGTCTAATTTAGGAATCCAATTTATTGACAAAACCAGGAAGAAATCACCACATTAAACAGACACAAAAATCAGTTTAATGCAATTCATGGGGAGACATTGTAACTTCACAGCAGGCAAAATATAATAAGCACTAATATAACCTTGTAAAATAAGGATTAAGTCAAAACCTCACAGCCTGTCCAGAGTACAGCATGAGATGGTATGGAGGCTTGGATGCCTTGCTTCAAAGCCTGGGATCTCTGTGTCCACCCAAGAAAGCTCTGACCTGTTGATCACTGTTTTACTTTTCACCTTTCACTTGAGTTGCCCTCAGTTCCCTTTTCAAAATGTCTTTCCTCTGTGTACTCTTCAGAGTATTTTGAAAAAAACTCTTCCATCGTGGCAGGGCTTCCTTCAATCCTGTTCATCTCCAGCAGCTGAGTCTGTTTAGTGAGTTTATTAATTACCATGTTGGGCTCATTAAAGTGAGCACCTCATTTGGAGAAACCTCCTGGGGACTCCAGCAAATACACACGTACTCATTAGACTGAATGTTTTCCACTTGTAGATCAGCATTTTGATAATAAACACTTCATAATCCTAAGGAAAATGGTGCAAGTTGAAAGTTAGAATTCAGCTGAGGATAGTTTTTTTGAGGGATTTTTTCCCCCCATGGGCATCAATATGGCTATTAGCTCTACAGCTATGGGTCATCAAACAACCAGCAAAGTAATTTCTCACATGATTTCTGCACTGTGCTTAAAGAAATTCACCCCTTCTGTCCTGCTGGTTCATGCAGCTCATTATAGGACATTTGGCTTGGCTGTTGGCAAGTCAAAATCTGAAGGGCCGTGCAATTAAATGTGGTTCTGAATTTCCTCACCTTCCAGCAAGGGCACAGTAACAGTGTCTGACGTGGTTTAGCACCAGTGGCTGTGCAGTTTAACCCAGCATAGGTGGAAGATCCAAAGTCAGACAAAACTGCGGGTTGGGTAACCTATAGCTGGCTTTAAAATTCAGATTAACAGGGTGACAATAAGGTGTGGTGGTGCCTTGGCTGTGATGTCTTCGAGGAGGGCTGCATGTGGAAAGATTTTGCAACTCCTTGTGATGCAGTGGCAGGTCAGCTATAAACCTGGGAGCATTTTAAGCTGGTCAGTTAAAATGCCTCTGCTGTGTGTAGGATGTGCCCATTTTTTGGTCTGTATTAGGCTGGCTCATTTGCAGCAGCTCTGCAGTTGAGCTGCAGCTGCAAGGTCCCACTTCCCCCCTGCCTCTGGATGAGCTGTCTGTGACAGCCCCTGAGTGCTGAGGGGCTGTAACAGTTTGGTTCATCCCTTGCAGGGAAATCTACTTCACCCTTCTGCTTAATGCTGGAGAAAACAGTCCCAGATGTTTCTGTCTGAGAGGAGGATGTTTGGCCAGGCTGTTGGAGCTGTAATTTCTTTCCCCCAAGATGAGCAGAGCTGTAAAACTGAGCCCCAGGTTACACCATGGATCAGCCTTCAACCTCTCCCCCTTTAAATTTTAAAATCCCAAGGAAAGAGCCTAAAAACCAGCTGGGGGACTGGAGGCTGCTGGTACCCTCCTCTGCTCTTGCAAGAGGAAACACAACACCTCCACTGTTTCTCTGGGGGGACTTAAGGCAGAGTTTATTTACTGTGTAACGTGGTAGTTTAGTGGGATTCCTGCCTGCTGCCTAATTAGTTCCACTAATTTATTTGGAATAACACTTCCTCCCTTTCTGTTGAATGGCTGAAAGTGGGTTCTGGGAGCCCATCTATTCCCTCATTTAGCCCTTGCACACTTGCAGGATGCTGTGCTCCCTCTGCCAGGCCCATGCTGGAATAACCATTACCTCTGTGAGGATTTTACCTCAGCAATGCCCAAATTGTTCCCCTTTGGGAACAATTGCTGCAGGCTCTGTGCAGACAGGAGGTGTCCTGAGCCATTTGGAAGCTGTGTGCTTCTGAGGAGCTCCAATTTAGGGCAGGCACTGGAGCACAGGGGTTCCTGAGAGCCTGAGTTTTTTGTATATTTTAAGTTTCTTCTGCTGCATATCCTGCTGCCCATTCTCCCTTCCCAGCCTTGCTTATTTATCACCCTTAAAAATGATGCAATTAATTCCATAGCATATGCACACTTGTAACTAAAACTCTTTATCTGGAGAGTGATTTGTGCAGAAGCAGCCTTTGTACTGAATATTCCTGTGGAAGTGCTGCTTCTCTGCTCTTCTCCATGGACAGCTGGAAAAAAAAACCCAAAACCTTTGGGATTTCAGTAGATGGGGTGCAGGAGAAGGGATCTCACAGGTGTTGCTGGACAGGAGTTGTCTCTTGGCAATGAGGTTAGGACTCAGCCCCAGTGGGTCAGGAAGCAAAAATTCCTCATCATCCCTAGGAATCAATTCCTTTGTCAGATTCACTTCTTTCACTTCACCTTTGCCAGGTGCATGCTCAGCCGAGAGGATCCACAGGCACCTCAAGCTCACACAACCACATGGATGCTCTCCAGCCTCTCCCAGCTTCTCCTCAGAATTTCACATCCATTTTAAAACTGTTTCCTAGTCAAGGTGGTATTTTTATCTGGTCCTTTTCTTTTTGGCAAAGGGACTCTCCCCTTGCCCTGGCCTGGGAGCTGGAGGGCACTGCAGGCTGCTCTGCCAGAGCAGACATGAGCTAATCAGGCTGGCACAAAAATGGGCTGTTATTTATGAAGCCAGCCCTTTTCTAACTTTTCCTTTGTTTATGCAGTGTAATTTCAATGTCATAAATACTAAAAGGTTTACTGCTGGGAGAGGAGAACTTCCCTCATTCATCTCTGCAATTAAACTTCTTGTGCCCATGGTGGCTTTTCCTTTTAACTGCCTTTTAGGATAGAATCCAGGATTTTAAGAGGTTTCACTGACTGAATGTATTTAATGAGGTCAAAGAGTTTTTGAGGGAATTTGGAAGACAATTTAGGGGTTTTTTTTTGTTTTGTTCTCTTTGTAGGTTTAGGCTTCATTTTTCAGCACAGTCCTTGATTTCCTGAGTGACTTTGAACAATTTTTTTTTCCTGTGTCTTACTTTCACCAAATTTCTAACAGTACAAACCTTATTATTGACTTTACTGTCTTTAAAGTGTCCAGAGCTGTATGTGAGCTACCCTAGAGCTGGGTGCCCTCCCTGTAACCACTCAGCTGCTCCCTTTCTTTCTTGCACAACCTCTGCAGCCTCTGGGCTCATTCTGGAAATGTGTCACACAGTGACAAATATTCTAAGAAAAGGAATCCTATCAAAGAACTGGGGAAGTTACTGCACCATAATCTCAAGGTGCTTTTATTCCATGGGCAGAGCTCACAGTAAAGAATTGGGATTCTAAAGATTTGGGATGGAAAAAACACCCAAGTGAGTTGTCTTTGGGCTCTCAGTTAACTGCATTGTCCCTTTCAGTAGCAGTCACTGATTTTGTGGGTAAATTTTATCTTGAAGAAGAAGATAAAGACATTCCATGGTCACTTTAGGGCTGTAATAGTTTGAAACTGTAAGTATGAAGTTGCAATTGCAGGAGGAGCTGGCATGAATCAACCTAGTCTCATTTCAAACAGCTGTTTAATGAGAGCTTCTTGTAAGATCCCCTGTTAAGAATAGGCCATAATGAGTATGATGAAACCACCTCATCCTTGAAAACAAATTCCTTTTCATGGCTTAATTAAAAGTGCTCCTAGTACTTCTGTGAGCATACACGATAGCTTAGGAAAGGCTCTGGTTTAATTTATATAAAGAAGTCTCAATTAAGAAGCTAAATAGATAATATGTTGCTTTAATATTATATGGTGAAAACTGTTATAATTTCTGAACTTCTGCTATCTCCCAGTCAAATATATTTGTCTTAACAGTTTAACAGCTTTCCCTGAGAGACCAGAGTGACAGCCACGTGCTTGTGTGCTTTTAGTTCTGTCTTAATGTGATGGAGCAGACTGGAGCAACTGACTTAGGCATGATTTGTGGGTGAATTTTTTGGGAGATCAATTACAGGTGGCTGAGCCCTGTGAACTGTTCAGACCCCTGATATTTTTAGGACCAGGCAGCACTAATTAAAGTTGCCTGTGCAATGAAGAGCAGCGCAGTTTGCCCAAAATTCAGCATTAGCATAATCTGCTGCAGGAGGGGTCTGTGTTAGTGCACAAGAAGCTGCATGAGCAGCAGCTGGGGGGGCCAGAGCAGGTTTGTCACCTCTCAGTGAGCTGTCCTTGCTGCCCCAGTGCAGGAAACATCCAGCTGTGGGAGAGCAGCCCTGCTCCACACTGCCAGCAATTCCTGTTCCTTCTGCTCTCATTTGCCACAGTGAAACATCCCTGTCTCTCTTTGTAGTTTCCTTGTAAGATGCTAATTAAAGGAAGAAATGTTGGTTTGAGAGAAAACTGCCAAAGTGAGTATTGTAAAAAGGCAACTGTTTCTTTGCATTTGTCTGAAATTGCTGTGCCCTTGGGAGAAGCATAAAGATAAGAGTTCCCCATGCAGGGACTTCCCAGCTGTGATACCTGAGGAGGAGGGGACAGGAAAGCAGATTGGTTTTGTACTGTTTCCTGTGTGGGTGTCTCTCCTGATATACTGAGAAATCAGTGAATAAATTGCACTGAAACACAGCAGAACCTCAAAAAGGGATCTTTTTAAAAAAGAAGAGTGAAGTGTTGAAGGAGGGTTGCTGGCTTGAGTGAAGAAGTTTATTGAAGAAGTTATTTCTTTGGGGAATGCTCTGTGTTCTGGCCTGGCCTTGGGCATGGATTGTCTTTTGGGGATGTCATGGACAGCTGTGCTGAGCAGTCAGCTGGAGAAGATTTCAGAGTTATGGATCCAGCCAGTGAGGAAGAACCTGAAGCTGCCTGTGTAAATGTAGTCCTGCCACAAAGGTATTGTCCTGTTCCTCTTTCCCTTCTGTGTCTTGTAGCTGCAGCGTTCTGATTTCCCAACAGAAGGCACATTTGTAGTTTGGACAAATGTGTTCTGATGTATCACTTGGAGTGTTTTCACATTATCAGATTTTCTGTTCTTAGCAATGACCTGATATCAGTGTGCCAGTGGAGCACAGTGGTTCATCACATCAAAGTGTGGGAGACTCAAATCTAGGATTAAATTGTGACTTGGTCTGTACTGCAAACCCCTGACCCCTGCACTGAGACACAACAGGTAGTGTTAGCAAAAGGATTGTTAAAAATGAAATAATGATAAGGAGTCTTTGTTTTCACAGTGATTTCTGGTTTGTCTCCTGGATGATCAGGCCGACACCTTCATGGCTGACCCTTTGCTTTCCGCTGTTTACAGCCCTGATCTTCTATTTTCAATTCCATCAATACTGCAGGCTCTAATTTTTACTGATTTTTGGGTTTTCTTGCAAATGTCAGTCACACTGAACAATTTAGGTGTGATCTGTCTTTCTCAAGCTCTGCTTCACACAGAATTGCCTCCCTGTCTCCTCTCAGTGGGTTGTTGCAGACAGATTTGCTTTCATGCTAGGTGGGAGTTCAAACCCTTCAGCAGAAACTGCCCCTGGTAGCATCACTTGAAAGTTTTATTAATTGCTCTTTGATGGTGCCTCGGTTTGCTGTTATTCTGTTGTTTCCCCTAAAAAGAGGTGTATTTGCTGT
Source organism: Agelaius phoeniceus (assembly GCF_051311805.1). Lineage (NCBI taxonomy): Eukaryota > Metazoa > Chordata > Aves > Passeriformes > Icteridae > Agelaius > Agelaius phoeniceus. The sequence goes on along the minus strand of NC_135272.1, from coordinate 34,360,219 downwards.
GCTGAGTGATGTTCATAATTGCCCCCCTACTTTGCCAAAATGCCACTTGTGAGAGGCTGAGAGATTGCAAATGTCAAGCGTGGGACCCATGAGGACAATCTACCAGTCACTGCTGAAATGATTTGAACTAGTGAACTCTTGTTAAAACTGTTAATTGCTTTTTTAAAAACACTTAATGGAAATTGCCACATTTAAGTAGCCCATAAAACCACGATGACACCAGCCTTAATCAGGTGTCACAAAGCACATCCATTATAAGCTACCTGCCCTGAAAACTTTGACAATGGAAATCAGTTGTGACAGCCTGGTGTTTACAGTCCTGCATCTCTCCAGCAGAGGAGAATAATTTATTTGTTTTACTCATGAAGAGACTCCTCTCTGAACTGCACCTTTATGTGCAATAAAGCGTATGGAAGAGAATGACCCCAGGGGACTCAGAAGTCTGTAGGATAAGGTAGTGCTGCCTGGTTTTGAATATTTCATAGTGGGATATGCTAATTTGTTTGGTGACCTTGCTGCAGACCCAGAAAAACCACGGATAGCTCACTGAAAATCACAATGCTGTGTTTTTCCAGGGGTGATTTGTCGATTCCAAAAGCCAAAATGTTGCAGGGAGGAAACTCTGGTGCTGGGCAGTGAAGTCCTGCTTATTTTAGGTGATATAGTTACTTGGAACTGGATTTTAAAGAGTAACACAAATTTATGGGACATACTTTTTAAAAAATGTTAAATGAGTCAGCTATAAATCCCACTGAAAGCTTAGGTGTGCACTTTATTTATGAGGGTACTGGGAGGTTTCTATTTGCCTCTTCAAGCTGTCAAGTCTGATAGGGAGGGTGCAGTGGGAATAACCACACTTCTTCCCTGGATTGTGTATCCACTGGAAAAGATTTTTGGAAAGCAAAAAAGATGGGAGCAAGGTTTAGGTGAAGGTGTTCATGTGTGAGAGGAGCATTTATGTTCTGTGCATCCACGCCAGACAGCAGCCTGTGGCTGCTCAGAGCTGGGGATGGGGTGTGCTGGGCTCCCTCCTGGCTCCCCATGCAAGGCTGTTCCTCTCCTCAAACCTTCCCAAAAACCAGGTCATTCATGGCTGTGCTCATCAGCAGTCTCAGAAGAGGCCTAAAAACAGAAGTGGCCCAGTGGAGTGACACACTTTCAGCCCATTGCCATGGGTCATTTCAGGTCATGGCAGCTCAGCAGGGCCCTGCACCAAACCTTACAAACCTGCTCTGTTGCTCAGGGTGTGTTTGCTGTCCAGCCTCTTGCACCTGCACATATCACACTCACATATTTTATTATACATTAAAAAAATATATATCTATATATATCTGGAACTGCTGTTGACACTAAGAATCCAACAGAGCTGTGGTAGAAGCAGTATTGCTGGAATGGGATGTTTTAAGGAGGGTGTAGTGACAAACACTGGTATAAAAATGCTACAGATCACCCATCCCAGTGTTTCACCTTCATGTCATGTGGAGTTTCTTCAGTACTATGATGGTGTTTCTTTTTTTTATGCTCCTGAAAGTTTTATACTGTGGCTTCTGCCGCAAGTTTTTCGAGGTAACTTCAGGATGTGACCTTAAATTCCAGTGATCTCCCTGAAAGACTTCACAGAACCTTTCCACTTCTTTTGGGGTGAAAGTTCACTTTTTAATTAGTCCAATTTTATTTACTGACTGTGCTGATCTTGAGCAGAGCTTGGGAGGCATAAGGAGGTGCTTTTGCTGCCAGTATCCTGAACTTTCCCAGAGCTGCTGTGAAGCAGCTCTTTGCCCCTTTGAAGCTGTGAAAGCACATAAATAAAAGTAAATATGAAATAGGAAGTAGTAGGTCTTTACTGCACTTGTGTGATATTTTGTAAAACCTTATTTACCTGTGATCCTGACATTTTATACTATTATTACTTTTTAAAATATGAATTCTGAATAGTGCAGACAGATTACCAGCAGAGCTAAAGGTAATTTAAGACAGAAAATTTACAGTGGAACTTGAAAACCCCCTTTTTTTTTTCTTTTTGAGGCAACTGTTCTAAAGGAAATGTTCTTAGTCTTCATTCTCCAAAGGGAAATTTTGTCTCTCCCAGTCAGGGCAATAAATAAAGGTGAAAGAACCGCCACAAAAACATCCCTGAATTATTAATTTGCCAGAAACAGCTTCTCAGAAGAAAAAGGCTCCTCAGGATAGTACAGGAATGTAAAATACTCATTATTCACCAAACACATAAGGACCTGCACAGATAAGTAATGCAGCTGGGTCCACACACCTGAGATCAGTGGCAGGTGTGAACCAGGTTTTGATTTTTGAAAATAAAATATGTCTAGCTCAAGGTATCCCTTCTCTGTGAGTCAAATGGGGAACACCTCTGTTAAGAAATCAAAGTGCTGTAAGGTGCAATGACATACATGCTTTAGTTTTGTATGAACAGGAAAAAGTTCCTATTGCAATGCTTGGCCCAAAGATTAAAGGCTGCAATTAGAAATGTAACAAAAGCCTTATGAGTCCCAGTCCCTGCTTCTGCAGCCACATATCCTTTCACTGTGGGTATCTTTAAAAATTAAGTGTACAGAAGAGAGGTGAAATATTACCAGTGGATCATTTACTATATCCCAACAGTTCAATCATCAGTGCTGGAAAGTCAATATTATATTAACTTCAAACTAGTCTCTACTGTAGTTCTCCAAAATGATGGAAATTCAGAGGTCCTGGTTTCCTAGCTGTGCATTTGGCTGCTTATGAAATGTCATATAAAAATGATATTTTGGTAAGAGATCATTCCCACTGTTCTCCCAAAGGCAGCAGTTCTGGGTTACATCAGGTTTGCTTTCAGAATAGAGTTTGCTGCAAATTATGTCATATAAATTAAAATAATATTGACATAAGGTGGCCAGATAAGGAACAGGGCTCGATGATTCCTATTGGAAATTCCTTGAGTATTTCTCAAATTGAATGTCAGCAATAACTTCTGAATGTCTGTCAACAGATGACTTCCCAGAAGGTGTTTGTTTTCCACCCTGACCGCAGTGGAAGATCATTACCTGGGATATAGATTGTTTCATCTGTATTCTTCCTGCTGCTGCCTAATTGGCATCTACAGAGTGTTTTAACACCTGGATTAACAAAGACCTTTGTCTTCCATTTACAGAAGATAAAAAAGGATTGGAGCTTTTTAAACTAAATGTATTTTACAGTATGGTAATAGATGAAACTGCTTCCTATCATATAAAATACGGTCAATTTTTGCTAAAAGCTTCAGGGGCTTCCCTCCAGCCCTCGGTCACATTCTGTTAAGCAGCCTGGGAGTTTGCCAAGGGAGCTGGAAAATCTGAGTTTGATCCACAAACTGCTGGATCCCAAACCAGTGAAATAATTTTGTGGAAATACTTTTAATTTTGTAGCAGATCAGAGCACATGGCAGGTGTGTATGTGGTGGCTTCGTTTAAATGCTGTGAGTTTTAGTCGATGTAGATCTGTGTGAGTCCCAATCTGCATTTCTGAAGGCTGATATCCTGCTAATGTCTGATTCCAGTATTTGTACAGTTCACAGGAATCCTTCAAGGGTTTATTTGCTCTGTGTTCATCCGGGATGGAGTGAGTGTACCATGTAAAATAATATGTCAGCTCATAAACTGCATGTACAGTGATGAGATGTGAGCTCGTTTCACTTTTATCACAGGACCTTGAATCAGGCTTGTTCTGCTGCCGGGTCCCCAAACGCCTCCTTGCAATGTGCCTGGAATTCACTGCCCTGAAATTGTGGTTTTTTGGTACATCCTTTTGTGTTCTGTCAGGGTCTGGTGCAGGGTTGTTTCACAGGTTGTTTCACAGGTGAGAGCTGGGAGGGATGCAGCCAGCGCACCTGGGCTGCTGCTGCAATTTTGGCTCTTCCTGAGGAGCTCAGGAGTGCCCACTGACACCAGCAAAACACTGCAAGCTGTGCTTCCTGGGACACTCTGGGATATTTGGGCTTCCTCTGCCTGCTCTCATGGTTGCTGCCATGTGCACATTGATTTTTGTGCTTTTTCGCAGCTCCATCCTCCTCTGTGCCACATGAAGCGCTGCGACGTGTCCTGCTCGCTGTGAGCTGTGATGGGACATGGTACCTCAGAATGGAGAGAACCCCAGCAGGGTTCCCTTCTCTTCCCACTCACCTGCAGAGCTGTGCAGGCAGAAGGATGGCTTCTTCCAGCCTCTGCCTCAGGGAACTGGTTTTAATGAGCATCATGTGCAGCGTGCCTATCGTGCGTGGAGTCGAGATGTCACCGGAGCATGGACTGAAGAGGTTTAGGGAATTTATGGACTCAGCTCACCCACAGTGGACTTAGTGGGGAACATAATTCCTTTTACTTTTTCTGTTCCAGATCACAAAATGACTGCTTAAATCCCAGCATTCTCTCCCAGCTCTGAACGCCGTCTGTTAATCCCCTTGTCCTGCTGGTGACAGCTGCAGTGTTGGACAGCAACTGTTGCTGCAAACTTGATTTTTTTTTCCATCTTCTCTCACCATCTCTTCATGAACTGATCTGCTGTGGCTATGAATATTTTTGGACTCTCCCATGCCTCTTTTTTTGTTGGCAGAGTAATACTTGTCTCCTCATAGGTTGCTCCTTTGCGAGACGGGATGAATCACGCTCGGAGCGAGCTGTCGTGTTGTCTCGTGCTCTGGAGGAGCTACTTGTTATTTGTGCTCTTCATATCCTCATGACAGCTTGTCAGGGAAGAGAAGTTTTCCTTTATTTTCTTTTCCCTCCATCGTTGTTGACTAATTAGTAGCCAAATAGACAGCATTTGTTTTTGTATTCAAACTGGTGATAATTTAAGGATTGGATGCAATCCAGAGCTCTGGGACCAAATAATGAACTTTGGGGATGATTAGGTGAGGATGTGACTTGGAGAGGGAAATTTTCCATCCATGGTGAAGGTTTCTGTATTCTGGACTCAAAACAATCATGATTAGTTCTGAAGTGCCATTTCAACAGTTCATGTTAGACAGTTCAAGATGTCATACTCGATAATCAGGGAGGATTGATCTGAAATTTTGGATCTGACTCTGGTCTCCTTTGTTTGTTTAAATGAGAATCAACCAGGGCATCAGAACTGAAGTCCCTGAGCAGAGATGTTGACTCCTTAAGATGAGTAGTTGTCATTTAAACTCCATGTGGCTTTCTGGGTGACAGATCACCAGTGTACTTTGTGTGTTTATTTGTACCTGGCTCCAAACAGGAAGGCCACTCTCAACCACGGCACCTGTTTGTCCAAAGGAATTAAACAGCCACACGTTTGTGTCCTTTGGAGAGTAACCAGGGCCCTGTTTTTTTCAGCCAGTGATTAATTGCACAGAGCAGTAGGTGGCACACAGACATTTTTCATACCTAACACGTTCTGGGAGGGGGGACTGGTGGAACTGCACATCCTGCACCTCCCCAACACAGCCACGGTGAGAGCAGACCTTGTTGCTGGCAGCTTTCCTGATCCACCTCACCTCATGCGAGGAGACTCCATCACCTTCCCACAGTGGGACCAGATGTCCCAACATGCAGTGTAATATTGCAAAGAAGGGGAAAAAATGAAGTAAAAAGCTCTGAGAACTAATCTCTGTTTTGTCGAACAGTTGGAGAGCTCCTGGCCATGGCATCTCAAACCTGACAAAATTACCCCAAAGTCACTGATTTTACATTCCATTTGGCAGTAGAAAACCTTCCAAAGCATTCAAATTCTGCTTTCCTTCATCAGCTCCATTGGGAGGTGAAATAATTCCGAGTAAGGGATTCCTGTTTCACTCAGGCCTGGGAATGATTAGCCATTTTTCTACAAGATTCCTTCTTTATAGTTTTTCTTGTCTTTCCTCCTCCTGGCTGTGTTTGCAGTGCACTGGCATGTGTCTATCCAATTTGATGAGGACCAACCATCTTTGGGAGGCTGGTTTAGAGTGAGACCTTTGCTGTAAAACTCTCATTAATGGTTGGAGAAAAGTAGTTGGGAATTTCATCTCTGTCCATGAAGCTGATTATCCATCCCAGGCTGCTGCCTTGGGGACAGGCTTAGACCCTGCAGCCTTAATGTGTGTGTGTATGAAGCACAGCTCTCCCAGAAGGTAGCAAGTATGTTTGCTATGCATTATTTATGGAATTCAAAATGCATTCTCTTAAAAATTACTGTGGACTGTGCGCTTTTTTTGCATTGCAGCTGGAAACATGGAGATCTCTGATGTATGTTTGGGATGGGCACTCACACAGCCCTGTGCCTTGCACAGGGCAGGACCATGAAGCCCTTTGAGGTGCTTAAGATAAACAATTAATAGTTTGTGTATTGGAGTTTAAGTTTCAGTGATGGAAGATTAAAAAATAGCTGTGCAAAAACATGAGTATGGCATAGCAATCCTACAAAGGCATTTTATTTTCAAACAAACAAACAAAAAAATGATACAATGTTTTGTTCATCTTTTTTGTAATGAGATGCACAAAGTTCTTTTTTAGGTGTGATGGTTTTCCAGGCAGGGTGTGTTTATCCTGCTCACTAGGCTTTGTTCACAGGTGCAAATTTGCCCTTAAAACTGTGTTGTGCTCACAGGGTAATTGGAGCACGTGGAATTGGTGCATGCAGAGAATTCCACCACTCCTCACACCCTTCTCCATGAGTGTTCATCCTCTTTATCATTTGTACCCACCAAAAAGACAGAATCAGGCAGATTTTTTAAAAGAATTGATGAAATTATGGCTCATCCAAGCAGAATGTTGTTTCCAGTAAGGATGGACAGGCTCAGTATCTCCCTCACCACTCTCACCTGCACAGATTTAGGTGAATTTTGAAGCCTTGTGGTGCTCTCTGTAGTGAAGAACTATCAGTGCCTGGACTCTCCTGTCTTCTTGATTAGCCTGAAAATGTTGTCTGAGAGCCAAGCTTTAGGCTGTGCTCTGGCTGATGTATGGTTGAGCTCAACCAAAGACAGATTTATATTTGTTCTAGCAAATTTAGGGCTTGTTCCCATGCCTTTTGTAGCTATCAGGAGGAGTTTTTGGTGTTGCTCATTAATGATATGCATCATCTATAAGGCAGGAGAATGAATTATATAAATTACTGGCAATCTCCAGCCAGCATTTCTGTGTGGATTTAAAAGTCTTATTTTCCCCTGGATATTTCATCCCCACCTACCAAGAGGTGTGCCTGGAGTGTGCCAGGGATGGCCTGCATGCAGGTAATGTACACAACAGCTTTCTTATTCCCAGGTAATAAAGAGGAATGCATCAGCACATTGCAGGCATTAAAATGTATGGTTTCTCTGTGGCCTTTAATGAGGGCTTGCAGGAGTTTCAGTGCTCCTCAGAAAATATTGGATTTTTCTCCTACTTTCTTGCAGGGCCCAAAGGGACAGGAGGAATTTGCTGTGTGTGTGTTTTGAGGAGAACAAATTTAGGATAATCAGGTTTTTTTTCACTGGTTTCTCACACACACCCAAACCTGGAGCTGGGTAAGCTCTTTAGCTATGCATCATTCCTGTGCTGGTGCCTGGAAGAGGTTAAAGTCCCTGTGTCCCTGCTTAGCAGCTGGAATTAGCCATAGGTGTGTTTTCCAAAGGCAGCCACTCTGCCTGGGCTTGGTTTGGTTCCCAGGACTGTGTAAGCTTGCACAAATGTTCTTTTAGATATGACAGTAAATCAGCTTTAGTTGTTTATTTTCCTTTTACATTTATTATCTGTAAATGTACTAGCCAGTAGGTTTTCTGGCTGCAGTTAGCACTGAGATAGGAGGATTGAAAAATGTTCCCAGAAGGGACATTTGGGATGGGTAATTGTGATTGTTCACCCTGGAAACCTGACTCTGAGCTTGTCTTTTCCAGTCAAGGAACAGATACACTGTGTGACTTATGTCTTACCAGATCCACTTTGGGATCTCACACAGTCAGACACTTGGGAACTTGTCACAGACTAGGGGAGTATCCACAGAAGGTATTTAGTGACTGATTTCAGGTAATATTCAGGACACTCATGGATTGTTCTCAGAGATTTTGCAGAAAGAAAAGCAGCTGATGTACTTTAGATACTCCTCACCCATCTGGAGACAAGTTTGGGACACTATCACAGGATGGGTCAGGTTGGGAGGGACCACAGTGGGGTCATCTGCTCCCACTTCCCTCCTCAAGCAGGGTCATCCCAGAGCACAGGATTGCATCCAGACAGTTCTGGAATATCTCCAATGAGGGGGGCTCCACACCCTCTCTGCACAACCAGTTTCATTGCTTGGTCACTGCACAACAAAGAAATCCTTCCTCACATTCAAATGGAGCTTCCTGTGCACCAGTTTATGCCCCATGCCTCTTGTCCCATTGCTCAGCACCATGGAGAATGTGGATTTTTTTTTCACTGTATTTCCCTTTGTTTATACATCCACATCTAAAGGACTGTGTGGCATGCACACCTTTATAGCTCCTCCCTCTTGCTGGGTAGGGCACCATCACATCTTCCCAAAGAGGTGCTTGGTCAGGCTTAAGTCCCCTGAGAAATGGTGACTCTGAGTGCCCTTTGCATCTCACCTGACTGTCACGTTCCCCCTCCAGCAGCACTGTTTGTTTTGGGACATCTGCTCCCCTGTGGGAAGGTGGCAGCAGGAGACAACATGAGATCAGTTAATGATTGTGAGTACGTTCAGGCAATCTGCCAGTCTGAGCACTCAGCCCCTTCTCCTTTTTTTAACTTGTCAGGAATTCAGAGTAAAAATATTGCAGCAAAGAGGCTCATCTAGAAAAGCAGCATGTTAATTACAGGAGGCAGTTTCTTGGCTATCAGTTGCTGTCCTGCACAGAATAGCTTGGAGATGTACATTTGTACTGTGGGGAGACATTAAAATCTGCAGCTACTGGCTCTGCTTCTTGCTGTTTGTTACTGCTACTGCCATTCAGTGAAATCTCTAACAAAGATTTTTTTGGAGCCTATGGACTCCAGTTTTCTCCATATTCTTTTCCATATAGACTGGAACCCCAGTTTTCTCCATATTCTCTGTCCATATAGACTGGAACCCAAATTTTCTCCATATTCTTTGTCCATACAGACTGGAACCCCAGTTCTCTCCATATTCTCTGTCTGTTTATCCAATTCTTTGACTATCAGATAAAGATTCCCTCCATCAAGTCAAATTTTCAAACACTAACAGGAGTTTTGTGTCCAAATATCTGCTGGGTTTTAGAAGTAGCTCCAAGTGCCAGTGGCTGGAAGTGATGCACTCCTGTCATGGGGTTGATGTTTTGTAATATATAGCAGGGGAGAAATGACAGCATTTCAGAAATTAGGCCAATATTTATGGCTTATATGCCAAGATGTGTTAAAAATATGCAAATCCATAGAAAAGGAGAATTCAGGAGGTTGAAAAATCGAGCCCTTTGTATAAATTATCAGGGTAGCATCAGATCTGTTTGTTGAGTGGCAATCTTTGTGTGACCCAGGGCTCCAAAATTATACAGCACATACCTCAGTTCCTGGGCAAGTTTTAATGTCCTGAAATTAAGGATGCAAATAGAAACCATGATGGGGGCAGTGGGGCAAAGGGATTGATGTTTTAGTCTTCAGTGTCTACTTTGATCAGTTTGCTGCATTTTTTTAAGCCTCAAATTCAATTCAATTAGCAAAATTACAGACCTTCCCTCACTTCAAGCCAACCATTTCCCAAGTGCTACAAACGGAGGGTTTTACCCTGAAAGATGGAGAAAGACCCTGCAACGACCCCAAAAATACAGTTGTCTGCTCTCAATTATGCTTGAAAAGAGCTCAGGGATTCCAGTGATGGATGACAGTATACAAATCTCAAGTATCTTTGCTTAGTGTGTTTTGTGATATGATATAGGAGAGATAATTCTTACCCAGTGTCTCTTAAAGGAAATCCTGAGGGTGAATCAATTACCTTTCTTTTCTGAATCAATAGAGAGGGGATGTATTGCAGTTCCTTGGTGCTTTTGCAAGTGCTCGAGCACAAAGGATGGCTGTTGATGATAACCACTGCAAAGAATGCTGTGCCATTTTTTTTTTTTCCTCTCTCTTCTTTTAAGGACACTACAACCCCCTCAGTTCACACACTTCATCATTCCCAGTCACAATCTTGTCTCAACTAAGATTTAAGAGCGAGAGGAGGAAGTGAGCTCTCCAAACACACAAAACACAGGCTTGGAGTCCTAATGGCATCATTTCCCCTTCCCAAGACTCTCCAAACCCTTGGCATTTGTGAATTTTGCCTCAAAAAACATCCAGATTGAGGAGATGGAGTAAGAGTAAATGGGATATGGGATATGGGCTGACACAGTGGTGCTAGCTGTGACCATGGTCACAAGGGTTTTCAGGATGAAGAAGAGACGAGAATGTTGACTCCGTGATCACAAGGCTTGATTTATTATTTTATGATATATGTTACATTAAGACTATACTAAAAAGAAATAAAAAGGAAAAGGTTTCTTCAGAAGCTAGCTAAGCTAAGAATAGACAAGAATGAATAACAAAGATCTGTGTCTCAGACAGAGCAAGAGCCAGCTCTGCCATGAGTGGTCAGGAAATCCAAACATCCACAGGAGACCAATCCCAGGTCTACCTGTTGCATTCCACAGCAGCAGATAACCATTGGTTACTTTTGGTTGCTGAAACTGCAGCTTCTCACAAGGAAAAATCCTAAGAAAGGATTTTTCATGAAAGATGTCTGCGACAGCTAGCAAAGGTTAAATCAAGTAGTTGAGGCTCAGCCAGGGATAAAAAGATAAAAAGACAGATTTCCTGTATATCTGAAAGAAAATACCTTTATGTTTTTTGCAAGGTGTTTCTGTGTATCCCACCACAGGCTTTCGTTCAAAAAAAGGTAAAATACTGCTATAGTCAGACATCATATTTTAAAATTTTCCGATAACTTATTGCCTTCATAAAGTCATTATTATGCTCTCAAAAGGGTATTAATATGTGTGTGTAATATGACTTAGCAAGAAAGCTTCCTGAGTGGAACCCATATGGTAACCTGAGAGTAGTGAAATGGTAGGAACACAAAATGCCACGTGGTTTGTGGTTCAAGTTCTCATAAAAAATATCTGAAGACAAGTGAGGACACGTTTCCTTTTTCCCCATTTGCATCTCTCCAAAGATCCAGGTACACCTGAGAGGGCTGCACAGGTCACTCTGGGTATCTGTGCTGCCTGAAGAGAGTGGGGAGATGGGAAAATGGAAACTGGATGAAAATCCAAACTTACAATTTAAAATGGAATCAGTGATACTTTTTCTGGGCATCAGAGATGTAATATTCCCTCTACAAAGAGCCTTTTTCTGCCCTGGAATATAGCATTTATCTACAGGTAGTTCAATAATAGAAAGAGTTTAACAAATTAGGTGGAATTCAGGAAAGAAAGATGATTGTGTCTGAAAGGGAATTTTCTGGGTGAATAACAAAATAGTTTTGATATATTTCATTTTGATGGAAGACCAATCAGCTTAAAAGGGGCAACTACCAACAAAAATATTTCAAGGATATTTAAGGTACAGGAAGGGCTTTTTAGAAAAGTTATGTGTGTGTGTAAAGTACTGACAGGGAAATAAATGAACTCTGTCTGGAAAAGCTGGATCCTAGAAATGCTGTGAACACCAAGTAAAGTAGCCACAGATACAACTGCAGCACAGGGGTATTTATGAGTTTGAGCTGAACCATGTTTGAGTGCCAGAGCTGCTTCTGAAGCCCTGAATGGGACCTTAATCACTGAAGGTAAAAAATAAATCTGTGCTGTGACTCCATGCACTTCCAGAGGAGGTGAAATGCATTTCTCCCAAGGTGTTTCTCTCTTCTCCTTTGCTGGGAGGGTTCCCTTTGGAGAGGAGATCCTGCCAGTTTTCTTTTATGTTCCTTTCCACTGAGTTATTCCCCTTGGTTTCTCCTTGCATTCTTGGAGGAGAGAGAAGCAGTTTTCATACCTTCAGGGTGTGAAATCTGGCTCTGCTGGGGTGGATGGAAATTTTTCTTTGACTTAAAGGCGATCAGAATTTCCTCCTCAGAGGCCTCTTTGGAAAACCAGATGATTTAATCTGAAGCATCACACGTTAGGAGGATCATACATAAAAGAACAACATTAACCTCGGTGCCACATGCAGAATCATTTTTGAGAGAAAATGAGCAAGATTTTATAGAGTATTTTCAAGGCCTCCTCAGTAAGAGAAAATATTACAGATGATGAAGAGAAATAAGAATTGCAGATTGAACCACTGAAAACCTCTTTTTTACACTGTCTCTTTAATTAGAAAAAATGAGCCCAACCAAGATGTATATCATCATTGATTTTTATAATAAGCTTTTAAAGCAAACATACGTGGTGTCATGGTGCTATTTTATAACATACACTGCTAACCATTTATTCTGTCGTATAACAGTTCACCAGCAGACATATTTTATTATTTTTTCTGTGTAATAAAAAAAGATAAAATCAATACCTATTATATGGCATACCTTCAAGGTTAAAAAGTACTAAATCTTGATGCTAACATCTTTCCTTGTATGCATCAATTTAGAGCAATATAAATTCAATACAAATACATTTTCTAGCTATATGATTAAATCTGGATCCAAAGTATAACAAAGGATTTGGACATTTGGAAACTGAACATCAAGAAACTGTGTATTTGTGTTAAACTTAAATTTTGCAGGAAATCTAACTATGGAAGCTTGAGCAAGCAGGTACAAGGACCAGATATTATTGGAAAGAGAGGTGCTGTGATTTCCCATATTGGGGTGTAGTTTTTGATCCAACAGAAAATCATTTGGCCTAATCAGGTGCCAATTAATGTCTTTATAAGTTCCACACAAAACTGGAGTGCTTTTCCCTGGCCCTGTGGCTGGCAGTCATTTTGCAACAATTACAGAGTACACTCAATTTAATGATGAATGAATTTAATTCAAAAGTGAGAAAGTGAAAATGGAAGTGTCAAAGCCATCAGCACACTCATCTTTGCTGGGCTATAGCTGTGACTTGAGGGCCAGAGTGGGAAGAAATGGGATAATGTTGCAGCCCATTACCGTGCACTTTGTCTCTGCTTCGAGGCAGCATCAAAAGAAGAAACTCCAGCACTTATCTCTGCTTATTATGAGTTATTTCAAGATCTAGAGTGATTGTGGTAGTTGTAAATGAGGAAGGACATGCTGTCTCTGTTTTGTATTTAGCAACTTAAGCTTTTGGCTTTGTGATGCAGAGATGAGCATGTGGCAGGTGTGAAGCCAAGGACACTTGTTGGTGATGTAAAACACACTGTGTGCACTTTGTGTGGATTTCATTCAGAGTTACAGCAGAAACCTTTTCTATTCATTGCTGCTTTTTCATCACTCAGCAATTAATTGTGTGTTGAGATACTCATGAATATGCAATGCCTGTTTCCTGCCTGGGAGCAGGCTTCTCCTCTCTGCTTTGGAGGCACTTGCATGGAGTTAAGTGAGCAATAGCTGGAACTCCTTGCTCAGAGTGACATCCTTAACATGCAGAATGCAGATGATGCTGGAAATGTTAATGAATGGATTCATATTTATGGGATAAAATTCTGCCCTTGGGTTCTAAATGCTGGTGGGCAGGAGGTTTACCTGGGTGCCATCCCTGTGAGGAACATCACCCCTTGTGCTTATGGGGAATGAAATCAACTCCAGTGCTGAAGACAAAAAGGAACAGCTAACACTGAGTGCCTCTTATCCTAAGAGTCTTCTGTTCCTCTCTGCAGCTGGATAATAGCATAAAATTATTAAATATGAGTTTTTTCCCTATTTGGCTTTAGAGCTGCTCTCAGCAAGTTCAGATAACAGCTTTCACCTGGAAACCTTTCCTTTGCTTTCAATAACAACCTGAAAAGTTCTTTGATGCACTTACTTGCATGACTTTGTCTTAAAACGGAACTCTTCTCCCAGCTGACTGCAGAACTCCCTGGAGCAGAACAGTCCATGTTTTCCAAAGCATCTGTCAGCTGAAACACCTATTCTGAGAGCTGTGCCTGGGCTTTTGTCAGTCAGATGAATTTATGGTTATTGCATTTTTTTTCCAATTATTTGGACATTGCAGAAGGATTCTCTGTTGTGAGATGGGAAATTTCTTTGAGAATCTCCATGCCAGTTATCAAATCATTACCAAGTTCTGTGTTCCTTTGAAATATGTACTTACCATTAACTATATCTCTTTCTACTGACAGAATTTGAAGGAAGAATTCCATGGGCTACCTAATACTTGTACTGTTGCTTTTCTTTTATTTTTTTTTTGAGGGCAGCTGTTTAGTGAACCAAATAATACATCACAGGCCCCTTCTTTGTACATCATACATTTACTGGCTTTATTTTCAGACAAATGTTTTCCAGATAAAACAGCTTTTTTGGCCTTTGGTTTAAAACATCTTGAGGTAATTCAGCTAGCTTGCAAATATCGCAGGGAACATGAATAACAAAATACAATTTATGAAGAAATACATGGGTTTGGGGCTTTTAAAAAATAATTTGGTGAAGAAATAAAAGGCTAGCAGATAGATTAATGTCTTACACGCTAAGTGTAAGTTGGAGAGACATTTCACTGGCAAGCTGTAAGCTTCTGGATGCAGAGGATTATAGGGAAATGCTCACACAACCTTAGCAGCATTACAAACAGCAATGCCACAATGAACAGAACAGCCTCATTGCAGCGATCTAAAGCCACTGCTGTTTTCTTTAAGGCAAACATTGTTTTTATGCCCTACAGATAAATCCCATTTTAAGCTTTGATCAAAGCAAATACACTCACTTTGAGGCTTTGGGCAGATGTAAATTGCTTTGTTATACACATGCATTTGCATACATTTGCAAGGAGACACGGTCTACATGTAATGGTGCCTTTTATTTTTGACAGAGCGCTGAAATTCAAATAACCAGTGGTTTTCTGCCATGGAGAAGGCAAAAGTTTCTCTGCAGAGGAAATAAATAACAGCAGTGAAGCAGGGCTGAGGTATGCACAGAGCTCTGTCCTAGCCAGAGAAGGGCCAGGCAAGGCCCTGAATATCAAGAATTGTTTTATTTTATCTATTTTGCTGTTCTGTCTGGTGAACAAATGTAAATGGAATAGTTCCTAGAGAAGACATTTCTCTTGTTTGACCACTTCTGGAGTGGCTGTGCCAGCAGTGTAGGAAACGTGCAGGTTGCCAAAGTGTTGGGTATCTGTCTTTGTTACAGACTTGCATTTGTTTTCTCATATTTCTCTACTTAGTTTTCTGAATTAAATTGGATTAACTTCCACTCTCTCCCAATTAATGCTGTTAACAGTAATAACAACCATAATGTGTGAACATCTGGCATTTTAGTACACAGTAAGCTTTTAGAAATACCAGATATGAATCTATTGAAATCTGTCTCTATAGTGATTTTCCCAGCATTTTGTGGATTAGACAATGATTTCTTCTTTCCTCTCTGCTTTCCTTTCATTATTAAGGTTTGTTAATCCTTTAGATGCCAGGGTTAGATAATTAAATACCCCTTTGTAATTACCGTGGTGCCTGTGGGTTTGAGACCTCCAGCTCATTAGGCAGCGTGCTGTCCTTCTAAGATATTGGAGGGAAACACTTTCATACTCATCAAAGATCTCTGTGGCAAATTAAGGTCAGGGCTGGCTCTGTCAGGCTGAAGGCAAAAGCTTTATTTTTATTTCATTAGTTACCACTGGGGCAGTTCATACCAGAATCAGCTGAACCCAAATATCGAGCAGCCAGTTCTTCAAATCTTCCCTGCTTTCAGTGGCAAACATCTCACCCTTAGAAATTACCAGTGATGACTTGGTTATAGTGAACTGAGAGATTTTGTGGGGCTGCTGCACTTTCATTCACTCCTAGGTGAACATTTGCCTTGCACCATCTTTTATTTCTACTCTGTCACGGCTCATGGCTGTTTCCCAAAGCTTTTTATTATAGCTGAAGAAAGAATTGAAGCAAACCTCCAGTTATCCCCCCCTTGTAATTTTGAGAAATTGCCAGATAAGAAGTCTGAAACTCACACTGCAGTTGTTGCCTCAACAATTTGTGTTGCCTTCACTCCATTTTATGTCCCAGAGATCTGTGTTGACTTTTTGTTGCCTGTTTTGATGTCTTTTCATATCCACCTTCACTTTGTTCAAGTGGTTCTGGTGAATGCAAGACTTGCTCAGGAGGGTTGGGATTGCAATGTGTGTGAACTCCTCCTTCAGTCCTTCATTGGGCTTTTGTCCAGTAAAACCTGGTTTGATTTGGTGTCTCTTTGCTAAAATGGGGAGGAAAATAATTCCTTGTTGTAGAAGGATTATAGAATGTTCAAATGCTGAATGATGCAGCCCTGCCTGCTTAATGGGAAACAAGCAAAGTGAGCCAGTGAGCTCTAACATGAAAACCCTTGAGAGAAACTAAGGAAAAATGGATGTGGCTTATTCAGGAAGGAAACCTATTTTTAATCCAGAGAATAGTTAGAAAGGAGAAAAAATTTCTTTCCAAGCAGAAGGATGCAGCAGTAAGGACACAGACAGCAGATTAAATGGGTTAATTTCACATCCCCATCCTCACCCATCATAGACTGTCCCCTCTGCAGTGCCTGGAAAGAATTGGGAAGGTACACTGGGATGTGAGCAGATCCAAGGCACCCAGGAAAAGCCTGTGCTGAAGCCTGTTTGGAAATCCTTACAGAGGCACAGTTAATGCTCGTGTGAGGCAGGAGCAGCTTCTGAGCAGCCGAACGCGCTCGGAAGGGAGCCCCAAGATGTTTTTCCATACTGGAAAATTAATAGGGAGTAGCAGGCTGCTCTTCTGCTGGCTCCAGGCAAGCGAGGGGAGGAAGGGCATCCCAAAGCCTGCCATCACAAGCCTACCAGCACTGAGGGGGAAGGGTGTCAGCACCAATCTGCCAGATGGAGCATGTTAAAGGGCAGCCTGCTGAGCAGGGCAGGCAACAAGCCTGAAAAGCCAAGCGTGCCGAGGAGCGCTCCATCTCCCCTAGGAAAAAACAGAGCTGCAGCCAGTGTCTGCAATTGCATCACTCTGATTCACTGAGGCAGAGCTGAGGCTGCAGGTAGAGCTTTGATTTGTTGGGTTGTGTTGGTAAATGAGTGCATCTGGTTGTGGCTCCCTGGCTGTGGGGCTGGGCACGGGGCTGACACTGGAATTCTCATCCACCAAGGTTGAGCTGAGATGTCCCACAGGGCACAGCACTCCAGCAGCCAGGAATGAGGGCTGCAGTGGCTGGGCAGGACCTGAAGAGTGAAGCAAATGCCATTGGGCAAAGCTGGATCCTGCTCTAAATCCTAAAGAAGAACATTATAGTCTCGTCATCATTTTGTGTCTCCGTGATTTTTATTTTTCCCACCTCTGACTCCAAAACAGAGAACCAAATGCCAGCTCTGTGTCAGCTCTGTTTGAAGTGTGCTGTGCCTCATGTGGTCACCTCTGATACTGGGCATGATCTGCCAATTTCTGTTTCCAAGGATTTTAACTCTACAGGTATGATGGCTTTTGCTGATGTGGAAGCTGAAGGCCATAACTTAACACTGTAATTTGCAAAGTTTTCAGTTTAGAGTGCTCTAGTGCATGGAGCTATGAAGCAGGTTTTCATAAATCTTCTCTTTTTATCTCATCTGGTGGTTTCTTTTTGATGTTCTCCTGCCAGCAATTTTCCACTTTGCTGGACAAATGAATGCATGTAGGTAGAACATCCACGGCAGCTGAAAGGTTAATAGAAGGAATTGCAGCGACATCAAAGGAAGTTTTATTAAGTGAAGCTTTCATTTTCTCCATTATGCTCTCTTTGTATGAATAAACTTTAATTCTGTCTAAAGCACATGAGCACAGACTAAACAGGAGCAGAAAGCAGGAGAGTACAGCAAAGAATATTAATTTGTTGTTTTTCTATAGTTCCTTGCAGCTGAAGGTCACAATGATGCATTACAGCTCAAACCTCTCTGCTCTCACATGTGTGTTAAATATTACCAGTTTCTTATTATAAATAAATAAGAAACTGAAGCAGAGAGTTGCATATTTAAAGAAGAGAGTGAATGTCTAAGGCAGTCCTAGGAGGAGGGAATGTTGGAAATTTCAATTGCCAGTTTTGGCCCTTCTCTAAATGAAAATCTTTCCTTTTTAAGGCCATTTCTGTGAAGATACTGGGCCCAGGCTCTGTCAGCACTAAAGAGAAAAGTAATAATCATCCCACAGGTTCATGATTGCACCTGACACACTGAATTTATGTGAGAAAACTTCTACTGCTGGCAAATACTCATTCCATGCCTGCATGCTAATTATGGGATAAGTACCTTTTGTGAAGAAGAGAAAAGCTTATTGTTTTAAGGGGTTTCCAGAAAATTATACACCTGAAAGAGGTCACTTTCCATTATTGCACTTGAACAATTCCAGTTCTCTTAAAAAAAAAAAAAGAAAAAAAAACCTGGAAAAAAGAAATTAAGATCCTGTAATTTTCTAAATTACAAAAAGATTTCTTTTCTCTTTCTTGTGTTCTTTCCAGCAGGGTTAGCTGCTGTGTTATCAGTGGCTGGGAAATGCAGGGGCAGGTTTCAATTTCGGGTGAAGCTGTGCAGCACTCACACCTTTTCTTCTTCAGGTACAGTGTGGGGCTTGTCTTGGACACCTGTGGGGGTCAAAGTTACCCAGGGATGGGAAGATGAAGAGCAGGGTAAGGATAAAGAAAAACCAGGCAAGATTTCTAAATGTTGAGAGAGTGACCCCTTCTTCAAGGGTTGGAGATTGTTGAGAGCTCTGAGGAAATGTTATAGGAAGGACAAAGCAGGAGCTCTGCCTGTGTTACAAGTAAAGATTTTGTGTGTGTGTGTTTAAAGAAACACACTTGAGTGTCTTGTCAGTAGCTTTTTTGAGGGATTTAATCTTTTTTTGGTGTAGAATAATACAAAAATAGAAAATTATGATTGATACATACAGTTTTAAACAAAAAATAGCCATTTTTTTCTATAAACATTTACAGTTAACAGTAGATAATATATCCATTTCCAACCCAGATGAAGTAGTATTTTTGCATAGTTTTGGGAGGAAAACCCCCAATTTTTTCCTCTATCCAGTGATAGCAAGCAGTGCTTCAGTAACGGGATTTCCTGCAAATGCAGATTTTGTAAAGCTATACTAGTTCTTTATTGGTCAGGTTCCTTTCAACCCTCTGTGTTATGGCAGCTCCCACCACAGACCAGATCCATAACTTGCCCTATATGTGATTTATACTCATCTATCTTTCCTTCTTTAAAAAATCTCTGGGAGAAGCTCTCTGGAAATCCAGAGTGTCAGTATAAGTGTATGTATAGGGATGTTACTTCTCTTTAGCTAGAGCAGTAGCATTAAAAACAGGTGATGTAGGGATTAAAAGAAGAGGAGACAAAAAAAAAAAAAAAAAATTAAAAGGAGACAAAACCACAAGGTTCCAAAATCCCATTGAAAATCAATAAAGCTTTAGCACAGGAGTTATTTATATCCTTTTGTAAATGTTATCCACCTTTTCTGGGTGCAAAGTGCAGATTCCCAGTGGAAGGCCAGCTGAGCACAGCAAGGCTAGAGGAGGAGGATGGGAAGAAGATAACAAGGCCACTGGGGAAGGACACAAGGCAGTGGAAACTGTCTCAGGCACAGCAGAGTGGTGGGTAAAGAGGCATGAAAGAGGAGGTGTGAGAAGGGTTGGCACAGAGGAGGGAATGAGAGGGCTTAGGGGGAAAGGAAGAAGTGTCAGCGCTGGCTGGGGAGGAGAAGCTGAGCTGCCCTTTGCCACCAGCCGGGCCTCAGGAATAAGGAATAATCACCACCCCGTGGTTCTGCTCACACTGTTGTATTTCACCTCTTTTGAAACAGCAAGATTTCAGTGTGGCTGCTCTCTGCACTTCCCAAAGGTGTCTTGTGTGAATGGCAGAGCTTTCCTTCCAAGTGGAAGCCAGCCCAGTGAGCCCTTCTGGGAAGAGCTGCACAGGTCGCTGTGGTGCACAGGTCAGCTCACGGCAGGAGCTGATCGGGGCATCCTGAGCCAAAGGATCTCAAGGATCATCAGCCAAGGCTGTGCAGCACTTGCCAGGCTTTGCTGGCATTCCTCCCACCTACATTCAGGTTATATTTTCACTTGGAGAAAGGTGGAATCAGGGAGGAGACTTTATGAGTGTCTATCAGTATCTGAAGGGAGGGTGCCAGGAGCAGGGACTGGGCTCTGCCCTGGGGTGCTGAGCAATGGGACAAGAGGCAATGGGCAGAAATGGATGCACAGGAAGCTCCACAGGGACATGAGGAAGAACTTCTTTGTTGTGCAGTGACTGAGCACTGGAACCCTCCAGAGAGGGTGGGGAGTCCTTTTCACTGGAGATATTCCAGATCTGTCTGTGCTGTGTTTTCCAGGATGATGCTTCTTGAGGAGGGAGGTGGGACCAGATAACCCCACTGTGGTCCTGTGGAGGTACAGATAAATTGGCAGAAACTGCCTGTTCTTCTGTTATTTTATAAAAAGTACTTTATATATACACTTTTTTAATCCTTCAGAGTAAACAATTCAGCCAGGGATTTTATTCTTGCATTAAATCCCCCCCACCATCGTGGAATTTCATTTTACTGTAATTGGTGAATTGTTTTAGGGTGGCACAGAGTTTCATGGTCAAAATGGAAATGAGAAAGAAAGGAGAACATAATTGAGAATTTGGCAATTTTACGTATCAGTTCCCTTATGATAATTGGCCTGCAAGATGAAATATTTAAAAACACAATCAAACCCTGCCTGTGTACACGAGGCCATGTTTGTGTAGCTGTATGTTAGCACTGCACCATGTATTAGTTGCTTGGAACTAATTAGTTGCTAGCTACTCACAGCATCTGTATTTCAGATCCCATGGGACTTTAAGGAATGTGACCTTATTTTAATGCTTTTCTGTGCTTTGAGAATTCCCCCTTTGTATCTGCTCCTAGGACGTGTTTTGTTGCTTTAATAACAATAATGCTTAGCACTCGTTTTAGATTTAGATCCCAAGGACATCTACAAAAGTAGACAAACATTATCTCTGTGATAAAATCACATTCCTACTTTAGAGCTGGCCACATAAAACCACAGCAGGCTGGTGCTGGGGCAGGGATTACAATAAATTGTGCTGGAAGAGCCAAAGGTGGGACTTTGACAGAATTCACAGAATCACTGGGTTGGAAGAGACCTTCAAGATCATGGAGTCCAACCCAGCCCCAACACCTCAGCTAAACCCTGGCACCCAGTGCCACATCCAGGCTTGGTTAAACACACCCAGGGATGGGGACTGCACCACCTCCCCAGGCAGCCATTCCAGAACTTTATCACCCTTTCTGTGAAAAACTTTTTCCTGATATCCAGCCTATATTTCCCTTGATGCAGCTTGAGACTGTGCAGCTCCAGGAGCTTCTCCACACACACCCATGGGGGATCTGCCCTGAAATAAAGGGCTGTTGTGACAAGGGAGTGCTGTGATCACTCAAGAAAATCACTGGGAAAGGAGCAATTTGGAGAAAACCCATGTACACACCGTGGGGACTTGTGACAGAGCTAGTGGTACCTGTCCAACAAAGAGAGAGATGAGAAAGTGGCTGTGCTTCTAAACAAGGGCCACTGAGCCCTTAAAAATTGTATCATTTCAAAACTGGGGTTTTTTTTCTGCTTTCCCTGTTGCACCTCTCTCTGCAGGGCTGGAGAGGCCCTGGAGCTCACCAGGACAGATTTATTCCCAGCATAAAGAGCAATGCTGATGTTCTCAGGGCCAAGGCAAGTTTGACTGAAATGGTTCATTTGACTCTGTCCAGAGTTTGGTGTAATGCTTGGTGTGTAATGCTTAAAAATGCTGAAGTTTGCCAAATCACTACTTAGCTTGTATTTTTTGAGAATGTTGTGTTAGTAGATGATGGAAGATTTTTCTTCTTTTTTTTTTATTCAGAGTTAGACCCCACATTAAAACTGGAGCTGGTTCAGTGGCTATTTTCTCTCTAGAGGGGCCAAATTTTATAGGATGCTCCACTCTGGGATCTTGCCACTTGTGTTGATGGTACTTCTGGTAGGAAGGAGGTGGCTGGACTTTGTGTCCTGGCTCATGCTCCAGTTTGCACTGGCCAAAATCCAGTATGAGTAATTATATTCTGTATGCCTTAATTCCCCCAGTAATTCCAATTAGAGTTAGTATTGTTCTTGGTGCCTGATCCTCAAATGTTGCATGGTGTTGCTGTGTGATTAAACTGTTGTGACATTCCATCCCAGAGGTAGGTAAAATGATCTTGGCTTCACAAATTGTAGAGCATTTCCTTGGAGGAAATGGGCAAAATAAGTGTAAAAGATTATTAGTGTTTATCTGAGAAATATTTATGAGAGGGTTTTCTGCTTGTTTGTTAGTCTTTTTTGTATTTTTACACTAAAGCAAGGAGTGTTTGGAACTCAAGACATGATGAAGAAAGTATAATTAGGCTGGTTGCTCAAGGTGTTTTAAAGGTTTTAAACCAAATTAAGATAACGTACCTTAATTGCATTTGCATAATGGACAGAGTTGAAATCAGGACCCTTTTCTTAATGTCTGTGACTTCTTCAGCAAATGCATGCGAGAGCCAACCTTCTACCTGTGGCAAAAAAAGCAAATTAAAGCTAAACCCGGGTGGGGACGACGTGAGCAGAGTTCAGATGCAGATGTGGCTGTGCTCAGTGTGCAGGGAGGCAGCCAGCCCTGCTCAGAGTGGTCACATTTGGGATTTACCCAGCCCTTGATCTCTGAGATACTGAAATATTCCACCCCACTGCACACTCAAATCAGGCCCGACTTGCAGAAGATAAGCCCTGCTGCAGAATGCATCCATGGCTGATTTTTCCCACCCCACTATTCACCTGGCCCCAGGATGTCACACCTAAGCTGGATTTAAAAAAAGCTTTGATGACTGAGAAGCATAAATAATATTACAACAGTCTCCTGGAGTCAGAGGAGTCACTGAACAAGGGCAAATCACGTGTGTGCTTGTTCCTGAGCAGGGAAGTAACCCTGGGGAGCTGAGAGTACATGAAAGTTACCCTCATGTGCTGTCCCAAATCTGCAGAATTGGCTGCATTTTCAGCCTGCAAACCCAACTTGTTCCTGGAAGTAATGTAGGTCCTCAGGGGGAAAAAACAATCTTCCTTGCTCCAGAAATTGTCCTTGGTATCAGATGTCAGTAGCTCCCCCTCCAGCAATCCCAGCAAGGCTGAGACAATCGACAGCCATGCATGAGCACATTAAAATATCACAGAAAAAAAGCTGTTAACAAGAAAATTTGTGGGTGCTGGGTGATATTTTAGTGGAAAAGGTTGCATTCTCAGGCTGATAGCACAACTGTTCACTTGAGCTGGTGGCTTTTGGTGTTCGTAAAATTCTTTAAGAGCAGTGTTTTGGGCAAAGTATGTTTTCTACCTCTTTTATAATTTCCAAAGCTCTGTAAAACATGCCTGAACTGCAGTTTCTCAGCTTTAAATAATTCAGCACTGAAACCAGTGGTCCTTCCCATGGCAAAACTCTTAATTGAAGGAAGATTTTTTTTGCTTCAGCAGGTCAGACTCGAGTGAAATAAAACTTGGGACACTTGATAGGAAAGAAACTGTTTGAAAACACCCAACACTTCAGCACTGTAGATAGCACTATAGACTATTATAGTGTAACACTAATAACAGATAGCACTAATAACTATTAATAACAAACAAATGTCTTTCCAAGAAGGGCAAAATCACAATAGCTCATGTAGCATTTGGATATATCTATCCCTTCAAATGTCCAGTGTGTTCTGAAGATGAGCAGAAGGCACAAATGTCGTGCTGGGTTTTGCCAAGAGCAGGTTCCTGGTGCAGTAATATTTAATAATATTTAATTATAGAGGGTTTTTACTGAGTGAGGCACTAGAATCCAACCAGCAGTGCTGGGCATCTCCCACAGCTGCTCACAATGAAGAGATTATCTGCAGAATTGAGGGGTTTGCTGTTTGGGGGATACCTGTCAGAGCCTGGTTGTGTTTTTGTTGTGCTGAGTGCTGGCCATGGCTGCTGGAGCTGCAGTGTCACCTGCTGTGCCCCAGCTGTGCTGAGTTGGAGCTGGGCACTCAGCTCTCAGACCTTGGTTCAGGCTGTGCCTCTGACTGACTGCTTGCTCTCACAGATGGGATTTTCCCTTCAGGCATTTTGCTGCTCACTCTGTGCTCATCCAGGGTCAGCAGTTCCTCAGTCCCATGATACTCTTTGTGCAGCAGCACTGAGGGGATGAGAGCAGGGAGCTCTGGGCTGGAAGTGAGTCTTTGGAATTGCTTGTTTTAACATGTCAGAATAAGTCCTTATAGGATGAATTCCCTTTTGACATTTCAGCTGCACTCTCAAAATGCATTTTTGCTGAACATATATGAGATTTAAATTTCATTTTACTTAGATTCTAGCTCCTGTCTTTGTTTGAAGAGGAGGGACCCTTTTTAGATAAAGAGGGCTTTGGTTTTGTACCTGGTTTTGATTTTTGGTCTGCTCCCCAGAGGCTTTTTTGCGTGTGGTCTTTAGTAAATCACATTGTGTGAGTTCTGCAGCTGCACATGGTCAGAGGATGTTACCCAGGAAAGATTAACATGGAGCATTGTCTGTTCTAATGGACAGTTGTGAAAACTTCATTTTCACAAGTGACTTATGCAAAGGGCAGGCTGTGATTTGCTTCTGGGTAAGTAATCTCAAATATTGATTCTTAAAATGTCTGTATGTTTCTTAAAGAAAATAATCGTTACTGTAGTTGTGAGGAGAGCTGTAAAATGCAAGATTTCATCTTGGGTAATTCTGTAGGTGCTGAACATGCTCAGTCAAGAGCTCTAAAGTAGAAAATAATATATGATAGTGAATCTATTTCAGAAGGCTTCTTTAAAAAACCACCCTGCTGCATTATTCTTTCCACTGATAACTATTTCTGGTACATATCTCATTTGCCTCATTTAAGCCATCTGCTTTCTTTCCAAGTTTAGTATAATTATATTAGTTATCCATCAGACTTGGAAAGTTTAAACACTGCCTTGGAAGTGTGTGAAGACAGTTGAAGTAATTGTTGTCTTTTGGCTTTGAATTCCACAGTTTCTAAGTATTGTGTGTCAAAATAGCTGCTCTAAGAAAAAGCCACAACTACCACCTTGAAAAGTAAATGAAGTTAATAATGGTATAGATAATAATCTAGCTTCTGTAGGCTGCAGATGTGAATTGTCAGAGGAGAAAGAACATAAAGCAGTATATCATCAATAGGACTTGATCTTAGATGATTTTTTTGCATAATTTGCATAGTAGTGAAAGACAATTATGCTCTTAGACTCCATTGTAAGCTCATATGAATCACCTTCAAAATAATTTATAGTACATGTATGGAAAAAAAAAAACCCTGTATAGTTCTACTGATGTTTCATCTTGGCCGTGTCAGCCTGACCTTCAGTCACTGTCAATTGTTCCATTCAAAGCAATCAATGAGAGCATCGTTAGCAGCAGTCAGTGCTCACTTATGACAAATCAGTGCAAGGTGATTAAATTGTCGGTGCAAATGGACGGGATTGCAGCCCACGGCAGCAACACTGGAACCTGGCCTGGAGACTCTCTGCTTCCAGAAACAAGTGTGTGGAAAGGGTGGTAAACTACTCAGAGATGAGTAGATGGCTTGTTGAAAAATCAGCGTGTGAAATTTGAATGACAGAGAGCAGCAACAGCAGCCCACGCTCAGTCACAGTGACATCTTTAATTTCTGCTCCAGAGGAAATCCAGATCTGCTTCATGCCAATAATTCTCATGCTCTCCTGCTGCAGCTCAGTTATTCCAGGGAGTTGCTTGTCCTTCTTGAGGCTGTAGCCCAGGTTTGAGCAGTGCACTGGGAGGAACCTGTCCCTGCTGTCACCTGTCCTGGGAGGGGGACGTGAGCAGGAGACACTGCTGGGCAGTGCTGAAAGGCTTGGGCAGGGTCTGTGGTTCCCAGGTAGCTTCCCTGAAGTGTCACCAGCCTGAATCCAGATGGAAAATAGGACTGGAAACGATCCAACTTGACAGATGCACCCGTGATGGGCAGTGCTGAATGCAGTCTTGGTGTTTTTTCTGGCTTCTAGGAGGTGACAGAGACCATAGTTATGGTTCTCTTTCCCCACAGTATTTCCTCTCAGGACCAAAGAGCTACTGCACTTCCAGGTTGCAGGTGTCGTGCTGTTTTTCCTGGATCACACCTGGCTTGTTCACAGTTCTCAGTGGCAAATTCTGTTTCCCTTTAGGACACTCAATCTTTTCTATTTAGCTACTAACAAGAAGCTTCCTTGTCTCCTCTCCCTGTCGATCTCTTAGGTCTTCTGCTTTCTGTGGGAAGCTCAGGTCACTCAAAGGGTAACAGACTAGTCCAAACAACCATCAGAAACAGAGGTATTTTTTATCTGCTGACAAAGTAAAACCACTTTTAGCAAGTGCTGTGTGCTGCTTACATGCTCCTTGAAAGGTCAAGGGAGTGGGAAGAGAAAGGAGAGTGAGTGGTGTTGATTTTTGTGCACGTGTAAGGTAGAGTGATAACTGTAATTGTGTGTGGAGGAAAACACTGGGGGCTGGAGATTTCATTTAAAACCTTCTTTGGTTTTGATTGCGCTGTCGTAGGCAGGTCTGGATCTGGTTGAGGATTTATTTTGGTTCCTCCTTGTGAGCAAATACTATTTCTGGAGTTTATCTTGATCAGGATGTGTGCCAAGCCTCCTACTGTTCTGCTGTGGAGTATTGCTTATCCATGGGAAGGGTCAGGGGTGACACTGAACCTTCCTGCACTTGTAAAAGGTGCCAGCCACCACCACTGCCATTTTGTTAGTTAAAAGCTGAAATAACAGTAGCCCTCTTCCAAAACTTAGAGGTGTCCAACACTAGCAGAAGTGTGGATTCTGTGCAAAGTAGGGATTTCTAAGGGATTGATGCACCAAATTAAAGAACTGCAGCACTGATGGTCTGAGACTGTGGTTTGGGGTCAACCAGAAGAAACAGCAGCACTAAAACCCAGGGGGTTGTGGTAAAAGAGCCAAGAGAAAACACTGTGTTACCCACTGGCTGGCAGAAGAGCAATCAGGTGGTGCCTTGAGTCCCACTGCTTCTATGCCGTAGAAACTGGGATTGAAAAGGAATAGGATGTGTAAAGGGCGCTTGGACTTCCTCATAAGATCAACTTTCATGCTGGAATTCCTCCTGAGATGATTTGGTTCCAAAAGGATAACACTGCTTTTGGCACTAGCAAGTGACAAGTGCAAGCTCCTCTGGTGCCAGCTGATCTGTCCCAGCAGCCCCTCATTTCTCCTTCTGCAAGCTCTGACAAATTTCCATGAGTTGCTTCACCACAGTGCCACGGATCCATCTCAAGTTCCTGGGCTTCAGTTCAAGTCTTCTGCCTGTGCTTTTGCAGCCTTGGAGAACAAACTCCCAGTGACCCTGCCAGCTCCCTGTCTCCCAGGGATTTAACTGAAATGCAGGTGTCCACCTCTGGGCAGTACCAGCTTTATTGTTGTGATAAACAAGCTCAATAAGTTTGATAAAAGCTGTTGTCACTCCCACTCTTCCTATGTATCTGCCCAGCTCTTTCCAAGCCATACAAAGACTTAGAATCATTTCCCTCTATTTCTGAGGACTGTGGAAAACAAAAATCAACAGGAGCACCCAGCTGTGTTACAAACTACAGCCCCTGTCAGAGAGATGACCATTATACAGGTTACACATGTTCAGCCTGAATCTTTGCAGTGAATTTTACCACAGAGGGACAAACCCCTGGGTCAGAGACAGTTTGCACACCAGATCTGATGGAGCCAGGAATTAATATGCCAACACTTGATTCCTTCCCTTTAACTGCTTGAAGCAAAACCAAACACCCCCCACCCCCCAGCCCCAGGTCTCCCCAGCAGGCATCCTTTCCTTTTCCCTTTTCTTTGCCATGTTTCACTCCAATTACACCGCAAATGTGGTTTCCCTTTGAAGTTCCCTCCATGCTTGGCCCTCTATTGACTGTCCCCCACCGTTGTGTATCATCAGCACATCTGACAAATTCACAGCTGGTTTCTCCCCTGTAGTTGCTGCTGATTAGAAAATAAAAGGGGCTTTATTGAACCTTCCCCCTGTCCTCACCTGCTTCCCTGCTCTCACAGTATTCTCAGCATTTCTCTTGGAGGAGGTCTCAGCCTTGATTTCTCTTTTAATAGGTTTGGGTCACTTCATGCCCAAAAAGAGTGAGGAAGAGACACCTTTGGGATTACAGCCCAGTTTGTGTGCATACACCCTGAAGTGCACACCCATGCACCCCATCACTTGGGTGGGGCAAGGGAATGTCCCCTTATTTTGAGCCTGTCCCTCAGGGTGCTGGAGATCCTGAAAGGAACAGGGGATCTTGCTGTGTGATAGAGAGCTGGAATGAGAAAGGCATCTTGGAATTAGGGGAATATGCTCCTTTTTTGCTTTGGGAATAATCAGGCTAATTCCAATTTTGAGGAAGGTGCTGTGTCCTAGAGGAGGTGAGTGCTGGCAGACAACACATTTATCACGGGCAACAGAAATGCCTTCATCTCTGAAAGGGCTCCCTCTCTCAGGGTGAGAGTAAAATCCTCTGATTTACTCATTTTAGGTATTGTTTGGGTTTTCCTTCCTTTGCTGAAAGCGTCCACAAGGGGCCAGTCTGCTGATTATTTGGGATGCAAACACATGCACGGGGAGCTGGAATGAGCCCCTCCAAACTCTGGGATGGCCTCTCAGGACAGCGTCTGCTCCTTGGCTGAGGCACTCCGGAGTGAAAGGTTCTCCAAAGGATTTTTTTAAAGCCTCTGGTCTCCATCCCGTGTAGTGCTTTCCTTATTGTGCAGCCACTTTGTGGTTTTAATTAATTTTATGATTACACAGCAGACATGCTTCTATAGCGTCTGTTGCTGTGGCAGCTAGACACTTTAATTACGGAGATTAAAACACAAATCAAGGACAATACTGAGTCGTTATGATGATAATTACCAGATTCGAGTATTTGTAGAAAACTGGCCACTCAGCCACTGAGGTTTATGCACAAACATGTGCCACTTGGTGGCTTCTGGACACCTGTGTTCACTGCCAGGTTGGACAGGGGAGGGAGACCCTCTGTCCCCCTTCTGAAGTATTCCAGTTGTTGGAAGAATTGAGAAAAAAAAAACACTTTTAATCTGGTTGGTGGCAAATTGGTTCGTCCAGGTTCAATACCTCAATCAATTATTTTGTTATTTATTTGGAAATCATTTTTATTTGATCCCAAAGGAAACATATTCTCATTTCTTGTCAAAATAAAAATGCTGGAGGAAAGACTTTTAGTATTTACTCAAAAGAACCTTGGAAATTCATTTCATATTTAAAAATCTGAAATATTAATCTAAGAATCTTTACTGGTTTAGATCAGAAGCTGTTTGGTGGGTTGAAACAGATTAATGTGTTTAATACAAATTTGGAAGTATTCTGGTTCATCTCTAGCTGCACTTCAGATTTTGGGGGTGGGGAGGAAGAATACTTGAAATAATCTGGCTTTAAAATCACCATATAATTTAAGCTTGCAGATCCAGCCCAGAAAGCTTTCATAAGGCTTAAGAATACTTGCCAGCCACAAAATATGGTTAAATTCTTTGTCTTCATTTTTTTTTAATTTTACAGAAAGAAATCTGTAATTTAAGAGTCTCTGCATATTGCTCTTGTGAGCTTGTAAATACCTTCTTCCTTGATACATGACTGCATGATTTCTTTCCACTGAATTTTCTGCTTGCTTGTCTGTGTGATCACTTACTCTTTAAACAGAAAGAACAGAATATATCTCCCCTTAATTCCTGGCCCAGAGGTCTGTAACCAATCTGTGGTTATGTGGCAGTTTGGAGCTGTCAGGATGCTCTGCAGTGGTCACTGGGAGATGGAAATGCTGCTGCTTGGAATGCAAAGGACCCCAAAGGATGCTTTGGTCCTACACTCCCTGATTTTGCCACCCAGCATCCTCCTGCATCATTGCCAAGCCCCACTTGTCTCATGCTGACGCTCTGGCAGGGCACTGAGAGTCTTAATCATATTAGGAACACAGCAGGTTAAACTTGGACAGGGAAACTCACAAGGTCTCTCCAGAAGGATTCCTGACTGTTGAAAACCCTCCAAGTCACCTCGTGCAGCGTTGGGAGTCACCAGGACTTTGTCACCTGTGGTGCAGGAAAGGAGAACATTTTTTTTTTTTTTTTGAGAGAGAATGCTCCATTGAATCCTTGCTTTAACTAGGCAGAAATAAGGGTTTGCCAGCAGGAGCTGATGTAAACCTGCAGAGTGATAAATACACCAAACCCCAGCCAGGGTGGATGCAGCCGTGCGTCGCTCGTCTCCTCGGAGAGCTGCAGGATGCTCGTGCCAAGGTGGAAGGGAGCAGCAGCCTGGGCACTGCCTTCCCTTTTCTGTCATGATGTAAACTCACACCCCTTCCTAAAGGCACTCCTGATGTGAGGCAAAGCTCAAACAAAGCACAGAAAGTGGTTCCAAGCCACATTCCCTTCCCCTGCTTGTTTCCCACATGTGGAAGGAAGCCAGGTCTCTTGCTCTGTTTTTTGTCCCCATGGATCCTCTTAGAGGAACAAACTCTTTCCCATGGGGAGCTTTCCTACATATTTTCAGGAGTGGGTTTTTCCTTGCAAATGAAAGAAGACTTTAAGACTCAGTACCAAACTGAATTTTGATCTTGTGGTTTCTCCTGGGGAGTGGTTGCTGCCTGCTTAGGGCAGGTGAAGCAAGAGCTCTTCAGGCTTTATTTCATATGGATTATTTCATCTGCAGGTATCTCCAGCTAACAGAATTACACAGCAGAGAGCATGTGGTGTAAATCAGAGCAGAGTACAGGCACAGAGAAGTGCATGAATTAAAATAATAAATAACTGGAAGCTGAAGAGCTTGCAAAGTTGGGACAAAAGAAAAACCCATTTTTCATATTAGGTTTCATCAAGTATGGTATCACTAAGGCAAAGAGATAAAATGCCATTCTGATAGAACCCAGGATGAAGCACTGTGCTATGGGTAGAGTGGTGGGAAGCATCACCTGTTTCCCTGGCCCCTTTGCTGACAAATGTAGAGCAAGAGGCAGCTGAGAATTTTCCAAAATGCTCAAAGATGGCTTGAGCTCATTCTAATGATCAAGTGACCTCTTGTCAGCGGAGCAGAAGTGGCTTTGTGCAAGCTTTTAACCTACAGTAGAACCAAAATTCAAATTGAAATTCAGCTTGGTTTCAGTTTTCAGAGAAAAAGATCAGTGTCCCAGTGCCTGGACAGTTCCTGGCTTCTGTGTGTTCATGTGCTGCAATTCTTGCCCATTCTCAGTGAGGAGTGAGCCACCTGCTTCTAACCTGTCATGGTCCAGAACAGAGGGTTATATTTTGAATATATTTTGAGGGTTTTGTTTTGAAAGGGGAATAATTTTGAACCAGACCATGTTAAAGAAAGAGGGATGCTGTGGATGTCTAGGAGGCATCTAGGAGTCTTCTTGGAGAATAAATCATCTGGAGGAATATCAGTGCAACCAGACCACAGAAGCCCTGGAGCAGCAGATCCACACACCAGGCTCAAAACAAAGTCAATGTACAGAAAAAGGTTTCAGCAGATGGGCTGGGGAAGGATTTACAAGGCTTTCCAAAATAATGTCCCAGAAACAACTTTATTCCTTACATGAATTTTCCACAACACGCTGTCTCCTGTATTGGCTGTGTGGAGCTGTTGGCATCCCAGCATCCAATGTTCTGGGACTTCTGGCACACACCAATGCTTTCCATTTGCTAAGAGAACATCCAGGAGCTGGTAATAAACAGCTCCTGAGGGACTGTTCCTTAGATTGTCCATGCATTATCTTCATTCCTAAATGTGATGGCTCACTAATCATACTGGTGGCATTAAACAAATTAAGAATGGAAAAGCCAATAAAATGTTGCATTCTCCTGAACTTAATAGAGGCTTTGTCAAACACTTTAGTGGTGCTGGGATTTCATCCTGATTATTTAAACATTTAGAACATCTGAACTGCAGTTTAAAATTGTGTTAGTTAAATGCTTAACTAATCCAGATATTTAAGATCAGCAGGTGTACGTGGGTGCATACACACACTTCTGTGGATATACAGTGTGTAAATGCCTGGCATGGGAGTATCTCCTTCCTCCTCAGGTGGGAGACTCCTCACACTCTTCCCTGCTCCAGTGTGGGGTGCCTTCCATGGGACACATGAACTGCTCCAGGGTGGGTCCTTCCCTGGGGCTGCAGTTCTTCCCAAACTGCTCCAGTGTGGGTCATTCCAGTGGCTGCAGTTCTTCCCAAACTGCTCCAGTGTGGGTCATTCCAGAGGCTGCTGTCCTTCAGGATCAGGCTACCCTCAGGGTCACAAGTCCTGCCAGCAAACTCCAGCATGGGCTCCTCTCTCCATGGGACCACATCTCTCCTGCCAGGAACCTGCCCCATGGGGTCAGAGCCTCCTTTGGGCATGCCCCTGCTCTGGTGTGGGGTTCCCCATGAGATGCAGGTGGCTCTCAGCTCCACCAGGAGCTCCATGGACTGCTGGGTCACATCCTGCTTGTCCCTGATCTTCCCCATGGGCCGCAGGAGAATCTCCTGCCCCTCCTTCCCAATGACCTGGGATCTGCAGGGCTGTTTCCCTCACATTCTCACCCTTCTTCACAGCTCTTGCACAGCAACATTTCCCCTTCTTTATGATGTTATTCCAGATGCATTCCCAGCATTGCTGATGGACTCACCTGGGGTGGGTCCATCCTGGAGCCTGCTGGAATTGTCTCTCTTGGACATGAGGGAAATTTCTGGCAGTTTCTCACAGAAACCACCTGTGTATCCCCCCCCACTACCAAACCCTTGCCAAGCAAACCCCAAACACTTTGTTACTGCTCCAGACTTGCTTGTCAGACCGCTTTGGACAAGTTAATTCAGAGCATTAGCAGTGCTTTTTTTCATTAAAAGTCTTGTTAATTTGGCAGGCTGTAGCCATTAGAGTACAGTGTGAAAACAGCAGCATTGTGTCTCAAGTGTTAGGGAATTTCTGGGTGTTTTGACATCCCCAACTCAGCCTTAATTCTTGGTCCCCCTATTCTGATGGGTTCTGTGTGCCCACAGCTGGATCTGCCCCCTCAGTTGATAGGGAACCCCACCTGCCGTCCCCAGGAGCTGCCAGAATGCCCCTTCATGCTGCCTTTCTCTTGTACCATGGCACACAAAGTCAACTAATTCTGAGCCTTACCTTCCTCCAATATATTTTTTTTTGTTTTGTTTTAAGAATGCCCAGTCTGACATTTGCTGCTAAGGTTTGACTCCAGAAAATCAATCCTGCCACTGATGCAGTGCCACATGTACAGGGAGAAGGAAGGTAAATCCTGCAGTCCAGATGTACATCCTGCCTGAGCTGACATCTGTGATCCAACAGACATGGCATATGCCTCTATTTCATCCTGCTCCCCTCAGCCCTTTGCCAGTGTGAGTCCTAATTTCACTAAAAGTGTGTCATTTCTTCAGTGTTTTGGGGGTTCGAATCTAGGACAAGAGTATCAGCAGAGAGCAGCAGGTACAAATATTCAGCCTGTATATCTTATCAGATATTCAAGAATGCAGTAAGAAATGTCAGAGAGAGCTTTCTATGAAATATTTAATTAACAGCAACAGCTACAGAAATGAAAAACAACATCCAGGCAATTACAGTGTTCAATAAAGCAGCTCTCAGAGGATGGAGCAGCCACGGATTAGTGACTGACTGGCATTTAAATATGTTATCAACCAGTTAGGGAGACCAGAGTAAATTTGCTCCCCTGGGGATCAAGCCAGTAGAAGTATTATAACTATATTATTGTTTCTCAGGGCAATCAATTGAATTATATGGTGCACTAGTCTGGGTGTTTGGCTGTTGCTCCAGCAGCTGGTTACGTGATTTGTTTCACAGAATCACAGGATGGGAAAGGTTGGAAGGGCCCACAGTGGATGCTCATTCCACTGGACATTAATCCAGTGCTCTGGGTGAGGGACCCCTGTCAGTTTGCAAACAGCCTTTTCTTGTTTCAAATCAACAAAATGTACATTTCACTTCTGGATTTTAAATGCAGAGTGTGCTGGAAACCCTGTAATTTATAAAAGGAGTGGAATATGCTAATCTTTGGATGCTAAATTAGAGCACAATGAAGAATTTATGTTATTGTTACCTCCAGGGCCAAATATATGCCAAGGAGGCATAATTAGTGTAGCCCTTGAAGTGCCCTGTTATGATCATGTGAAAGTGTGGATGGTTTCACTGATTGGGAGGTTTTGGTATTATAGATTTTTCATTAAAAAAAAAAAAAAGAAGCCCTGGAATAAATAACTGTGCTTTTAGTATGATGGGTGAGATAAAATCCCATGAACTGAAGCCATACCTCATAGTGAGCTAATGCAATCCCTTTACAAATGTGTGCAAACTTGGAGATGCCAATCCCCATTTTGTGGTGAAAATGTGCAGGAAAATCAGTGTGCACAGTGTCCACTCCAGAGGATACAGGAACATCTGCAGGGCAAGTTCTCTTTGCTGCTGCAGCTCTTTGTCCATTGCTTTTCCTGCACTCTTGACAGAGATAGGCAAAGGAAGGATGGGAGGGATGCAAAAGGAACTTGTAGGGAGGTGGCAGTTTTTAAAGTTGGGCCTCATAAATGGGTTTGTATTGATCTGTGTTTGATGCTGAATGATTAGCCAAATAAATTAAAATGAATCAGCATCCCTTCAATAAATAACTGGTCCAAATCAGTATGAGACAAAGAAATTATGTGGTAAGAATTCACATTCCTTTGCTGTTATTGATTCATTCTTGTCTGGTTTTTTTCCCCATTACATTCCTACAGATTCATTTCCCCTCTCCAATCCTTTTTCTCTCAGTTTCTGTTCCAAAGTTGAGAGCATCCTTTGCTCTGAGGACACTGGGAGCCAACATATGCCTGATAAATGCTGATTGCATTTAAAACAGCTAAATTGGGTGGGATGCTCTGACCCACCTGGCAGGAGAACAGCTAAAGGAGGGTCCTGCTGCTCCCTCTGACCAGCTCAGCCTGAAGGATCAGGGGGTGTCCTGTGCTGCCTTGTCCTGCAGATGCCAAGATAGAAAATACATTATTGAGTAAGAAATCCTTCACTAAAAATGGGCTATGTGCCACATTCTGCACACCTGAGAAATGGCTAAGGAAGAAAAAAAAAATGGGACCAGCTGCCCTGAGATGTTGCTGCTGGAATGAAATTCTGGGTGAGATAAAGTGCAGAGTGAAGAAAATGCATTTTTCATCTCTGCTCCATTGCACCGAGTGCTGAGGTGTTCTAGGGGTTCCCAAGCACCCCTGAGCAGTCTCTGGTAATTCCACATTGCAGCGAGGAGAGAGGGGCAGTGCTCAGGCAGGGGAGAAAATCCAGGAAACTCATGGAAATCTCTGTTTGTGCCCTGCTTAGTCTGCACAGTTCCCATTAAAAAGGGCTCTGTGGGTCCACTCCAGTGTCTTACAAAGACACCTCAGAGAAAATTTGTCAAGGTGGAACCAATTCTTGCTGTGGGAGTTATTAAGTGACCCTCTAAAGTTAAATATTCAGTATCAGGCTGCCTGAAGCTCACAGGGTTTTCCTTGTTGCCCCTGTAACACAGGGAATTGAGGGAAGCAGAACAACAAGTAAGATGCTCTGAACAACAGAAGTCTGAAGTTAATTAGTGCTCAGAAAGTGGTTTGAAGATGAAAAGCACTGCTGCTAAGTGTTATTAATAGTGGAGCAACCCTGCTGTTAATTATAAATAACAATAATGCTATGGAGCATGCTACATGCAAAGATCTCATAATGCTTTTGAAATATGAATCACTGATTTATTCTGATATTTGAAATGGGAGGAATGAGGCATGGGAGGCATAGAACAATGTTTGATTAAAGTGTTTAATACACAAGTAGAAGAGTCCAAGGCTGCAATTCAGATCCCAGGCTTGCATTTTACAGGTGTAACTCCTGAGGGCTGTTCTGGGCTGTGCAACACTGGAAAACACAGTCCAGCCTCTGCCTTCTCTGATTGTGCAGAATATTACCCTTGAACTGAAAACATCTGTACAGCTACACATCTGATTTATCTTCTCTGATGTTAGGAAGGGTTCAGAATCCTGGAAGGATTCAGAAGCTGTATAAGATAGACAAAGTGATCCAGCTCTGATGCAGCATTTCCCTGGAAGCATCCCTGGGATCCCAGTCCTGCTAAAATAAACCCATTGAGTGTTTCTCCTCCTTGCCACTGCATTCTTTCAGCCTGGAGTGATGCTGGGCTGATCTCTCACGGGAAGGTTTCCCAACTCAGAGCCTGGTACTTATTCCTAGAATTCTCAAAAATTCAATCTGCAGATGAAGTGATTCAATCAGAGATGAGCAACAGAGACCGAATTTCAACGAGAGAGGCTAAGCACACCCAAGGACTCTCTTCATTTTAGGCATTGGCAATGGGGGTGTAAGATGAACCAGCTCCTGGCATAAACAGAGCATCTCATCTGGACCTTGCATTCTCTCTGTGGTTAACAGACATTCGCTGCTGTATTAGTTTGGCTCTGTTTTTAAAAGGGGTTTTTGAGTTCTCCAGCTAATCTCTGTGAAGGAGGGTTCATTTGTGTGCTGTTGCAAGCTGTAATCTCCAGTTGCAGTGCTGGTGTGCTGTTCTGTGCTTCCTCAGGGCAGCTCTGGAGCTCTTCTACTCTAACCCGGGAGTGCCTCTGCTCCACTTCTTACTGAGGACTATTGTGTACTGTGATCATCGGCTAATAGAGGAGATTAGCTGAACCACAGCAGTCTCCAAGCAAGAGATACGACACTCTTTTTTTCCCCTTTCTCGTTTTTGGTTACTGTTATACGCTTGTCTTTTTATACTGGCAATAATCACTTTGTGTTGTTCTTTTATTGCCATTCCTCCTCCAAGACTTCCAACTTCAGAGTCCTAAAGCGCTTCCTTGTTTCATCTTCATGGCCATTCAGAGTGTTTAATGGGCTTACAAGCAATCAAGGCTTCTATCTTCCTTGAATGGAGCTTTTGTTGGAGTCAATCTGCTGGCACAACTGGGATCACAGGTGTGTGCAACCTTTCGAGCAGTGGTTCTTGTTCTCCAGACCAAATTTACCCAGATGTTATTTCGAGAGCAATCACAATTATTAACGTATAGTTCAGCAAACTGTTGACAGAATACAAAGCATAAAACACCTTGCACTGAAATTCCAAACCCAATTAAATGGGCTAATTCACCTACTGTTTAATTGGCTGGAAGCCATGTGAGTAATTACGCCACTGACATCTCCCAAAATTATATTCTTAATTGTTACATTTATTTGCATCACAATGAAATACCCACACCTCAGCTGAGCTCAGCTCAGCTCCCCTCCCAGCACCAGTGCCACGGTGGAAGGCAAGAGGCAGTTTTGCATTTCACAGGGTTGCCTTGTGAAAACCTCAACTGGCAAAGCAGCAAGGCAGGGCCGCTGGGAGCCGGGGCAGGAAAATGCAAACTTGGTCTGTTTATTCCTGAACATATGTAGCTTGTTATTGTAGGACGTGGTGGCTTTTATTGTAGCACGCTGCAGAGACGCCTCTCTTTCTTTCTTTCTTTCTTTCTTTATTTTTTTTTTTCCCTTCTCTGTTATTGTTCACTAAAATGCATGAACGTGGCAGGGCAATGCTGTGTTGGTTGTGCTTGCAAACTGCAATAGAATATCACACTCCAGAGATGCAGTGTTTCTATTTGCTGTCATAAATTTATTTCGTATTTTCTTCCCCTTCATAAAATATCCCCCTACTTCTTTATACAAATAATGTCATTCCAAGGAAAATGTATGCAGAACCACTTTACAGAAACCCTCTATAAGCACTGTTTGGTCTTGCTGTGTAGATCTACTCTCTAATTGCTTTGAATTTACTTTATTGCAAGGCTGGGGATTGCTTTGAAGTGATTATGAAAGAATAAGCAGGCTTCTGCAAAGGGAATTTAGGAAAGAAAAAGCTTTTAAGAAATCCTATTTTGAAGTTCCAGTTCCAGAGGGTCCCTGGTTACTGAAATGTAATGCCAGTGCATTCCCTTCCCTTCTCTGCCTTTAACAGTGAACTCTTCATCATTAATAAGACTTACACTGGCATGAAAATTGTTTCTTGAGATAATTTTCCAGCCGTGTCATTTTGTTGTAGGGGGCCACAATATCTCTGTGTTTATTGGCTTTTTGAAAGTCCTTTATATGCATTCAGGAATATTTTCATCCCTCTCACAAGAGCTTTACC
This sequence comes from Agelaius phoeniceus, assembly GCF_051311805.1. Taxonomy (NCBI): domain Eukaryota; kingdom Metazoa; phylum Chordata; class Aves; order Passeriformes; family Icteridae; genus Agelaius; species Agelaius phoeniceus. The sequence continues at coordinate 34,321,943 of NC_135272.1, read as the reverse complement.
CAGTTCTAACCCTTTTCCAAAATACAATGGGCACATGATGGGTTTGCTGGCTGCATGATATCTTCTTTCTGAAGTACATGGCTTAAATGCAAAGTTCATTCCAGTGTCTGTTTGACCAAAAGAAATAGAATGCTGAAAATAAGGACTTAGATGGAGCAGGTTAATATTATTAAAAAAAAAAAAAAAAAAGTGGAATAATAGAAAAAGGAAGTAGGGATTTGGGCTAGAATTTGTTACGTTTGTGGGCAGTCTGGAGATGCAGTAAATGCTGCAGAATCTGATGGCTTTCTAGGAAAGAAAAGGGGAGAGTTGTATTTTTCAATATATATATATAATATATATATATGGTTAGAGATTTGTATAAAAGCCAAAACCAGATGCATCCATCTTTCTGTCTCTCCCAGCATGAACATTAGAGGATGATGAAGAAGGAAGGGAAATCAGACCCATGTTGTTTTCTTCAGGCCTTAGGAACAGCATGGTTCCCAGACAGCATTCCCTGTTAGAAACTCTCTGCTGCATTCATTTATGAATTGTTTATTTATCACCAAACTCAGAATTTCCACCCATGCATAGAAGACATGGTGGTTTTCTGATGCAAAACTAATAACATCTGCTCTTAATTAAACATTAATTGTAGCAAATGGCTGCCTATCAGGTTTTTATCCCCTGTCAATCTGAACATTTTCTGGAAGGGGGATTCTCACCCTGCCCCAATTGGGGCCTCCTTGAACCCCAACACTCCCAAAAGCATCACCCTTACAGGCATGCCCAGGGCTGTCTGGCTCAGATTTGGGTTCTGGACACTTTGGAAAATGAATCCTCCACATTATTTACAGGAATGTGGCAAAATTAAGATAAACCCCCTGACTTGTGGACCTTCACGGTGAGTGGGAATGTGCTTGGGCAGAACTGATTTGATGCTGATTTGCTCCTCCTGTGCTGGCCCCAAATTAATAATACTCAAGTTGAGATCATTTTTTTGTCAAAAATTGTCTTTAAGATGGTTGTTTGGGAAACATATCAGGGAAAAAACTGGGTGTGCTAGTGAAAAAGGAGCAGGCATGGCTGACAGTCCCACAGCAGATAACCAAAGCGAATAAAGCTGCAGGCACAGGAGGAAGGGAGAAATTTCTGTAGTACATAAGCATTAAATTTGTGATAAGTCATAATTTCTCTGGGAAAAAATGTGTTCCTTTTCAGGCAGCCTATGGAAAAGTTTAAATGTGTTGTAAGTGGTTTATAAGCAGCACAGCAGCTCCTGCCACGGTGGGTGAAATTTGGCTGCTCTTGTACCTTTGGGGCTGTTTCCTCCAGGGTGAACTCTCCTTGACTGGTTCCATATCGATTTTTTCCCCTTCACAAAGACCAGGCACCTTTTCCCCTCTCATTTACAGTCCATCACCACACAAGTCAATCAAATGGTCTTACCTATAACTCATTTCAAACACCTACTAACTTCAAAACCACCAGTTCAAAGAACTTTGGTTTATTTGCTGCTTTTGCAGCAGTTACAGCCTAAACAATTAGCTAATACCTTTTAAATATGTGTTTTAAAGATTATGGTTTAAATCCCCCAAACTGTGTCATCATTTGGAAACAAGCCTCCTTAAAATTGCAGAGCCAGCAGAAAGCACAGGAAAGCTCCAGATGGTCCAGTAGTTTGTGGTTTATTTACAGTAAACCAGATCCTTCCCCTCATCCTTTTATCTCAGAAAATTCAGGCAGTTAGCAAGAGGTGAGGGGCTTTTTCTGGAGCTCTGTGTCGAGTTCTTTTACAAACCTACAAGTGAAAAAGCCAATTTTGGTGGAGGGATGTTGGAAAGACACCTCTGAATTTTTTATTATTTTTTTTTTCCCCTTGATTGTTTGTTTTCAGGATCCTGACAAAGCATTTTATTATTTTACAGTCGGTGACTTTGAAGGTAGAACTGCAAAAGAGATTTGACTGAAATATTTGGGGTATTTGCAGCACTCACATCTCCAGCTCTGCTTTCTCATCTTTCCCAAATTGCCACCATTTTCATGGATCACAGATGTTGCCCTAAATCAGAAGAAAGCCCTGACGTCCATCTATGCTGAGATCTGTAGATAACATCTTTTTGGGTCGCCCAGTACATTTTTTGTCAACTGTGTTTTCCTTGTATTCTTGTTTGTGCTCCAGCTGGGCCTTCTGTGCCTTGTACAGAGAAGCAAACCCTGCCAGCACATTACATTATTTATAAGGCAGAGATGCTATCAGATCTCACTCAGGTTGGAAGAGACTCTGCTTTCAAATAATTATAGAATTTACATTTATGTGTTGCCTCTCAGGGAGACCTTAAAGGGCTGTGTGAGTGTCAGAACAGGGCTGGGGTTGTTAGTTCACTGCTGAATAGAAACAGTGGGGTCACAGGGGGATCAGGGAGTGAATCCCCCACTGGTGTCTGGCTGCTGAGGGTGTGAGGAGAGTTTAGGAGGAAGATATAATTGTTGAAATTGGAATTTCAGTGAGGCTGAAGTTGTAAAGGGCACTGGGCTGATATGTGACATGGTTTTATTTATTTATGTATTTTATTTTTATTTTTAAAGGAGTTATTAATTGCTGCACGGTTCCTTTTGCAAAGCAAATTGGGACTTTAGGTCCAGTGCCCGAGGCACTGCTGTGCTTTTGGCAGAGGAGAGGGCTGGACATGGCCTGGGGTGAATTCAGGGGTGCCCCAGGAATAAATCACAGCCACCCATGGCTGGGCTGCCTCACATCCCATCTATTAATGGAGTTTTCCAGTTTTAGCCATGAATTGGCACAATTCTGGCTTCTCAGCAGGGACAGGCACAAGCTGCAGTTTCCTCCAAAGTTCATTTGATTGGAATGTTTGTAACATATGCCTGTCTCTAGGAATGTGTTTGTTGGAAGGAGGGTGTTCTGGAAGGATGCAAAAGATCCATATTTTAAGTGCAAAGCCTAGTGAAGAACTTAATTTTAGTGCATTTGCAAGTGGAAGAAGAGCTCTGCTCATTCTTGCCTTGGCACAATGCAACACATCAGTTAGGCAGTTTGGAAAAGTAGATTAACTTTGTGGAGAGGTCCCAAGTGACACCCTTTGTTCTTTGCAAAATCAATTTTATAAAGGAAGCTTTAAAAGAAAAGAAAATGGGTGGGGGGAAAGGCCCTGGAACGGCTGGAAAGGGATGTCAAAACAGGTGTGATTTGAGATAAACTGAATTCCTGCTGGAAAGGTTGTTGTTTCACTGTCCTGCACTTGGAATATCTGAGCAGGGGTGTCTACACCTGATGTGGTTGAAATACATTTGGGATCTGCTTTTTGGGGACTCATGGCTGATAGCAAATGTTCCAATTTAAGATCATGAGGGACCTTTGTGTTTGGTGCAGAACAAAAAAATAGAAGGGACAGTGTGAAAACATAATAGAGTCTGGGGGCTTCAGGCTGAGAAGATGCAGTTTTGAAATCTGGCTGAATGAGCCGTGGTATTTTTATTGGTATTTTATATTGATTTATAACTAGCAGCTTTTAAAAGCATACAGAACTCCCAAACTCTGAAAATTAATATTGTACTGATGGACCTGCTTGAACAAACATACTAAAAAATGTGCTCTCTGTCATGGCAAGCTGAAAAAGCAGATGGCAGTCGGAAGCTGAGCAGCATACAGAAGTTTGAAATTTTAAATTAAATCAATTTGAAGCTTTGTTTGTGCCTAAGGCAAGCTTTCCCCTCAGATGAAGGAGAGTGGCTAGCTGAACTTTTTTACATGGGCTCTGGTTTGGAAAAGGCTGCTGGAAGATTTTAAATCCTCTGTGATTTACAGCACTGTATTAGTCGGGTTTAACAGTGGAGTAGAAATACCTCATTCAGGTTGGTCCCAGGCAGGAAGCCTTTCCAAAATTGCAAACTCCTGTAATGAGATGGGTACAGAAGAGGGGCTCCTGCTTTTCCACAGCGTGCCATAAATATTCAGATTGTGTCATATGTTTCCTGTGCTCTGAAGAGATGTAAAAAAGATAACTGCAGCTAAGAAAGAATCCTGAAGCAGACATACACAGGTGGTGGTGTTCTGCTACAGTAAATCAACTTACACCTTGATTTAAACATCATGAACCATCAAGAACTTTCCTGAGAGCTCACAGAACATCATGGAGTAGAGGAGGGAGGATGCTCTGTGGGCAAAATGTTGTTCTCTCTATCTGAGAGTTCATTAGTAAGATGGGATAGACTGGCTGCACCCTGAGGGTCTTATTTTTACTTACTCAATACTCTCCCAGGTTTTAATGAGGGCTTTACCTGAATAAAAACTCCATTTTATGCCAGGCCAGTAAGAGATTGCTGTGTCCTGCAGAATGAGCCTTTTCCTGCTATCTCCTAGTTTTCTGATAACTGTGTCTTTGTAGTTAACCAGCTTTGTGTGGGTACCCTGGGAGGAGGTCTCAGGCTTCTGCTTCTTGGCTACCAATTGCCACGTGAGCTCTTTGGTGAAAGGTGACTTTATTTCTGCTGCTTTGTTTGTTGGCCTCTCTTTTCAGAAATCATCCTGTTCAATTGCAGATGTACTCATGTGTTGCCTTGTGCTCTACAGACCTGCTGCTGGTAGTTTGTGTGATTCCTACTTTGCTAAAACCACATTGCCAGGGATTTTGGAAGTCCCTGAACCCTCAGTCTTTCTGTGAGGCAGAGGGTGTGCAGCTGGTTTTGAGAGGATGCAGAATGCACAGAAGGGAAATACTCATTTCAGCAAAGCACAAGAGTCAAGAGGCATTAAAAGGAAATCAGTTTAATGACTTTGAATTTTGCAGAAAGAAAAAAAAAAATAATAGCAGTATTCTCAAATGATGGCTGAATTCTCAGCCAGCCTTTTAAATACATGAGCCAGTCTGTTCCTGGCTCCTTCATTAGGGAACTGCTCAACCATTTGGTCAGGATGAGTGGTTTGTGCTGCAGTGAACATTCACCTGGAATCCATTGACAGTACAAACTATACATTTGTTTGGGAAAGTAGGTGTTGAAATAAGTAGAACTGCAGCAAACTCAACTGCACCGAAATCCCAGCACTAATGGCTGCAGTTCAGGGTAAAGGAGAGGGGCGTGATGCCCAAACCTTCTGCTCCAGCACATCCTGGGGGGGAAAAATCCAGGATGGCAGCGTGGCTCTGGGATAAAGACAAGGCTGAGCTGTGCAAAGAAAGGAGCAGCGTGGTTCCCCCATCAGACACCAGGCTGGACAGTGGGGTTGGGGCTCAGTGGTGTCACTGGCAGGACCATGCTGGTGACCCCAGATCTGGGCACGGTGACACACAGAGCCCCTTCCTCCAGTGCTGTCCTTGGTGGTGGCAGATTTACCCTGCCAGGCCTGCACACCCACAGGTCACCTCTGCCATTAGCATCTTTCCAGTGCTTGAGCACTGTTTTTTCCTGCTGCACAGCTCCATTTGCATCCTGCAGGGTGGAGCAGTGGGCGCAGCGCTCGGCGTGTTCAATCCATGCTTCCCTGATCACTGATTATTATCCCTGCTGCATGCCCAGGGCCCCACTGCAGCCAGGCACTTGGCACCACTGCCAGCTGCACTAACCACCAACCAGCTGGCAAGGGACAGGGAAAGGGAGCTGAGGGAGGGAGAGAGACCACACACACAAAAAAAAAAGGTCTTTTAAACCCAAGTACATCCTTTTGGGCAGTCTACCTCCAGAGAGAGCAGTGTGGCTTTTTAGTAACAATAAAGAAATACAGCTTGTGGAGGAAAGAGAGGCTGGATTTGTTTGGTTTTCACTTCATCAATAAATTCCAGTGACTCCATTTGGCTTTAGCACCTATTGTGTTTTGGTTGCCCCCAGACAAAGGGAGGAACGATGCATCTGACTCCATGTTCTCAGAAGGATAATTTATTATTTTATTATATTAAAGAATGCTAAACTAAACTACACTAAAGAATACAGAAAGGATACTTACAGAAGGCTAAAAAGATAATAATAAAAACTTGTGACTCTTTCTAGAGTCTCAGCACAGCTTGGCCCCAATTGGCCATTGAGTCAAAACAACTCACAGCAGAATCCAAAGAAACAATCACCTGTGGGTAAACAATCTCCAAACACATTCCAAAGGAGCAAAACACAGGAGAAGCAAATCAGAGCATTATTGTTTTCATTTTTCTCTGAGGCTTCTCAGGAGAAAAATCCTGGGCAAAGGGATTTTTCCAGGAAATGTGAATGCCACAAGCACCCTTAGTGTTTTTGAGGGCTTTTTATAGAAATGGCAATTAAAAATGGCCAGAGGAAGAAATTTGTCCTCTTGCTACTTTTCTTCTACTCTCTTTCTCTCTCTCAATCTGCTTTGCAATATGAAAAGCTGCTGCATGTTGATGTGTGCAATAGGCTCCATAAAGCTGTGGCATATCCTGAGCTTTGGGAGAGCTGGCAAAGCCACAGCCTGGGGAATTAGGGAATTTCTCCTGCTGTTCAACCTTTTTGACCAACTTCACCGTATTTTCCTTCTGCAGTTCTATAAGATTTTTAAAAAATCATTCTTCCTGGAAACCATGGGAGGACAAGGCTGGACAAAACACTGAAGTTTGTTGTCTTCAGTGCTGGGCATCCCAGGGAGGGTTTGGACTGAGAGGCATGTCCTGAATTAGTGGGATTTGCTCTTTTTGCAGGGAGCAGTGTAAGGCTGAGGCCTGAATATGAAGCAGATATATGGGAGGTGGAGTTCAAATATTCACCATTCAAAAAATGGATGTGAAGTCATAGACTCCTGAGCCATGTTCTGGGTCTGCCTTTCAGTATGTGCTGGGGGGAGTTTAAAGGAGGTGCTGGGGTATCCTCTCAGATACCATTTGTCAGCTACCTAGACATGGACTCCTTTCCTTGATAAACCACCAGCATCAGCTCCCAGTCCAGCTGGGAGACATTGATTTGTTCAAGCAGAGCAGTACATGGGCACTGACTGTGAGTGTACAAACTGAATTCAGTGAGAGGAGCCCAGCTGATGTAAAATTACCCCTCGAGCTATAAATCTCACCTCAGCTGGAGATCTACACCCTTTAGTTGGAGCACTGTCTTTTCCAAAGGCATTTACACCCATTTTGGATTTAGGTCTATATGCAGATCTTTGCTTTAGGTGTATCTGGAATGTGAAGAATCAGAATTAGCTCTGGCACTGCTGCTGCTGCTGGGTGTTTGTGTGATGGATTAACCTGGCTAATGTAGCTCCACTGCAATGCTGTCTCACAGCCTTTACGGGTATAAACACACTTATAAATGTGGCAGCCAACTGCATAAATCTTCAGACGTGTTTGCATCTGGCTACCCTTGGATATCCAGATCTAATTATCTTCAGATAATTGAAAATAATATATCAATATGCTGCAATATGAATAAAAAAGGACAGGAGTTTTGGAAGCCTCAGACCCATCTGCTGTGTAGTGATAGATGCACGTGCTCCATGTTGGGTGAGCTTTGCATCCCTGGGGAATGATGCATCAAGTTTCCCATGGAACAGCTCCCCTGGCCCAAAAAATGGTGGCTATGTCTTCTCTCTTTTGTGTGTCAGGAATATGTGATTTTGTTGTCAGCACATTTTTTGTAATGAAAAGCAAATGGTATCCAATATGTCTTGGAGAAAACGTGCAAACAACAGCAAAATTACATGTTGTTAGGAAAAAAAAAAATAAAGATCTGTAACTTGTTTGCTGTCAATAGAGCTCTTAATGACAGGGTAGGAGGGAAGTGCACCCAGTGATCATTGCCTGTGTGCAGTGATACATGTGGGGCTGCCATCCATGTGTGTGTTTAAAAACTATACCATGAAAAGTTAAATTTCAGATCTTGGATCTGCATCTGCAACGTTTCATGGAGTTGAGAGTGTGTATGGACGTGGAGACTGAGGGTTTGGGTCTGTAAAAGATGGGAGAATTGAGAATCCCTGGCTCAAGTCTCCAGACAGAAGCCACAGACAGTTCCCTGAATTACTGCTCTGCAACCTGCTGGAATTTTAAGTTCAGATATGGGGAGTAATGTCCTAAATCATAAGTCTGAACAGGGAAAAAGTCAAACAAAAAAACACATCAGTGTATTAATGTGTGTGTGTCTGTGTAGAATAGGTCCAGGAAGAGCCTTTCCTGATTTTTTGCAGTATTCCATGAACTTTGTTTGAAAAAATAGCCACTGCATAGAATTTCTCCTCAGCCTGGAGTTGGTTTTAAGTGCCCATGTTATTCAGTGTAACTTGGAAAATGGATTTTGTTTCAAAAGCTGTCTCATTCCATGAAAGATTATGAATGGTTTGCTATTCCTGATGCCAGTAGAATTGATTGTTCTTGCTTTGAAAGCAGCTAGAAGACATCTGGGGGAAAATCTCAGTATTTCTGAAACCCACAGCAGTATTCCCATTGCCTTCACAAATGTCTGATTCTTTCCAAATATGAAAACTTCCTGCTCAAGTGAACATATTTTACATGAAGATCTAATCATGATAAACCATGTTCATGAAGTGAATTTTTTCAAGGAGTAAATAAAAAGGGGAATGCATACTTTAAAGGAAGCTTGTAGACCTTGATTGAATGACTGTCCATAAATATTTGATGCCAATATTCATCCTGCTCTTGCACAGACTCTTAAAGAGTTTTTCTTCTCTGATCTTTTCTTGACTCTTCTGTTCTCCTTTTTTCTCCCCATCTGCTCATCTCTGTTCCAGATGTGTAAATGTACTTCTCAAAAGCGGAGCTTCCTTTAAAAATAGTGATAGTTTAAAAAAAAGTAGTAATTAAGAATCTGTAGGCTGGTTGTAAGAACATGTTTTTAATAGAAGCTCTTAAGCTGTGTATCTGCCCTCTACCACATGATACTGATACTGCTCAGTCAAGCCAAGTTTTGGATAATTACCCCAAAACTGTCCATGTCCCACACACATCTACAAGTCCCTTGAGGTTTTATTGATTTTGTGTTGATAAGAATACTGAGGCTGTGAAGATTTCTCTCCTCATCCCTGCTGGAAGCCAACACATCACCCCCATGATAAATTCCTCTGGGAGGGTCCAGTCCAGCTCATGCCCACTTTCACTGTGGCTCCTGTCAGCAAGGAGGTGCTGTGCTCACCTTGGCTTCTCTGCACTAAGACTTCACTGGTTCTCTCTCAAATAACTGGAATTTTCTATGCAGTGTTACCTTGAGAGGCGAAAAACAGTAAATGAACAATTTCCTAATTGTAGTTAATTTTTTTTTTACTACTAATGTTTTTTTAACTGTAGTTAATTTCTTTTAAAATATTTTAAAAATATTTTTTTCTACTGCTGTAGAACAACAGTGAGAGGAAAACAACTGGGATGTAGTTTCTGCCTCACATTAAGCCAAAAGAGATGCACACCTAATAGCCTGTTCCCCAGAACCAGCAAGAGGGAATCTGGATACAGAGTACTTTTCTATAGTATTTTCATTTTGTATTTTTTTAAATAGCTTTTTGGCATCAAAGTCTTGCCATTGCATAAATTCCAGGGGAAGTCAGGGCTTTTTGGTGAGAGCAGCTCACGTTGAAGTGTTTAATGTTTTTAGCAAGACGTTGTTACAGTTGGTGGCCTTCCCAATCAAGAATGACATTAACGAGGGAACTGGTCTTAAGGATGAGTGCCATTTCCCAGTGAACTGAGTGACATCCGTGCTCGTTCTCATTTGAAATGTACAAATGCAAAAATGTGAAAATTAATTCAGAATATCTTTGTGATAATTTTCGAATAATTAAAAACTCTGTCATAGGCACTCTTTCATTTCTCGATTCCACCCCTATGACCACTTTCTTTTCCATGGTAAATTGTAGAGCGACCTTAATCTGTGATACTGAAAGAATAGACTTTTAAATCAAAATAAGCGTAAGGGGGGGGGGGAAAAGGGAGCATATTAATTGCTCCTTCTTCCTACACAGTTTTTTTCCTTCTCTTTCCTTCAGGCATTCCTTGCATAAAAATATCCATTCACCAACTGTTCACCAACTGTTCCTCCGCTCATTGCCCTACCTTAGATTTCATTTTAAGACACCAGTGAATATTTGCTCTTCAGCCTCACTGTCTTTGAAGTTTTCTGCAGGTTTTTAAAGGTAGCAATTGGAGGATTTACCAAACAGAGACAGTGAGTTAATGAGCACTTCCTGCAAGGGCTGAGGTGCTGTTAAACTTGGGCTTTTAGGAAACTGGAACTGGAAACATCGCCCCAATGAAGCGAAGTGCCGGCAGCATTCCTGACTCCAGCATCCCTCAGTGGCTGAATTCCTCTCACTCCTTCCCTTCAACTTCTGACACTTCCCAGCCACAGCCTTCATGATCATGAGATCACATGGTGACTTTTTTGGCTGTCGCATTCACCTCGTGGTTTTCAGTGGGGTTTCTCTTGTCACAGAAATCCCAGAATGGTTTGGGTTGAAAGGGATCTTAAAGATCATCTCATTCCAACACTCCAGACCAGGGTCTCCATCCAGCTTGGCCCCATCCAATCCTGCCAAGGGTAAAGAGACAGAAGAGGGGGTTTTGGGATTTGTGCGGGGTTCTGGCTGCAGCAGGATCTCTGGGAAACCTGGATTGTGCTGGAGCTGCAGCAGTGGCCAGGGCTTGAGGCAGGAGTGCTACAGGACACAAGGCAGGGACTGGGGGTAGAAGGTGGCAACTCACAGTGGGAGCAAACTCCAAATCCCACCCCATGCCCTGTTATTTATATCCTGTAGCTTTCCCTGTAGCTATTTGCATTGTTTTCCCCTTTGGAAATAGAGGAGCAGATTGAAAACCCAGGGTGTATCTATAACCATTAAAGTAGATGTTCAGCCTCTAACAATGAACTGCTGCAACTGCCTACTGAATTATGCACAAACACACCAATTCCTTGAAGACTGTGGACACACATAATAAATACCTCCTGTTACCAGCCAGGGGGGTTGACTCTGTAGTTTCTTTTCCCATTTCCACATGGTGGGCCAGGTGGTCTCTCCTGGAAGGTAGCTGAGATGAACAAGGCGTTTGGGAGGCAGCATTAAGTTATGTTTGCAGAGCTTGCTCTTGAACTTCTAGGGAAAATAGTTATAAAAAGTGAAATATACACTGTACACAAACTCTTTTTTTTCTTTTTTCTTGAGTCCTAGCCTAAAGAACTATGAAGTTATGCAAAGTTTTAGAACTGTGCTTGGAAAAGGAGGGGAAGAGGAGCAGATGCTGGCTGAAATGCCTGCTGCATCACGCCTTTTTTCCTGCCCTTTCATTTTTAGGGGCTCCATCACCATTTAGATGCCTGTGACAGCTTGTCTTCTGAGAACAATATAGGCCGAGGAATCGAGTTAGACCTAAGGTCCATCTATTCCAGTATCTTGTCTGTGACAATATTCATTACTGTCTCTTTTTGGGGGAAAGTGTAAGAGCCATGCAGGAGTGAGATATGGAATAATGTGATTCCTTGCCTGGTCTCCTTGGATCTATAATACTTAGAGGCTGACCTCCCCCCTGAAGCACAGGGGGTTTTGTCCCTTCACTGTCATTAATTATGACAGTGCTAGACATAAGAGTGGACGTGCTCGTTCTTCCTGTGGATTTTCTCCTCTTCCATCTCTTGGGACACGTGATCTTGCATCTTGTTTGTCTCAGCAGAGCAGGACCTGCTCCTTACAAACCAGGGAATTACAGAGGCATTGCAAAAGGACAAAGTGCCCTCTCCTCATTATTCTTTATGTCTGATTATAAAGGACCCAGGTTTTATGATGGAGCCCAGAAGAACTTGCAGAGCAGGTATTTGAACATTTTGTTGTGGCTTTTAGCTCTGTGGATTAGTTTGGCCCTTTTCAATGTCTTTCCTTATCTCCCTAATGTAGAGGCTTTTATAGAGCCCCTCAAAGGAATATTAATATGCTCCACACAGAGATTATTTTATTGCAGTATGAAATCCCTTGCACCTCTATTTTTTTATCCATTGTTTTTAAAGCCTCAATATACAGTGGTAATTTTGGGAAGCACTTAAAAGAATAGGTGGGATTTGCTCATAAATCAGTTGTGCTTTGATCTGTCTATTTGCTTCCTTAAGACTCTCTAAAAGGTGATAACAATTCCATATTTTTTATTTCCCCAGCATCTTGCTTTCACCAGTGGCACAGGTGTGTAAGAATCCTCAGTTTTTAATAGGCTCAGGTTTCTCTTCCAGTGTTTGCTTCCACCTTTTGATTAGTGATGCTTTGATGTGTCTATGCTGTGGTTTTGGATGCACCCTCTTCTCTCCCAGTGACTCACTGCACTCACTCAAATCCTCCCTGATAAAGTGTGTAAGCAGCAAATGCAGACTCTGTAATGAAATACAGGAAATATTGCTGTAATATTTGAGATGCTTCAATTTGGAGAGCAAGCAGACAGGGTATGGAGTTTTGGTTTTATTTATTGTGTTGCTCTTTTTGCTCGTGCCGTAAGCCTGTAACAATAAACTGTACTGTGCCACTTTGATTTAGAAGAAGCTTTACTTCAGGAGTGTAACTGCCCTTTAGTTACCATCAGTTCATTCCCAGCACATGGGAAACCATTCCCATATTTTTTCCCTTTGTCCTTGTTGGTGCTTTCCTGTGTGACATTCTCTCCACTCGTATGATCTCTGACCTCAGTGATGCACAAGTCGCTTCTGAGTCAAACTACAGATGAACCCTGCTCTCAACAGCTGCAGAAAATATTACTTGCTGCAAGAGCTGTTTGATGCTGTACTCCCCAGGGAAAGACGTTTGTTTTCCAAAACAAGGGAAAAAACCTTGCTGTGAACAAAAGAGATAAAATATTAAGTATCATTTTGCCACCGACAAAGAATAAAAATAATTTAAGCCTGGCCATGAATGGCTTCAGCAGAGCATAGATTATTTTCAGGTGGAGTGTGTGCTCTGCAATTCAAAGCACAGCTGAACGTTCAGGCTTTTTTTCATTTCAAAATGCATCAAATGTATTTTTATTTATTTTCTTAACCAAAAAACCATGCTTAACAGTACATTTTCTAAGGCTGTTGTTGGCTTTTAATGGCGAGTCAATTTGTCCTTTATCAGAATAGCAACACATGGCTGAACCAACATAAACTCCGTCGACTGTCTCAGGCACGTGGTTGGGCTGCTGGCGTTTGAGTTGAATTGCAGGGAGGTGATAAGGATGCAGCCACCGTTTCATCCAGGTTTCCATTACGGAGCTGGATTGCAGCAACATCCCTCCTCGCCTTCACTATTCCCTTGTAGCCTAAAAGTAAAATAAAATCCTGTTTCAACTCCGGCTGCCTGGATCCTCGCGGGCGAGCGGCGTCCTTACCGATAACCTCGGCAAAACCGAGCGTGTCCTTTGGAGATAGAAACCCTCCACGCTGGTGCTTTAATTGTTGCTTTCCACTTGCTACTGAACGTTTCTGCTCCCCTCCTTGCAGCCCATCCAGTTTCTGAGTTGCATCACGTACGGCTCACAAGCCGATGATGGGTCCTGCCATTCCCATGGCGTCTCCCAGGTCTAGCCGCAGACGCGGTGCGAACATCCCCCCAGGGAACGTAAGATGCTCCGGATTCATCGCCGAGCTCTGGGATGCCATCTGCAGTTCCCAACACTCCCTGCCCTTTCAGGGCAGCCACACTTCCAGCAGGGAAAGTTAATTGTAGCTGTCTCCAACTTTTCTTTCCGGAGTCGGGAATTCGTTACCGTGGCCCACAGGGTTCAGCGTTTTGGCTCGGAGCTCTTTTGATAAATCAGTTACGGACTCTTTTCAGTAGTTGTTTGCAAAGTAAGAAAGTTTGGTGCCAAATGGGGAGAAGATTTCAGAGCAGATACGTGACAAGATAGATGAGGGCCCAATGCAAATATGGATTATGCTTTCTCTGGCTGTCGATGTTGCCTTGAAATTGTGATTCTTCCTGACTTTTGATTGTTTAGAGGCTGCATTGATGTGAAATTCACTTGATTAGATTTCACTGCAGCTTGCATGTTTTGAAAGTTTTATTTTGAGCCAGCACTCATGTGCAGAGTACCTCTTGAGTTATCTGCCATCAACTTCTTTGTGGCCAGTCCAGAAAGAGACCTGCCAGGTCACCACATTGATTTATTTACAGTGGTAGGGCATCATTTTAGCTACTTTTTGGGTTTGCTTCTCATTTCCTTCCCAATTCTGTTAATACTCACTTTCATGAGTACAACACAAAACCAGACAGTCATCTTAATGACAGTGAAACTCTAACAGTGATACACTTGCAGAGCAAGGTGATTTGAGTGCAGTAGGGTAGGCAATTACTGCTGCATTAACATATCCACATCACATTAATGACGGAGTGCCAGGCTCTGGTTTACTTTTGTCTTGCGTGCAGGAAGGGATCATTAGAGTCCCATGAATAATAGAAACCAGAGAAGGGAAAAAAACCTATTAGGGTGTTTTATCTATCTTTCTGCAGTTGTGTTCTTTTTTCTGACAAAATGTCTGCGTTAGTATTCTGGAATAACTCTCAGTGGGAAATGTGATCTGAGCGCTGTTGGGATCAGTGGCAGGACTCCCACTGCTTTCAGCGGTGGTTGAATCAGGACTCTAAGAACTTGGAACACGTCTTGGTAGGTGGCTCCTTCCAGGCAGGTTTTTAATCTTTAAATCAGTAGGAGATGGGCAGGTCTCCCTGTTCACTGTAGCTATGGAGCATTTGCAGGACTTCAGTAGCTGCTGGGTTTAGGCAGATGGAAGGCAGATGCAATGCAAGTGATTCCATGCACATTGACTATTGATAATTCAATATTCTTTCACCTTCAGAAAGTACTTTTTGGTCTATTCTGGTAAAAAATGTATCTATTTAAAAATGCCTTTCTGCATGGATTACAGCTTTATTCCAGGGCTGTGGTTTTATTTTTCACTTGTGGAGCCCAGGCATCATGAAAAGAAAAGGGTCCAGGATGCAGACAATTTTCCTGTGTGCTGCTGTTCTGTCAGCAACATCCAGAGGTTGTGAAAAAGTATCATAATTTCTGCAAAACGTAGAGGAAAAGTTGTTGAAAATTGGATGATTCTTATTTTTCATCTATTTAACCTTTGAGGAAAGTGTGCATTTTTGTCATTGGTTTTGCTCTTTGGACCCATGGGTCCAGGCCAGGACACAGAGCACAGTACAGAAACCTGCTCCTTTCAGATAGCTCAGGAAGGCTGGAATGAATAGGAATGATTTTCACCAGAAAAACCTGTTCACTGCAGGGGACAACACTGGTCTGTCCATCCTGCATGGAAAAAGCCACCTGTGAATGCTGAGGCACGTGAGAGCTGCAGGAGATGTCTGTGGCGTAGAGATCTGGAGCTCCTGTGTACAGCAATTATCCACCTACTCAGAGAAAGGTATGGTTTATAAAATTGGCAATATAGGGAAGAGCAGGTAACCTGAGAGAGGGGACAAGAGATTATTTCTTTGGTTGACTCTTCAGCCCTCACTGATTAGAGATTTCTGCAAGTCTGGCGTGATAGTTCGACTGCAAATCAATCAAGGTGATGAAAACATCCCCTGACTTTGAAAATATCTCAGAGGCTGAGTGGTTTCTGGTTCTGCCATCCCAGGTGGCAATTCCACCTTCCCCACAATGTACAGGGGTGGGGGTGTGGTAGGAGTTTTTACCAAGGTGATAAATTATGGACAGATGCACAAACAGGATCTTTACGCTTGTCAGATGTAAAACGTTATGGGCTATAATATTGCTATTAGGCTTTTTGGCTGAGATCAAGTGCAATGTCAGCTTTGGTTTATGTATCTTCCAAAGCAGCCTCACAACAGACTCAGAGGTTGTGGAAAGGTTCTCTTGGGTTGGTTTTTTGCTTTGTTCTTTTAATGGTTTTATCTGGAAATGCAGTTATTGAAGTGAGTGTAGTTTATCCTTCATATGCTAATGAATTGGCATTTACAAACAAGAAACATAAGTGTCAGTAACCTGATCAGGAGCTGTAAAATAATTCCTATTTATCTCATCTACTCATATCTCAAAGAAGGCCTGGGGGTTCCAGACAGCAATAACATAAATACCAATTTAAGAGGTCTGGTCAATAAAGTGCTCTGCACACACACTCCAAATGTAATTAGTTACTCCATTCTGTTCCCATTGCGTTACCTATGGATTACCTCTATGGATTAAGCCTTCCAGAAATGTTTCTTTCCTGGTGTTTTCCCCTTGCTATAAATCAGGGAGATCAGGAGGCAGATCTCACCTTTG
Organism: Agelaius phoeniceus; assembly: GCF_051311805.1. Classification (NCBI taxonomy): domain Eukaryota; kingdom Metazoa; phylum Chordata; class Aves; order Passeriformes; family Icteridae; genus Agelaius; species Agelaius phoeniceus. The sequence goes on along the minus strand of NC_135272.1, from coordinate 34,305,759 downwards.
GATTTGCCTTCTGTGAAGGTGGTGAGGCCCTGGCACGGGGTGCCTGGAGAACCTGTGGCTGCCCCATCCCTGAAATTGTCCAAGGCTCGTCTGGACAGGGCTGGGAGAGTGGGAGGTGTCCCTGCCCATGGCAGGGGGGGGAATGAGATGATCTTTAAGGTCCCTTCCAACCCAAAAGATCCCATGATTCCATAATTATATGAAATGTACTTTTTCTTTTTGGCATTAATCATGGGAATTCCCCTTGGGAAAAAGAGAAGGGGATTTTAGTGCACATGAGTACTTCCTTGAGCACTCAGGAGAGAGACCTGGATGTCCCATTTGGATATCATAAAACAATTGGAGTCCTATCAAGGTTACTTTGGAACTATTACTCCATTTAAGTAATGCAGAAACCAATTTTTAGTTGTGTTTCTTGCAGGTCAGAGCTGCAGGTTTTCCACCTGGGATGGAGAGTGCCCACCTGGCTTTGTAGTTTGCTGATGGGGAGCATTCACCCTCTCCTTTTCCAGTGCTGACAAACTTGGGGCTAATTATCAACAGGGGTCCATGTTACATTTCTTCTCAAAGCAGATTTTAAGGCCTGAAATCTGTTGAATTGAGAAGCTGAATCTTGAAGGAGTGGGAAACAAAAGAAGAGATGAAAAGGATCTGCAGCATAGGTTTGATTTAGCAGAAATAGGTCGTTCAAGTTTTGTTTGCTTACCTTGGCAGACAGGTATGAGCCAAAAATACATTGCAAAAATAATGAGCTGAAAAACAATAATCCACTGAGGGGAGTGGGTAGATAAGATGGCAATGACAGTCCCCCTTTTCTGAGCTTGGATACTGGGGGGTACTGGTGTAATGTCTGGTGGAATGTTCCCTGCCTGTGGCAGGGGAGTTGGAAATAAGAAATCTTTAAGGCTCCTTCCAACCCAAACCATTCTGTGATTCTGTGATTCCACTGCATAAGTTTAATGTTCAGAAATGGAAAGTTGACAAACTTGGTGTTAGTGTGCTGGCCCAAATCTTCTAGGCCATCTTAACTAATTTTCATTTTATTTTTGCCAAATAAAAGTTGGCAAACCATATCCTGTTGAGACCTATATTTGCATTAGAACAGAAATATTTTGTGAAATTGGTTGAACTTGCCATTATTTAGTTTAAGAAAAATCTAGGGAAAGATGCTATGATGTCTAAATAGCTCATTTCAAAGTTTTTAGAACAGAAGCTCTTGATTTTCATGCGCAGTCATTCCTTCATTTAGAATTCATTTACTTTCATTAGAAGAGTTTTCTAATTTTATGCAAGTGAATGACTCAGATAGGGAGCATTTTGCTGATTGTACAAAACACTCTTTCATGCAGAATTTTCCTGAAAATTTCAGTCTGGCTGTGCTTGTAGTGTCTGCTCTCATACCCCTGCTCTGTCCACCCACTCTTTAAATGCCTAAAACTTGAGGACTTCCACTTGATTTTTCTTTAGACTGTTTCTAAACCAAATGGCTCCACAATGGAGCAATTAGTCCTGGTGTTATTGAAATGCCTCTGCTTGCTTGCTTTCATTTTCCTTCATGTCACCCTAAATATTAGGATGGTTTACAGGCTGGTTTCAAAACAGAGAAACAAAGATGGTAATTTTTTAATTGGTGTGATGAACCTCGTGGTTTTGCTTAGATGGAAGATGCTTAGGAGGGGATCTGTGATGGATGGTGTAGTCCAGATGGTGGAAATATCTTCCAAAGGGTTGGAAAATAGTGTGGAAACATTGGATTTTTAGAGAGAATGATTTCTGATCCAGACAGTGCATGAGTAATATCATTCCATCCTCAGCTGTGCTTTGTCCTTTCCTTCTCTGAAGCCTTTGAGCCCCAAATCCAGGAGGCCTTTGCATGGCGGTCCCGCTCCACCTAAAGCAACACAAAGCCTCTTGTATTATTTTTCCCTTTAAGGGCAGCTTTTCCCCTGTACGACCTTCCCAGAGATCCTTTCATTCCCCAGCAGGTTTTAAAAAGTTAATCAGTGCCTTGTACAGCTCTCAGTGGTAGAAAGTGCTACAACACAGGCTATTTGTTCCTAAATCTCCACTCGACATAAACAGCAGCCAGTAATGTACATCCCCATCCACACACACCCACACACACACACCTCCTTTGGCTGACCTGGTTATTCCTGTGCTCCCCTCAGCCTGCCAGGGCTGTTCAGTTTAAGCAGCTGCACGCACTAAATAATAGAAACATTTAATGTTTTGCTGCTCGAGTGGTGCCCAGAGCAGTTTGGAGCAGCGTGGTCCCAGCGGATGGCAGCTGTGCCGTGCCTGGATGCCAGCCCTGCTTCCTTCCAGCCATTCCAGGGCTTTGGCTGCCACAACTGCAGCGAGGTGCAAGTGAGGGAAGGAACATGTGCTATTTTCTGAACACTCTGAGTGCAAACAGGAGCGTGTGTGTGTGTGTGTGTGTGTGTGTGAGTGTGTTTACACTTCATGCAAATTTAGATGTTCCTATAGTGGCACAAACCTCTTGGTGCTGCCGGAGAAGCTCTCAGAAGTTGTTTTGCTCTGTTGTTAAATTTAATTTCAATGTTTTCCTGTGTCACAGAATGTGTTCTCTGCCTTCCTGCTGGGGAAGACCTTCCCGTGCAGCGCTGGCAGGCTGCGGGCATCCCAGGGGAAGGCAGAGCTGCAGATCAGCCGTGCATCCTCTGACAGATTTTATAAAGAGAGCACAAAGCCCTGGTCCCTCCATCCCCCTCTCTCTCTCCTTCCCCTTGCCTTGGACAGTGCATTTTCCAAACAGAGATGCTTTCCCTTGATTTATCTCTAAGCCTAAATGCCCACGTGGTTGAGTTCTTAAAAAATCTGAAATATCCAACCAAAGAACGTGGCAAACCCCTGTGGATTCCTGGCCAGTGATCTAGCCATTCCGAACAACCTTCATTTAATGCACCCCTCAGCCTTTCCTGGACAGATCCAGCCCCTTGGGAAGGGGTTCAGGGTGGCTCAGGTGTTCTCCAGAGCCCTGCAGAGCAGGGGGTCCCTCTTTATCTGCTGGCAACTTGTCTGCTCCCACGACTTTACTGGAAATGGGGGAGCAGCCCTGCAGAGGGGTTGTTGGCCCCAGGAGAGCTGCCACCCTCTGTGGGATGGGTTGTGTGGTTCCATGGATTTGGAGAGGCTGCAGGAGGCAGAAGCAGTGACTTGCTGCAGGAGGCAGAAGCAGTGAATTGCTGCAGGTGAGAGGGGTGTGGAGGATGGGATGCTCCCAAAGAACTCCTGGTACAAAGTGCTGCCACCAAATGAGGCCAACACTGAACTGCTTCAGCCAAACCCAGTGGATGAGAGCCCCAGCTCGGCAGGGGCTCCCTCTAAATGAAGTGTTCTCTGCTCTTTGTCCAGACAGAAAATTGGAAAATGTCAGCTCTGTTTTCTGATCAAAATTCATTGTCTGCCAGCTTTCCTGAAAGCCATTGGTAATGCCTGGCTCCAGCCTGCATCCACGGGAGTTCTAAAATACAGCACATGGCAAAGAGGAGTGGTAAAATGGGGGCTGCTCTCCTCTTGTAGGGGCTATTACTCTCCCTGCCTCCCCTGTGGGTGCCTGGTGTGAGTGTGGCAGCTTCTCTAGATAAAGAATGTAGTTTCCCCCAAAAGAAGAGGAATTTATTATTTTTGCTACATGGGGAACCTGACATCTGACAAGTATTTCCTTCTCCCAAGCTCTGTTCTCCTTTTCTGTACATAAATATAGTGCTTGTGCCCTTCCAAACGTCCCAGCTTTCCTGAAAACTCCCGTGTTGTAGCCATCAGATTGGCCCATGCATTTTTAATGCAGTCTTATTGACTGGATTCAGGAAGCATAAGGATAAAACAAATCGCTGTACTACGAAGGAAAAAGCCATTTGGCCAAGTGCATCTGCTCACCTTTGATTTATTTTAGCAACTTTCTCCTATATTTTCAGTCTATTCCCTCCCCTTAAAAACAATCTATTAGTCTTCTAGTATTTTGGCATTTGCATCTGCAGTCTGCTTCTCAGCCTATTCCATATTCACATTCCTTTGATATATACATGTGAAATAATGACCCAGAGCTGAAAAACTAGCTAAACCTGGTTTCTGATACAATCCCCCTGGTATTTAATTGTACTTTCTTTGGCATCTAAAATGATGGTTTGTGTGATTGCTATCTAAACGTACAGTAGTGTATCCTGGAGGAGCTAATCGTCGTGTCCGAGCCGGGAGTGTGAAACCAGGCTGAACAAAGCCCCTCCAGATAAATGAGCTGTGTGCTGTTTGCTCAGCACTGTGGCTAACCTCAGCCTTGCAAGTGCTGCCTTGGATAAATGCTGCTGAGGGAATGTAGAAATCCATTCAAACTGGAAGGTAAAATTCCAATTCCAAACCTTGGCTGGCTCCCGAAGCCGTCCAGGCTGTTCCTTCTGCCATCAGGTTGAGGTGTGCAAACTTCCAGCTGGGTGAGAAGAAGGAGCCTCTGAAGAGGGGTTTTGTGTGGGTTTGCTGGGTTTGTAAGTAAGTGTTAATCTCCTCTGCCATCTTCAAGCAGGATTCATTAGAACGTGGTGGAGCATGGTCCTGAGAGCAGCAGCATGGAGGAGCCATCCAGGGGCACTTCTGGATAAGCCCAAACTTCTGGGATGCCCTTTGGGGTATGGACTGGTGTGTTAGCTTTCCACACATTGCTGTGAGGTACTTATGGCCAGTCCACCCCTTCCAGGAGCAAAAATATCAGAGTCACAGAATGCCACGTTGGAAGGGATCTCAAGGATCACCTGGTCCAACTCTTCTTGGCAAAAGTAGAGTGTGGACAAGCTCAGCACCAGCTGAATCTTAAAGTGTCCAATTTTGGGGAATCCACCACTTCACAGGAGATATTGTTCCAATGTTTATTCCAATGATACATAATGATTATTCTCATTGTGAAATTTTTTCCTCTTGTGTCTAAGTGGAATCTCCCCAGGAGTAATTTGTAGCCATTACCCCTTGTCTCATGAAAAGGGAGTCTCCCTCTCTGTAGCCATCCTTTAAATACCTGAACATGGTGATGAGGTCTCTCCTCAGCCTTCTTTTCTCATGGCTGAACAAACCCAGGTCTCTCAGCCTTTCCTCATATGACAGCTTCCCACTCCTGGGATCATCTTTGTGGCCCTTCTCTGGACCTCTCCAGCCCATCTACTTTTTTTTTTTCATAATGGGAACCAAAACTGAGCACAGTATTCCAGTGTGTCCTAACAAGCAGTGGGATAATGACCTTTTACCTCTGCTGGGGATGCCCTTGCTGGTACAACCCCCCTGTTTGCTCTCTTGGCCACAGCAGCACCCTGGTCACTCACACTGACTTGTCCAAATATCAGCAAAAATTAGCTGAAAAGGAAAAAATAGAGGAAAGAATGATCATATGGAAGTCCAAATGCTCCGACAGCCCTGGTCCTTCCAGTCCCATCCCAATGTCCCTGGAGCAAACAAACCCAAAGCTCCCTGTCTGTCTCTTCCCTAAACTACACACGCTGTGGTGCTTTTCTGCATTGTGCTGCTGCTGGGAGCCTGTGAGGCTGGTGCTCCACATCCTGATATAAATTGTTATCAGCAGCATAATAAAGAGTGATACACAGCGCCGCGCCGGCCCTCGCGCGCCGCGAGCTTTTATGCTGCTTGTTTAAATCCAGCTACAATATTGCTGCAACTTCACAAGATACTGCTGCTTTTTAGCCTAATGGGAATGATATGGTTTGTTCCCAGCTGCCTTCAGAGCAGAGCTGTGCTGTGGGGTTGGACAACTGAACTTGCAGCCTCACAAGGTTGGTGCTGACCTGGGGACTTGGAGCGGATCCTTCAAGGGGAGCAGGCAGGACTGGCAGGGAAAGTCACCTAAAGATGGTTGCAGGGGGAGGGTATCATCATGCTGTTGCAATTTGCACTGTGGGAAAGGATAGCTTGTGAAAAGATAGAAAAAAGATTCAGTGGAATGTAAATCCTCCTGCATTAGGATGCATTTCCCCTAAAGCATCCCTTAACCAAATGGGCTGTGAGGTTCCTTTTGTCTCAGGCAGTGTTTTCTGTTTAAGTGATGGATGTTTAATTCTGTGATGTGTCCTTAAGAAAAAAATAGTGTGTCTGTGTTCAGCATTGACCTAAAGCCAATAGAGAGAAAGGTTTTGCAGATTTTTGTGTCCAGTATCTTCAGGAAATAATGCTCCTTAAAATATATCTTATAATAACCTTAAGTGGAGAAAATTGAAAAACATCATTCATACTTTGATGTCCTAAAGTATGAAATCAGAACTGCTTACTAGCAACTAAATTCCATCCCTTGACCATAGAAAGAGGCAAGATTTAGGAACATGCTAAGATCAAATAAAAGGGGGTCAGCTTTGTGGAGCAGTGGCTGTGGGATTCACTGGCACATGGGAGTGATGAGTGCAGCTCTGAGCTTGGTGTTTCCCTTACAAGCTGACATTCCCACTGAGGGCTGCAGGGCTGTTTGAAACCCTTGAAAAAGGCTCTGCACCAGCTGCATGGGGAGCTCAGTGGTCAGAAAATGTCCCTAGGACATGGGACACCTCAGTTCCAACCCCTCAAACTACAGCTCCCTCTGAGAGTTTGGCTACAGTGCTTCTGTAAAGCAGAAATAAAAGCACTCCTGTGTCTCAGTATGGCATTCTGAGCACTACAGACACCCCAGACTGGAGTTTCAAAGGTGTTTAGATGCCTGATGATTCAGTTAACAATTTGGAAAATCACTCAGGTGCCCAACTTGTTGGCTTTGTTCAGGGTTTAGTCAGCCAGTATTGGCTGATAGACCCAGATAAATAGACCTGGAGAGATTTTCACTTCATGGCACAACTTTTAGAGGAGAATTTTAAGGCTCTTCATCTGCCATGGGAAAAGGAAAGTTTGGGAAATAGCTGCAAAGCGTGGTTAGACCCCTACTGCAGGTTATGATTATTCCTTGTGAAAATCCACATGGAAATGTTGCTCTGCAGAGCCCTGCTTAGGAATCTAAACACTGACAAGTTCACCACAGACTGCAGGAAATTTGATACACAAAATCTCTGGCCTGACCTTTGAATGACCCCAATCCTGAAATATTTAGTTTGTTGTACACAGTCTGCTTTAATTCATTTCAGAAGAAAACCTGTGTACCCCAGAGCAGAGAACCTGGCCAGGTGTGAAGGGCTGCAGCTGATGTGTGCCATCACCTCTCCAGCTGAACTCCCAAAGTCTGGGGTTGCATCTTCCTTCCCAAACCAACTGCTTGGGAGGCTGGCTGTGAAGAATTTGAGATTATGTCTCTTTGTGTGTATGTACAGGAAGATTTTTCTGAACCAGGCAGAACTGAGATGGTACCAAGGGTGCTCTAAAGCCTTATGGATGTGGAAGATTTGGCCACAGCTTTATCATGATACTACTACTACTAATATATATATGTATGTACTACTAATATATATATGTATGTACTACTAAGATATATATATATGTATATATATATGTATGTGCTAGTAATATATATATGTACTTTATGCTGAGGAAATGTGTTCATCTTTTACCAGTCTGTTAACATTCAGGGTGTGGTGAGTTTGCCTTCAGCTTCTTTAGGAGGGAGTAGAGGAGGCTTTTTTGGTAACTGTGTGTTGTTGAACTCACAATACCTTGCTGGTGATTGGCTATAGGCAATAATCTGGTCTTTTTTTGGAATATGTTGCCCAGAGAAGCTTTGGCTGAGGTGTCCCAGGTTGGATGGGGCTTGGAGCAACCTGGGATGGTGGAAGGTGTCCCTGCCCATGGCAGGGGTGGGAATGAGATGATCTTGAAGGTCCTGCTCTATGAGTCCATGATTTATACCCCCAAGTCTTGCTTGAATTCCTTCTCCAAAGATATCTGGAGGAAGATAGTACAGTTCTCTTTCTAGGGAGAGAGGTGGATTGAGCTCCTAACTGAACACCTCACCTGCTCAAGGCTTCTAAGGTGGGAGCATAATTGGCAAATTTCACCTAGAGATTGTGGAGAGGAATAGAGTCCCCAAGGATTCAGTTCTTTCTCCTCTGAGCAGGAGCAACTGAGCTCCCACCTTCCAGGCCTCCTTCAAGCTCTCTAGGTCAGGAGGCAGGAACTGAGGCCATGGATTTGGAGGGAATGGCCATTTTTGACTTTAACAAAATCTGCCTGTGCTTCCCTAATGCCTTCTCTGAGTGCTGTAGCACTGAGGGCATGGTCCATCAGGTTTTAGCAGGCTGTAAAGGATTCCCAGCATCCCTGGTGCATTTTTATGTACCTTAATCAGCCCTGTACCTGTGTTTTTATTGCTGCAGGATCCTGCTGCTGGAGCAGTGATTTACTTTGTGTTTTATGCAGCACCCTTTACACCTGCTTGTGTCTCTGAGGAAACAAACCTACAGAGGGGTGCCCAGAGCACAGCACTGACCCCGTCCCCCAAAAACCTGGAGAAGCAAGGAATGGGCCACCCCTGTCCTGACTCCCAGGTGTTATTGCAGTCATGCTCCTCCTGGATTGATGCAAATGGATGCAGAGAAGATGAGTGACTCATCTGATTCCCATCAGAGCTGGGTAAGGACTTGCAGGCCTGTTCTATACCCCAGAGCATCCCTCCTCAGAGCCTGCCCTCTGCAGAAGTATTAATGCATCCCCTTTTCTTTATGGCTTTAATTATTGTGTGCACTGGGCACGGTGAGAAGTGGATGTCTTTGTGTTAAGCAGCTAATTAATGTTTGGAACTTCGTCTCTGTTTGTTGTAGGGGTTTGCAGGAAACTCCTCTCAGCTACAATAGAGTTTGTGAAATATGTACTGTAGATCCCAAATGTTAGAGACAAAAAGATGAGGTGCTGCTAAGGGCCATCAATGCACATTGACTCCTTTTGGCCCCACATACATCAAAAAAATGAAGTGAAACCCTTTGCTGGAGGACTGATTGCAGCTGAGGCACCTTCTTTAATCTCCCATGTGCGGGATGCTTTGTGAGCCAGGAAGGCTATCAAGATACAGTTGTAGTTAACATTTGCTTTTTAGATAATGTGCACAGTTTATTTTGGCTAGAGTTCATTGAATATGAAATTTTTGTAATTAAGATACTTAAACCTGCAATATTTTGTTTTCTGCAGTACTTTTTTTTCCAAATTGGCATAATTTCTGTAGCATTTATTACCCAGTAAACAACTACTGCAAGAAAGAGCAATTTCTCCCACTGCATTTTTTTTTAATCTGTTTTTAACCTTTCTGGTTTTGTGCCTTGTTAGGCAGTGTTTTCTTTTCACGAATGTGTTTGAGCAATCACAGAATAAAAATAAAGAAAAGTAGATATTAAAGTCCCTATTCCTAAGGTAATTAAATATCAGTCTTCTATTAATTTGTTTTAACATGCACATCTGAATGAATTCATCTCTGAACACCCCACAAAACAATGTAAATCAGTGACTCATCACAGGTATGATGTTTCTCTTTTGTCCTTCAGAAGAAGCCAGACTCTTAAGACATTATGTTTTACATATTTAGAGGTATTATAGGCTTCTTTCAGAGATGTTATCAGCCTCCTGAAAAAGAAATAAGAGAATAGATGTGAAAAAATGTCCTTGGTGTAGATGGTGAGCCAAAAGAATTCATAGTTCTTGGATGTTCTTTTTATTTTTAATGGTACATAAAAAGAATTTACTGAAAAAACTTGGTTGTGCTTTATATCTTTCTGTCATGGATCCTTAGGATGAAGCTCTAAAACCAAACTGAAATTTTATTAAATTGATGAACAGCAAAACCCTGTAGCTCTGTATAATCTCAACAGATTTTCACGTGAGAAAACATTGTTAAAATAAGTCAAAACAAAAGGGAGAAAACTGCTCCCATTCTGGTTGTGTTGGGAGGGGTTAAGAGGGATAAAATCACTTTTCAGAGTGATTGCTGGGAAAAAATGAGATTCTTCAGAGCACTCAGCCTCTGGTAGGGGAGGGAATATGCAGATTGTTGTGGCACTGTGAGTTTATTATTTATGGAGGGACATCCAGATGAGTGCAGGAGGAGTGTGAAATTGAAGAACAAATTAGGGGTAAAAGGTTATTTATTTTCCAGCTAAATCCTCTTTCTTTTGAATATTATTAGTAATTCAATTTTTAGCTAGGAAGCAGCCCAGCCTGAATGCAGTGCACGAGGTGAGTGGGGTCCCATCTCCTCCCCTGTGCCTGTGTGTCAGGATTTACAGCCCAGGAGAACAACTCACTCGTGAAAATACAGATTTTTCTTCAACTGCTCCAGTTAATTCTCTGTTGTCCAAAGCATAACTGTGAGGAGTGTTGAAACCATGCCAGCCTCCCTGTATGTCACAAAAGGGATTGCTTAAATCACTCTGCCAGGTAGCCCCTGCTTCCCCTGGGCTGGCAAATAGCTCCAGCTCCTGGTCCCTCAGAGGAATTCATCTGCAGATGGTGTCTGCACCCAAAATTTGGTGTGGTGATGACTTTTTCTCACAGTTTAGTCCTTACATTTAGCTGTGAGGTAGGTAAATGGTGGGGGTAAGGCTCTTCTCCCAGTTAACAAGAGACAGGACAAGAGGAAAATGCCTCAAGATGGGATGGTTTAGATTGGAGATTTGGGGAAATTTCTTCACCCAAGGGATTGTCAAGCATTGCAACAGTCCCCATCTCTGGAGGGATTTAAAGGACAGGTGGATGTAGCACTTGGGGACACGGTGGTGACCTTGCAGTGCTGGGGGAACAGTTGGACTCAAGGAGCTTGGAAATGTTTTCCAGCCCTAAAGATAAATGTGGTCAGCCCAGCAGGCCCCAGCAGAGCATTTGCTTCTGTCACAGTACCTGGAGGTCCTGGAGCAGGTGACAGCCTGGGGGAAGGTGCATGTGGGACCTCAGTGTCACCTGCTAGGTGTGCCTGGCTGCAGGGGAGAGGAGCCCCTGTGCTGAAGCACAGCTTGGCTCAGCAGTGGTGCTGGCTGCAGGAACAGGGCATCGATCCAATGCTCAGCATCCTCGGTGCTAATTAGCAGCAGGGATTGCTGGAGGGCAGGAGGGTGCCCAGGACTCCAGGGGTGTAGTTTGCCCTTCCAGAGCAATAAATCCATATTGGTTAAACTGCCTTTGTTAAGTGTTTGTGGAATCAAAAGCTGTGCCTGTGAATTTGTGTGAAGTGAGGTCTGTGTTAGCACATCATCACAGAGAGGGGCAACCCTGCTCAAGGAGATGCTGTGGATACTAAAGCTCTGAGAATCTGGGATTGTATCCTTGTACAAGGAGGGCAGGACATGAGGAACAGGCCTTGCCAGGGATGCAAAGCACTGCAGGGAATGGTGAGGATGGGCTGTGAGTTTATTCCAAATAATGACAAAATTTGTGTGAAGCTCCACAAATGTAAATCTAAGCTGCCCAATAAAAGGATATAGCAATTATTCCTCTACTGTTGGAATGACAGCTAACAAGACAATAAACAGCTGGAGAATATACATGGCTTTAAATGACCATCATCTCTTACACTCAGAAAATAATGTAATCTCCTCACAGCTTCCATATCCCTGAAGTATGTGCGAGTCATTAGCTGTTATGATGTACATAACCATCCTTTCATTTTGAGGCCTTTTCTTTATTCATTTTCTTCATTGCACAACACAAAAGATCTCAAACTACATGCTGGTTTAGGCCAAACAAAAATTGCTACTAAGAATAAAAGAAAATCTATCATTTATTTGCTGCTTAGGAAAGCAGCTAATACAAATCCTCGATGCCTCTGCCAGGTACTTCTGTAATTCTGTCCTTTATGCTCCTTTTTTCCCCATAATTTCACAATCCCATTCAATTCTTTTTAATCTGTATTAGATGTGTTTACATTAAATCCATTACAGGCTCTTAAGGAGTTTGCTGGGGTTTTCCACACTTCATGAAACAGAGGTAGCAGTGCCTGTGCTCCATCTAAAAGTGGGATGAGCCAAGACTCAGAGGCAGGAGAAGGTGGGTGGGTTGTTAGCTAATGGGTTAATAATGACACCAGGCTGGGCTGTGTCCTGCTCAGAGCCTTTGTAGCTCCATCTGGGAAATTGTACAAGATGGGTTTGCTCAGCCACAAACACACCCAGCACAATGGAGCTGAAAATGAAAACCCAGGATAAAAGAAGCAATGTATTAGTTCACAGACAGCTGCAGTACAAAGCTCCCAGGAAACAGAGTTTTGGAGAATTGTGAAAGTTTTAGGAGGTAAAGTGGGATGGCTGGAAGTGATTTATGAACAATCAGAGATGCTGTGCCTCAAAGAGGGACTTCTCAGAAACTGAGGCTAAAAGCATATGTTGAAAGTCCAGAGCAGAGAAAGAGGAATACAGAGCTGAGTTAAATGTGAAAGAACAAAGATAAGCTGGAGTTGGAGTCAGCAAAAAAAGAAGAAAAAGAAACTTCCTTAGAAATAATCTATAAAGGAGAAGGAAGTTCAAGGTGGAGAGCAGGCCTATAACAAATTACGAGAGGGGTCTATTTAATAGGAATTCAAATGGCTCTGGTGCTAAAAAACTTTCTGAACATTTCTATAGTGAAAAGAAAGATTAGTTTCTGGCTCCAGAGAATTAGTATTGATCGTCATTTGCTTTTGATGGGGCCATATTTTGCCCAGTAGTTGTGAAGGAGTGTAATGTGTGTTACCTCTGGCATCCAAAAATATCCCAGAGGTAATAAATGTGGATGGAAGTGATGAAGGTGAGGAGGAGCACAGTGAGAGCCCTCAGATCTTAGCAGCTGAGGAAGGCCAGTGGAGTTCCAGGGCCCAAGGAGTTAAACTGCTGACTCAGCCCTGGAAGAGCTGATGGGCACGTCTAACATTTAGAGGTGCAAATGTTACAAGCCTTGATCTAATTAGCACCTTCTGAAGCAGGAGCTGGGGCAAGCCATGGGATGTCTGCCTGGCTGAAGTGATGGAGAGTGTCTAGAAGGGTGCCAAAAGTGTGACAATACGCCCAGCTTGGCATTAAGTGAGATTTTTCAGCAGAAGGATGTAAGAGAGCACCCTTGGGCTGGCTCCTCTGGCAGCAGGACGTGCCTATGGCAGCCACACACCCTCCACTGACTCTTTTATTTCCCCTCTTGCTTCTTCTTTAATGTAGAAAGAAATCCTTTTCTGCCATTTGAAAGAAAACTTTAAAGGTAGACACAGTGATGTTGGTCTTCTGCAGAGGAATGAACTTCACCTGCAGAGATTTAATTAGCAGACTCTAGGTAAACAAAATGGACAAATTACAGTAGAGGGGAGCTGATAAAATTGGAGGAATCGTGGGTTACCTGGTGGAAATCTAATAGACTATCAGTTTGAAAACAGTATGTAAAGTGATTCTGGCAGTTCCATTTGAAAAGTATCTTCTATCATCAGTGAAATAAATGGAGCTAAAATCAGTGGTGTTAGAAGGCTAATGAAACCAAGTGCAGCAAGGAATGCAACTTTACAAAGAGCAAATCCCACTAAGAAAGTGTTCTGTGCCTTCAAACAGAATCACTGCCTCTTTTGGCAGCAGGTAATGTAATTAATGTCATAAATTTGGATTTTTCCAAAGCATTTGGTATCGCATTTCAAGAAATCTATTTGACAAATTAGTTTAGCGAGGGCTGCAGTGTGAAGCACAGCCGGGAGACCGCACAGCAGAAGCTGAATGATGGATAGCCAAGGATTGCAGGCAGGAGAGGCACCTAATGGGGTTTTCTGGAAAGGTGCTAGGTCCAGTTTTAGTTAACCTCTTCATTAATGAGCTGGGAGAGGGAGTGTAAGTGTGCAAATTAATGATCTCGGTTGGAGAAGATCCGCAGATAATAAAGGAGGGGGAAATAAGGAACGTGGGCAAAAAGATAACAAACTGCCTTCACCTTGAAAATAGAAATGCAGGTGTTCCTAGTGCTCAGCAGAGCTGTGTGGGAGCACAGCTGGTGCTGGAGGAACAGACTGAGAGAGCAATAGAAAGGACAATTTAGATGTAAGTTGGTGATGAAGTATGAAACTATGAAAAATAAATATAAAATTGTGGTGTATGTGGCAGCATTTCATCATGGTGAAGAGGACGTGGCAGCGTGACTCACATCTCTCAGGACACTGGGTAGTCAGATGGGAGGAAGTATTAAAATGTACACTGTGAAAAATATTCTTATATTGGCAGGTGGATGGTTGAAGTGATATACTGGTGTTTTAGCTGTATCCTGTACTTCTCTCAAGTCAAGAAACAAGTAGTTTTAGCCTGGATTTGCTAAGCCATAAAAGCCACACAAAATGCAGACTGGGAGGTAAATCACACAGATGACAAAAGGGATGAAAAGGAGGAGGAACAAGTGCAAAGCCTGATGCTTGGTACATGCAGTTTCCAGTTCTTGTGAGTGAATTTTTCTCTTCATAGAGAGTTTATTCATTTGTGATCTGCACTTTCTGAGGCACTTCCCAGTTGATGAGCACTGTGAAGTGACATCTGAAAGATTTGGGAATAAGGAAAAAAACCCTACAAACAACAATAGGGAAAAATTTAAAAAAAACCCTAAAAACAACAGTAGGGAAAAATGAAAAAAAAAAAAGGAGATCTAATTCAGAGTAACAATATTCTGGGGTTATCTCAGTCAGCTTGCAAACCCTCTTTGTGTGATAGCAGAGGGTGCAGAGATTCCTGTGAAACAGGTGTCTCATTAAATTAGGCTTATGTTTGGAAGGCTTGAGAGGGATTTTTTGGAAGGAGTAGAGATAAATGGATATAACAGTCCTGGGCAATTGTTAGTTCAGAGCAACCATCAAAGCCCCCAAAATGTTATTTTTGGTTGCAGATGGCAGCTGAGAGAGAGCTGAGTGAGCTGCTCTGGTTGTGTGCTGAGGGGCTGGGTGGTGAGGAGCACATGGGATGGAGAGACACCAGCTCACCCTCTCCCTGTTCTACAGAAAATTGTGTTTATCCAGGGACTTCATTAAGTGGCACGATGTTTGAGCAGGGAGGGAGCTTGCAATTCAGCTGTCATCTCTGATAAGAACACCAACAAACCAGCAGAAGTGGATCCCATCATAGGCTTTTTAACCACAGGAGTGAAGATTACAGAATTCAACCTGTGCTTTCTCTGGGAAGGCAGATAACTGTCCTTGGAGAGTTGCTGCAGTGTAAGGTTACCAAGATTTTCCTTAAGGATAAGTTACCCTTCTAGTACCTGAAGGGAGCCTACAGGAAAGATGGAGAGGGACTTTTTTACAAGAGTCTGGAGTGACAGAACAAGGGGGAATGGCTTCAGACTGAGAGAGCAGGTTTGGATTAAATATGAGGAAAAAATTCTTCCCTGTGAGGGTGGGCAGGCCTTGGCATAGGGTGCCCAGAGCAGCTGTGGCTGCCCCTGGATCCCTGGAAGTGTCCAAGGCCAGGTTGGACAGGGTTTGGAATAGCCTGGGGTAGTGGAAGGTGTCCCTGCCCATGGCAGGGGGTTGGAACAGTCTGAGCTTTGAGGCCCTTTCCAACCCAGGCCATTCTGGGATTCTGGGATTCTGGGATTCTGGGATTCTATGATTCTATGATTCTATGATTCTATGATTCTGTGACTCCAATCAAATTCATACATAAACTCTCCTTACTGGTTTCAATCTAATGCCTGCAACTTAGACTTTATGAGAATTTAGACTTTTTGAAGTTGCATTTAGTATTTCCCTCAATTTGGCAAACAACACAGGTTCTGCTTTAGTCTGTAAGTGCTGGTGAATTGTTCATTCTTCATAATTTATGACGTGCAAATTGCTCCTTAGGTCTCCCAGCATTGTTCCTGTCCCTTCCTTGGAGTTTTCTGTGAATTTGAGTGGCTTTTTAAGGCAGGACATGTGGCATGCAGTAATTTCCAAGCAATCTGAGGCATTTCTCAGTGACCCAGGCTTGTCACAGCTGTACTTTGCAGGTTTTCTTTGCTGTGTTTCTCATGGTCCCCACCATGTCTTGGGCATTTTCACATAACAAGGAAAGCCCTGAACTCATGTTGTATTCACAGGAAGAGTTTTACATTTTACTCTTCATTTTCAGGAAGAGTTTATGCTGGTGGCAGGCAGGGCTGAGGCTGGTCCCACATTTCCCCTTGCAGGAACTCCTCATTCTGCTGCTGCCACTCTTTCCTGGGGACACCAGGAAAGCCCTGCTGCCTCTTCCTGCTCACACATCCATGGTGCTCCTCTGGCACCTGCACCTCGGGCTATCCCTGAGGAACAGCATCCATCATGGGGTGCATTCCAGCAGGACTTTCTCCAGCAGCTCTCTGCCTCTTCTCCCATTTTCACTCCTTTCTTACAGAGCAGGAAAAGCCTTTTCAAAACATGATGGAAGGGAGCTGTGATGGCACTAGTGAGAGATAACATTTTGGAATGGCTCCTGGGAAAAGGACAGTTCTCAGGTTGCTGTTGTTAATTACTGCCCCAAGATGTGCAGGATGTCTCTGTTTCAGCCCGTGCAACTGAGGAACGAGTCTGGACTCTTCACTTTTCGGTCTTGAGGTTGTTTATTAATTCTTATCTATAAAATTTTCTTTCTGCCCAGCTGAGGTCTGCTCAGCAGGGCAGCCACAGGCACTCTGACCGCCCCTGAGGCGGTGTTGTCTTTTTAGACTACAAACTACATATAACATATTTACACTTAATTCCCAATATCACCTATGTTAGACAGTGCACTTCTATTCTAAATATAACATATTTACAATAATTTCCAATATCTATCAGCTATGTTAGATAGTGAGCTTCTATTCTAAATATAACATATTTACACTTAATTCCCAATACCTATCACCTATGTTAGACAGTGCACTTCTACTCTAAACCAATCCCAAACATCACTGCAGAAAATGGAGAACAAGAAGAAGAAGAAGAAGAAGAAGAAAGGCTAGACATGCCCAAGTTCCTCCATCTTGTCCCCATAACCCCCATACCAAAAATCCTAAAATCTACATTTTCACCCTGTGATCATTTTGTTATTACACCATTCAAACCTCTGTGACTTTCAGGTCCTAAAGCTGGTAACTTGCTCCAGGGGTCACAATCAAACCCACAGGTGCTCTGTGTGCCAGGGTCTCTGAGCCCCCCGTTGGGGTCCTTGGCAACTCTGGGCACCCGGAGGGATGCACTGAGTTCCAACAGACAGTGGGAACTCACAGGAGGATAAGTGATATTTGCTTCCTCAGCATTATTTCCATGGCTGCTGGGGGGAATTTGCACGAGGCAGGTGCAGTTTCCCTGCCCTGGAATGCAGAGTGCTGAGGTGCATTTGCTGTAGGTCCTTGTTTGATCTTTTTTCTTTTCAAGTCCAACCTGCTGCTGCATTCACTTGTCATAATCCACTCTCTTGTGTAGCCATTCACAGGGGCTGGTTTTGTCCTGCCTTTTACAGCCCTCTCTGTAGGCACCATTAGTGTGTGAATGCAGAAACAGCCCTTTCAGGATGCATCATTATTAGGTTCAGTGTGTGATAAACCTTTACCCAGCAGATGCATTAGGGAATTCTTTGTTGCATATGAATCACTTACCTGAGCAACTGTTGCAAAATACTTTTTAAATTAAAGGACATGAATGGAAGTTTTTGCAGTGCCTTTCTCCATAAATTAGATGGTTTTGTACATGTGTGCTACTGAGCAGGAAACCAAAGGAAATATTTATGAGTGGTAGTAATAGTTAATTCTTTTAAAAGCACTATAAACCCACATGCTCCAGGTCACATGGCAAACCTCAGCTCACATAAAATCAGAAGGATCAGTCTATTATGGACAAGATATTCCATATGGGGAGATGGGGAGTTTGTGCATCCTCCAGAGTGTCTGAATCTGTCTGCTTTTGCTGTGGCAAAGCAGCTCCTGTCTCCTGAACGTGCACTTGTC
The DNA here is from genome assembly GCF_051311805.1 of Agelaius phoeniceus. Classification (NCBI taxonomy): domain Eukaryota; kingdom Metazoa; phylum Chordata; class Aves; order Passeriformes; family Icteridae; genus Agelaius; species Agelaius phoeniceus. The sequence continues at coordinate 34,287,924 of NC_135272.1, read as the reverse complement.
TCATTATTCCTATTTAGTGAAGGCCATAAAGTGTTGGAATTTATGTCCTGGAGAAGAGAAGGCTTTGGGGTGACCTCATTGCAGCCTTCTAGTGTCTGAAGGGAGCTGGCAAGAAAGGTGGAGAGCTGATTTACAAGGGCCTGGAGTGACAGGACAAGGGGGAATGGCTTCACACTGAGAGAGAGTAGGTTTGGGTTGGGGATTAGGAAGAAGTTTTCCCTGTGAGGGTGGTGAGGCACAGGGTGCCCAGAGCAGCTGTGGCTGCCCCTGGATCCCTGGAAGTGTCCAAGGCCAGGCTGGACAGGGCTTGGAGCAGCCTGGGACAGTGGAAATTGTCCCTGTCCCTGGCAGGAGGTTGGAACAAGGTGATTTTTAAGGTCCCTTCCCACCCAGGCCATTCTATGATTCTGTTCCATTATTCTGTGACTGTTCTCATCAGGTTTGCCATTCAGCTGAGCACGCTGTGGTGGGGACAAGAAGTGTCACCTCTGCTCCAGCCAGTGTCACTGAGGCCATCCCAAGCTGTCCCAGAGAGCTGCCTGTGACCAGCCTATTCCTGCTGGGAAATCACAGATGCCTTGGCCCTGGGAGCTGGGATCCTTTGCAGTTGGATGCTCTTTGTACTACTAAACTGAAGATTCTGTGAAATCAATTGGGAGGGGGAAGAAAAAAAATCAATGCCTGGTTTTTCAGGATGAAAAGGCAAGATAGCTGCACAATTAAGCACTGGAACACATTTTCCACACTCTTGCTGTCATGTTCTCCTGATTCCGTGTCTTGGCTGTTCATCAGAAATAATTAAACTCTCTCCCATGGGCAACAATTACTTGCTTAAAATATTTGAGTAAAAAAGAATGCATTTATAATTACCTACCCTTTTTGAAGGTGAAAATGGAGATTATCTTTTGATGAAATAAATGTATGTGGGGAGACTTGCTAAGGAGCAGAGCACTGCATCCTGTGGCAGTGGGGAGGGTGTTTGGCATGGGATGCAAAGGGCTCCATGGTGTATCCCGAACTCTGGTGTGTGTTAGCTCAGCTTGAAAGAACTGAATGAAAAACCTGAAAAGGTTTTGATTTCAGAGTTAGGCCCAAGTCTGAGCCCCTGCCCATGAGTAAGAGGTGTTTATTCTGGCAAATCTGCATATGGACTTGACATTTTTAAGCAGCAGGAATGAAGCAGGAAACATATCCAATTTGTACCTATCAAATATGGCCCTTTTATTTAGTCACACCATGTCTTCCCTTTTCATGCTAAGAGTTGTCTTTATTCCTTTTGACTCTTACTCTCAAGGGACTTGGTGCTTTGAAAGTGTTTTATGTTTCAGAGCAGCCTTTTTCCCCCTCAGATTTGTTTACTGATCCATCCTTGGTAAGACCTTTTAGTGAATGTGATAGGAAGGTTATTAAAAATAAAATATTCATCAGGAAATCAGCCATAAACATGTGGGCTGGTTAAAATTCAGTTCTTAATTCTTTCAACCTTGACATCATTTTGCCTTTTTACTTAATATCTGTGTATACAAATTTCTGAGCTAATTTATTTTATCAACTTATGCTTATTTCAGTTGTTCCTACGACTCGCTCTTGCCTGCAATGTCAAATAACATGACAATGTTAAAAATGACAATGACAAATGGAGGGTTGTGACAGATTGGCTGAATTTGAATGTCTCTTACTGAGAAAAATGTTTCAGGAGTGCCATTAATTGCTTTCACAGCAGTGAGATATGTTTGTGCATCTTGTCTGTCACTTGGTGCCTGTTCCTGCTCTTCCCATGTGGAGGGGTGACAACTCCTTCCTCTCCATTGCCTGGAACAATGGTGCAGGGCAGGGAGTGTGGGAGAGAGATATGGGAGGGAAAGCAGAGAAAGTTGGTGCTGGGCAGAGGTGGGAGCTGGATTTAGCTGGAAAAATAAATGAGAGTGGGAATGGAAGGTACTGGAAAGGCATCTCCAGGAAGTAGGGTGACAGCAGTGGCAGTGAGTGACTCCCCTGGGAGCTCTGCTGGGCCACACCATTTCCATTGCACCATTCCCACTGAAGCCATTGGTAATGCTCATTCTGGTGATTTTGTTCTTCATTTTCTACTTCAGTTCTCTTACTTCCTCCCACAGGCTCTTCCTCTTCTCCTTTCAGCATCCTTCTGTTTTCTCCCACTGCTATTCCTGCTGCAGCTCTGGTGCTCACACTGGTGGGGTTGCTCACTCAGACCTTCAATCCTGACATGGGAGGGAACTAGTTATCCCCTCCAACACTGTTTCCCATTCCCCCTCTGGATTCAGGCAGGGTAGAACCTTGCTCCATCTGCTCCATTTTCAGGTGGTTTATTCGTGGATTTTAGGCTTTTTTTAATGAGAACAAACTCCTTTGGACACCATGCTTTACAAATCAGCCACCAGTCATCTGTCAGTTCACAGGATGTGTGAGAATTGTAAAAGGTCAAGTAGGAACCTGAAACATCAGAGAGCTCCCAGCCTCCAGGGTGTCCTCGAATCCTGGGCGCTGCTGGCACGCAAGGGAAGGGCAGGTGCTGGGCACAGGGACAGGCTGTACCTCCAAAGGTTCCTTGGAGAGTCCCCCTGGTCCTCACTGCTGGAGATGGGGGGGAAAAGAGCCACCACTGAACCCATCAGTGTGAGGAGCACTGCTAGGAGAGGAATGATCTCGGCATTTAATTTGAAGTTTCATTTTCAGAGCCATTCAGACCACCTCCTCCGGGGGACCAACTTATCTGGGAGCCTGAGGAACATCTTTAATCTCGGTAATGTTTATTTTATTAAAAAAGAAATAAGAGGTGACCCTGAAAGGGCGGGAGTAACACATAGGATATTCATTTCTGAGCCTCTCCTGGAGCACTGTTCTTCAGAAACAGGAATTTCCCAATTTGGTTTCTGACCCATGTGTGTCCCTTATCCTTCTGCAAGGTTTCAGCCTGCTTAGGAATGAGAATAGAATTATTTCTTTTTATTGCATGCGGGTTCTCTCTGACTTCTTCTCTTCAAATTTCCAGGTTAAATAACCAGGAGATTTCAAAGGGAAGGTTTGGAAATACATGCACTCAATTGCTCAGCCATCAGTCTTAGTTGAAACCATGATTATGCTTTAGAGCAGAGATTGATTTTCTTCCTTGACCGCGTTGTCTTTGGGCAGAGGAGAAGATGCTCACGAGCCTGCGTGAACTCCTGCTCTCACCTTCAATGGAGGTGAGCTCTTTTTAAGTGCCACAGACACTTGTTGGGTCAGGAAAATCTATGCAGAGGCCTAAAGAGCCAAGGCTTGGAGTAAAATCTCCTTTTTGATAAATCCACCTCTCCTCTCTCTTTTCCTCCAAAAGGTCAAAGCTAATGATTTCCCCTATGGTTGGCTCGATGGGAAGTAAAGTGCAAAGAATCAGAGTTTGGTTACTGCTACTTTGTATATCAATATGGGGAATAAACCTAAATAGGTTTCCTTGCAGGCTGGCACCTGGGGAATAGAAATCAGGGAGCAATTTGCTAGTCTTGGTGTATTTGTGAATGTGCATTTCTGCTTGATGGCAAATGTTAAATCAGCCTCAGAGTCAGTCACTCACCATAAACCTTCCCTATCCTAATATGCACAGAGATGTATTTGTATCCCAGAAGAGAATGGGTTTTGAATTAGCCTTAACCAGGCAGTGTCTCAGTTTTGCTCATGATCTGCAAAAAGAGAGAGAGAACAGCTCTCAGGGAAGTGGATATTATGAAATTTGATAGACAATGAGCAATTGAAATGTGAGGATAGTAATGGATTTGCTTTCCCACTTACCCGTAATAAAAGTATGGGGAAAGCAAAGATTTTCTTGTTCCTTTTAACTTAAATGGGGGCATTTCTCATTTATCTCTTATGGCTGTAAAAAATTGTTTGGGTTTTTCTTTTCCCCATTAAAATATAAATCTGTATTTCTTCTTTTCACGTGCTTCCTTCTGAAAGAGACTGTTTTAAAGACTAACAATTCAGGGATGGGAATATGCTAACAGCTAACATCATTTTTTCTGATTTGTATGGGGTTTTTTTCCCATCCAAACTATTTTTGATCCCAGTTGGGGATAGTAATTCTTAAAATTTGGGTGTTTTAGCTGATTTGAATGAGGTTATCCGAGAAAATTTAATTCACAGCATCTGCACCTTGGAAAATGTACGGACGGGGGATGTTTGTCTCTTAAAAGAGTGAAGCCAGGGTTTTTTGGCTGAAAAAAAAAAACCTCAGGGCTTTCCTTCTGATACAGAAGAAGGTTGTCTTTGTTTCTCAGATCAAAGTGTGATCCTGTCGTTGAGCCTGTAAAATGCCCAGTGCCTCCCCCTCCTCCCCTGGATCCTGTAATGCATTGATTCATCAAAATCAATCGCACTTTCATGAATTAGTCATCGGCTTCCTCGCTGCATCTGGACAAATTATGTCCCTCTTCCTGCACGCCGATATCTCAGCTCTGGTCTCTGAAGCAAATGATGCTGACTGCCTTGTTAATAGGCTGGGCTGCCTCTGATACAGAGCTGGCTGACAGCAAATAAACAGTTATTGTGGGGATTTTGTTTGATCACCTGCGCGGATCACCCCGGACGTCTCCGGCGGAGGGACTTGTTGCCTTCCAGGAGAGAGAGGAATTTTCCCAGGCAAAAAATGTTCCAGGATGGATTAAATGCCAGTATTACCACAGTGGGCAGCACAGATGGGCCTGTCCATGTGGCAGGTTGGCCCATGGGTGCCACATCCCTGCAAGGCTCATGCCAGACTCTTGGGTACCTCTTGCTCAAACAATTAGAATGGCGGTCCGTGACAAGCTCCACAGGGTCTGGTTTGTTGTCTGTGCCCACCAATGCTCTTTATGAGCTGTACCCAGGTCATAAGGAGCAGCAGGAGTGCAGGATGTGCCCCATGGAGCATCCCATGGAGGGGACACAGCCTGGCTGCCCTGGGCTGGGAGTTTGAGGCAGGACCTCTCCATCCCCGTCTCCCTCACAGCACCAGAGCATCCCACCACATCCTGTGCTGGGACAATGGGATGTTTTATCCCATTCCTGTGAGGATCCCCCACTGATTAGGGCACGTTCTCTCCAGTAGTGGTTTCTGGGCCCAAGCTGAGCTCTGTGTGCAGCTCTGTCCGAGCAGAGGAAACTGCAGCCATCGCGAACTCATCTGGCCACGAGCGCGGCACGGGCTGCGGGCATCCGGCCTGGCTCCTGTTGTCTCGTGCTTTTGAGCATGAAATGTAATCATCATTACCTTATTGCTCTCTTATCTCCCCCGGGTGCTGAGCCTTCCCTCCCAGCCTCTTGGCTGGGGAATCACTGCTCACAAAATTCCTCTTGCCGCTTTAAAATCCAGCTGGAGCGTTTGACTTGCTGGCCTTTCGTGATAGGAAATTCCTCAGGCTGGTGCTGTGTGAACAAGTATTTCCTTTTATTCCTTCCAAATTTACTGGCAATTATTGACTGACCCCTTTGCTCCTGCGTTATGGGATGGTAGGAAAAGAGAGGGATTGATCCATCTTCAGTACATTGCCCTGCAGAGTTAACGATATTTTATTTTCCTGTATTACGGGAGAAAGAAAGAGATCCTTTTTCATTACAAGTCTGATCAATTCCTAAGTTTTTTCAGGGCATTCAAGTTCCTGAACTTTACTGATAGTAAAGAATAAGGTGAAAAGGCATAAAGTTCTTCTTGAAATAAATCGTTGTAGGGGATGAAGAGAAATCAACGGTTGTTCATTTTTGTGTATTGCTTTGTGCCTAAATAAATTAGAATCAAAATTGTCCACTGAGGAAAATGCAGGCCTCTGCTCTCTCCACTGCATAAGATCTTCAGGCAACATTTATGGAGTTTGAAAATAATGTTTCTGGTAATAAATGGTAGAAATATTCTGTTTTCTGCATCAGCAGATATGAGGATTAAAGGATTTGACCATATTAAACAATTTTGCACAGCTTTGGCTCCCAGGGCTTGCAGGCTGCATTATCAGAGTTCATCTCACGGCATTTCCAGACCTGATTTAAGAAGAGAATATGTCCCTGCTTTGCAAGTTGTCACTCCCTAATTTAGGCCATCCCTGACAGAATTAAAAAACCAAAGATAAAGAGATTATTTTCCTTCTCTTGGAAGTGGGCTGGCTTCCTAAGGCTCCCCCCACCCCAATCAGCCATTTGAAATGATGGAGATAATTGAATTGTATTGTTTCTCCATATTCCCTGGAGCTCTGCTTACACTGGACTATCACATTGCTATGGAAACTTGAAAACGATAGTGGCTGATCTTTGTTTGGGCAAACAAGAAGGTTTCCTCTGCCATTTGTCATCACACTCAAGCTGGACCTGGAGTAGAGCAGCCTGCCCCATGCTGTCTCTGAGGCAGCCATCTCCCACTCAATATTGTTATTTTTTTATTCTGATTTTAAACCCTCAGACAAGTTTGTTGGTGTTTTAGCAATCCAGCACAAAGATGCAGCACAGATACCAGACTAAGGGTGAGGTAAATACTTCTGGGTTAAATAAGGTGTGAAATAAATCCTGAGCATCCTCCTGCCTTCAGGGTTTGTATTAGTCCAAGGAAGTTAAAAGTCACTGCTGTGCTCCAAAAGGGAATGTTCCAGCTTTCATCTGCCAACAGCAGGATTGCTCAGGTATGGGTTTAACTCAATGAGAGATTTCGGAGAGCCCTAGAGGCTGATTTAACTTTAGATTTTTATTTTCATTGTAAAATCATTAAATTTTAGGTGAAATATTATGCTATTAATAATGCTACCCATTAAGCTATCCATGGGTAGCTCTGTTTTGGATCATTCTTTCTCATCTTCTAGTTTCTTTTGCACAGAATCACAGGGTTGGGAGGGACCTTAAAGGCCATCCATCCCACCCCTGCCATGGCAAGGCAAGTCACTCCAAGTCCTTGTCCAAAGTCCCTGCCCAGCTCTCTTGGAGCTTCTTGAGGCACTGAAAGGGGCTCTGAGGTGTCCCCAGAGTCTTCTCTTCTCCAGTCTGAGAGTTCCCAGCTCTCCCAGCCTGGCTCCTGAGCAGAGGGGCTCAGCACTGATCATTTTCATGGCCTTCCAGCTAATTCGTGTCCTTTTCCAGACAAAAAAAAAAAGAAAAAAAAAAAAGACAAAACACCAGTATTTTCAGTCAAAGAAGAACTTTCTAGTTTTTTTTTTATTTTCTAGTGAACTATATTGTCTACTGCAGCATTAAAATTCTCTCCCAGTGCTGCATGTCACAAGCCATATTTTACAAAGCTTCTTTACCTTTATCAAAGAAAACTCTTCCAACTTTGAAGGTCCTGAATGCAGATATCTGCACACGTTGACTTGTGCTGTCAGCACAGGATTAATCAAGGCTGTCACACATCCAGCCATAAAACCTTTAATATTTTTAAAAGGTTTGAAGCTGCTCTATTTATCACATGCATCAGTGAGAACAAACTGTTAAACTGCTGTATCAGTAGGAAATAGTTTTAGTTGTTGCAGAGTAAGGCAGAGCTGAGCCCCAAATGCCAGCCACTTAGGGAAAAAAACCCTTTAGATTATTAGAGAGATGCTGCTCTTTGAATCTTACACAAATACTTCCCCTCCCATACACACATATGCCAATCATAGTGTATTTGGTGGAATTTGCACACAGAGCCTGGTGAAAACATTAATAGCTTGCTCTAAATAGGCAATAAAAAGGGTAGTGTGGCCTTTCCTCTGCTGGTAAATACCTCATTTCTCTCCAAGAAATCCCATTGTTGACTTTGCCCCTACAGGACAATCATTTTGATGCACAGCTCCTGAAATTGTGCGTGTGGCATCAGAAATTGCCTGGTGTTTGCAGCCTCTGCCCCACCCAAGCACAATGAAGAAGTTTGTAATTTTATTTTAATATCTTTCTGAAGTAGCCACATTTTCAGATTCTCTCAGATTTCAACCCAGAGGTGGAAAACTTTGTCAGAATTTTCATATTGTATTTCGGTAATCACAAACCCCCAACCAACAGTGATGGTTTTCAAACCTAATTTGAAATTCTCAAGGCTTCAAAGTTCAATTGGAAGTGCCACCAAGACAGATGTTGCTTTCCCCTGAATTCTGCACTTTTAGCTTTGTTGGAGATTTGAAAAGAAAGAGAAATGGTGGGGAAAGAGAAATAGTGGGGAAGAAATAAAAGTTAATGGCTCCTGTTCATCTTTGAAACAGGTTTGAGCGTGGAGGAAGTTTGGGTAAGTTCAGTTTTCCTTATGTACCTTCCTTTTTACACATACATGTGCATGTCCATGCTTAGAAATGGGTAGCACTCAGTAAGATACATGGAAAATGCTGCTTATCCACAGGCATTGATTATCTGTCCAGGGAATAACCATGCTGAGATCACATATGGATCTGGATGGCCCTTATCACACACACTATCCCTGTCCAAACCTGCTCCTGCTGGAACAATGGGCTTTGTTCTGCTCAGCTGAAGGTGTTTGGGAAGGCGCAGGCAGAATCTGACAGTGTTGGGGCCATACCAGATTTTCCAAATCTCCAGGAGGAATTATGGTTGTACTGATAGAAATGGCAAAGTGTGAGCACTGAGACTCAGCAACAGACTGTGCTTTGCTGTCCTTTTTGTGATTTCCAGTGTTGAGTGGGTTGTGAGGGGGAGATCCTGAGGGATCATCCCTGGATTGATGCTGGAGCATTTCCTTCCTTATGGCTGTTCCACCCCGTGCAAGCTGAGCACCCACCTGATTGTGCGTGCCTCCAACACTTGCTTCTCCCCTCTCCCATCTGCCTTCCTCACAGCTGAAGCATTGCAAAGGCTAAGTTATCAAAAAGGTGTCCCAATAATGATGGCAATTACATGATTAATTAGGCATGGAAGTGCAGTTGCTTAAAAATTTCCAACAGTTGGAGCTTAATAGCAAAGAAACCATTGTGCAGCTGAATAGCCCCCCCTCAAAATGATCAGGTGAATCTGAGGGCAGGTGAGTCCATTTAAGTCTGGAATTGCAGAGTCACTGTAATTAGTTCCTTAATTGTGTGCCCAAACTTGTTTGATAAACTTAGTGTGCATGTATAATTAATGATGATTTATTGAAAAGCTCTCTTACTGTAAATGCTTTCCTTATCATTTTCTAAAAATCAAATTGTTGAAGGAAAGATTGGAATCTGAAATAATGTGTAGGGATAGAATTGGAATTTCTTCTTGTGTTTTTTGCTAGCTTAGAACTGATAAGCCTGAAAATTATCTGTGTGCAGACTCATATGTAGGAATGGAATTAGTGAGTAAAGTATTTGAGTAAAAGTTGAGCTGAGCACTCTCTGCTTTTTAAATACGAAGAGTAGTAGTGGGCTATGGCAACATGAACCGAGTTTGCATTTCCTCAGGTGCAGTTACAAGGGACCCTTGGAGTGAGCATCCATGTTCCAGTGGTACCTGCATTCCATACTCCTGCTACTCATGTTCCTTCTTTTCAGTGTTTCTTTTTCCTGTGATGGGCAAATCCAATTTCTTGGATGTTTCAGACAGGTTTGGGAAGCAAATGATGGAAGAAAATTCATCATCGATTTCCTCAGGTTCCCTAATAATCTTTGCACTATTACCTTTTTCCTTCCTATTTTTTACTTAGCACAGATCTGTCACTGCTCCTTTTTCATCTCTCTGTTTCCAGGCTTTGGTTTCCTGCCTTGCTTTTCTTGATGAGCTCAATGCTGCTTGCCCTGATCTTCCGTTCATCTTTGTTTTCCCTGACGCGCGCGGATCCCAGATTCGTTCTGGCATCCAGATCCTTCCTCATTTCCTTTCTATCTTTTAACAGTCTTCTCTCATCTCTTCAGATATGACTTCCAAGCTGTCTGGCAGCTTCTTCTCCCAGCTACCTCATAGCACAAGGGAAAACAACGTGTGCTGCATGGTCCAGTGGGGGAAAGCAGAGCAGATTTTTGTACAAGAGGTTGCCTGAGTTTCTGGGTTTCAAATGGGGGTTTAAATGAAAATGGATTTCATTGCTTGAAAATACACACAATCAAGGAAATACTGTAATCATCTGAAAAGTACCATTCTATGAATTTAAATTAAAATATGTCATGTGTAGGCTACTTGCTGCCTATTATTCTAATATTCTAATTCAATTTTCTGCCTCTTATTCCTACCAATGTTATTTTAAAGGCTGATTTTCTAGATACAAGCTGTGGAAGGAAAATTAAGATGTAAATTATGACAACAGGGAATCTGGAAGATGACTTAGGTCCTAATTTTTCTAATATCCTATCATATTTGGGTAAACAGATCAAGAACCTCACTGGTTTCAGAGCAATTTCATGAAGCAACACATATATAGCAAGACTGGTGCTTTAACCACTACTAGAATCCAAATCAGTGTGAAAAAGTAAAAATCAATTAATTGTCTCCCTTTTTTTCTGGCTATACTGGGGCAAGCTGCAATAACTCTTTCCTTTTAGCCCAATTAGGCCCTGCAGAGCGCAGGGATTTGGGGACAGTGGTTGACTGGGTACATAAAAATTAGTGCAAAACGTACCAGCAATAATCCCTCACATCTCCAGAGCACTTCACAGACATTAATGAATTGTCACAGCAATGGTGTAGCACAGATCAGCGTCTTGGTCCTCATTACAGAGATGGAAAAAGTGGGTAATGAGAATAAATCACTTTTCCTGGGCCCCCAAACAGCTGACAGAAGGGGAGGAACTGTAAAGGAGGAATTTCTGGCTAAAAACACAGAAAGGCTGAGATTTTTTACTGTCTCTTGTATAAAATACCAGAGGTGGGTAAACACCATCCCTTTCCCCCAAGCTTCCCCTTCCTTTGGCAGGTTTTATTGCACCTTGCTCTCAGGGCTGTTTCTACAGTGCCTGTGTGCAGTAGGTTGGGGTTGAGTGTAAAGGTCAAAAATTGTATCTGGGAAAATGGTATTTTTTTGAATTTCCCAGCCTGATGAGTCATTCATTGCTATGACATATCGTGTCTGCTTTGGTTAGTCATGTCAGATCAGAGGCAGTGAGCGAGAGTGATCCTGCCTGTTCCAGGCTGGCTGATTTCCTGAAAAAACTTAAATTGAGAGCGACACTAAAGTGCAAAAGAGTGATCTGAGGGAATGCAGTTACTTTGCTTCAGATCTTATTTCTTCTCTATGTTGGATTGACATGAATGTTTTTCTTCATAACCTGCAATTCACAACCAGCTGAGTTCTCTGAGATTATGCACTTTACAAAAGTGACACTATTTTATTGAATTAAGTAAACAATTTGTCACTGCTGAAACTCAGTGTTAGTAATTTATTACAAATTACATCATTATTTTACAATCCAGGACAAGTGAGTTGGATGAAACACATGGAGCTAATTCTGAATTTAAGGATAATGGATGAAGCCTTTGTTAGATTAAAATATGATGTATTATCTTAAACCATTTAGTTGGGCCTGGGCTGAAATTTTAATATTTCTGTAATAACCCAACTCTTAATTTATAAAAAAAACCAAGCATACGTTTGCATAAGTACCTCCAGTGAGTGTGGGGCATCATTTTCTGATGGTCAAATCCATGAAGAAGTTTTTAATTCTGTGCTCTTCACAGGGTCTAGAATTTAAAAAAAATGTGGATGTGGCACTGAGGGATGTGGTTTAGTGGTGTCCTTGGCACCCAGTGTTGGCATCAGTATGGTTGTAAAGTTGTGACCATAATCTCTGCCTTGCTGTAGTTGCTCATTATCTGAAAATCTGCATTTTAGAGTTTTAATGTTAGAAAACTGTAAGATCTTTGTGGGAAAGGAAATATTTTTTTCTAACCATAGAAAGAAAAGGTAGGAGTTTTGAAAATGTTACCAGGTGATCAAAAAGCTGAAGCCTGGAATATTTTCATTGACTGAAAAGGAAAGTAAATTTTTAGAAAGAAAAATGTCAACTGAGGGAAAGGCTTTCTTTCAAGAAAGTTGGATAAGAATTTATATGTATGTCTAAATAATAAGTAAATTGAAATCAGAGATAAGTAGTTTACAAAGAAAGTGATGATGACAACTATTTCCAGAACTGGTTGATAAATTAATTGAAAATTACTCTTCTTTTTAAAGTGCTGTTTTAACAAATCTCTTTATTTTCTGGTTTCAGAAAACTGCATTCTGGATTTCCAAATATTCCATTTTCTGGCTTGGTGAGGAGTTTGTACATCAGATTAGCAATTAATCTGGGATGCATTTGAATAGAGGGCTGATGGTGGCACTGCCTGTTGTCACTCACCAAACCTGAGGGACATCCTCCAGGTCACTTTGAGGTTTCTGCCCCTTGTAGTACCACTGGCAGCTCAAGGAAAAACAATTCATGAACTCTTTTATTTGAGATATTGCCTGAAGTTGCTTTTGAAAATGGTTGTTAGTCACCTCTGTCACGTCAATGCATTTCAAAATCGTATTTCCTGTCCAATTTCTCACTTTGTCAGACTGCAGTAATTAATGTTTAGTGTGCAGAATTTAAGCCAGAAAGGAATTGCTGTGCAAATTGTGCATGTGGGCACAGGGGAATAAATTTAGCAGCCTTCTAGCTGTAAATATTTTATCACTTTCTGTGTGAGGTGATGACCATGATTGGCAAAGGGAGCTGGAGATGGGGCTGGAGATGAGAGTGTGCTCTCTGCTGAGGGTGTCTGTGCTCTGAGGTGCAGCAGGGGCTCTGCTGAGCACATCTGGCCACCGGGCTCATTTATATTCCCCATATTTCCTTCAAAAATGGAGGCAACTTCTGACAGATCACTGGCTAAGGGAAGAAGATTGTCTCTGGAAAGAGCCAGTGCTGGTCCTGGCATGGGTTTTTCCTTTCTGTCCCTTTCCTAGGGGAGCTGGAAGCAATGCCTTGGTTTGCAGAGCACAGGGAGGAGGTTTGGGCAGTTGTATGGAAGCCTCAGGATGAGCAGAGGGCAGCCAAGCCTGCACCCCTCACCTCATCTGTCAGCAGAGGATCCTCTGTGTGTGCTGTCAGGAACACATCTGAGGGAACATGATGAGGAAACAACCCTCTGAAAGTCATTCCTCTGAAAATTTCCCTGCTCTGCAAAGCAGACAAGGAGCAGATGCAGAAATTGTCACCCAGGGCTCGCACCAGGCCCCAGAGCTTCAGGTGCTTTCAGTCGGGTGCTTGGTCTGTCTTATGGCACAGGAGAGGAATCCAAAGCCTGTGCTGTACATGGGGTGCAAATTCTCTGCTGGGTGTTGGGGAAGATGAAACAGGAAAGCCTTATAAATATGATTGCCTGGCAAAAGATTTTGAGAATATGGAAACTATAAGCGAGATTGAAATGAAAGCAAACTTTGAGATTCCTCAGTTACTGAACAACTGGAAAACAATGGTGTGGCTGGACTGAAGGTAATCCCCTTTTGATGAAACAATTCCCTCTGCTTGCAGACAGGCCCAAGGGTCAGAGCAGACCCTACTAGCTTGGCAGAAGGTGCCCAAAGAGGAGTTTTTAGGGTTTAAAATGTAACACAGGATGGTAATGTAATGATTCTTATAGGCTGTATGTAAATGCTATAGGATTTGTATCTTGTACTAGATTGGTTAGAGAGAATTAGAATATTCAACACAGAAGATTTATTGTATTGTAATGGGAACCTCACTCTCTTATGCTTTTGCTCTCTTACCCTCTCATCCTCCCAGACAAGGAGCAGATGCAGAAATTGTCATCCAGCCCTGGGCTCACACCAGGCCCCAGAGCTTCAGGTGCTTTCAGTCAGGTGCTTGGTCTGTCTTATGGCACAGGAGAGGAATCCAAAGCCTGTGCTGGACGTGGGGTGCAAATTCTCTGCTGGGCAACTGCAGTGTTATTTAGGGAGCTGGATAAAAGCTGAGGATTATGTATCTGGATTTCAGCGTGCTTACAGTGGGAGCTCTAGTTCAGATAAATCTCTAATTAAAGCCCAAGGATGAAAGCACTCCTCCAGGAAGGTATTACACTGTTAATTCTGTTCCTTGCTCAGTTGCATGAGAGAGATGATAGATTGAGCTTGCAGATAGTTTATACTTGTGGCATATGGGTTGTTTGTTTTTTGCAGCTGAGCAGCGTGGCAGCTCTGGGCTTGCTGCTGTGCCGAGTGTTATAGATTGCATTCACGATTCCTCCATCATTCCCCATTTGCATGGACATTTTAGTGCCTCTGGACCTTTGCAGAATTATCTCCCAGGATTATTAATCAAGTCCCAAAACATTAACACATCCAATCAAGTTAATTGAAAGAGATAGGTTTTATTAAAAAGAAATCTAGCGAGGCCTGTAGCCTATATAATAAGAATGTTCTATAGAATCTGATGCAAAAGGAAAACCTCTTATGTGTGATACAAAGCAACTGGAGCAAAAAAAAAGCTGCTACAACAGAGATCTTGCTGTGTTTGGCTAACCTGTGGCTTTACAGCAAATAGCAAGGAATTTCTTGAATAGTTTAATTTTCCCCTCATTTAAAGCATAAGTTCTGTGTACAATACAAAGTTATGTAACACCATCCACAGGGCATGTTCCTAGCAGTTTGCAGGGGCTTCTCTTGTCATTTATACACTTTGTGTATCTCCAGCATGAAGGGATGGCTGGGGTGGCTGCATTAATGAAACAGAACATCCATCCCAGCAGCTCAGGGAAAGCCAGCAAATTTATTCACCATCCATTTGCCAGCTGAAGTGTGGGTAATACAACGACATCTATTTGTGCTGTGATTCCAGCAGTGGGGAAGGCAGTGCCCTCATTGTCCCCCCTGATTGTGTGCTGATTCAATTCACAGCTCTGCTTTCCTGTGCACCAACAGCCCCAGGCAACGTGTCCCAACCTCTAATGGAGATAAAAGGGCTGGGACAGTGATAAGTCCTGAACCACACGCTTGGTGGGCATGTTTGGTTGAGGGGAGCAGATTAAATCTAATCCCCAGTGAATGCCTGAAATATATATATCTATATATAGTGTAGGCATAGAAGCCTCACTACCAGATTTGATCTAATTATTTACTTCTGCTGTGTGAATTTACTTGGTAATGTGGATGTAGCAGTGAGACTACAGTGAAGTTGTTGAGTTGGTGGCTGTGGGTGTAGTAACTAATCTGTTGTCACCTGAAGTTTCCCTCCAGGTCTGCAATTGTATATTGGACTGAACTGGTGGATAATATGTGCCCCTGTATCTCATTTCCTTTCTTGAAGTCTCACCAAAGATGCCACAGTTTTGCCACTGTATAGCTCAAGACAATTGTGTGGAAGGTGGAGAGAAAGCAGAGGAAATGTGTGTTACTGCTCCAGACTTGTTATTACATTCTACCAAGGAGACCCTGAGAAGACCCTGATCAAAACCTGTCTTGTTCCAAAACCACTGTAAGTTACATGAAATGATGTAAAGCACCAGTGTAGAAAACATCCTAAACTCCTTCTGCACCATCTTGCATTACTAATGCCAAAGAACATTACATTACATTTTGACCCTTGTGCTGTTTCCTGTTCAAGTATGATTACTTAATTCTCTGATTTCTCATCTAGTAATGCCCTGCTGCAGTGAATGCTAAGAAATACTACATCTAAAGCTTTTTTTTTTTTCTTGTTTTGACCACTTATTTATGAACATTCTTTTACCTTTTAAACTTCACACTCAGAAATCTAAATCTGGGACCCAAATGAGCTGGAACTGTACCCTTAAAAAGAAAAAAGAAAGCCCCAAACCTTTATTAAAGTTACCCTGGCATTGCTGTGTCAGCATTTGTGTGATTAACCTGCCATACAAATGTGGGTGCTACAAAATGAACCTGCTCCAAGGCAGCTTTGATTTGCATGCTCAACACTTTCCAAGTGTTGCATTCATAAATCAGTAAGGTTTTTTTTCGTGTGTGTCTCTTCTGGGTAAGTGTTTTTCCTTCAATCTCCCCTCTGTCCTGCAGCCCAAACTGTATATCATGGCCAGAGGAGACCTGACCAGCATGTAGATTTAAAGACTGATTTGAAGCCTTAGGTACAACCTATTGCTCAAGCTTTCTAAAATAAATTTATTTAATATGAATGGCTTGTGGAAAAAAATAGTTTAAAAAAAAAAACAAAAAAGGAGAAAGTGACCTGCCAATGCATTATCAGGAAATGCAGCATTAGAGCAGGTACTTGTTTCTGCCCATTGCAGCGTGTGGCATCTGAGTTCATATAAGCAGAACCATTAGCAGAATATACGTAAATCCCCTTTTATTTGCAATTTTTCATTTATTTCGGAGGAGCTGAGCTGTTGCTGTTTCAAACAAACATTGTCCCAGGTCTTTCCCTTCCAGATCATTCTGCTTTCTTGGGAGCACCTGCTGGGGTGCAGGGTTTCTCAACAAACAATCCTGGTTGTTTGTGGTGGGGAGCATGCTGGTCTGCCCAAACACTCTTGATGCCAAATTCATTTAAATTGCATAAAGTTAATTGACTCTTTGTTGTGGAGTGGGATTTCACCCCTCCCTTATCACAGTGCAATGTCCTCATTTGATTATACTGATTAATAGATTTTCAGTTCCTGCAGATCAACTTTCTAAGCAGAGTTGGTGGCACCTTAAAAAGTGGAAGGAGCTATTTTGGGAGAGGCTGATCTGAAGCAACAGTGCTTTTTCCTATAATTTATCCATATTACAAGTATAGGAACCATTGTGTGCAAGTATAGGAACCATGGGATGGGAACACTGGGACAGCAGCTTGGGTCCAGATTCCTTAATAGAGATTTCTGGACTGACAAGATCAAGTTCCAGGCCAAAAGGTCTGGAAAACAATATTTTGTAGGGTTTGTGTCCTGTACAGACTGCAAACTTTAAAGGTGGCTTTAAATGTGAGACATTTGAATCAGAATCTTCTCTTTAGCTCCTAAGGAAAGATGTTGAGCTTTGGGAATTGGCTGGCATTTGATAGCTACAGGTCTGATTCTCTTCAGGCTCTTCTGAAGGGGAGGAGACAGAGAATGCATTACATTATGTGTGTATCTATCTATATCTATCCATCTATTTACATATATATATATATACTTTCTTACTTAGAGCATTGTTTCAGAGCAGACAACAGGAGACAACACACTAGGTAAGGTGGCCTAATTAGGCTAGAAACAGGAAAAAGGAGAATATTAATTTTATTTTTGTCTTTCACAGTTTTCCTTTGCTTTTTTTACCTTGATTTTTCACAATGGGCATTGCCCCAACATGACCTGCAGCTCTGCATATAAATACAGAAAGTGCTACATGGGAAATACTAAAGCAGGGCCAATATTTAGTGCACCAAAGATACAGATTTGCTTTGTTGGATTTTTTTTTGTGTGTGTGTGTGGTTGTTCTTCTAATATTGCTGACTTGTCTCTAGGCAAGAAAGCAATTCTCTCTTTGCCTCAGAAACATGTGGTATAACCTCATGTCTCACTGGCAGGGGATTTAAAACAACCACTATAATTTACATGATAATTGTGTCACATTTTTTTACTTCCCATGCAAGTTCCTCCTCCTTTGAGATTGTTCTGTCCTTTAGCAAATAGTGCACTTACTGTTGGCTCTGCAGGGAGCTCTTGGCAATCTTGAGTCAGAAATATAATGGAAAAATGGCTCACCTGATGATTTCAAGGGGATTACAGATTTAGGGAAAATAATCTGGTGGATGGGAAAGGGAGGAGAATTCCACCAAGCACGGCTGGAGCAGAACAAGAATTGAACTCTGTCATTGTTGGCTTGCCTGTCTTTCAGCACATCTTTTCTTCACAGTGCTGCAGAGAGCAAGGAGGCTGGAGAGATATTTGGGATTGCCTGAGAGGGAAGGAGGCTGGAGGGATATTTAGGATTGCCTGAGAGGGAAGGAGGCTGGAGGGATGTTTAGGATTGCCTGAGAGGGAAGGAGGCTGGAGGGATGTTTAGGATTGCCTGAGAGGGAAGGAGGCTGGAGGGATATTTGGGATTGCCTGAGAGGGAAGGAGGCTGGAGGGATATTTGGGATTGCCTGAGAGGGAAGGAGGCTGGAGGGATGTTTGGGATACACCTGGTCTGAGGGTGCACAGACAAACTGAGGTGTCACCTGTGCTCTCAGCAGGCTGCCAGCACTTTTCACATCCCAAGTCCACCTTGCTCCAGGCTTTAGGGGGAATTGCCAGGCTAAAGGGGAGCTCTCCCAACTTGGCCTGAATGGGATTTTTCCCAAGTTGAGCCCTGAGAAGATGCCCCATGTCAATAGCTGAGCACTTGTCCTGGCTTCAGAGATCAATCACTCTGCCCTGTCCTGGCTGCACTCTTTGCCATCCAGCTTGTCCCCTTTGAAATACAAATGATAGGAATTAGGATATTAGCAGGAGAGCACAGGATGTAATTGTCTGTTGACTGAAATGTTTCTGATGGATGGACCTGGTGAGGTGACACCTCTTATTTATGGAGAGGAGAGCACAGGTAGTTGATAGATTTGACAAGAGCACAGTGGCAAAACAAAATAACACTGAGGCAGAATGAGAATATATTTGCTAATGGCCTCCCTCGCAGCTGTATACACTGATTTAATCTCTCCAAAACACTCTGTTGTTTATGAGGCCTGTGGGTACAATTTTATGCCTGACTGAAGAGGTTGCTAATAGCTGCCATATTTGTGTTTAAGGACCTGCAAAGGATTAAGCTAAGTATTTTAAAGCAATGAGCCATAATAAAGTAATAATATATTGAAAATAATAAACAGTCTTTTTTTTTCAATAATTGGCTGCAAAACTGGTGAACTTTAAATGACAAAACTACTAATTATAAATGCAATTGCTAATCATATATTCATTGGGGAACGCAAATTAAAACCATGGCATAAAGTCTCTAAGGCAGAGACAATAAGGCACAGAACAGCAGGCACCTTTCAAAAAACATGAAACCCTCAAAAAACTTCATAAGGGAAGCCAAAAACATTCCTGTAGGAACAAGTTGTGGTGATTACTCAGGGTTGCTTTGACCAGGACAAAGCTGTTGCATGAGGGGAGAATTTTCTGTTCCCAGTGCCCAGGTGTGAGTCCCACGTGGGGACATTTTGTGTCTCAGTCAGAATTAAATCATCAGCAATCCACAATCAGTACTGGAGGTTTCCTTTTCCCACTTTTGAAGGCTGATACTCTTTCATCCCAGTAACCTCTTCCCTTCTCTAGGAGCTGCAGTTCTTGTGGTTGCCATCCTTCAAAGCACAGCAGCACAATCAGGGTTTTCTCTCTTCTTGAATGTCTTTTTAATAGGACAGGTCTGGCAGAGAGGATCTGAATAGATGATGAGATGAGGAGGTTCCTGAAAGCCTCAATGCTGAGTTATTTTGTGCTTTTCTTACCAAAATGTGTCTGGTTGGAGCTTACCAGGGTCTAGATCCCCAGACTCACTGCCTCCTTCCTGCCTTGGTGTGGGGCAGATTAGGAGGTTCTGGAGGAAATCCCTTTTCAGACTGACAATTTCTGAGTCTGAAAAGTGTCATGTTACTGAATCCAGTGTGAATCCAGTGTAACTGCATGCAGGTGCACAGAAATAGAGGTACAGAAGCTCTAAGAGAGGCTGTGGCAGCAGAGACCCTGCTAAGGGCACAGAACATTCCTGGAGCTGAGAGAACTGGCTCACACAGAGCCTGCACTGCTGCTCATATAATTAACATTTCACACACAGCCTACTGATAAAATCTTAGCCTGAACCTACCCCTCAGTGCTGAAGTGTAATTTAAGTTTTGCAGGTCAGGAAGTGACTGCAAGGTCTGTGAACCAAGAATTCATGAAGATGCTGAGGATAAGCCGTGATCACCAGCCACGTGTTCAAGGGCAGGAGCCTTTCTCAGGCCACTTGTAAGCCAGAAGTCATCATCTCTGTCCCTGTGCCACCTGCCCAGCCCCAGCCTGATAACAGAGAGCAGCCGATGCTGTTCAGTGCAGTTCAGTGCTCTGCATGAAATGAGTTTGCTGGCCCTGTGTCTGAGAAAATCCTGCCTCTCCCTTGATCTGTGTGGAGATATTTCCATGGAAAACCCAGCAATGGCTGGAATTCTGGGGCTTTGGGGCAGGGAGTCTCACCAGGATTTCAGGTGATGTTAAAAGGAGACAGATTGACCTTTCCCAGTGCTGTTCCTTGTTGAAGGCAGTGCTGGCTCAGCAGCACCCAAAATCCCTGCTGGATTCTCTGTGGGACTTGCACAGCTGAAGGCATTGCAGGGCCCTGTGTCTGACAGGGTGAGAAACCTGGAGGCATTTCTGGATCTGAGTCTCCACTAGGAATATTTGGCTTCCAGCAGAAGCTGTATACATGGCTGCACAGGCACATTTCCCTTCCTTGATGAAGGTATAAAATATATATGTCTATTAATTTGCTCCTAGGAGCCCTAAGGTTTCCATTAATGACTTGTGTCCCTCAAGAACCTGGCAAAGCCAAGTTTTATATAGAGATGCCAAGTAATAGCCTAAGGATAAGCCAGCAGCCCACATGGTTGATCATGGGGATGGATATTAACAGTCCAAGGGTCTTGGCAGGTCACTGAGTCAGTGGCTCCTCCTGTGCAGCCCCAAGTGCAGCTTCTCCCAGTCCAGCAGCCAAGGAAGACACATCTACCTGTAGTGAAAAGTTCTTGGTGTTACAGGGTGTTGACAGTGTTAAAAAATGAATCAGATACTTAGACACTTGTGTATGAATTTTGGGTCCTTGCCTTAAATATCTACATCAGAAATCCTTCAGAAGAAAAACTAAAAATGAAAATTTCCAGGCAAGACATAGTTGGAAGTGATAATTTTTACTAATGCTTACTATAGATTGTACTTTGATATCATTTTTTTATTTCTTAGGAATCACCAGTCTGGGTTACTTATGCCTTTGTAGCTAAAAAGTATTGAAACCCCATCTGGTTTAAATGAAGGTTGGACAACCCTTAGAAGACAGGAATCAGGACAGATGCAGAGGTAGCAGTTGAGCTTCCAGCACAATTCAAGGCAGATTTTGTGAGGTGATGGTGGGAATCTGTCTGGAAGATGTTCCCAGTGTGGCCCCACGTACCTGAGCAGGATTGTGCAGAGCAGAGGCCTCTGGCTCATCCCATCCCCAGGGAAGCAGGACAGGAGCAGATGGAGCTGGGGGTTGCTGGCAGCCAGCAACACAGAGCTGCAGAAAGTTAATTTTTCAGTGACCACAGGAGAAGCACAATGTTTTTGGTTTTTGTTAATTTGTTAGCGTTACAATTTAGCCTTCAGAGAAGCCATCCAGGGATGTGGATTTGTTTGGCTACAAAGCTCATTAGTGTAGCTCCAGTGCACTCCATTGCTAGAGAATTTCCAACCAAAAACAAAGCAAGTGAAGAAAAAGAAACAGTAAATCCACGAACATTGTAACTCATTAAAAGACAATTTATGGACAGTGGAGGGGTTGAAGGCATTGAATAAATTATTGTAATTGAAATTATTCAGGCCTGTTTAAATTATGGAAGATGTTAGGAGGTTGTTGTCTCAAGCCATCGTGCATAGTTTATGTGCAGTGGTCTCCTGAGCCCCTCTGAGGTCTCTGACACTGAGCTAAACTCTTGGTTGCATCTTTGTAAACATTTCCAGTCTGTCCACGAACATCCTCTTGCAAGAAGGGTTTGTCTCAAGGTGACACACTGGAGGAATCAGGGCAGGGTTCAGTGGCTGGGGCTCTCCAGACCAACTGGAGGAGAAGATCTGTTGTCATTTCATTGCAGGGGCTCCATACTGGTGTCTCCTTGTCACAAAAGTTTCACACCTTCTCGGTGTTTCTCATGGGCAGCTCCTCAGAGCACTGACTCTTTCTTCTTCACCAAGCACCCAAGTGACTCCAGTTCCCTTCTCAAGGCCACCCCACTCTTTTATATCACTCTTCTTCTCATTGGTCTCAGAAATGGCCTGTTAGATTCAGGCCTGTTCCTAATATTTGATAATTAGCCCAGCTGCCAACTCCTTAAGGGTAAAATTACTTTCTACACTATCTTTATTTTCTTATATTCTATCCCCCTACACTTGCTTGCTCTAGCACCATAACTTTTTCTACTTTCAGACTTTGCATCTGCAGCTAGTTATCTGTTCTTTCTGTTCCTAAGGCCTGCTTTCCAAAAATCTTCTTACCTTTACTATTTCCCACAGTTTTGGGGAGTGGCTGTGCTCACTTGGTTTGCTCAGCCTAAAGGAGAAGGGGCTTAGGAGAGACCTCACTGGGCTCTGCACAGAGGGGCAGGGGCACTGGACACAGCTGGTAGCAACTGTACAGGTAATAAAGACACAGGTGATGAGGACACAGGTGACAAGGACACAATTGTACATAGTTTCCAAGCAAAGCCACCGAGCCAGGTGTGTGTGATCACAACGTCCTGCTGGGGATGGCAGCAGCCTTGTTGAGGGGTCTGTGGCTGCTGCAGGTCCTCAGCCACACCTGGACATCTCCCAATCCTTCTGGGATTGCTCAACTGGAGAACATTTGAGAAGGAGGGGCTTTCCCAGCTCCCCCTTAAATGCTGCCTTGGTTGGAGTATGTCTTGTGCTGCTGCTGGATTTTTTGGGGCTACAATGTTGTTTTTTTTTTTTTGTCATTTTCCCCTCATTGAGTTACTGGATAATTTGGATGCTGTGAGTGGGAGCAGCTCTGCAGTGTAAAAAGGTACCTGTTTTTATTTTAATTACCTGCTTTATTGGAGTACAGTGATATAGAAATGCTATGTTGGATAAAACCAGAGCAGGTGTGCAATTCTGTTGATTTTGAGGCACTGTGGAAGTATTTGCATATAGACTTACATGAGACATGAGTCAGCTCTGTGACAAAGGTGTTTTTAGCAGCAGTTCAGCTGCTGTCTGTGTTTTGAGGTCTGAATCCCTGAAGTTTAGCTGATTTCCTCACCCCTGTGGGCAGGGCCAGGGCTGGGGGTCAGTTGGGAGTAATTGTTTGTGGTATAATGCACAGAAGTGTAGGGATGTGCTGAGTGCTGGAAGAGCTGAAGCTCAGATTCTGAAAGTAGGATTCAAGTTGCTCTGTGTTTTCGTGGTTTGTACAGCTCTGGTTTTCTCCCCGTTCTGGGTTATTCTCTACGTTTTGTGTGCATGAAGTCTTGCACTGTGTATTTCTTGAAGCAGAGCCTGTGTTTATCATGCCATTGCCTTTGGGGGTCAGTGTGGGGAGTTTCTCACTGAATGCTGGGTTTTTTGGGTTTTTTTTTGCTGCTGCTTTTGCTTTGTGGTGGCTTGGCATCCTCAGACCATGGATGTGGATGTCACCAAACTGTGATGTTTAATTTTGTGGTTTGGGGATGCTTAATAAACTTACAAGCAGAGGTGGTGGGAGTGTCACAGAAAAGATTGGTTTAATAACCACTTGTAGAGAAAACAAAAGCAGCTCCAGTGACATCCCTGGCAATTCCCACCTTGATTATTGCTGGCAGAAGGCAGAGGGATAAAAACAAGGCTGACACTAATGTACAACCAATGCTGATGTCCCCGAGGAAATGTCACCAATTAGCAGGAAAGCTGCTGCAGTTATCAGCTTAGACAAGATTTGGCTGTGTGAAGTAGGAGGTTTTAAGATGAGCCTATGACTCCTTCTCCCAAATGCTTTTCTGTTCACGTGTGGGGATTGGTGAGACAGCACAAGTGAACTTCTTGGTTGGCCTCGTGGCCTGGCAAAGCACTTTGCTATTCTGGGAGCAGCTGGGGTTGAGTTAACACTTTGTTTGGTGGAAACAAATCCATTTGTTTTTATATTATGTTACAGAAGTATAAAATTACCTCTAGAAAATCTCACTTTATGGGTAATTATATGTATCTATCTATGTGTATATATATAATGAGATTGAAGGACAAAGTTCAGGCCTAGAAAAGTCTTTAAAAGCCAAAATGAAAACCCTGAGCTGTGTGTTAGGGAGGTGGAGGATGGCAGGGGAAGGATGTGAGTTCCTTCACTTTGCATAAGCTGCCCAGTACCCCATGTTTAATCTGAAACTGGACAGGGAAGAATAGGAGGGAGGGAAGCTGCCATGCCATCTGTAAAAACTGCCATGATAATTTAAGCAGCATTAAAAACCTTTCCCTGAAGCTGTGCTTTAATAAGATTCTCAGTCAGAAGTCAAACTCTGCTTAGTAATTCATTCTAAACTCTCATAATGCGTTTATTAGGGTGGAAATGGCAGAAGTGAAGTGACCACACTTGAGGTTCATGTTCAAAATTAGCAAAATTTACTGTCATTCCTAGTTAAAAAGGGAGGAAAATAAGCACAGTAACAGGCAGTGAGTGATATTTTTGTATTAGCAGGCAGCTGAATGGACATTGTTTGAGACATTTTTTGGGCTTCCTTAAAGCAGATGCTCAATGTGAAAACTTGTGGTTTTTTTATCTCAAGATAAAGTTATCAAAATGAGAAATGTTCCATTATAATGGAATTTCTTGGAAGACAGGGGTATGTTTTATCATATTATAGCTCTTGCATCATATTAGATGCTACTTATGTGCTTTATTGAAATCCAAACCTCTTGCTTAATGTTTCTTTTCCAACAATACAAAAGGTTATGATTCACAGCCTCTTGCATAATAGATAAATTAATGAGTTTCTGCATATTTTATTGCTTTGTACTTTCCTAAAAGCCACTAATCTATTTTTCTTGATTATTGGTTATGACAAAAACACCATAATTTTTCTCTGAGTTTCACGGCTGCCAAGTTCAGGGCTTTCAAAACTAATTTCTTTAGCTACCTGTTGGACTCAACCTCATTCTTTTCTCCTTCCTTTTTTTCCTGTAAAAACTCTATCCAGCCAAAAACCCAGTGTATTTTTATCTGAGTACAAGAGGATAAATTCGGCTTTGGGGTACTTGTGTGTTCTTCCATTCAAGTAGATTTGGAGTTGTGCATATGAATCTCAGGCTCTTAATTACGTTTCTAATAATAGCAACTCCTTGCTATAAATACACAACTCCTTGAAATGATTCCGGTGTGTTGAGGCTGCAGATGCCACTCCTGCATCTCATTAACCTCCCAATTCTCCACTTGAGAAAAGGAAATGTTGGGTGATTAGCAGAGGACAAGGGGAGGAAAAGGTTATTTGTCACTTCTCTAGGGGGAATAAAGCACAAAAATAACAAACTGAGGCAGCAGCTGCCAATGGCTTCAAGCCGTCCTTGTGTCCCCTCTGTCCTGCCCAGGTTTGGGGGAGCAGACCCTGCTGGAAGTCAGGAGAGCTTTCTGAGCTGGGGCCACCTCCTCTGGTGCAATTTTGACTCCAGGTTGTGCTTCAAACTTTATATTTTCTCTTCTCTTCCTTACATTGGTTTGTTTGCTGAAGGAGGGGGAGATTAGATGGAAAAAGCGTGAAATTTCTATTATTTGTGTTATATGGAGTCATTTAGGCTAGATATTTAAACTATCTGGTTTTTAAATTAGTTTTTTGGAAAAGTTTAGAGTTTCCCAGGGATCTGTGTGGTTCACAGGCCCATAACAGGCAGTTTTGCACTTTGTGCCTAGAATCTGGTTTCAGTAAGGATCAGTGTCTGCACTGGTCTGAACAGTGCTTTCCATGAGTGAAAAACTACCATAACGTTATAAACTGTGTTTTTGACACTGCTACTTCATTAACTTCCTTCTGTTTTCTTCCTCAATGGCTTTAGTTTGTATCAAAACAGGACAGTGATGTGTAAATAAAAACACCATCTTACCCACGGATGGCAAAAATGTATTTCCACTGTGCAGAAGCAGATATGTGGGCCCTAGATCACTGAATTCCCCACAGCAGCTTAAAATGGGATTTTAGCAATGCACAGGTCATGTGCTGTCCTGTGTCACCCATGGGGAAAAACCCTTGGGTTTGATTAGTAAATATGAGATGGGAAGACAAACTCTTATTTTACCCTGGCAATTATTGATTCTATGGTCTCAGAGTGACAGAGCATTTTCATTTCTATGTCCAGCAACAAATTGTTGTCATGGCAACATCAGCATTGGGCACCACTGGCATGCCACCCTCATCCCAAAGTGAAGCCCAGTAGGTTCTGAAAGTCCTTAGAAATTATTACAGCAATAAATTTTTTAAGTTAATTTGTACTTCTTGTCTCCTTTCCTGTGGGAAGGATAATTTATGTTCCCAGAAGGTAATGCATGAATCTGCTGCATCTTCTGCTGCTGTGCCTGCATGGAGCAAAGTCTAACACTCCCTACAAAAAGAGCTGGAAAAACTTCATTTTTGTTCTCTTTGATGCTTTGCCTACTCCTTCCCTCCTGTTTTCTTTAGGAAGAGGGGAATAAACCCAACCAGCCTCATTCCTCCCTGCAGTTGCACCCTTGCTAAACTATTTATGAAATCTGCAACCTGTTTCTACCCCTCTTGAAGCCAATACTGCAGTTTGCAAAGCTGAGTTCCTGTGTTTGCAGGGTGCCAGGGCAAGGCACATGTACCATCTCTTCTGTTTGCTGGGTGCAGAGCAGATGCTGTCCATCCTGCTGGATCCTTGTTTCATGTGAATCTTCATCTCTCCTCACTAGAGAGGAGGTGACCAGGCTTATTCCTAAGGCTGCAGCTCCTTTTTTTTTAACATCTTGCAGTCACTTTTGCTTTTACTGCTGAACTTCCAGGCTGTGCTGTGACTGGGTTCTTTCTCTGAATATTTAGAGTCCTGCTGCAGAGAGCCTGTAGTCTACATCTAAGAGCTTTATCCCACTGATTGCTGACCTGCTGCCATCTCTGATCCTTCAAGAATGC
This sequence comes from Agelaius phoeniceus, assembly GCF_051311805.1. Taxonomy (NCBI): domain Eukaryota; kingdom Metazoa; phylum Chordata; class Aves; order Passeriformes; family Icteridae; genus Agelaius; species Agelaius phoeniceus. The sequence goes on along the minus strand of NC_135272.1, from coordinate 34,261,273 downwards.
AAATTTGGCTTCAAAGATTATGCCTTTTTTATTACAGGGATGATTTGGGTTGGAAGTGACCTTAAAGATCATCTCATTCCAACCTCCATGCCATGGGCAGGGGCATTTTGCACTATTCTTCTGACCTCATAAAAGCCTTTCCTTGCTGGGATGGGTGAACAAGCATCATGATTTCTTCCCCAGTGTGCTGCCAAATCCAGCAAGAAAATCCCCACACTGGTGTCCCTATTTCTAGTGTTGACTGCCTGGAATTATTTACTATTAATGAGTGAGCAGGTATTTGAACAACCTTTCCATTTTTTTTTTCTTTTCTGCCTTTTTGCAATTTTAAACATAATTAAAAGGAGATAAAGGAAACTTGATTTTTCAGTCAATCTGTGGGTGACCCAGCAAAGCACATCTTTTTAATTTCATGCATCACTGAGATGATACGTCATGCTTTGTACAGCACGACAGCTTGCTACATTGCATAACTCAACATGCTGATGCAACCAGGCATGCAAAATGAACCTGATCCTCAAACCCAGGGAGTTTAAGACAACAAGATCCTCCTCTGCAGCCTGTCTTGTTCAACAAACCTCATTATTCCCCGTCGTCCCTCTGATTCTTCTTCTGTACAAATGATGGGAATGGAGAATTTTGAAAGAGATGTTTGGGTAATGGCTGTGGGATGTGAATAACTCTAGGCTGGATTGGGGTTGAACTGATGTAGTGTCTCTGTTTTGGGCTGCTCAAAAGAGTGGAGTCTCTGTGGCTTTTGGGCTTCTTTGGGAAAGAGTGGCTGGCTGGTGTGTCCAGAGCTGTGCCAAGCTTGCTTTCAACAGCAGGAAGAGGCTGCAATTTCCACAGCTCCTGCCACTTCATTTAGCAGCTCTTAGGACTCCTCTAGTCCTGCAGAGAGGTTGTGGGTTCAACAAACATCACCTGAGTGTCCCTTTCTCCACTGCCCCACCACACACTGTGTGGCACCAGCTGCCACCTGGCCTTTGTGGTGTGACACAGAGAGGGACATTGCTGCAGCTCTTCTCCTCCTCTGGCACCCCGTGATGCACTCAGGTCATCTCATCTGTTCCCATCCAGGGAGGAGAACAGGAATTTTGCTTGGCAAAATGGAGATGCTTTGTGGGATCCCCTGAAGCCACCCTGGAAGCTGCCAGCAACAAATGCTTGCATTCTGTGCCTGAATGGAGCACAATCATGAACTTCAGGGAGAAGAAAAGGCAGATGCTGGGCATGAATATCTCCAGTCCCAGGCTGTGACATGCCACGTGTAAGCCTAAGCATCCAGTGCTTTGCTTGGGGCAAAATTTTTGCTTAATATCTGACATCTGTCAGTGTCTCCCTGTGTGTTCCTGGGTGAAGTAAAACAGATTCTTCAGGCACTTCTCGCATGGCTGCAACAGTGGCAAGCCCTGAGAGGCTGCTCATGATGACCACGCTTAAAAGTGTGGAAAATGGGGAGGATTTTCTGTTCAGCTTCACCCTTCTGCTTGTGCTCATGGTCAGAGCAGCTCAGGGAAGGCCCTGGCCATGGTGGCAGTGGCATTTGCTTCTTTGAGGAGTGACAATCAAACCAAGATTGTGCTTGGTGGCAAAAATAAGGCTCAGCCCTGGTGCTGGGGTTATTGTAGTGGTGTGGTTAGATCTTGGTAATAGTGACCATGACAAAATACCTGCAGATGAACATACCCAGGGTGGGGGTTTGGGTGACCAGATGTGTCCAGGTGCTGCTGTTCTGGCAGGAATAAATAAATAAATCCCTTTGGAGCAGGAGCTCCATCTGTTGTGTAGCACCCAGTGCCATGGAGTTGGGATCCTTTGCCTGTCCCTTTAATTTTCATGTATAATAAAAAAAAGGGAGAATGAGCTGCCTGAAACCCATTTCTCACCTTAAGCTCTGTAACAGCAAATGGGCTCCTCTGCAATAGCAGGAATTAGAGTGTCTGGGAGAGGTACAGCAGGACCATGGCAGTTCAGAGTCCACAGATATTGCTCTTGCTTGAGTTGCTTTGCGTTTTCTCCGAGTGTACAGTGCCCTGTGGCACAATATCCATCCCCACTGCATCTCTAAGTGCTGAAACTTCACATCTTAATTCTGTGTGAGTGGTTTTCTCTCGAGGCTGTGATGCCTCTGCAGAGCAGGAGCCTGATAGCAGCACTGAGAAGGTTACACATTATGCAGGGAAATGTTGATGGTGTATTAAAAAATATCTCCACTAATGGCTTCTTATTTTTGTTGTCTTGCACAATAATTTGAAGCACATCCTCTCTGAGGTTCAGTGAGGAAATGCCTGTTTATTTGAAGCTGATGGAGATACTTGAATGGAGGATAACTGGGATCTAGGGCTCTGGGATAAATTGCTCCACTTGTGTTTTCTTTTTCTTTTAATCTGGAATGCACATAAGCCACACAGCAATATTATCATCACTTTGCACTTTCCTTAGGAAGTATCTTAATATTCTATAATCCTCTTTGCTACAGAATGGGGACTGAACTAAGATGGAATTATATTTTAATGTAATTCCTCATGAAACAAAAGGGGACCATGTTCAGAAGCTGGCTAGATATATGGCAAATGGGAACTAGACAAGCTGTGTAACATCATGACCAGTTTCTATGGCAACAAAAATGTCAGCTATCCTTTTGGCTGATTCTATTAATCCGTGGTAGAGGCACTGATAGTGACACATTTGGAATTTATTTAAACAAGAAGGTGAAAAGATAACCCCAGCACAGCTTATAAACAAGGGGGAAGTTAAGCCACTGCCATAATGCCGCCTGACATGGGTAGAAGGCAGGAACAGGCAGGGGAGACATTCCAAGGCAGCCACTCAGAATTTTGTCAGAGAAGTGATTAAGCCATTTATTGAGAGGAGTTCCCCACTATTGTCTGATGTTTGACAAAATTTCACCTTCCTTTCCAGGGCTGCCATGCCCCAAAGTGCTGCCCCAAGTGTTCATCCCTGTGCTGTGGGTCCTGTGGCCAGGTAGCCCTAAACTCTCCAAGTGGGATGAGCTCTGGGCACCTGGGACAGCCTAACCTGGCTGCCTGGTTTGGGGTTTTCCCCCCCAAAAAACCACCCAGGCTTCTGTCCTGCTTTTATCCACATAGTGGCTGCCTGATGGAGAAAGCTGTAGCACTCAGTGATTAAAATGCATGGTCTGGCCACTGGAAAATGGAAAAAGCAGTTGCAAGGAGGCAAACCACATTCAGTATTCCCTCTATATGGGTCAGATATTTTCCTAGGGACACTCAGAAATGCTTGCACTGTGCTATTTCTGCTGGGTACTTTATCCTTTATTCTCCTCTTATTGAAAGAGCTAAATGTTTTCCCACTTTCCAATGTACCATGACAATACAAACTGTACGGTGATGTCGGAGCACAAAATAAATATGGATGCAGATACTTGTCATTATGATAAAACAACATCTTTTCATCTTTATCTTGGAATTACAGGCTCCTCGGGAAGATGACAGTGTCTTGTTATGGAAAATGAATTTTCGGTAGTAGAAAGATATCTTTTAACTTATTCTTGAATTCTTCCTGTTTGCCAGAGGCATATAGAAAAATTAGCTTCTTTCCCAATTCTTTTGCTGGTTTTATTAAAATTCATAGTAGAAAAAGTGCCATATAAAAGTGCTTGGTGTGTGAGAAAAAGAAGAGCTGGAAAATGCAGAGCTGAATTTATTATAAGATTATTAGCTGGCTGCTGGCTGGGTTTTTATTTTTTAGTTAGTTAAAAAACAAAGCCATCAATATTTTTTGCCCATTTCTTTTTAAGCTTGTAATGTACTGAAGAGACTACAATATGTATTAATGTATTTCTGATTAAAAAAAAAAAAAAAAGCCCCATTCCCTAATAGAAAAACTGTCAGAATTTTAACCACAATATAGCTCCTGGAAACAGAGTTCATGTGAACTTTTGAACTTCCTCAGACTCAGAAGAGCTTTGTGGAAGGGGTATAAATTGTCAAATTTATCCCATACTTCTGTTAAATCCCATTCCTCCAACCTCTAGCTCTGCCTCACGCACCCCTGTGTCCACGGGCTTTGTTCAGCAGGTTTTGTGTCAAAATTGCACAAATGTGTGATGCTTCCAGCTTTTGTGAAGTTAGAAAGATAAGCAGTCATAACATATCTGGTATACTGGGGAAGCTGGGTGGTTTGGGACTAGAAACCTATGTACTTATTATCAGCAGTTTACAAAGTTGTGCCTCTTGCTCCCAGGGGTATTTTCCAGTGTTCTAGGCAGGTTTTTGGGTTTTTTTTCCATCTTTTTGATGCAGCAGTAGGGGAAGGGAGGTGATGTCACTTGGTATTACAGAAAATGAAGCAGATGTGTCTTAGACTGAACTTGAGAGCTTGAAATAGCTTTGCTTTGTCCTCAGCCAGGGCAGGTGAGGATGGAGCAGCTCAGTGGAAAACTCCACTCCCTCCTAAGCCCCCGAGCAGTTTCACCTGGACAGGAGCTTTTTCTGAGGATGGTATTGATCATTTTGCTTCCTTTTCCCATGAATAACTTCAACAAACAGTACAGTTGGGAAGGTTTTTCTAGTCCTGGTAGCTGTGGAGGGGGAGTGCCTCGGGTTTTTTCCTCTCTTGGAGTGCTTTCCACTCTGCCCATCTCTTATGCTGGAAACTCTTCCTTGGCACCTCCTCACTGGGCCCTCGCCTGAACCCAGGGCTCCCACAGCTTGGGCAGTGTCCCCAGGAACAGCACTAATCTGTTTTTTTAGGATAAACATGGCATTATTCCCTGAGGTCTAGAGACCAACACTCTAAACCTCTTAAATAACTAAAATAAATGAAACTTGTTATTCATCCTGGATTAATTTTTACAGCAACACCAGACCTCCTCCTTCAAAGAAGGTGAAGTCCAGTGAGGGGGATGAAGGCACAGGAGTAGAATGTCTTCATTTTTTGTTCTTAAGCAGCACTGACACAGCTGATGTCACAAACATGAGCATCTCCTAACTCAGGTGGAAAGCTGTGCCAGAGACAGTGGTGGGAAGGATGCAGTGCCTCCTTCTGAAGCCACTGACTTGGAAAACTCACACACTCACAAAGGCTGACCTTTTGAGGAGTCACAGACATTAAATATGGGACTTAATCAAAAGTTAATTTCACTGAGCATCTAACCTGAGGGCAGGCTCCAGCTCACTGTACTTTGAAGTCAAATGCCTGGCTGGTCCTCTAGTGATCAAAAGATGTTTTGAGCCCTAGGTATTAGCAAGGGAAATAACTATGGTGCAAAAGCAGATGTATCTAGATTTCAGTCCTTCCTGTACAATTTTGAAGGCATTGTTTGGGACCCCTCCTTTAGTGCTTTTAAAAAATAAAGACCCTTGGTAATTCTCTTGGTCAATAACCATAATTCTGATGTGGTAGGGAAAAGTAACTGTTTCCATTGCTTGAGTTGCCAAGGTTGGACTGGCTCTGTCTTAGTGCACTTGGGATTCCTTATCTGCCTCACTCCTGCCCTTCAAGGAGATAAGAAATGGTTTTAATTTTTTTTAGGGAATATTGATGTACATATATATGTATGTATATAAAATTTTATATGTATATAATGTTATAGCTACATAAAAAATATAAAATCTTGTAATAGTATCTTTTGAGTATCAAGCATTGTTGCAAATCCAGACATTCTTCATCAATGACCTGGCAGTGGTGTGACAGATGCATGTCCAATGAGCCTGATGTTGGTAGAGGAGCTCTTCAACACAGTCTGCCAAAGGACTGAAAATCTGCTTATAAAACAAGTGGTAAACCAGTAAAATCTCATGGGTAGATGGCAGAGTATCATGTTCTTCATGTTCTCTTTTCCTTCCACCTCACAGCATTTTTTTTCCCTTCCTTACATCTACCCAGCTTTAAAAATCAGCATGAAGGAAGCCTTTGCTGTGTCGGGCTGGAGCCCTGGACTCTTCTTGGGTTGTCCTGAGCTTGTAGTGAGGGTGTTTAAATGGGTTTATTATAATCTAAAAATTAGATATGTGTTGCAGTTGCCCTTGTTTAGGCTCTCAGACCAGCTCTGTTGCACAGGGTGAAATGTGTGCATCTTTATCAACTCAAGAAGTTGATAAAGATGTTTTTCTAACCCAGGCAGGCACAGGTGTGAGGGCCCTGTGCACACAGATGCTTTGTGTGTGTGTGTGTTGGCCAACAAGGAGCTGAATCACAGCAATGTGATGGCTTGCAGCAGCCTGTGCCTCCTTGGAGGAACAAAACCTGTCTTCTCACAGCCAGAAAGGTCTGATCATCTGGGAAAGCCATTAAATTCAGAGCTGCTATGTGCTTTTTCCAAAATATGCTCCCTGTTGAATTTCCTTCTGCTAAAGAGAAGCAAGTCGGCTGTGACCAGTCAATAATTTCTCCAAAACTCCTGCTCTTTCACTGGTGCACAGGATACAGCATTTAATGATCACAAAGCCTTCCTCAGATATGCTGTTTGGAAGTGCCCCTTGGCAGTCAGCAGATTCCTGGGATGGGTGAACACTGGAGGTTTTCTTCCCTCCCAGCGCAGCAGAGATTCACCCCGATCAATGTCTTACCTTTGTGTGGTGCTTAAGGAACTACTGAAACGCACTGAAACAAGAGAACTCTGCCTTTAATCAGGCTGGGCATGTGCTGAATCCACATAGGAAATGGGGCAGGATTGGAGCCTGCACTGTGCCAGCTCTGGGGGCTCAGCACGGTGGGAGCAGACGTGCTGATTCACCCTTCCCCGCGCGTGGCGTTAGCGCCCGTCCTCCTCACCAGACTAAAAATGTCTGAGACCACGCAAGACTGTGATACTTCACATTTTTAGGCAATTGCTGTTTTTGTCAAAACTGTCTGTAGCTTCTCTTCCCCGGTGCAATATGGTGAGTAATGAGCTATTGGAGTAATGTCTGTTTGAAACATCCGTAGCCATATGGCAATGTGGGAGGCGAGGATAAAACAGGGATCAGTCACAAGTGTTTACTTTGAAGCACAGATAAAAAGGCAAGTTTTGTGCTGTGACTCAGTTACGTGTTGGATCAGGTACTGGAAACAGTAGTTTTTAATTATTTCTGTGTTTAGTGGACTTTAAAATCCCAAGCACTGAAATTCAGTGTGTGTTAGTCCTCCTGATTGCTCTCTTCAAATCTGCTTTGTGAAACAACCAGACAAACGGGTGCTGCATTTGAGCCAAACCACAGCCACCCTAATCCATGCAGTCATTAGGGATTATTTTCAGCTCTTCTATGGGCTGTGTGTGGATAAAATGGGGGAAATGTTGCTGAGGAAGGTTAACAAAACTGCCTGGCTGCACTGGAGGTTTGGGGTTGTTCAGTTTGAGATGCTCTGGAAAGTGCTTGGCTGAAGTTTTCTTGCAAAGAGCTTAATAACTTGGGCTCCTTCCTGGGGTGAGGCACAGCTGCTCCACAGAAGCAGTGTCCTGGGAGAGTAGGTGGGTTATTTTAGGAACTGAAGTGTTTGTACAAATATCCCTCTGGAGACAAATCCTTATTTGGGATCAGGGAACCTGTACTGTTCACTTTTGCTGAGCTCTGAACCTGCCCTGCCCTCTCTGGGAGTCCTGGACCTCATCTGTCCCCTCCATCATGGGAGTCCCACATTGGAAACCCTTTGGGGGATTAGGGAAAACAACACCTGACAATGAGGCCTTTGGAATCACAGAATCATGGAGTCGTTTGGGTTGGAAGGGACCTTTGAAGGCCTTCTGGTTCAACTCCTTTTCAGTGAGTAAGGACACACCTTCCACTAGATCCCTGCCCAGCCTGACCTGAAAGACTTCCAGGCATGGATGGGGCATCCCCCACCTCTCTGGGTAACTTGTGTCAGCTTTGCCACTTCCAAAAAATCTTATTTATAAAAAAATCTAAATTAACCCTCCTTCAGTTTAAAACCACAACCCCCTTTCTTATTGCAACAGGCCCCTGAATGGTAGCAAGATAATGTTTTGGTTCAACAAAGAAAACATCCCATGGCCTGAGTGCATTTCATGTTTAAAATACCTTAGCAGATGAATTAGATTGATGAGCCCACTGGGTAGGATGAAGGTGAACATGTAGGTGAAGAGAGAAATTTACTGCAGCAATATGGTCTGGAATTTCCTCTGTGAATATGTTATCAACTGAAAGGATACATGTTGGTTTTTAAAAGGAGATTTTGTGAAAGTGGAACATTTTCTTCCATGGAATCCTGGAATCCCAGAATTGTTTGGGCTGGAAGGAACCTTAAAGCTCATCTGGTTCCAACACCCTGCCATGGGCTGGGACACCTCCTGCTATCCCAGGCTCCTCAAACCTCTTTGCAGAATTGAAGCACAGAAGAGGGGGGGAAAAAAACCCATGAATCTCCAACTTCTCTAATACTGTGTGGGCTTTGATTAGAGAGCACTCTGTGTGCTAATTGAATGTTGTCTTCTATTAGCATAATCTTGGGGTTATGTCTGGTCACTGTTAATGATAAGTGACAGAGATGAGTTTCTGAAACTGTTTCATCAGTTGGGAACTGCACCCTGTAAATGCAAGCCCTGATCATAATATTTCATCTGTGTTGATTTATCCCAGTCTTAGACTGTTTATATCAATTTGCTACTGGAAAACATATGGAGTAGTTTAGGTTGGAAAAGGCCTTTAAAATCATCAAGTCCAACCATTAAGATCATCTTGCATGTGATCTAATTGCACACATATAATGCAGACATTATACACTGTATAATGTATAAATATATAAAAAATTAAGGCTTTTTGAAACATAACCGTATTCTAAAATCAGTTCTGATATAAAATTACTTTGTAAAGGAAGCATATTGTATATATTCTTATATGTACAACATATACATATGTTTTTATAAACTTTAGAACCATGTTTAATGTGTGTGCTTTAAACTTGTAGGACCATATTGCTGGGAGACATTTGCCTGTAATTGTTCACAGGATAAGTGTTTGTGCTCAAAAATCACAGCAATTATAATTATTGTAAGTAGCTGTGCTTCAAAATGAGCATTTAGGAGAGAAATGGGCTTTTTCCATGTAAGCATCATCTTTATATACACTAAAAAATCCTGGGAGAAGTGGCTTTGTTCTACCAGCACCCAGGTAACTTCAAGAAAACGAAACAGGAATGAACCAAGCATCTCCCCATCACTCAGTGCTACACACAAATGTCTTCACAGCTATTTGCACTTGAAATGCTTCATTTGCCAGCTCCAATGTGGCATTTGCAAATGCAGATTAGTGACAGGAGCGCTGTTGGCTGCTGCTTCTTCCTCCTTTCAGATGTGGCTCTTACTGGACATTTCCTGCCCAGACTTGTAGGCAGCAAACATATGGTCTGGTAGATAGTTTATGGAATAACTTTCTGGGAGTACTTTGACTGTTCCAGAAATCTCTCAGGCAAAGATGCCCAGTTTTCAACATAACATTCCTCTGAAATGCCAAAGTTAAGATATTCATTTGCTCACTGGTATTGTTGCATTTCATAACGAGAGCTCAGACGGGGATAAATTGTGGGTTAAATTCACAGATAGAAATCTCTGCCTTTATGAGCTGTTTGTTTGAAATGCAATTGCTTTCAGGGCCTGTATTACATGAAAAATTACTATATCTGATTAACAGATGAATTCCACAGCATCAGTAGTGAGTAACACTGGGATTGTCCATCAGCCTGAGATTCCAATTTCTGCCTCCACACTGTACAGCACTTCTCTTCTTACCAAATGTATTCAGTGCTTGCCACCACGAGGGGAACTAATTCTTCCTGGTACTTCTGAACTGTGGCAAATGCTCTGGGCATCTGTTTTCCAACAATTTGAGGTTTTCACAGCCTATAGAAATGTATAGAACACTGATTTACTTCTTTTTGGGTTTCCTCTGGCATCTTTATTCATACCTACCCTGGGACATGGGGCCAGGATTCAGTTGATGTCACTGTAGCAGAGCTTGATTTTGCCTGGCACTATGTATTTATATCAATTCTAGATAAGGATCTGGATTCGAGCTGTGCCTGAATATTTTATTTTTTCAATGGAAACACAACTTCAGGTTTCTCTTCCTCTTCCCTTCTGTTCTTTGGAGCTAGATACTTGCTTTTGTAGGAGGATCAGGTGGTGGACCTGAGTGAGGAGCAGGCCCACAATTAATTTTGGAGTTAATCATAGTAAATTGCTGTTCTGCCTGTCAAGTTTTAACCATACCAGTTTCTTGATCTGACTGTCTGGCCCTGTGGGTGCAGAGGGGTGGCTGAGTGGTGGGGCTCAGCCTTGGCTGCTTACAAATCAAAAGGGAAAATGAGACCATAATTTGGAAAATCCTTTTGGCCCCATGCCTGTTGTCCCAGAGGTCCCAGGCACTCCTGCTCTCTTGGCAGCTGCACTTGCCCAGGTGCCAAACTGAGCAAAACATGCATTTTCTGGTAGCTGCTTTATTAATGGGATTTTTTTTTAATAAGATCTCTTTGCCTTGTGTTTCTTGTAATACACCTGGAGCTGGTCCAGGATCACACCTGTGGCAGCCTTTTCTGGCTCACTGCTTGTTTGATCATCCCACAGTTGATTCCTGTGAAATATTTCCCAATAAAACCCCTCGTGCTCTCTCCAACTCCCTGATAGGAGGGTGGAGCCAGGTGGGGATCAGTCTCTTCTCACATTTAACAAGTGAGGGAGCAAGAGGAAACAACCCAAATTTGTGCCAGAGGAGGTTTAGATTGGAGAGCCAGGAAAACTTAGTTATCACAGGGAAACCCACTTTTCTGTCACCTTTTTATTTTTTTTTTGACATAGTTTTTCAGGGCTCAACAGAGGTGTAATTTTGAGCATTTTCCCTTGCCTAGCATGGCACACACTATTGTGGAAGGTTTTGTTTCTATACCACTCACTTTGCTCTTGTTCACCCAGAGCAATTGTGGTGCCAGTTCCAGGCTGGGCATCCATCCCTCTGTGTCCAGGCCCTGGCACAGCTGATGGAGAAAGGTTTCCCACCTTTCTAAATTAGGCCCTTCCAGTTCCAAACAAAACATTATCAAGCTTTGCATTTCTTTTTCACCATTTACATCCCAAGAAAAGCAGCGAGGAAAATCAGAACCTATTCAGTGTTGTAAATACAGCAGATTATTTCCCTAATATGTTATCCAGCAGTTACCAGCTAAATAATTCAGCACAATTTCAGGTCTCTATTCAAACTGATGAGCTAAAATAAAAAGTGTTGATTAAGGCAAGCACATACCTCAGTGTTGATTGATTCTGCTGGTTTGTTTAGTTTGGCTTTTTCCAAATAGGGGAAATATATATAAATATACCACTCTGATAAATATACCACTCTGATATATATAAATATACCACTGTTCTTTTAAGCTACATTTCTTTTATGTTGTGCTGGTTTTCTTTTTCCTGTCATTTTTGGTATGATCACTTTAAACCCACATTGCAAAACTAGGGTTTTCTATCACGAGCTTGTGTGCTCATGATGGGTTTTATTTTAAATCCTACCTTGCTGCTGGAGTTCAAGCATCACATAAAGCAAACCTGGCTGCAGGACAATGATAAAGCACAAGTGTCAGCTCCTTGTATTTTTCTAAAAGTGTTTTGTAATTGAGAATGAAATGTTTTTACTTTCCCTCTGCTGCTACCCCTGTCAAAGACTGAGGTTTCCAGAAAATGCAGTGTTATCATCACACCTGAGTGACACCTCTGTATTTAACAGGAGCACTCAGTCCCTGTGGAGAGCTTGTGAAAGAGGGCATGGCTTTCACAGAATCCCAAAATTATTTGGGTTGGGACCTTAAAGCTCATCCAGTCCCACCCCTGCCATGGGCAGGGACACCTTCCACCATCCCAGGCTGCTCCAAGCCCTCTCCAGCCTGGCCTTGGGCACTTCCAGGGATGGGGAAATTCACAGCTTCTCTGGGCACCCTGTGCCAGGGCCTCCCCACCCTCTCAGGGAAGAATTCCTTCCCAATATCCCCCATAACCCTGTCCTTTGTTTGAAGCCATCCCTTCTTGCTCTGTGGAGTCTCTTTAGTCACTTGTTCTGTGCTTGCACAAAAGCCACAAATGTGTTCTCATGGCACCCAGCACCTGTGAGATGTTTGAAGGTGGCTGTGCTGCCTTTGTGGTGTGTCACTGTGCCAAGTTAGGGGGATTTTTGGGAAAAGAAAACTCTTTCCTGTGATTCCTGGATGGCTTCATCATGAGCAGCCAACGTCCTGGGATCATCCCATTAGCAAACCAGTTTGCAGGGATATAATTGCACCTCTTGAACCAGTATTCTTACTCTTCAGATGAGCTGTTCAGGTAACAAAGATGTTTATTTCATGTGCACTGAGATGCTTATTCCAAGAAGTCCTGAGCAGGTGGAATCCAGGTGCAGTTGTTATTCTATTTGTATGTGGAAATGCCTGGTTGAAGCACCAGGTCATGGTTAGAATTGAGCTGTGTGGTGTCATGCCCTCCCTTAACCAGCCTGGTAAATTCCCAAAGAAAAGCTTTTCTAGAGGTAAAAACCCCCCAAACCTCGGGGTTTTTAGATACAATGCAGTAAATCCATGGAGAAGAAGATGTAGGCAAAGGTAGATGGCAGCTTTGAGCACTGTGGCCCAGGACACTGTAATTGTTTCTTTGGGAAGCTCATTTTATGTGGAAAAAGGAAGGAATAACACTGTTCCTTCTGAAATGAGCTGTCATTGGTTCTGTAATTAACCCAATGTAAATCATTAGACAAGAGTTCATCCTAATTTGGGAAAAAAGTCATGTTTTGGAGGCTCAGTTCCCAGAAAATTGATTGAAAAAATTTAAGACTTGTTACCAAGAATTGAGATAAATAAATTTCATTGGTGTTTGCCTAAATTAGAGAGAAAGTTGTTAATGTAAAAAAGTTGAAGTGTTAGGAAAGCCCCACACATGTTCACTTTAATATTTCTTCATTTTATTTATAGATATAAATTCTTGAAGAATAAAATTATCAGATTTTGGTCAGCGTTTTTGTTGTGGAGGCTCTGTCAGTGGAGCAATTTCTGGCTGGCACCATTTCAATCAAGTTCAGGAAGCTGATTTTTCCTTTTCTGTCAGCACAGATACAGGAAAAAAAAAGCTGCTACAAAATGATCCCTTTTAATCCTGTGCCATTTTTATGTGCTGATTAGAATCGGGGTAATTTCAGCCTGTGTTGAAGGAGTTAATCTTCCTGATGGAGATGTGAAAAGTCAGAGCCATCTTAAATCTCAATACCACATGCTGCCTTAGGGATCACACTGTGCTAAAACCCCAGATAAAAAGGCCTGACAAAGATTATTGACGGTTTACCTTTTAATGAGCAGCTTGGATTGATTTTCATTTCCCTCCAGGGCTGCTTGCTTTGCCCTGTTTCCACCCATGATGTCATGATTAACAAAAACAACAACAAAATTAAGGCTTCATATCTGAATAATTGTGGGGAAATAAAGAGTAGCCATGGCTTTTAAGGGGAAGCTGTGCCAAATTCCACTGAAGGTGCAGGAAAAGCCAGGGAGATTCCAGTCAATGGTTGGTGACTCTCCCAGCAGAGGGAATGCACCTTCCACCAAACAACACCTCAATTCTTCAGCTGTTTTATATTTTTTAAATACAGATCACTCTGCAGATCAACAGAAACACAAGAACTCCAAATAAAGAGAAAATGCCTTCAAATATATATATTATTGTTGAAAAAGCCATGATTTCTCTTTTGTTTGCCAAGCCCCCGCCCCTCTAAAGCCAACACTGAAGAAAACGCCTCTGGCTACGTTCCCATAATTTTGTTCAAATCCTTAAGCTTCAAAAGAGAGCAGCTCTGCCACCACAAAACTATCATCCCAAAAGCTCTTAAGCTCTGACATCATCTATTCTGTTTGAGTCCTTCCACACAGACCTTGCCAGAAAATGGAAATCCCTTTTCCATGTGGAAGAAAGGGCGTGTGTGTTTTTTTTTAAAAAACGAATTCCTGTTCTCATCAGTATTAAAAATAAAAAAAAAAGGGGGAGAGAGAGAGAAGGAAAAGGGTGTTTTTTCCCAGGCTTTGCAGAACAAAAACCCTGTTTTCCAGGAACAGGATGGAGTGAAGGCTTCCAGGCAGGCAGATGGGAAGCCGGCGGCGCAGAGCTCTGCAAAGTGGAAACTTTCCATGGAAGAATCCTGATTTCCAAGGGCAGGGGAGCCTTTGCCTTCTGAGCCTGGCGGGGATGTGGCTGCAGCCCCCTGGGCAGGGCTGGACACCCTGCCTGTGCTCCTCAGGCAGCTTTGGGTGACAAGTGACATTCTGGGTGTGTGTGTGTGGCCACTCGGAGGCTGTGAGGGCTGGAAAATGGGAATGAAGGAGCCTGCAGAGAGAGAGAGAGGGGTGTTGCTGATCTGGAGAGTTCCACGGGGTGGGCAATCAGGAATGTGGTGGGTAAGAGCACTTGAAGAGTGGTACTTGTGTGGAGCTGGAGGATGTGGAGCCTCATTGCTCAATGCACTTGGCCTGCTGCACCAGGGAGGCTGCTGGATAGAGGATGGAGAAGGGGAAAACTGCAGGTTAAACCACTTGAACTATCACTAAAATCCTCATCTCAAACTGTGTTGTGTTTTTCTTGTTAGATTTTTTTTTTCCCTTCTGGGTTTGTTATTTTTTTTCCCCCTTCAGAAGAAGTTACATTGAATAACTCTGGGTTATTCTCAGCAGTGTAAAATTGCAATTCCTTAAAGCACATCCTTTACCTATCAAATTGGCAGGCTGGAGGAACAGTTATTCTGCTGCAACTTCAAATCACAGCTCCCAAAATTGATCTGGGCTTAGGTATGTCTTTGTGTGTCCACGCTTATTAGCTTCATCTTGTGATTAACTTAATGGGCTATGGAATTTTACTCTATGCAAATGCAACTGCAAAACCAATTATTGAAAAGTGAAAAATGAACTCTAAGAGACAGTCATTAGACTATTAGAATCCCCCAGTTCCTTTGGAAACTGTATTTGGGTAATACGCGGTTTTAATACTGAATTTCAAGCTCAGAAAAAAGCTATTTGGCAATTACTTTTTTTTTTTTTTTTTCAGGCAGTATGGAAACATTTTGACAGGCTTGCCTGCCTGGGCTACTAAGACCCGCTGGGTTTTACGAGTTGGAAAATTAGTCATAGCTTCAATGAAACGTTGTAGTCCACTTAGTAGCCTATTTTCAGGGTCCTTAGATGTACAAGCATCCGTGAATTCAGTTTGGATGGCTGGTGAGTGTAATCCAAATTAGCTGGGCTGGATCCAGCAGCAAGATACTCCCTGGCTCCATCCTTGCAGGACTAGCTTCCAGTCAAGGTGTTTTGTGTGGGTGGTTGGTGATGAAAACCTCCTCCAGACCTGATGAATTAATTTATGTGCACATGAGCGGGCTGTGGCTGCATCTACTGGGTCAGCAAGTACATCACTGCAACTGTTAACTGGAAAATGATGCTGATGACCCCCAAACCCCAACACAGCTGGATTTTTGGACATATTTTCCTCCTCATCTGCCAAAGGGGGTGATGAGTTTAGAGGCATTCACAGGCCTGTGGCCCCAGGTTTGGTTAAAAGCCTTTTGAGAAGGAAGCTGCAGGTGAGGATGTGGTTTGTGGTGGGAGCTGACCTGGAGCTTGCAGGGAGAACACAAATGCTGGCACTTGGTGAGCTGTGTGCTCAGAGCAGAGGTCACCTGGTGGCTTAGAAGATGGAGCTCGGTGGAAAGTCAAAAAAAAATTTATGTAAACCTCTTGTGGAGGAAATGTGTCCTCAAATGTGCTGTGCTGTGTGCCATCCCTCTAGATGATGGGCTACAACCCGCATTTTATTGCTGAGATTCATGTTTGGCCCTTTTATCCCTCTTCCCTTCCACTTCCAGCCCAGTTTTGCCTGTAGTTCCAAGGCTCCCTTGCCAGAGGTTTTTTGTTTGTGGTGCCTCAGAGCCATCAGAGCTCCCTGTAGGATGGAGGTACCTGTGACACAGCCTGCACCTCCTGCTTGGGGTCAGCAGGTCCTGCACAGGTGCAGGCACCCCCAGAGAGAGTGGGGCCCAATTCTGGTCTTTGTTCAGCTCACTTTGTGTGCTGTAAATCACCCTTGGGACAGGGTGGGAGCCCTCGTGTGAGAATGGGGCACCCCAGGAGCTGTGCAAACAAATCAGGGTCACATCTGACCTTTCATTTTCCACAGTGCCTGGACACACCTCACTGGGTGAGGTGAGAGGGTATCTAAAGGATGCTGGCTGTAATTTAATCAATTGACATTTAGATGTGCAGTAATGAGTGGCTGTGAATGCATTGGGTGGGTGAATACAACATATCCATCCTTATTTGTCTTCCTTTTGGTTGTGAATTTCCTGGAAGAGCGTCTGGAAGTATGGATGAACAGGACTGAGATGTGATAAATACAACAGAGAAGCTCAGAGCTGCTGGACCTAGAGTGTCTTATGTTGAACTGTTTTGATTTTATTCCAGCAGGTAACTTAAAGCCATTTAAAATATCTTCTATGCAAATGAAGAAGGGGAAAATAAGAATAATCACAGTGCAGATAAAGCATGTATCAAGAATAAAAGGCACTGATAGGGAAGATGATGAAGCAAAGAGGAGGAATAAATATGAGGTGGAAAGCAGATGTGGAGACTGAAGGGGAGGTGAATAAAAGATAGATGGAAATATTAACACATTTGTCAAATCCTTGAATGTAAAATGTCAGGGCTTCAAGAACTTGTAAAGGTTATTTACTAACTAAGGCCAGAGTGAAATAGTGTGTAACTACATTGATGCAACACAGACATGTGCATGTTCTCTTTGCAGAGTAGGGCTGGTTTGATTGCTTAGTGCCTAAATAAAAAACAATAGTTCTTTGGCTCTTTGTTGCCAGGGAAATGGGAGATGGATGCCATAAGAAACAGATGTAAATTTCTGAGCTTTTAAAAGAAAGAAAGCAGGTTGGAGTGGGAGAAATCACACCAGAAATTACAGTCCTTAAGTATTGAAATCTATACTGGAAAACTTAAGAGATGGAATTAATGTAAATGACTTGGATTGAGGAAACTGTAGAACTGCATTGTTTTAGGTGTGGGAAGGCATTGATAAATTTTCAGAGACCCTCAGGGAATAACATTTTTAAACAGGCTCTAGAAAAAAAATCTGCTTTTAAATCTGACTTTGAAATAGAAGACTTAGAGAAAACCCCTGAGAGCCACAATAAGATATAATATGGGAAACTGGTTTGAGTTGGGATAGTTGAATATCCATTCAGAATTGCATAATCACATGAAGTATTGAATGAATTCTTTTTAGGAATCAGTGTCAGAAGCTAGAAGGGAGTCTAAATGTGTTGAGAGTTTGGTGAAGCACCTTTAGACCCAGTAGCATTTAGAGGTTAATCCTCCCTGGGCAGCTGAGGAGGGCAGGTGTCTTTAACCTGTAGCTCAGAGATAAGGATTTCCCTTGGAAGACTTGAAACAATTTAAAATTATTGCCTTTGAGAAGGAATTGTAAAAGTTTCCTATGTTAATAACCTGGAAAGGGGAATTTGCAGCAGGATAAAAAATTTTATATATGTATAGTGATCCAGAACTGGGAAACCAAGAGTTGGAGCTGAGGAGGGAAGCAACTTATAAGGCTTTGGGATCCATCCCATAGATGGAGAGCACAGACAGATAAACAGGCTGCACAATTCATGGTAAAGCAAGATAAGCCTATGGACAGACAAAGAATGAAATGTAAAAAACTGCAGGAAAAAACCTCCATGGCTGTACAGTGAGGAGATGGGAAAGGAGCAGATGAGCAAGGGAGCTGGATGATGCTGCCTCCACCAGAAATGGTGTCAGCAATGCATTACAGCAAACAATAGATTAAAGCACGTGTAGCAGAGTGACATTTAAATCAGCTGAAATAATCTGACACCAGCCAAGGACCAGGAGACCTCTGCAGTCACATTTTGGCTTGTGCTGTTGCTGGCCACAGGCCCAGGCAATGTGTGGCAGAGGGCAGCCACGTTGTTCTCCTGAGCTCCAGGAGCCCTTTCCATGTCCTGCCTCACACTGATGTGTGCTGTGGTGTTGGATATTCATTAAAATTAACCAATTTGTTGTAATGGCTTTGGTTACCCACACACAATTGCCATGGTCCTGCAAAGGCAGAGGGAATCAAGAAGAAATGCTGTAATTACACTGCAGACTCTTAGAATGAGATTTCTGTACTGGCTGAATGTAAATTCATCCCCCAGATGGTTTCTCTCAGCTATTTATCCTCTGAGAATATATTAGCTGTTGCTGTTCCTGTGTGGGGAGTGGGATGACTGTTTATAAAGCACGGTGCAGATAAATCAATAACATTTCCAAATCTGATGAACTCGGCTGTGCTGCAGTTGCTGGGACCAGGCTGCTGTGTGGCTTCAGCACCCCTCACCTGCCTCACAGCCTTCTCCCAGGTGCACAAGTGAGGCTTTGTCCTCCCAGTGATATTTTATTTATTTTATTTTTTTATTTTTTATTTTATTTTTTAATTTTATTTTTTAAGTCTCGATTTTATTTTATTGTTTATTTTTTAGTTCTATTTATTTTGTTTTATATTTTTTATTTTTATTTATTTCATTTTTTGGTTTTGGTTTTTTTTGGTTTTGTTTTTTTTGGTTTTGTTTTGTTGTTTTGTTTTGGTTTTATTGGTTGGGTTTTTTTTGTTTTGGTTTTTTTGGTTTTGTTTTTTTGGGGGTTTTTTTGGTTTTTTTGGGGGGAGTTTGTTTTGGTTTTTTGGGGTTTTTTTTGTTTTGTTTTTGGGGGGGCTTTTTTGGTTTTTTTTGTTTTGTTTTTTTGGGGTTTTTTTGGTTTTGGGGGTTTTTTGCAGCACAGTTTGCTGCACAGGCAGGTTTGTGTCCTGGTGCTGCCTGAAGGGGCTGCTTTATCCCAAAGCAGCAGGGATCTGATCTGAGGTGGAAGAGCCAAATTTTTTGGGATTTTTTTTTTTGGTTTTGGGGTTTTTTTGGGGTTTTTGTTTTTTGTTTTGTTTTATTATTTTTATGGGTTTTTTATTTTAAAATTTTTTATTTTTAATTTTATTTAATTTTTAATCTTATTTTTATTTTTATTTTAAAAATTTTATTTTTTTTTTAAATTTTTACTTTAATTTTCTATTTTAATTTTTTTTCTTTTTTCTTTTATTTTTTTCATCTTTTTAAAATAGTTAGTTTTTTTTAAATTTTATTTTTATTTTTTCAGTGTTCTATTATTCCTTTCCTTCTTGGTGAAGCTGCCTGCCAAGTATGGCACAACTCCAAGCTGTAGCAGGGTGATGCTCAGCTTCTCACCTCTGTCCCCTCCTGACAGATGCCAGGGAGGCCGAGCCCTGGGCATGCCATGAAGGTGGCAGTGGATTGCCCTCTGCTACACATCCCTGTGCCTTGTGGCTTCCTTGCCACGTGCCTCAGCTCCTGAGCTCCCAAACTCCTTCCCAGATGGGTGATGGGCAGCAGGTGCAATCCTCTCTGCATCCTGCCTGCCTTTCTTGCCAGCTCAAGGGCATCAGGTGCATCCTTCAGACAGACTGTGCTGCTTCCTGAGGTGCAGTTGTGCTTTTCCAGGTGCTGTGGTACAGCTGCACAGTGAGGGCTGTTCACATCTTTGAACCAAGAGCAGCCCAGCTCAATTTTAAGCTCGTGGGCTAAATTATTAGGCCTGTAAATCTGACTTCTGTAGGCAGAAATCCTCCTCGTTTCTGGGTGTCTGACACTGGATTATTGGGAAAAGGCTGCTGCATCCACACTGATCCATTGACCAGAGGCAGCGTGTGGGTCTGGTGTGACCCACCTTGGATGTGCTGCCTTCAGATCTGAAATCTGAAATCTGCTCCTTGTGGGATGTTTGGGTCTCTGGCTGCATTGCACTGAGCATCAAGAGCACAGCAGCTCTTTGCTAAATCCTTCACAGTGTGCTGGAACACATCTAAAGTGACCCCAGAAGAACCCCTCTGTAGTTTTCCTTAGTCACACACTTTGAATTTAACAACAGCTCCTAATCTCACCGTGCTGGGGATGTTCAGTGGGTCAGAGCAGTAGTGGCTGTGTGTGTTCTCCTGGCTGTATTTGCTCTATCAGCAGGGAAGAAAAGTCTTTACTCACCAGAAGATCAATGATTAAATTCCAATTTGCAGAGTTTGGAGCTGATCCAGCCTAGAACTTCTCCAATATTTATGGTGTTCAGCTCCAGGATTTTCTAATTTAAGCTTTTCTGTAGTCTAAGGAGAGTTATTGAGTGTTGAAGCAAACTCTCACAATGCTTACCTTGCCCTAAGAGGAATAATCCATGCAATAATATAAATAGTTGTAACCTATGCATGTTGATTAGTGGTATGACAACCTCTGAAGATGTCCCATGTAATTTGGAGTTAATTCCACCTTCATTGCTCCATGGATGCACTTGAGGTGCTCTGTGGTGTTTAATTTGGGTTCTTCTGAATGCCAGATGCAGAGAATTAGAGTAATTATAGAGTGTAACTCTGCTTTTAAAGGCTGTTTCCTTTTTAGAGAGCATAAAGAGTATATAAATTGTTTTAAATGTTTTAGTGGGTATTGATGGCCTGAAAGATTATCCAGCTGGAAACAGACTGCAAGAACTCTGTGTTTCTCTATGCAAAGATAACATCACCATTACTGAGTCCTTTCTTGAGGAAAAATAAAACAACCAACAAAAAAACCCAAACCTTTCTGTGCCATTGGAAATACCATGTATGGTGTTCTTTGGGAAAAACGCCATCACCTTGATAGAAATCAAATTCATGCAGTCACAGAAATGGTTCAGGTTAGAAGGGACCACTGGAGGTGATCTAGTCTGACCTCCTGCTCAAGCAGGGTCACAAGGCCACATCACTCAGGATTGTGGCTTTCCACGTGCATCTGCAAAAGAACCTGTCAATTCTCTTCTGAAAACTGACATTTGTGCCCACAGCATCTCAACAAATGTTGGTTTTTCTTCATTCTGCTGCCTGCTGTGGAATCTTACTCCACTTGCTCTCAGGTCCCTCCTGAGCTGCAGTGTCAGGAGCAAGGACTTTGTTCTGTGTTAGTGCAGCACTAGGCACAAACAGGCAGGAAAATAGAGCTTTTGCTCTTGAATTAGCACATGAAAAACAGAGAAAGAGGGGGAAAAAAAAAAAGCCAAGGTACCCAGGTCCATTGGGGTGAACTCTTCAGCCATTCTGCAAGTCAGCTGCCATTTAGACCTGGAGCCACTGCCTGCAGTTTTCTTAAATTATTTAGGTGTGTTGAAGTTTCAAAAGCAAAATAATAAATGGTGGCAAAATACATAAATGACTGATTTCTCCCTTTTGGTGCAGTTGAGATGAAGGGTTTTAGTCAAGAATAAAGGCAATGGGCAGGAGTTTTGCTTTCCTACAGCAGTTTAATCAATCCTACAGTTGTCTGTGTGTTTTTGGCAGTGGGTTTGGGGTGTGCAGAGCCTGTTTGCACCCACTGGCTCCAGAGGGTGAGGAGCAGCTGCCATGGGGGCCAGGGGGAATTCCTGCACCAAAGAACTGGCTCTTAGGAGCAGCCTGAGGTTTTCTGCACATTCAATCAGCTCTTCTTGGTTTTAGGTGGGGAACTAAACCAGAAGGAATATTTGTACTCCTAAACCTAAATTGAATTTCCTGTGTGAATGTGAGCCTGACACTTGGGTATGATGTGTTTCATAATTCACCTGGGCAAAACCTGGTCCTGGAGCTGCCTCACACAATGCATGAGCTGTGATGAGATGCAGCATCTCCAACAGGGGATTGCCAGGCACTGCCTGCAATGGGAATTGTGTCTGACAGCTTAATATTTCAGTTGCAACTGGCCATACTTACAGTAAAGAGTATGTAATTATTTTTTTTTTTAGCCTGATTAGAGCCACAAACATATGGCACAGTAGCAGAAGAAATTATTTTGGGTAGTAATCCTTAAATATTTTTTTGGCAATCAAATGATTAGGCCTTTCCCAAGGGAAACAGAAACTCCCATTAAAGCACTTTGCTGGCAAGGCTTTGTTACTGCTCTGCCACCCAAAGACAAGCCCTACCTCCTCCCATCTTCTACTTGGCTGCATGTCTGGACAGTATATTCAGTGTTAGCAGTGCTTGCTTAGCTTGCTGTCACCTGGAGGAAAGTGCAGCAGTGTCTTTTTCTTTGCTAAGTGAAGGGGTTGGCAGAATTACTTTGGAGTTGACTTATCTATTTTTTAAAAATTATTATTTTATTTTGCCCCCCTTGAAAAATGACTGTACCAATGTTTGTCATCAGCAAAGAGGCAATGGTGGATTTTTGGTGTGTCAGTAAAAGTTTTATAGATTTCTTTTGAAGAAACTCTGAGTAGCATGTGGATGTTTATGGATGCAGCTCCTGGACATTGCAGATTAACAGCAGTGTTGTGTTTTTCTGCTCACCCTTGTGCCCAAGGCTCTCTGCTATGCAATACACAATTTTTCTGCAGAGATGGGAAGTTCCAGTGGAGCATCCCATGATGATTGTGTCTGTTTGTCCCCAAGGCAGGTGACACCTCTGTCACTCCCTCATTAGCACGGGCAACTCTGCCAAAAAGGGCAAGCTGTGGTCCCAGGTCCTGTGTGGTGGCCACTCTTGCTCCCTCTCACAGGATAATTCCTGTGATGGGCACAGCACAGTTTGCTGCACAGGCAGGTTTGTGTCCTGGTGCTGCCTGAAGGGGCTGCTTTATCCCAAAGCAGCAGGGATCTGATCTGAGGTGGAAGAGCCAAATCCAGCGACCCCAAATATCCGTGTCGACATTTACAGGGCTGTGAGTAAATTGCCTCAGCATTGCAGGAGCCTTTGTAGGGGGAAAACAAATCTAGGATGAGTGGTCCTCCAGCCAACCTTATTTTCCTTCCTTGCTGGCACAGAGCACATTCCCAATGTTTCCAATGTAAAAGGCTTGCTTTGAAGGGGAGACCTCCGACCTTGCTCTGTAATGCACTGAGCCCTGGAAGCTGTGTTTTGCTGAAAGCTTTTGCTTTTGAAGAAGGAAAAGAGCAAACAAAGGTGCCCTGTGGAGTAAAAGCTAAAAAAATAAGAAAAGAATTACCTGTCTTTAATGTTTGCTCTTAGAAGTTTTAGAGGAATTTAGGGTCCAAAATTAGGTGTTGAAGTGTTGGTTTGGGGAGAACTGATGCCTTACAGATGTGTGTTATATCCAGAAACACCTCCTGAGGCTGGTTCTCTGTTGTCCCATCCTGCAGCATTCCCAGCCCTGATCCCTACTCTGAGCTCCTTATTTACATTAATTCTGTGGAAGTTGGAGGCAGTTTCACTTTTCATGCCCTGCCAAAGTCTGGCTGGAAGAGGCAGAGCTGGAGCCACTGCAGGAGCTGCTGTGATGGAGGGAATGAGAGCTTGAGGCCTCTGGGAAGAGCAGGGAAATGAAGCCACATTTTTTCACGTGGTGGGTACATGGTGAAGGCTCCAGGCTTTTCTCCTGAAGGTGCTCTGGTTGTGTCCTTAATCTGTAGTGCTAATGAGGGGAAGAGTACAAAGCACAGGCAGATTAGTTGATTGCATTCCCAGGAGTTAGAAGGCTGTGGAGACAAGCCAGGTATCAAAGTTGCTTTGATTTTTCTAACTCATGAAAATGACAGAAGGATTTGTCTTTGCTGATAATTGACCTCAAGCCTGGATCTCTTTCAGGCAAGGAAGGTGCCTTTTTTTCCTCCACTCTGAGGCTAAAGCAGCCATAGTCAAACCATTTGTTTCTTGACAGGCAGAATGGAAGAGGGGGATATCAAGGTGGGAAAGCTCCAACATGTATTTGTCCATCTTTTAACTGCTGGTGTTTCTCTTGGAAACCTCCAGAGAAATGCACATGTTCTCGTTTTTAATCGGTTCTGTGGAAAGACTAAATGATAAGTTAGATGTTAGCAATAAGAAAGTCATCTCCTCCTCTGAACTGATTTGTTTATCATGTGATGTGCTGTTACAGAAAATCCATATTTATTTCACACAGTTGTATGCCAGGACTTATTCTGGAGGAGCTTGGGCTCCCCTCAGCTCATGGGCTTGGCAGAGGGTGCATGCTACCCCACAGATGTGATGCAGTGCTTTGGGAAGCTGGATCCCAAATTTAGCCAGCTCTGTGGCACTATTTCACACCTCCTTGGTTCTTAAATAGGAGTTGGGATCAGCTCTCAGAGGCTGTTTTGGGGTAGTTTTCTCCCATGTGTTCAGCAATTTGCTAATCATGTCATTCCTTGGTTCTTGAGGGGGAAGGAGGGGACCTTTATTGGGAAATGTAAAGTAAGACCAGCTCAGAAAAGCACATTTTGTAGGTATTTATATGGTACCTTCCAGTATGGGGAATGGCAGGACTGCAGAGAACTCTTCTTTGGTCTTTTCCTCATGTTAAGTATCTCGGTTGTTGAGTGGGGGAAAGGGACTTGAGACTGGGCAAATGGGGGGAGAAACCTCCCAAAGGGCTGCCCAAACCCTTGGATGCAGGAATGGCTGAGTGAGTGCTGAGGGTGGTCTGCCAAAGCCAGAGGATGCTTCCTTCCTCTGGCAGCACCAAAATAATGAGCAGCGTTTTCAGAAATGAAGATGTCCAGAGGCTCTACGTGCTTTGCTAGGGAAGTGCCTGTGAACTAATTTAACTCAATTAATGTTGTCTTGCTCCTTCCCCTCTGCTACAAATTGGTGACATTTAATTCTTCTTTAGGCTGTGGGAAACACTCACTGTCTGTGGGCAGGACAGATGGGGAGTCAGAACTGGAAACAGCAGGAGGAGCAGAAGCCCTTTGTCCTTGTCAGGACTGGCCTCTTCCTGAGGGTATCCACTCATCCATGGGAAATGAACCTTGATCTTGCCACTGGTCCCAAGAAAACACAAGCTTCTTGCAAGCTAGGAACAAGACACACATTTTAAATAGGAATGATGATGGAAATTAGCACCTCCACCTACCTTAGGGGGTGGCAGTCTCTGTCAGTGGCTATTGTCAAGTCCTGTGTCCTACTGGGTGCAGAGCAGGAGAGGTGTTCCAGTTCAAGTTTTATCACTTACACAATTTCAGGTGTGGCAGAGGAAATGTTGCTGCCTTACCAACCCAGAATGTCTCCTAGAGTTATTAGAGTTCTAAAAAAAAACAACCCCAAAAATTAATTTCTGGTTGTGTTAGGCAGTCTCAGCTGGGTCATGACAAAAGAGATGCTGATGGGAATGCTATGGTTCCCTTGTGAATCAGAGCCTGTAAGAGTGGAAAGCACAGTGACTCACTGGCACTTGTCACCAGGGCCAGGAGCTGCTGCCTCCTTGGGGATGTGGGTGACAAAGAGCACAAATAAATCAACAAGGCTGCATCTTTCTGACTTGTTTCTAAATGCTTCCTGGTTTTCTTCACCTTTTTGTTCAGGAAGTGAAGCTGCAGCTCACCCCTGGGCAGGAGGCCACTGTGAGGCACCTCCTGTCTGCCCTTCTGACCCTCGGGGCATTTTGGTGGGCATCAGGTTAGCGGGGTGGGAAATGATGGCAGGAGCAGCCTGGTTTAGATTATTAACATGTCTTGAACAAAAGGGGGGAAAAAAGGAGAGACTCTTGCATCATTTACAGCTCCTGAAATATCACTAATTAGTGTCTGAGGAATACAGACTGCGTGGGAAGTTAGACATTCACCAGGCTGTTCATCTGGGAGCCGTCTGAGGAGCAGCTCCTGCACGCCGGACATCTGCAGGATTAAAAAAAAAAAATAAAAGAGAAAGGAAAAGACACAGTTCATTAACCACCAACAACATTACCCGGGAAGCAACTGGGGGAGCTGATCACTGCCACTAACTCTCACTCTGTTTACCATCAATTAATATTTAGTCTCCCGAATTTGGAGCTCTTTTGTTGGCGTGCCTTGCGGAGCTGCCCAGAATCCGGGAGTTGTGGCTGGCTGTGGTTTGCATCAGAGAGCCCCAGGAGCTGTGGGCTCGCTGCTAAAGCCTTCAGGGGGCCACTCTATTAAAGAGATAATAGTGCAGATTTGAAAGCTTCAGCTGATTAATTAAATGCAAACACAAGATTGTACTCGCAGGCTCTTTCAAAGGACTCCGAGTCCTTTCCTTAAGTCGGTTCAACCTTGACCTGACTCAGCGCTTGTATAAAAGATTAAAGGTGACCCATAAAGAGAGAAACTGGATTTGCATTGTTTTAAACTTGGGTTTCTGTGTTGTTGGAGAGGAGATTCTTTTTTTTCCCCACTGTGCACACATGCCAGCTCCCTCTCTTAGGAATGTGTGGAAAATGGCATTTTGTGGTTCCTGATGATGCAGGGGGTTTGGGCAGTGCATCAGATGGAGGCGGGATGAGAGAAACTCTCAGCCTGGGCAGTGCAAGAGCTTGACACAAACTGTGGTTTTGGTGATCCAAAAAGGCTGAACCATTAGGTCAGGTTTGCCATGATGTTGAGGGTGGAACACCTCAGAAAAATGGGAATAGCCCCAAAACCAGAAGGGCTGGGCCTGTCTGCTTGGGAAACGCATTTCCATCCTATTCATTTGTGTGGAGGTTAATCTTGGAAAATGCTCCCTTAAAACTACTTGAGTCTCTTCTGGGACCAGTCAGAGCAGAATGTTGTAGGAAATGTTAATATACTTGGGGCTTCTTCAGACGGAGTTTCATTTGTTTTGTTTTACTGTTTAATTCTGGTTGTGCTCCTTACTTGAAAGGGCTGTGCTCCACATTTTGCATTTGCTGAACAACATGACAGCCTGTGAAGTATGTGACAACGTAGCTTGAGCAAAATGCAGTGGACATCCTAAATTACTGCTTCAGTTATATTTCTGAAGCTTTTTGAACAACTGAGATTTGATCCTTTCTAACTTGAGTTGAACCTTATGAATTGCAGATTACTATTATTTTTTGATCAGAACAGAAAAGGTTTTCATTTTCAGGCCTCGTGCATGTTATTTTAGCAGCTGTTTCCTAATCTCTAGCTGTTGTAACCCCTTGGACTGTTTAATTGGGTGTTGCCAGGGAGTGCATGGAATTATAGCATTACCAGTCACTGTACTATGTTACAAAGCTGAGTTCATCACAGTGTCCAATTTTTTCCTCACTAAGTTTGTCCCTAAAGACTTCTCTTGAAATTTAACACTTGTCCTTGAGAGTGTGCATAGAACAGAAGCAGTAGAAAGGACCAGATGTAGTGTATGGAGCTTCTTTGTTCTCCCCTTCGTGATAAAGCACAAAAATCCTACATAGTTTAACAAAACTCTGGTATCTGGTCCTAATTGCTGTAAGTAAAGCACGTGTGATCTAAATGTTAATCAGACTTCTGCATTTAATGAGGGAAAAAGCAGCTATTATATGAGAAATGTTCAGGAGCAGGAGCTGTTCGTGTTCCAATCAGGTGATTGTGTATTTGAATAGTATTTCCATTTAAATAGCTTTATCGCCCCGCTGATTCCTAAGCACTGAGTCAAAACAAAAACTAACAGCTAAATTGATATTATTACTAAGGAGGAATGAGTAATAGGCAGTAATTCCATACCTGCTGGGAATCCTCAGTGTGCTCATGGACTCTATAGGTGTAAGGGTCTGCACCAGCTCTGTGGAGCTGTTGTGTTTCCAGAGGAGCATCACAGGGATCTATTTCCACCCTACTGAGCCTGTGGCACGATCCCGTTAAATTCTCCCTCTGCTTGTTTTCCTGTTGATTCCCATGAAATGCTTGGTTGTGCAGTGGGCTCCCTTCCCAGTTCCCAGGGTTTGGAGAAGCCAAGCCTTTCAGGCAGGCAGGTTGAAATCCACAGAGGTCCTGCAGGACACGAGCTCGTTTCCCCAAATCCCCTTCACAGCCAGAGCCTTTCCTGGGACATCAGCAGGGCTCCATTGCTCTGGCCACCCATATCTCCTAATGCTCCTGAAAGGATTATTTCATAATCTTACCCTGTGAATGCAACAGCTGTAAGCCCAGATAAATGGCATTCCTCTAGGGAAAGTCAGCTGGGACTCGTTTTAAGTATAT
This sequence comes from Agelaius phoeniceus, assembly GCF_051311805.1. Taxonomy (NCBI): domain Eukaryota; kingdom Metazoa; phylum Chordata; class Aves; order Passeriformes; family Icteridae; genus Agelaius; species Agelaius phoeniceus. Next base: position 34,233,309 of record NC_135272.1, on the reverse strand, counting down.
CCCAGTGGAATTGCATCATCTGTGATGTGAAATGGCATTTGGCTGGCTGGGATTGTGGTGGATTCAATGGAAGTGCCACCTTAGGATCCTGTGGTCTCTCTCTGTTTATATAAAACAGGCTGAGGCTGAAACCAAGCCACAAGCTTGTGTGTATTACAGGGGCACTGCCCTTCAAATAATGGCCTTTGGGAGAGTGCCATGAGAAGCACATTTTATTCTAGATCTGGTTACTCCTTTCCAGAATGTGCAGCCACCAGGTGAGGTTGGATACAGATCCAATCAGGCCTCAGGAATGTTCAGGACCTCAGGCTCTTTCAGGCTCTGCTTTGCAGCTCCCCAGGTGGTAAAAGCCAGCTGAAGTTATACCATGATCAGCATCCAGTCCTGCCTGGGCCAGAGGATGTCATTCAGCAGCCTTTTCAGCAGGCTTGGTGCTTCGTGCTTGAACCAGAGCACTCCTTGCAGAAATACACCCAGGCTTCTGTGAAATGATGGGGAATCCAGCTGGTCCTGCCTATCAAAAATAAAAATCAGGGACAAAACCTGCTTTTTGTCCCAGATGGGAGCTCCTACTGTGACATCTGGTCTAGTGGGTGGTGTCCCTGCCCATGTAGGTGGGTTGGAGCTAGATTTCTCTGAGTTCCTTCCAATCCAAACCATTCTGGTCTGATCAGAAGATGTGATACTGAAAGGGATCCATATCAGTGAGATTCAGAGCATGTGAACTTTGCTCTCTGTGCAGACACCAGTCCTCACTTGCTTTTAGCTGCTGAGGTATTTCACAGGACTCTCATCACAGCTGCTTAAGAATCTGCTCACATTTTGATACCTCTACTTGTTAATTCTTTTTCTCTCCCGGCTCCCTCTGGGCCTGCTAAGCAGAGAGCTCCTGTTTGTGTGATACTTCTCTGTTCTTGATGTTTCTGCTCCAATCACCCTCTGCTTTCACAGAACCATGTTCTTAAAAGTTCAGCCCCCCAGTGCATACTTACAAAGCAGTTTAACAGTTTTACCATGTTTTAGGTAGTTAATTAATAGTGGCTAAAGAGTAGGTTTTTCTTCTTCAGGCTATTGCAGCTCTTCAGCAGAAGGGTGACTTGCTTTTTAAAAAACTTTTCTTATTCTCTCGTCAAAAATCATAGAAACTCCAAAGAAAAAGCATCTGTAGAATCCCAGTTGCAGGTGATGCTCTAAGAGGAGGAGTCCTTTGTCTCAAGGTCTCCAAAGACATGAAATCCTAATTCAGTGTTTTCAACCACAGTTTCCCCCTTACCTCTTAGTGTGTGTAGAACTATAGTAATAGTATGGCAAATAACAAACTTCATATGAATGTTGGTTACTTAAGAAAAAAGATTGTGTTTGAAAATGTGGCTGAAGGTGTCAAAGATGAAGAGAGCACAGCCAGGAATCAATTATAAATGCAGATATCAGTTCAATGAGAAATAAGAACCGTGATAGGCAAATATCTGTAGTGTTGGGCTATTTTTCTCACTGAGTATTAGAATTTCACTTTGGGCTTGGTAGAGAGAAACATTTGGTTTAAATGCTACAACTTAACACCTGAAAATCAATTCTTCTACACAACCTCTTTTAAAATGCTAAATGGAAAATATTTTCCTGACATCTACGAGAGCCACACTTTCAGCAGTAAAGATTGGAAATGTTCACTAGGAATTAAATCAGAGGTGAAGTCTAGAGAACAGATCTGTTTGCAGGTTTGAGATCTGGGATGGATGCTTTGTTATTCTTCTGTTACTAATGATTGCATTAGGAAAGAAAGGAATCGATCTGGGGGCCATACTGGAGAAGTGGAATAAAATGACAGAATGGTTGGCAAAAAACTTCACTGTACAAGAACCTGCAGAGATCCTTTGCACAAGAAGCAAAGAGCAAACAAAGTGTTTGCATGATGACACTGCAGACTTCCCCAGCTGGGGGCTTTCTGCAGCCCTAGCTCAGCTCATCCTTGGGAGCACTTGAAGGTTCCCCTCCAGTGTCAGGCTTAGCAAAAAAACTCCCAGACTGACTCAATAGTGCTGAATTGCATTTAGCTTTATGTTGAAGTGACAATTTTTGCATAGTTTTAATGAGCAGCAGCCCTGGGCCAGAAAACTTCAGGCTGGGATGCTTCTTGCTTGCTGCCCTGGTTTGTTTTCATGCCTCTCACCTGAGAGCACCGTCCTGGAGCGCATTAAACAGCAGGCCTGGCATCCATCATGTGGAGTTTATTCTGTCATCTCTCCCCAGGAAGAGAAGTGTGAGCAATGGGGTGTTTTATTTTAATAGCATTGTTGTTTGGTTGGCGTTGTTGTCGTGGGAGTCCCTCCTGAGGCAGAGAGAATTGTTTTTTTTGGTTTTTAATGCTTCGGTTGCTGCATCCTGAAGTTGGGGCAGGGAGAATTGAGGCTTGGATGCTGCAGCTGGAGTGGGTGGGTGTGAATTTCCTCCTAAGCTTTGCAGTTGATTCCACAGCCTCATGCTTGCCTTGGAGAACATGTGCCTTCTGCTGGGGTGAGCCCTGGCTCGTGGTGCAGAGAGCTCCTGGAGGATGGCCCATGGCATGTGCGGCCTGCACGGCCGCCCTGCAGAGCTCACAGCAAGGCTGTGCCCGGGGAGACACTGAGTCACACGTGGATTTGGGGAGGCAGCCACCAGCCCAGCAGTTTGCCTTCATCCCAGGCTTCAGGGCAGTCTTTTAAATACCCTGGGCCAAGCTTGTGGCTTGCTGTGATAGGCAGGGACTAAGCTGTCAAAAGATGACAAAACCATTAGTATCTTTGGTCTGGTCATCATCTCACATTAGTGTCCTAAAAGAGCAGCTGGAGGGAAGCTTTTCCCACAGAAATGTGAGAGCCCATGGCCACAAGAGACCAAGTAAGTTCCTGACATTTTGTGTCAGGAGCAGCCACTGACCACTGGATATGGGAATAGCTGATTTATTTCTCTGTGGTGGTTCATTCTCCAGAGCTTGGTCTGGATCCAGCTACACCATCTCCATACCTCTGTTTATCTATCTAAAAAATTTATTTTTATATACATACATACCACTGTTGATAGATCTTTCACTGTATACATCTTTCTGTGCTGTGCAGCCATGGTCAAAGGGAACAGCATCCCAAAAAATTGGAAGTGCTGTGGAGCTAAAAGGAAACTACTGGAGAGGTATCCAGGCACAGAAATTGGAAAGGGCAGAGGACAGAAAGAAAGGAAAGGTGGAGGAGCATCTAAGCACATCCTCTTTGGCTCATAGGGAGGCTGCCAGTGGTGGAAAGCCTTGGGAATACATAATTTCAAAGTTTATACTGCTCATCCAAAAAAAATGAATGTATCTGGGTTTTATAGGACTAAGCAGTAAAGTTCATTGCTGCTGTATATGAAGTGGAGAGGAGGATTTCACATGGGGGAGAAGGAAAAGAATATTAAATGAGAATTATTCAGCAAGTCCCAGTTAGCATGATACTTGATCAGGAAATGACTAGACACTTTCCTCTTCTTAGTAAAATCACTCCATAAAGGTAAAATAAAAAGAACAAACTTTGAGATGTGAAAACAAGAGAAATAAATTTTAAAAAATGTTTTCTTGCTGTTTCTAGACTGCTTGAAGATGATGAACATAGTAATAACACTAAGATTACTGCTGGGCACAAAGTGAACTCTCACTCAAGCACAAAAGCTCCAGCCAACCCAAACGACTGGGTCAGTAGAAATTAAATCAGCAGCGAGCCCCAGATAATATCTGATGTGGGTTTGTGTCAGGATGGATGGGTTCTTTCTTGTTTCCTCGTCATGACTGATTGCAGTCACTGCAGAAATCAATATCTGGCCATGGCTGGGCACTGAAATGGGGGAGGCAGAAACACAGGAGCTTCCTTGGAGGCTTCCCAAATGCCAGCCCCAGCCTTCCCAGGTGCACAGGATCTTCTGCAGGGACTGAACAGAGAAGCTGTAAAGCTCTCAGTGTTGCCTGCTCAGGCAGGCAGTTTATTTCTTTGTGTATTCTCATGTCAGAATCCCAGAAGCTTCATCACAGCACTGGAATTCCTCCCTGGACTTGGTTTGGAGTGTGTGCGAATCCAGCTGGGTGGAGGGAAGAGCTCCTCAGAGAATTTTCAGCCCAAGACTTGCTGCAAAGTTCCTTCTGGTGCTGTAGTGAACAGAGAGAGAACCAGATATTACAATTGCTGGGGGGAAAAAAGTAACTAAAAGCTTTGAATCTGTTCTTCTCAGGGCAGTAACTGAAATGAAATCATAAAATTTTTGCTGTGAACTTTTAAAATACCTTTAAAATTTGGATCTAAATATTTTAAAAGGCTATGTCAATAACTACATGCTTGGTTTTATTTTATTATTTCATTGATCTCTACTTGGAGTTTGATCTGGTGTTTGTGAACAGCAGCAAAAATGTCATATTCATTTAATATTACTGAGTAAAACCCAGTCTAAATAAGTAAAACCCAGCCTAAATCAGGTGACTTATTGTATATTCCTTGATCACTAGCATATCATTTAATGGATTTTCAAATTGGCTTTTAGTTCAGAATTTGTGGATCTGCACATCCCTGAGTTTTACAGGCAGGACTCACACATACAGAAATCTTCCTCACCTGTTGCCCAGGTTTGTCTCCCAAGATCTTGGAGAGTTTTGGGGCCATGTTTCCAACTTCTTCACAGTTCAACAGCTCTTGGGGTGTGCTGGATGTGCCTTAGGCTGAGGATAAGCAGAAGCTTAATTTGTTCCAAATGATTTTCCACTCTTTTTCCTATTGTTTATTATTTATTCTGCTATAATTTATTCACAAGATTAAGTGGGTAAACAACATCACAACTACTTCTAGCTGCACAGTCCAGTGAGCATAATGATGCCAGCTTTAAGTGCTGAGCAGTGCTGATTAGAGCTATTACACAAATATTCATTTGTTTGCTTTACCTTTACCACTTTACTCACATACTTCACAAATTAGGGTATTATCCTTTCTTTCCCCTCCCCTTACTGTTTTTTACCATCAAATGAAGGTAATTTACCATTTTTCCATTTGAATTGAAAAGTTAATTGAACTTAATGGCTCCAGAAGAATCAATAATTTCCTACTGTTATTGATATAATGAAGCACATGGACAAGATCACCCAGTAAAGACACAAACCACTTAAATGAAGAATTCAGCTCCACCTTGAACTGTTTAAATTCTCTGTGTGGACAGTTAAGGGAAGATCCCTGTGTGTGGGGAAGCAACTGTAACTTCAGCACATTGAAGTTATCATAGAATCATTTAGTTTAAAAAAGTCCAACCACAGCCCAGCACTGTCACATTCTCCCCTAAACCACGTCCCCAAGTGCCACTTCCACGTGTTTGAACACTGCCAGGGATGGTGACTCCACTGCTTCCCTGGGCAGCCTGCTCCAATGCCTGACCACGTTTTCAGTGAATAATTTCCCCCTAATATCCAATATAAACCTCCCCTGGTGAGAGCTGAGGCTGTTTCCTCTCATCCTGTCACTTTTACCTGGGAGAAGAGACAAACCCCTACAGAGCTACAGCCTCCTGTCAGGGACTTGTGAAGAGTGAGGAGGTCTTTGATCGTGACACAAACTGCACAGGCAGGATTTTGTGGTGTTTAACATACTCTATTTTTCATGCCTGGTTTTATGGAGGGGCAAGAATCCCACACTGAAAGGTGGTTGGGGTCAGAAATAATCTCGTGAGAAGCTTCCTCAGCTGCACAGCTCTGCCATAGAAAGGGAGAAATGGGAGCTGCTTTGAAATGGAAAACCCTGAGGTTTCTTCCCAAATTTAAAAATGCAGATTTATTTGGAAACTGCCATTCGCTCCTGTCCTGGTTCTGGAAAAGGTTGAATGGTTCCTAGGAGAGTATATAGGAAATTCCAAACAAAACACTTCTAAACCTTTAAATCTGGATCAAAATCATTAAATCCCTAAATGACGTAGGAGACATTAATGCCCTTAATTTAGGGATCAGTGTAGTAGAAAGGGAATGGCAAATATGAAATTAATGACATTTAAATTACTGTTTCATTAGAACACAGCTTTGCCACAGTATTTTACTGAATTTAGGATACCCAGAGATCAATAGCAATTCCCTTTATTTAAGGCTCTGGTGACGTTTACTGTGTAATATTTTTCTTGAAAGGTGTTGCTATTTGTGAAAATGTTTTTGTGAAATATTAGTGGAATTAAATGCATTTTTAATTGCACTCTACAGTAGCATTTATTTGGTACTTGAAACTTCTGCATTAATTTGTGTGATGAATGGATGTGGAGAATACAGGACAGACAGTTTCTGCAGGATATGCAGAATGGAAAAGTGAGACTGAAGTCAGCTCAACACTGTGCTAGGGGATGAAGAGGGGGCAAAAGGGGCTGCTTTACCTCAAAAAGTAAGGAAATAATAACTAAAAAATGCAGGCTAAATTATAATACAGGCTAAATTATAAAAGCTGGAAATTTTTTAATTCTTCTTCCTGAAAATTTTGTTTGGTGCCTTGGTGATGCCTCATGAGCACCATGGTGCCCACATTGCCTTCATTCCACCTGCCAAGACTTTTCTCTCTTGGGTTCTGGAATCCCCCACCAGTGGGATGAGAGATGCTACATCCCAATATATTTACATCTAGACTGGAAAATAATCTCCATGAATTATCCCAATTAACCCCCTCAGAGGCACCAAGGGAGGATGGCTGAGTGGAAACACTTTCATTTAGGAGGCCCTGGCTTTTGTTGCAAGTTCTTGGAAGATTCCAAGCAGAATGAATAACTTTATGGAAGCTGCCAGTCCACAAAGCTGCATTTGCAGAAGGAAATGTTGAATTGAGCTGTTGAGAGTGGGCAATAATTTACTGAAGGTTCTGTGCATCCACCTTAGGATGTGGTAAACAGCACAGAAAAACCTGGGAGTGTTTTTGAGATTACAGCTGAGGTGCATCTTGTCCAGTTGTCCCCACAACATTTCAGGCTGACACTTATGGCATGAAAAAACAAAACAAAACAAAACAAAGGCTGGTTGGAACAAGCCACTTCTTTTTAGCACTCTAGAAATTGTGGCTATTACCTTCCCAGCATCCTCTCAGCTAATGGCCTGAAACAGGACCAATATTTGATTTCTACTTGCTGTATTTACTTTATAAATAGATACTTCATGGGCTTCATTCTTTACTGAGATTGAATTAGTGGGTTAAATAGACAGAAATATTTCTTACTGTGGTACACTGATCTCTTAGCATCTTGCACTGACCTGATAACAGGCTAGCAGGAGAGTAAACTTAATTATTTTTTAAGCTAGAGACTGACAATGGAGAACACTGAATATTTCTGAAACCGAGATCTTCTTTTCTGTCATTAAAAAGCCAGGGAAGTCTGAAAGGAGTGTGAGTTCAAGGCACATATCAGTGTGATTATTGAAGGCTTTTCAGAGAGTGGCTTATCACCTCCCCAGCTTATTTACCTGATAAACCAGAGCCTCATGCTTCAAAAGCCCCAGCAGCTCAATCCCAGCGTGGGAGCCACCTCTCAGTGAGGATGAGCCCACTCTGATGGTGCTGGCAAGCAGGACCTCACCAAGGCCTTTTGCTGCAATCTGCACTTCAAAACACCCCTGCAAATGCTCAGTTTTATTAAAAGCAGGAACTGCTTGATGTGCAGGGGGGTTTTGCTTCCCCAGTTCTGCCCCTTGAACTCGATTTCTTTGTGAGAGAAGGTGAAAGGTGAGGGTCTGTGGTTTTGGGAGTGTTGGAGAGGATGCACAACCCCTCCCTGTGAGCTGCTGATCTCTGCCAGCCACTGGGACACGAGATTAAGAGCTAATTCCAGATGGCCTTTACCAACCCCAGTGTGAGCAGCAGTAACTTGCAAAAGCAATAAACAGCCTTTGCATTGGCATTTGCACCCGAAAGCTGCTGCTGTCCCTAGGGAGGTTCTGTCAGGGGTTCCTGCATCCCTGAGCATCCTCTGCCACCATTCCCTGGCTCTCCCTGCCTGTCACCACAGGCCCCTGCTCCAATCTGCACATTAATCTTGATTCTAAACCATCCTGCAGACGCTGCATGCAAATGTACTGAGTGATTCAAATTGGTTTTCTCTGTTTGTAAATGTAGCGTTCTGTGACTGCTCAGGGGCACTTGGAACATATGCTCCTTGATATCTGACATTTTTCAGAATTCCAAGCAAGGGAGGCTGTTTTTCGTGTGGGCTCGTGTGCCCTGTTGTGCTGCGGGTCCTGTGGGAGAGCAGCTTCACATCCATGAGGGAAAGGGTTTCTTTTGGGATGGGGGGAAAAAAAAATAACCTCAGTTACAGCCAAGTCTTTTGTTCAGGAGGTTTGTGTGAAGATTGCATTACTTATCTCCCTGTTTTCAATTGTCTCTGCCTGGTTCTCCCTGGGCTGGTGAACCTGGATGTGCTCTCAGCCTCAGGTTGGGGCCAAGAGCCCTGGGGAAGGGGCTGGGGAGCAGGAAGGGCACTGGGAAGCCTTTGCTGCCCCTTTCCTCACCAAACCCCACATTTTCCTGACCTCCAGGTGCTCCTTACTGCTCGTGGTGAGGTTTCTCAGCCTCTCCTTGTGCTGGGATACTCGAAGGCCGTGCAGTGGCTCAGGTCACTGCTCTGTCAGCAGGACAGGCAGAAACAGCTGGAACTCCTCTGCTCTCACCTGGCTGTCCTGCCCATCTGCTCCCAGGTGAGGCACCCCTGGAGTACCTGCAGGGCTGATGCTGAGCCCGGTGGTGTTTTCACCTCAGCCCCAATGGGCCCAGCTGCAAACTGGGAGAGAGGAGGAGGAGAGCTGCATTGGCTCGATGTTTTCAGGGTCTTTTTGGTAAGTTTGGTGGGGTTCCCATGGCATGCTGGTCTTGAGGCTGTTTTGCATTCTCTCTGATGCCCCCCCCCCCCCATGTCCCCTCCTCTCACCGTCTGGGGACAAGGACAACTTAGCCTCAGGCAGGGCCATACCGATACAAAAGGAGCAATTTACAATAACAAACAGGTAGAACTTCACCTTGGCAGCAACTGGTCCAACTGGTTCTACAACTCTTTTCCCCCCCCAAAAAAAAATTGGCAGATTTTTTTATTTGTAACAAGAGGAGTGATGTGCTGCTTGGCCACTTCACTGCAGGGATGCTCCCCGTGGAAAACCAGCCTGGATTCAGCCAGCTTGCATCACCTGTGTTCAATGCAGCACTGCTTGGTTTCCCTGGCTGAGGCAGCTGAGGGAGCTCCTGCATCTCCTGTGGGGTTCCCGGGTGCAGCCCCACGTGGGGTGTGGGGTTTGCAGGCAGCAGCCCAGGCTGGTGGCCAGGAATGGCTGTGGTGTGCCCAGTGCTGCTGCTGGGCTGGCCCACTGCTCCCAGGCTCCAGAGACACTGCCAGGGCTCCAGGGGCACCCAGCCCTGCTCCCGGAGTGCCTGGCTGCAGCACAGGGCTGCAGACACGCACCTCAGCACTAATTCCTTCCTCTGAAAGGGAATAAGCACTCCAGCAGTTCGCTGGGATAATTAAAATTCATGTTATCCTCCACCAAGCTCAGACAATTCTCTGTTGTCAGCACCTCCAGAGGTCCTGGTTTAGCTCCTTCTGGTTCATTTAATGATGTAACAGTGAGAAGGAGAGATATTCCTTTTATTGTTGATGTGTAAGGTTTAGAATTAAACGTCTCTGCTGGTTGCTGGGTACTTTCTGCTACTGCCAACCCCGTGAACTCTTTAAACATATGCTAATGAGCCTGACTGGCTCCCATTCCTTCTGTATAATCCATGAAGGAAGAAAAGTCAGTCGTGCTTCCTAATGGCCCCTATACGTTGTAGTTAGCACAAAACCACTGTGAAGCGATGGAGATCTAGAGTTTAATGCATGAATTAAGCAGAACCCCTCTGACCACACTCCATTAGAAGAGAAACTGTCTCTAGGGAGACAAAACAAGATTTCTCTTTATATATACATTGTAAGAGTCACCCACTGATCCTCCAGGCTTTTTGAAACATTACTGGCACCCAAGTGATGTGGACAGAATATAATTTATCGATATTGCTACAACTTCCCACCCAAGATGTTGCTGGAATACTGATGTGCTGCAGCATAATGAGGTTTTGAAGGGAGTGTGTATGTTATCCACAGCATTGCTTTCTCTCCAGCACCTGACTCCTCAGCCCTGATGGAAATGGGAAAGGAATTCTGTGTATTTTAACAGTCTGTTATTGGTTTTTATTTTTAACATTGCTTTTAAACACCTTTATGCAGTTTTTTTCTACCTTGGCCAGCAGCTGTTTGTTTGTGATTTGCTCAGAAAATAGAGGGGGAAGGTTATGCAGTTATCCTGTGATGGATTAATGCAAAGGGATAACAGGGTTAAAACCTGGTGTAGTGGCATTGGGCTGGTGGGGCTCAGCCATGGGACACAAAACTTCTGCTCTTTCAAGGAGAATGTTTTCATCTGGAGCAGCAAGGAATAAGCAGTCCCTGCACAGACTGTCCCCACTCCAGCACTGTGCAGCTGTTCCTTGCAAGGTTATGATTGATTACAGCAGCTTATGCAGTCAATGGGTAGAAATAAGAGACTAAGAGACCTCGTTTCCTGCTTCATGATCCTGCAGCTCCATTCAAAACTCAGCTGCTGGGATCAGCTTCTCACCTGAGGGGTTTGATGAGTACAGGGGCTTCTCTGCTGCCTTGACACAACCATCTGATCTCAGCTTTTAAAGCTAATTTATTTCTCATTGTGTGTCTTTCTGTGGACAAGCAGATACCAGATAAGAACCTGGAGCTACTATTGGCATGCAGAAATTGTGTGTTATGGAATGGGGTTGTAGAAATCTTGGGAATTATTTGGATGACGCCTTCTTGGCATCCCTCCCGTGCATGAGCTTTCAAGAAAGGGTCTGCTCTCACCTGTGCTGTTCAGCAGGGTTTGGTACCAGTACCAAAAACTCTAATGGCTCTTTGGAGTGAAAAACTTCAAAGAGTAAAAGTACAGAGAGGGTAACTGCAGAGAATATTTACTTTTTCCAAGAAATGCAAGTGAGTTAGTTCTGTCACAATGATTTGGGCAGACACATTTCTTACTGTTACTCTTTCAAATTCCCAGCAGTGTTCTCAGAGGGTCCTCCCATTTCCCACAGGACATGTTAGGACATTCCAGCCCTTCTAATAAAGAAATATAAAAGAAATCTCTTAATCTATATTGAGAGTCCTACTAGATATTGTTTGCCTTCTGTATTCCTAAGGATTTAGGACAAGGTTTCTGCAGAACCATCACCCCAGGAGGGAATTTTGCAGATCCCCACAGCCTGAACCTGCAGATGGTCACAGAGGAAGGATTTTTGTGTCCCTCACTTTGGCTGCCCTCTCACTGTCATGCAGTGAATGTGTTTGCTCTGTAAAGCCACAGGCTTTGCTTCAGCTCTGTAACATTGCCACATTTCTGGGTTTTGCTCTGATATTTGTTCTTCGTGCCCTGCTCTGCCCCATGGTGTTTTGGTTTGATGCAAGTTGTTAATGGGAAAGCAATTGCTCAGGGAAATGTGGTGCCTATCAGCTGTCTGATCACAGCTCCCCATACATGGCATTAAACTGAGGCTGTGTCAGTCTAAAGGCTCCACAAAGAAGATTTGCTTCATAAAATTCATCTTGCATATCATGCCTCTCTTTGTGTGCAGTGTTCAGAAGCTCACTGCTCTGTTCCCATAATCTACCAAATAATAACAGTTAGCACTTACATCTGCAAATCAATACTCAGGCTCTCGCTCCTAACTGTAATGAAAGTTTGTTTTTGTGTGAAACAGTAACTTTCATGTCTATAAGATTGTTGCATTCTGTATTTCTGTCAGATTTGACGACAGTCACCTCCTGAAGCTTTAACAAAAGGCAGAAATTCCCCTGGTGCTTCTGGCAATTACACATCAGTCTTTGTGGAGGCAGAAGATTACTTGCTGATTCCTGTTTGCTGATTCCATTATGTATGTATGCTCTAGTACATAATGGCTTGTTAATCCCTTAAAACAGCATGGCCAGGAATATTCCTTCAAAACTGTATTTTGGTTCAATTAAAAAAGAACAAACCAACAAACCAGCCATCAAAAATGATGAATTCCATAGAGCCTCTTATAACCACTGGGGTTTTGAAGATGATCTCTATCAGGGAACTTATCATTATGGGAGCTGGACTGTGTGTGATGTGGTGAACTGTTTCCTTTTGAAGATATTAATTTTCCTGCCACCGATTTGAGGCAATGTGCTCGCAGTCAAGCCAGGCAAGAGTAACAGAGCTGATGAAGACAGCTTGGTGTGTTATTGTGCTCTGGAATAATTCTGTTAGGGTCCAGTCTCTCTCTTTCCTGAGATGAATTCCTGTTTTCTCTTGTGTTTCTGATCACTCAGCTGCAAGGCTCACCCAGAGCCCCGTCCCCATGGAGAGCTGTGGGATGGTTTGGCCTTACTAAGGTCAGGTTTTACACCCTCTTTAGGGGATACCTCAGCCTTGCTTGCAAAAAATGCAGTGCTGTATGATGCCATGCTCTGTGAAATGGGATTAGGAGCTGGAAAACAGAATGGCATAAAGGATTTGGCCCTGTCTTGCTTTGTGCTTTGGTGCAAACCTCGCCCTGCCCAGCTGCTCTTCCCCCCTGCACTGCTCTGTGCACAGCTTTGGAGCTACCTCGTGGAAAAATGGTCACAACAGTCACTGAGAAGCCCTGCAAGTTCCCTTGGACCCCTTTTGTGTTCCTTGTAGCCAGGCTTGTCCCACACGGTGACAGCAGTGAGAGGTCACAGCCTTGCTGTGGGTCTGAGAGGCGGACAGGTCAGCAGAACATCCCTCTGCAATTCCCTCCCTGTTCCTGGGGTGTTCTCCCTAAAACCTTTAATAGACAGTCCTGTCCCTGCAGAGCTCATGATCCAATAGGAAAGATGGAGACTGTGATGGAGAGTGTAACAATATCCATCATTGCACGTGGGGAAAAGAGGTGCAAAGAGATTGAGCACAAGGTCACAGAGGAAGTCCTGTGACAGGACCAGGAACTGAATTGGCTCCTCTGGGGTCTTCGTCCAGTGCTTTAATCACAAAACATGCCTTCACCTTTGTGCTTTTCTGTTATTTAATCAGCTGAGGAGAAGAAAAATGCAAATGGATTTAATTAAAGGAGAGAGCAAATTTCTAATTTCAGGCTGGATTGTTCTATGGTTATGGAAATTTTGGGGAAAGGAGAGAGTAAGCATCTGTAATTTCTCTTTTCTTGACAGATGTATTTTCATTTACACAGCTGTGCAAAAATTATATTTATATATTTTGTGACATCTAATTTTAGCCTTGGAGCAGATCTGATGTTGGGTTACCAAGAGGTATCATTTTCTGGCTTGCAGAATAATCCTCCTTCTGGCAAAAAATCAGTCCTGTTTCTTCCCACAGACATGGTTTCTTCCTTTTAAGTGTCTCTCAGAATTATTTTATACTCAATGAAGCAAATCCTCCAAAGGCTTCATTATTCTGATGGTAGCATCATCTGATTGAATATTTCAATCATAAAGTCCTTTGGAGAATTTTAACAGTTTCCACTCGGGATGTTGGAGGCTTGGATTTCTGTGTGTTCCTGAGGTTTTGAGGAGCTGGTGTAAGAAATTGAGATAATTTCAGATGCACAGAGTTCATTGGGGAGGTAGATGTTTATGTCTGGCTGTTAACTGGAATACAGTAAATCATCCCTTTCTAAAAAAAAAACAAACACAACTTCTCTGAGCCCTGGTCAGCAAAGCATTTAAGCACATGCTTAGGTTTAAGCATGTGAGTGTTGTCCAGGTGTGTTTCTACCATGCATTGCCAGTAAATCCGAAGGGCAGTAAAGTGTCACTTGTCAGATCCAGCTGCTGGGGACATCCTGAGGGCAGCCCACAGTTCCCAACTCCAGGAAAACCTGTAACATTTGCAGTGTGTGCTGCTGAGATTCTCCCCGTGAGCTCTGTCCTGTGATCCCCTTCTCTCAGCTCGGTTTCCTTCCCCTCACATCCCCACATTGCTGGCAAGCCTTGATTCTTTTTCCTTGTTCGTTGAAAAAAAAAAAGTATTTTTCAATGACTCTGGAAAGAAATCTGGGTTTATTTTGTTGAATTCCAACAGGGACAGCAGTTTCAGGGCTTTCTGTAGGGCTGTGACAGCTCTTTGTACCTCATTGCCTCCTTCCCCTCCCCTGTCGTCCCCTGGATGAAAGATTCTGGCACCCACCTTGGCAGGAGGAGCTCCTTGGGCTGACGTTGCCACCTCTGAATTGCTGAGGAATCCTCGGTGAGGCTGTTCTGCTCCTTTCAGCCTCACGTGAGGCTTTATGAACTTTAATGAACAGTATGCAATAAATTTGCCGAAGAAATTGGGTTAGCCTGTGATTAACATTCAGAGTGATGCAGATGAGTGTACCAATGATGGGAACATGTGCTCACATCACGATGAAATGCAGATGAGAGGCCCTGGAGCAAGCCCAAGGATGTGGGCCAGCACAGTTTCATCTCTGTCAGCTTTAATCTGATCTCCAGTGCCACTGCTACCGGCCTGCAGGAGGAACCTCAAACCAGACCTCGACACAACTTCAGTTTTCTGTTAGGGGCTATGAAAATGTTGCTTTACAACAAAGCTCCATGTGTGGAAACCCAGGTCACTGTCTCTAAAAATACAGTATTTCTAGCAGTGGGGAAGAGAAGGGGAAATGGTTGGGAGGTGCCTCTTGGTTTGGTTTGGCTTTTATAAACTTTTTACACTGCTTTACTGAGCAGCTGTTTGAGTCAATTGAAACCCAGCTGAGCCCATCGTCCTATGACGGCGTCGTTGTGGGGAGCACAGAGAAAAATCCCCCCCGACCTCCCTTTTAAATGAAGTGCAAAGTAATGCTGGGAAGGGAAAGAATAAATCAATTTTAAGTGGTAATCTATGAAGTTGGACAGAAAATGATGAGAAATGAAGCAACTGGTCATAGGAAATTGACCTTGAAAATGGTGTTTATCTGGCGGCCGCAGTGGCAGAGCCCTGCTGCTGCTGTGGGCCTGAGAGGGAATTTAAATCAGAGTTTCTTTGCTTTGAATCTCAGTTGGGTTTTGGAGGAGTTTCTTTCAGGACTGTGCTTTCTGACAGTTGTGCCAGTGGTGCAGCTCAGCAGGATTTGTTCCTTTGTGGCAGCCTGGTATTTTGTTCCGTTGCTTGAAAGGCAGCATCAGTTTGGGAGTGGTGGTTGTAGGAGAAGGGTCAGGAGAATCACTGTGGTTGTGTAACAGATACATATGTTAGGGACAGAGATGGTATTTTTACCTGGCTTTTAATTTCCATACAAATAAACTCATTAAAGTGAGCAAAAGGACAAATGAGTAATACATGTCACCTCTGCTATTTTAAACTGTAACACCTACTTACAGCAGAAGGATGGCTATTGCAGTATTATACACATCTTATTTACAGTGAGGGGACAGCAGCATGTGGGAGGTGGAATATATTGAGTTTTCACTGAAACTCTAGCAGAAAACAATTGACAGAGTATTTCTGTGATCTTTGTCTTGTAGGGCAGGTGGTCAGGGGTCTGTCAGATTAAATAAACGCTTTTTGGACAATGTTTTTCTGCCTTTTTTGTGTACATCAGCTGCCATAAGTGACATAAGTCCATAAGTGATCCTTATGCAACTCACTGAGGTGGGTCACTTGCTGCTCTCAGCACCTGCAGGCTGGGTGTCTCAGGAATTGCCCACTAAAACATGAAGGTACAAGTAGAGTATATACAATAGAGTAGCCAAGTGCTAGACCTTGGAGAATTTATGGTCTTGGTGGCCAGAAAAATAACCTGATATTGACCTCTAAACTTTACTAAAAGACCAGAAATCCTTGTGTCAGTTCTGATGTGATCCACACAGGTGGGCTCTCTGCTTTGCTCACCTTTGTCATCACTGACCTCCTCTGCCAGATCCTCTCTCAGCAGAAGCCAGAGAGCAAACACAGGCAGGACATTTGTGGGGTAAGAGAGACCAGGGCAGAACCCTCAAAACTCCCTAAATTGTGTCTTGTCACAGACTTTGTTTCACCCATTAAATGAGGTGCTCCAGGCAATTCCTGCAAGCTCCTGTGGCAGCACCCACCTGAGCTCTGGGCACCCAAAGGATCATGTTCCTTCATGGGACCTTGCTGGAGATGCTCCACTCCAAGGCCTTTCCCTTGCCTGGGAGCATTCCCTCATCCATTCAGTTTGGGAGAGGGTCTGGGATGAGCATTGGGAGCAGAAAAGGGAAACAAAGGGAGAGAGGGAGGGAGCAGGGAGGAGAGGAGAGGAGGGAGCCCCATTCCCAGCAGGGGAAAACTTGGATTGATCAAGCACCAGCCATGTTGGGTTGGTGCTGTTATCCCAGTGCCTGTGCTCTGATGGGAAGCTGACAAATAATAAACCTGAGCAATGTTTTCAGACTGTGTGAAAATTGAGGATTTCGAGGCAAGCCTTCTCCAGATATTTAAAATTCAGCAAGCTTTTTTTGTCCTGGGTCTTGAGATGTTAATAACTTTGACTAATTGTCAACACCACCAATTACTATGACTGATACCTTATCATTTCCCACAATGAGCAATGCTAATTAAAATTGATTGTGCTGCTGTTCTGGCACAGCAGCAAGTTTCCTTTCCATTTTTTGTTTAAACATGAGCTTATTGTGCCTATTTGGTGAATTAAATAAGGAAAGCTCATTATTCTGATGTTTATTTTTGAGCAGGGGTTTTAAGCCACATTGGAAGCCTGTTACAAGTGTCAAAGAAATAGAGTGTGAATAAATTGCATTTTTTGGAGTACCAAAACATACACCTAATAATAATATTTAGCACTTTTATACCACAGTGCTTTTTACATGATCGCATTTCTGCACAAATGTAACCACTTCTATTATCTCTGTAAGGTGGGCAAACACTGTTATTGCTGTTTCACAGACACTGCAGCAGATATGCCAGAGCTTTGATTCCCTAATAGCAGAGCACTTCAAGCTATTCACTTCAATTAGTTACAGATCCCTGTCTTACAGCACTCTGAGCTGCCTAAGTTACAATTTGCAAGACTAGTTGCTTGAATTTTATCCAAACTTGGCCTTTTATTTCTCGCTTATTTTTTTTAAAGCATGGTTATTTATTTCTCCCAAAGGTAGGATCAGGAATCCTTTGCTGCTTTGTCTGCCCAGCGCTGTAAATGTTGATTCTGCCCATGCAGGGCCCTGTAGGAGGGATGGGGCTGTGCAGATTTGTGTCCTTCTGTCTTTGCTTCATCAGCTGCATCTCCTGGTGTCAGATCTCCTGTTCTTCACTGGGTAGAAGCTGCTTGCAGGGAGGAGAGATGGCTGAACAACAGCAACTCTGAAACTCCCAATATCCATTTCCTGCTGTACTCTGAACTTTGCTGTGGCTGTACATGAAGTTTTCCATGGGGAGTATTTATGGGATATGTTATCACTGAAGATGTACCTGGGTTTTTTCACTGTTCTGTTGGTATCCTCCACTTAAGTGGCCAATTGCAGTTAATAGCACAAGCCTGTGACCTTATCCTGCTGGAGGTTGATTTAATCTGAACAATTTATTCTTTCCATGATCAATATGAAATGAGTTTATATGTAATGGATATAAATGCATGGAATTGCCTGAGATATTCCTTACTTCATCCTACTTAGTCCATAAAATGAGTCAACAACTTCATGGTACTTATTAAAAAAAAAAGTCTTTTAAAGAATTCTACATGTTGCACCTTTTCATAAACAAGATCTCCCTTAGGCTTTGACAGAAAGGGAACCCATGTTTGCCTGCTTGGTGCCTTGTATGAGCAGCCATAGGGAAGTGTGCCAATCAAAAAATATTTCATATTTATTGGGAAAAAAACTGAAAAATTGGGCACTTGAAAGCAAGATTAAAATATTTATATTACAGAAACACCACCAGCAAAATTCATATCCAAAAAGTAAATATTTCATTCCTGAATACTACTTTTTAGTTATTCACAGCTACACAACTTTCCTTTGAGCATTATTTCTTCTGTTCCTTACAGGAGTTGGGATTTTCCCTGGAAATCTGTAGAGCTGCTTATGCCATGTTCCACGAGTGACCCCAGTGCTCCCTGCTGGAGCAAGGGCACCTGGCCAGCAAGGCCTTGTCCCTCACAGTGACCAGGTTAATTTGTTTGAGTGGGGAAAATGCTGGAGCAGTGAAAAGCATCACCCAGTGGAGCTGTGGGAGCTGGGGTTTGCTTGGTGACACAAAGGGGGTCACAGCAGGGGAAGCTGTGAAATACCTCAGTGCAAAGAGTGTCTCCCTGGAGCACAGCAGACCTAAATTCTCCTCTCATCTCTGCTGATGCCTCTCCCTGGACCAGGCTGAAGCTGCTGGTGGCTCCTGCTGTACAAAATCAGAGAGGAATCATGGCTGGATGGCTCCCTTGGCAGAACCAGCTGCATGTGGAGGCAGAAGTGTTTTTTTGCTTTCTTCTCTAGTTTCAAATGTCCCCTGGAGTTTCATTGTGAAAAGTCAGTTATGAAAATTGAGAGTGTGAAGGGGGGGATGTGTCATTTGGGTTGTGATTTGCTGTTAATTAAAGTTTAGTGTGACACATCCTTTATGTCTGGGGATTCCTGAGTCTCATCTCAGTGGCCTGGGTAGAACAGAGGAGCATCTCCATCGAGATCAATGCTCATTATTATTTTCCTCATTATCATCATGATCCTCATCAGTATTTGTTCTACAACGCTGGCTGTGGAACAGAAGCACAGGCAGAGATGACCTTCGCTCCTGTTCCAAACCTTTCATTTCTAACAGATGAGAGGCTCAGGGGCTGGGGACAGGAAGGTGACAGTGAACTGGCAGAGAATTAGGTCCAGCTACTCAGGAGTCAAAATCAGCCACCTCAAGCACAGCAAGCATTTGATGGTCTGACCACCTTGTTTTGTTGGTTGACCTCTTGTAAAATCTACAAAAAGGAGCACAGGAGAAGATGTATCCCTTCAAGTTAGAGACTTGGACATTTCTGCTTAAAATGTTGAAAATCAGTTCTTTTGGAAGGTCTGGGACAGAAAAGACTCTTGCCAACCTGACAGCTCATTGCTCCTGGTTTGAGATGGAGGAGGAGGTGTGTGATTTCTGTGAGTCACCTTCTGATAAGCAGCTGATAATCCCCCAAGCATCCCCTCAGTGCTGGTGATTTTCCTTTTTGCTGATGCAAAGTCATCTGGGGGTCAGGAATTGGATGGCATTGTTAAGGCTCTCACATGGAGATGGTGGGATACAATCAGACTGGACTTGAGGAAAATTATTTTGATTTATCTCCACTTAAAAACAGAGTAGGATGGTGAGAAAAAAAGACAAAAACTAATACACCTCCTTCCACTTCTTCTCAGACCCAAGTCCAGTTTTTCATGCCCAACTCTTCTACCTCCTCCCTGCCCAGCAATACAGGATGTTTGGGAATGGGGATTGTGGTCAGGCCATAACAGGCTCTCCATGGGAGTCATGTTAGGTTGAAAGTGTTTTGGTTAATTTTTTTTTTGCCTAAATGCTTATGTAAGGGTTTTGCTGTTTTTCAGAATATCCAAGTACAAATAGATTTGTTTCATAAAAGAGAGGGCAGTGCCAAATTATTACAGAAAACAAACAGTACCCTTATTATTTTCTGAAGAAAAGAAGGTTGTATGGCAAGTTATAGAATTAATGCATCACTAAAAAAAAATAATATTAAAACGTCTTCCTCCCCTTCCTCTCTAAGTGTTGAGGATCTGTTCAGCCTCACCCCAATCCTCATTTTTGCTGTCTCAGGGGGTGCTCTGCAGTTCAAGCCCTGCACACCCCTGTGTGCTCCCAGGACCCTGCTTTGGGGGGACACTTTGGTTGCACCAACATCGGCTTCAGGAGGTGAAATGTGCCCTGTTGAGGTGTTTGCTGTGTGGAAGAGGAGGACTGGGGAGCCAGAGGAGGTGAGAAGCTGCTCCCTGTGTGTGAGCACTGTAACCTGGAGGGTTTGTGCAGCACGTGGGTGAATGGGCTGTGGCTCTGATTGCCTGGAAATCACCCATGACCAAGGAACTGCAGTGAGGTTTGGCCTCTCCTGGTCCTGAACCTAAGGGTGTCCCCCTTTGGGTGAGGTCTCTGCTGCTCTTTGCAGCCAGCTACAGGCCTAAAGGTTTTTCTGCATCTACATGATTGGGGAGAGGCTGCACAGAATACTTCCCTCCTGGGAAACCCCTTTTATGATGATAGGGTTGTTTTACCATTATGGATTTTCCAAACACAGATTTTATTGAAAGCCAGCAGGATTGCCAACGTGAATCTGGGTGTGCTGAGCAGCTGCTGGCACCCAGAGCTGGGTGCTGGGATAACTCTGGGTTGGTGGAGGGTGATCTGCCCCATTTCCACAGCCCAGCTAATGAGCACAGTCCTTCCAGCATCAGCAGCTCATCAGAACCCATCAGGAACAGCCTCTGCTGACCAGAATGATGGGAGAGCTGTGTTTGGTGCATGACTAATAGCAAGGTGTTGCATATTTTTCATTATTAGCTCTGAATCCATACAATTAGTGGTAGAAAAGAAAATAATATTTATTTGTCTGTGAAGTCTAATGATAAAATAATAGCCAAGGAGAGTATTGATCCCTCCTTTGACCACTCTCTCCAGTGGAAGGTGTCCCTGCCTGTGGCAGGGGGGCTGGAATTGAATTTTTGAGGTTCCTTCCAACCTAAACCATTCTGTGATTCTATGATAAAATAGGAATTTTCATTTTTCCACCAGTTTGCACGTACCGGAGTTGGCAGTACATCTCTTGTATGAACATTAACTCCACCATCCTGCTCTCTTCCCTTCCTTCCACCAAAACTCACCTCTCTTTTTCCCTTCCCGTGGGTGATGAGGAATGTGTGTGCTCAATGGATAGAAAGGACAAGGTGCCTTCTAGTGACACCAGGAAGAAAACGATCCGGGGAGTTACAGACCACTAAGCCTTTCATTTGTACCTCGTAAACTGGTTCAAATGATAAGAAAAAAAAAAAAAAAGAAAACATTTGGGAGGCGCTGATAAGATCAGGCTTATCCAGTAGAAAGGTAGTGTAGGATATGGCTGGAAGTGATAGGGAAAGCCTAGGCTTGATGACCCAGCAGGTCACTTACAGTCTTTCTCTCTTAATCTCTTGGAAGTCTTTGAAGTTGTCAATACGAAAGGAAGAGAGAGGAACTGGCTTATCTCATTTATTTACGATGCTGAAAGGTCTTTGCAAGGCCCCTTGTAGAAAACAGTCAGAAAGACAAGGTGGGTGGGTAAAAGGGAAAAGTAGAGTCAGGAATCAAATCCTGAAGTGAAGATTAGGAATAACTGGGGAATTTTCACCATCACAGAGGGTTAAACCAGGGGTTCCTTCTGTGTTCCTAAGTCCTGTAGGTCTCTGGTTTGAGATGGAGAAGAGAGGGAAGGATAGCCAGGTCTGGGGTAGCAAAAAGCCTCTGAGGTCAGTCAGGTCCAGAGAAGGCAGTGAGGGAGGACAGAACACCCTAAACAGTAAATACATGACATAACCTCCAAAAACGGTGCTGTGTTAATGAGCGGCTTTTGCCCACCCTGTGCTTTCAGTCTGAGTTTGATGTGGTCAAAGCAGAAGCCAAAGTCTTTGGTTCTGCAGCCCATGTAGGAAGAGATCTTGGTGGGGCTGCCAATGGGGAGGAGATGCTTTTTCCCTGCTCCCCTCCCCAGCAGGGTCTGCTGTGCAGCACCAGCTGGGCTTTCTCAGGAGCACAGAAGGGTTAGACAAACACAAATACAGTGTTGTCTAAAAGGCCAGCAATGGTACTCAGCATCAGAGCAGTCTCATTATTGAAGGAGCCCAAATTAAGAGGCTTCACGTAGCATTACTGGGATTTAAGTTAATTTTGTTTCCCTCCATTTAAACTCTGCTTTTGTTTCTTTTCAACAGCCGTGTCTGTCTCTCTGTCCTAAACAGATTTTGAGTAAGGGTTAAGCAAACATAATTTATTTGCATTCCCTGCTGCTCTGTCACAGCTGAGTGTGTTCCCTGCACCACTGATTTAAAAGACAGCCCCACCTCTTAACTGATGGAGCCTCCTGCCTCCCTTCCATTCCTTCCCATCCCTCTGCCTTTCCCCACCATTTTTAAGGGAGAAGAACCACTGGATGTCCCTTTGAATTCCAGGGGCTGAAGTCCTGGATGCTGCTAATGAGCAGCGAGAGCCTTTTAAGGAACTGAAACATTGCATTGTTATGATTTGGGAAACAAAAGCTGAATTAGAACTGTAACACTTAACTATGGCATCCCACTTTATTTTCCTCTAATGCAGGCTAAGCTGCCTTACAGCAATCTTTTAAATGTAATGATTGAGACTATTATAGGAAATACTATACAAAGCAACATTTTTTTTTGCAGCCTAAATAATAAGTAGGGCAAGGTTTTAAATGAGGCTAGAGTAATGAATGCTGTACAATAATTTTGATGATAAATTTCCCCGGAGGATAAAGTGGAAGAACAGAAGCAGGCTGTATTTAATCATGCAAAGTTAAAGGAATGCAGACCAACAAATATTTATAGAAATGTACGGATTCTCTAACCTTTTCTGAGATATTCTTGCCCCTTTTCACCTGAGAGACTTCGAAGAAGTTCAGGTCTTTCAGCACTTAATAATTAGGAGGAGGAATTGATCACATAGGGTCAAGTGTTTCTTTGATGTAAGAGCACAGAAATTCCTGCTTCCTCGCAGGCTGGAGGACTCAAACAATGAGACATTTGTTTTTCACAGCTCTTTCATTCATCACAGTGTCTGAAAAGCTTGCTTTGAGCAGATACACAGCATGGGATGACACATTCTGCAGCTGCTCTTCACCCACTGCTGACCCAAGGAGCTGTGTCCCACCAGAGCAGGGCACTGTGCAGAGATCCCCTTCCTAAGGCAGCAGAGGTGCCTTTGAGCAAGCACAGTGAGGAGAGCTCAGAACTGCATTGCAGAGGTGACACCTGGGCCTCCATGTGCTCAGCAAGCTCCAAATCTCTGCCCCATCACCAGGCACAGGTCCACAAAGGCCACCCATCCTCCTCAAAGGTGCTGCTCCTCAGCTCTGGCTTCTTCTGTTGGTCTTGAGGACAAAAGATTGGCTTCAAAAGCTAAGGGACAGTAAAAACGTCACTAAAGACACCTGGCTTGGCACGTTCCTGGTCGTTCAGAATGGAGGCACTTGAGGAAGGGTTAGACAGTCACTCTGTAAAGTTAGATCATCACTCCATAAGGTTGGGTTGCTTTGTGTTTTGTTTTTGGTTTTTTTTTTTTTTTTTTTTTTTTTTTTTGTTGTTGTTGTTGTTTTTTTTTTTATAACTATTAAAATAGGGTGTTTCAGTGGAACTTGAGCTCAACCTCCAACAGCATCCACTCAGCAGAGGCAAAAACCTGCGGGTTTCTGTTCAGCTGATCAATACTTACAGCGTATATTGATTTCCAATTTAGGTGTTAACTTTTTAGCTCTTAGAAGTGCTCTTGATATCAATTTTCACCTTGCCTGGTGTTCATTACATGCTGAACGTTATGGCAGTGAGTGAGCTCGGATCCCATCTGGAGGGACGATTAATTCCAGCCACTTCAGGACTGCAGCCTGCAAAGATTTACTCGCCCTGCACAAGCATCGCGGCAGCACGAAAAATCTGTGTTTAAAGCAGTGACCTGAGAAATGCTTTCACTCCAGCCTGGCGCTTTCTCCTCCACTTTCTCAGCCTGTGTAGTCATCTCTGAAATCATAGAATAAGCTAATAAATAGTGCTGTTTATTATGTTCGTGTTGTTTCGGCGCAATAACTCACAGCCAAAGAGCCCGGGGTGGCGGGCTCAGGTTGCTGGGTGGCTGGGTTTTGTTTAAGCAATAAGACACACATGATAAGCAGCGTGTCCCTGGGTGATTGTGCCTCCAGTAGTGTTAGGAGGCACAAGGTCAAAAGGCTCAGTGACTTTAACTACCTGAGAAGTGCCGCGTAATCCCCGGCAAATGGGCTGTCTGCAATGTCTTATTGCTGTATCAGAGAGGGAATTATTTCTTTTTAAAGGCAGCCACATGAATTCCCTCTGTAATTGGCACAGGGCTGACATCACTGGCTGCCAATCAGAAATCCGCTTTGTCTTGGGCTTTAACACCTTAATTTCAAGTTGGGGTCATCTGAACAAATGGATTTTGTTAAAATGATGTTTTATCCTCTTTGTGCTCCGAGTCCCATCTGCCTGTTTCGCTCTCTGTGTGTGTGCCTGCGTTGAGAATTGCTCTGCAGCGGCTTTTGTGTCATCATCAGGCACAAAACAGTGACTGCGAAGTCCTTGCGGAGTCGGTGACATGGGAGTCCTGGCTTGGCTGGAGGTGCCTGGGACATTATTCAGGCTCAGGAGCTCCAGGGAGCGAGGGGAGGGCAGCCAGCCCGGTGAGCACCTAGGGAGGCAGACTGGGAACTCAATTCTGTAGCCATCAAATCCTTTCAGCTCGTGCTGGCTTTTCCTTTTTATTGGCAAGCATAACACCAAAATAATAAAATCATCCAGATTTACAGTCACTGTTGGTAAAATAAGCACACCTAGGTCAGAGCTTTACCAGCCTGAGCAGATGAGGAGCAGGCTGTTTATTCCATACTGAGGGCACCACAGGTCCCACAGCTGCCCTTTTTGGAAGGGGTGATGAGGGAGCCCAGATGGGAAGATTTCCCCCTTGTTTCTCCCCATTTTTAGCCCCAGCCGAAGCAAAGATAAAAGCGCAGCCCACAGGAATTTCCCTGCAGCTCTTTGAGCTGGTTTCGCTGTCTTCCAGCTGCTCCTTCAGCAGGGGAGAGGAAATCCTGTGGCCCACCCCAGAGAATGCGTTTCCTTTGGGAAAAGGGGAATAGATGCCAGAGGTCATGACTTCTCTGTGTCAGTCTGTCAGTGGGTGGGACAAGGGCATCTCTGGGGGAAACATGTGAAATCCACAGCCGAGGAAATGCTGTGGAAGTTGCTGTTCAGCTGCACTGGAATTTAGGGACAAAGCGAGAGGAATCCTCACCCTGTTAGAGGGCAAAAATTTGACAAATAGTTTTAAAGGCTTAAAATAAATCTATCTTCATAACCTGACTGCTGTGCTTTTTTCCTTAGGTGTCTTATAGAGGTAATGATACTTCTACAGTGAACTCAATTAACCTTCTGCAGCCTCCCGTGTGACAGGGAATCCTAAATCTTCTGTTTTATGAGTGCATGTGCAAAATTTGAAGCTACTCTGAACTTAGCATTAATAAATGCCCTTTTCTAATTGGTGCCCATTTGTTTGTTTTTTTTTTCCAGTGAGAAAGACATGGTGGCTGTGAATGGAATGTAGTGTTCATGGTTGGGAAGAGATTTCCACACAGGAGAGAGGTATTGTCATTATTATTGTTATTATTATTATTAAGTATCTGCTTCTTGTGTGTGGATACCTTTGGAGTTTCCATTGTTCAACGATGTTTTAAGATTATCTTCAGGACTTTATTTTTGGTTCTCTGCATTGTTTTGCATAAATGGACATCCACTGCCAATAAGAATGATTTGATTCTCCTCTGTCTGATACACAGTGCATTTTGAGTGTCCTTTAGAAGCACTGTGAAAAAAAAGGATGGGGTAAAAAACCCGTGTATTTAGGTTGAAAAACCTGTGTATTTAGGTTGAAAAACCTGTGTATTTAGTCTTCCACAGCTCAGTTCCCCTACAAAACTCCCTTCTGCTCTGTGATACATCCTGGTAGGTGCACCCTGCATCAGGACACTCAGTAGTGTTTGCTCCTGAGATCTTTACATGAGCACGTTCTGTGCAGAGCAAAATGCTTCATCTGGGAGGGAGGATGTCAGCAATAAATGAGAAAACAAGAGAAATGGATGATGGCCCATAATGCAAACCCTATAATGTAATCATTGTTGTTTGATAAAAGAGACACTTGGAGCAACTCTCCATGCCCTGCTAGGTATGTCTGGATTTATTATTCAAAAAGACACAATCAAATCTCTTCATTCCGTTGACAAATGGGAGCTATTCAATTCTGTATCTGCCTCTTATTTATAGCATATAGAGGGGTGATTTATATGCTGGCTGCAGATCTTCCAAAACAGTTTTAATTAGCAGCATTGGCTATTAGAATGAGAGTCCTGTAACTTCCCTGTCATACACATCCCCTTAAAACTGAACAGAAATCTTACTCTTTGCCAGGCAACGCTTCTCTTATTTTTTTTGGTGATGCCAGAAAGAAAATGCACATGTGTTTTAGGAGCTCAGAGGTTGAATTGCTGCTGAGGAGCAGGCAGGGGAGGGTGAGGAAGAAATTTTCATTGCTGAGCCTTGGGAGGACAGGGCAGTCCTTGGAGCGTTGGCACCATCAGTGGCTTGGGGTTTGAGGACACAGTGAGCACCATGCACACCAAGGCCAGCTCAGGCTGGCAGCACTGGCATTCTGGGGTTCTGCTGTGCCTTTCTGTGCTTGGAGGAGGATGGATGTGAGCTCTCACCTCGCCGTGTCCTGTGGCTGGAGCGCTGATCCCTCCTCCCGAGGGAGGCACACGCACCGATGTTTTTGCTGGGAGCTCTGTCTGAAGACGTAAGCAAGAATCCCAGCATTGCCCCAGCTGTTCCCTGCTCCACAGAGCTGCTCTGGCTCGTGGGCTAATTGGTACCCCTGAGGTTCAGAGCAGAGGCAGGCACAGCACGGGGGGCAGCCCGGCAAAGACGCCGGTTTGAGTCTCTATTATTTTCACGCATCTGATAGGAATGTGATCCCTTTGAGACCTCAGCCTATCTGTCAAACCTGAGATCAGCCAACAGGTTCAAAAGTTATTTGGGGAAGCAATGAGTGACAGAACAATTGCACAGCTCTTGTTTTATTCCTGAGAAACCAGGCTAGAAAAGCGCAGGAAACATAGAGTATTTTTTGTGCTTTATGCGGTGTGTGTAGCATGCAGAATGCTCTGTTGTTATGCTTCCACTGATCTTTTTTTGACATAAGCAATGCAGTCATTCTGTCTTTGCATCAAATAAGTCTTTGTACTGCTTGTCACCAGCTCACAGTGTCTCTGTCTGTGAGTAAACTCGGTGTTTGCTACGTCCCCCTGTCACAACTGTGCTGCTGCCTGCAGCTGGGTGCTTCTGCTCCAGCTCTGGGTGCTTTACAGTGATGCTCTGTTGGTGACATTTACTCTGGAGAGTAAGAAAACCTTAGGATATCTGAAGTTTGAGGTTGAAAATAACATGAAAAGAGAGGACATGAGCACTGGACCTGGTCACAGAGGTTCGGTGTCTTTGCCTCCTCCCTTGGAGGAAGACAAGGAAAGAAGGCACAACTGAGAGAGAAGGTTGGATGAAGTTCACCACTGCTCTGCCAACACTGTATGTCTGTGGTGCTTGGAGACTGATGGGAAAATGAGGAATTAGGAAATGAGGACATAGAAAAAAAAAATCTTCCTACAAGCAAGCCTGAAATTAATGTGGTCAGAAAGAAGGAATGGAAATGGTTCCTGCAGTTTGCAATGGGGAGAGGATGGGCTCTGCAGCAAGGCATCCACAGGTAATTCACAAATCTGGGAAAAAAACTCACAGCTCTTGGGCTGAATACAAGTCAGACTTTTTTTTTTTTTAATCTACAGAAATTGTGTATAGGTATTTTATTTCATTTTCTGGGCATATTGATAAAGTACACTGGTTAAGGAAGCTTTCAAATTATTAACATCTTCAGCCTTGTCTTTGAGCCAAGTGAGCAGTATTTGGTGAGCTGTCTCTGGGCATTACACTAAGTGCTTTTCTACTGCAATTCTAATAGAGTGTAGGGCTGAATTTGATAGTGTTACCTATTAGTGATTAGAGAGTGAAGGGCTTTCAGTGTGTCTGTACTGCACAGTTTGCTTTGATTGATAAATTGGGCATTATGCATTTCATAATTTTTTAATTCTGCCTTGAAGTAATGAGATTCCCTCTTCAAATTCCTCTTTTCACTAACATTTTGAAAACATTTTGGAGGTATGAATGGGGAAGGAAAAGAGGAGAGAAGAGTTTTAGTCATAAACACTTAAACTGTGCATTAGTCAGTGGCACAGGCTGAACTCTGCTGGAGAAAGGTACTTCTAAATTACCCAAATATTAACACTGTAATTACTGAGCATGGATAACAGTTATGAATTTTTTATGGATCAGTCAGGGTAGCAAAGTCATGGCTGCTTTATAGAGAAAGGTATGATGGGAACGTGCAGGAAGATGATTGAGGATTCCCTCTTCACATTTTCATAGGGAAAGTGCAACCCCAAAGTACTCAGGGGATATCCCAGTACCCAGTGACTCCAGCAGGAGTCACTGTTTGGATATATATTTATTTCTCTGAATCTGGGGCTGTTCTGGCAAGAGCTCCTGCCCTATTCCTCTCCAGCTTCTCCTCTATCAGTTTTCCAGTTTGTTCCTCCCCAGCTTCTTGCCTTTTCTTCTGCCACATCTATTTTCTCCAGACAAACCCTGTTCTGTTTTACTTCGTTTTTTGGTTTTTTGGTTTTTTTTAGAGAAGGGCTGTAATATATTTGAAGTGTCTGCCATTAACTTTTGAGATTCAGTGACCTTTGTTAATCAGGAAGGAAGTTTTTTTGAGGTCTACAGGAAGAATTAATCATATGTAAACTGTTTGCTTTAAAAAGTCTCTTACCAAATGTGGGATTTCCCAGGTAGCTTTCAAAAGGTCAGAGGCTGGAGGCAGCAGCTGGAGAGCACTGCAGGAGGACAAACCCTCTCTGAGCAGGTTCAGAATTAGGGAGAGACCTGTGGTAACACATGGCACTGGGGAGAACCCATTGTGTTTGAGAGGCTGGACCCAGGCCAGAAATTTGGAGTACCTAAGGAAGCAATACACAGAGTGGCACTGTGCTGTAGCACCATGCTGACATTTGCCTGCAATATTCTCCTATTTCAAAAGCAAGTTTTTGTGCTTTCAACAAAATGTTCCTTGACCCTGCAAGACTGGAAACAATTTTTGGGTGAAAGAAACCATGAGAATTTTGGATAAATTTCCAGTCAGCTGCTGGTACAGTTGCTTCTCCCAGTATGCAGGGAGTTGGAGGCTCTAAAGGAGAAGTTTGCCTCGTGGACCCAGTTTCTGCCAACTCTTGGTGTGGCAGTTCAAGGGGCTTTTTGTCCTGGATAAACACATTTGAAAAAGATCAGCTTGAGGGATTTCACAGTGTAACAACCTCCTTTCTCCTCCAGCCTCTGCAGCAGCGATTGTGGGTCCTTCTAAGTCTGGGTTAGAAAGGAGTTGATGGAGAAAAGTGCAGCTGTCAAAAGAGAGGGACAGTCAGTGTCATCAATGCCCTAAAGGCTGCAGGGTCTTGGTGTGCAGGGTCCTTGCAAAGGAAAATATTTCTCTGAATTTTAGAGAGCTCTGCCAAATCCTTTAATGTGGTTTTAATGTGTTTTGCTGTACTTAGTAGTGGTTTTTACCTGCTGTGTCTCAGTGAAGCTGATTTTGGAAGATGTCTAAAAATTAGGTACTGTGCAGCGAGGGTTTGGTTTCCTACAGGCAGCTCTGTTGTTCACCCCCCTCAGCTCCTGCAGATGATGCAGTGGAGCTTGTTCTGAACTTGCTTTCAAGGTTTTACCAAGTCTTGGTGAATAATTGCATTTGTTGTTAGAGGGAAGTCCATCTGGAGGGCTGCACTCTCTGCAGCTCACCTTGTGACAGAAAGGGGAGCTTGCTGGGCTTCTTTGCCCATACAGGGGAAGCACACAGGTGAAGGGAGGGAGATGCCACCCCCCAGCCACTCATTTGCAGTGTGTGCAGTTCCCCATGTTCCCCAGGGACGGATTCAGGGCCTGATCCCAGCCACTCTTCAGAGGGAGCTCACTGCAGGATGGCTCAGATCCCAGGGGCTTCTCCAGCTCATCCTGCAGCAGTAAGGTGTGGGCATTGCTCTTCTTCCAGTGATTAAAGGACAGAGCTTCCTCTTCAAAGAGTTCATTCCCCAAAACCATTAATGGAAAAGTTATGTGCTAGAAATATTTCCACCCAATCCAGAACACACAGAATGTCTGGATATGAATGATTTAAAGACTATGGGAAAGCATAAAGATGTTAAGGTGAATTTACTACTTTGTTCAGCACATAGATTGTGTGAGGGGTCTGCAGTATGAATTAAAGAAAGGTTCCAGCCATGAGATATTACAGTTTAATTCAGACATTAGTACAGCCAGGGAGAAGACAGTAATGTATTGCACATCTAAATAGGATTTCCATACTGGATTGCACCTGTGATCTATATGGACAGTGCTGCCTCTGTCAGGAGGAATAATGTGATGGGGATAATAGGCAGCTGTGGAGGATTTACCTGGAGCAAGCTCTGCTGCTAATAGCTGGCTCATATCCCAACCTAACGGTGAGAGTTCATGGTTACCATGTCCTGTTGGATGTGAGGGAGGATGTTCTCCTGACCTTCAGCAGCCTCCAGGCATTAATGAATCACTCACATCTGCCCCTTGTTCATGTCAACCAGCAGCACCTTCTGTGGGACAATGTGTTTAAAAGCATTTTTTTAAAGGCAATTTGAAATATGGTGTTGTCAGTCATCTGCTGCCACACTTTAGTACTGAGGAGGTGGGGCATTACAGAGCCCACATTATCTTCATTAAATTACTCACTAATTAAATTACTCAATAGTGAGTAATTTAATGAAGATAATGACCAATGCCCCACCACTTTTTATTCGATGCCCCACCACTTTTTATTCATCCCTTCTCCAATTGACAATGGTACTAGTTTTCCTTGCCTCTAGAAATATTTGTAGATGGTACCTAGGCTTTTTAACTTGAGGTCAGGTGTGCCAGTTTCAGTCAAAGCTGGATAAACTTATAAAGGGTAATTTCTTGTTCTGGTTTCTCTAGATCTTTGCTTTTGACCACTTCTGACCTGTGACTTTCCTGGAGCTTTTATTTCTCTTAGAAAACCTGGAGGAAATAGAGGTGACCAAGACACAGCGCTGTGCCTGTGCCATGTGTGCGCTACAAGAGTGCTTCAGCCCTCTGGAGGCTTTGTTCCTCCTGATTTTTTAAAATTTTTTCCCCCCCAGTTCAAGCATTTGCAGCAATGGCTCTGAAGTAATCCCAGAGCTCTGTCTCTTCCTGTTTTTAGGCTGAGGAGGCTTTGCAGTGTGTGTAGCAGGGGCTCTGTTGCACATGAGCAGCTCCGCCAGGTGTTTGCTGCTCTCCCTGCAAACGGCGTTGCCGGAGCCATGCCGTGAGAGCAGATGGGCCAGGGAAGCACCTTGCTCTCAGTGGGTCTGGAGAATGAACTCATTATCCAGCCAGTGGCCTGGCACAGCAGCCTCATTTCCCAGTGGCTGCTGTAGAAAACAAACTCTGGAAAGCAGAGCCTGGCGGGGTGGGAGTGTGGCAGTGCCAGCCGCAGCGGTGCTGCTCGGTGGGCAGCTCATTGGGGATGAGGGATAGGGAGGGAACCTGGAAAGGCAGAGAGTTACAAGCAGGCATCAAAAAGCCTCATAAAAATGACAGTAAGTGATGCTTTTGGGAGTTAAAAGATGTCATGTGGAGAGGGGACACATTTCAAGGCTGACTCTGGGATGAAGGTCCCGTTCCTTCCTGAAAGGTGGCTGTGCTCAGGTGGGTTGGACTCTTTCTCCAGGCAGCACTGACAGAAGGAGAGGACACAGTCTCAAGCTGCACCAAGGGAAATATAGGTTGGATATTTGGAAAAAGTGTTTTACAGAAAGAGTGATAAAGTTCTGGAATGGCTGCCCAGGGAGGTGGTGTAGTCACCATCCCTGGGTGTGTTTAACAAAGCCTGGATGTGGCACTGGGTGCCAGGGTTGAGTTGAGGTGTTGGGGCTGGGTTGGACTTGATGATCTTGAAGGTCTCTTCCAACGTGGTCACTCTGAATTCTGTGAATTCCTTAGGTCGTGCCTCCACCAAGTATTCCCTAAAAAGGCCATAAAGTATTAGCAGAACATGTGTAAAGAGCATGATGTTCAAACATAAAAAAGGATCCAAACCTTCAAGGTTATGTTAGACCAGAGAAGTAACTGAACAGCTTTCCATCTTCCTCCTCTTGAATGCCACCTGGGAAACACCTCTGACTGTGCTCACAGGAGTGTGCTCACACCGCTGTGTGCACGAGTCCTCTGAGGCTGCTGCTTTCATTGCTGGTAAAGACTGGAGAAATTTTGGCACTAGTTACTCAGAGGAATATAAAAAATGTCAGAGCTGGCAGCAGTCTTTGAAAGGGAAAGTGCAGAGTGGGAAACTTTTGTTTATTTGCAGCAAAACCAATGAGGAGCGTGGGGGAAATTGTTGTTACCCCAGTAAGTCCTCCTGTGTGAGGAGAAGTGGGAGGGCACGCCAGCTTTCAATTAGGCAGAATTTTCTGTTTTTAAAATGGCTAAAGACAACAAAAATATGTCCCCACAGGCTGCTGCTGGGGTGTTTTGTGTTAAACTGGTGCTGGCACAGCTGGCACGGCGATGGTGCGTAACCTTTGCAGTAGGTGGAGAGCTGGAGGCAGACAGATGTTCCCGTGTCCTTGGCTGGGATTGTGCAGTCCCTGCCCACACAGATGGTCCTTTGGAGCACCCTGGCAGCCTCTCCCTCCCCATGCCCCTTCCCACCTGTTGGCACTTACAGATCCAACAGAAGAGTGGCTGGGATGTGGGGAGAGCAGGACAAAAAGATGCAGCAGCACTTCTGGCTGTGAAACAAGGCAAGCTGTGTGCAGTGCATAGCAAGGGAGCCAACAATGAGGGCTCACCCCAGAGCAGGAGCTTTCTGTCCAGAATCCACTCTGGTAATTCACCAGATTGCAGCATGGATGGAATTACAAGGGATTTTTATTTTTAATGAAAGGGAGCTTCTGTTCTGAGCAAAATTAGGTGATGCTCAATTGGATTTGGTTCTTCTCCTGCGTGCTCAGCTTTATACAGAGAAAAGAAAAAGGGCAGAGAAGAACAAATTGACTCTGGAAATCATCTCCTACAAACTTGGCTTCAGTCCTGCCAGTCTTTCCTATAGGAATGATCCTCCCACCCACACAGAGCAGTTGAAGTGGAGAAGCCCCTTTCCAGAGGCAGAGCCTTGTTAGAGCAGTTTCAGAGGGGTTTTCAGCAGGCTGCACTCGTGCTGCATCCCAGGGACACATCTCCCTCCTGCCTGGGACCAGGCATTTGCCCCCTTCCCCATCTCCCACCCTTTTCCTCACAGCAGGAAGGAGCAGGAGTGCTGCCTGATCACTTCCAGCATCAGCACAGGGTCAGGGTGGCTGCAGTCCTTCATCCAGAGCTGGAAATAAACCCAGAATAAGCTCAGACCTCAGTGTGACTCGTGTCACTCCATTCTGCAGGTGAGAAGAGCGTCCAGAAGTGAAATATAAAGCTGTGAGAACATCACTCAGCACTTCAGGCTTCCCTGCTTCCCTTAATGGTCTGTGGGGAATCTGTCAGGCTGGGCAGTGAGCTGGCACAGGCTGGCCTGGCATTCCTGACCTCACAACCACCTCACTGACTCCCAGCAGTGGGAAAACACAGTCATCATTATTTTTTTCCTAATAAATTGTACCTTGCTGTTATAAAATGGAGCACTGGCTCCAGCTGAATTTGAGCAGGTTTGGTTGGAGGGCAGGAGAGCTGTCCAGCAGGGAGTTTGGCAGCTGCTGCAGCATGTGGCCCATCACAGCTGTTTAAGGAATAGCACTGTATCATGCAAAATATTTTGCAGGCAGGCACTTTGCAAACCCTGGAAAGTGTTTTACAGATTCTTCTGCAGAGGAGGTTGCCAGTCAGTAGCATGGTTTATTTATTTTGTTTGGTTTTCTTGGGTTATTAAACATGTTTTATTTATGGAGTGTGCTTTCTAGAGAACTGTCTGCGTGCATGTTCTTAAATAAAGCATCTGGGGGTGCTGGGCTGTTGTTTGTGTGCTCTGGGTGGGTGCTGTTTGTGTGTGTGTGTGTGGGGCCATGCTGGAGCCCACAGGCAGCTCCATGGGGCCTGCAGGAGCTCTGGAGGTGGGCATGGGAGGGCTCAGTGAGCTGGAGAGAAGCACTGATGTGCAGAGTCTGCGTGTGGCTCCCTGTGAGCCTCACCCCCTGCTCCACCTCAGCTCCTCACTGCTGCAGTCCTCTCCCAGGAAATCAATTTGAGTGCAGAATCCAGAATCACTAACTCCAGCCATAACCCTTTTGAGCTCAAGCATGGAAGTAACCTCATGTCATGAAAAAGTGTGAATTTGTGTGTGTGTGTGAATGTTTGCACCATCTGTTCCCTTTCCTGCAGCTCAGAGTGAGATTTCTGTCCCCTTTGCTCAGCTCACACAGGTACCTGTGGTGCTGGTGTTCTCCACAGCATTGCACAGGTTTTTCCTACTAGAAAACATCAATACATGGGCACAGGTGTACCAGTGCAGTGCAGGGAGAAATTTATTCTGGTAATAAACAGCCTCCTGCCTTTATCTCCTCTTGTCATCCTCTTAATTAAATTGATATTCCTAAGGTGTATTCAATTTAGGAATTTGGTTTTTTCCCTACTGAGAAGCCCAAGTAGAAGGAATTAGGTGCATAATGGAGTGGCCAGCTGGCAGAGCTATACTGAAATACAATTTCTGCATTTATAGGTTGGGTTTTGTCCTAGCAATCTGCAGAGCAGACAGTGGGCAAGGAAACCCTGCTTATAAGAGCAATTTCCCATGATTATTAATGTCCTGGAAGCTGAAATCAAACATTGCTAATCCATCACTCACAGTGCTTTGACACTGAGCCATCACAAGAAAGGAAGTGTCATTTAAGTTGTGCTTTGACTGTAATGGGTTTTGAGAAAACTGAGATTATCATCTAGAACAAAAGTCTCCAGTTGGTGTCACAGAATGAATTTAAAACTCTTCCACTCTCTTTGGCCACGTGGGAACTGCTTGTCTCCACACACCCAGCTGATTTCTCTGGAGCAGGGAATTGTGTAGCTGGGGCTATTGCAGTTTATTAAAATGAGCTGTAGATTTTCTGTGGCAGCTTAATTCACAGTTTTCACATCTTGGCATTTCAAATAATTTTAATCAAATAATTAAATTCAAATTATTTTAATAAATTTAATTAATTAATTTTTAGGTTTACAATTTGTTCCAGAAGTAATGCATTTTGCTGAGATTACACACATTTTCTGCAGTTTTGATTTTACTGCTGTATTCATTTAGCTCAGCAAATTTATAAAACTAATTAAAACAGAAGTACTTTTTTGATTCAAATTGTGAATGAAAAACAAGAATCTAATGTAAAATGACATTTGCAGGGAGATTAAGACCAATTGCAAGTCTGTGGCTGTTTTACAACTCAGTTTTTTAAACTAAAAGCAATTATTTTTATAGCATATTCTTGGAGTGGTTGTATTGTTTTCATGTTTTGGGATGCCAGGGGAGTGGGAGATTAGGATCTGATTCAGCAGTGTGCTGAAACATGTCTGACATTAGCCATGGAGTTGGTCCTCACTGCATTCCTTGGATTTCCTGTTTGCTGAACTGAGATGGAGCCAGACCCCATTTCGGTCAGCAGGGCTGCGCTGCTCCCCAGCTCTTGCTAAGCCTTGTGTCATCCAGGGAGGGAAAATCATCTGCAATTCCCAGGCCATCAGCATCAGAGGCAGCAGCAGGAGGAGTTTTCCTTGTGCTGGGAGCCCCCCCTTCTGATGGGAGAGCAGGGAACCCGTGGGGCTGCTGGAACTCCTTTGGTGGCACAGCACTGCAGGTTCACACACCATTTACCCCCTTCCAGGTGACAAATCTGGAGGGGGCAAAAAGAGATGATCACTTAATAAATTTCTTAAGAAGGCAAATGACTCGTGCATCAATCAAGCTGCTTCATTAAAGGGGGAAGTGGGCTGAACAGGGAGGTGGCAAAGGTTAACCCCACACGTGTGACACCAAGCCCTGGGTCACCTCTCCTGAGTCCTCTCCTTGAGTCGCTCTTGCAGCAGTGCCTGTCACCATCCCCAGCTCCTCTGGCAGCACTGGCATTTCTCATGCCACCTTTCACAGCATCAAAAGCAGTCTGAATGTTAGGAGAAATCCCCAATCCTGCTTTGGACTGAGGTGAATGGATTTGCTCTTTTGTCCTGTGCACATCTCGTGAGTTCCCAGTGCCCCCACGGGTCCTGGTCCTGCTGTTGCCCAGCTCCTGGCACCACACCTGCCTCAGCTGATGTCTGTGCAGTGCTCTGAGCCTGTGCCTCTCTCTGGACTCCTGTCCTACACCATCCCTGTGCCTTTTCCTGCTGCTCCAACACTGATCCTTGCCTGCCATCCTCAGTGGCAGCCATGGCTTCTGCCAAGCTGCCCATGTGAAAGGCGTTTTCAGGACCCACCTCCCACTTCTGGGCACCCCTGGGCCACCCTGCACAGTCCAGGGTGTTTGTCTGACTCTGTTTTGGCTGATTTCACAAACCTCTGTGCAGTGAATACACAGAAAGAGGTTGTGGGGTGCCCTCAGGGTTGGATGAGCCATCCCAGCTGTTGTCACCTTGTTTGTAAATGTGGTGTTGTGCTCTGTGCTTTGGGAGCTTGTTACCAATGATGGGGCTCTCAGCTGCCGTGAGAACAGAAAAAAGCACAGGAAGGTTTTGACCACGCAGACACAAAACTGAATAATTCTTTGGAGCTTTTACAATTGATGAAGATGTGGCAGCAAAGAATTGACACATCCTCCTGACCCCATATGGTTGTTCCCCCTGCAGTTCTCTGCTCACGTGAGCAGCATTCCTCTCTCCTCATTTACTCACACCTTGAGCAGAAACAGGGCAGGCAGGGAAAGGCAGCACCAGCACCAACCCACCATATGCTGTTCCTAATGATTGAGAATGGTGTGTGCACAGTGCTCTCCCAACATATTCCAGGGGCCAGGGGCCTGTGGCACTACAGCTGCTGTGCTTTTATTTCCCCCAGTCCTCTCCCCTTCCCCACCAAATTCTGCAGCCAGGACGTTGAGGATGCTGTTGCTGTGAGACACCTTTGGAAGGCACCTCCTCTGTGAGGGGACAATTGCTGCCACTTACTCCCCTCTGAGCTACACAGCCCAGTGCCAGGGAACATGGCTATGATCAGGGAATTGCATTTTTCCCCCCCTCCAAACCTCCAGCATTCAGTATTTTTGTTCTCATCCCTGTGGCAGAATCCACCACGTTTCCCAGATTTGTGGCTGGTCCCAGTGCTGCTTTGGCACATGGAGAGCAGCAATGGGAAGGGACAGTAGAATCCTGTCATTGCACTATTAGTTCATATTTTTATAAAACATCAGCAATTCAGAGTATAGCTCTTTTAATGTCCCATTCAAGCAGGCAGGAACATTGAAATGTACATTATTTGAAGCTCAGGAGACAGGCACTAGCATTTATAGTGACAGTAGAAATCTTCTTGTGTTCCAAACTCCTCAGGAGAAACATTGATAGCTTTATTCAAAACAATGACACTCAGAATTGCTGAATCATGTTCCCAGAGCATCTGTCCTGGAGGAAAATCAGTGCTGCCATCCCTGTCCTGTTTCCAACTACTTTAAGGTCCCCTCCAAACCAGTTTGGATTCTGTGATTTTTGGGGAGAGAAGTTGTCACTCAATATGTCAGTGAATTTTTAGCATTAGGTTGGCAGGGATGCTTAATAAAAAGCAATAAGGAGAGTTGGCCATTAAATACTTTATTAATGTGACAGACAGTGTTTATTTGTCATATTTTTTGATACAGTGGAGAATTATCTGGCAGTAGTAAAGCCCTGGGTTTAGGTGACCTTGTGGTGAATCTTGGCCATTTTATTTTCCTGAGTGCTATAGGGAGGCTTGTTTCATTTTTATGGAAGAGCTCTGAGGTCCCTGTATGAGCTCCACAAGAAGTAGCAAGATTCTGCTATTACATTAAATATAAGACCTGCTATGTGTTAAAATGAAGTGGAAGCCTGCATTAAACTGGCACAGGGCAGAAATTAACCTCATATTCTGAAAGAGGCACTGATGCCATGCAGAATATAGTCTATTTGGAGATCATTCTGCTGATATTTTTCTCAGCTATATCCTTTTTTTTTTCTGGAGGGGTGGGGAGGAAAACATGCTCTCGGTGGCCGAGTTCATTTTCTCCTGCTGCTGCTTTTTTCATTGAAGTCATCATAATCCTCCATTTGTGACATCAGAGTTACTGGCTAGCCAGATAATTATGATTTCACAAACTGAAGATTATGACCTTCAAATGAGGAAGGCACAGCGGGGAGGACAGATTCCTAAGCAACAGCCATCAGATATTTGTGAAATATTTGCAAAAATGTCCTTGCAGTTTAAAAAAAAATGAGGGAGAGAGGGCAGGAGGGAAACATCCAAAAAATATTATCAGCAGAATGAGTTGCCAGCCAGCATTTTTTTCCCCAAGTTTTCCATTTGGTGCCCATGATTCTCTAACCTGTCTCATTTAGCCTTAATGAACACGAGACATTTTTTTAGCATGCCATATGTGCTGTGGTCCTTAGGAAAAAAAAAATATATCCAAATAACTTATTTTTTATGTTCTGACTCTACCCAATCATAATTTACATTTTGCACAGTTTGATGCCCATCTGCAATGTCTTTACTATCAGAAAAGGTAATAAGAAAAGGAGGGAAAAAACCACAGGAACATGTTAAACGACTGACACAAGAAAACCTGGTTGGGAGAAAATCATTTTTGTCCCTATGTAAATAAGCAGCTTGGAAAATGTGTTGGATTTGTGGCTCCAGAGGTGGGGTCAGCTCCTGTATCAGCAGTGGCTTGAGAGGAGCCCCAGCAGTTTTTGGGGAGTCTCTGGGAGTGTCTTGCTCTGCCAGGGGGTGGTGATTGTTTCCCCCCAGGGATGGGGAGGATGAGGAGCAGCCATGCATCCTGAAAATGAACGAGCTGTGCCTCAGATGGATCCTTTTTTGTAATTTTGGGACAAGCTATTTAATGACCACCAACTCCCCCCATCCAAAGCTCCTCGCAAATATTCCATCCTGAAAAGGTGAAAAGCCTTGAAAGGACATTGATTCCTCTTCCATCCTCCTCCCTGTCCTTTCAAACACCAGAATCATGTGTTTTGTCCTTGGAGCCTGGCAGGAGGAGGAGGAAAGGAAGGAGTCACCAGAGGGAGGTCCCAAATAGCTCCAGCAGCCCATTTTCAGTGTGTGGCTTTGGGGCTGACAGGGTCTCAGGAATTCCAGGAAGGTGCAGATGGATTTGAGCCTCTCTGATCCTCCTGTTCTGCTGAGCATGGCGTGGGGCCTCTGTCATCATGATATTTCCTGAAAAATCCCTTCGCCAGGATTTTTCTCCTGAGAAGCTGAGAAACCTCAGAAAAGAAATGTAAACAATAATTATCTGATTGCTTGGAATGTGGTCTGGAGGTTGGTGCATCTTTGATTGGTTCCACGTGAATTGTTTTTAATTAATGGCCAATCCCAGTCCAGCTGTGTCGGACTCTCTGGTTAGTCACAGGTTTTTATTATTCATTCTTGTCTAACCTTCTGATGGCTCCTTTCTCTTTCTTTAGTATAGTTTTACTGTATCATTTCTTTTAATATAATATCACAAAATAATAAATCAGCCTTCTGAGAGCTTGGAGTCAATTCTCATCTCTCACCTCCTCCTGGGACCCACAACACACAACAGGCCTCACACTTGCCAACTGCAACAGACCATCCCCATTAATTAATTAGAGTCAGGAAAGAATCAGCATTCTCCCAACAAACCTCCAACCTCAGCAATCCAAATTAGTCATATCAAGCCACTGGAAAGATGGGATATGCCCAGGCCAGAGGTTTGGCCTCTCTGCAGCCCCACCTTGGCTACCGCACAGGAGCAGGGCTCTGGAAGTGTCCCAGTTCCCATTTTTTTTACTAAGATCTATTTTTTCCTTTAGTAGCTGAGTCAGAAAATGTCTCCTATCCCTTGTTTGGAATGGTACCAGTTCAGGAATGTTTCATTTGATACCAGGAGCTGATGGGAGCTATTCCAGCCCAACGAGGCCTTCAGTTACTTCCTCTGGGATTGTACAAAGAATTGAAAGTCAGAGCAGCCTTTGTGCCAAGGGTTTATGACTTACAGATTCCTTAAATTCAGCAAGTGACCAAAAAAAAAATAGCAGCATTTCTTATTAATGTGACACAGAGAAGAGAAATTCCTGGTGTTTACAGGAATTCCCAGAGCCCCACTGGGATGTGAGGGGTGATGGGAGGCAGGGAGCTGTGCTAGAGGAGCTCCTGAGGGGAACCTAACAATGCAGAATCACAGAATGGTTGGGAGGAACATCTAAAGGCCTTCTAGTCCAACCCTTTGCCATGAGCAGGGACATCTTCAGCTGGATCAGGTCACTCAGAGCCTCATCCAGACTGTGAATGTTTCTGGGGATGGGATTTCACCTCTCTGGGCAACTCGTGCCAGTGTCACCAAAACTTCCTCATCTATAAATTGGCCTGAGTGAGGCTCTCTGTCCAGGTTTCTTGACATTGGGGATAAAATTCAGGATTTCTCCATGGGTAAATAGCTCCTCCATGCAAAAAGTCACATCAGACTCTGTAAAATAGGGATGGGATATTTTTATGTAGCTCTGAGCTTTAAGGATACTTCCAGTGCAGGTGATGTACTGGGGATATTCCAGAGCAATCAC
Source organism: Agelaius phoeniceus (assembly GCF_051311805.1). NCBI lineage: Eukaryota > Metazoa > Chordata > Aves > Passeriformes > Icteridae > Agelaius > Agelaius phoeniceus. The sequence goes on along the minus strand of NC_135272.1, from coordinate 34,192,650 downwards.
AGCTAATTTAACCTGGAATTCTGGGGCCTGGAATACACCAATGTTGTCATGAGGGCTGCTCTGCAAAGCAGGGAAAGAGAGCTGTATCTATGTGGCCAATTTACAGTCAGAAGTACAAATTAAATCCAAATCCTTCTGTCCCAGCTGAATCTGCAGCAAAGTGCTTCTGATCAAGATACATCCTAAATAACTATTTGTATAAAATATTTAGGGACTAATTCCTCATTACAGATGCTTTGGGAAACACTGTAAACTGCTTGCAGACAATTGAAAAAATTAAAATAAAAAAGGAAGGGAATTATTGAATATGTTATTCAGTGCACATGATTTGACCAGCTTTGGGAACTGCAGTGTTAAATCATGAGGCAGAGCATCTGGAGGGAGTAGAGAATTAGTTGAGAATAAAGGAGCAGCAGTACCATGTCAGGTACCACAGGAACAAGTGTTTATATCAAAACAGAATTAATGCAAAGTTGTGGCTTGAAAACCCTGTGTTTTGAGTGAAAACCAAGTGCAGAACTGACCCACTGACATTCTCTGAGCCTCCCTCCTATGGCTGGCCCTGCTCAGAGCAATAGAGGTTAATTTTTTTTCCTAGTTAATAAACAAAAAAAAAAAAAAGAAAACTCATTTACTTCTTCAATTTCACTTCTGCTAAACATGAACCTGTGGCAGTGAACTGAAAAAACAAGAGAATAAATAATACAGACAAATACATGGAGGAGTTCAATTATCATTTTCCCCCATTGAAACTGCCTTTTAACAACTACATCTTCTGACTGACAGCTTATTAATACTAATTATATGAGATATATGCAACATAACTAGTGCACTGGTACCTTCAATTATCTTCCCTTGTCTTCATTCCTTCCCCTGTGCTCCCATCCTCCCTTTCCATGCCCCATAACCACTACCTGGAGCTGCAGCTCAGAGCCAAAGGAGCAAAAGCCTCTCATTTCTGACACAGGCAGGAAAGGCCACAAAACCTTGTGTGTGTTTGTGATGCTGTGTGGGTGCTCACCACGGGGAAATTCCAGCCTTGGCAGTGGTGGAAAATGCTTGGAATGCTTGGACTTCTGTGGAAGTCCTGGGAGTTTCCTGTGAAGTTTTAGCAGTTGGACTCAGTGATTTTGGAGGTCAGACCCAATGGTCCTGGAGGACTTTCCCAGCTTTAGTGATTACATTCCTTGACTCCAAGTTCCACTGGAGGTCCTGTGAAGCTCCCATCCACGCTGTTTCAAGCTGACACACCCTGGTTTATACATAATTCTCACAGAGTAACCCCAGAGCTGATCCTGGGGAATCTCTGCTGGTTGATCCAGGCTGGCTCTGGCTCCCCACTACCAAAACCTCACCACCTGATCTGCAGCAGCTTTTTGGGAGAGCTGAGGCTGGAGCAGCACTGACTGACCCAGGTCCTTGCTCAGACCAAGTCCCCAGCACTGCTTCGGCTTTGTTTTAATCCCTGCTTAATGAACTCTCAATTGCTTATGCAAATCAAAGCAGTGGAGACACTTAAAGGTTATTTATAATTCCTGGAAACATTATGAAATCAATCATTCCAGCTTTTACAGCTTTTACAGTGCCATTTAGATATCTAACTTTTTCCATTACATTGCTATAACAGTTTATGTAAGAAGACAAATATATTTTGGTTTTATTTTTTTATATAAGCTTGCTGATTGCTAAAACAACTGTGACAGCTGACATGGAAATCAGGGAGGTTTTGATTAGGCTTTTCTGATATGCAAATGTGTGTAAATGAGTTTTATATATATTTTAATTTTTTTTTAAGTTCTATTTAAAGAGCAGGCAACAGTATCCCATATAAATTAAAGAGTGAGTCTGAGAGGAATGTTCATGTGAGACTGACTTTGAGATCTCCTGAATGGTGCTGGGAGGCAACATAGGGATAAACAGGATCACGAAATACCTTGAGATTTATTTCAATAGTGGTTTTTTGTGGGTTTCATTAGGAATTTTTTTACCTGGTGCCCATAAGGAAGCACTGCTGGGGTCCTGGGGAGCTGAAGATGCTGCAGGTGATGAGCAGCACTTGGGGCTTTGAGCTGCCCCACCTGGGCAGGTGCAGTGGGTGTTGCTCAGGCTCTTGGTGGCTGCAGGATTTCCCCCAGCTCACAGCAAATCTCTCATCTGTCCTCTGTAAAAAAAAACCCATAATTTTTACTGGTTTAAATCAAGCATTTGGCTCCTTGGACACAGAAAGCTGGCAGAAAGCTGGCAGTGGTTCCCTGCAGTCCATCCCAGTCTTGGTATTTTGGATCCAGGAAGCTTCCAAGTGGTTTCCAGAGTGTGGACACCAGACTGAAGAGAGGAATAGTTTAATTCTGGGGCCCTTGTCACCTCTCTTTTCAGGTTCCGCCTCCAAGAGCCAAGCTGAGGTTTCCAAATACCAAGTCTGCTCATTTGGAGCATCTGCCATCTTCTACAAACCCCACAGCTTTGGATCACAGGGTGAACAAAAGCCAGGGTGGAGGAATTGGATCCAAACCTCCCTTTAAAAAGGGAGATGTGACTGGAGATTCTCATGGCTGGTCCAGCCTCAGCCTTGGATCTCCCATTTGTGCTGTGCCCTGCTGGAATTTCTGTTCAGTGTGATGGAGTTTTGTTAATTCACCTGTTTTCTTTCATCTTTTGAAGTAAATTAACAGCTATTTTAGCAGTATCACGGTATATCTGTAACATTTATTTTGAAAAGGAAAAAGGGCTCAGAAGATTACCAAGGTGTCCAGCTGTGATAATATTACCTGCCTTGTAAAGTGCCCTAGGTGACTCTGAAGATGTAAAGCAAATTGAGGATTACATTAACTTCCTCCTGACTTGCTCAAATTATTAATTCAGTATCACCAACTATCAAATAGAGTAGGGTTATTATTTTTTTAAGTATAAATGAATAACTGTGGTACATGGCAAAGTACTGCCTGCAAATAATTAAAACCTGTTTTGATTGTATCTGTAGTAGAGGTTGGTATGTCTTTTTGGTTTTTTTTTTTTTGGTGTTTTCTTTATAATACAAGATTATAGCAGCCTACATTCACATTCAGCTTAAATAGGCAGAGGAATGAGTGCTGCATAGCAATGTGATTTTGTAATAGAATAGTTTTACCTTGGAGATTCTCAAGTTTTTTTCAGTCTCTTTGCCTCACTGCAGGGCAGATTTGTTCCACATTGCTCAGGGAGCAAAAACCCTGTTCACTTCCAGAGATGGTCAGTGGCAGAAACACATCCCTCTTTCCAAAACACTTTAGTCTAATGCATAATGTGCAGTTTTGGGAAGCTAATTCTCCCATTTTCCAAAGAGACAGTTTGAGTGGTTTATCAGTTTATATACAGAATAAATACACATATATACCAATATATACAACTAATATACCACTAATGCCAGGGTTGGAAGGTGCCCTGCTTGGCTTCTCTGCATGCAGGCATTCCTTGGAAGGGACTTGCTGATTTAATCTGCACGATTTTAAGGGGTGCCATTGCTGGGGGAGTGCTTGAGCAGTGTCAGTAATTCTTTTCCTTCAGTCCTGCCTTCTGCCTCTTCCCAGAAACCTGAGTTCCCAGGGGCTGTGGGAAGCATTGCAGGGCTTCTTCCTGGAGGACAGGGCAATGGCAGAGATTTAGAACAGGATGCTGACTCACAGCTCACATTAGCAAAGCTGGAGTGGATGGCACAAAGCTGTATTTAAATCTTCTTCAGCTCTCATGTTCAGGCTGAAACATTTTTCTCTGGTGGAGACGTGGCCTTATTGATTATTCATTATTTCTTAACCTTGATACACTGGAGCAGGGAATAGAAAGAAAAGGTGGGGATGGACAGGAGTGACTTTTATCCACCAAGGTTTTGGGATGGATCCTCCCCAGTTACAGAGGCTCACTCCAGACACCTGAGGTAGGAAAGGGAAGGAAACATTCACCCAACAGATTAAAGAATCATAATTATCTGTTGGGGCATGTGAAAAACGCCAATCACCTGGTTTTGAAATGTTAAAAGTTTAATAGTAATAAAATGGTTATAAAAATAGTAATATAATTACAGTAATAAAAATTTGAACAATTCGGATTTGGACAATATGAGACAATAGAAACAAAGAGTTATGGACAGTCCAGGTACCTTTTTCTGGGCAAAATAAGCCCAAAAAAGGACACACGTTAACAGAGGATTAACCCTTAAAAACAACAGCCTGTTGCGTATTCATACACCTCATACATGATGCATAAATTCCATTCAAATACAGGATTCTGTCTGGTCAGTGTCAGCTTCTTCCTCTTAACCCTGATGGTGTCTTCAGGCCTGAGTGAGCCAGGAAGAAGTTTGTTTCTTCTGATAAGGGAGCAATAAATTCTCTTCCTCTGAAAGATTTAGATGTCCTGTGGCTGCTATCTTGCTGCAAGCCCTTTCTTAAAAAAGTATCTTACATAGCATAGTTTTAATTTTAATATTGTGTTATAACCTAAAACTATATTTAACACACTACTTAAAATTAATGCAGCATAACTTTCTAACACAATGCATATAATATTCATTTTAATATTTGTGAAAAGCCAATCCTAAAATACACATTTTTCACAGGGCAGAACGCTGCAGTGTTTAGCCCCAGGATTGACACAGAAATACATTCTGCAGCTCAGGTTCCCTGCTGAGCCAGGCTTGGGTGCTCCCCATTGCCAGGGCAAGGTGTAGGACTCTGCAGTGCCCTGCTGTGATGCTCCCAAACAGTGAGATCACTCCTTGCATTCCCTTCCCTCTCCATTCCTCAGGAGCAATTTGAAATGTAAGAGCTCTGGAGCATTTCTGTTAATCAATAACCAACTGAGCTATTAATTTTCTACTAATATATTCTTCTCCAGTGTGCAGGGAGTGGAAACTGGTGGATTACCTGTGCTGACCCTACCCAGTGCCCACGAGGGTCAGTGCTGAGGTTTCCCTGGACTTCAGGGGGTGCTCTGGAATGCCCCATTGGAGCTGGTGAGAGATGCAGGAAAAGCAGGGGCTCCAAAACCTCTCTCAGTGCTGTTTTATCACTTCAAGGCCTCTGCTCAAGCCCTCATCCCTGCAGCAGGATGTCAGCTGGAAAATTCAGCACCTAGGAAATTTTGCAGTAGCAGGGCTCTGATAATGAGTTTTACAAATAATTAGCTGCAGTACCTCTTTGTTTTATAGAAGTGCAATAGTTGATGAACTTGCTATGCCACAATTAGGAGCTCATTAGCAAACAAAATTCAAGGGTAACAAATACCTTAAGGGGATGTTTTTAGGAGTATTTAATGAAATGATGAGATCAGAGGAAGATCAATGAGGAAATGTAAATACCTAGAGATGCTACACACCTCCTGCAGCACCAGGGACAAGGCAGGGTCTGGAAGTCAGGACTAAAGCTCACTGAATTTGACAGGTTTTACATTCACTTACAAATTTTAGTTCTTTTCCATGTCATGAGAAACAGCACTGTGGCCCCATTTTATTTTTCCCAGCTAGTAAAATCCATATTTGTTTTCTATTCTGTTATTTAGTTTGAAGGTTTTAGAAAAAAAGATGCATTCCTTTTGCTATGCAAGACATACCTCAGAAAATAGCTTTTTCATTTGTTTTGATCTGTTTTTCAAAATATTTTTCAGTGTCATTGACGAAATAATCCTAACAAAAGTATTCCTGAGCTGCTCACAAAGCAACAGGAGATAAATTCCATGAATCCATGTACTCCATCAAAGAGTGTTTCTGGGAACTTTTTTGCTATTGTTTCTGTGCTTATTTGCCATGTCATTTTCTCTGGTTAATTCACCTTGTCTCCAGAAATCCATCCCTCATTCTTTTTGTAATGGATAAAGCAATAGGACAAAGAGAGCTGGTTTTTACCCTTGTCCTGAGAAAAACCTTTCAGAAAATGATAATGGGCTCCTGACAAACTAGAGAGCTGGTTATCATTGGGGAGAATTAATCTCTGCCTCGATTGAGAACACCTATGCCAAATTAGGAGCTACAATATCCATCTGCTTGCTGTTATCTGGCAATATAGATTTATTGTGACATTTTGGAGAAGGAGTAAGAAAACATATGAACAACTGTTGTGGTTCATTAGCCCTTTATTGGTAAAACGTGGTGCTCAGGGCTGAGAGAGGTGCAGGGAAAGACAATCCCTCGGCTGGAATCATTGCATTCATGAGGCTGTGGAGAGCATTCCCAAGGACAAGCTTACAAATGAGCTGCTGCTTTTTGTTCCCTGACTGTGAGGTTGGTTTGGTTTTTGGTGGGTTTTTTTTTTTTTTGGGGGGGGGGGGTTTTTTTGGTTTTTTTTGGTTGAAAGTGTAGTTATTCAGTTCCAGGAGATGAGAGGAAAGTTTGGGGCACATCCAAAATCCCTCTGGGGAGCAGCTGCTCTGGACACCAGTCACTCACGGCAGTGTCAGGCAGATAAATCCAGCTCACCTTTCCTGCAGCTCCTTTGCTACCAGAGCTGGAGAGGGCAGCCAGTGCCTGCTGCTCCTGCAGAGCCAGCCTGGCAGGCCAGGGCAGCAGCACCAGGATCCTGTCTCCCCTGGGGTTTCCACTTTAATTTCCAGTTTAGTCTCTTTCTCCAGCTGTCACCATCAGAAGCCCTTCACTCATGGCAGGTGTCTATGAAGGAAAATCCATCTGTGTTGTCACTTTCTCACAAGTATTTAATTTTAATCCACTCTGGGGGTCTGTTGCACAGGTACAAGCACACAGGCTGTTGATTTATTTGCAGTCAAGGCTCTCAGAGTCAGGGTGTTAAAGCCTTCTAAAGCCAGCTCCCTCTTCAGATGGGAGAACCTTTGGAAATGCACTTTAGGTTTATGACACTGGCTTGGCTTAATTTAATTTATGGTTCACTTAACCGATTATTCAAAATACCAGATGTGACAGACAGTAGATTCAGCTGAAATATTACCTCACAGGCACGTTCAACACATGGAACCTGCTGTCCATATGGGAAGGCAGGGAATGTCCCCCATCCCCATCCAAGAGCAATCAATTTGGTTTTGAAAGGAGACTCAGGCTGAGGGGGAGACAGGGTCCCTTATTTCTCCTGTAACCTTTGCAGCAGCTGATGTGAGATGTGAGAGCCTCACCCAGGCTCTGCTGCGTGAGAAAAAATGTGAACTTCTAAAAACGCCGGAGGCAAAGGATTTGTCATGTGTAAAACATTTGTTGCTTAGTGTTTGCTGATGTTAAAGTAATTCTTAGCAACTGTTAGAAGTACAGTAAAGGCAGACAATAAAATAGTGGCAGAAATGTGGAACATCCCAAGGTTTTGAGTGACTCTTGGTGGCTGGGACTGTCTTTGTGAAGCAAGAGGCCAGACACAACAGTGTTGGTAAAAATGAGTGTAGGTCACAGATATTGGCTGAATTTATCATGGAATCCTGGAATGGTTTGGATTAGAAGGAACCTTAAAGCTCATCCAGTTCCATCCCCTGCCATGGACAGGGACACCTTCCCCTATCCCAGGTTGCTCCAAGTCCTCTCCAGTCTGGGCTGGGGCACTTCCAGGGACAGGGAAGCCACAACTTCTCTGTGCAACCTTTGCCAGGGCCTCACCACCCTCACAGGGAAGAATTTCTTGCCAAAATCCCATCCAACCCTGCCCTCTGTCACTTTGAAACCATTCCCCCTTGTCCTGCCATTCCACACCCTTGTCCAAAGTCCCTCTCCAGCTCTCTTGCAGCCCCTTTGGGCACTGGAAGGTGTCTCCAGAGCTTTCTGTTTCCCAGGCTGAACACCCCCAGCTGTCCCAGCCTGGCTTCATAGGGGATGTGCTCCTGTGGCCATTGAGCTGGGGGAAGGTGCAAGTGCTTTGGGAGCTGACCCTTCCTGGTGGCAACGGCCACCAGATATGACCAGAAGAGTCCCAGCAGCCTCTTGAGGCCTCTCTCCTTGTCTCTCACCCCTTGCATTTATCCTTTGGAGCAGGATGATGTGTTCAGTCAAAACAAGAGCAATGGAGACATGATTGGTTCCAGGAGCACCTCTAGTTCAGCAGGCAAGAGCTCTCTCTCCTTTTGGGGAACATCAGATGCCCATCATCCATGCTTTTGAAGTTTACGGCCTGAGGTTCCTTCATGTCAGGGCAGGACCTATCTAGGGCACTCCTCTAGACCTTAACTATTAAAGAAAGATTAAAAATTAAACTTCCAGTAATGCAGGAACCTGAACTTTGAACTCCCCTGTGTCAGTGGAATGTTAATCTGATCTCAGCAGTACCCGATAAAGTCGATCTGTCTTCCCTGCCTAGTTAATTTTTAATCATTTCTATGGATAGAAGTGCTCTGGTGGATGGGACTAAGAGCAGGCTGCCTTATCCCAGCCCTAAATCCCAGCATGGAATGGGGGAACAATGTGAACTAAACTCCTCCCATTATTTATATTCTGTATTCCACCCCATGTTTGTTTACCCGAGCCTGGATATGTAGGTGTGCTCTCCCAGCTGATGCTCAAGGGGGTAATAGTGCACAAAAAATCTGCTCATGTGCACAAGTTCACAGGATACTGTCAGGCTGTTAATGGGAACAGTATTTCCTAGGTCCACAGCAAATGCTTGTGGCAGTGCTGACTGGGAAAGAGGAATGATCTGTTGAAAAGCAAAACCGCTTTTAACTCTGGTTCTGGGGGGATTCAGTGCTGTATGCAAAGGTGTTTCTCTCAAACTTGATAGAAATATTTCAAATTAACTTTTAAAGCATTCTTTAAAATACAACGTTTTGATTTTGCTGTTGGTGAATTTTGTAATATTCCTGTTGTTCTGCATCAACACCACAAAGCCAGTGAGGGTGTCAAGATTAATGCCCCGTGTCAGCACAGCACTGAATGTGCTGAGTTTTATCATCAGTGGGAAGGGAGGGGACCCAGAGACCTCAGAGCTCATCTCCACTACATGGACAGTCCCAAATTATAGTGCTGGGATAACAGCAAGCCCAGGCTCTTGGTGACACAGGACCACTTTAGCCAAAACCACTCCAGACCTTCCCTGCTCTCCCAGCCTCTCACTGCTGGAAGGGAACAGGGTGACTCTGTTGGTGCCACTGGGGTTTTTTGTGGGTCCAAGCAGTTCCCATAAAAAAACAGCCAAAGTCCTTAAAGGGAAAGGTGTGTTGCTGATGGCTAAAGGATCTCAGCAGAGAAAGTTGGAGTTACAGGGTCCTCAGGTGGCTGCAGGTGGGGAAATATTCCCTTAAAAATTGACTTTCCAATATTCCTTTAAAAATGGACTTTCCCGAGTCTGAGCTGTCCAGCAGCTGAAGGGCTCTCAGAACCTAACCCCAATTAATTGAGTGTAGGAAAAAGCTGGATCAGCAAGAAAATGTAGACAAGACAAGGCAAGAAGCTGCAGATGCAACACAGGGAACAGATGTGTGCACTTCCATCCCTAGATTATCCCAGCATCTGCATAACTCATTTGGGCAGCTGTAACCTGGAATGATGTTGAATTCCCACGTTTTTTCCCAAGGTAGGGTGGTTAGAACCACCCTGTTTGCCTGATCTCAGGTGTGACCCCTCCATGCCTGTCTGTCCAGTGCCCTTTGGGGGAGCTAATTCTGTCTGGCAGTGTTGGAGGTGACAGCTCTGTGGGAATAATTATCAGAAATGCAAATCAACACAAGAACATTTTTTAATACTTCGTGCCTGGAGCTGTGCTAAACTTAGCAGTGATGAATAAACAGCACCAGCATTCCCCTCCTTGAAAGGACAAAGAGCCTCCTGGTATTTGGGATGTCTGTGGTACTCAGTGTAGCCAGCCCTGAGCATTTAATAACATGAGCAGGCCCTCAAAAATTAGTGAGATTAATAAATGTTGAATGTTTTGATTTCTGAGCCTTGGAGGTGTACTTAGCTAACATCTTCCTCTGCAGCTGAAAGGCTGGCAAATTACTCCTGGTTAATGATGGTGAGATACTCAGGCAATCACCTTATTTCAGGAGAGAGACTTTCAAATAAACTCCAAGAGACTCATGATAAAATAGCAGGAACTGGCAATGTTGAAATATGAGCCTTTACCATTAAACCATTTGCTCTTAATTAGTTTTTATTTGCAATATTGACAGCTAATCTCTTCTCTCTATTTTACCTGTACAACTTCCAGTGACTGGCATAGTACAGTACAGAAGTAGCTGAAGATATAATTTGGTCCTCTCCACGTAAGATTTCCAAACCACACAGGATTTTTTCGGAAAATTAAGGTGTGAAAGACACGTGGCCAAAAATTTCCAGACCTGCCCTTGATTTCCCTTGTTTTAGAATGAGAGATTAATGGGATGCAGCCCAGTGGCCTGGCTAAAAAACGTGGTGGGATACAACTGCATGTCTTTCAAGAGCATTCAGTTTTTGGGGAAATAAATAAATAAAAAAATAGGCAAATAAATAAATAAGTTTTCATTTCAACAAGGTGACATTTGCTGATGTTCCCTAATTTAGGAGAGACTCATTTATGCATGTTTAATCTTCACTAATGATGACTCCAGGGCGAGAAATGAAAATAAGTGCAGTTAATAATACGTGTATATATTATTAACACCTTTACTGATGGAGAGGGCCCTTTTCCTGGTAGATAAATGTAGGAGCAATTTGTGGGAGAGCTGAGTGGCTCAGGGCTGTCAGAACCTCTCTCTAACTTTCCAAAATGTGAAGAGAAGGGGTATTTGGATAGCAAAAAGTCTCAGCTGATCAGCTGCTAAAACCTGTATGAAAAAATATTTGTAAATACAATAATCAGCCCAGTTCCTTATGTTTTGGGGTGCTCTGTGACAATTAAATTATATCTGTTGTTGGCATTTTTACACCCTGATCGTGGCTGGCTTTTCTTCCTGCCACACAAATACTGAGAGGGATGCAACCCTTGAATTCAGTCCTGAATGCTGACAGACAAAACTTATTGTGAATATTAATGTGCTTGCTCTAATCATCCTGCTATATTTTGGTGTAATTTACTCGATCAGGGAGTTGGAATTCCCTCCTAGCTGTTACAGATTCAAGCATTTATGCAAAATCCTCCAGTCTGGAGATTTACAGTGGATTATCTACAAATATTTGAATACATTAGTGCAGCCCTTTAAATGCATTCCCTTTATTTACATACAGAACAAATAACAAGCAACTTGAATGACAGCACTGTAATTCCATCAAGGAGCTCGTGTCCTGAGAAACCACAGGAATAAACTGTTATGAGGCCCACGGGTTTGGGGGAGCTCTGCCTGGAATTACAGCTCCATGACCTGGATTTCATTCAGTTTTTGTATTATTAACAAAAAAAACCAAACAAAAAAAAGCCACAATTTTAACAATTTTATAAATAGTGGAGCTGATGTTGTATTTGGAAAAAGGAAGAGCCAGAGAAAGGTGGGAGTGGCATGATTTCCTCTCACCTCCTTCTACCACAGCTCAGGAAAATGAGGTATTTGCCATATCCATCAGTGTAGCAGCTGATCAGAGAGAAAACACTGGAATCAGGTTGTTGATGGGGTGAGGGAAGTTTTGCTGAGATTTGGGAGAGTTCGAAAAGCTCCTTTCCAAATGAGCTGCCTGGATGGAGGACAGCTTACCCTGTACCCATGTTCTTTTTTGGAAGTTTGTATTATTTGCATTGCCTGATGGGGCTGCTGCACTCACATCAGTCCCAGATTTTTGTGGTACATTGGGGGGATTGATGTGGGAAGAGCAACCTGGGCTTGGTTTCTGTTCCAAACATTCCTCTGGAAAAAAAAAAAAAAGAAAAGGAGAATAAAATAATAAAATCAGCCCCAAAGACTTGCTGGCTTTCCTCTGTAGCCAGAGAGAAAGGTTCCTGCTGATCCCAGAGGTAAAGCCCTAACAGTTTCCATGGAATAGTCAATTATCTGTTTCATTGCACAAGCCAATATCTTTTCTCAAAAAGATGTATTAGGGTGTTTAGTCATTCAAGTGATCCATCTGGCTGAGCATTTGGAGATGCTCCTTAACTTCATTTATCTGGCCCAGGAGCGGTGTCCTTGAGGCCTCTGGGCCAGTGTGGGGCTGTGTGTCTGTGTGTGCCCCCTCTGCAGGGACAGGGCTGGTGACACCTTCAGCTCCTGGCAGCAGCAGGGCTGGTGCCACCACACCTCTCTGCCAGGAAAGCCTGATTCCACTCTGGATTGAACAATTGCTGCTGCAGATCAGGGCTGAGGAGCCACCAGGCGCTCCCAGGGAGAATGCAAAGAGGCCCCCAGGCAGCAGATCCCTGATAAGACACCTTTGTTTTCTCCAGCAGAATCTGCACCTAAATCCTGATGGAGTCTGGCTAAACCCCTGCAGTGTGAGATTGTGCTCTGCCTTTAAATCCCCTCTGCTGGTAAAACACACATTGCAGCTCCAGGATTCACGTTTGTCCCTGTTTCCTTTGGGTACCACCTCCAGCACAGTGCAGTCCCTGGGGAAGGCTCTTTCCCCACCTTCTGCTCCTGGTTTTGCACCAATCCAGCAATGGGGCACCCCTGGGAGAGGGTGGCCAAGCTCTCCCATAAACCAGGGAATTGGGATTGCAGCCTGTTTGGGTCAGGCATCATCAGCAATCGCTGCTGGGCACGTGGTGAGATGCACCCCAAAGCCTTGGACTGCAGAAGGGGAGGGAAATCCCCCAGGAAAGGTTCTGGCTCCCTGGGAAAAGCCAGAAGGATGCTTGGGGATGAGGCAGGAGCCATCTGAGTGCCAGCTCCAGGCACTGGCAATGTCTGTGACACAGGAGCAGCTCAGGAGGACACTGAATGTCATCTTTACATCCTCAAAGAGCATTTCCTGCAACACAAGAAAATGAAACCAACAGTGTAGTATTTTAATTACTAAAATCTTCAGGCAAAATTCTGTGCATTTTTCTTCTGGGCTGTCATCCAGCTTTATAGGACAGGACATTAAAATAATAATTCACCTTTATCTTTAAAAGTAAATGATTAATATTAAATTAAATTAAGCTTTGGTTCCCACTTGCTGCTTTTTGAAACTGAAAATTGCCACTTGGCAATGATTTGTTCTTCCCCTCTCCTCCTCTTTTAAAGGGAGGATTGCAAGAAAGTTTGGGTATGAATGCATTTCTTAGCAAGTGGAGTTATATATTTAATATAATCCCAAACAGATTGTCTACTCAAACACAGTTCATTAAATGAACTGTCTGCAAGTGTGATTTACAGTGCAACGTGGTCCTGGGAATGTCTGTGTGTATTTAATAACTGCACAGTAATAGCTTATTGGCAGGAGTGGTAATTCGATTTTGGAGTTTTATCTTATTTTTGAGTTTCTGGACCGTGAAATCCTGCTGTCTGACACACTTTCCCATTGCTTAATCTCCTGGGATTTGTGTAAAGAACAACAACTTTCCTCCTTACTGAAGACACAGTGCCCTGCTGTGGTTTTTTTATTGCCACTCCCCAGTGCTGCCACTCACAGCCCCCCTGTCACATTTATGGGCTCAGCACTGCTGTAAAAAATGCAGTGACAGACCAAAATACTGACATTTAATGAGCTAAGAGGTCCAGGCAGAGAGAAGATAAAATCTTCCAGCATTGCATAAGTGCAAAAATTTTCAAGGATCATTTTCTTCATAATCTGTTGTGTTCTGTATTTAAGTTTCTGAGCTTTCCCCACTGATTCCAAGTCAAAACTCTCTTCTTTAATGTATTTAAGGAACTAAACCAGTAATTCTTAATCCACACAGAGACTTGCAAGTGTGCTCTCATCCTTGTGGCTTGCAAGTTTGGCAGGTCCACCCCTGAATCAACCAGAATTTTACTTGTTTGTGTTTTCTGAACCTTTGAGAAATGGTTTTAGAACCAAATGTTGACTTTTTTTCTCTGAGCAGTGTCTTTGTATCTGCAATGGGGTTACTGGTCTGGGGGGCTCTCCTGTGCCTGTGGAGAGCTGGGGACACCCCACAACATTTGGGATGTCAAGGAGGACACACTTTATTCACTTGCCATTATGTTGGTGTCTTTCTGTCCAGTGGAACTCTATTGTCCCCATAAATACATGTCTGAATCAGCAAATCATTCATCAGGACTGGCACTGAAATCTTGCTAGCTTTGCCCCTGAAATCACACTGTTGAAGGTTTTAATTATTTAAAATCACATATAAATAGTTCTACCTACAGACTGCCTCCTATGCACTTTACTCTTATGATACCTGGAAATTTAGGCCAGAAAGGGAAGAAAATACCAAACTGGTGAGATGAAAAGAGCCCAAACTTGTGTGTCTGCAAGAAATGAGGGAGGCACTTCTTGGTGGTTTGGGTGGAATTTGGTGACCTTTCTGTAACTGTTCAAGGATTTTAAAGATTTCCCCCATTTTTTGGTGTTTCATTTTTACTTAAAAGAATTGGTAACAAGAGCCTAAGGGGTTGGTGAGTGTTAAGCTGCTTTTTGTGCTCAAGGAGTTTTATCAGTCTTATCCTCTTTCCTTTACATGGGTGTCTGTTGTATCTTATCTGTACACAATAATAGTATCTAGCAGGCTGGGTAACTATTTGATGCCTATAAATGTGTTATCTGTATGCTCAGAAGTTTTCCATCAGGGAAGTGAATGGAAACTGCAGGAGCTTTGTAAAATTGATGCTGGGTTGGGGGAAGAAGGAGCTTGGTTGCATTTCCACTGCCTACGCTGCTACCACACACTGAGTCATCTCTGAGGAGTCCTTGTCCTGTGAACTCTGATTTTTACCCTTTTAATTGATCCACCAAAGGGTTCAAAAGCATCAAGGCTCCATGGCAGCAGCCCAGGCAGGAGTGGGAATCCTCCAGAGCCACCTGACCTGCAGGGTGGGCAATGTGCAGAGCACAGTGTGTGGTGCTTGTACCTCCTGCCAACAGCTCCAAATGCTGCTGCTCACCAGCTCCTCAAGTGTCTCACAGTTAAAAATGAGAAGGAAGAGAGAAAATTCAGAAATCTGCTCACCCAAGTGCCAGGAGAACTGCTAGCTTGCTTTGCCTCTTTATCTGTGGCTAATGCAGACAGGACAGAGCAGAGGATTTCAATATGCATGAGCTTCAAATATGTGGAGCAAACAATATCATAAAAAGCACCATCCTGGTACTGCTTTTTCTTATCCTTCCCCTCCACTTCCCCTTCTTTGTCCCTTCCTTTTCCTCTCTTTTCAAAGCCATGTGCATCAGGAGCTGCTCTTTGGTTCTGGAGAGAACCAGCTGCCCACAGGAAAGGTGTGCTGTGGAGGGGACTGGTGACACTGACAACTCCACTCCTCCAAACTAATTTTGGCATCCAAGGAGGAGGGGAAAGGCCATTTGCATGAGGTTTAATTGTACCAGTGCATGCTCAGCTGAGCTGGCTCTTTCATCCTGCCTTTGCACTCTGTCTTCCCAAAGTGTCATCCAGTCCTGACTGAGATAATTTCTTTGATCCTCACCATATTGACTCTGCTGCAAAGCCTGGGTCTGTCTGTGTGCACATGGAGCACACTGGGCACCCAGTCCCAGCTAATATTCAATATTTGTCAGAGAGCCTCTGACTCCCTCCTCAGCCATCCATCCTGCTGCTCTTCCTATTGATCATCCTCTTCTTCGGCATCCATGCACAGATCTGGCTTGCTTTTTAACTGATCACAAAATGAAACAAATGAAAAGCCACCAAAAAAAAAAAAAAAAGAAAGAAAAGCAAAGCAAAATAAACATGAACTTGTCATTTCTTGCTCATGTACTGCTGATAAATGGGTTTTTCCTCATCCCTTAAAGGCTGTTGTACATAGTCAGGCTGTTGTGCCAAGCCATAACAACCTCCAAATCATTCCTCCCTTCTCCATATCTCACCTGTCTCTAGGTCCCTCAGATGTTCTTATCTTAATGGAATTTTTCCTTGCAACCCAGGAATTGTTCCAGGGGGCTCTTGCACATGCCAGGCAATGCCTCAGCATGCATATTCCAGCCCTGCATTGTCATATGTTGCTATAAATAGCTCTCACAAAGAGTCCATATTTCTGCAGAGATTCGCCTGTCAGCTCCTAACAATGGGAGTCGTTCACAATGGGAAAATAGAATACCAGCTCCATCAACCTTTGACAGACTAATAGGGGTTATTTGACTTTCAATTTTTCATTATCAGCTTTGGCAGCCACAGTCCTCGTGTTGAAAAATACAAACTGATCCACACTCCCAACAAGGAGGAACCAACAGCTCCTGGGGCTGTGCCACGTGCCCAGTGATAACACAGGGCAGGGAACCAGCTGCTCACATGCCAGCACTTCAGAGACCTCAGTCCTGCCCTTTCCTGCCCTGTTTTGATGGCTGGAGAAGAGTGGAGTGGTTTTCCTTCAGGCTGGGAATGTTTGGGGCTGGTCAGGCTGGGGAACAGGAGGTTGTGTGGAGACCTCACAGCATCTTCCAGCATCTGGAAGGGATACAGGGAAAGGGACTTTGCATCAGAGCTGGAGTGACAAGACAAGGAGTTCTGGGAGCAAACTAAAAGAGAGGAAATTTAGGTTATATATATGGAAGATATATAATAGCTACATGAATGTGGTGAGGTTGTCCAGGCACAGGTTGCCCAGAGAAGCTGTGGCTGCACCATCCCTGGAAGTGTCCAAGGCCAGGCTTGGAGCAACCTGGGATAGCAGAAAATGTCCCTGCTCATGGCAGGGAGGTGGAATGAGATGATCTTTAGGTCTCTCCCAGCTCAAACCATTCTGTGATTCTATTGCTGAAAAATCCCTCACCTGAGTTTGCTAAAAGGATGCTCCCTCCGCCTCGAGGGCTCCAAGTCACCTGTTCAGAACCTTAGCACTGAGGCTCATCACTGTCCCTCTGCTCCCTGGAGTGTCCCTTGTCCTCACTTTGTCACCGTGTCATGCCTTTGTAGAAATTGCTTTTTTTGAGAAGTGACAATGTCACAAGGCAGCTGCTCTGGGCTGTGCAGAAGGTGAATCACTCAATAAACATTCCAAATTTAGCTCAGATTTGCCAGTGGCAAAAAAAAATATAATCCCACATGAGAATCAGAAATGCAGAGGATGTTACTTTGCCTGTGATGTGAAAAGGTGAATATTTACACCAGGATAACTGTCCTGGAATCAAATCTGGCAGCAATAAAGGACAATGAGCTACTTCAGGTCACTGATGTTAGCACCAAGTAATTAGGCAAGGCCAGCTTTATGGGCCCTTTGCAGGACCCAAACTGGCTGTTTAGAAGGGAAATGGGACATTAACCTTTTTCTTGGGGAAGATGCAGGTGGAGTGTCACACATTTCAGTGAGTCCCTGGTGTGCACAGGTCAGTGCCAGAGGTGCCCAGCCCCTGTTAAACACTTGGTTGCCCAAGCTGGGTCAGAGTTTGGACATGGAAATGTCCCATAAACAAGAGGGTTTGTGCAGGTTTCAGTCATGCAGGTGACAGGGGTTAATGTGGAATCACACAACAGACACAGCTGTCCCTGCAGAAGACACAAAGTGCAGCTGGAAAGTTGCCTGCAAAGGGTCTCCAAGCCCTGCTGAGTATCCACTGCCACAAAAGACAGCACCTCAGGGAAAATGATCTAATAATGGATTTTCAAGTAGTCAATGTCCTTCTAATTACTTCAGAATCAGTACCAGCAGCAGGGAAGAAGTCTTCTAGCATGAACCTCCATATAGTGCAGCAAGAATGGGCTGGCCTGAGGACCTTGATCCATTATCCAAACCTAAATGCTGGTGGCTTTGTACCTAAGGGAGGTCCAAGACATTTAAATACAAATAACTGCATGACTCTGTTAGTTCAGAACATAGTCTAGCTCTGGCTTACCTTTATAATTACAAAGGCTTACCCTAAAAAATCACAAATTACAGGAAAACCTGCTTAAATGGGAACCACAGTTTAAGGTGCTCAAGGACCATCCTCCTCTACAGGCAACAGCTTAGAAATGGAAAATTTCTTTGTTTCCTTCTGACTGTGGCACAGCAGCTGCAGGGATTAATTGAACTCATGAAATCTATTGATTTTCTGTAGCTGTTATTAAAAAAAAAAAAGGCACTTTTGCACCCTGTGAAAGGTATGACTATCACTAAATTGTGTGCAATAAACCAACAAGGCTCCGCTCTGTTGAGAAACCCCGAGTCCCATTAGCCTCCTAATTTTTATTTCAGAGCACAGAGACTTTTATTGTGTTACTGAAACTTCTGAGACAGCCCTGCTGTGCCATCAGCCTCCTCTCAAGTGAGGAACCAACGTGATCCCAGCATCTCTTCTGTGGATCAGCAGGAGAGATGCTGGAGGAGCCATGAGGAGGTTCTCACTTCTGCAGCTAAAACCCGTTCAGCATCTCTGCTGCTCCCTTCTGCATCTCCATGTCAATTCCCATGTGGGCACCAGGAGAATGGAATGGAATTCATTTTAGGAGGTTTGAAGATATTGAGATAAGACATTAAGGATTTTAGTGCTGACCTCCCTGCTGATGGTTCAGTGAAAGCAAAGCTGCCTTCACCAAAGTCCTCCCCACTCCCAGAGCTCCCAAGAGCTGCATTGGTTTATGGCATTAAATAAACTGCCTCCACTAATAACAGGAGTGAAACCAAATCCCAGGGTTCATTCTTAGATTCAGAGCACTGCAAATAGATTGGTACACAAGCATCAGTTTTTATTCTTCAGCACAGTTACATTTATATAAAAACCAAGTTGTATTTTAAGACCAGACCAAAATTCAAAGATGGCAATGCAATATTTTTCATCTGAGAATATCTAAAAATATTTTGCTTATATATGTTGTCATGTGAAGTGGCACATGGTGGTGGTGGTGGCAGCAATCCATATATTGCTTTAAGGCTTTCTTATTTATTTCAGTGATGAGACTATAGATTGTGTCACCTCTGCTAAACAATGGAGTTAAATAAATCCCAGTCCCCCAAACAATTTCTCAAGTTCTTTATTAGCAATGTGCATGATGATGTCCTGTAAGTAAATTCCTTTCTGTCTTTGCACTAACTAGAAGGGATTTTAGAGCACATCTGTTAGATTTGATGTCCCCCATCACCACGTGCACACCAGTTTCTGTTTCCTGTGTTTTGGGGCAGTTTTTTGTTGAGTAGTTGCTAGATAACTTAGCAGGAAAGTGCTTTGCAAATTAAGAAGTACAAAATACCTGCCTGGTGACCACTACTTTAAATTAATACTTTAAAATCAGATTCTGCAATGCATGCCCAAGGCAGCAGGAGGGAAGGAGTCCAGAGCCAGTCTGTGTGTTGTATGAAATTCCAGCTTTTTGGCTTGAAGTTTTCTTTGGTTTGGGTCAAAGAGTGCTGGTTTATTTCCTTTAATTCCATGTAAAGATTAGGAAAGGTATATATATATTTATTAGGACTTCAGGCACTTCCCTATCTGGTTCTCTGAAGACCTGAGCACAGCTCATAGCTCCCATTACACCTAGTGGGAAGTGTGTGAGTAGGTAAAGAGGAGCAAATAGACTTTGCTCATGTTCCAGCACTCCTGATGGGGTTTCGTGTGCGTGGCTCCTTCAGAGGAAGCATCAGCCTGTCAGGACTAGCATAACTGGGGTCTGTTTTTAAAAATTCCCTCTCCAAGCTGCATTTTTCCTATTCTTCACTGTATTATTGGCTTGCAGTCTCAGAATTTGCCCCTTTTTTAGCCTGGCAAGTTGAGTCATAGCTGGCAAACATGGCAATGGCTCACAGTTGTCCTGATGAGATGGATACCAGAGAGTCAGAGGCTTAATGAGGTGCTCTGGTGCATAATCACCATCACTGATGGGCACTTGCAGTGAGTTTTACAGCAGGATATGCTGTGTCCTGCACTCTGGCTGGAAATAATACCCACAAAGTTGCACAATTTCTTGGCCAAGAAATTGGTCACAAGCATCAGTTTTTATTCTTGAGCACAGTTACATTTATATCAAAACTGGAAATACTGAACAAGCTATCAGTGAAAACCCTTCAAAATCCACTTTAAATAAGAGCCAGTCTCTTTCCATGGAGTGCCAGTGAGAGCTGCTTCCAGATATGGTGTGGGCTGAATTTTGGGACTGGTTTATTTTTGTGTGATGCTTAATGAGCCTGTGGAGGTTTGGGCTGAGGGACAAGAGGAGGAGGAGCACTGGGAATAAAGGTTTACAGGAACAGGAATGCTGGTGTGAGTGATGGAAAAATGGATGGAGAGAAGGGCAATTCCTGCATTACCACAGGATCCAGGCTGAGGGAACTTCTCCAGTGGCAGAATCATCTTTGTCCTCTGTCAGGACTCTGTGCTGGCTTCCTGTACCTTTGCTCCTGAGCTGCCAGCCTGTTCCTGTGGTCCTGCATGCCAAAGAGGCTTTCTAATGACACAATTCTTTAATTATCCAGGCTGTGGCTGAGCTGTGGGCGAGAGTGAGCTGTGCTCTTGTCCCTGTCCCCTCCTGGCACCAGCCTGGGCTGATGGTGGCTCCAGAAGGTTCTGCCCAACTCTCCCTTTGCAGCAGTTACAGCTGGTTTCAGAAAACACCGGGGCTGGCTCAGGTTTAATTACCATTAAATTAAGGCAGCAGTTACAGCTTTGAATTGCACATTCCAGATGAAGGGAGGGTGGGTGTTAAACTTAATGACCTGAAGGAAACCCTGAAGGTGCAGGAGGGGGGGACTGATCTGGAGAGCTGTGGTTTGTGAATCCAGGAGGGAGCAGTGCAGTGACCCCCTCTGACCCCCTGAAGGCCAGCCTGAATTAATCCAGCTGGGCTGGGCCTACCTCAGGAAACATCCCCTTCTGAAAGGCAGGTTCACAGTGCTGAGGAATGCACTTCGACTCTCAATAAATCATTTCCAGCTGTTATTTACTCTGCCTATTAAAATGCAGCATCTCGTTTCAAGTCAAAGCTTGCCCAGCTCAATTCCCAGCTCCTGGATGGTATCATAGCTCCATTTATTTCATAAAGAGGCTGCAATTATGGAACTTCAGTGTCCTGTGTAGGGATTAATCAGCTGTCATCAACTTGTGCCCTCTCCTTTCTTCTGATAATCTGAACAGATCAAGCTCCCTAATTTTTTTCACTGACCACATATTTATATTCCTTTAATCATTCTTGTGGCTCTTTGGAGCAAAACCAAATGTGGGCACAGCACTGCTGGTTGCAGCTGTGGTTGTACCAATTCACATTAACAATGTGATATAATCTTTCTATTCCCATGGGGCTTTATTCTGCTGACACTGTCAGGGAATGCATTAGACCCTTCACTACCATGGCAATGCCTGCTCTTGATTTCCAAGTTTTTTCAGTATTTTAGACTCTTTCTTCCCCAAATAGACCCTTCCAGGCTATAAAAGTGCTGTACTTGCTTTGTTCCTAGGATTCAGTTTATCCTATTTCCTAATTAGGATTTAGGACTCATTCAGTAGCAGTACTGTGGAGCACATAATGCTTGCTTGTGTTGATCTTATCAGGTTGCTTTGAATCAATACCTTCTCCACTTCATTATTTACCATTCTCCTAATCTTTGTCAGTCATTTGACATTTTTATCAAATAATGTTTTCGTATTTTCTTCCAGCTTGTTGATAAAAATGTTGTATAGCTGAGGGTCAATTACTCAGGGTGCTTGCAGGATCTCATTAGAAACACCCACCACTCTGAGATTCCTCTGTGGAGTGACTGAAACACAGTAAAATCAAATGAATTGATTAGTGAAGTGCTATAGGAAACAGTGACAATTAGGGAACTGCCACAGTAAACAGTGCTGTGCTGGTAAAATTCAATGTGAACCACACAGTGCATTGTTTTTTAAAACAATTTTTACAAACTCAGAGAGAGAAAATAACCTCTGGGTTATTCAGTTGTTCTGGGCTGTGACTTTTTCAGGCAGAGTTTTTATATTGGAAGAAGCTTCAGTATCAACAGTGCTGTGATTTTTAAAAGGTTTTGGTTAAATTTTTTTTTTCCCTTGAGGGAAGAAGGATTCCCCCTGATGGGCAGAGCTGTACCAGCAATGGGAGGGCTCCTCAGAGAGCTGGGGCATCCTGATCTGGTGCCTCCTGTGTCTGTACAGTTTGTGCTGAGCTTCAAGTGTGGTGCCTGAGGACGGGGAGACACCTTGCTAGAAATGCAGGTTTCTGAGCATTCCACCCATCAGGAATTAAACCAGGACAGGAATTCAGGGGAAGTTCAGCATGTGCTGCTGGGTGGTTCTTGAGTTTTGGGTAACAGGGTGCTCTCCCTTTGAGTGCCAATGTGGAAACAAGAGATTTCCTAAATCATCAACAAGCACAGCTGATGGGCAGGCTCTTGTCAACCTCATTGCATTTACATCAGAAACTTTGCCTATTTCAGTCGTGTAGATTATGGGATGTGATTTTTCACGCTCTGTAATATCAAGGCAAACCCTACCAAGAAAGCTTTGTTGCCTCAAGACTAATGAGGTTGTAAAACTCTATCCATAAAATCAGAATAATAGTATTCTCCTGCATCACAAGATTGCTGTAAGTACATATGTATATTCTGCATGGCCTAATAATGTGAGAGCAAAACTTCATTTATTCACGTGAAGGACAAGTTTCTGCAGTGCACAAGGTTACAGGTAAAATCCCAAGGTTTTCCACCCTGCCATGTAAATAGAGAGGAACACCAGTATGGTTCATTTTATACAGTGAATAATACAACAGCAATTAATGCTGAAATCTTTATTTGTCTTCCCACGCAGTTATCTGCTATGGTTTCTTTTGTGTGTTCTCATTTGTTTAATTAAATTACATTTGGTCTTTCCAGAGTCCTTTCTGTCCCTACTTGTTGTGGACATTTATTAATAGTGTCACTTGGTTGATAGTCTGTTAATTTTAATCTCGTCTGAATTTGATTAACTTTGTCTATTTACACTTCAGAGACTTTTCCCTGGATTCAGAAGGACTTACTCTCTCTTCCCACTGTTGGAGCAAGGCAAGTTGTGTGTGCACACCGGGCAGGTGCTTTAATGGCACTAATTAATCAAGAAGCAGTGCAACAGAGGAAGGAAAGCATTGCAAATGAGTGCAGCCCATTCACATGCAGAGCAACCTGACTGACCCGCACTGGGAGCTACCCTGGCATCACCATCAGTGAGGCAAACCAGACCCCTGACAAACCATCAGCAGCTGCTCCTTGGCACCCAGCCCTCTGCCTTTAGGTCAGGTGAGGGTTTAAAGCACTTTTAAAGCACTTTTAAAGCACTAATCTCTGGTGCTTTAGGTTTCTGAAATGCTGTGATAGAGCAGTGTAAGCACTTAGAAAACCCCGTCACTTCTGGACATGTTCAGTGCAGCAGCAGCATGTCAGTGTTTAAATGAGTTTTGTCAGCTCTCAGGTGTCTGGTCTTTTTCTCAGGGCAGCAGGTCCTGCTCTCTCACCTTGTTCTGCTTTTAAGTTTCTAGTGCTTAGAGTTGTTGGAGAGAAATTTCAAAACGTGGACTTGAAATACCCAAAGCCCTGTCTGCAAAACAGAAGTATAAATATAAACACTCAAATGCATTTGTTTTTGAATCCATGATTGAAAAACACTCTGAGAGGGGCTGAGAAAAGGTTGGAGGGAGCCATGGAGAGCCCTTGTCTCAGGGACATGGCTTGTTTGGGAACTGCTGGGTGCCTCCAGGAGGAACTAGAACCTTGTCAGGGAGGGGGAATGCAGCAGAGCATGGCTGTGCTCAGTTCCTCTGGAATTTGTGGCAGGCAGCATCTCTTGCACAAGATGGGGTGGGTCCCCTAGGTAGAACTTGTGTTTCTGACACCCAAAATGCTTTGGCTGCAAAGCAACATGGAGAGGATTCTTTCTTTAGCTGGTGTTGAAACAATACAGTCACCTCTCCTTTTTTATCCGTTTTTATTACAAATTCTGCAGGGCACATGACAAGGGACTGAGCCTCTTCTTCAGGACAGAGCTCAGACACGAGGCACAAGGGTCTCCTTGCTGCTTGTGTTGAGTGCTTTTCTTCCCCTTAATAATTTCAGTTATGTTCAAATTCACTGTGGCTTCACCTTGATCTGTATCGAGAAGTGAAATTCCTCATTCTTATCTCTGGATTTGTCTGTGGGGTTTAGGAGTTCAAGCACCTCACAGCCCAAAGGATTGTTGCCCAATTAATCAAAGTGTTTCTTTATATTGCACCAGTGAAGAGAGTGAGAAGAAAACAGGTCTCTATACCCCTGTCTCTTCAAAGAGATAATGTGTAATTATCAAGAAATGCTGTTGCCAGTTGTTGCCTCCTTTCTCTCCCAGTGGAGGCAAGGGGCAAGGATCACACACAATCACCTTTCCTCATTTTATCTAACAAGGGTGAAATTCTACTGTCAGGCATATTTTCCAGTTTAAGTTGTGATGTACAGCAGATTGTTATGCATGATTATAAAGCCTAATAAATTTCTCACCATCTCATTTTCCCTGGCTGGTGGAACTCAGGGATTAAATGCCATTCTGATGGGTGCTAAGGTGGTGAGGAGAGCTGCACTCACAGCCCACAGCACAGGACTGCATCTGCCCCTTAAACTGTGAGTCAGGAATGTGTAATTTGTGTCTGCTAGCCTGGTGGAGGTTTCCCAATTCCCCAATTTCCCTCCCATTTTGGGAGCTCACAAGCTCTGGGTGTTTGGGTCCATAGTGAGCTTGGTTTGTGGGGCTGAGCAGAGAGACTGGGACTTGCTGCTGGCACAGGAGTGGGAAATTAGGAGCCCATGGAATGATCATTCAAGGGAGTTTGGCTTGCTTGAAGTGACCATGGAAGCTGATCTAAATGCAAGATGTTCATTCTGCTCCATGCTCATTCTGATTTCACATCAGCAGCTGATAATTGAGCAATGCAGTGTCTGCCTGGTTTATCTGGAGTATGAGGCACTGCCTGAGGCAGGACCTGTTACTCCTCCAAAATTAATAGGAGATGAATTCTGAGAGCAAAATGGGTGAATTAAGATGTGTGAGGGCTCCATGAGCTGCTCCTGGAGTGCTGTAATCCACACTGGTGTTGGCTCTCATCACAGGGAACAAAAGCTTTTGTGGTTTCCATACATCACCCATTCTGTCTGCATTTAGGGCTCCACCTGCCCTGTCAGTACTTTGCTTTTTGCAGTGTGTGGTAGGAAATGTTTAATGTAGAGATGATCAGAGTGGGAGCCTGGAAATATTAGTGAGACTGTTACATGATGAGGTTAGAAAGGTAAAATAGTGAGGAAAAACATACTGTGATCTTTATGTAAGTGTGAACTGTTTCAAAGATACCTGAGAGTTTTTGTCTCCTTTTCTTGGAGGCAGAAAAATTTAATTGAGTATTTCAGACGGTGACCAATAAATTTCTGGACTACCCCATGTTGTTGAATTGCTCATCTTTGCCAACCACAGAGATCCATTATGCTAACAAGGGACAGCTACAGCTGGGATTTTGCTCTACCAAGTTCTCAGCATGGACAAGGAGTTTTTGTGGTTTCTGTGAGAAGCCCAGCCTGGCTCAGCTCGGCACTGTCAGACTGTTTGTCTCAAGGGAGCTGTTGGGGAGACAGACATTTTCCATTATTGCTTTCCTAGTGTTAAATTTGATTTGTTCTCTTACCTAGTTCTTGCTACAGAAACCAATCATGCCCTGATTTACTCCCCTTTCTTTTTGGTTACACAATCATTTGGAAAGAACACCCCAAATGATCTATTCAGCCTCACACTGGCACAACTCTGCTGAAAGGTTGGAGTCCTTTAAACTGCTCTTTTATCTCCTTCTCCTCTTTCTCATTCTCTTCAGGTTACTTAAAACATCAGCCAGAAAAATACTGCTGCACCAGTGATAACTGGAAAGAAAAGTGCTAATTTAAACTCCTGTATCATAGCAAGCATTCATATTCAATATGTGAAGCAAATGCAGTGTAAATGGAGAAATGAGGGGGCAGAGTGGGGCAGTGGCAGAACTGGGGTACAGCTGTTGCAGAAACTGAGTTCTTGGGGTCTGAACAACTGAACTGGAAATGCAGTTGGAGGGAAAATTGTGGGAATGAAATGGAAGCTGTGTTGTAGCAAATTGTACTATTCAGTACATCAGGGAAAAACCATACCACTAACAAGTCAAACCACCCATATTTCTGGCTAATCCTGACAAGCAGGAGCTGCTATGAGAAGAATTTGAAAGACCTCAGTGGAATAAGGTCACTCTTCCCATGACTTCCATGATCTTTGTATGCTACACGTGATTTTCTGAAATGCAACTCCTTACCACAATGTACATAGGTCTTAAAATTATCCTCCCTTACCATTTTATGTCTCCATTAGTTCCAATCAGTTTCTGATCACTTTAATTTCTTTCTGTACTAACACAGGATGGTTTTTTTGCTGAGATGTGTTTCCACCTGAACTGCAGATTTTTGAAGGATCCTGCATATGTTAGATTCCACATAGTTAAACTTGTGAATGCTGCTGAAATCACTACAATATTAATTCACAAATATGGATTTCCTGAATGCATTTTGCACAGCCTTTAGCATGGGTCACATTTACACTGAAGGGCACAGGACAGAGCTGAGTAAGTTTTAAGGCAAATCATGAAATGGTAACATCATTTACAAAGGAAGCCTGTTAACTGATAGGTTGGAGAGGGAGAAGCTATTTTGGTTCACTTATCCCTATAGATTTATTGGCAAATGCAATCTAATCATTGCTTGCAGTGCAGTTCCAAAAGGGAGGGGGAAAAGGGGAAAAAAAAGCCATTTTCAGAGCTCAACTTTATTTTAATAGGTTAGGCTGGTGCAAACCTGTGTGATGCTGTTTCAGATGAAAGGACTGAGATCTAAAAAGTCTCTGTTCTGTCAAACTAGAAAGGACGTGAACTATTATTTTTGACACAGAGGGGAAGTAATCAAATATTTAGGTCTTTTGTTTTCATTAACCAGAACAGGAGGATAAAAAATAGATACCAGAATATTCCTTTTGATTTGCTTCAAGAGTAAGTGAGGCATAGCTATTCATTCTTCTTCATTTTCTCTCAGAGATGAGAATCAGGAGCAGCGCTGTCCTCCCGGTGTCTGCTCCAGTTTGTTGTGGAAGGAGCATTTTCTCTGTCAGCCTAAAGTATCCACACAGAGCACTTTGTCTCTCTCTGTCTCTCTTTTATTTATATGAATGGTTCTGCAGCAGAAATAAGTGCTTAAGTGCTAACTTTTTTTTTTATTTTCCCCCTTGAAGAGAAGATGAACTGCATGTCAGTGTGTACAGACAATGGATGAAAAACAAACAGAATTTGTTTTGGAGGTGTTTTCATTTACGTGTTCTCAGAGCTTGATGTGAAAGTGCCTTTCAAAACACCACAGACACACCAGCTTTTGTGCTTTAAATGAAGACTGAAATTCACTGCTTTCCAGGAGAGCCATTCAAAAGGGTGAAACAACAATCCCCATTGATCCCTCCACGGGAGGGGGTTTTATAGGGATACCCTGATCCCCATCTCAGAGGTGGAGAAACAGAGACAGGCAGAGATTTTTGCAGGGGAGCATACCAGAGGGCAGTGGCAAATCCAGGAGCACAAGCCAGGTGTCCTGAGTCACAAATGAGATGTGGTTAAAGTCTGTGCACAGCAGAGCCTGGGCTCTAATGCAAGGATTTATGCAGGGGCTGCTGGGATGCACATGGCAATATGATAATCGTTGGAATGGACAATTGTCCCACTGGCTGTCATTGAGCAATCCTCCAGCATGGTTTGTCTGCTCAGCAAAGGAGCTGTAAATGAACTCCTTTGTTTTTATTCCTTTTGTTTGAAGACCTTTTTAACTGCAGAAATCATCCTTATGATGTCAGCAGGGAAAGATTAACCCGGTACATTTTTTTTCCTGAAGGTGAAAAAACACAGAAAATTGCCTCAAGAAAATTACAGACTGTGTCCTGTTAAAAAGCCATTAATGCCTAAGGTGTTGGGGGAAAAAGGCATTGAAATTTCAAATATATTGGATGATTTTTTCCTGGCATTTAAAGAAATGAGAGTATGCTGATTATTTTCTCCCTCGGATTGGCTTTTGTAGGTTTGGTCCAATATTTCTTCATTAGGTGAGAATTAAGCATTACAGAAATGTACACTGTTTTCTTGCTGCAAGATATCCTAGACAATTTCTCATGAACAGAGAATTCAGTGGCTTACAAGTCATGTAATTAGGGGATTAAAATGTAAGAGTAAAAGGAATTCTGAGACTCAGGTAACAGCTGGAATGAGCAGGTTTTCTTTGCAGTGTCTGTAGGACATTGTCAGAAATAGGATCCATCTGACTAAAGGTGTAAATCCTGGGGCTAAGGATTTCTCTTTCTGCATGCCAGTGGAGAAGACCTGTTTGATTTAAGTCATGATTACATGGATGTTACAGGGAAAGAACGTTTCTAATAGATCCAAAGTGTATTTCATACCTGGCTTTGTGATTTGTATCAACACCCTGACTTGCACTCAAAAGAAAATGGGGTTCACTGCAACAAAAGATGGATTTATTAGAAGAGTGACCAGAATAACCTGTTATTGGTTTGGACTATCTAGCAGTGGTTTTAATGTGCTATCCATGGGAAAGCAGGGGAGAAACCTTGGGATAAAGGTATTTTAAGTGTCTGCCACTGATGTTATTTTCTGATAAGCTGCCCTTCATGCTCAGAAATGATGGAATGTTGGCAGTCCTTTGCTTTCTCTTGGACTGAAACAAATAGCACCGAGATAAAAGTTGCTGCATTTGAAACATATTTGAAAACAAAGCTGATGAAGAAGTGATGACATTTTTTTCTTATTAGTTCTGTACCCTGACACCATGAAAAACATGTTTCCCTGTGTGAGGAGAAGCAGCTGCTTGATAACCAGTGGCATGTGAGGACACAGAATCAAATCTCCTGTCCTTTGGGCTGGATTTACCGAGCCACATCTTCGCTGACCTTGTTGACTCCGGAGCGAGAGGACACAGCCAGCTGCCAGCAGTTCCCTTCTGTGCCTTCCAAAGCTCCTGCCCCCAGCTGAGCAGCACTGGCTGGTTGTGTGTGTCCTCCCAGCCCTCTGCAAAGGCCAGTGCAGCAGCCCAGCTCACCCTGCCACAGGGCTGGAGCCTGGTGTTGTGCTGGATGAGGCGTGTAAGTGCCACTGCCTCTGTGATTGTTCCTCTGGAGGAGGCAGTCACTTGAACTGCTCTAGCTGCAGCTCATGCCTTCAGGCAGGCTCTGTCTAGACCCATAATTGTTATGTTCTAGTCTTCAAACCCTCCTCTACATGATCTGCAGTAAAAGAAGATGCGGGAGTATAATGATCTACATGTGTACACAGCCAAATTCTTCCTTTAATTGTGTTAGTACAACCCATCCATTGAGTGCACTAAATGCAGGGTGAGCTCTGCCCTGGCACATTTGGATTTGGACTGCTGATTAGCTTGCAATACATATTTCACTTTGCCACCAATAGGACCTTAACCTCACTTAAAAAGAATAATGACAAAACAGCCCAATTATCAGTTCCCAGAGTCCATTACCGTGGGGGAACCAAAATTACCCTTTCTGTTAAAACAGCCCAGTTCTCTATTACATTTGCATTAAAAAAGGGTCTGAGATTAGGTTGCCTTTGTGTTAGGCACTGTATGAGCAAGTAACAAGAAATAGGTCCTGGCCCAAAGAGGTTACAGTGTAAATTAGACAGAAGTGGAGAGAAAGGCAGAGGCTTTCATTCATTTCCTGTGGGGAAATGAGGCACAGAGTGTGTTACACTGCAGAAGTGCACAGAGTTAACTGAGAACGACCTAGCCAAGCCCACATACCTACCTTATACTGCCAAAAGGGGATGCACACAGTGGTCTGGTTATTTTACTCCTGGAACTGGGACTCTGGGACACTTGAGTGATGTGGATGTACACGCTCTCATTTGGGAATTGTTTGGGTTTCTACCTGGTTGCAGCATTTGAAAAACATTTAAACAGATTAAAACAGACCTGCACTGCTCTTCTATCTCTGTCTCCTTACACGGAAGCACAGAGCCCCAGAACCCTGAGGCCTGTGGTGATGGGTTGGGCACCCCTGCACTGCTGTCCCTGGCACACACGGAGTTTTGTGTCCCTTGGAGCTGCCCACGGCAGTGGACAGTGGGAGTCCTGATTCCCGAGCAAAAGAACTGTTGGGAAGCAAGAGCATTAGAGGTTAAAACATCTTGGCTCCAATGAATCAGTATTTTTTCCCCTGAAAATCGGTTTTGTCAGAAATTTGCTGATGAGCATTGCTACAAACCAAGCTCTGACTGTTACCAAGGGAAGTTGCCAGCAGGCAGGCAGTAAAGGGAAGGTGGGAAGAAGGCAAGGATGGCTTTAGCCTCCTCCCTGTGTCCTGTCCCCATTGCCAGGGCCCTGTCTGGGTCTCCAAAGCAAAACAGAGCTGCTTTCAGCTCCTGGTCCTGCCCTCTGCACCGCTGATCTGCTTTCCACTGAGGCGATGAAGATAAAAAATAGCAAATGTGAATAGAACAGCAGCAAAGATTCTTTATGTCTGGCTTTTTTTTTCTTTCCTACTCACACCCAACCCCTTTTCTCTCCCCTTTTCTCCCCTTTCTGTGTCCTGGCTGAATTTCTGTGTCTTACATCAGCTTTTGTATTGCTGGGGGGATAATACAGCCCTGAAGTAATCACTCATTTCAACACCTTCCTATCTGCGTCTCTAGTTTGAATTCATTTCCCTGCCTGCAGGAATGGATTCTGAATCTTTACAGAATCTCACTCCTTGCTTAAACTACAGTTGTTGTGTCTCTCCTTTTTGACTACCTTCTTTGCCTCAGAAAATCCACGCATGGGTAGGACCCTGACTTGTATGAATTTATTGGCAGCCAGGCCAAGGGCTGACCTCACGTGTTTGGTGAAAGACCTTCCCATAACTGCTACAGGAAGAGCTGCCCATAAACAAGAGCTCTGAAGAGCCTGGAGCGCAGCCAAATGGGGAAACAAGGTTGTTATTGGCATGATTTTAATCACGATAGACAATTAGCAAAGCTTAATTATATTGAGGAAGAAAATCAGAGCAAGCGGCAGTAATGAATTTTCCTAGTAAATCTCTTGTGCTTCAGAATAAAACCAGCTGACCTATAAATACAATGAAATTAGAGGAGGTGTTTGCCCACATGGCTTAGCTTTGTGCTGCCTGGGCTGTGAGCAAGTCCCTTTTCATCATCTTTCTCTCCTGCACTATTAATTCTGGGAACAGAACTGCAGTTTAGCCATTTAGATGACACCCAGTGTCAATAGGCAGCAAGAGGAAGCTTTTATTTATTTTTTTTCTGTAGCTCAACTTGGTAGTATTAGAAGTTAATAGGCTTAGAGAGCCAAGGATTTTTAAAATACTGCCGTTAGCTAAAATAAATATTATTTAGAACTCACTAAGTGGGTTATTTTTTAATATTGTGAAAGTCGGAATGTTTCCAGAGGATTTTCTGGCTACAATAAAAATACTAAATTGAGTACTATCAGCCTTAGAAGATTTCAAAGAAGATTTCTCTTGTTTGTGTTGGTAACCTATAGACCTGATACTTGCAGAGTGAAAGCATCTGGCTTAACTCAAGAGTGCTATTTAAATCATTAAACCTTTTAATAGCACCATAATAATGGAGCTTATAAAACAAAGCAGCTTCTGGTGAAAGCACAGAAACCCCTGTGGGTAATTCTATGTTGGACATCTTTAAATGCCAACTGTGCTTTGTGGAGGTGTGAGCAGCTCTTTCTCCTCTCTTGTAAAGCCCAGGAGACCAAAATGCACCTCAGTGGCCAACAATGGCCAGGTGGGTGCAGAAAAGGCCTGAAGTGACCTTGACAAAATCCAAACTGCTCACAGAGATCTGCAGGGTGGCAGATGAGTGAGGGCAGGGGGTGTCTCTGCTGAGGCTGCTGAAAGCTGAAGTTTTATTTGGGTCTGGGTGGCCTGAATGCATCTCCGACTGTTCTGGGGGTGGCAGTGCTGTGCTGGTGTTGGAGGTTTCTCAGTTCTCTCCACTTCCACAGACAAAGGTTTGTATTTTCCAAGTGTTCCTGATGTCTTAAGGTTTAGCTTTTATATTTTTCAGATTCTATTCTGCTTCAGTGTGTAGCTCTGAGCTTCATATGAGGGGATGGTGAGCTCTGTGCACAGAGCAGGGAGACAAAACAATTCCTGCTCCAGCTGGGCACCAAGGACAAATGATCCAAATCTCAGCCCAAGAGCACAAACCCCGTGGGCTGGAGAGAGAAAAACAAGCAGGGTGGGACTGCAGGGGCTAAAGCTGGGATGGGACAATGAACTGCAAGATGCAAATGGAGCAGAACTGATCCCAGGGACAGAGCCCGTGCCCGGCCGTGCATTTTGGGGCCATTTTGGTTCATCTTGAGTGCAGGCCTGGCTGGGATCTTGTGCTGCCCAAGGTGGATCCATTGAGGCCTTTTAATAAATCCCTGCTTTATTCTTTAGCTCTGTCTGGCCTCTGTTCTAGGGCAGCCTTCTCAAGGCATCATTCCCATGAGCACAGAGCTGTGATTCCAGTGGGATGAACAGAATCAGGGAAATTTGGGGTGCACTCACAGCATCTTCACCTCAAGCTCTCTCTGCTGCTCTCCCATTTGGGAATCACACCTCTGGCTGAGAGCTAAGAGATGTCTGTCACTGCTGTGCACATCCCCACAGCTCTGTGCTCCTCCACAGCCTGAGCCACAGCAGAGTGCTGTGCTGGTCCCTCCTGCACCCAGCATGGATGTGCCTGAACCAGGATCACAATTCCCACTCTTTTAGGAATTCTCCTCCTGTCACTGTCCCCAGGGAAGGTGCCAAGTGCTCAATTTGTTTGAAACCAGAGAAGAAGCAGGAAAAGTATGTTTGTATTTTTCTCTGGAATTCATGAGGATGTGCTG
Source organism: Agelaius phoeniceus (assembly GCF_051311805.1). Taxonomy (NCBI): domain Eukaryota; kingdom Metazoa; phylum Chordata; class Aves; order Passeriformes; family Icteridae; genus Agelaius; species Agelaius phoeniceus. Next base: position 34,159,863 of record NC_135272.1, on the reverse strand, counting down.
GTGCTCCCCTGCTTCAAACTGGCTTTTCTGTTAAACTCAGATTTCCGTCTCCATAACAAGTTACCTGCAATGAGGCCTGTACAAATTCAGATTGAACTCAGATATTCAAATCCAAGAAATTTCACATCTGGGGCTTCACTGTAGAACTCTTTTCAATTTGGCTTTTTCACTCTTGTCTGCAGCCTAAGCAGAAGGGAGTGGAGATCTGCCTTGTACTGCCCTTGCTAACAGAGATCCTAATTTTGACTGGCAAGTCCGATTTCCCCAAACATAGGAGAAAACCAGAGAAAGCCTCTCTTTCCAAACCATTTCTGAAACCCAATCCACTCACTGGAATAATCTCTAACTCTTCTTGTTAGACACTCCAGTGCCTAAGCAAGGAAACAGAGCAGGATTCTTGTTTTTTGTGGGAAGGCTGTGAGTAGTGACAAACAAGTTCTTGCCTGTGGAAAAATCTTTTACAACTGAAAGAAAAATGTTTTAGCATTTCAAATAGCTAATGCTCTGAGATCAAGTGAAGTTCTTTGCTTTAGGAAGTGAAATGAATCTATTTGACGGGATATTTTATTAATCGGTTTTAAGTTTCAGCAGTTTAGTTTTACATTTCCATGAATATTGTAGTATCATAGGAATTTGTGATAATGTTATTGGGATTATTACATGCAAGTCACTAATAGGAGGGAGGATGTAAAAATTCATTGCCATCATTGAATTTGGAGCAAAGTTAAGTCAGCCTAGTTATGTGTGATTTGTGTGTAGCACTGGCTGGGCTGAAAGAGCTCAAAGCCTTTCATCTGCACTTTGCTGTGTTGTGGTGACAGCAGCATTCCAGCTGTGGAATCATTTCTGCTCTGTCTCACACCACAGCAAATCCTGTGGAGCTGCCCAAGGTCCACAGTGGACTGGGAGTTCATTTCTTATAAGCAGTGCATTGTGGATGTTTTCCATCTGTGGTTAAGAATGCAGAGAAAATGTGAAAAACCTCGTTTTTACTGTTTGTTTAAGGCAAAATCAGGCAATTAGTAGAGGGACAGGTTGAAAAGCAAAAAGGGGCTGCTTGTTGCTATCTTTTCTTGCAGTCCTTTGTTCAAGGGCCCGAGTTCTAAAACCTGAATTAATGCTGAAATTAGAAAAGCAAGCAAGAAATAGGAAAATACGTACACAGCTCCCTCCATCATCCTTACCTGGACTGTTACAGCTTTTCTGACTCCTGGGAAGCTACACCACTATTTCTCCAGCTGAATATTTACACATTGGGATGTGCTAAAAGCCCACAAATATCTAAAGTAACACCTGATGTAGTTCTCACCTGTCCCTCTGAATTAAGGTATTGCATGGGCATTGATTCTCTTTTTTTCTATGAATTTTCTTTATTGGTATAAAGATGGATTAAGTAATTGCAAAAAACAACCATTTACTCACTGGGACATGAGCACCCCAGTCCTGCTGTCGTGCAAAAGGTTGATTTTTCTTCTGGATCTCCAACGATACAAGCAACTGAAAGCAAAATCTTTATATATCCTGTCTTTTACCCACTAGACTGATCTATCTGCAGTGAGTGTCTGCCTCCAGCTGACTTTGGGGAGTGGGAAACATTTTCCTGCAGCACGGTTTGGCTTTTGAAAATGAGGTGAAGCGAGGAAAATTGTTTGTTTGTTTTTGTAGTAAGACGTCCCCTAAAATATTTATGACCTTTTCTTTGTAGGCTCCAGCCCTTTGTGCTTTGGATTACACACTTAAGAGCTAGGCACTGGTTTTGAATGCCTAAATCAGCCTTTTTATTGGCTTCTTGTCTACAAAATGGAATAACGTGTTCTCTTGTGCAGAGGTTAATAAACCCTTGTGGAAAGCTTGTATTCCATAATGCTGAGCGCCTGGAAGAGTCTGTGAGGGAATGAGCAATCTCTTCCTTCAGAGCCAGTCTTGGATGGCCTGCAGTGAAAGCAGGGATTGCAGGGGAAATGCTCCTGCAAGGCTGTTTGGTCAGGAACAGCCCTTCCATGTGGAACCAGCTGCAACCGTGGCATGAAAATCCATGTCAGGTGGGCTGAGTGGAAACTGTGTGGGCAAAAATGTTTCCAGAGGTCTGGACCTCTTTTCTCTTCTGTCTTCTGGCTCCTCTGTGGCCAGGAGACTATTTCAGGTTTTTGTGTAAAGTTTTGGTTCCTTTTCCTTTGCTGTGTGGAAGAGCAAAGTGCAAGGGGATGAGTGCAGGGTACTAACCTGGATTCATGGAAGTGCACAGAGGAGGCAAAAAACCCCTCAGCTACCATTTACACATGTCTAAACCAACCCAAATTCCTGTAGCAGAACCAAATGGAATAACTGAATGATCACTGGCCAAACAGATCAGCATGGATCTCACCCCTGGTGATGGAGAAGGAATTATGTGGATGCAGCTTTAATTCAAAATCAGGGACAAAAATGACAGAAGTGTTTCTACAAGTTTATCATTGTGAATTTCATGCAAAGCACTACTCCAGTCTGCTGGAGTTTAGAGGTCTTATTTTCAGTAAACCTCCCAATTGGGGGCAGATACACAAATTCTGCTTGTATCTTTAGTAGTTCAGGAAACTACTAAATTAATGCAAAAGCATCCATGCATTTAAAGAAGATCAGTGGTGGGTGAAAGCAAAGGAAGATTTTTTCTTTTCTTCTGTTTTGGTCAATGTCTAGGAACTCTCATTCAGCCAGAGGACCTCACTGTGAGGTACTGTACCTGTAAGTGGCAGACTCCTGTCACATTATGGCTGGCACCCCAGGTTTGCCATTTTGAGGAAAGAAAAGAACCACAGCAAACCAAAGTACAGCAGCAAATGCACATTGTCCTGCTATGCTTTAATGTCTAACAAGGGCTGGGGAAGAGGGGGCCATGGGTTAATTATGCATTGCACAAAAAAGGAACTTCCTGAGGTTTTTTCCTAATAGCACAGAACTTATTAAATAAATGGAGAAATGCCTGCATTGTACCATTCATTTTCTGCCCTCTTGTTTTCTCTTTAAACAAAGGAGGTTCAATAATATAAATTTGGCATTTTGAGAGAGCGTTTTGTGTCACTAAGCACATGAAACAAGTGTGTCCTGGCAGTCAGAGGGCAGAGATGCTGCTCTTGTCACCTTCTGGGAGCAGTTTTGGGTCAGGGCTCACCTGTGGATGCCTTGTGCTGGCTCCTGTCAGTGCCTGTCCCCCTCTGTGGTGTATCCATGGTGTATCCATGGTGTATCCATGGTGTATCCATGGTGTATCCCTGCCTTTCCCTCTCCTCTATGGATGCATTTCCCCGTTTTGCTGTCCAAATAAACCTGAGTTAATCCCAGCTGGAGCAGGGATGTTGTGGGCAGGACCCACTGGGGTCACAGCTCCTGCCAGCTGCACAAGTGGGCAACTTTATTTTTAACATATTCCCAGCCTGACTTATCAGTGAAGCACTTTGAGGTAACGACTTCAGCGTGTTTGATGTTTGCTCATTTTGAAAGATGTCATTTTAAGAATTTCTGCAAGTTTCAAAACTGCCCTGTGGGAGATCTGTTCCATGCCAAAATGTCATTTCAGATTCTAAACTACATACTCCCTCATACTTTCTCTTTATAAATGTTTCACAGTACCTGCATTTTTTATCATTGCACTTCTGTGTGACCTGTGAGTTCCTTGTAACTAACCTACAAGGACTGTCTGGGGGAAGTAGTAGAATTATTTTAAATGAGTTTTTTTCCTCTGTCAGAAGATAAAGCCACCACCCAATTATTTCTTCCTTATGTGTAGATATTTGTATTAATATTTTAAAAAATGCAGTGTTTATAGTGTCACTCACAGGTCTGTGTTAAAATTAAATCAAATGTGTCCTGGGAAGTGAATGCTTAGCTTCATTTCTAACAGTTGTTAGAACCAGACCTTATTTCTTCAGCAGCAGATCAAACTCCTGATATTTTCTGCAAGTCATCAAACTTCATTCCTGGGCCAAAATTATGTGTGAAATCCTGCTTGATGGCTTTCCTGGCAACACTATCACTCAGAGCAACATAAAAGTAACCTGAGATAATAATTACAGTGAGCACCTCTGAAACATCCTCCTCTTCCATGGGAAACACCATCAAGAGGGAATCCTCGAAATGTTCATTCCAATGCTGGCAGCATGGCGAGATGAGCATCAAGGGCAGGTGTGCAGCTCTAGAAATGGAAATGTTGGTTAATAACAGCACAAAAATGGAGTTATTGCAGGTGTAATGGCCATGAATCAGAAGCCCTTTCCAGCTCCCAGCTCTCCAAAGGTGAATGGGGAGCAGCAGCCCTGGGGAAGCCGGGGGGGCACAGGGGTTTTGAGCTGTCCTCCTGCAGCACCTGTGGAAGGGGACTCAGCCACAAGGCTGGGGCTTTGTTCTGCCACCTGTGATCTCTCCTGTTTAAAGCCCTTCCACTTCCCAACAATAAATATTCATTGAGCTGAAGGGCAGGGGAATGAGAGATGGAATACTTGAATTAGTGAGGGCATGAGCTTAAACCTGGGGCTCTCATATTTCAGTCTCTCTCATATATTTCGATCAGAAAATTTTCATCCTGGATCTATGGAGTCTTTGCAGAAAATGTTTTGGGCAAACTGATTTCTGCACAGCCTCCAACAAGTGCAGTGTTTTTGATGAACCACATTGTGCAGGTTAACATGCACAGCTAAAAACTTGTGGGGAGGGCAAGCCTGAGGGAAATGAGTTATTGCATCAGTCACAAAGGATCACAGGGATGTAAACTCCTCCGTTTTCACTGGGGGTGTCTGTACTGTGCACATGGAAAGTTAAACCTGCTCTTCCCACCCTGTACAGGTTTTGCTTTTGGGATTTTTTTTTATTCCCTCCACAAATACCTTTGCCAGGATTTCTTGGTGCACAGAGCCCTGCATTGAATTTTCCCTTTCCACTGAGCTGTGCATGAGGTGGTATAATAAGATCTGATAGTCATATCTTTTTTTTACAGCTACAAAGTCATGAACTCCAGGGCAGTATTTGCACCTCACAGCAGGCTTCAATAGAGCACTGTAATACCTCTGGCAGCCCTGGGCTGCTCTGTTAGGAGGAACACTGGGTGCCCCCGACAGTGCTGATTTAAGCTTCACAGTTAACATTATTTTTAAGGACTCAGGACACAGAAAAGCTCTGAGAAAAACTGGTTGCTTCTGTGCTTTCCCCACAGAGCTGACACTGAGTATCAGATGTCACAGCAAACCTTTCCAGGCAGTGCTTGGCTGAAATTGTTCAGAGCTGTCCTGAAAAGCAAACAACTAATGGCTTAAAATAAAAGATAAGAAAAAGAAATTTCTCCATAATTTAGCTATCAGGAGAAAGGCACCCTGGTCTTAAGACTAAAGAGGTCCTGTGGAAAAATGTGTTATTTTTGTGCTGAATACATTATTTTTGTGATGCTATTGGAAACTAAAACCCTGTAACATCCACCCTTCCTTTCATTTAGTTCCTTGATGATGAAGATGCGTGACCCTTCCCACCACTCCCTGCCCCTCCATTTCCCTGGCTCTGCTCTCATAAAGATGTTTTTTCACTGCCCGTGGATTTCCAGCCGTGGGGAAGGTTAATGAGCAATTGGCACTGATTGCCCTTTTCCAGGCCTGGGAAGGGCAGAGCCCCACGGGGATCAGGGACACCTCCCTGGGCACAGAGAGGCCAAAGAGCAGGAGATCAGCATCCCTGTGCTTGCCAGCAGTGCTCCCTCCCTCCTTCCTCCAGCATTTTTTTTCTGCAATGTGAGAAAGAATTAATTGTCCACAGTAGTCACCCCTCAGCTCTTTGTTATGGAACAAATGTTTGTGGTTAAAGCTTTTTAACGAAGGGAAATCAGTAAATCTGTTTGTCAGTACCTTGATGGCCAAGACAGTGATCCCAGCCAGCAGAAATACTCTTTCTCAACCAGAAATACTCTGTCCAGCTGCTTGCAAGACTTTATGTGAGGTTGTATCAAAATCAGTGACTGGAAAATGATGAAACTGTCTTGATGATATCCCTCCAGCAGCCACAGGCCTGGAATAACACAAGACAACAAGGCTTGTTCTGAAGTCAGTGACCAATTTTTGTTTAAAAATGGCTCTTTAAACATTGAACAAATTTTGTATGAGACAAAGCACTGAGGAAAATGACAAGTTACTGTTTGTGTTGAAAGATTAATTTAATTTGTATTCAGCTCGAAATTAAAACATTGAGTTAATATACATTTAAAATGTACTGTTACCAGGAACCAGAGGCAGTGTTTTACTGTTTCAGTAGCAAGTGTTTGTAATCTAATTAAGAAATAATAAAAATAAACACAACACAAGAAAGCCAGAGGGAAATGGTCAATGAGAATAGATGAAATTTCAGAGAGTGTTTGCAGTGAACTTACAACAATAAAGGGAAGCTTGGGAAACTTAGGGGAGTTACTTTTTCTACAAACCTATTTATGTCCAAATACTTCCCATTTCCTGTGCTTTTTTTTTTTCTTTTTTTTGTGCTCTTCAAATAAAGCCTGCATAATGCCAACAAACCATAGAGCTTGGAGACCCATGAATTGTGTAAATCAGGACTGTGGTCACAATCAAAAGCTGGGTTTGATTGCTTGGTTTTTAGAACAATAATGAATTCGTTGTGCACAGACCTGCCTGTGCAGAAACTGCTGCTGGAGTTGGTGATGTTTGCCCACCCAGAGCAGCTGGTGGGGACCTGTCCTGGCTCTGGCTCTGTCTGTCCCTCCAGCACTGCGTCCCCATTGCAGCTTTTCCACCCAAGTGCTTTCCTCTCTGTGCTGTTCCCTGCCAGGCTTCCCTCCCTCATCTCCTTCTCTTCCCATCTCATCACCCCATCGTGCTCTTTTTCTTCATTCACAAGTCAGAGATTAGAAAAATGCCCTTGTTGCTGTCAAAGTACATGTTCCAGGCTCCCTTCCAGCCAAGGACTCCCAGGTCTTTGGATGGTAATTCCTCAGGGCACAGTCTCCTGACCTGTTCTACTCAGTATTTATTGGGACAAACTCAGAGTGAGCCTTGGGGTCTCAAAGCCACAGCTTCTGTACTTTTTCACAGTGTCTGGGTAACATACCCAAATTTCCTCGATGTAAGCACAAATTTAGGTGAAGAAAGTCACCCCAGAACCTCTGGTTTTTAATTTAGAGCCATTATTTGAGAATGCAAGTGACATGAAGATGTTCTTTCCAAATACTTGTAGCTTTAAAGGGCTGCAGAGCATCTGAAGTGATAATTAATATATACAAAATTACATAACTCCAGAATATGGCTAAGATTTGACAGTGTCTGTGTTCATTGAGAAAATAAATAACTATAAAATATTCCTATAAAGAAATATTTTTTTCCTTTTATCTTCTAATCAAGATGTAAATTAATAATCCCTACTAAAATGTAAACATATTTAGGAACTATTATTCAGAAGTCCTGATGGCTTTTAACTTCATGATTTTTGAAAGTCATTTGAATACATCCCACTCTTCATCAATCATAGCTTCTCTTGTTCTGGGAAGAAACCAAAAAAGTCAGTGGTGAATGAATGCTCTTTAAAAATGGAGAGGAAAGGGCTGAGAAAAGAACAGCATGATTGTACTGCCTTGCCACTGCAGCAGATAATGCACATTGTACTTTCAAAGGGGGAGAAAATAAAAGTTTTGGCAGGCTCCACTAGAATAAGTAATTTAAAAGCTATCACAGAGCTATCTGACCAAAACCACTGGGTTTAATTATGCTTATGGGGGAAAGGAATAAAAACAAGAAAACATTTTGGACAGATTGGGTGGATTCTTCCACAGCTGATTCTGTGGTGAGATGGTCCAACAGGAGCTCATTTTCCTGCAGTGTAAGTTATGTTTATTGTGCATTATCCCCATGCTGGATCATGTAGCTCATATATTTTGCTTTATGGGACAAATCAGATAACAGTTTAAGGCTGAGGGCTAACTGACTGTATATATCCCCAGCTGGTTAAACTGCTGGTTGTCACTGGGCATCTTTCATGGGAAAGGCAATTTCAGGAGGATGAGATTCCATCTAAAAGAAGTACCTCAAGTACATTTTTGCACTTGCTCACATGCAGTATTTATTTCATAGCTATCTATGCAGAAGATAAATGTGAAAGATACAATTATTGAAAATCCCTCAGCTTGCTTGTGCCCTGTGATTCCTTTCAGCTCAAAGGTTTCAAATGATCCTCCCTTACAGAAAAAAACGATAAAAATTAACTTGGTTTTCTACAAAAGCAGTTTTGTCTATCCTTCAATTTCATGTTGCTGGAGAGGATTTCATAGTAAATGTGAAAATGTTTATATTTGATACCCCACAAGCAGCGTGACAATTACCAATTTTTGCTAAATCAATGCCAGCAAAGAGGTAATAGTAGATACTTTATAGCTGCTAAGTTTAAAATAATTCATTGAAATTAAAATATATAAATTGGATATCTTTATGGCTTTCCTTTACATGTTTAATTGGATGTTGAGAAACCAACAAATGTATTTACAGGATAAAAAGATTGGGCTATGAAGAGAAAATTGGCTGAAAGAAGTAATCTTTAATGCATGTCAACAGTGACATAGAAAATGTGAGGTTGTGATGTTATGAGAGTTATGTTGTTGACTCTGTTATACTGATATAAAGTTTATAGATTGTATTAAATTCTAGGTTTAAAATGTTCTCCCTCCTGGCTGTTGATATGTGCAGCATCCTTCCTTTTCTAATTTTCACTTCTTTATATAAAGGGATGGAAATGGGGCAGTGTCTGTTTCAGTTCAGCTGGTCTGGAGACAGCAGGGGTGGATTTTGTGTGCCTTCCAGAACAATGGCTACAAACATTCTACCAGGTCTATAATGGCAGAATATTTCATAATTACTCACCTCACATTCCTTTCAAGTGATTCAGGTGTGCTTTAGAATCATCACAAAATCTCAGACTGGTCTGAGTTGGGAGGGATTTTAAAGCTGACCCAGGTCCAGGCCCCTGCCATGGCAGGGACACCTTCCACTGTCCCTGCCATCCCTGCTTGGATGCTCCAAGCCCTTTCCAACCTGGTCTTGGGCACTTCCAGGGATTCAGGGGCAGCCACAGCTTCTCTGTGTTATACCCAGCAGTATAACAGTGACAAAAGACAATACAAGAAAGAGATGGAAAGGTTTTTAGGTACTTAGGCATACTGAGTTAGACAACTTCCAGGGATGCTCAGGCCTGCAAACTGCTCCAAACCAAGGCTGTTCCAAAGCTGCCCAAATCTTAAAAAGAACAAAGAGGCAATGAATTGAAAACCTGACATTTCCTGTTTCTCTGGGAAAATATCTTAAAGTACACCAACACAAACAATCTGTTTTTCTGCTACTTTAAGATGGTATCTGCACTGGTCCATGGGCAGGATTTTGCCCTGTGTCTATCCAACACTGCAGATATGTTTTCCTCCCAAGCTGATTCCATAACCCTGTGCTACTCTGCTCTCTGTAATTGTACTGATCCATAGCATACTGGGTTTTTTTCCCATTTGACCTTTGCTTTTCACTGACATTTGCAAAATGTGACTAAGTTGAAACCAGACTAAATAGATGTTAACAGCAAAATCTTTTTGCTGCTGTTTCTATTAAAAAAAAAAATCTATTTTCTAGAACTGCAGAATGCGAGGACAAATGCAAAAGTTCTGATATTTGCCATTACCACAGCACATCCAAATGCAATTAAAGGCATTGACCACTTGCTTATTTTTATGTGCTGATTTACACAAATCTATTCAAAGTAATGAGAAGCCCAGCTGGTACAAATCGTTACCAAATGCCTTTCGTAGCCACCTTTAGCCAGAGAACATTTGTTCTACGTTAACTGAGAACAAACTGTTTCAAATCATGCTGCAGTCCCTCAGAAGTATTAGACACACATTTATCAACTGTTTTGAAAGGCAAAATTAATTTACATGCTTCTCCAGCAGCAGATGTGTGTTCTGACGTGTCATGGTACAACCGAGCCCAGCGCCTCAGTGCAGCTCCACAGCTTTTGGGTGGAGGGGACATTTCCTTGCTGGGTAAAGCAACCTTGGCAGCAAAAGCTGCTCAACAACCTATTTATTAGTATCTGCACTCCTCCCCTGCTGTTATATTAATATAATGAATTGTTCACAGGTGCTCCAAATGAGGTTTAGATGATCGCTGGGAGCTTTGTTACTCAGACAAGCCAAATCGAAAGGAGCAGATGCAACAGTCCCCCAGCAGAAGTACAAAGTATGACTTAATGAAGGTCATTCTGCACATTTTGGCCTTGGCGACCCTATGAACAATCAGACTGTCATTATTTTACTGTTTCTAGACAGAAAAGTGATTGCTTCTTGCCCACTTGCCTTGATTTTTTTTTTTTAGTTGTCTTTATTACATCATTGGGAGCTCTTAATTGCATTTAATCCTACTCTCTTTTAGCTAAAATGAGATAGTTCCCATATGATTGTTGTTAATCCATGCTCTAAGTCATGCTTGAGCTTTAATGCTCTTTTTTGTAGCGATGGTTAAATCACAATGTGTATTCAAGCACTAGGCCAGGTGAACAGACAGTAAAATGGACATTCCCAGCTGGATATGCAAAATGGGGAGAAGAGAGGAGTTGGAAATGATACCAGATGCATGGCCTGAACATTTCCTGCAGGTAATAGTGGTGCTGTCCAAACCCTGTGGTTTTCTTCTCTGCCCTTGTTTGGTGGCAGATACAAACTAACCCAATGCCATTATCCCCAGAAGGCCTGTGTATGCACTTACCTTTGTAAATGTTGATTCACTCCATTAAAAGTCTTCTCAAAGGCTGTCCAGGAGCTGCAGAACCTGGGAGATGAGGAATTGTCACAGGTGTGTCTTTGGGAAATGGAGGTGTCAGCCTAGCAGAGACCCAGGTCCTTCCCCCTGACTCTGCCACAGATCTCACTGGGATTTTGGAGAAAAGCTCATTTATGCCTATTCCTTATGATGGAAAAAGGGGTGAGGATTTTTTTTTCTTAGTAGGCTTTTTATCTGTGTTTAGTTCATGCATTTCTGAGATAAGGCTTTCCCCTTGCTTTATGTCTTACACTGCTCATCATAAAGGGATTGTGGTCTCGGCTGGAGCCTCTCAGTGCTGTAATAATTGCAATAAATGCGAGGGCTACTGCACCCAAAGTGCTCCTTAATGTCCTTCTGTCCCCAAATGGGAACGAGAAGAGGCTCTTTTCCTTTTTTTTTTTTTTCATTTTAAAGGGAATGCACTAAGGTCACAACGTGCATCAAAGGTCTGTCTTTGCATCACTCAGCCCTCCACTAGGCAGGCTCTCTAACATGCACACTTTGATAGTTCAGTGACAGATCTCACCAAGGAGAAAGGACAGCATTTTAACCTTGAGTACACATTGCAGGAGAAAATTGCACAGGGACAGAAAAGCTATGTACAGCTCCTGTGCAATGAGCCGAAGAAAAGGATCTTCATTGGGCTTTCCATCTAGAGGGGCCTTGGCAAGGAGCTGCCAGATGCTGTTGTTTTGTTAAAGGTGGGGGTTACTGTGCACTCATAGTGGCTGCAAGGGGTCAGTGGTGGAATTCCCAAGAGGATACCACTCCTGCCTGCAAATATTACTGAGGAGAGTGAGACTGTAGTGCAAACATGAGCACAATATTGTTAGTTGTCCCCAGAAAACACATCAGTTTTCTCCTTTCTCAGTAGTGAACATCCTTCTTTGCTCCAACAGGACACACTGCATTCAAGATTAGGTATAACCTAACTCTTGGGTGAGTTTTAGTGTGAAAAATGTGTGTATCTGGATGCTTTTCTGGCTTGGGCTTTGCCAGACTTTGTTTATATAGGTTTACACTGGACTCCTGGGGGCAGGTGTCTCATTTCTATTGGGCTTTGAGGCAGAGGCCACAGAGTGGAGCACAGAAGTAATTGTTGGATGCAACCATGAAAACTGCTATTACTTGGTTTCTCTGTGACATCTGTTACATCCTGTTGTGCATGTGATGAGAGGCAGATTTTGTTTCATTTCAGAATCTGTTGGTGAGCGTGAATAGTATCTAAAATAGTTGATGGCTCATCAAAACACACATAAAAGCCATTCTTCCCGAGCTCAGCTTCAGCAGGTGTAGCAAATCAGGGCTCTGCAGCAGGAGGATTCAGTTCCCAGCCTGTGGCAGAGGCAAAGCTGGGAGTAGGTGTGTCAGGCAGGCTGCAAAACCCCCGTTGGACCAGCAAAGGAGGAGCAGCAGAAGTGGGAGGGTGCATTTACGGCTACCTGGCTACGAGTATCAACAACCTGCGTTGAATTTCAGCAGATTTTCCCAGTGTCTGCACATTCTCCCATCCCAGCTGGAGGCAGGGGGGTCGTGTCCCCAGCACAGACATGGACAGTGCCAGGCAGGGCTGGAGCATACGTTCCCACAGATTCGGGGTGGCCACGGGGCTGGGGGAGCTGCTGCACGATCCCATTTTCTCATCCTGGCATATGTGCTCCTGGTCACATTCCGGAGCATTTTACAGCTCTCCTCCTTCCTCATCAACAGGCCAGATGGATCTAGTCTTGCCTGCCACCCACTCCTGAGCTGTGCTGTTTATTGACATTTGTTACTCCCAAGGACTTGTATTTGAGCAGAAGGTAAGTATTCAGTTGGCTGCTATAGGTCTTTTGTAATTCATTAGCTATTTAATCAAATTTTGGCTTTTATTTTTTTCCTTGCTAAAGATCATATCTATGATTTATTGAAGTCCCGAGTGAAAATATTTAATATCAAAAGCTTTGTTTTTTAAATAATATGGATTTTCCCTGCTCTGAAGCTGACAAACATCTTGGTGTTCTTCAAATTTATTTTTCTGTTGAGGAAACAAGATCATTGTAAGGGAGATATGCATAGGTAGATGTTGATGAGAAATGAAGGAATCAGAAAGGAAGGAGCTATGTGGCTTAACAATACCTCGGATTTCTTTTTATTCCATGTGTAACCTTGATTCCATGTAACTTCTCTGGAACCTGATGCTGCTGATTTGGGCAGTTTTATTAGAGGTTGGCACAGAGATTCAGTCTTTAAGGCATAGTACACGTAAGAGGCTTCCAAAAGTTGCCATGATGTGTGTTTAGCATCTAAAACTGGAATTTGGCCCTCACGTTGGGATGAAGGGGTGCCAGTGAATTCCCCAATTTGCTGAGTGTTATCCTGATTTGGAGAAATACCACCTTAGCCACAGGAACCACATATCTGAAAAAGTATAATCTCTTCTGTGTATATGCTGTGTAGTCTCAAGCTGGACCTTAAGCATATGACAACTGCCAGTCTTTAAAAAATCTCATTTGTTAATGTTCTTTGGAATTATCCTGGTTTTGTGGCAGTGGATGAGGACTCCATAACCAGGTTGTAAAGATTCTGTCTTGGTTCTGTCATAATTTCGTATTAAATGTGAATAAGAATGTCAGGAATGAAAAAAGACATAGACATTTAGGAACCTAAATTCCAGTGAGTGCCAGTGAATAGTTTTCTAATATAAATAAATAGAATGTATTTGAGATATTCTTTTAAACCTCAGTGTTTTGGCTCAGGCTAACGTTATAAACTCTTTCAAGTGAAGGATTGTCTTTTTAGATAAACAGCAAAACCTCTTTAGAAAGGAAGCCCTGATCTAGTTGACACCTATAAATTTATTACAAAATAAAAATACTTCAAACATCCTTCATTTAAATTGTTATTTGAAGATTTATATTATTGCATTGAGTTGCTATGGTGGCACTTGCAATTTCCATTCCTGCCTGGAAAGCGTAAAGAGAAAAAAAAATATGAATAGCAAACATCAGAAAGTAATGATTTGTCATGTTTTGAAATGTATTACAGAAATATCAACTTAGGCAAATATGTTTGGCTGAACTCTGGCATGCTGCCTGGAGCTGAGGCTTCCAGACTTGTGCAGAGCCTCAGTGTGTGCAGAGCCTGGGGATTGGGAGCTCCAGGGTCCATCCTCCCTGCTGGACAAGGGAAAATGGACATCCCAGAGTGGCTTTACCTGGACATCAATTTCATGGTGCTTTTCAGGGGTCCCAGAAGTGCTGAGAGCTTGTATTGGAACTGGCACTTGTTACTGTTGAGATGTATGTGGAGGTAGGTCCTGAGTTCAGCAGCAAGTGAAGCAGCCCCACAGAATTCCTCAGTCCTTGGCCCAAATGTATCCCACAGCCTGAAGGGTGGAGTGGTCAGTGTCAGCTCCACTTTGTCATAGAACCACGGAATGGTTTGTGTTGGGAGGGATTTTAGAGATTATTTACAGCTCCAAAGCCCCTGCCATGGGCAGGGACACCTTCCACTATTCCAGGTTCCTCCAAGCCCTGCCCAGCCTGGCCTTGGACACTGCCACGGATCCAGGGGCAGCCACAGCTTCTCTGGGCAACCTGGGCCAGGGCCTCACCACACTCACAGGAAAGGATTTTTTCCTAATATCCCATCCAACCCTGCCCTCTGGCAGTTTGGAGCCATTCCCCCTCATCCTGTCACCATGTACTCTCATAAAATCAGCAAGCAGCAGTGGCAAAAGAGTCAATAATGAGCAGCTGTCAAAGAGAGATTATATCCATCCTTGGATGGTTCTGAAATAGCAAAAGGGAACATATGCAGTGCTATCCAGAGAATGGTTTGGGTTGGAAGGGACTTTAAAGATCACCTCATTCCAACTCTGCTGCCATGGGCAGGGATGTCCATGAGCTGGACCCAGAGACGTAACGAGAGAGTAAAGGAAAGGTCCGGAATGAAGCGTTAAAGGCAAAGAAATGTACAGGTTACTATTTAAACAAGAGGGTTTAAAAATGTATTATTATTAAAAGGAAAATGATGAAAAATTGATTTCATACTTTCAGATATAGCTTTATGTAGCAGTGGGCTCAGCGAACTCAAAAGTGGGCTAAGCAACTTCCAGAGGAAGGTGTCAGGAATCCTTTCCAGTGCCTAACAGAAATAACACATTAAATCTTACTTGAAAATGCCTTTTTCAGCTAGTGCTTATAATACCATGCTGAGGGCACATTTCAGGATGAGTCTGAGGTTAAAAAAACACCTACTGAGTAACCAGTGGCACTTGCTTCAGCACTTGAGTTTTCCTCAGAGGTCTTCCATCCAATTATTGGCCAGATCCAGTGATATTTAACTTATCAGATCTGACAAGAGCTGAACCCAAGGTAGACTGACTGCCTAAACATTTATTTGTGTCAATGACACGTTTAAAACTCTCTGCTCTGTCTAAATATTTAAAAGGAAATATAAAGAGGAAAATGTAATGTGACATAAGAGGAAATGAAAAACAACCTTACTTGCTGAGGACATTCACTACACACAATTGCTGTCTCCTGAATACCTGTTATTTTGGCAGAAATTGAGGGGAATGCAGCTCTAAATATCGTGTTCATCTGTCTCTTTTTAACAAAAAATGATTTTTACAATGGCAAGTGGATCTTTTGCTGTCAAAATCATGGAATATGACAACAGCCAAGATCTTTAGGAACCTCTGAGACTGAAGTTTCCAATTGTAAAAGCTACATCTAAAAATGAATAAATAATGAAGATAAATATGTACTTATTGAAAAGAAGCTGCAGTATTGTCCAAATCAGAGAGCTTAGACGTGTCAGCTGCTTGTTAAAGTAGACAAAATCCTAAGAACAAAGTATAAGTTGTTTTTTTTTACTGAAGAAGTGGAGCATTTAAACTTTTCAACTCCCTTTTTATTCTCTAACCCAGAGTAAAGCCAAATTTTGGAATTCTCTGTGAAGCAGATAACCTCTATTTTCACAGTAGAAATACATTTTCCTTAGTAGGTACCCTTTGCTTTCAGTTTATGTGTATTTAAAGCAGCGTGAGCACTCTGCAAGGTAGTGCAGAACCATGTGGGCTTTCAGGATGTAAGGGATGCTGAACATTTTCTTCACCTGTGAAGTTCTCCTAGAAAGGAGTTTATTAAATTCCAAGGTGTCTCTGTGTGGATCATCAGTGGTGTCTGGGGGGAATGAGAGAACAACAGAACTCAGAATGTGTGCATAAATCATGCTCTTAGCAACATGTTCTCTGTTGGAACCTGACACTTATGTTTGCAAAAGCAAACCCTCTCTAAATTAGTTTGCAGTTAATTGGCTGTGAAAGGAAACGCACCTTGCCAAAAAGGATTTGAAATATGAAGCAGTTTGGATTTGTGAAGGAGTTGATCGCTGTTCTTGGAGAATCACAGACTCTTTCATGGGCATCTGGGAAATAATGTGGTTCATAATCTCCAGTGCTTTCACAAATTCCATTATTTGGCAGGACAGGCATCTACTTGCTGCCATCTACTAGAAGATAAATTGATTTTGGAGGGGCAGTCTTGGACTGTTTGTTGGAGCTGCTCATTTGCAGCTGAGGAAAGTGTTTGCAGCAGGGATAGTTCAGTAATATTTTGAATATGTGAAGGAGAATAATAGGGGCTACCAGATAGAATTACAAGATCTTGTTTCTATTTTTTTCTCCCAGGACTCGAAATGGAATGAATGGCCACATATATAACAATAATTAGTGTTTATGTATGTGCTTGCCTGTCTCTGGGGTCCTTCCAAGCATTCCTGGAGAAATTCTGATAGGAGGCTTCTGATATACATGTGGTAGAGATGGACATAAAATGAGTATAGGTTGACTTATCCAAGATCACAGACTAGTCAGTGACAAAGCTGAGATCTGAACCAAGCTCCTGAATCCCTTTTTGCATGTGTAACTACGAGATTTTGCAAACTTTGTTGAGATGCATGAAAGGAAGCTTTTCCCTGTGACCAAATCACAATACAGTAGAGGGTCTACCTTCAGAAACCAGTGATGAATCTCTGGAACATTCAAGACTTAATTCTATTTTTAAGTATTTCCCTGTGCTGGCTTTTAATAGAGAGATGTCAGTGATATTTTTTGGGATAATGCATTTTCCACCAGATTTCACTATGGGTGCAAGAATTATCATAACCTCTTCCTGATATGTCACTGCCAGAAAATAGAGCAGCTTCCCATTTTTCATGAGGAGCTGCCAAATTTTTTTTTGTTACACAGATCTTTTTTGGTTGGCAAGAGCAGTGTTCAGCAACATATTCTGCTCAGTCACCTGAGGTATGTCTGAGGAAGTATCCCAAGAGATCTTTAGTGGAATAAGAGAGCTGAGTTTCTTTGCATTTGAGAAAACTGAGGATGAAACCAAATCATGATTAATTCTCCTGCTGAATAGCAAAAAAGGAGCTCACTGTGTGGCTACAGCAGTAAGGGATGGGCTACCATAGTTACTGATAATGCAGCAGATACTATTTTCAGTCAGTGCCTAATTGCCTTAGAGGAACTTATTAAACTGAAATCACTATTGTGTGAGGAGCTATTCACGTAGAGGATCTCCAGAGTGATCAAGATGATCCTGCTGTGGGCTACAATATAGATCAGTAAATGTGAAAAGGGGTTTTGTGAGAAGGCTGACATCATGAGAGCTCACTTGGCAAGGGATGGGTCTGCACGTTGTGCTGTATTTTAGTAAGATGTTAATAGCAGAAATAATGGCTCTCTTTTAGATATTAAATTCCCCCTCCAAAAATCCCACTTGAATCCAGCAAAGTGTAACATTATGGATCTTTCACTTCCAGATTCTTTCAAAGCACCAACAAAAACTCATTCTCAGACATCCCTCAAAATTTCTCTGTACCATTATTTGGTAGCCCTTTGTAATCAGCACAGCTTGAGATACCTTAATTAGTTTCATGAAGGTAAGGCCCATATTCCATCTCAGGAAATGTCCATTTCTCATTAATGCCAGTGGCTGTCACACATGGGCACTCATAAGAGCCCTACAGGGTTTTTGGCCAGTGGTTTGCCATTTTTGCAGGATGATGCTGGTTTTACAGTCTGCATTCTGCCTGAGCATTCCATGTGAGAAACCTACAGGCTTGCAGCTGGGCAGCACTGATGCTGATTAACTTGCCTCTGAGGTGAAACTGGGAAGTTTTTTGATTACTCTTCTCCTAGGGAGTCAGAAACTTTGACTGTGAATTATCAGCGAATTCACTGTCAACAATTATCCTGCAAATTATCTCTTATTTGCAGGTAAACATTTTTGCTCTGTGGGGTGCAGTGGTTTACTAGCAACTGCAGTGCTTATTGAAATTGGATAGTATAACAAATTACTTACAATCCAGGTCTACAGGTATCAGTGGTGGATATTTTAATGTTGTTTTGAGGCAATTTAAAAATTTTGTTCAGTGCTCTTGGTTGGAAGATTGAACTCATCCTTCTCTCCACTGATGTGTATAGGAACACTTAAAAATATTCTGATCATTGTCCTGTTAGAACAAATCTATTCAGGAGCTCAGCTGATCCTACTTTCCCTTTAGTTGTTTTAGCAAGTAACAATGACTGAGAGCTGCACAAGTGACTACTGCAAAAACAGTTGAGAATTACACTTCTAGGTTTTGATCTTCAGCTCCTCCAGCTGTTCAGAGGAAATGAAATTTTTGGCCTACAGGTCTTAATATGTAACTCTTAATGGTTTATCACATAATTGGGGATGGCATAGTGCATCATCAGAAAGGAGAATATAGGAATGATGAGTTTAAGCTTTACAGATAAACACAAACGAAAGCTGTCAGTCTTCACACCAAACTTCTTGCTCCTTTGCTTCTTGATTGTGTTTTTCAGTGGAGAGAAGGAACTGTGACCAAATATGTGTTCTCATGTGAGAGTTTGTGTTGCAAAGTTATGGCCTAAAAAATATTTTACATTACACCAGAGCAGATTGCTTATGGCAACTCCTGCATAATGAAGGAACACAATGAAGAACTGCAGTGCATATTGCTCTTCAGGTCTGTTCTATTTTCATAGTTGTTTTTTTTTTAAGTAGAAAATTGCATAGTATAATTACAAGTTCATTTGCATTCGTATTACAAGCTGTGAGCTAGTAGTCTTTTATATTTAAAAAGTATTATTAGCAAGTGTGACTTGCATCCATACATTTCAGAAATGAATGGGAATGAAGTTTCATACTACTCAAAGTTCCCTCTCTACTTAGTCAGCTGCCAGCACCCCTCCTGTAAACTCCAGGACCTCAGTGAGGCCAGCAACACGATAAATGCAACTTCATTTTATTGTGCATTGGTCAAAGGGTAAGAACAGCTCAATTACTGTTTTCCCCCCAAAAATTGCCTTTTGGGAACTAAGGGCCACCAATATTTTATTTGGCCTAATATGTATAGACAAGCATGTCTCCTCAAGGATGCTGTCTATTATTTCCTAATGAAAAAAATTACTTTATTTCTCCTTTAGTTCTTTGTCTTCCTAGGTGGTGAAATTCTCATCAATAGGAAATTTTGCTGCAATGAAGTTGACTACTTACTTCTTTTAATTCACATTATAATAAGTGGGTTCAACTGAGAATCTGACCTTTCATTTCTGTAATAAATTGAAATGCAGAAAACAGGTCTATAGTGAAAAGCTCCATTGAATCAACTACTTCTATAAATGCGGCTTGAATTCTGAATTTTTTATGTTGTAAATGTTAGTACATGACATTATCTTTTATGCTTAATACCTAATGTGCTGCAGAAAGAATGATTGAGGGAGATGAAACTGATAATAGTTGAGAATGTTACCAGATCTGTGCATGTACTTCCAATCAATCTGTTCACTCAGCCTTTCCCTGTGCTCCCTGCCCTGTTAAGTGTGTTGCCACATTGGTTCAGCTCTCCTGCCTGTCAGGTGGAGGTAATATAACCTGTGGACATCTTTCTACCTTGTGAGCATCCTGGTGATCCCTGCCCGGCTGTCATCCCGGGGTGTGCACATCAGCAGCTGGGTACCTGCGTGTCCTCAGAACATCTCGCTGTAATTCCCGATCAGATCCAATCCTCTCTAATGGGCTGAGCCCTCTTCCCTGTCAGCCCAGGGAGACGTGGCCACTCAGCCCCGGGGGGTAAATCAGATCTATCTAGAGGCTGCAAAAAGCTTTTCTTTTAGTCATTTACCTCGGTTAGCGAGAGCAGCGCTGCTTTTATGCATTGATTGGAGATAATACTGGTGAAATGGCAATAACCTGGCAAATGGACTTCTCTCTGTATGTAAATCCTTTCGGGAAGTGCATGACAGCCTCTGTTTTCTATGGGTCTCCGTTTGTAAAGAAGCTGTTATCACAGAATAAGTTTAATGGGTCGTGAATTTTGTGTTGAAAGGAGAGTCTCTCCATGACTTCTGATCCGCCTGCAACAGACCTATTGGCTCGGCAGCGAGTGCATTAGGCTAAATATGCTTCCTCCATTGACTCTGAAGGTAACAGCCCTAAATGCCTCATTAAATTTTCATGGGTGACTGCGAGAAGCCATGAGAAAAGCAGCACACTGGTGGTGGCGGCGGGGCCCCCGGCCCGGCCCCCGCCCCGCGGCCGTGCGGGGGGAGCCGCGATGGCGGGGCCGTGCCCGGGCTCCACGCGTGGGCAGCGGCCACCCCCGCCCCGGCTGCCCCGCTGACCGCCCTCCCTGCGCTCCGGGGAAGCCCTGGAGCCCCCGGGGAGCCCCCGGTACCAAGTGCCCCCCGGCCGTGCTTGAGCGCGGTGCTGCGGGCAGGGCGGGGGGGTCTCCATGCGCTCCGCTCCGCTCGCCCGCGGGGGTGCCCCGGAGGCGATGAGAGGCTCGGGACGCGCCGAGCGCCCCCGCCCCGAGCGGGGACGGCCCCGCCAGCCCCCTCCTCGCCCGTCCCCCTCTCCCTGCCCAGCTGCACAGCGGCGCTGAGACCCCCAGCCCTGGGAGAGGAGGAGGAGGAGGAGGAGGAGGAGGAGGAGACCGACCCCTCATCAGCCGCGTTCCTCTACCGCACACCTCCCTTTTCCCCTCCCTCTGGCCTCAGCGCCGCGCTGGCGGGGCCGGAGAGGGCAGGCGGCGCGGGAAGGCGGCTCTCCCAGCATGGACGGGCCATGTGTATCCTAAGGAATAACAGCAGCTGCTGCGCCCACGATGGGGAGCAGAGGAATGCGAGGAGGAGAGGGCTCGCTGGGGCAGGTGAGAGAGCCGGTCCCTGCTCCCCTGCGCGGCGCGGCGGCAGGTGCGGGTTTGGGGGCTCTGCGGGGCGCGCTGCTCCTCCTGCGAGCGGGGACCCCCTCCCCACAGCAGCATGGAAGGGCAGTTTTTCTCCGAAGGAAGTTTATTTTTTGCCCGTCCTTCTCCCCTCCCGCTCGCTCCCGTCCCCCCGAGGCGGGGAAAGGGCTGGAATCCCCTGCGAGTCGCGGGAAGTTGCCGGCTGCGGGGGGAGCGCCGTGCGAGGCTGCCCCACGGCCAGCCGAGCTCTGGGGCAAAGGGCTGGGGGCGCTTTCGCCATCGTCCGCAGCGGGGCAAGTAAAAAAAGAAATTAAAAAAAATCGAGGAGGGAGCCACAGACGCGATGCGGCTGCGGGATTCCCCCTCGGCCACCCCCGCCGTGCCGGGGGTCCCTGGGATGCGCCGCTCTGGGGAGCCTCGGCCGCTGCCGCCCCGCAGCTGGAAGCGCCGATCGGTCGCGGTAGTGCCGCTTGCTGCGGGAAGCGCCCCCCGCTGCCGGGCTGGGAGCCGGCTGAGGGCTGGGAGCCGGCTGAGGGCTGGGAGCCGGCTGAGGGCTGGGAGTCTGCTGAGGGCTGGGATGCGGCTCGGCTGCGCCGGCGCTGCCCTGCCCGGGAAGGTGCGGCAGGGCCGGGGGACGCCGCGCTGAGGAGCGGCGGGGAAATGGCGCCCGGAGCGGGGCGGAGGGGCCGCTGGACGCGCGGCGAGCTCGCCCTCCTCAGCCGGGGACCCTCTGGGGACCGCCCGCTGGTCCCCGGCCCGCAGCCCCCGGCCCCCAGCCGGGAATCCGGCCCCCGCCGCCAGTCCCCGGCGCTGCTCGGCCGTGCGCGGTCCAGGGCAGCGGGTGCAGAGTGACCGCTCGCGTTAGGGGTGCTGCGGGTTCATGCGGCTCTCCCTTCAGTACAGCCCCCACTTCAGGGGAAAACCCGACAGCCCCGCGTGATCCGAGTGTTCTGGAGGGCTGTCCTCTCCGGGTTGTGCACCCAGTCACCAGGAGCAGGCAGCCGGGAGTGAAAGTTGAGAGCTGCGGTGGGAGGAAGGTGGGCGCAGGAGCTGCTGCCAGGCTGGATCAGGACAGCGGTGACAGAGCCCACCAGGACGAGCACGGGACTGTGAATTCCCCAGAGCCAGCTCTTCCTTTGGTGATTTCCAGGGTGTTTCACAGGCTGGGAGCTCAGGTTCATGACCGGCACATTTGAAATGCCTCTATGAATGGTGAAGTGGGATGCTGGGACTAGTATCGTAGTAAAGAACAGTAGATAACAAAGCTGGTTTCTGGGCTGGAGAGTCCTGGAGCTTGCAGACGAATGGGAAGTTTTTAATTTCCCGACGAACTTCTGCTTCATTGTACATTTCAAACCGGTTAAGTCAATTTCCAGGTCTTTCCCCGCAGTAGTTTTAAAAGCAAAGTCCTTGCAACTCTTTGCCATTTGTCTAGATTCTGAATGCACGTCTGAAGCATTTAATCATGTTTATTGTTTTCAGCCACTCAAACGGAATAAAAATTACTTATCGTTGACGAAGCTTATCTCGCAAGCTGTTTCACAGTATGTTTCCATTGCAAGACACAGCGCTGTGTTAAACTACTGATGACTGTATTGTTTATTGTTCTTTCATTCCCCACCCTCACCCCCCCGTAACACCGGTATCAATATGTTCCTTACTGCTCTACTCAAAAATAATGGAGGAGCAAGTTTTCACCAGTTTGGTATTTTCACTCGGAGCTGAGATTTATGTCTTTTATATTTGCTCTTTAGCTGTTTTTCATTCAGTGTGCTAAAGGCAGCTGATGTATTAAAAAAAGAATGAACGCATAAAGCTAAAAGGGACTTTGAAACTCCTGAGCTGAAACTGTGTATGGAATTAGTGCTGGATCCACAGCATTATTAATTTGTTTATCCACATACATAACACCTTCCTGAAGCATAAGGTTCCTTGCCCCTTTGTTATTACCATTTTATGTCATTACACAGCTAAAATGCACTATTCACACTGGTCTAGAAATACAGATTTATTTTTTGGAGTGTTTTGATCTTGGACTGTACCTCATAGATGGTTTTGCTGCACTTTAACAGTATCTCAACACAGTGATGGAGGACACCATCATGTTTTCTTGTAGGATTACCTTTGGGACCTCAGTGACTGCACACATCAGTGGTTTCATCTTAGGAGGATTGAAATTGATTTTCTTCTTTTTCTTTTTTTTTTTTTTTTCCCCTTTTTTTTTTTTATCTCAGCCAGTGAAAGACCCTGTGTATGTCCTTTGACCCATGGCCTCACACGATGAAGTGAAACCAGTAGTGGAGGATGTAGACTTGAAGTAGCTGCTACTGAAAAGCAGAGGTATCAGAGTGAACCCCTTGTCCTGATCAGCCTGTGTGATTCTTTGGGCAAGGCACAATTTTTAAAATTTGCAAAATTTGTAAAGCTGCTGCATATATGTAACAAAATAAATTTAAAACATGAGCATTATGATACTTTTTTTTCATACTTTTGATGGGTCCTTGCTCAAGCAAAGGAAGATTGACCATTGCCTCTCATCCATAATAGGCCTTTGTATCTAAAGTATTTTTATATTTCAAATTTTTGCAAGGTATTTGTGTTGAATTTAGCCACAGCCAAGCTCAGCAACTAAATATCAGTGAGGTGGGAGAACCTCTATTTTTTACAACCCTCTTTGCATTTTAAAGTGATATCAAGTACTAGCAAAGAGGAACACGATTTTCTAGATGTTATAGTTCAAATTAACTTTCCCAGTCAATATTTAGTCAAGGTTTTGATGGTTAAAGTTAACTGTCCAAGTCAATGTTTAGTCAAGGTAATGACTTGGTTTTTATAAACACTACCCAAGCATTCTTGCAGAATTAATCAGAGCTGCTTGCTCAGCCAATTACTTAGGAATAAAGCTACGTTATTCCTTGGTCTCTCATATGTCCTGTTCTGTTTGGTGTTATTTCAGCAGTGCTTGCTTCCAGCCCTTTTGTGGCTCCATTCTTACAGCACCAGCTCTGTCTTTAAGGCATTTATTTGGTTTTGGGAGGTAAGGGAAGCCCTGCACTAACCTGTTTTTATGGGTAGGAAGATGAGGCGTGGAGATGTCAGGTGCAGACTCCCAGAAAGAAATGCAAC
The DNA here is from genome assembly GCF_051311805.1 of Agelaius phoeniceus. Taxonomy (NCBI): domain Eukaryota; kingdom Metazoa; phylum Chordata; class Aves; order Passeriformes; family Icteridae; genus Agelaius; species Agelaius phoeniceus. The sequence goes on along the minus strand of NC_135272.1, from coordinate 34,135,681 downwards.
ATGTAGTGCAAAAACAACATTTATTTATGTCCAAGAGCTCTTCAGGAGTTTGTGCTGAGCAGCTCCTTGTGCAGTGCTCAGGAAGAGATGAGCACTTGGGACAAAGCAATCATTAACAATGTATGGAAACCATTTTGGTGTCTGGGACAAAAGTGATGAAATTGAGAATTGTTGGCATTGGTACTTACAGTGAAAGATGGAAGCATGTTGTGATCTGGGAAAGAACTGGAAATCTTTATTGCGATTCTTCATTTCTTGGCATCCCTTTAAATGGGATCTTCATTCTTCCAGGATGGCAGTTCAGTCTCTTAAACTGACATTAGAATCACAGTCTGGACTTCCATTGTACCAGTGATTTTTTTCTTTCTTTCTTTCTTTTTTTTTTCTTTTTTTTTTTTTTAATTGTACCACTTGCAAATGCATTCCCTGCAATTACATGGGTATTAGAGTAGATATTCATTAGGATTTTACTAATCTGAACCTCAAGTGCTGTTCTGCAAATTTGCCAGCCTTTGTAAGGCAGTGCTTGACTTCATCAGCTGCACTGTTTTATTATGAGTATTTTGATACAGTAGAATGAAAAGCATATATTCTAAACCAAGTAATTAATCAGATTGAAACATTTTCATTTTCATACTTTGATTTGTCACAAAGAGAGGCTGCAGTTCTATATTTTTCCCTTAACACTAGTTTTTGCCCAGTCTAGCTGCAGCCAAATGACATTTCATGGTGGTGGTTTAAGAATTTCATCCATGAATCAATCTCCCATTTCTGTTTCAAGGTAGCAAAATTGTCACAGCTTAGAGAAGGTGAGTAAAGCCAGCACTGTGAGCTCCAGGAAAGGTACCTGTATCTATTTATTTAATCTTACACCACTGTCAAACACATTTTTAAGTGTTCCAGGTGGAAGGAGTGTTCTAGATCCTTAACTTTGTTTATTCAAGTGGTTCAGCCACATGCACAAATCCTCTGTCAGAACCCACCAGTGTGAGCCCTGCTGGTGACAGTGGGGTCTGTGGTGGATCTGTCTCAAGGTGCTGCCATGTTGAAGAACCAGACCAGAGCAAGACCTGTCAGCCTTTGTCTCTTCATCAATATCTTGTTTTTGTGGAGTGAGAGTGCAGCTCATTCCCTGGGATGACCCTGCTGCAGGTGCAGGGGCTGCTGTGTCCCCAGCTGTGGGGGAAGCAGCTGCCCCAGCCCTTCAGACAGCTGCATGTCCTGACCAGCTCCATCCACAGCGGAGCAGCAGCCTTGCTGAGGGGCTGCTTGTCACATCTTGCTCTGCCTCAGTCCTCTCTGAGATATGTGAAGCTGTTGACATGAACTTATGGCCCTTGGAGGCGTCAAGATTTCCTTCAGTTACTTATGGGATCAGGGAGAGGATGGCTGTGGGTGAGCTTTGGAAAATGCAGTGTTCCTGAGCAGAAGCCTGCTGGGGGAGCTGGCTCCAGGCACTTTCCAGCCCGTGATCCTTTGCACTTCCTACAGACAGACATTCCATTTCTCTTGGTTTAATGAGGATGCAGAGGTTACTTTTCTTCAGGGTATTTCATCTTATCTATTTATTTTCTGTCTTGTGTTTTATATTCTTATCTTAAGGATAAGAAGATTTTCTTAGATTTTAGATGTACAGAAGATATTCCTCCCTGCGAGGATGGGAGAAAGAGAAGCTGTGGCTGCCCCATCCCTGGAAGTGTCCCAGGCTAGGCTGGACAGGGCTTGGAGCAACCTGGGATAGTTGAAGCTGTCCCTGCCATGGCAAGGAGTAAAACTGGATGAGCTTTAAAGTCCCTCTCAACTCAGACCATTCTGTGATTTTATGATATGTACCACATAAAAAAAAATAGGGCAGTTGCTGTTTTTTTCTGTATTGAATTTTGTATGTCTCTCTGTGTATATATATATATCTGTCTATATGCAAAGATTCATTAGCTGCCCTTTTTACTCCATAAGGATTTCTCAGGCCTCCAGGTATTGCCCAGCAGTTACACTGAGAGATTCCCCACCCCTCCCACCCCCAAATAGTGATTGCTCTTGTGGGTAGAGGAGCATCAGTTTCTTGAGAGTCTTTGCAATTCCCTGAGCCTGAAGGCAAATGAATAGAAATTTAGTGGACCACCTAGTTCTTGACTCAAAATTCTCCAAAGAGGAGTCTGACCTAATTTATATTGTATTGGAACAAATAATCCTATCATGCATGTGTGCTTGCTGTTTTGTTTTCTTTTAGCAGGCATATTGCTGTCTTGCAGAAACCTCAGATTTAGATGTTAGGCAATGTCCCTGTGGTTTTGGGAGGTGCTTTTCCTCAGTGAGTACTTAGTGGAAAATTACATTTAGAGGATACTTGTGAAGAGGAAAGCAATCAAGACAGAATACTAAGGCTGCTAGAATAATTCATACCTGAATGTGAATGTACTGTTGTTTAGTACTGAGGATAATCAAGAGTCCTGTAATACAAAGTCTCCTCATTATTACTAAAGATGGAGCTGGAACCTCCCCAAAATGCAGTATAAATACCTGTCATCACACATCCCTGCAATAGGGATCCTGGTGGGGTTTCATGTGGGTGACTGAGGGTTGCTGAGGGTGTTTGTTGGGGCCAGATTGTGTTGAAACTCACTGGGAGCTGATCAGCATCCAGGCACTGAAGTTGTGGCCTCTTAAAGCAATTCCAGGTGTGAAAAACCCTTTTAATGTTATTCTGTAGAGAGTAGCACCCATCAGTCTGTCTGTCCCAAGATATACCCCAAAGCTTGTCGATCCATCCATCTGTGTTCATGGTTTGGGAAAGAGCTGTCTAAACCTGCACAGGTTTATTTTTGGGAAGCTTAGCAAAGTTTTGAGTCTGCAGAATATCGAGATCATAGCAACAGTTACCTGAAAACAATTCTTTGCTCTTGAATTTCTTGAAGAACTTGGATTACTGGGAATCCAGTTGATGCAATACCCATTTCACAGTCTCCCTTTTACAGAAATGTCTTCTACCCTACTGACTGCTGTTACTTAGGCATCAATATTGGATGTTTCTTAACCTAAAGGATTATAATTTTTTTTTCAATAACTGAAGTAACTGAGGGGAAAATTGTTAGTGATCTTTTTTTACACCATGAAAAAAAAAGAGCTGAATTTCTGTTCCTTGAGATGCAGCTCAATAAACTATGCTAAAACAGCCAAGAAAAAGAGCACTTGAACTTGTTTAACCTTTCCAGGACCTGTCAGTCTCTGCCTGAGACTGGCCTGAACACCTTTATTGGCATGTGCTTTTTGCCAGATTAACATGGATTAGGTCACTTGAATTCTCTCCTCATAGAGTTCATACCTTTCCTTTAATCCCCTCTCATAGTATCTGTCAGGATTGATGGGGGAAAGAAAAGCTTCTCCTGTATTTGGGATATTTTAAAGAAATAGTTAGCATGAAAAATTTGTTTTAGCTTTTTTTGTTTCTTTGTGTAACCTTTACAAACCAAATATTTCTTAACCTCTCATGTTCTGCTTGTGGCTGTGGTGGGGTAGGAGACTCTGCTCCCTTGGTTTTGAGGTTGGTGATGATGGGCACATTGGTGCTCTAGAGGATTCCTGGCTTAGGAATTTCCAAGTAGCTACATAGTTAAGCCAAGCATAAAAGTAATTAGGAAAAAAACCAAAATACTTCTAAACTTTAATGTAGCAGAGATGATATTGAGGAAATTGTACTGCTCTTCAGTTCATCAACAGTCAGTGCAGCAAATATTAATATTTCAATTTTCCCTTTCATTCTTTTATGTAAAAAAAATACACACTTAATTTAGTTTTATTGTTAGTGCCTCTTATGTCAGTTTTTTCCTAGCCCTGAGGCTGATCAGCAAATTCAAATCTTTTAATGGCAAGATTAGATGACCTGTTCAGTGTTCATGGCTTAAATTTTAGCAGCTATTCCACAAATATCAGGGGTCTTCCCAGCAGTGGATTTCCCCCCTGCTTTTTAAACATAATGGAGGTTTTCCCATTCTAGGATTTTAATTTCTGTGAATGTGCATACATTTGGAAATGTGTTTGTTGTGCCACAGCAACACTGACAGCATCACTTGGAAATGTTGTGGCCCCTGTTTGTGGTTTTAAAACACCTGGTAGTTGTTTGCAATAAAGACTCCACTTTTTAATTGCACTATAATTAATACAAAACAAATCAACAGGAAGTGCTACTTCACACAGTGTGTTAACAGTTAGTTCAAGTTTAAAAACAGTAAAAAAACAAACCCATCAGTGAGTTTAATAAAGATTATTTTATGAATGGGGTTTTTCTTTGTGGCTGCTGAAGTAATCAAATCTCACATTATGGCTTCAGGACAGTTTTCCACCCACCATCCCTGTGTGATAGTTTTTATATATTCTGACCCATTTTTCTTCTTTCTGAAAACAAGAGAAATAAAATGTTTGAGAAGTCCTAAAGAGGATAACAAATTGAATTGACCACTTACTGTTCCTGGCACTCAAATTTTATGGTCCTTACCTCCCTAGTGATGGAGTGGGCAATTCACCAGCACTGCGTGAGAGTTGCAGCTGATGAAATTTGGTAAAGTTCTTTCAAATCAGAGCCACTACACTGATTTCCATCACATGAGGGCTTGTCCCCCGTTGCTATGTTACATTTGTAGCTAATGCTAATTGAATGTGGTGCTTACAGATCCTCAGAGAAAAGTGGGAATTGTTACTGGGTGAATCCCACTGAGCCAGGCTTCAGTTTCTGGATTTCAGTGCGGGATGCTCCCGGAGAAAACACGAGATCTTCTTTATGCTGTCAAACAACACCAGAAAAATAACTCTGCTGCAGCCTCCAAACAGATCTGAGACTTCAGCACTGCTTGAAGAAGAACAGCAAGTGATTTTCATAAGGGAGTTCTGGTTGCAGCTCTTTATTTTCTTCATGGCAGGACTGTTGGTCCAACAAAGTGCCTGTGTGTGGTTGTCCCTTTTGAATGTAGAGTTTCTCATGTTTCATTCTTGCATAACTTGTTCTGTTGGATTCTCAGGTGAGGTGAGGAGATGGCAGAGGGAGGGATCTCCAAGGGATGCTTCTGTGCCTCAGCAGTCCTTGTGGAAGCAGCTGAGTTTGTTAACTTACATACAATTCCTAGTCCTTAGAGCTGAAATTTAGGTGAGAAGAATCCTGTCCTCAGTCACTGGACTCAGCTGCCTTTTTTCCAGGGAGCAGAAATCCAGGGGAGCAGCTCATGCACACATCAAGCTTCAAAATATTGCTCGGGCTGTGCAGAGAAGTAACATAGTTCTTTATTGCAAAGATCATCTCTAGTTCAGAGAACAGACTGCAGGTGACCCGTGCACACTGTGGGTGGCTGGTTCTGCTAATCACTGTTTTTAGATGGAGCTTTTTGGTGGAGATGGGAGGAAGGACAGTGCTGAGAAGGGAAGTAGCACAGGTAGAGTAATTGGTCTTGTGGATCTGGGAATAGAAGAATAATTTTTCCTGATGAAGACAGGGTTGATTTTTTTTCTTGGCTGAAAGTGTGTGCATAATTTGCAATGTAGCCAATGAGTAAAAGCAGGGATAACACCAATTTTAATGTCTATATTGGATTACCTCTATGACTTTGCTCATTCTGGAGGACTAGGATTATCTTTGGCTGCTTCACAGTGATTATTTATTAATTAGTTTATTAAGGAGACTTATTTTCAGGTTAAATGATAGTGAATATATTATCTTATTTTCATAGGTGTGCATATATTTTCCTGAGAAAGACTGACAGTGGGTTTTTCCAAGACAATCAAAGGTTTGATTTGTTACAAGAAACAGACATCCAGAAACCACCAGGAATTGTGCTGATTTAGTGTATGTCTGGTTTCTTCTCCAAAAAAACTCCACATTCTGGAGATCAGTGTAGGTTCACTGCTGTGCATTCAGACAACACTGGAAAAAACCAAAGGAACTGAAACAAGGGTGTCTGAAGGATTCCTTCCCACTTGGGGCATTGCAGGTCTTAGGTGAAAATTTTCAACTTGAGAGAAAGTTATAACCAGCAGGAATAGAAGTAGTTCAGGATAGCTCTGTAGTTCTAACATAAATGCAGCATGAAAAAGTTCAGCCTAGAGTTCCAGGAGGTGGTTGAGGAGGTTTGGTCACTGCTGGCACACTTCTGTTGGGCTGCATCTTTGTCATTCCACTATCACTGCATGAGATAAAGTGCAGACATGACAACATCTTGTGTATTAATCTTGCTGAGTCCTAATTGTTCCAGCAATTGCTTCCTGTAAGGAGTTGGCCACGCTGGGTACATTAGGGAGAGCACAGTGCTAAATAGAATGAATTGAGTATTCAGATGTACTTTAGCTTGTACTTTACTTGCAAAAAGTGGAGAAAATCTTGTCTGCCTGTCTTGAAAGTAAAGGGGATAATGTCTGGAGGAACAGTTCCAATGCTTGACAATTAATAATAGCACTTTGAAGAGAAGCTTTTAGCAGAAGGCGAGCACATAGGTTACAGATTAGTACAGAGAACAATGTAATTTTTGTGCTAATATGTTGAGATCAAATAACTCATTAATAGGAGAATAATTTATAAGGATGATGCAAGTAGGAGAATAAAGTTCTTCTAAATATTAATCTACTGCATATATTATTTATTGTTGTAATAAAAGGTTGAGGAGTAGACAAGGGAGACTGAAATGCCTTGCAGTTTCTAGTAGAGTTCACAAAGTGCTTTTTTAAAGGAAATTTCCTTTAAATGAAGAATGCTGGCGTGACCTTTTGGTGAGGTAGTGGTAATAACTTGTAAAGTTTCTAAATGCATCTCTGTGCAGTAATGTGAGAGGGAAACTTCTGAAGCAAGGTTCTCTTGTCAATGCCAGCTCTCTCAGCCTTTCCTCCCAGCAGAGCTGCTCCATCCCTCTCATCACCCTGGTCCTTCCTCTGCACTCACTCCTACAGCACCACGTCCTTCCTGTGCTGTGGATCACACTTGGGAAGAGAAATTTCCTGAGTTTTGGCACCTCTTAGAGAGTGTTACGACCCTCCCACCTCAAATCTCACATGCCAAAGGTTGTCTTTTTAAAGACCTATTACATTTTGTGGTTATAGCCTTAGGAGCTGTGTTGCAGTGTGCCCAAAATTTAAAAATTACAATGGGAAAAGCAGCTCAGGGAAGAGTCAGGGTGCAGAAAAAAAAAAAAAAGAAACAGCTGCTGTTACAGGTACAATGTGTTACTACCTACAGCCTCCCTTTTATCCACTGAATAATTTTATATTTAACAGCAACTTGTGAAACAGTCTAATGATGTGTTAATAAACTGGAGTGGGACACATTTTAATTGTCAGTTTTTTCAAAGGTTTTTTATCTGCTGGCCTACTTCTTCAGGAGTGTGAGTAGATGATTAGGTGATGTATTCTATTTTTGAATACTCTTTTTGTAGTACAAAGCCTGGCGTGCTTCTGTCATTCAAAAACCTGACATGACTCTGAATCCCCTCCTGTGATAATTCTGATTGATCACTGAGGCTTTTAAGGCACTAACACCACCTGTAGAAGAATTCTTAGCATGTCACAGAAATGTGTCTTGCTTATTTTGGAGAAGTGGAGTTCACACATGTTCACAAAGATTTTTAAAACAGCTCCTTGTGAATTTTTGCAATGACTGTAAATCAGACTAGGTGTAATGGAAATTCAGCCTTCTTTATATTTTGTGAAAGCTTTTTCACCTGTTTCTTGTTCTTGTGTGATATCCTGGCACCTGTTGATGTTTGAAAGATTATTGCCATATTTCAGAGCATAGTATTGGGTAGAAAATGGCTTTACTGATGTTTTTCCTGGAGTTAGTCAGAGATGCTGTTCCTGTCATTAGATAATCTTCATATATTGCTGTTGCTGTGCATGTAGGAATGTGTTGTGCTTAACATAAATAAAATGTTGCTTGCCTTTAGTTTTTAGCTGTGGTAAACCAGATGTTTTGGAGCTCTGGTTTAGTGCTTTGCACTGCTGTTGTGTAGCTGTAAATCTCACTGGAATTCTGTCCCCCAGCGTTCCACTTTTCCTCGTGCCCAAGTGAGCAGTAAAAAAGCCTTTGCCCTGCACAGAAACCTGTAAGTTCTGCCCCTGCTTCCAACTTCAGTGTCTTCATCTCTATTGGACTTAGGTAGAAAATGCAGCATTACTTCCTGAAATGGCCATCAGAGCTTCCTAATGAGACACTTGGATTTTTTTCCTCCTTTGACAGAATTAAATGTTACCTATTAACCATAATGCTTAAATTGATGAAGTGTAAAACTAGTGAAATGGGTTACAGGGAAAGGAAGTGAAAATATTATGAACCATATTGCCCTAATTTATGTCTTCTTAGAAAATCCATCTAATGAAATTAAGTATTTGGAATAATTCAGAGTATGATATTCAACAAGAAGTACAGCAGTAATGGTAGGATGATCTTGCTTTTAATATAGTAAGGAAGATACAACTCCTTTTCTGGGGAGGAACATCAGTTCCTGGTGTGTTGAGATCCAGGTGCATCATCAAGGCCAGGTTTTCTTCTCCTGTGGACCTGCACTATTCTGTTTAATTGAGTAGCTGTGACAGCAGCTTCTGTGCTTTTTGTGACCTTAAATAGAGGCAAATGAGGTGCCAGCTCTTCGTGTGAGTTCTTAATCCCAGTTTCCTGATCCTTCTCCTTTCCTCCTTATCTGGCTGCAGCTCCTCTCTCATAAATGATTGTCTCCATCCACTCTTAAGCTCCCCCTCCCATAAAGCTGTTTTTACATCTTGACTCCCAGACTGAACCTCCCAAGTCCTCCATTATTAAACAGCTCTCACAAATTCTTCTCTTCTGCTTCTTGTGATACAAGACTTCATGTCAGAGTCAATCCCTTTTTTCTCTGCTCTGACTCTTCTGTTTTATGCATTCAAGACTCAGCAGCTTGCTGGGTGCCTTGATGGAAAGATGAACCTCTTGCTGTCACTGCCACTGCTCTGTGTAATTTCAGTTCAAAGCAGTAATTAAAGAAATAGTCCATTTTCCAGGACGGTGTTCATAGGAATGTGTATGCACATTTTAGTTCCTTCTGGAGGCTGCAGGAGGGGTGATAGCATAGAGGGATTTTTGTATAAAGGGATCATCCTGGACAAATGTAAAATCTCATTTTTTAATTTTAAGTAGTTTTGGGCTTGGGATTTTTGGTTTGTGGCTTTTTTTTGGTCTGTTTGTTTGCTTGATTCTTTTGGGGTTTTTTTTTGGGGTGGGGAGCTGTTGTTGGTTTTTTTTAGTATTAGCAAGAAAACCAGATCTGTGATATGAAGACCAAATCCTACTCCCAGTTTCAAAACTCAGCAAACTGTTCAGATACAAGTTTGTAATGATTATTAAACGTGGTCAAAACACAGTATTTCCCTACAGCTGAAATTTTGGAAGTGATTCAACCCATCCATCCCTCACATCCCAAAAATCACCCCAAAGCATGCAGACATGTAGAAATGTGGCCTGAACATTTAAAAATCTGGCAGAGCTGCAAAGTGATTAAAGGGAGTGAGAAGTGTCAGCCAACCTTATCCATAGGTGGTGCTTCCTACCCTGGCTTTGAGTACAGAAAATGTAAATAGGTAATTTATTTAAAGGGAATGATTTAGCAATGTTACTATAGCAATGATAGCTACATCATAAATAAACTGCTCAAAAGTTTTGGTGAAATTTTAGGCCTTGAGATCAAAGATGTAAGGGGTAAGTGGAAGAGTGGATTTTGTGCAGATTATGTACTCACTGAGGTACTCTGGGACTGTTGGCTTAGTCAATATAAAATGTGCTTTGTCTGATGACTCCTGTGAGACAGAGCATGAGGGTGATTGATACCAAGAGTTCTCTTGACTCTTGTTAATGGGGGAGAGAAGAATTGAAACTACACTGGTGTTTGGCTTCTTATCTTCCTCATGATAATCATGGTGTGCTTAATGGCTGTACATGTCTGAAGCATTTCCTTTAGGAAAATGAGTTTGGGATGTGGTTTTGGAATTTAGGGGGAGGAAGATTTGTAAACACAACTAATATTACTCTTCTTGGGCCCTTGGTAGAGAATTCAAGACATGCAGATGCCAAGTCAGGGAGTGGAAATGTCATCCTTCAAAGACACATGAAACTCAAGGACTGTGATAAAAGTGTTGTGCACTTTGAGGTACTTGAGTTAAAAGAAAGCTTGTAGTTCATGGAATTATATCCATGAGTCTTTTAATATACTCAGGTTGTTCTTTATTTCCTATGGAGCATTGTAGAATTCGTTTCCCTGGAGGAGACTGAAGTAAGGCTGGAAAAATCCTACCTGATCTTTAATAATCCTTCACACGCATGGTAATGCTGCAGAATTGTACTATCATTGGATAATTTACTCTTAAATCCTTTCATCTCTGTGCTCCCACCTTAAAAAAATCCTTCAGTGTTCTGGGGAGCCTGGGATTGCACACTTGAAATACCTTGGACTTGTTACCAGTTCAGGCTCACCTGCTTACACTGATTTATTGTGATTTTCTTTTTTTTTTCTGAGGGCAAGACTGAAAAATACATTTCTCCCGTTTTACTTAATAGATTCAGGAAGTAATTTGCAGATCAGGAAACAATGGATCTCATATGATAAAAGCACTGCCTAGGTAATTCATAAGGAAGATAAACTTGTATTGTTAAGCTTGCACATTTTACTCTTATTTGTAGGCCATGTATTGCTCTCCTGTGCTTTCCACCATTAAGCAGTAACATTATTGCATTAGTGAAAAAGCACGGGTGCTTTGACTGGCTTTCAGAGCCACACACAAAATCAGATAATGCATTTTACTGAATTATGAAGAACTGTGTTATTTGTTTATAACTGCTCACTTAGTTATTGCTCTCAGGGCTCTGTGTTACAATTTAATCACTTCCCTGCATCTCTGCATCTCTCCCAGGCTGGTGGGAGCAGCGAGGGTACAGAGCAGAGTGACTGGCAGCTAAGTGTTTCCATCAGTCAGGATACTGATTTATTTCTGTGAGGAGGAGTGTAAAGGAAATGAGAATGGCTGTTTTTTGTAAGTGATGTGCTGAATAGTCATCAGTTAAACACTGGAGGTCACACATAAACACTGAAATCTTGAGAAAGGAAAAAAAACAAACAACTGGAGTGTGTCTTGTCACCCTCTCACTGCATACAGGCTTTGGGAAGTGTGTGATGCTCAGCATGTCCTGAAAAGGCAGCACAAAGAATGAGTCTGGAATCCTTTCACTTACAGGGTTTTCCTCTCAAAAGAAGGGATATGAAGCATTAAAAGGCAGGATGTTAGGAGTTCTTTTTTTTTCAGGTTGCTGTACATATTTGTGAAGTAACTGTATTCAGGATTCTGGCATTGCAGAATGTTTAAGGTGGACCCAGAGAATTGGAATAGGGCAGGTGATGTAAAAATCTGTGCAAATGGATCACTTTTGGAGTTAAAAATATAATTTACCTTTAGCAAAAATAGGAGTAAAAACATTGGTGGAATATTTTATCTGTGCTTTAAAAATATTCATAGGTATGCCTGAGATAGGAACAGATACATTAAAGTTTTCATTGCCTACTTTGAGGCAATAGAAATAATGTAATTTTATGTCCTCCTTGAAGTGCTGGTTTTAATCTGGAAAAAATAATTCTTTTTACATAGTCAAAGCAATAAATATTCTATAGCAAACCTGACAGCATTAGATGATGTTTACAGGAGATAGAAAATTCAACTTAAGTTTTTTGCTAATGGTGTACAATTCCTTCTGTACTCCATCTGAACCCATACAGATATAAAATCCAGAGGAAACCAGCAGACAGTTTTGAAAGAAATTAGGTCCTTCTAAGATTTTAAACCTCTAGAGCCCACTGAAAATCTGTTCTCAACAATTACTGCTTTTGTAGCAAGGAAGATACCTTAGCTCTCAGGAGACTGCTTTAGTGGGGTATTCCCTAGAAAGCCCCCTGTAGCCTAGCCTACATTTCATCTTCTTTTTCTAACCTAAATCCTGAGGTTGTCAGACACTTTCATAAAATGCATGCACTAAAATTTGATGAAAAAATGTGGCTACTTAGAGAAAGAACTACTTTAGGAGAAGCTTTTAGTGCTGACAATAGAGAAACTTTTTACTATCTCATGAAAAACTGAAACTCTTGACTGCAGGGAGAGAGAGGGGGACTTGCCTCTTGGTCAGAGGAGGAATCTCTGGGTTTGCTGCTAAATGCACTCAGGGGAAGTGAAGGTATCTGCAGTATAAAATAATCAAATATAAAAGCAGCCCTTGCTATTGCAGAGACTGGATGGCAAAGAAGAAGCCCCACTTTCTGATTACACTGATTTCTGGATGGTTTATGCGTCCAGATGAATTGATATTTCTTTTGATGGTGCCCATTAAGACACAGATTTGGAGGCCTATTTTGTCTCTTTCACAGGGAAAGTGTATGATATGTTGATAGATGTATGATCATGATAGTTTTGGAAGATGAAGGAGAGGAGAAAATGTGCTGTGGGCAGAATATAGCTACTTCAGCAGTTCTTTTCCCTCCTGTCTTTTATTCCTGAGCTAACAGTCCATTCAGCCTGAATACAGATCTATTCTTAATGTGTTCAACTGCATTATTTAGCCCACCACTGCAAGCCAAATTGTTATCCGTGGAGATGGAATTGCTAAGTTGATTTAATGGGGCTTTGTTAATCTGGAATTTCATTTATATCTTGTCTGAGATGTGTCCGTGGTCGCTTCTTTGTGTTTAGGACAGTGTGGTTTTGGCCAAAAGGCACAAATTTACACTAAAAGCAGCTCTTTAGCTCCTGGATACCTGCAGGAAGGCTGTCCAGGAGACTCTTGCCTTGTGAGGAGCATTTAAAACTTGCTATTAAGTGCTGTAGTGCCTCTGTTTGCAGCACATCGATCCCTTGGAAGTGGAGCCCTGAAGGAGCAGAACTCTGTTGTGCTCCGTGGCTGTGAGTAATTCCTGAGAAACACAGAAAAGAAAACCTGAGTGGTTTATTCATAACCTGCTCAAGTGCTGCATTCCTGACTCCTGCACGGTTGGAATGGGAACCACCAGCTGAAAACACAACCAGCCACTGGCTCTGAAAAGATCTGCAGTGGTTGAAAACACTGAGAGAGAGAGATATCAGATAGTCCCCTGGAAAGATATGGAGAAGGATTACATGAAAGAGGGAATTTGCAAGCCTGGAATGTGTTTTTCCCCACAGTATCCATTTCCACTTTCTGTGAAATGGCTTTCAATATTTAGGTTATTTCACATTTTGTTATAATCTCTTGGATGGAGATCAGATATGAGGTTTACAGTCTGAAAACAGGTTGAAATGGTTCTTGATGGTGTCAGGAATATTTGCAAGGTTTTAGCAGCTGATATGGGGCAGATGAGTGGATAATACAAATAATAACATTTATTATCTCTATTGCTATCCTGTTCCCCAGAACTGTGGAGGTGGATAGGAGCCCTCCTTGCCTTCATTTTCCCCCATGGTGTTAGGCCCTGTATCAAACAGGAAAAAATCCCAAATTATGCTTCAGAATGCTTGATAGTGGAGACACTTGCAGTTTTCTGATTAGGAAATAGCAGAATGATGTGACTCTGGTTATGAGCTAGTCACTGGTGTGACTGGTCAAATATCAACATCTTTTACCCCTTTCTCTCTCATTCATTAAATCACGCAACAAATGACATATTCAAAATGAAATTTTAACAACAAATAATTGGCTTTGGAGGAGTCTCTGAGGCCCAGGTTTGGGAGGACACTTGGACCTGCCCCTTTTTTGGCAGCAGTGTGTGGTGATACAGATAGAAATGGAGTGAGTACAAGTTATTAGTGGTTTAAGAATATTATGTGTGATAAAATTACAACCTCTCAGCTGTCCCACCTTCCTCTTTCCAGGCTGTTTTTCCTGAGGCCTGATCTGATGCAAGAGCAAATAAACTTTTGTCACTGAGCAAAGTAACCCTCTCACCTGAATTGAGTGGGACTTACATGGGCACTTAGACTTTCTGTAACAGATTTTTTACAGCATCAGGCTTCTGTTTGCAGGATTTGGTAATGCATTTCTTAATTTCTGTTGCCTGTGAAAAAATGTTGAACATTTAAAGCTTTCTGCTCTCTAACAGCTTTCTAGTTTCTCTTTGCTTCTCCATAAAGTCTGTTCTTTCCCAAATTATTCTGTCTCCTCAGAGCAATCTTCAGCTAAAAGTGAGGACAGGTTTGCACCATGAGCAGTGCAGTGTCTTGAAGCTGAGATTTGTGTTAGGGAAAATACAATGTGATGCTTTGGACAAAAGGTAGTTTGCACAGATTGCCATGTTTATGCCTAATTAATGTGTTTTTTTTCCTGTTAGTTTCAAAGGTTTTATTTCTAGTCAGGAGTTAAATGGACCCATTCAGTGTTTATATTTATGCAAATGATCGTTGTGTCACTCAGGTTGCAACATTAAAGAAAAAAGCCAGATATTTTACATGCCTTTGAGTATTGAAGTGATTGCAATTACCTACATAAAAGGAGTTGCTTTATTAATTAATTAACTTGGAGAAAAATGTCTAGTGACCCTCTGAAGGAATATCAATAACTGAAACATTAATTATGTAAATAAGATCTGCCTTTACTGCTCATTATTCATTGTTTAACATGAAAATTGCCTTTTAAAATAATGCTTCATTCATATATTTCAATAAATGTGTAGTCTGCTTAGCTTGTCACTTGGATCTAGATTTTGAGTCAAAAACTGTAGTGACAGCAATACAGACCTTGGGACATTTCCTTTGAGCCTCCAACACCCAGTTCCTGATTGATGGGCTGGCATTTTTTTAGGGACAGGCTCTCTGAGGCAGCAAATGCCGTTTGGAAATGAGTTCTTGCAAAATTCTTGTCTGGAGAAAGAGTGAATGGCTGCATTTCATGGGTGAGGAAGGAGAGGAAAGAAGCAGCAAGATACTTGCAGAGCTTTTGTGACTTTCCCATGGTTTCAGGAGGGAGGCTGCAGGACTAGCCCAGCTCCAAGTGCTGTTGAGTTGTGGAATTGAATTTTTCACTGAGTCAGAGGCAGCAGTACCAAGGCAAACAAATACCACAAGGAATACAACGTTAGCCCATGTGGTTGGTGACTGTGATCTTGTGCACTCAGTAAACTTGCTGGTCCCTTTTACATTTGGAGGATGTGACTGAATGCCTCCTGGCAAGTGCTGCAGGTGATTTTGTACAGGTTATTACAGAATCCTTTCCTTGTAAAGAGGAAGAGCTCTGCCTTGTTGTTTTCTAAAGTTTCACTGAGCATGTTAGCCAATTCTGATGAAGGATTCCTGGAGGTTTTTATTCCTTTTCACATCCCTAAAGACAACACACAAAGGTTTCCAGGGTTACTTTTTGCTCAGGTAGCTGTGAGTGCACCTGTAAGAGGAGAGAGAGGAAGAGCTGTGTTTTATTCTCATAATCTCAAAGGCTGTGCTGCACATAATCTTGAGTGTGCAGACAAAAAATAGTAGCTGTGCAGTTGCAGAAAATCCTTTACTCTCCACTCCCTGAAGAGCACCTGCTTATGAGCATAAGACTTTCAGATTCCCTTTTTTTTAATGCCTCAGAACTCGCTTTGCCCATAGCAGGAAGGGCTGATGAAGAAATATGTGTGTCCCCCTCCCTTTCCCTTGTAGCGTGATGGATTGTGGAAGTCCTGATTGAAAATTCTAATCACAGCCTTGCAGTCCTTCAGATCACAACCCCTGACAGTTGATTCACTCCTTTTCATGCCTGCTGCCTCTGACTGCTCCTGGTGCCTCGTCTGCATGAGTCTATCATTAGCACACAAAGCATGATGGATTGGCCAGGGTACCTCTGTCCTCAGAACCTGGGAAATGCTTCTCTTTCAGAATCAAAGAACCTGGGTGTGACATCGTCATGAATGAGAGAAGAAAGTAATACAGTGTTGGAGGAGCCTGTTTGCTGCCACTGTTTAGAGGGAAAATGATGCATTATGGGGACTGTAAGTACCTGGCCTGTTTGTTTGGGGGTTGGCTCCTCACTGGGAACGATGCAGAAAATCACGGGTGTGGAGCAGTGCATGAGTTGAGTGCACAACTGTTTGGAAATCAGGGCTGTAAACACTTCAAAATTCTACTTCAGCCTGTTAATGAAATCATCTAAGTTTCAGTGAGATCTGATGCCCAAGATGATTACAAATGATCATTATTTTGTTACTGACGGGGCTCGGTTCACTTTGGTGGATTCTCTTCTACAGACCCCTTCAAGAGGAAACTTTTGCAAATGTTTGCATCTTGCAAATGCTTTTATTCATCTGTGTGACTTGGCATTTAATGTTTCAGTGAACAAGACAGTTAAGTTTTGGCTCCAGTGAAAGATTGATAGGAACAATTTTCGAATGTGGTATCACAACAAAGTGAAAATATGTCATGTTCAAATCCTGAGCTCTGATGCATCATGTGGTCTTGTAATAAACGAAATAGCACTACCAACCTGACAGATGTGCAAGAAAACGGTTTTAAATTTATGATGATTAATTTTCAAGATGAACTGCAATGAAAAAAATTGTTAGTAGATACTTAAAGAAGGTAAGGGGAACCAGCTTTCTGAAATGAGAACAGGCAGGTAATGATAAAGCTGCCTTCACTTCTGTGTTTTGCTTTCTGAAATTTTAGCAGTGGGAAAATTCATATTCTGGCTGCTGCAGCTGGCATTAACAGCTACTCAGGCAAGTGTGACATCCTATGGAAATTGCACTTCTTGGATTTGTGCTACTGTTTCGTGCTGGTTGTCTTGGAAGTAGGAGTAACTCAAAGCAGGGTTTCAGTAATTCAAAGCTGAAGGGTTTCCACCTGGTGATTCTTTCAGAGCCATCAAAATAAAAAGGCACTGAACTTCTTGAGAAGTAGCTTGATACTACCTTGAAAGAAAACCACGTTTCTGAAACTCAGCATGTTCGTTCATTTTGAGGATTTGCCACTTGAGCAATGACTTTATTTTGCAGGAGGGCAGTTAAATGTAAAGCATATTGTTTGGTAATAAACTGATTTAGTTAAACATTTTTAGGTAATTTCAGGCTAAAAACAGCCCCTGATAGCCTTTAGTGAAATCTACTCCTGCCAAATGCAAGAAGATAAATTACTGCCCATCCCTAGCAGCAAACTCCATTATTTCAAGGAACTGTGTCCCAGTGAGGCCAAAACTGAGCCTTCCAGTTGGAAATGGAGAAAAACAGCCTCAGAAGGGATGTGGGTTGTACTTTTTTCAGAACAGGAGTTCAGCAGGGGGGAAAAAATCCTGTGTCAGTGTCATGTTATTTTGAAACAAACAAAATGCCTTTAAATGGAGATGTTTTGTTTGTCATTGGCACTATAAGCTTTTATATGGGAATGTTTTAGGTTGACATGTTGCATGGGAAACCCCAGCAATTGTCTGCCAGCTGTTAATTTCAGACACCCTGAGAACAGCTGGTCTATAGCATCTCCTCATATCTGATCTTCCTCATCTTCAACAGTGTTTCCTCTTCTCTGTTAAACACACTTGATGGTTCTAGATTTTTCCCTTATTATTTGAGGGAAATTATAATTATTATAATTATTTGGGAGAGTAGTTGTGGATCTCAAGGCAGTATTTTATCTGTGGATTGCAATTTTAAGTTCACTTAATATAAAGTAAAAATTCTAGAAGCCATTTTGGCTGTCTGAAGATAGATCTGAATGCATCTCTCCATTTTTTTCCTGCAGAAATACTTGTCAGAACAAGGTCTCTGCTGGTCCCTATCAGGCCCCTGTCTTCCTGTGCCCAGAGGAAAGAAAAACCAAAATGTCTGAAGAGCTTAAGGATCCAAATATAAAATTAGTATAATAAGTATAAAACTGTCAAAACAGATGAGATGTATCAGGAAATGTACAGTATATCGTGTTTGCTGCCTTTAGTGCACTTTGTAATGGCTTTCCTACAAGTTGCTTTGGTCCTGTCTTTATTATCAGGAATTGGTTTTATGCACTAAAGTCTTCAAAGAATAGCCAAGATCATGCTGAAATTTAATGTCTTTGCCTCCTACTAATGCTAGTAGTATCTGTGCTGGAGGGAAAAACTTTATTTAGCAAATGCTTGTGAATGCTCTGTCCCTGCTCTGGAATTGCCAGTAATCCATTGAAAATTCACTTCTACCAAAACCAGAATTTTTCCCAATCCTACTTTGTTTTTGAAATGAGAATACTCTGTGAGACATCCATGATCAGCACTGATCAGTTGTGCTGTGGCATTTTTACAGCTGGGTAGAATTCAAAGTTTCCTAAGCACAAATATTGGCAAACATCGGAGTGTCATGCCAGTGTGTTCTGAGGTCTGTTAGCACCTGGCATGAAGTGACCTGAGGAGTGTATTAGTTGCTTCCAGTGACAATTGAATTGTCTCTTTTTGTGCAGTTTCTGACAAGTTTAGCTCTCCAATAACCCGTGGTTATGTGCCCTCTGAGTTGATGAAGCTTCCTAAGTTTTGGAGGTTAATTCAGGGAGCATTTGAGTTGCCATTGAAGAAGTTCCATTTTTGACGGGCTGTGTTTTATTTTAAAGGGTGTAAAGCTTCATTATTGTGTAAGGATTTATATTGTCTGTAGTTACACACAAGATCTAATGGTCTAAAGGCAGGAGAAAAGTAGTTTTATTTTTTAAAATATTATATTTTTCAGTTCTGTATTTTGTCGGTGTTAACTTCGATTTTTTCATCTGTTTAATTCAGTGAATTTCATTTTTCATTTCATTACATCAGAAAAGATTTCATGAAATGACTATAAAGGCATATCCACATTGCTCTCTATTACCATGGAGAGCTGCATTTCTGGCCTTTGTAGCTGTACCCAAATGTGCTTTAATCCAGGCAGCAGGAGTGGTGCTCGTGTGCCAGCTGTGACAGCTCTGCTTCCAAGGCCACTGTCCAAGCCTGCCCTGCACTGTCAGGGCTCACTTTTCACAGCCTGCTCCTGCCTGGTTTGGGCTCTGACTTAGTTCTAATCACACAGCAGAATTCCTGTTTCCTAGGTCTGGGTGTATATTTCTCTAAGCAGTCAGAGTGCTTTGTTTTGTAATAGTTTTACATTTACTCACGTTCTTTGCTTATGAAAAAAAAGCTTTTTATTTACTAAGAAGGAAATAAGAACTAGAATATTTACTATATTATATTCATCATAAATACCATAAATATATTGTATATATTTACTATATATACAATCACTATAATGCAAGTAAGTAACTTCTTAATAGCAAATACTCATCAAACTGGGTTGATATTTGAGATTACTACTCTGAATCCTGGCAAGAGGTACCTAAATTCCATCCACCACAGTGACTAACATTTTGGCATTTACAGATGGGCCTTTGACTTTACAGTTTGTCAGATGTGACCTATGCATCCTTGGCTGTAAATACCTGGAATGTGGAGGATGAAGCTGGAATCTATCTGTGCATGCAGATGTTTGCTCTTAAATTTCACTATAAATAATTTTCATACCTCAAGATACTTCCCCATCTGTAATGTGAGTTTCAGTTGGTACAGTTATTGGATTCTATTGGAATTATTTGTTATTAGAGTATTAGAACTAATTTGAATTAAGGATTGTTTAAGAGTTTTGGACCTTATGTAAAATATTGTGATAGGTACTTTGGTGAGATAAACTAAACTGTTAGTGGAGATTTTAGTTTTCCTCTGAGACTGGAGAAATATTTTTCTCCTAAATAGTGAGTCTAGAGTATTTTATGATGGTTTGCCTATAATGAATCTTTCAGTTTGTTGATGGAGCTGCTCAAACACACCCAATAATAAAGAGTGCCAAGAAAGCTGAATTTCCATCCTGCTCTGGAGGGAGTGACCAAATCACTTTTGCAATAGGTAATTCAGTATTCTGGTTTTCTTTTTAATGTGTGTCTAGCAAATGAAGGCAGACTGATCAAGTGCACCTTGTCAGATTTCACAGGAAGTCAGGATTTTACTTCCCCACGAAAATATGGGTTTCCCTATAGCCAATTTAAGTCCAGTGCCATACTTTATTAGGTATTAAAAATGTGATCTGTAATAAAATTGAAAAGAATGTCTTGGTATGTTCATGTTTTAAGCAGTAATGGCTGTGGCTTGTCTGAAATGGCCTAGACTTCATTTTAACATCCAGTGACAAAGTGGAAAGGCTGTACAAACGTATGGTACTTTAATTAATGGGGGCAATACTGAGCTTTGAAAGTCCTCTGGAGCTTTTGTCTCTGTTGGAACATTGTGCTGTGAATCTTCCCTAATAGTTAAAGCAAATGAAGTAAAATAGCCTTTGGGCTATTTTGTTACACTGTGTTGTTGGAGGAAAAAAAAAATTAATCCTGTGCCATTTTGCATTTGCTGTCTGTGAATCAAACTGTGAAAGCTAATTTAAAAACTTTCACACTCGGCTTGAATGAGGACTGTCAGTGCTTGGAGAATGTCAAATTGAATGCAATTAGCTGGAGTTGGGCTAGCCTAGATAAACCCATCAGCCTCAAAGTGCTCAGCCTTAATGACTGCTCTGATAAACTAACACAGAGGTTACAGGAAAGAATTTAAAGGCGTTGAAGTCCTGCTGAAAACTTGCCCTGTAGAGAAGAGGTCTTTGAAACCAAAATAGTTTGTACACCAAGGGGCAGGGAGGTGGTGAGACCCTGTGGAAAGTTAAATACAGCACAGAGGTGCAGCCAGGCAGGGGAGACAAAACCACTGATGAAGCTGCTCAGGAATTGTAAATATATCAATTATTGAAGTATTTGTTTATTGTTAAGCAGCAGGTTAGCATTTGTGGTCTCTGAAGTCATTGGGTGTCAAAGGATTTGTAGAAGAGGCAGCTGGTACAGCTGTGGTGGAGTGAAATCTTGGAATGTTTCAGGGAGTGGTGGCACTGCTGCTGTTCTGGGTTGGGGAAATAATGGGGTTTTGAAGGTCATCTCTTAATTGTATCTGTTCATCAAATGCTGCATCGACCTATAATGGGGACACAGGTCCAAACTTAATGGATGAAGTGTCATACTGTGCCTGGTTCAGTGTGTTCAGGGTAACTCTCAGATGGGATGTGAGCTGACTGCAGGTGCTCAAGAAACCCGGAGTTTAGGAAAAAGACTGGAGGAGAAATAGGTGATGAACAGCTGAAGGTGTGAGAAGAGTTATCTACATCAGCTGCTAGTCTGAAGTATAATGACTCTTCCCTTGGAAGATGGGATGTTTGCCAGTCAGTGGACTGTGGCTTCTTGGATATTGTTTTTCCATGGGAACATGTCAGGAAATGTGTTTGGAGCTCATTCAGAGCATTGCTTTTTTTCTTTTCTCTCCACTCTTTCTTGGAGAAGACTCCCTGCAGAGTTTTATCTCCAGGTGCTGAGTGAGGTCTTAGCCCAAGTTATTCCCTGAGAATTGTAGTGAGTGACCCCTGATTTTCCTCATGGAGAGAGAGCCCTGATGGTAAATTGAAAAGAACTGAGTCTGTAAATTAGCATTTTACATGCCATCCCTTCTCACATGAGCAACATGAATTGTGCAGACAACAGCAGCATTTTTAGTTAATGAACCCAGCCATGAGCACTGTTCACATTTAACATATTTACAGGGGGTAGCATCCAGTCAAAAAATTCCATTAATTCTTTTTGCATGAATATTGTGTGCTTGAGTGCATGCATTTATGTGTGCATTTGTATGTATGTGTACACTATTAGTGTATGCAGTGTTAAAGCATATAGAGTAATTCAAGAAAAATCACTGAGGAGGTTTCATTAGGCATGTAAATGTATTCAGCAGAAGATTTGAAATAACTCTTTAATGGAAATAAAGGAAAAACTGTGCCATTTGACATGAGAAATCTATTTTGAACTATAGTATATGCACAGTCTGTTTTCTGCTTTCCCTTTCTTGAAATTGTTGCCTGAAATATTATGGTGGCGTGCAAAGGCTTGAAGTTTAATTTTAAATTTATTTTGCCTGAATGCTGCCAAGGTATTTTTACATAGAGAGTAAAATTACAACTTGGTAATATTTGGCACTCAATTTCTATAGAAATGGCATTAGGATACAACTTTGGGCCCATATGTAAAATAATATGAAATCACACACATGTTAATGATGATTTTAAAATATTTTCAGGACTATGTAAATGTAATTTCTGCCTTGATTTTGTTAGTTTTATGGGCAGCAGGGGAGAGAGTTTGTAACAGTCATATATATGTATATTTAAAGCTGTGAATGAATTTTTTTCAATCTGTTAATCCAAATGTTCTTTAATGGCTAAAAATAGAATCAAATTACTTCATATAAAAAATCTGGGACTTATTTACTGAGCTTCAGGCAGAATTATTCTTCCAATAATATTCTGAATTTTCTTGAAGAGAGTGCTGAAAGGTTGGTGTGCTGCTGAAGGCTGCACTTCCTCACCTGTGATTGCTGATAACCTGATTGTCCTTTCTGACTTCAGTCCTGATAAGAATGCCTGTTTGGTGAAAAAACCCAATATTGTAAAGGCTCTTACAATATGAAGTATTTGCCTTGAGGTGTTCAACATCAGTTATCAGTGTAACTTTATCTTCAACCTCTCTGTCATCATCTTGGACAGCACAGAACCTTGAGCTGGGCCTCCTTATGGGGAATGCTGCTTTCCTCAGTGTTGCACCTGCAATCAGCTGGCTCAGGGCTGAGCCTGGTACTTTGCTGTGTTCCAGACTTGGTGTCACATCTCCAGCGGGATGTAATTCATGGGGAGGACCAGAGGAAATGAGAGAAAGACTTTTTTTCTTGTTGAATGTCACATTTCCCATTATTTTCTGATGTGTTACCACTCATGCAGATCCTTGTACTCATTTAACTGCTTAAGAGTTCCCCATCTGAATAATCAAACACTTTTTTTTTTTTCCCTTCCCTGACATGTTAGCCTGGCAGTGGTTTGGTGGTTTCTTTTTCTGGAAGTGCTTCCTTTTGCAGTCTCTAACCTGACCAGCTGGGTTTTCATCCTGTTAGGGTGTGAGGTGGTCATGCACACCTGGTTACATCACAGTGGGGACCCTCTATGGATGTCTATCTGCCTGGAATTAGGATTATTTCCCAAAGGAAGTCTTTGGTTTAAAGATGCACCATGAAGTCTCTGTGTGGTTGGTTGGTTTTATTTACTAAAATAGTGCTCATTAATGCAGCATTTATGCTCTGAGCATTCACAGCTCAGGACTGTGTTTTGTCTTTCCAAGCACTTTCTGGCACCCCTTTCACACAGAGACCTGAAAGCCACAGCTAGAATTGAACATCCTGTTTTCCTTCCCTATCCTGTTTTTCCCAAGTCATGTTTGAAAGGGATTCCCTGCTGCCAGACCCAAATCCCACGTTGCTGATGTCACTTTTGCAGGAGTAGGTGCTGAAGGAATGCTGCTTTGGAGCTGAATTCTGGAAGGTGCTGCAGTGTGGTTGTTGCACACCTATGCTGCTGCTTTTTCCTGCATGGAATACTCACACTCACACACACAAAAAAAACAAGAAGTAAATGACTGTTCCAGAGCCAAGCACATCAGTAGAGAGGCTGAATTTATCATTGTCCAGGTGGAATTAAACGTTGTGTGTGCAGTCACAGAGAGTAACTTCTCTTTCCTCGTGGCACCTTTAGGTACAGACAGTCCCTGCTGGAGGATCACAGCTGGGGCTGTGTGCTGAGGGCAGCCTCTGTCTGTGGTCATTGCTTGCTGAGCAGGGCAGGAGGAGGAGGAGGAGGGATGGTCTCATGCCTTGGGGCAGCAGGACAAGGTCTCGGAGGTTGAGCTCTGTGTGCCATTGCTCCTGTGTGTGTCATGCAAGCTGTCAGCCCTGGCACTTCACTCTGGTAAAGTTACCAGGAGCTAAACCCAGAACTCATAAAGGGAAATATCACACAGCTTTAACACATTGTGGTTACCAGGCACCCCTATAATTAAACATCAGCAGTAACCAAATCTCTTTTAAAATGGTCAGAAAGACTGATAAATTTCTTGTCAAGAGTATTAGGTTTAACTCAAATTTTTTTGACATGTTTTGGGCTACTGTAACGTGCATTTCCTTGGTTGGACTACCTGAGCTAAGGGATTAAGTACCATTAATTTCAGCTCCTGTGTAGGTGCCTGTAGCTTCTGTATACCTGTGAGTTCCAAGTATAAAGGGTTTTCACAACCGTGATTTGAAATAAATCTAGAAAATTCTTCTAAGCAATGTTTGCAAAAGAAGCAATATTTTTAGAAAATTAAGTGAACTTTTTTTTGCCAGTGTGATGCCATGTCAGTAGTCTCTTGTTGGCTGGTTGGTTGGCTTTTGTTTTTTAATTTTTAATTGACTTTATTGCTAGGCACTGTTTTGTCATGTTACTATGCCCAGTGTAATATGAATCATTCTACCTATGTTTTGATAAAAATATATCTGAGAAAGAAACCCATTATGCATTTTTTTTTTTTTAAGAAACATCTCTATGCTCTTATTAAAATTAAAGAATATAATGTATCTTAGGCTTCTTAAAATCTAAGTAGGATGAAGAATTCATTGCAGATGATCCTGTGGAAAGGCTTTGCAAGAGGAGGGCAATCAAGTAGGGATAATTAGAGTTACTATTTAAATATGCAGAAAGCAAAAAGCTTATCTGGAAGAGCAGAGTGAAGTGTAAGTACAGTGTAAGACTCACGTAAGGATGATTTGCAAGCAATAAAATCACACCTCCCTGACTTTGTAAGTACAAACTAATAAGCAGTATTTAATAATGGAGACTGTAATAGTGTGGGAAATAAACCCAGTGGAATGTGATTTTACCATTAGATCTTACCTGAAGGGGATGGATTGCTTTAGCACTGACAGAGTGAGGATTACAGGTATTTGGAATGTGTGTGCAGTAAGGGATGAGAGTAATTGCTCAAGATAATCTCTGAGCAGTTCACTCAGAATAATGATAGGGAGTTGGTGGGATTTCTCTTCCCAGGTTTTACTTCTCCCTCTGAATCAGCCTGAAAGTGTGAACACCTCTGATGGGACTCTTGCTGCTCCTGTGATGTGGGAAGGTTTGCTGCAGAACAGAATTAATGTGCTGCTAAGAACAAATCCTCCTTGGCAGAGGAATGGGTCGGATGGTCTTCAAGTTCTTAATCATCCCTGATTTTGTAACTCTGTCATTATTTTCATTCATTAACTTGAGTGGGTAACACAAACATCACACGTCTTCCAAAATTTATATTATTACTGCCTGCCATTTAGTCTGTTGATCTGAAAAAAAGCCCAAACCAAAATGTTCAAGTGGTGCACAGGCAATAACTTCACTGAATGTGCATTTATCTGAACGGCTTTAATTGGGCATCATCTGCAGCCCCACCATGTACTCAGAGCCTGCCTGCTTTCACAAGCTGGGCGAGGCCAGGCCTGCCTGATGCTGGGCTTTGGGAGGCAGGGGCTGCTGGAAAGGCTGGAATTCAGGAGCTGGTTCTTCCTTGGGGCTCAGCTCCAGGGCAGTGGCTGCCAAGGGTGCCCTGCTCAAAGGAGAAAGGAGCTGGGGGCCTGACCACTGGAATTCCTTTGAGTTCCCCTGGCCCTTTCACAAGGCCATGGGTGCTTAACCCATGGTCCTGGCTACCTTCCAAGTGGAGTAATTAAATTCTGCATTCCTGAATTCCCTCTCCTTTTAATTGGATTTGGAATTCTTCACCTTTTGGCTTTAAACTCACCTGGCAAAACAACTGTTTCTCATTACAGCAAGGGCTTTATTCACATCAGGCTATATTAGCCTTGAATGTAATGTACATTGCTTTAAGTGTGCCAGGTGTTTCAGGAGAGCAGTGTACAAGGGAGAACAACATTTTACTTCTAGTTTTAATTGATTTTCTTTGCTGTACTGAAGTGCACCCATTTGATGGTTATTCCTGTTCGCTCTCTCAGTTTACAGGCCTTGTTGAGACTGTAGAATCAAAGGCAATTCATGAAAATATTTTAGATCTTTGCTGCATCCAGGAAACCTTCTGTTTGCCTCTGTGTGCAGCTTTCATCTCTTTTTGTGTAATCAGTGAAATCTAGGGCATCACTGGAAATTCAGTTTTTACTGTGTATCCAAATGTTCACCTGATCATGGAGACTGCTCAGCACTTGAGAGGAACCAGCTGGTAAACAAGGGAATCTGTGCTACAACTCCCCTAAAATATGGCTTGGTTTCTACTGTGCCAGTAACTTCTGTTCATGTACTGGAGCCTAAATAATTGATTTTTTCAGTGTGTGCCACAGCACAGCATTTTAAAGGCTGCCTTGTCAGTGAGTACTGTGATTCTGCAGAAATTTTAATTAATGGATAGGGATGTCCAAAAGGTGTAGGCAGTAACGAGAGTGAATACTTGGTTTAAATCTGGGAAGGTAATTTCTGGACAGGATAAATCTTTGATATGGATAAAATTCAGATTAGTTCACTTCATGGTTCACCTGGCCCTAGTGATACCTACACTTAGAACTTGTGAGCAGTGCTGGCTCACAATCGGAATATGTTTTTCCCTGCCTAAAATGGAATTCTATTAGTCAATTCACATTAGCCAAGTCTGAAGTCTGTGTCTGGTTGGATTTATTTGCACTGGGCTGATGACAGAGCTCTGTTTGGCTTTTTGTTTGACCTGGATATGTGTATCTTCCTTAGTGCTGTCAGTCTGCTCTTAGGCTGCTCAATGAATACTCCTGTTACTGAAAATCCAAGATCTGTAGTCCTTTATTAAATTATAGAGTACATTACTTGCTGCTTTAGTATTTACCTTTGGGCATTAGGACTCTTTTTGCTAGAGAATAACCTGGTACAGGGTTTTGTGGGAGCTTTTGAAACCTCTCTGAAAGAAAAAAAAAATCATCCAAGCACATCTGGGAATCCCTTAAAAAAAAACAAGTGGTATTAGTGAGCACATCTGCATTTTTTTTTTAAATATAGTATATTTTATGTAAATGATTGCACAAAAGTCTTTATAAGTAGGAAGGTCCCACCTGTGTTATGGACTATAAATTCACTTAGTACAGCATTCTGTCCCTTTTCTCTGTGTGAATTCCAGAGGACAGCCCCAAACTGACAGAAAGCCTTTCTGTTGTGGACTTGATTTTGTTGGTAGGCAGAGAGGGCGGGCAGAACCAGCATCCTGTCTTTCATCCTTCTGGGTGAGGATTAATCATGATCACAGCTGCAGAATAATGCAGATCTTAGCTGGGGCTGGCGAGGGGGAAGGGATGGGTATGGGGGGAGCAGAGGACATCTCTGTCTTCCCCTCCTGCCCTTTATGGAGGAGTTGGAAGGAGCAGATTCCTACCTCTTTTTTTTAACTAGTAAATCTTTCATGCATCTTGTGGTTTTTTTCCTTTAATCATAAAGAATGCACTCGATTTACTGGTAACACAGAATGTTTGCGTGGCTTCCTTGTTTCCTTGATGATACATCAGGCACTGGGTGCTGCAATTCTGCTGGTTCAAAGGCACACAGATTTACACCAGTGACTTTCACTGTGTCTCTGTAGGCAGCCCTGAAATGCCTTGCAGGTCAACTGTTTTTGAAATGGATGAAAGTGTGCTAATTCCTTCAAGGTAAATCAGAAGGATTATGACATCTAGGAAGAGGAATCTGCCAGACAGTTCTGAAGCAATATAAGCAGGACTGACCCAACAGCATCTCTAAAGCTTCCAATAAAATTGCCTGAGGAGTCTGCCAAGAAGCCAGATGCTGCTGCTGGAAAAATACCTTCTGTAGCTTGGCATTTGTCCTGTAATTGCTTCCAAGAGAGAATAAACTGTAGCATGACAGTGGAAGGTGAATGGTTCCTCACCTCATGCTGCTTGGTGATTTTTTAAAAATATTTCACATAAAAGCATTATTTTCTGATGTGTTACCACTCATGCAGATCCTTGTACTCATTTAACTGCTTAAGAGTTCCCCATCTGAATAATCAAACCCTTTTTAAATTTTTTCCACTGACATGTTAGCCTGGCAGTGGTTTGGTGGTTCTTTTTCCTGGAAGTGATTCCTTTTGTAGGGTCTCTAACCTGACCAGCTGGGTTTTCATCCTGTTAGGGTGTGAGGTGGTCATGCACACCTGGTTATGCCACAGTGGGGACCCCGTATGGATGTCTCTGTGTATGGAATTATGATACAGCAAACAACACCTGGCCCACACAGTTCCAAGGGTTAGACAGTCGTGTGGCTTTGCTTCTTCTTTTAGTATGTTTTCCAGTTGTGGGAAGAGCACTGTCTGCTATTACCCAGAAATGCTGCTGATTTTACCTCTAACCAGAAAATGCATGGAAACTTTTTAGGGAGGATGCTTCCTCTCTTTGAAAATGGTTCATACTCCTGCTGATAGAAAGCAGAGGCATTTGAGGAGCAGTGTATAACCTAATCAGATACAAATGAGATGAGAACAGATAAGTGATTCCAAGCAAAGTATTTATTTGAAATTTCTCCAGGAAAATCTAGCAGCTGTCCTCAAATACTTCTCTTTGGTGTCATGCAGGAGCCTGCCTGCTGTCCATCCCAGCAATCCTGTGGGATTGCCTTCAGGAGGGGTTTGAAAACTGAACTATTCAAATGGAATGGTCCAAAGTAATTCTGCTGCTAAAACTCATCAGAGAATCACAGAATGGCCTGGTTTGGAAGGGACTTTAAAGCTCATTGAGTTTCAACCCCTCTGCCATGGGCAGGGACACCTCTCACTATCCCAGGTGGCTCCAATCCCTGTCCAGCCTGGCCTTGGACACTTCCAGGGATGGAGCAGCCACAGCTTCTCTGGGAACCTGTGCCAGGGCATCCCCACCCTCACAGGAGAGAATTTCTTCCTAATCTCTGCCCTAAACCTACTCTCTGTCAGTTTGAAGCTGCTCCCCCTTGTCCTGTCACTAAATGTCCTTGTGAAAAGTCTTCCTTGTGGGTTCCCTTCAGGTACTGGAAAGCCACACTTAGCTCACTTGACAAATACTGATATTTGTTGGTTGTGAACATGAATGTAGAAGTAATTATTGCCTGTTTGTGTGATTTCATACAGTCCCAGAAGCCTCTTGCTTTTTTCCCTTTGCTGTGCTAGACAATGAACTTTGGTAGGAGTCAGGTGGTTGAGTTTGGGGTAATAAAGCAAAAGTCCATTTCCAGCAAGGTGAATTCCTTTGATCAGTTCTCCTAATACTTAACAGTCAAGGGAACAAGGGCTGAGTGCTGAAAAATAACAGTGAACAAAGATCCTGGCAAAGGGGCTTTTTGTTATTGTTGGCCTTTGGAGGGTTTGCTTTGCTTTGCTGTAGTGTCAGGAAGCTTCAGAGAATGGAAGGGCACAGTGTACAGGTCAACTCTTGTGGCTGAACAATTCTCTAAGGGACCTGGAACAGTTGGTGCAAAATTCACATCCTTTAAGAAGGTCAGTGTAAGGCATCTCTCCAAACTTTACTTCAGATTTCAAAGTATAGCTTAAGTTATAGTGCTGTTATTTTATTTAAAAGGAATGAGAAGGTGAGTTTCAGTTCAGTCTCACTTGAAATACTAAGAAAATGATCCAGAAATTGAACAAAAACCAGAGCTGAATCAAGATATTTCTGTGAAGGACAGGAGATGAACAAGATTCCTTCAACTTACTGTGCCAGTTCAAAACATGCTGAGCTGTCCAGGATGCGGGATGTTTAATTCCATAACCTTTTCTTCCAATTAAAAGACACAGATTCTGATTGTGAGGAATTTGCATTCCAATATGAAACCTGGTGTCTGACATTGCTTTTACCTTCTCCCTGGTGATGCTCCTGACTGCACACTTCTCCCTTTCCTCCAGTGTGATGATTGCACCACTGCACTTTAGTAATCATTTAACAGCTCTAATTACAGAATACCGTGATCCCAACTGTGTACTTTGTCCCCTTTGCCTTCTTAGTCCCTGTTTCTTTGGTGCTGAGAGGATCACAAAAGTGCTGTTCTTCCGCTTTGCAAAAATAAATTCCAAAGGCCCTGCTTGGGTAATGTACAGATCTGCATTTTCTTGTGGCTTTGGAGTTAATGACACTGAATTTTAGCCATGGAGGGGTTGGTTTGTCTGCTCTTGTTTACATCAGTCATGCTGGCATAACTTCTCTGACACTAATGCAGATACACCAGCATGAAATTGGTGTAACTCCAACTCCATTAAAATCAATGGAATTAGCCAATATGAGTCAAATGCAAGGCCATTGATTTTGTGCTGGTGTGACTTTATTGACTGGAGTGGAGGTGAGGCAGTTTCTGCTGCTGGGGCTCGGGTCACAGCCAGGCTGTGCCTGTGCTTGGAGTGGCTGTGGCTTTGGTTTCTTGTTTGTTCTTGCAAAGCATGATCAGAAATCCCTTCTCTTTTCTGCTCCAGGGTCAGCAGTGTGTGGGCATCTGGGAGTAGTGAAGTCTTGGAGTAGAGCAATTCCTATGGGAAAAGCATTAGGTAATTCAGTTTCACTGAGCAATCTCTAGTCCCATCTGAATTATTTCCTCTGTTATCTGCTATGTGGTATCAGAGGAATGATGGGGAGTTTTTAAGCCTGCTCCTTTTTGATGTGATACCCTGCTAAAGCTTACAAAAGCACTCTGAGTGGAGTTTTGAGTCAGAAAGTGCATTTAAAGGAATGAGGAGTGCTGTATCTATACCTGCAGCACACTGGGATTGTTCCTGGTTTTCAGCTCTCTGGGCTGGAGTTGCATTCCCTGGGCAGAGGAGATGTAGTTTTTCCTGAATTCAAATCCCATACCTTTAATATTTCAAAAATCCTTTAAAGCAAGTCCATGTCTTCTATTTTGCCTTTGTTGCATGAGTGCTGCCCTGTATAATAGAAAATAGAAACTGGAATATTAAAATGAAATGTTAGTAATTTGCCATTAAAAATGTTGATGAAATCAATTCATTCCTTTGAAAAGCTTCTTTTTAATCTGGTCAGCATTTTCTGTGAGTAGAAAATTCACAGCACTTCTGGTGAATAATTGGTGGAGTGGAGTGCAGCATTCACCACGACATGGAGTGATTTCCAGGAGGAATTTCAGTAATTATTCCTGCCATCGTTGGAATGCTAATAAAAATCTTACTTTAGAAATATTTTATAGGTCAGTTTTTTGCCAAGATGCTCTTCAGTGGTGAATCAGCTTCAGTGGTGCTATTTACCCCATCTGAGGAACTGGGTAACATGCCTGAAAGATGCCCTAGAGACAGAAAAATGAAGCATAGTTTAAACCACAATAACCTTAATAAAATGTGTTATTAGCCTAAGTTACATGTAGGATTTTGTTTAAAAAAGAGCTTCTTGTTTCCCGGAGATAAGAGAAGTATTTTATGAATACAGTCAACTACAGCAATTAAATACTAAGGGAAATTAAATGCTGTGGTTGGAGTACTAGGTATTTTTCTGATATTGGATGAATTAAAAAGGGTTATTTTGCAGTGTTGTTCTGGAAGACACTACAGACATAGTACAGAAAACTGCATAAAGGACATAAAACTGTTCCTTTATCATAATAGATAGAAAATCAGGACTGGAGGGAAACACATGCTCATTTTAGAGCAAACAAAACTAAATACGAGATCAGGAGGCAGCTGTGAGTCTTAAAAAGCTTTCTAATTTAGGGAGTGAGTGGGAGATGAAGGGTGCTGGGTTCCAGGGGAGGGTTTGTAGGGGAATAAATGTTTGTGTAGTATCTCAGTTTGTGCATGTCAACAGTAAAACTCCTTTCACCTTTACAGGCTGCAGAAATACCAGTAAAGAAATGGCAGGAAAAGGCAGCGCTCGGCATGGAGTGCCATAAAGGAGACTCCTTTGGCTTTTCCACTGGAAGCACTGCATTCTGCTGTTCTGGGGGCAAATGGCAAAACACAGGAGAGGGACAGACCCATGAACAATCCAACAGAGGCTGTTTTCTGTGGCAGGGCAGCCAGAATTTCAGTGCACAGTCCTGTTAAACACCATACAGAATTTGCTGTAATGAAGTGTCACCGGCAGCTCTCCTGTTTGCTTTTGTTTCCTCCTCATTTTCTCCTCTCTGTCAGTGTCTTAATCTCTCTTTTACCTCAACTTCCTCCTTTTCTAGTCCTTACTTGCAGGCCTTGTTAGCTGCAGTGTTTCAGTGGGTTTTGGATCAGTCCCTTGGGTTCCTGGTTGGAATTAGTGCAGTGCCTGCTGTGACAGATGAATCCTCTGATGTTCGCCAGCCCTGACCATTGGGGAAATGAGCTGATGAGTACAAAACAGTGTGAGCAGCACCAGAGGATTTCCTGGCCCCTCTCCCTGGAGGGTACAAAGAGCACTGGTGGCAAGGATGGGTTTTCCATTGTCTGCTTGTGTGTGGTCCCACTGCTGTTCTCTGTGTTAGGCTTCGAGGGCAGGTGCGAAGTGGATGAGTAACGTTTTCTCCCAGGACTGCAGACCCTTACACTTGAACTGGTTTTAGTTTTCCAGGATCACAGCTTTTTTCACTCCTGTTTTCGCTTACATTTTACCCTTTTAGTATGTTTGGGCTTTGCTTAACACTTGTAAAACCACGGGCATCAACATGATTATGTTGGGAGCTTTGGAGGAGAAAAAATTAATTGCAGGACTCCAGAGGCATAAAAGCAGGAGCTAAGGATGGGAGCACAGCTTTTGTTTTGTCAAACCAGTGTTTGGGAGGTACCATCCTCTTGTCAAATCCCACTTTGTGGCTGTGGAGAAGTTAAATACCTAGGGAATGCCAGGGCTTAGTTACAAATCCTTTCTGAGACTGCTTTTCTTTTATATAAGCAGATGGAAACTGGTTTCAGGGGAGGGAACTTCTTAAGTTTTGAAGTCCCAAAGAAAATTAATTAATTCATGTATTTGAAAGCCAGAGGGGAAGTATTATGATCATCTTGTCTGACCTCCTTCATAACTTGGGCCAAGGGAAGTCTCCTAATAACCCCTACATGAGCTCACTGAAGCGTGGTTGAAAAGACAAATGATTTGACAGAAATTGTTGTTTCACAGGCGTGTGGGGGAGGTGAGTGGAGCTTGGGACTAATTTCCCTGTGCATAAAGGGTCCAACCTGTGTTAATCCTAACTGCAAAGTGAATTTACAGAAATATTTCTTTGCTAAGGCTTTAGGTTTTGTGCTGGCGTAGGAGTAATAGAGAACACAGGCTTAAGAACTACTCCTGGAATTAAGAACTGGTTAATTCCAGAACGCGCTGATTGTGTTCCTGCTGTAGCCACTTAATAAGGCCACGGAAAATGTCAGGTTTTTGTTAAAACGAAGAGCTCAGAATCCTCTTTAGGAAAAGCTGAGGCATGCACATAACATTGCAATAGCTGGAGCAGTAGCAAGGCACACAAGGAGATTGTTAGAGTGGATGGATATGTGTAAGACGGTAGATTTTTTTAATTTATTTTTTTCTTTGGAAACGCAGCTAACAAAATTTTGTCTTTAGAGCAGGGAGAGAATTGTGGCAGAAGTGATCAAAGCAAATAGCATCTCATTGATAAAACACATGCTGCAGTCCTTGCCACAGTTGGGAGGCTGTGGTATTTAACAACGGTGACCTAGATTGGAGGAGACAATGAAAGCTGTTGCGGTGAGGAGCAGATTGACTGCCATTCTCATCTGGGTAATAAACGGCTGAAATATGGACAGTGCATGAAAGTTTACTAATGTGGCTTACATAAAGACCTATACTTTTGGAGGAATTGTCTCTGTAGCAAATTCAGTTTGAACTATGGCTGGTGTCTGACAGATGTTTATGTGCTCCTTTACAAAGATACCTATTACTTTATTCAAGGATCTATGAGCCTGCGAGAGTATGACCTGATTAGGTTTGAAAGTAAATCAATATGTGAACCTGTCCAAAAACAGACATGCATTTATTTTAAAAAATATTACTCAGTGGGATAGCCTCGAGGGGATATAGCTTTTCTGGAGAGTTACAGATGAGATAGCAGTCATATGTTGTTACTTTAAAATATTCAGTGCCATTCGGATGCTACTATTTCAGCTGTCCTGTTGGAAATAGCTGACAACAGGAGATGACATTCCTGATGCTTTGTAGCCACAATGGCCTTCTAAGACATTAAAACTTGCTTAACTACGGACCCCAGGGGTATTTGGTATTTATTTTTAATTTATTTTTTTAATAAGTGGACCTATTATAAATATTTCCCTTTTGTGAAGTGGCTTATGTTAGTGCTCCTTGTAGAGTTACGCAGTTAACCTTTGGGTAAATATAAATCCAAATTCTCGAAATATAAACTGTCAATCCAGCTGTGACTCGAGAGATGCTTTAAGTAAGTGCCATTGAGCTGTAAAGGCTGATGCATCCCTACTGTGCTGTAAAACTAAATATTATTAAATTGGGTTGCAGGCAGGGGGAGGGGAAGGAGATGGGGGTTGTGAGGGACATCTGTTCTGCTCAGAGCTCCTCTCCCTGCTCGTGGGGGGATTTGAAGCGTGAGTGAGGAGGGTGAGGGCGTTCCCCCCAGCACTGCTCCAGCAGCTGTGCTTGGGGAGAGGCAGCTCCCTGTCCATGGGCCTGGCCAGAGAGCTCCTGGAAACCTCACCAAGGGGCTGTTCCCTCCCTGACCAGCCTTCATTTGCTTTGGCCTTCCCTTCTCTTTCCTCAGCTGAGAAGCTTCATCGAGATGCTGTTGGTTTATTTAGGTCTGTTACACCAAGCAGGTGTGTTCAGCAAGCACTGCAACTTTCAATTTGTGCCTTGCTTTATTTTTTTTTGCCTCCTTTTTTTTTTTTTTTGCCATGCGGTGCTTATTCAGATTCCACAGAGGGGGGAACAGGGAATTTTGTATTTCAAAATCAGTTCAGCAGATTTTGAAAAGCTATCTTTGAATATTCTATAATACACAGACAGATTTGAAGAGCTTATTAAAGAAAGCCCCTGACACACTTCAGCAATATTAAATCACTTCAGACGGTGCATGGCAGTGTAATGTTACTGAAGCATTTTAAAATGTTAAAAGAGCCTGGATTTGAAAGTACTGGTGGCTTCACAGCCCTTACTGTGAAAAGTGATTTCAAGTGTCAAAATTATTCCAGTGTTTGCAGTCTGTTACTTTCTTAAATGACAAAGAAGGGACATTAGTAAATAACTCTAACTGCAGTTAATCTCTGGCCATCTAACCAGCTGATATGCTGGGTTAATATCTTTATTAAATGCTTATTTAATAAGCGGGCAGCTGTTCCAACAGGCCAGATGGACTTCTCTGTAATTGTGCTAATAATGAGAACTTTCTCACAAAAAGAAAGGGCAGTAAGAAGATGCATTTGGTTGGGGAACATCCTGACAAATGGCTTCAGGGACAGTCTGGTCCTCTGCCCTCGACAGACTGGCTGGAGTAAGTGGTTCATCCCTCAAAGCAGGAAGGAGCAGCAGTGAGAATTGGAGCAATGGGTTCTTTTTGGCTTAGATGTTTATTCTTTGTGTGTTCTTTGCCTCCAGAGCCCTGACATCCCCAGTCCTGCCTCCCTCATCGTGCTCCAGCACATTCCTGCTGTGGGTTCACACCTGGTGCATTTTTGTCCCCAGCAAATACACAGCTTTCTCCCTAAATGTTTTCTCTCTAGATGTTATCTTTTTGCACCTATCCCATTTATATTTCATGGGTTTAGTTAACTGTTTTCAGAAATCTTTGCAAGAAAGATTACTAGATGGGTGTTAAAATTACAGCTTTGTTTGTGTGGAGACAGAGTCTTTTATACTGGAAACATTCTCATAAGCAAGAGGAGTGGCAAAGTATGATGTTCTCAGCATGAGCAATGAATACATTCTTCATTTGTCTTTGTTCAAGTAGGAGAATGAAAGCACTGAAAGAGAATTGGAGGAGTAAAAATCTCTACTTACTCTCTGGCAATATGGAATTGGTGCATTTAAAAATTGAGTCCTTGCAGGTTTTTTTGCTTTTGGTGGCACTTCCAGCTACTTCCTGCATTGTGGTCTCTGTCCTCCAGCTGCTGGTCCAGAAGTGCTGGTCTTCTCTATCCCCTGAGCAGTGTCTCTAGGCTGTGAAGGCACCTTGGATATGCCAAAACACCTCTAATACAGATGTTTGAGGTAGTCACAGATAATTATGCTTAAGCATCTAAAATCGTGGACAACTGGCTCAGTAGATGGAGAACTTCATGTGTTCCTCCCTTGCAATGGTTTGGCTTTTTTATTCTCCTTTCATGTTTTAAACCCAGAAAATGACTGTTCCTTTTTGTTTCCTTCCCTAACAGCACTGGAAAGGAGTGAATGAGATGAACTGTTTGGGTTATAGTGTCTGAAAGGCTAAATTATTCTCTTGGAGAGACGTTCTAAATGAGCCTGACCGAGATCCTGGATCTGTGTGAAGAGGACTAAGGATATAGGATGTCAACTGAGACAGAACTTCAAGTGGCTGTTAAAACCAGCACAAAGAAAGACTCCAAAAAGAAAGGTAGTGACTCATTTCTCTTTATTTGTGTGTGTTTTGTACTTAAATCAGCTCCTACATCAGCCACCTTTGGCACATCTGTGGCTCTTCTGTTATCTGTGTGCTCAGTGAAAGTGGGATTTGTTAAGCTCAGTGGAAGTCTGCTGCAGAAATATGGAGTTTGATTCTCTAACATAAAAAACATATCCTTTTGAAAGATGAGAAAAAATTAGCATATTATTTATGGTTCACAAAGAGAAATACTGTTTTTAAAATTACTCAACAAAAGATCACTTTTCTTTTTCTCTGTTGATAAACACATTTTCTTCTAATGTTTTTTTTTTCTGCTTTGTTTTAAACTAACCAGAGCTCAAATGCACTTTCTGTTCCTGGAGTTTGAATTTTACTGACACTTTGTGAAGTTAGAGAACTCAGTAGCGATCTGTGGAGAGATTAATTAATCTGGTATAGGAAAATATAAATGAGGAGGAAGAAAACTCAAAATTAAGGAGAAGCTGTGGAGAAATGCATGGTTGGTTAGTTCATATTTGTATTTACAATTTTGCCTCAAACTGTAGAGCAGTTCTTTGGAGTGGTAAGTGTGAGAAATGGGACCATATGAATTTGGTGCTTGTGCTTGTTTAAAGACTCTTTGTAGAGATTTTTCTCCTTACATTTTTATTAGTATTTTTATTGCTTATGGTTTTAAGTACTGATGAACTTGGAGCCCAAGACCTTAAATTGTAGTGCTAGTTCTTGCTGCTCTGTGTAGCCATATTTGGTTATTTTTTTAAACATACACATGAAACTGAGATAGAAAACAGATTTAATATTAATTACTCAAATAAAAAAGTAAAGCAAAAAGAAAATAATCATACTAAATAGTTTTAATACTCAACACGGCAAGATCTGAACTTTCATGTGAGCTCTGGAGTTTGTAATTCTGTTTCTTTCTGTGGATGTATCATTTAGCCATTTACTTATGAGGGTTTTTTTCATTTTCCTAAGACAAAAAACGCCCTCATCTTTACTTATATATGTATAATGCAATTTTACTCATGTATAATGCAAATTTATAATGTATAATGTAAATTTTACTCATAGTAAACTTGAACTGCTGGGCAGCAATACCATTTATTGCAGCAATTCTACCAAAACATTTACTAAGGCCTTGTGTTCCCTTTGGCTTTTGTATCAGAAATCTTTATCCTAGAGTTTGTAGAAAACACAGCAATTAAAAAATTTCAAGTGTTTGTTCAGGAAGATAGTTTAAAAACCTTATGACTGCTCTAGGCCTACACTCACAAATCAAAAATGATTCATTTAAGATTAAAAAGCTCCAGTTGGGAAAGGCAAGAAAAGGGGAACTTTGATGTAAATGAGAATGTGATCTAAGACGTTTAAGGCAAATAAAGTGGTTTGGTTGTATGATCATTCAGTTTTTGGGGGCAGGCAGTAAATTAAAAACTGTCATTTTTTTTGCAATATGGATAACATCTTTTTGATGTGTGTCTCCTATGTTATTTCTTCTGCTGGAGGCTGAAACTTTTGAAACCAGCAAACAACTCTTTTAGGAACTTGATGTTTATGCTAATAAAATATTCAGCATCCAACTTATAAAAACATTTCCATAAATCACAATAGCTGAACACTTCTCTGCCCAAAATCTGATTCTATCCCCCGAATGGAAATTCTGAAAATCACCTTCAGTGCTGAGGGGCAGTATAAAGTATGTTGTGTGGCAGTGATGTGAGTGTGTGGAGAGCTGGAAGGGACAGGGAACGGCAGTGGCACATCCCCAGCATGAGTGCATCCATCCCATCAGCCATCCCAGGGCTGGGGCAGGGAGCGCTTCACACAGACAAGGTACACAATGCACACACTGTGCGCCATTCAAATCCCACAGAACCACAGTCAAAAGAAACTTGGTGTGCTCATTTACTTGTCATTGAGTTGTATGCACTTCCCTGTGTTCCAACAAAGGAGCCCTCCTCCCTATAGTGGGAGTGATGGACACGTGAAAAACAGGGATTTTTTTTCCCTTTTTTTCCCCAAGTTCATTAACTGCGAGCAGTGGCAGGTAGCAAGTGCTAACATGAAGTTTTTTATGTTGCTAATCAATGAGTTTGATTATGCAATGGAACTGAGTATTCCCAGGAAATCAGTCTTTGCTGTATAAACAGAAATTTCAGCTCTGGTGTTTTTTATTTTTTCAGCTCTGGTGGTTTTTATTTTTTAAGCTCAGTGTTTTGTTGCACTCCTGGAGGAGCCATGCATCCCTCTCCATCCAGAGCAGGAGCGGGCCTCTTTTGCTGTGTTATCCATGTTTTGGTAGTTCTCCTGCCTTCTGCAACTCACAGCATTGCATGGAATGTCTGTCCCACATTTGTATCCCACTCTGGAGGTCTGGGGTGACTCTGAGGGGATGAGGATTAGTGTGGAGATGGAGCATGGGACTGGGTTCTTTCCTGATCTCAGCCTAAATCTTCTGTCTAGAGTCAGCTAAATCTTTAGTTCTCTTCATCTGCATAAACAGCCAGTAAGGTGGTTTTTATTATTTGGAGTGTTGAAATAAAACAAATCTTAATTCCTAGGATTTGTGAGGTATATGGATATATATATATATATATATATATATATACACTTTATATATACTTTATATATACTTCATATATATATATTCTCTCTATAATATATCCTTTATATATATATATACACACTTTATATATATATATACACTTTATATATATATATATACACTTTATATATATATATATATATATATATATATATATATATATATATACTATATAAAGTATAAAGTGTCAGATAAATGTGAGCAGCTCTTCTTACTGATGTACCATGGCCAAAAAGAAAGCAGTGACTTGTACATCTGTGGTAATAATACCTACCTTGAGTTAAAGCCACTGTGATGTCATTAGTTAACAATTTAATAACCTGGACAGGTTAGGAAAAAAGTCCAGGAGGAGTCTAATGATATTTAGTGTTGAATGCAAAATCTTGCTGCTGGGATGGACTAACTCCCTGCCAGAAGGGTGGAATGTGTGGTTGAAGTTTCTTTAGGATTTCATATAGCTGATTTTAGGCTCTGTTACATGGACTGCTGACTTTGGGTTTGATTATGGTTGATTATTGATTATAACAGGGAAATAGTTTGATTTGTGCTGCAGATGGGGCAAATTACAATGCTGGTGCAAAGATTTGACCAAATATTTCTTTGATGTGCTGGGCACACACAGAAAACTCTTTCTGTAGGCACATGCAGAGCAGTTCCCTTGGGAACACTTCTCTTTAGGCATGGTTTTTACAGCCATGAGCTTTGTGGTCATGGCCAGCTCTGCAGTGTCTGCACTGCTATCTGAGCTGGTTTGTGAGGCAGTGTCAAGAACTTAAATACAAAACCCTCTCAGAAGCTGCTGTTTGCACAGAATCACAGCTGAGGAGCTCTGATGTTCTGTGGGTAAGTTCAATATTTACACGATCATGTCAGACTGTAGTTTTGTATGTTAACATTATCACCCTGGATAACCTTAAAAGCAGGCTATTGAAAAATCAGGTACAAATTTTGCCTTGCATTCAGCCCCTATTGATCTGATGGATCCAGGGTTGGGTGGGCTCTAGAAGTGATTTCTGGTCACACTCCTGGAAGAGGGGTTGGAATTTTAACTGGCCTGGAAATACCATTATGGGAACAGAAGTGAGCCAGGCACCTCCCTTCCTCTGCAGATTGTCACTTTTTCCTCCCTGGGCTGTGAAGCTCCTTGTCCCTCGAGGAGCAGTGTTTCACCCTGACCTCCAGAGCCCTCCTTCCTCCACTTTATTCCATTTTACAGGCTTACAGTGCACTAGGTGTTATTAGAGGGGATTATATTTCTGCCATCCCCCACCTCCAGCCCTAATCTTCATGCCACTCTTGCTGATATCTGCTGGTAACTTCATTGTAATTATC
This sequence comes from Agelaius phoeniceus, assembly GCF_051311805.1. Taxonomy (NCBI): domain Eukaryota; kingdom Metazoa; phylum Chordata; class Aves; order Passeriformes; family Icteridae; genus Agelaius; species Agelaius phoeniceus. The sequence goes on along the minus strand of NC_135272.1, from coordinate 34,095,349 downwards.
TTTTTTGCTCACATTTTAAAAGATATCCTGGAGAGGTTTCATGCTGCTCTCTAAGTGGAAATGGTGAAAAATTCTCAGGAGATTTAGAAAGCTCAATTTGAGGACTTTTTTTGGTGATACAATTTTTTTTTTTGGTGAGTTTGCCAGAAGTCATGTGTTCTTTAAGAAGTGTTTAGAGAATTAATGGTATAACTAATGCACTTTAAATGCTGATCTTATTTTGTTTGTTTATGTCATCTGGTTCATTAAGAAGTGGATAAAAATTGTGCGTTTGTATCATTCAGGATAGGAAATTAGAGGTTTTTTATTAGCCAGAGTTGTTAGAAACATAAACCATGTTTGTCTTGTAGTACATGGGGGAAAAGCCTTGTTGTAAGTGTGTATAGATTATTGAATCAAATTGAAAACATTTACTTGAGCCTATCGGAATTAAAATTGATTTAGAAACCTCTCTGGGGGAAATGTGTTGCATTGATGTTGAATTCACACTGATAACTGCCTGGGAAAATCCCTTCTTGCAAAATTAGCTGAACAGAAAAATTGAAATGGGAGGTCAGTATAGAAGTGAACCAGGCTACCAGATTCTAGCACAGATCTGTGTGTGGGGAAAAGGCATGGGGACTTTTCTAGAGATTTAATCTCTTCCTCCTGCACTTAAATTCTGTAATTTTTCTATTTGAAGCTTAGGGCTTGTTCTGCAATTCCATCTCTCATTGTATCCCCGTTATAAGACTTCTGAGTCAATTTTCAAAATGACAGGGGCTTGTAAAGAATGGAAGCACGTTCAGAGAGGAGCTTGGGCTCGTTGGCACTCAGCATGATGGTGGTTGATGCTCAGGTCCCCTTGGGTGAGATTTCCTTGCTTATTGGGTTTCCAGAGCGTGTGGGAAGCACGTGGCATCTGGGAGCAGCTCAGAGCAGGCAGGGCGCCAAGCTGGGGATTGCTGCACCCAGCCAGTAGGAATGGGACATTTAGGGAGGGTGGGACGTGCTCTGCTGCAGCTGGAGGTCCTGTCCTGGCCTGGGGTTGGGCACTGTGTCCAGGCTGGATGGACATCCAGGTGCCCAAGCCGTGCTCCAGGAGGGAGAGCTGGTTCATGCCAGGTGAGGAGCTCACACCAGGGGGGTTTGCGTGGCAGGGCCGGCTCGGAGGTGGGAGATGTGAGTCTGATCCTCTTGGGATCACGATGGCAAAAAGCTTAATTGTCCCATTTTATCTCTCCTGAGTGCTGATTAAAAGGAAAGCAGTGGCTGCAGGATCGTTCGCGTGCGGATTGGGCCTGTGGCAGAGTCACATCTATTTCCTGGGTCTTTTAAGCACTAATGAGAGGCTGGGGTCTGTCTAACTATCTAAAGGAAAACCTTTGCATCCCCAGGAGCAGAACTCTTGTCAGACTAAGATCAAACAGGAGCTACCTAGTTAGTTTAAAAGCCTTTGGGGATAGGAAGCCTTTAAAGGAGGTTACGTTTTGTCATTGTCAGTTTCCATCAGAGGGGCCTGATGCTACCTCAGTCCTGTTTTGGGCTTCTTAGATCTCATTTGAATCCAGTCTTTGCACTAATCATTGCTAAACCCCAGAGTGGAATGGAGGTTTCTGATGGATGTGAAAGTTACAGTTTTGCTGACACACAGAAATCTTGGTGCAGTTTTTGCAGCTGTTTCCAGGTTGGAACTTCAGTTTAAATTGATAACTGCTATGATGGTGGATTACTTTTTCAATGAATTGGATAGTGATGGTGGACTACTTTTTTAATGAATTATCTTCTTTTAAAAAACTTTGTGATCAACTACCAACAATTAAAGCGTCATCATCATAATGAGGCATTTCAAGATGTCATATTGGTATAGGTTCATTTAATTTTCTGATGATGTAGCTAAGATTCATGGAATCCAGCAAAATTGAAATTTGATCTAAAGAGTAATGAACAGAGTAGCTTCTTTCATTGACTGGGAGTGGATTTGCTTTGTTTCCTTGCAGTAGCTATGAGTTTTTCAATAATTTATAGATCAAGTAACAGCAACATTAATTGATACACTAATTGTGTCCACATGCCTGCCTTTAACAAATCTCTTTTGTGAAATGATTACTGACAATATTAATTGCACGTCTTTTGTGAGTTGATATAAGTTATGAATTCATTCTCAAGTTGAAAGGGGGTGGGAAAATCATTAATTTTGACATTGTGTAGCTATAATTAACAAGGGTTATCCAATAACCTATCATCAATTAGAGAGCTCATGAATTCTGTTTTAAATACCATGTACCAAAGGGGGTCTGTGGTTGTTAATTGAAGGATTCTTTGGGGGTGATGGATGTTGTCCCTTATTGCAGATATGATGTTTATTGTTGTATTTAATTGAGGGAAATCTGCCTAAACTAAGGCTGGGGCTGGTGTTACTTTGCTGCTCCTCACCAGAGGAATCAATAATCTGTTGAATATTAAGAACAGCGTTTCTCAAGAGCTTCCGTTACAATTTCTCAATGATTTAACAGTCATCAAAGCATTTCAGTTTAAAGGAGTAATCAGGAGCTCAATGCAGTGCATATTCCAGAGAGGATTTGAGCCATGGAACAACCCATAAATACAGGTGGGTGTTGCTGTGCTCCAGTGCTCTGCACTGGCAGACCTGCTGTGAGCATCACCTGTGCATCCTGGGCTGTACCTTCGTTCTTGCTGCATCCCCTTATGCTCTAAAACTACCCCTGAGAGTTGATTGAAATACTGAGAAAGTGGGGCTGAGGCTGATAAGGAAGGAGAATTTCTAAACAGGAGAATCAATTCATTTTCAGCAAAACTTTTTCTCTGCTTGCAGTCATTGAAAAGACTCTCAGCAAAATTGCAAAATTCATGTTAGAACTTTTGTAAATGGAAACTTTTGTTTTAGAGAGTTCAGGGAAGAAAATTCTATTGTGTAATGAATAACTGAGCAGGAGTGACCTAATTCATCCAGATTAGTAGCTAAAATACCTCCAGAGGTTTGGATAAGTAGAAGTTTCCTAATATGGCTTACAGAAAAATATTCTACAGGGACAAGTATGCTGGTGATGATAATGTTTTTGTAGCATTCTTCATCCAAAGATATTTTCTTACCCAATAAATATTAATGAATAACATTTCTCTCAGCATGTTGCACTACATGCATTTGGGCATTTGTAATTTTCTGAAACATTTTGCCTTTTTCATCAATATTATTATTACTACTTGCAGAATTTCCCATAAAATGCAATAAAGTGTTGCTCACTTGTATAATACAGATTAGAGATATCAGCTGTGTTGATAACTGCTCCTATTTTGCTGAAGGGATATCAAAGACAAGTAAATTTGGAATATTAGTTTGATCCCAATATTAAATTGCTCACTAATTTTCCCTGAAATAAACAGGTAACACTTAGCATTGGTGTCCACATTATTGCAGTGTATACTTTTTCACTGGGGGGGGAAAATTACTGGGGAAAATTCCTCCAATCTTACATAATTTTATGTAATTTATGGAAAATCGTGAGCTTTCTTGACCTATGTACATATGGGGGAAATGCAAGGTGATTTCAGAGGTGGTTAGATCCTTGCATCAAAAGCCAGTGCTGATCTCTCATTTACTTAACAAAGATTACAGCACAAATCAGGGCAGAGCTTGGTGTGTAATCTGAGGATCCTGTTTCTTATTTTGTTCTTTAACCAGCACATTTCACTCTCTCCGTGTCGCCAGCACAGTAATTTCATTAATCAGCTTGTGAAGAAAAACCTGTGGAGGAATGCACACGTTAACAGACACATGCAGGGTTTGGGTTGTGTGTTTAAGCAGCCTGAATTAGAAATGTTTATTTAGATCTGACCACTTCTGGTTAAGAAAAAAAATCACCCACAGAATTGGTGCCATTTTGAAATACTGTTACAGAAACTGTAAGCCCTTCATTCATGCCTTGTGGTATATAAACACAGCTCTTAAAGAGCTCAAAGAAATATGTAGGGAATTTGGCCAAGTAATAGGCTCAGACTTCTGTGATAAATATGTCAGGGCAGACATTCACTGTGCTCCTCAGGAGTGAAGAAAAGATGTGTCTGTGACCCTCATGCATGATTCTGTGTATGGGATCAATATGGACATTATTGGTCCTCCAGAATAAAGGTAATATATTATATGTACATAAAATGTATTTGGGTTGTCAAGTGATGGAGTGGATGTTCCTTGTGAGTCCCTTCCAACTCAGCTTATTCTGTGATTGTGTGAATGTGCTGAAGCATCACATTTCTCTTGAAAGTGAATTAGAGATAAACATGTCCCCGGAAATAGACATCCTATTTGTATTATTTTTATCTAAACATTATTATAGATAATAGCTAGTGTTGGTATAAGGACAGGAAAAAAGCGTTTCTCTGCTTATACATTTGCTTGGTTTTGCATGTATGACAATATTTAGTTTGCTTAACTAAGTAATGTGTCTGTGGGGGTCTTTTGTATGAAAAATAAAGGGATGTACTCGAATGCCCATTGGCATCTTTCCTTCTGCTTGCAACAAGAGTGGGGGGCAGAGCTGATAGCCCAGGATTGGGATATCCCAGTACTGAGCTAAACCTGAGAGCTGCCAAAGGCCATTTTCAGTCTGGTTCTGGCTGTAAAATCTCATGTAGAGATGCTCAACTTCTTAAAATGTTTCTGCTTTGAGCCTCCTGAACAGCCAGAGCCTCTCCCCAGAGCCTCTCTCCACAGATGAGGATCAGTGGGGTTGAAATCACTTCTGATTTAGACACTGTGTTTATCCTGTTCTCACTGCCCAGGCTGAAACACCAAACCCAATTATCACGTATTTGCAAGCAGCAGTTTACCCCCTTTATTTACTCCAGTATTGGCTTTTCCCAATTCCTTTTATTTATGCAGTTGTGCAGTGCAGGAGAACAGTTGCCAGCACAATATCCATTATTATTCTGACAAGAACAGAGTAGCTTTCACTTCCATTTCCCAGAGACAGCATTACTCATTGCTGCAAAACAGCATTAAAAACAGGAGAAGGAGGGTGAATTGTCATTTGGCAGCAGAGTCCCAGCACTGCCTGTCCTTGTTCCCAGTAGATCAAGTTTGAAGTAGTGGTGGGAAGGATGTGTGGTCTCTCTTTGTGATGGGGCACTCAGGGAAGCAAAAAAAGCTGTTGCTACATCGACACAAAAGTCATTAGGAGTGGAACCAAAGAAATTGGCACGATTGTGTTTCCAGCATCTTCCACTGCAGGTAACTGAATCTGGTGAGCTGCAGAGTTTGGGGGGGATTTTTCTTCTCCCAGATCCTCCTGCCAGTGGTTTCAGTGGCTGTAGGATATCCTTCAAAGTTGTCCAAAAGCACAGACAGCTCCAGCCTTGACTTCTAAATATTAACATTACGCAGCAGATTCTTCTACAGGTGACAGGAGCAGCAGCCTCCTCTGGAGCCAACTTTAAAGTCTACCCTGCTTTAACCACCAGCAAATGCTGAACAGCTAATCTGTGATCTATAATTACACCTCTTATGCTCTTAGTTTAGTTAGAGGGAGAATTGTGTAGTGAAAAGGATCATTCAGGGAGTGAAATGAAATTAAGTGCAGTCTTTTGAGGTTAACTATTAATTTCATTTTAAATATAAAATTGCCTTGGAAGTAATAAGAGGGTAATATTCACACGTCACAATAATGTGCTGATAACTAGGTGGAAGGCAAAAACACCAGTAGTAGTTGGATGAACCATTCTTTTTTTTGCAGCCTTGTGTTGCCTGTGTAAGTTTTAAATTGAATTCAAATGTCCAAAGTCACATAAAGTGAATTAAATGCACCAGGGAAATTGGGTGTACTCTGAACTCAGGCATGGCTTAAGTTTCATACTGACATGGTAACCTTGGGTGTTCAGTGTTTGCTGTATTTAATAGTGTAGGATATTTATGGCTTATAGTTCTTTTTAAAAAATGCTCCTATCTGAAATGTCTCTTTAAAAATCATGTTACCAGCCCTTGCTAGTAAAATTGGCTGTGCAAGAACACAGCCTCTGCTGTGGTGAGCGTGTCAGAAGGATGGCAGTGCTCGAGAGACACTGGAGATCAAAATGAAAGCTACCTACAGAATTCTTTATCTCTCTTGCCTATTTTCCTTCCCTGTGCTGGACTATTAACTAAAGCAATCCATTATATCTATGCCTCTGTTTAATTGCATTAAAGAAATGCCGGGGCTCTAAGGTTAAGCACTAAAATTCTAAGGAAGCAGAACCTCAAAGTTGCCTGTGTAAGCCTCATTTAACATCCCTTCAGGATACACATTTTCATACAGTTTTTAATGAGCTGAGCTCATCTTGCTGTTTCCTGGAGACCTTTGTCCTGCTCAGAGAATGGAAGGACAGTGGTCAGGGAATGTGCTCCATTTGGGGCTCTGCTCTCTGTGCTTGGCACTCAGGATGGAGCTGATGCTTTCTTTGCATCACGCCCCAGCCTGAATGTGGATATGTGGCTATTGATGGAATCTAAATCTAAATTCCTTACATCTCAGAGAAATTCCTTTCATATATACCTCTGAAATAAGTTTAAAGTGAATAGTGTGAATGACTGGACATCAGTGCAGGCCCTCAGAGGAGTGCAGTCAGAGCAGGATTTGGGAGGGATTAATTTGGCAGAGGAACAAATGAGAAGAGACTGAGAGATGGTTAAGATATGGATGCTTAACATGATCCCAGGGTTAGAGCAGAGGGGGATGAACAATCTTTAGTGACACTGAGGTTTATTAGAGATTATCTAACTCTAAAATGATGGAAAAGCCCATACTTTGAATGTGCATGTGTTAATGAGGTCCAGGATGATGCTAATTAATAATAATTCTTTTTAGGCCAAGTCATTCCCTACAAGGCAAGTGTAGGTGGTCCCACTCAGTGCTAGATATTTACTTCAGTGAAATAAACACAGCCTGGGTGTTCAAAAATAGCTTGAGAGGAGTCCTACCAACCTGAAAGCTCACTTTAATGCTAATTAAAAAGGGGTCACGTCTGGGGTTTTTTTATGCAGACATATTTAAGGGAAGCAACAAAGATCCTGGGATCAGATCTCATGGAAGCAATGAACCTTTATTTTATTGTGTTTAAAAACCTTTAGGATTTTATCTTAATTTCACCATTCATTTTAAATTATCTCACAACCATTTTCAGAGACATGGTCATTTAAGCAAATAAAGATAAAGCAAATATGTATTTCATATATTTAAAAACCTAGTAAACTCTCTCCAGTAATTTCTTAACTCAGTAATTCCTCATATTCTATTCAATGCATAAACTGCTGGTGTACTGAAAAGATTATAAAGATAAAGAGGAGGTTTGGGTTTGGGTTTTTTTAATCTTGTGGTGAAACCAATTATTTGGGGTTAAATGTCCATAGAGCAGTCAGATATTGGATTTTTAGTATGTGAAATTATTGTGTGTTAGTATGAAATACTTCGTGTCTTTCTATTAAACTCCTCTGTTTTTAAGACAAAATATAATTACAAAAAAAGAATTTTGAGGGGAGATTTATGTCTGTTTGGTAATGAAGCAATCAATGGAAATTTAAAGGTGCAGTAAGCACTTCTATAAACACACTGTGGAAAATGTATTTCTTGTTGCCTATTAAGATTGACAGATAAAGATGTCACTTTTAACAAGTAACCTGACATTTGCTACTGGAGTCCAGTTTTGTAGTAAAATGTTCACAACAGAGGAAATAGGAAGCCTTGAAATTGTGAAAGGTAACTTGTTTTTCACCATTTACCACAGTTCAGCATCCAGGGAGGTTCTATCCACATTTAATCTGGTTTTGAATATTTCATAACGAGGAAGCTCATTTGGAACTGTTGGCCAACACAAGAGTGAGAAAGTCAGAGCTACACCTTTGAGTGAAGTTATCAAAGAGGACTTTTATGTTTTATTAAATTTGTGCCATGAATATGTGAATATGTGTTGTTTTCCACTGCTGGATCACAGGGGAATGCTCTGGTTAGAGAGTGAGCTGGAGGTGCATCTCTTCATGTGTTTTTTCAGGAGTGTGAAGTTATCTTCAGAAATGTAACTTGCAGCTCATGTTTGTTCACTGACCATCAGATGAACTCTGTGAAGGCAGCCTTACATTTTCTGTGCTTTCTTCTTGCTCTGTTCCACACGGGCTATCTCCAGCAGATAAGGCTAAACTATTACAACATCATCTTTTGTTAATGCCCCATAACCTCTGCAGGCCAGATTTTGTAGTTTCTGTCATTTCACACTAATTATATCCAAACACAAGCTGATTTACTTTTTCCTCTCAAAGCAGATGATGTTTGGAGGAGACTGAATTCTCTAAGGTTAGTAATGAAGTTTCCATTTGAAGTAACCCAGTTCAAAGGGGGAAAATTTCCCCCCTAGGTTTAGAGCAAAGGTTCTAAAAGCCTGAGATGTGAAAATAAAGAGGCACTAGCTATAAATACCTTTCAAATTATGTCTCTTTAGACTTGCTGAAATGTGTGGTTAAGCCTCTTTCTAGCTGCTTTAAAATATTCAAGGTTATTGGCCTGCATTAAACTCAAAACCCTTTAGATACCATTTTTTTTACCAAGTTATTCAGAACTGACAAGCGGAAAGATTTGAAAATGGGGGTCTGTGAGGAGAAAAAAACCAACAGACTTGAAAGAAGGAACTGGGTGTTTTCTCCCAAAAAAATAATTTTAGTATTTTTACACTCCAAAGTGAATTATCTTAATTAGTAAATGTATAGCACAAGCAGTTCCCTCTTGCCAGTGCTGTTTCTATAAACTAAGCATCCCTGGAATATGGATATTTAGTCAGCCAGACTCTCATGTCCAGAAAACATTAATATGCTTATGCTGCTTATGAGCAAGGCAAAATATTCCAAGTGCATCACCCCTGAAAGTTCTTTTGCCAGCATTTGGAGCAGGGTGTTCATTTGATCTGCTGTGTGTGATGGGCTTTGAGGTCTGAGATTTCATAATCAATATGTTCCTATTCATCAGAATTTCATCTATTTAGATAGATTAATTTACACATTTACTCATCTCAAGCCTAATAGTGAGTAGTATTAAGTGAATGCTAAGTCAGAATTGTTGAGGGAAACACTTTTCTTTCATGAAAATTTCAGCTTTGAGTCTGGAATTCAGCCATTAGATGTGAGAGTAGAGTGCAGCTGGAACAGCTGGGCCGGTGCTTGCATTGGCAGTGGTGGAATTGCTCCAAGGGATGGTGTTTCACACACAGCTTTGGAAAGGGAACTGGATCACTCCAGGGCAGTGAATCCCAACACTCACTGTGTCATTGTAGATGCTCTTTGTGCTCCCTTTTTGAAAAAAAAAACCCCCAAGTGGTGTTTGGGATGGGAAGATTGTGCAAAAAGCGTTGAATCACTGAGTATCTCCAGCCATTGGATCCTGCAGGTTTTTATTTCTAGTGTCTGACAGAGGTGTGGCTAAAGCTTCATATGACTCTTCTTTAATGTACTTAACCTTTGTACCAGAGGCATTTTTATTCATTTGGTGTCTAAGTACAGCAGGAGATTGGAGCAGCATTGCCAACCTCTGCAAATGCTGTAATCATGGGATTAACCTACTTCAGAGCCCTGGGAGCACGCTCACTTGGTGAGGAGAGCAAGAATGTTTTCATCCCTCTGAGTTCACTGGCAGGTTTTGAAACCAAATTCTGCTCCTTTTATTTGTGTCTCCAAGTGGAAGGTGCAGTGGAAATGATTGTTCCCTCTTCTTCCATTCTGCTTAGAGGAGTGAGAGTTTCTTGTGCGTTTTCTGTGCCTCCATGAGAAGGTTTGTATTTATTTCTGCTGTGCATAGACACAGAGATTTTCCTAGCGCACGGATTGTTGTTTCAGGAAAAGGAATGAATGGCTTGATACATCCCAAAGTAATTTGTCAGTCAGCTTTGGGTTTCCAGCTTACAACAGCTTATGATTATTACAAGCAGAGCCATTTCAGCATGTTAGGCACAAGAAGTGAGTGTAAAAGGCAGTGCTCGTGTGCACTGTGCACAGTTTTCATTTTGGAACGGAACCTTTCATTTTCGTTTCACAATGGAATCTTTTCCATTCTGAAATGAAAATTCTAAAGATTCCATTCTAAAATCAGCCTGATTCTTTTGTTGGAGACCCACATACAGAAATTTAATAATGGTCAGGTTTGTAGCCAGCTGTCCATAACCTGATGCTTCTTTCCTGCTATTTTAACCTCCTGCAACTGAAACTTCCAGATTTCCTAGAATCATTTTGGGGGTGCTGCTGTCTGTGAAAAGCCTTGTGAACTTGAGAGTATGTTTAGAGGAAGTCACAGGAGCAACTGTCCAATAAAAGATGAGTTGACCTGGAAATGGAGCCTTCAACAATGCAAGAGTGAGAAAGGAGAAGGAATTGTTGCTATTTTTAATTACTTTTCACTAGCTATGGACCCCAGAATTCAGTGCATGGTCATGGCACTGCATCTCCACCATGCCTTAAAAAGAGAACAAATTGGCATCTTGTTTCTAGACAAACAATCCCTGCTTTCCTTCCAGTTAATTTTCAGTGAAAAGAAGCAACAGCCAGTTTTCTGGTTCTAACTGCACTCATAATAATAGCAAGTTGGCAGCAATGGTGAAGAAGGGAAAATTCACGCCTTTGCAGCTAAACATTTTGTTCTGAACTGTATTTTAATTACAAAATGTCACTTTGTGATAAATGGAGCTTTCTTCTTCTAGCTGGTTTCAATTAAGTTTTGTTTTAAAAAGGAAGAATAGGTTTTAATAAGGCTCAAAATACATAAAAATATTTCATTTTGACTTTAGTAGAACAAAGAGGATTTTAATGTTGAATCATTATCGAGTAACTTGCAGTTATCTTGGCTGTGGGCCTTGGTTTCCTGCTATCCAGGTTGCTCTTTTTACTGGCCAGGGTCACCAGTGGCTCCAGTGGGTGTTGTTTACCTTTCCAGATGCTGAATTACTGCATCCCAGATGCTGGCAGGAAAAGCCAAACCAACCTTGCACTTGGGCTTTCTCTGAGCTTAGAGATTTTATGGAATTAGTCTCACAAACATGGACGCACTTCATGATTAAGGATTTTGACTTAAAGGAAGAAGCTGTTTCCCATAAAGATAGATGTGGGGAAATAAACATCTTCCTATAAAATCACATCTCTAATTTGACTTTTGAAGTAGTGGATTGATCAGAGGACAATTTACAGATACATTCTGTCTGGCTCCTGTCTGATATGTGGTGTTGTTCTTTAAGCTCCATGGTGAGGATTCTTCAGGGAGACTTCATGTAATCAAGAAACCTACCACAAAATGTTCACAGCCTTGTGGCAAATTAGGAGGAGAGGATTACTTTTTAGTTTGCCAGAGCTGCCCCACTTAAAGCAGATTTGCTGGGGACTCTGCATTGTAATAATGCAAAAGGTCTGCACGTTCAGTGGGGTGGGCTCAGCCTCTCAGTTGTGTCAAAATAAATCTGCTGAAATAAGTGCAGACAAATTCCAGGAAGTTACTAAACCAAGACAATATTTTACATTACAGTTGTTGTTAGCTGAAACCAGCATGGAGATGTCTTTTCCTAGAATTTACACTTTGGAATGATGTATTCACACACTTTCATTAGTGTGTGAGTGCTCTGGTGATGCAGCCGAGGGCAGGGGACGTGGCAGTGATTTCAGGGAATTGGTGGCCCAGCTGCCTGTCCATGGCACAACATTTAGATAAACTAAATTAGGAAAAAAACCAGCACTATCCTCAAAATGAAGGTTTGGGGGTTTTTCCCCACTCCAGCTAGACAAGAAACCTGCAAAATATTGCAGTGTAGACAAAGCTGCAGATTGTCTAAAAGCTTTAAATTCCAGTTACTGCTGGGGTCTGGGCAGTGCATCAGCCACATCCAGGCTCTTAAAGGAGCACTCTGTGGAGGGAATGTGATTTTCTCTTTAAGATGCCTGAAATAAAGCTGGCTCTCTAAGAAGGAGAGATTTTAAATATCTTCTCATTGTGAAGGGATTTTAGTCCCCTGGCTGTAAGAATAAACATATGTGACTCCAGGTCTGCTGCTTGCAGGGTGGGGAAGGATTCTTGGAAGGAAATAAATTAATGTCAGTGATTTCTCTGGTTATCTTTTAAATGTGAATAAATGCACCTTTCACTGTGAGGTGTCTCTAGTTTTCAGAATGGTCAACACAACGTGTTTTGTAGACGTGGCAGTTTAATGCTGTGAAAATCTTCTGGCAGTAAGACAGATGTGGCAAACCCCTTGTTGGAAGGGCTTTGGAAGAGGAGCAGGTAAGGATTTAACACCCAAGTAGCTGCTAAGCACACAGGCACACGGTTTTCTTTGTTAGTGAAAAAGGCAAGGGTGGCTGTGGAATGTGAGGAAATGGGAATTTCTCTAGCATTTTTATTTTCATAGAAATAGAAGGAAGTTGCTACTGAGGAGAAAGGAAAAGCTGCTTCAGAAATCCAACTGCTGTTGGAGTCGGAGCTGTGTAAATCCTCCTTGCTCTGAGCTGGTGCAGGTTCTTCACTGTCCTGTTACATGACCATATTTACAAAGAGAAACCTTTGTTTCTCTTCTTTTTCCCCCTCACTCTCTGGTAAAGGTGTACATCTTTCTATAAACACATGGAAGGCTGTAAATATTTCCATCTACGGCAGGTAAAATATGCAGCGCGACACAATTAAAACACAACAATATTTCTGAAGCAGTTTTGCCTCACTTCATTTGGCAGCACATTGTCAGGATGTTCTAATGAATCCAGCCTGCAGCAGGAGCTGCTCTCTTCCCAGTTTTCCCTTTAGGAGTTAACAAAGAGAGAAAAGTAGGCAAAGTGTGTCAGTGGCATCGGGGAAATGACAGGCGGCTTCAGGGGCAGGTGTTGGAGCTGCGCAGCTCTGGAGGTGCCAGGGAGCCTCCAAACCCACTTTGGACTCTGCTCGTAGGAAATTGAGAATTCTGCCCAAGGCAGATAGAAAGGAAAATTTGGGATTGAACAAGTTCCGTCAAATAACTTTGGCAGAAAATGCTTTTTTTTTTTTTTTTCCTTTTAAGTCCCAAAAGGCACACACAGAAATCATGTCAGCCTTGTTTTATGTTTCTTTTTAATTTTTCTTCCACTTTTTTTTCAGCTGTGTGGCAGATTTAGGCTGTATCATGCTTGAGTTTTCTGACAGTGTCATATTTCTGACTTGTCTCCCTTTGAGGAATGCTGTGATGCTGAATCAAATTAGCCATAATAACTGGTCTGTAATTTCAGGTTTTTCCTTAAATTATTTACAAATATTCTTGCAGCAAATCAAGCACTTTTAGTGATGCATTTTTCCTAAACTGAATGATTGCCTTGAAAACATCTGCTTAAATTTTTCATGTTTACACTAAACATCCCCTGCATGTTGAGAATCCTTTGTAGTCTAAATACACCCAAATGGGAATTTTTTCACCAGTATTGGAACTCTAATCACACCACACTTTGGTTTTCTTCAACTCCTTTTATAGTCTCAATCTCAATCAAAATTTTTCCTTTTCAAATTGGATTTAGTAGGAAATTCCTGAAAAATCTCTGTTCTTCTTCACTTGCCCATCAAAACTTACAGCCCAGAAGTAACTTGGGAGTGTGGGAATTGCAGTGTTTGCAAATGCACAGGCAGAAGATTTCTCTAATACAGCTGTTAGGCCTTATGGATTTACCTTCATAAATAATTAACCATAATCCTAAATGAAAAACTGTTTAGATTTTTCTTTTCCTTAGGTGGGCTGAAATACGTTACTTCAAGTAAATTGTCTTTCAGTGTCTTCCCAATTTAATTTGTCTCACTTTAATTACTGCACTTTGGTATCATTACAGTCTTTTTTTCCATTTCTGTCTAAATATAATGGTTCTGCAATGCTTTTCCAGAGGCTGCAGCTAAAGAGCAATTCCAGCAGTGCAGAGTAGAAGGTGATGGTGTATAAGCAGTGCCACAAGGATGAGAGACAGATCAGGGCAGTTAATGGAAAAGAGCCAAAGTTTAACTTTTATGAATTACAGGAAGAAGCATTTTGTAATCTTGAAACAAAGCTTTATATGGTTATTGAAGTCACAACTTACACACTGGCCAGCCTACCAGTCATATCAGTGTATTTGTTTCAAGGATGGAAATACATTGTTTTCCTGCAGTGTCAGGAGCCTCACTGAACTGCAGCATCTATTTTGATTTGCCTTGTCCTTATCTTTTTTTGGGCCTTCCATTGCTGGGATTTTCTCCTTAATTGGTTTGGGGAGGTGTTGCTAGAAAAGTGCAAGGGCTGCTTCTCTGACTGCATCTGAGAGGGCTTCTAAAAACCTGGCTTGCCCTCCATGGCCTCAGTTATTCCTTCCTTTATTCAGTCCCTCTCAATCCCACTCACACTTCCATCCTTGCTCACAGCAGTCTGAAATTTGCCTGAGAAAAAGTTTCTCTGTGCATATTCTTCCATAACAGACTTCCCATGAAGGTTTCTAGAATTAACCTGTTAGGAAAATAAACCTCCTTTTGCTGCCATGGAATTGGAAATAACCCGAGAGAAAGATCCTTAAAGTGGTTTCTTTGCACTGAACTTGGACTGAGGATAATTTTCAGGCATTGATTGTTTATCAGAGAGGGTTTATGGCAGCTTGAAGGGTGGCTTTAGTCTTCCCTCACCTTTGCATATTGTCTAGGAAACCAAAGGGAGGCTTGGAGGTGTTTAATAATGCTGGGCTCTGTCAGTGGCTCTGTATTTGTGTGGTTATGGAGTTCCAGTGCATCCACAAATGGTTTGGATCCAATATAGAAAGGAGAATTAGTGACTGTGGAGTTCTGGTGAGGGTTGAGAAATGTCTGTGCCAAGTGCTCCTGTTACTCACACAATGCTGGGTTACTTTTGCCATCAGGTGTGTTAATACTGAATAGAAAACCACTTTTCCTGCTTCCCTTTGCACTTAGAGAAATCAAATACAGAACAATGAGATTGCAGTTGCAGAAGAAGGGAAGATTTGGAGCAAATAACAAGGATATAAAAGCAAATTGCATATATTGCTTTAAAAAGGAGTCAGGACTTTGAGCTCTCTTAAAGCCACAATTTAAAAGCCATGACTTGTGCTGTTGGTGTTTTCCCACTCAGTGTGGGTAGTATTTCTAGAACTGTTTTTTGATTTAGTTCCCCTTCTTGCAGTAAATAAAATTCAGAGGAAAATCCCATGTGTGGATGGGCACAGAAATAGCCTTTTTGCACAGAAAGCTTGATCCAAGCAAGGAGTTTTCCAGCAAACCTTTAGTGTACAAGGAGGAAAACATGGTGAACAGTAAACAAATAAACATAGGGGGGATTAATATTCAGATACCCCTGTGAAAAACAACACACTGTGATAATATTTTGATAAGCAAAGAACACTCCAATTGATGGTAATAAAGTGTGTGTCAACAGCTGCTCCCCTTGCAGGATATAGGCAGGTATTTTTCCATTAATTTATTTCACTGATAAATGAAAATATCCTTCTTCCCTTTCTCTGGAATGGAGAGGGCAGATGAGTAGGTATATTTAAGAAGTATTTTTGAGAACCTGCTATACAAGAAGCTGGTAATGCTAATGTACTTTCTAAGGTTTCCATTGCTGGACAGATTTTGGACATACTGAAACACAAAGTTAGTAGAGATGCTGTACACATCTATACATACTGCCTATGGAGGTGGATGAGTGTCTTTTTTATCCCACATCTCAAAGTACTGTACAAAGTTTGGAACGAAATAAAGATGAGGAATTCACCAAAATCACATGTGAGCTCTGCCCATTGTGAGCGGTGCATTTTGGAATTTTATTTTAGAGCCACTTTTTAAAAATGAAAATGAACCTGCTTCCATCAGTGATGGGCAATGAATGCAAAAATAATAAAGCAATCAGCCACCTCTGAAATGCTGCCACCTCTCAGGAAATGGCAGCAATTTGCCTGTGCTGCAGCGCATCACAGTATCATCCCTCATTTTAATATTTGATTTCCAAGATTCATGTTCCTGATATTTATGACAGATGCAAATCTTGGAAATCCAGAGATGTAAAATTATGGGCTTGACACCCAGAGTCAGGCTTTTGTGCTTCTTAGCTACTAAATAACATCAGTTAAAGGAACAAGGATTGTTCTGTCTGAGCATGTCTTCCCACATGTTAAGTGGTGTCTCTCATGATCTGATAAAAAGTTCTGTGGTTTGTCCTGTAAATCAGTGAAGGGCAGATAAACTACACTGATTTTACAAAAGAAAATGCTGTTTTTCTGTATTAAAAGATACCAGCCAAACTCCTGCCTGTAAAGCCTTTTCTCCTCAGCAGAGGCTCCTCTCTCAGGTGTTCGTGAGCGTCAAGCATTTCAAGCAGCTCTACCTGTCCTTGTAGAAGCACTGAGCACTAATAGCTCTGAAAGAAACAAGGGTTTCATTGACTTTCCAATCTCTAGCATGAGGTAAAATCTGAATTTTACCTCACTGTCACTCAGCTTCACTTCTGTGGAGGATCCTGAGCTGGATGTGGGGTGACAGTTCCAGCAGGATGCTGCTGCTCTGGGTGGTGCCACTCGGGTTCTGTCACTCAACAGGCTCAGGGGAAACTGCAGTTTTCTTTATCAAATATGAGAGAATTAGATGTAATTAATAGAATTTCATTGCAAAGCCATTTTTAGGTGAGCCATTAGATGCTGCTGGTGGAAAGGCTCAGCCTAGTTAAGTGTTGTTGCAGCAGTGCTGCATGCAAAGTTGAGAGTGCTTTGCTCAAAGCTGGAGTCACTTGTAACTAATTAAAAAAGACAAACTTTTGCTTCTCAAAAATTGTATTAAACTACTCAGAATTAAGAAAGATGTGCCCCTTTTTTTGGCAAACTCACCTAGGGGACATTCACCTGGATTTCACTTTGCTTGTTACAGCTGAATGCTTAATCTGTATTTTTCTGTGCTGCGTTGGTTTGGTTGGGTTTTTTTGGGGTTTTTTTTCACCATAAAGAACAGGCTTTTCTCTAGCAGTGGAGCAGTTTGTGTTGTAGAGTAGACATTAAAAGGTTTCAGTTGGGCTGAGCTGGAACTCAGAGTGCAGGGATGGATTAAGATCAGACAAAGCTGTGTGAAGTTGGCTGTCAGCTACGCTCAGGCTTCTGACGGGGGATGTAAATTATGCTCTGCTGCAGCTCTCTTAGTTAGCTGATCTATGGAGTGAAATTGAACCTGACTACCTGGGCTGTTCATCTTTCTTCTTGATGGAGAAAGAGGTGCCAGTGGCACTGAGCAGCGAGTACCAGTGCAGAGGGAAAAGGCTCAGGCTGGGGGAGATCAGGATGTCACTGACAGCCCGTGGGACATGGGAGTGATGGAAGCTCCCTCCCCTCTGCTGCTCTGCAAGGGGAATGTTGTAATTTTAAAAAAGAATAGAGGAAAAAAAGTATAATAGAATGGATAATTAAATTAAAATGCCTTTGATTAAGAAAAATAAAACAAGGCCATATCATGGTGTAAGCCCAGCTGGTAACTAAGCACAAAAAGAAATTATCCCAGCTGAAACCAGGACAGCCCATAAGACAAAGCTGAGTTGTAGCTTTCTCACAGGTGTGATGGCAGTTAATACATGTGTAGTACTTGGTAATGGAAGCGAATATGAAGTTATTACAGAATATTATTTATACCTTAAATTTGCCTTCATCTTTATTTTTGGGTGCTTTTGATTTTATGTATGTTGTGAGAATGAGGATATAATTCTATAGACTTTCAGATTTTACTTTTGCTCTCCAATATGCTTTAAAAGTTATCCTCGAAATGTTTATTCCCAAAGCAGATCTTGAAAATCTGTTGGCTTTGGTTGTTCAAATTATGAACTGACATGGATTTCAGCAAAAAGAGGTTACGAGCAATTTTGTGTTAACTGAGTCTTTTAATCTCTTATGTGTATTATTTAACAGCTAATGATGAACATCTAATGGTGTTGCAACTTTTCTCACAATGGAAACCTTCACTTGATTCTTTCCACACTTTCTGGCTTTCCCTCTTCATAGAAGTGATGAAAATGATAAAATGATAAAATTACATTATAAAGGTAGAAAATTAAGCTGACATGATTATATAGAATTATAGGCTTGAAACTCCTTGGGCAATCACAGAGGTAAGGTCTGGACCATGCCAGAGGTTCACTAAAATGCTCTTAAAACAATTTCAGTGAAGCAGCATATTAGCAATGGGTAGGTGTTCCTGTGGTCCAAATGCAGGACTGAAAGTTCTCTTCAATCTCTGACCTGTAAATTTAGCTGATTTCTTCTTATCTTTTCCCACCATACAGAGAAAAATTAATTGCCTATCCTTTAATGCCGACAGGATCATAGCACGTCTGGAGAATGGAATAAATAAAAAAAGTTGCAAAAGTTCTATAAAGCCATCGTGCTGCAAGGGATTAGAGTCAAAAAGATAGCTGATAGAGAATACACGAGAGAAGCTGGAGAAAATTAGGGTGGTTAGTGCAGGGAGTTGGCAAGATAAAACAGATGCTTCCTGCCAATAGATGAAACAAGAAGTGAAACCTGAAGAGCAGTAAAGTTAGGTTACAAAAAAGAGAGATACCTGCTTCATGGAACTCACTGCTGCAAACTAGAAGTGCTGAAAAACTCCTTATTAACAATGGACACTTACTCTGAATACCTGGATAGCCTTATTATTATGGACTGGCTTTCTTCAAGGTACAAAGTCCTGTGCAGTCCCATCCAGAGGAGCCTTCCTGAGTGGGAGTTTTGCACATCTCCTGACTGAATGGAAAGGCAGAAGGTGTGTCAGCCAGTGAGGCAGGGAGTCAGAGATGGGGCAGCTGTCAGTGTTCACATGCTGGCCTTCATTTGAATGTTAAATATTAAAAAGTGCCCTCTCCCTTCCCACACTGTGCATAAGTTCTCTGCTCTGGAGCTGGGAGGAGCACAGGATAGAAGTTCAGGCGGGGAAGCAGCAGCCTGTGGTTAATGGGATCCTTGGGCTGGGGATGAGAAGCTCATTCTTGTCCTGTGCACTCCTGAGCCTCAGTGTGAGCAGAGGAGCAGCCAGCAGCAGAACAGGGATTGCATTTTCCAGGTGCTACTTCCCTCTTACAACTTCTTTTAAACCAAAAGATGCCAGTTCCAGCACAGGAGCTTTGCAGTTCTCAGTAAAGTCATTATTCCACCTATTTGAAAATCCAGGGGAGTTCACCTCAGCGCTCCTGCACCTTCCAGCGAGCACGTGTGACTTTTTTTTGAGATGTCTCATTAGCAGGCTCTTCTCCTGTGCCATCATTTTCATTAGGCTGCATTGTTGGAGGGAGCTCTCAGAGGCTGAGCTCTGATTTCAGCGCACACGGGAGAGCACGGAGGGAGCCTCGCGTGGAGCCTGGCACCAGGACCAGAGCCATGGAATGGCTTCCAGGAGTTATCCTCGTTATTCTGTAGCCCCACAGCTTTGTCTCATCTGAGTCTAGAATCATTAGTAACAAGCTGGCCTGAAAATCCTGTTTGTCAGCAAGGGTAAATGGGCCCTGTGAGATTCCTGCTGTTCCTTCGTGGGGCAGCTGGACAAGTACGGCTTTAGCATTCACAAGAAACCTTTGAGATATAAGAAACAGTAAAATTGTCCTTTTATAGTGTTCAATCTTCAATTTTGCTGTATTATCCAAAATATTAGCTAGTAGAGGATAATGCCCTGCCTGGCCTTGCTGAGAGCAGGTGGTACAAATGAGCTTTCTTAAGGCTGAGGAGTTTTGGAATGACAGCACTAACATAAACAGTGTTAAAGTCTGCTTTGTTCTTCTGATGAGATGGTGCATTTATTTAACTCAGCTTCAAGGTAAAAAAGCTTAATCCCTACAAGCTGTTTTAGCAAAAGCCCCAAATTGGGTAATTCTCGTGTGACAGGCCAGCCTGCTGAGGTTGCTGGCACCCTGGAATTTCTCTGAGCCATAATTAGGAAAAACTGTGTTAGTGCTGTTTTGTAGACTGAACTTGAACAGTGCATCTAGTGCTGAGTCTGGGGCTATCAGTTACCCAGCCCCTCTGTAAGCTTGGAAATCATCACTTGATTGACACAAAATGTACAGTGGGATCTGGATCTGCTGCACTTACTAAATGAAATGCTGATTTGTCTTCCTACATCAGCAATTTAAAACTTTCTGTTTCTTAAGATTATTGGATTGGGAAGAACTTTGAGTCTAGTCACACTGGTAATTATGCATAATATATGTAGTGTTTATCAAGTCTGTTTCTCCAGGTTGCTGCAGGTGTACAGAGCTCTTAGTGCTGCCTATGTGTAACTGCAGTGGAAGGTGAGAAGTTAACATCTTAAAAGATCTCTGTTTCCCTTACACACCTGCCTCTAATTTGCATGGCAATTGAGGAAAAGTGAGTCTAAATGAAAATAAATGATCTGTTTCTAATTTTTGTCTCTTCCTGGAAGAGGCAGGTAGGAGGAGGCTGGCATCTTTGTCATATAGATAGAGGAAAACTCAGCTGGGTTGTAGCTTTGTGTTATTTGAGATGTCCAGGGTTGGTTTGCCTTTGAAATAAGCAAGTAGAAGATGCTGTATTTAGGGCCATTGTTGTAGTAATGTTTTAATGGGAGTTTTGGATGGGTTTGGTGGGACACATGTTCCAATCTCCAAGGCCCTGCTTGTCCTAGGAAAAAGTTTTGGAGTTTGACCTAGTGATACCTGAGATCCAGGAGGAGGAGTTCACATCCCCAGCTGTTTTACTGGATCAGATCTGAAATGGAAGGCAGGTGATTTTGGGGTGGGTGAGAAGGTGGCTGGTTTTTGGGAGGGGGATGCCATGGAGATGAAATCCCTGTGGTGCCCAGGCTGCAGCAGGAGCTGCCCTCCTTCCCTGCCCTGCAGGCAGGACAGGCTGTGGGGGAAAGCTGCTGGCAGAGAGGCAACAGGAGAGGCAACTTAAAGAAGGCTTAAATTAAACTCAATCAGGCACTGAAAACTCAACTCAGCAGCCCTGAGCTGAAGGGCCAGATCCTGTGCCTGGTACATGCACTGAGCTCCTATTTCTGTCTGTAGCTTTGGAGAAAACAGTGTTGGCATCAGAGATGTGAGCAGAAAGCCGCCGTTTCATCCCTCCTGCATGTAATTTCTGACAGGTTTTTCCCCCCCTCTCTCTTATATCCACTGTTGTTTGGTTTCTTCCCTCTTTGAAGACTTTTCCATTGAATTTTAAATCTCAAGATTTAAACTGTGTGTAGACATAATTGTGTCTCTTCCTATTTACTTAGTCTTGCTACTTGTTATCCGTGCAATATTAGCGATGACACTCTTTCCTAGGCAGGGTTGTCGGTGACATATTTTCATATGAAAAAAGGGGAGAAAAGGAGGAGTATTTTGAATAGAAAACTTGACTTACTTCAATAAAAGTAGGCAGGTGGTGTGTTTAATATGTTAACCTCCATTCTATGGATTTGTTTTACAGCCCTTCTGTCTTGAGATGGTAAAAGACTGGAAGGGAATTAAGGAGACCAAAGGAAGTCCCTTGACATTTTTATGTGCTGAAGTAACAGGCAGGCAATCTTGCTTTATACAATGCTGTCTTCCTGGGTAGAACAATTAGTGTTAATGTGGTAATGATAATTGTTTCTGTAAATTATTCTTAATTAACTATTTATGTAATAAGACACTTAAGGATCTGTATTTAACAATTTTGAGGGTTTTTTTCCCCTGCTAATTGGCTTCCCTATATATTTCTTTCCTGAGCTAGTGACTGTTTTCTGTTCATTATTAACTGTGTGACATTCAGGCTTAAAATTTGGTATAGATGATCCTTAATTAACACAAAATGGTGCATAAATGATCAAGAAACAGGTGGGTTCCTTCCTTGAGCTGTGTTCTAATTGCAGAGTGCTGCGTTTTCAGGGAAGTTACCAAGCTCTGAGACAGATCCCAGCTTGTGGGGCCACTGTTCCTACCCAGAATCATCACCCCAGACTTTCAGCAGGTGCCTCCCAGATGTTAAACTTTATTATGTGCCAGATGTGGAAGTGCCTCTTTGGGAATCTTCTGTATCCAGCTGAGGAGATAAGAGCAAAGGGGAGAAGTGTTTGAGACAAGAGCTTCAGGGCAGTCAGTTTGTGGTGGTATTTAAGCAAGCAGAGAGTAAAAATGGATGATCTGCTGCCTCATTTGATGCTGCCTGATGTATTTTGTAGGGCTTTTGGAACAAGGTAAGAGAGAGGGAATAGCCTGCTATGCCATGTGCTCTTTAATTAGTTCCTGTTGTTCTGGTTTGGGCTTTCTTCATCTTGAAAATGTCACCTGCTGCCCTGCTCTTTCCTCATGGGCTTTTTTTCACTTCCCTCTGTGTGAAGCATATACCAATATTTTATGTACATAATTGGTCTGAGTTTCTGTATACTGCCTAATATAAAGTGCACATTCTCCTCTTCACTGTGGTTTATGTTTATTGCAGCCACTGCATTGCTTTATGTGCACAGTGTGCTTATGGAATGTGTGGTGCAGGCAGAGAGATGTTATATTCCATTCTTAGCATCATTAGTGCTGTTTTCTTCACCAATTGTCATCAAGCTATAGTTTAATTTAATTCACTTCATTATTTTGCAAAGTAGCTCTTATCTGTTGGATTTCCCTTCTGTTGCTTTAAAAACCAGCAGTGTCTCAAAACAGTGAGAACTTAAATATTTTTAGCTTTATTTTTCTTTTTTTTTACATGTTCTGAGCATCCTAGGATTTCTGTAATACAGCCAATCAGTTAAAGCCAAATACCGATAGCTTTACAAGTTAATTAGCACCTCAATTCATCAGCGCTCACACTCAAATTAATACTGGAGTAAGCATCTCAGAATCTCATCTCCCATTTGCATTTAGTGAAGGTGATTTTGCAATATGTTAATTTTTATTGTGTGCAGAGCCTGTTTGATTTTCAGTGCTATTATTTTTTGACCTATTTAAACTTGGGGCCTAAAACCTTACAGGAATTGGCTTGTTTGAGCTTGTGTGGAGAATATGGACAATTCAGTCCATTGCTAGGATTTATTCTGATTAAACAGCACTGACTCATTATTTGCTTACTCAGTCACTTGGAAAGTAGGTGGTTTTTTACTATTTTGGGTTCTTCTAAAGTGTTTGCAGCTTAGTGCTCTTGATGTAAATAAAAGGAACTATTAGACTAAAGTAGGAAAAATAACTTTAACCTAATCAAGCCCTAGTTGTCTGAATTAGTAACACCTACAATAATTAAGATTCTCTGCGGAAGTAATAAGCTAATTATGCTCAAAATTAAGGAATAATCATCATATTCAATCCATTGCATCTTTAGATTTTTCACTGCATAGGCTTTTCTTTCAAAGGCTGAAAGAAATGGTGGGAAGAAATTTTTACACTGGTGGTGAGCTCCGGTGTATCTGAGAACAAATAATTGGAAACTTAGAGGCTCGATATTTTGGGAAGAGTACAGATAATTACTATTTACTGTTGTCTCCTCAGCTGCAGCATACCAAGAGAAAAGAGCTAATTTCAATGACTCTTTCTTTGGAGATGCTTACTAAGGGAACACTTCATCACGGGTAGTTTGCTGCTGCAGAAGACTTTATCCAAGTGCTGTGGGAAGGCAGGAGCTTTTTGGGGGTCCTGCTGCTGCAGGGTCAGAGAAGGAGAATCCTTTGAGTCACACAGATCTAATTTTACATCCCTGCAGTGGTGCTGAGGGCTGAATGTGCTGCAAATGCATCAGTATTGCTCTGCTGGCTAAAAATCCCCACTCTGAGGAAGCAGTTATCCCAAATACCAGCACAGGGACTTGGAGTGTGTTAAAAGAGGAAGGGCTGTGTCTCTCAGGAGCATTGCTGGTGTGGGTTTTGGTTTTTAGGAGTATTCTTCAGGGGTTTTAGCCATGTACTGCACCATTGTGACTTCCTTTGGTGTTCTTGGGGCAGAAGTAGATGAGATCTGAGTTTGTGGGAAGCATGGGAGGTGGGAGAGATTGATTGGCTGCCTGCTGGAGTAGAGACTTTTATCAAAATTTATTGAACAGAATACAGGTAAATGTTTCTTTCTTTTAATCAAGGTTGATTAAATTACAATCAGAAGGATGCCTCTGCTCCCTTAGGCACATCACAACCTTGTTATCATCTCAAATTCATCCAACCTTTCAAGAGGGGGTTTTATTATCCATTCCTAATCCCCAGGTAATTACTGTAGACCAGGAGATATTTGCAGAGAACATTTTGACTGAGGGAAGGGGGGTTCACAAGACATCACAGGCCTGAATCAATTCTGTGGCAGGAATCCCTGCTCCAATTTCCAGCCCCTGGCTCCAGGCACAGCCCCCTGCACCCTCCTGGGCCGTGTGTCCCTTTCCTGGGCACAGAGCAAGCGTTCCTCCTGTTCTTGCAGGAAAAGGGGTGATTGGGATGATTGGCGCTGCTGCCCTTTTGTAAAGCAGCTTCGTGATTGCACGAGGTAGGAAACGCAGCAGGATCATTAATTCCTCCAGGTTTCCACTTTCTTTCATTGCAGCTGCCTCCAGAAAAAGGTTCCTGTTTCTGAGCTTTCTGTGTTTCAGAAATCAGCAGATTTTGTGGGGAGCTTTTATGACAGTGACAGTAAAACAAAAGCAGGCAGTCAAAGCTAGACTGTTTTATATACTTTGATGTTATTCACTTGCTAATACACTGCTCCCTAAAAACCAGACTATCTGCTCACACCTATTCCAGTTTTAAAGGAAAATGCCTTTGCTACTGCAAACAGAGAAATTAATCATAACTGGCTTGTTCTACAAAACACACTCTCAGCAATGGGAAAGGTCTGATTTTTTTTTTATTTAATTTTTTTCCCCCTCAAATAAGGAAACTTAAATTACTTAAGGGACTACTTAGCTTCCACTGGTGCAATTAGATTAACATAGGAGGAATTTTGATTTATTTCCAGAAATGAATATATGTTTCTAGGTCAGTAACTCTATTTAGAACAAAAGATCTGAAGGTTTTTTCCCCAAATAAATCCAAATGTAGTGTTGGCTAGGCTGCTCTCCATTTGAATTTCAGTTTAATCTTCATCTTGTTTTATTCCCTTTTTCTTGAGAAGTGCACAAGTGTTAAAGTTCAGAAGAAATACATGACTTTGGAAAGAGGGGAAGGGATAATAAAATGATGAACTCTGGCTTATGGTACTGGTTCAGGGTGACTGACTTCATCATTTATATGTTCATATAAATAAATAAAACAATATATAATAATATAAATAAACCAGTATATGTTTACTAAGAGTAAAATTGAATCCAGAGCAGTAGAACTGAAAGTTAACAGTGAAGCCATGAAAGGTAGCCTGATATTGAATGACTGGGCAACAAAACAGATCCAATTCAATGTTGATAACATAAAATAATCCATATAAAGGAAAAAGAGTAATACATGACTCCCTTTCAGTGAACCAAAACCAGATATCTGCATTTCACCACTTGTATGCAATCTGGAGGAATATATCATATTTATCAATTGAAACAAAATGAAATGTGCATTATGTTTGCACTCTGTGTGTATCTGGTTTGGTAAAATTTATCTGTTGACAAACTATAACAGAATTGTTAAAACTCGACCTTTGGAGAAATGAAAAATCAAAGAATTGAGCCTCTCTTCAAATATTCAGGATGCCATGTGAGACTGAAAATTAACTAATGTTACTTGTGGAAAAGTAGCCTCTAGCAAACTCTTAAATGTAAATTTTGAGGGAGTTATATGTATCTGTGGTGGTTACAAATAATCTTACCTGTTGGATGTTCAGTATAATACAGCTTCTCCTTGATAACTAAGCTGCCCAGGGGGATGTATGGTAGGTGTTGGTTAAAAACCAACCTTAACCCCTAAAAATGCCCCAACTTTTCCCCTTCTCCCAAGAATGTCTTGCTCAGTCCTTGAACACCAGATCAGGATCCAGTCTGGGCTCACCTGTGGAACCTGCTGCCTGTCACAGCCACTTTTGGCTGCAGTTGCAAAGATTATGACCGAGTTAATAACCCCACAGTATCTGAGTTTACAGCCTGATAGTTAATAATTCTCTGTGTGCCATGTGCTGTAGCTCACCTGTAAACAGTGGCTGGAAAGCAAAATAATCCCCCACAGCAGAATTGGGCATATCCTGAGGGCTATTCTGTTTCCATCTCAGGAGTGAGATGCTCTGCTCTTGTGTTTGAGCTTCTTGAAGGGCTTTAAAACATGACCTGATGTATCTAAACATGGTTTATCTCCACTGCCAGTAATGCAGTGGAGTCTCAATACTAACCTGGAATACAATTTAGGCTCTTTTTGCACTCATGGTTGATTTTGTGAACCTTTTTCCTTGCTGGTGATGTCAGCAGAATATCTCTACTGAATTATGGTTCTTTAATCAAGGTCTGTGCATTACTATACAAGTCCTTTCATTCACTTTTGTCCTGAAAAACTATTTTTTTTTTATTTGCAATGGAATTGATTGAGCTTCTGATACAGAAAATCCAGTTGTGCATCCTGCACCTCTGTCTAGTGTCATGCAAATGTGAAACAGGAGGTGCATGTCCAGCAGGCCTTGCTACTGGAAGCCAAAGAGATTTTCTACACCAGTAACAAAGGAATACAAAATTCAGAATCCTTTCCACCAACTCTGATGCATCTTTTTTAGAGAATCCTGCAGATGTTAGCTTTCAAACATCTGTTTTGCCTGGTGTTTCTTTCCTCAACATCTTGAATCACAGTTGAGCTGGTGCCGCAGCACCAGCTTGGGACCACCAGACTTGCTGGTTTAGCAATTACATCTGGTTTTATTCCAAATTATGGTTTTGTCCAGCTGTCTTTTAAAACCATTCCTATGAGTTGCTAGGATACATTTCTAAAAGTGGAAACTGTGTTTACACCACTTCAGTGTGAAAAATCTTTGAATATCACTTACTTCTTTGCCAAGACTTCATTACAAGGCACTGCTGAAGTTTACCAAGCTCTCCAAATTGTCATACAATCCTTTTTCTTTGTTTGTGGTAATCAGAGAAGTACATGGCTGATTAAATGAATCCTGTTTTGTCTGCTATTATTGACTCCTTTGCTGAGCAGTGGCATTATTCAGATTGATGTTTAGTCAGCTCAATCCTGACCAAGGCCAGTCCTGCACCTCTGGGTTCCTTTCTGTGCATCCTCCAGCCCTCAGAGCATCTCTGTGACCTCCCCTGGACTGGCTCCAAGTCCTTCTTATGTTGAGGGCCCCAGAGTTGGGAATCAAATCATCTGAAACAAAATCAAAGCCACACATTTTCCTAAGGAAGGTTGTAGGCAAGGAACTTGAAAATTGTACAAGTGAAGGATGGGCAGCACACACCACCAAAAGGCAGTGGCAGAGTTTGCCCAAGTTCTGCATGATTTTTAAATTTCTGCTTGTCAAAATACGATTCCAAGGATGAAGTCTTCCTCATCTTACAACATCTGCTGTAACTTGTCTTGTCTTGCATTGTTAATTTTTTCTAAAATGTGAAGGGTTTTTGACATAACAGTAGTCTCCTTACTATAAAATCTACACAGTAGAAATAGGTTTTAACACCTAAATTTATATTTTGATCAGCCATTTCAGGCTCAGTGTTGATGCTTTTAATATCAAATAGGGGTTTTGTGGGGGGGCATCATGTAGGAGGATGAGTGAAGAAAGAACTGGTGTTTAAACCTTAAAAGAGTTTTTCTTAAATGATAGTTCTGAGACTAGATTTGTTAGCCACTATTGTGATTCTTTCAAAACAGGCCTTGAAATAAATGCTGTGGATGTAATCAACAATCAGATTACACTGAATGCCCACAGACTCCACCAGAAAGGTCTAAGGGAAAACAATTACAGATGAAACAAAACATAGCATTTAAATCCCTGCTTGAGAAGCAGCCACACAAAGGAAACACAGATCGTGGTTTAATTACCCAGGTGGAAGAACGTTTAGAAAATTAATATTAGGACCTTGGCAATTGAAAGCATTTAAAAGTGTTAATGTCCCCCCCTTTTCTTCCTTTTGATTAAAAAGGTCACTGACAGAACATAGCGCTGTGCATACTCCAGCAAACATGGGGAGTGATGGCTGCAGTGATTTTGTGCAGCTCCTGCAGGTGTCAGAGGGCTCCAGAGCTGTGCATAGCTTCTTAAAATGGCCCCCAGAAACACCTATTTTTATTTAAAATCTTCTAATAGGAGCTGCATGGTTGGTGAATTTCATCCTCTCATGATTTTTTCAGGTGCAGCCTTTCCAGCTCAGGTGTATCACGGCGACCTGATGGTTTGGTCTTGCACAGAGGTGACCACCAAAAGGTTTAAACTCTCTCTGTTTTTCAGGGGAAGCTTCTAAAATGGTGAAATGTAAAGTCATTCCTTCCATTCTGTCCTGAAAGAATCTTAAAGACAGGCACACATTAGCTGTTGCAGGTGACTGAGGAGGAGGAGGAGGAGGAGGAGGAGGAGGAGGAGGAGGAGGAGGATGTGCACGTGGCCTCTGTGTCCTTTGCACCTCACTGTGGGCATTGCTGGGTGCTGTCTCTGCATTTTCACTTCCCAGTGTGGTGCTGGAATGGCAGGAAAGAAAACACAGTCAAGACAAGAATTAGGCTCATCATTTTTTCCTCAGGAATGATGGTGCTCTACAATTTCCATTGTACCTCCTGGCAGTGTATTAAAAGATGAAGTGTGGGCTTAGGCAGCATTTGGATGGGGAGGAAAGTTAAAAGATTTTGCTTCTGCCAAGCCTTTTTTAGGATATTTAAGATGGATACGATGGGTACAGTGTGGAATCTGACATGTGGGTGGTGATAAAAGCAAGGACTGGTAAAAGCAAGAGAAATTCACAGGTAAACTGAATGCTGCAGCAAGGTGAATGCAGTGAAGGAAATGGAGATCCTGAAGACCTTTTCTTGGGTTGCAACAGCACTGAAAACCTCAGAGTTGTTATTTGCTCTTGAATTTATGTGAGCAGCTGATCAGAGGTGGGCTCAGCAGGGTCATGAGGTGATTCCCAGAGAAGCTGTGGCTGCCCCATCCCTAGAAGCGTTCAAGGTCTGGGCTTTGGGCAGCCTGGGCTGGTGGAAGATGGCAGATGGGTTGATTTCAAAAGTTCATTGATTCTATGAACTTTTCCATCTCCCTGGTACTGCAGGAGCATTGCCTGCAGAGTCATTCCTGGTCTCTCCCTGGGAGGAGTTAGATCTTGTGGAGCATGTGGATAATGACATCCATTGTAAATCCATCCCTCTTCCCTCCTGGTAATCTCTTCATTTTGAGGGAAGGACTGTCATGCACGGAGGGACCAGGGAAACCTGGTTTCTTTTGGTTTCATGTTGATCTAAGCTCTAAGGAAAGACAAGGCTCAAGGGAGGCCTCTCCTCAGTACATCCATCCATAGCATGGTTCTCTTCCATTGCACCATCTATTTCCCCCTGCCTGGTAAAGTGCAAAAATCATAATATAGATGAGATTTGACTGAAATTAGCCCAAAGCTTCACATGTTAATCCAGGCACGAGAAGGCAGGATGGGGGTTTCCATTGCTCTGCACATTCCCACATAACACCCAGGGAGTGTCTGGCTGTGTTCCTCTTGTTTCCTTGAGAAGCCAGACTAAAAATAACAGCAAATAGGAAATGAAAACAATTCTCTTACTACATAGTACATTGCAAGGAAAAAACATTCTCCACGTCTCTGGATTAGCAGAATGTTTGAAGCTGTGATAACCCAGTTGTTAACAACCATAATTTAGATGTGGGTTGTTTTTTTTTTCTTCACATAAATATGACTTATTTGAAGTACGTTGAATTAGAAAACTCATGAATAAATATTTTGACATAATCAGAATTATATGGCTGGAAATTGACCTACTTTGCATGACAGATGCTTGAGAATCCCCCAGCTAATAGCAGACTAACCTGGCACAGCAATGCTCGATCTTATAATATTCTAAGCTGCATACAGACATTAAATTATTAGATTGTTGGGTTTTTTGCACGGAGATTAGACACAGTCAATTTTGTTTGTAAATGAGTAAGTTATAGGCAAGTTATTGAGGAGGCCTTGGGGTGCAGTCCAGAGAAGGATTCCTGCATCATTTGTTCAGTGTTTTCAGCGTGGTCTCGAAAAATCTGTCAGAGGTAGAAATAGCCAGCAAATCTTGATGGTATCAGCAGCCAAATAATGAGAGTATTACACCAAATAGACAGGTCTTTTCAGAAGATAAGCACAACTGCAAGAGGAATAATAATGTTTTAAAAATCTGGTAATATTTTGATGGTGTAAATAGAATCTACTTTTCCCCCTGCAGCTGCTCCCTATGCCAAGTGTTGATTTCAGCAGACTGATTTTATCTGCGTGTCCTTTCAGTTAATATGACAAGGATTTTCTGTAGGTTAAGTTAACAGAGAACTCTGACCTTGGGAAAAGAGTCTTCTCAGTTTAGGTTTATATGGATTCTTGTAAAAAAATAATCTTCTTTTATTATTTTAACAAACACAGGTGATGAAACATTTTAGGTGCTTATTGCACAGAATAGAGTTTTCAAGCTTCATAAGTTTTTGTTGTTCAGTTCTAGCACAAGTAATAATAGTGATTTTATTTGTAAAGTATCATGCTTTTTATTTTTAGTGGGGGAAAAGTACCTTTTTCATGGCTCAGTTTCAGCAAAGATAACCCTCCTTTTAAAAAATACATGCAATGAAAAATAATAACATATTCCATTTTAGTAGCCCCTTTATTCGCTTCCCGGTTGTTTTCTCTGTTTTCAAAGAATCTCTGCAGATGAAGTGGACTTTGTTCAGACTTTTTTCCTCAAGGTCTTCAGGGGAATGTTTTGCTCTTTTGTAATGAGCCCTTGTTAGCACTAAGGTAGTAAAACCATGTGTATAATATAGGCAGATCTGTTCTCTTCCAGCAGGGCCAGGCTGAGGCACAGCTCCTATCCTCTATCTTGATTTGCTCCAGCTGCTTAAAACTTCCTAGAATTAGGTTAAAGTGTTCCTTTAGCACCCATATTTCTTCCAGAAAGGATGCAGTTCAGTCACCCTTGCAGTGCCCCGCTGCCAGACCCTGCAAGCAGAGACCCCTTCAGGTGCTGCTCAGCTGGGGATGAAGCTCCTCCTCTCAGGGAATGAAGGCATCCTTTTAAAAGAGAATCCTGTTTGCAGGACACTGATTTTCAGCTGAATTTGGATTCTCTGGAAGCCTCACCCGAGGGCAAGAGACAGAGGTGATTACTTGGCTTAGTCAGTCGCTGCTTTAGGAGCTTCTCTCTGGCTTGCAGTGTTTGGAGGAGGCTTGGTAGTGATTTCTTTCTGGTTGCTCTTCAGGTGACCAGCTCTGAAACACTGGACTGCTCTGCAGGTGGCTCAGCAAATGTGTTAAAATTTGTAAAAATTTCGGCACTCAGTTTTGGTCTTTTGTCCTGCTTCTTCTCACATACCAGTAGGCTTTTTGGATTCAGACATGGTCACTTGGGTCCTTGTGCCCTTACAACTCAAACCATCTACTCAATAGCTGAAGAAGTCTCCAAGTTTTCCCGTTTGGGGAAAGTTTCCTTTCCTCTTACTTGACATTGAGTTAGCTGGTGGGGTTTGCTGGTTTGTTTTTATTGTATTTCCTTACTTCCCCAACAATTCACTCTCAGTCTCCTGAGCTCCATGCCAAACACTTTGGCTCCTTGATGCCTGCTCAGTTCCAGGAGCAGAGGAGTTGTCCTGACGTGCTGATCCTCCGAGGCTTTGCACACACCAGAGATGTGTGTGCAAACCCCAATTTCTTACCTCTGGAATCCTGTCTGGCACAGGGGTGTTTTACTCCTTGTCAGCAGTTTGCCCAAGGGTGACTGCCAGCAGTAGTCTTTTCATTCCTGCCTCCTGCTGCCACTTTGACAATAGGAACGGCAGCAGGAGGCAAAAATGAAAGGACCAGATTGAAAGAAGCACTTTGCCACTGTTGTAATTTTGAAATTGATGGCGTTTTTTAGCCCAAAGTCTCAGGAAAAAAGCTGCTTTCCTCTTTGCCTCCTATTGTTTTTCCAGCAGGGAGAGACATTCTCTGATGTTGCAGAGGCAGTGGGAAGCCAAAATGAAAATAATTTTCTTCCTGAAACATTGGATAACAAAATGTGAACAATTTCAGCAGGGAAAGAGTGGTTTGTTTTTTTTTTGTTGACTGCCATGTGGTGAATACTGGTATTTCCATTTGACTACAGAAAATAAATAGCAGCTGCTTTTCTTATTGAGTTAATATGATCTTAAGATAATTTCTAGACACCTATTTACCTTGGGTTTTTTTTAGCATGACACTTTCATTCTTTTCCTTTTTCTGCATGAGAATAGGTGCTGTAGGGTGGGTGTATAGTTCACTTTTGAGGCCATGTGTTGCCTTTAGTGCCATGCCCTTGGAGCCAGCTTTTTAAGGCAGGAACTTACAGTTCTGCACATTCCAGAGGTGTGTTTTACACCAATATTACCAGAACTACTAATAATCCGATGTAATTCCCAGGGCCACTAATTCCATTGGAAGAAAGATGAGGATTGTTCTGCAGTTGCACTGACATTTTCTGCTGGAGTCTTTTTTCAGTGGAGTCTGAAGTGGTTCTGGGGTTTAAGTGACGTGGGAGGTGGGGCTGGGGAGCTTTAGTGCTTCAAGAGTGACCTTCACCTTCTGTCCCTGAAGACCAAGTTCTGTGATTTAGGTGAGACTTTATTTTTGCTGGGAAGGTGATGCTTTGTGAAGGCTGCCCCAGAACCGAGGGTGGACAGAGTTAAAGAATAAAGTAGGGATTTGTTAGGAGGCCTCAATGGATCCACCTTGGGGCAGCACAAGAGCCCAGCCAGGGCTGCACCCAAGATGAAGCAAAATGGTTCCGAAATGCATGACTCGTCATGAGATCTCTCACTTTTGTAAGTTTTGGTCTATTTGCATATTGGAGTTCATTGTCCCATTCCAGCTTTAGCCCCTGCAGTCCCACCCTTGTTTTTCTCTCTCCAGCCCACGGTGTTTTTGCTCCTGGGGCTGAGATTTGGATCATTTGTCCTTGGTGCCCAGCTGGAGCAGGAATTGTTTTGTCTCCCTGTGCACAGAGCTCACCATCCCCTAATATGAATCTCAGAATTACACACTAAAGCAGCACAGAATCTGAAAAATATAAAAGCTAAAACCAGAGGCGTCAAAGGAAATCGGTGAAGGAACACAAGCCCAGCCCCCAGACTGTGCAGTCTGCAGATGTTCCCAGCCTGGTGTGATGACGTTCTGCAGAGCACTGACATCAGCCCTCAGCAGGATGAAGTTCTGCATTGACACAGGGGATGGCTGGGAGGGGAGAGGGGGCCCTGGCCCCATTTCTGTGCCTGCACTCAGCACTGGTGCAGGGGGGACCACGGTGCTGACAGGAGAGGGTGAAGTGTGGATCAATGAATGGCTTTGTCCTCCTGCTTTAGCTGTTACAGGCTATTGCTCTTGTCTTTGGGGACTTTAGTGGCTGTAATTAGTTATCTTGAATGGGAAGATTTTTTTTCTCTTATTGAACATGTGAGAAATTTGGGAATGTTAATCAGCAGAGCATAACCTTTTCTTAACTTGCTCTTTTTATAGTCCTGGGGAATTAACATTTATCATAGGGCAGCACAGGAAACTGGTATTTGTATGAAGTGAACTGATTCTCCATTCTTTCTCTTTCTTTATACATAACAAAACCTAAACTCTTTGGTAGGCTCATCAACAGAATATATTTTGTAGGCTTTGAAGTGTGAATTGTGAATTTGTGTGTCTCACATGACTTTGGGATGCCACATGTAAGCGTGTGCAGATCTGTGTCCTGGATTAGTGAAAGTCTCATTAAAATTGTTCTTGAAAACTGCATACTTAAAGCCAGATATAGGGAGACACATAAAAACAGCTTGATTGTTTTTTTCATGAGTTCTGAGCTCTTACAGTTTTGTAGGATTAAAGAGGAATCGGGGAGATCCAGCAACTCTGCAGATCTTGTTGCAAGTTCACATGCCAAAATAATTAATTAGATGCTTATCTGTAAATGATCAGTATTCCTTATGTTGGCTGATTTTTCATCTGCTTTAAGGTGCTTCTCAGTGCTGTGGTGGAGCTTGGAAGGAAAAGCAATTCTGTCTGACTTTGCTCTGCCCCAACAGGTTCAGATTAGGTTGGGAAATGACACATTCTGGGTTATTTAGCAGCCCCTGTGGACTGGGCTCTCCTTGCTGCTTTGGAAGTCGTGTACAGAGGTTTTTGGCAGCAGATGGTATCAGCTGA
Source organism: Agelaius phoeniceus (assembly GCF_051311805.1). Taxonomy (NCBI): domain Eukaryota; kingdom Metazoa; phylum Chordata; class Aves; order Passeriformes; family Icteridae; genus Agelaius; species Agelaius phoeniceus. The sequence goes on along the minus strand of NC_135272.1, from coordinate 34,061,115 downwards.
GTGCCCCATTGGGACTGTTTTGCTCGTTCATGTGAGTACAGCTGTAACAGGTCCTTTGGTTTTCAGAGTACTTGGGCTTTTACAATGCCCCATCCAAATGCAGTGCATATATTAGTAAAAATTAAGGATCTCTGTTACATCCTTAGCTGGTTTTAGCTCAGAAATAGCTACTGACTCCTGGGCAAGTGGGCAAACAGCTGATGACCCTGTTTTCCCAAGGGCTTTATGTACCTGACATTTTGATGTCTGTTTGATTTAAACATTTACCCAAGCTTTAAAACATTAGGTGAACAAAGATTGCTAAACTATCTTCTGTCTCCTGAGAGGAGAGTCCACAAATACCTGTCTTTGCCCTTCCCCTCTGGTTGTCCAGAAAACATTATTTTAATTCTCTAACAGCAGAAAATGGACTGCCAAGTTTCCCTGGTTTCACTTCTGGTCATTCCCTGGGGCTTGCTGAACAAGGTTAGTACCCCAAAATGAAGTTTTATTGCAGGGTCTCATTTCACTTTAAATCAATGTAGAATTTGGAATTTCAGCTGCTTCTACACACAGCCTGAGAAAGGCTCCTTTACAAAATGACTTTCAAAGATTTATGAAGACTTACATGGTGCAGAGGCTGAAAGGAAGTTTAATTACATTCAGCTTTTGGTCATTTCTGTGTCTGAAGATGTGCCCATATTCTGTCATCTCAAAAACCATCTAAGAAAATAAAATTGATCAGTGAGCCTTCTGGCTAAAAGGAAAATGAGTGCTTTGTCATCTGCCCATGGAGCCTGGGTGCTCAATCACTGCCTTCTCCCGGGTGCTCGGCCCAGACTCTCCATCACTGAGATTCGTCCCAAGTTTTAATCAAACATTATTTTATACTGAGGCCTCCCCTATAAATAGCAGAACCCTTCCCTTGACATACTCACATGGACTTCACTGTAGTATAAATAGATAATTTAATCCAGTCCATGCAACCATTCTGCTTTGGAGATGGTAAAATGTGCATCATGTTCCTCTTGGATTAAGTGTTACGATAAAAGCTTGACAAGTGCAGTCACTGTCACCTGATGAACAACATCTCTGCTTATAAACCTGATCAAGGACAGCAAATAATATGGGATCATCTTATTTCCTTGCAGAGGAGACTTGTTTGTAGGAGTAGGTGCCTTCAAGTACAGTAATTCTCAGGCTAATAATGCCAGAAGCCATAAAATCTCTCAGTTTGAGGTTTTGTGAACGGCAGCGCTGAGCAATCGAGGAGTACTGCTGAGATGATAGCCTGAATGATGATTGAGTTTTCCTGGAGAGCCTTTATCTGTGCTTAAAATTGGAGGTAATGTTTTTAAATTAAACCATAATAGAAGTTCATTGAGCCTTCGGAGTGGTTTCTCTGTCCCCTCTTTACGTGGTTTATCATTTTCTGTAGAAGTATTCTCAATCTTTTTGTTCAGGACAAATTGTGTTGCTGTCAAAACAGGGCATTAAAAGCACCCCAGAACAACACCTTGCAGACTTTTTTGGGAGATTTCCTATCAATTGATGAAAGGAGAAGTTTGCACTCAGGGTTGTGCTCCTATACTGTGACCAAGCTTTTGTACAGGCACTTACATAGAAAGAGGTGCTTATTCCTCACAAAATTTTGACATGCTTTTTAGAGTGGTGTCCCCATAAACAGGTTGTATTTCACTCCATCAGTAGGTTTTTTCAGCTGCTAGGGATTAGCCTTTATTACTGAGATAAAGTGTGAAATCCAAAGTATGTCTAAATTTAAAAGACAGCAGTGCTTGATGTCATGAGCAAATCGTGCTGCGACTGTGCTCTGGTCACTTGAGGTGAAGTATTGATCTTGAAATTAAACTCTCAAGTATCTGTCCTTTCTAAAGGAAAAAAAAAGAGTTTAAAATGGCTAATTGCAAGAAGCTCATTTGAGAAATATTGGTAGAGGAAGAGAATGCTAGTGCTGGCATGAGAAGGTTAAATTTTGAGCACACAGACTGCTGGTGCAATGTAGTTTCTTTTCTAAAATGTTATGTTAAAAAAGGAAAAGGATTTTTTTTTTTCTGTGGCAGATCTGTGAATGCCCACAAGAGGGTTGGGCAGTTGTGCTCCTAAAGACAGTGAGGAATGACCCAGCAACTCTAAGTTTCTCAGTTCTAGGAGAAAACTGCAAGAATTAGATTAACAGATGCCAGGAGAATCTGAGAAATTGTGGGGGGTTCTCAGCTTTATAACCCCAAATAAACATTCTGCACTGAACTTTTTTATGGTTATGAAGAAGGAGTTGCTGGGTTTGTGGTATCACGATCCATCCCTTTGTGTGATGGATCATTTTGAGCCCTCTGTGTTGTTCTTGAGGTTCTGTGAAGGCACTGAGGAAAATGTGCTGTCAAGGAGAGTAATCAGAGTTATCTTCATGATTCCTTTTAGTTCCTGCAGCACTGAAAGGCACATTTAATTGCATGTGACTATTTTCTCTTTTACACCTGCTTATATACTTAGGGACTTTTTTCCTAGGGAAATCTGTAGTTGATTAAAATTGCTGTGAGTTTTCTTGGGATAATTGACACCAAATGAACCTGTGCATCATGTGTGTGTATATGTGCAAATAGATAAGATTATGCATGTATATATACATGTTTAGGTGCATATATATGCACAGCTAATGGGAAATACCTTTCACTTAACAATTAATTTAGGAGTCTTCAGTCTGTGTGGCATCTTAGAGGTCATTCTGCACCACAGTGTTTTGTATTTTCCGCTGCGTTGATGCCATAAAAACCCATAAAAATGCTAATTGCCCCAGGAAGATGTAAGCTGTTTATAAGTGTGTATGGGATTGTTTTTCAGCCCTGTGATACAGGAGGAGGTGTTATTTCAGGTTTATCATTTGAATGTGTGCATAATTTGAATGGCTACCACTTTGACAGTTTATTAGTTGGAAAAGAAGTAGAAAAGAAAAGACAGCGCTGTGTCGTTCTTCAGCAAATTGATTGCCAGGAGCATGTTATTGACTTTGCTGATAATATCATTATATATTTTACAGTCGTAAAATCAAGAAATTCAGATTATGCCCTGAGGGCTTCACACATTTAAATAAAGGATATAGCCATTTCCAGGGTTATTGGTTTAGATTAGTGGGTGCTGCAAGGAATGCTGAGTGTGTTGGGGCAGGACAGAAAGAGCAACAGTGCTCTCACTGCAGCGGGGCTTTGCTTTATTTTATTTTTCTATTTATGAAATACAGTCACTTACAGATCCCCTGGGAGGATGAACAACGTTTGCTCTAAACTTTAGCATATTAATACAGTGTTAGCTTGGTGTTCTGTGGGGCTGAGAGCTGAAATCAAGTGTAATCCTTGGCTCGTACCATGAGTGAGGATAAATGAGGGAACACTCACTAAAATACACAGTGCCTGGGAAGCAATCCTGGGGTGAGCTGCAGGCTTCAGAGCAGTGTCAGAGCCACAGGACCTGACACAAACACATCTGTCCCTCTTGGTGGCCAAAGTGCAGCTTCCCAAGGATCCCCAGTGCCTGCTGCTGGGTACAGCCCCGGGAGCACCTCTGGAATTCAGCTCGGGCTGCTCCATCCTGGATCTTCTACAATAACTCCTCTCCCTCTTGGACTGCCTGCCTGCCAGCCACCCCTTGGGACTGACTGGACTTGAGGCACGTGGGTTGAGCACTTGGGGTTTGGGTTTGGGGCTGTCTCCAGCTTGCTTGAGGGACTCTCAGTTTAATTAAGGTATAGTGCCTTGAATAAAAATGACTGACTGCATTCCAAACCTTGTTTATGGACTTCCACAGCGGCTTTAGTGAGATGGATAGAGTACCTTAATGCTGATCATGCTGCTCAGCCTCTCTCCACTTCAGATGGCAGCTTGGGAGCACATTGCATCACCCAGCTCTGGGCATTTATTGTTCTCTTAAAAGAGTGTAAAGGTCCAAGTGCAATGTCACAGCTCTGCAGCAAAGGTCGTGTTTTCCTTCTCACAAAGATGCAGGGGTCCAGCTGGAACATGCATGGCTCCAGGATATGTGGTGACATCCACAAAAGTAGATAAAAATGAAATAATTACTCTTACATTTACATTTTAAGGGCCTCTGAGGATTATAAATCTATACACTGCAAACAAAACTTTCCCTGGATCAAGATCAGCACGTTTTCTAATTAAAAGTGATCACCTTTTTAAACTGAATTTGTATGACTTCTTAGTGGGTTTTTAGCTTCTGCTTTTTTTTTCTAATTTTTTGGCATGAGAATGAAATTGATTTTAATTTTGATAATCTTGTTCTATTTTGGATTGTAAATGGCTCGTGTTGAGTTGGGAACAAATGCCTGGGTTATTTCTTATGAAAATCCTTCTGCTTATGAAAAACACTATGAAAGCATTTAGAGTGAACCATTGGAACGCACCCGTTGATCTCAAATAGTTTTGATACAGACATTTAATTTAAGATCATTTCAGAATGGTGTAAAGGTACTGGTCTGCTGAAGAAGAACTCTGGGGTGATTCCTCCCTGTGCAGGGGGCAGGTGAACAGCTACAATGGGCATCAGCTGCTTACCCAGAGTGATTTGGCATGGGTGCTGTTCTCTAGTCAAGAATTGGTAAAACAAGATTCTAGGTGTTGTGGAGACAGGAGTGGTTGTCATTAAACATGGGCTTCTAATTTTGCTGCAGATAGTGGCCTAATAATGATTTCTGATCTCAAGCCTCAGTGTTCCATACAACCTTCACAGATGACTGTCCCTCTTTGAACCATGGAGATGTTACCTAACCCCAAGATGTGGTTTCACAGTATTGAAATAAAACTCAGCTCTGGCAGTAAGTGCATCCCAGTATCCAGAATAATTTTCCTTCCAGAGGCTGGGACCCATCCAATGTGGTGGCAGGGATGGCTGGAGAGCCAGGCATGATGGCAGAGCTCCCCTGATAAGAGCAGAAGCTGCAAAGGAGAAAAGCTTGACTCCGCTTCTTACAGGGAAGGAAAGATTCACTTCCCTGGGCGTGTTCCTGGCACGGGCACAGTCTCTGGTTTAGTGGTTTAATATTCTCACTCCCCCTCCCCTGAAGCCTGGGAAGAATTACAGCCTCATAATTCAGGCAGCTCTTATTTATGCAGTTTCAAATACTGAAAGAACCTTGTTCAAGAGCTGTCATTAAAAACCCCACCCTTTTTTGTTTCAATGACGAGATGGTTATGACAGTCTGGACTATCTACTTTCCAAAGTGTCCGGGGTTCAAATGAAATACCACCCTCCCATAAATCTCACACACCTCATGGGTGCTGTAAAATCAGCTGCACTGACAGTGCCACGTGGTAATTTCCCAGGCAGGTAGGGAGTTTTCAGCACCAAAATTTGGGAATATGGGTGAATACAGATCAGAGGAGACGCGGGTGTGTGCTGAGGAGTGGTGGCTTGCAGATGGCTGACCCACAATATCGGGCAGCGTGTGTGTGCACTCTGCGTGCTCTGCACGGGACATATGCTCTGGGGTTTCACGGATGAGTTTGTAGTCTCCAGCAATTTGCAGCTTCCACTGTGGTTTCAAATATCTACATCATTTTCAGGCTGATGATTTTTCCCAGTCATTTATCCCAAAAGCACTTCATCCTGCCTAATCTGGGTCATAATTGACATGGGACTCGTGCCGGAGCAGACACGGCCGTAAGTTGTGTTTGAGTGGGCTGTTAATGGCAGGGATTTAGTTACGTGCAGTAAAACACAGCAGAGGTTGAAGCAAGTATAAATGTTAAAATAACAGATGAATGCAGGGTCACAGTCACGACTTGGACCCAGAAAAGACTCTTGAACACTTGACATGCTCCTGCTGTCAGCTCACAGCTGCCTTTGGCTCTAACGAAGGCGTGAAGTTGGAAATTTCGGGCAAGGAAGCTGTTGGAATTGGATCGTGTTTATTGCAAATCAACAGGATGTCTTTGCAAGTATAAAAGACATATGGAAAAGTCCACTGTTATTGTTGTACTTTGTTGTGTCTCCAGATGTTTTCCCTCCTGCCCCACTCCAGAGGCTGAAAGTGGGAAATGGTTTTTCATTGTTTCTAGCTGATGGTGCCAACATCTGCCTTGGCGTTTCCCTGGGGAATGATATTAGCACTGCTGAGAGTTTCTGATTCATCACTTGTGTCTCATTTGTCTTTTTTTTTTCCTTTTAAATACAAGATAATGTCAGAGCATGAAGTTTCAGCCCTGCTCTGTTATTTTGAGGGGTGAGAAGAAATCAAGGGAAACACTTGGGTGGCTGCTGAACTATCACAGCAGCACTTCAGAGCCTCCTTACTTTTGAAAAGCTATAAATGAGACATTAAAACATTGCTCTGAGCTGGTGTTTTTCATTGGAAGAAATAGTATTTGTGAGCTCAAACGTACTTGAAGATCTCAAAATGCTTAAAATAGCTCTGTTTTCTTAATATACATTTAATCCATCATTAGTTCCCAGTGCTTGACTCTGAGGGGAAGGGAACCAAATGAATATCTTCATTTGGAAGTGCTCTTTGCTAGTCATATATGCTCATAATGGTATTGTAAAGGCTTCATTCCATAGTTTAGAACCTAACTGGTTGATCAGCTTGATAAGTGTGTAAATTAGCAAAGTTGGCCGAAGTGTTGACTGCTAATGAAGGTGCTTTTAATAGAAATGCAAAACAAAATAGAATTTTTCCCCAAAGCTTCTGTACTTCTTCTTATCAGTAAACAGCTGTACAGTATCAGATTATATTAATCTTCATATGCTAATAAAATTTATTATATTGATGATACTATTTTTTTAGTGCTTAAATCTGACATTTAAATAGGAATGAGCTCTGGAGAAAGTTTGTGCCAGAATTCTCAAGTGCAGACTATGACTAGTTCCTGACCTGTGACTCCTTTATATCAGACTCTGGTTTCTGGTTTATTCTTTCACATCAGCTGGAAGAATCTGACCAGAGCCCTTAGGTGGAAATATTGTAAATTTTAGCAATGTCTGTCCGTGTTTAGGGAAGGTTTCTTTTGAGAAATCTGTTGGGTCCAAGAAACTGAAAATTGTGTAATATCTCACCATTCTGCCTGCTTCTTTGTGCTTTGGCTGTTGTTTGTTTGGTTGCAGTTATTTACAGCTCACTCCTGGGTTTTTTTTGAGATCCTAGCAAAAAATTCCACAGGCAGCTGCAAAATATATGTTTAATCAATTTTAGGAAGACTGATTCCCTAACTAACATTTTTCTTCCAGCTGAGACACAGTAAAAAACTGTTCTGCAGATCCTCAGGGAAGGGGGGAAAGTTTTCCTGACAGAGATGTCTGTTTTGTGGGTTGTCGTGGTGTCATAGTCATGTGGTTCAGGTAATTTAGGTATGTTGGTCTCATGGTTTAACCTCAGCTGACAACAAAGCACCATGCAGGCACTCACTCCCCCCTAGATGGGGGGAAGAGAATTGGAAGGGTAAAACTGAGAGAACTTGTGGGTTGAGATAAAAATAGTTTAATAGTTTAAATACTACTACTACTACTACTACTACTACTCTTGTAGTGAAAATAAAATAGCAGAAAAAAAAGAGAACTAAAACCCAAGCATTTTTATTAAGAAACATATTTTTTGTCTTTTTTTAAGCTTCTCAGGGTGAGCCTGCGAGAGCAGCCTTTGTCAGTTATTTCTGTGCATGTTTATGTGCAAAAAGAACAGAAACAGAAGTTCTAAGGCAACAGTATTCTACAGACAAACAATACAATTTGGTATTTGGTTTTCCACCTTTCAAGTGTTAATAGTGTAAATATTGCTTAGATGAGTCATTTTGTAAGGAAATAGTGGCATGTTTCTGTTAGTGTTTTGTCTGCAAAACTTAGAATTCTCCTTTGTATTGGGATTAAAACTACTTGTTCAGATCACAAGTTTTCACAGAATTCACAGAATAACAAGGTTGGAAGAGACCTTAAAGATCATTAAGTCCAACCCACGCCCTACCACAACTAAACCCTGCTGTGCCACATCCTGGCTTTTTTTAACACATCCAGGGATGGTGACTCCACCACCTCCCCGGGCAGCCATTCCAGAGCTTCATCACCCTTTCAGTGAAAAACTCTCTTCCTAATATCCGACCTACATTTCCCTTGATGCAGCTTGAGACTTTCAGATCCATGAGCTGTGGTTCAGGTTTATCTCTTACTTCTGTAAAAACCGAATTTGTGTTCTGGAGATTTTGTATGGCAGCAGTTCCACTGCGAATTCCTTTGGGGTAGCGGGGCCAAAAGGTTTAATCGAGTGAACATCTCCTTCTAATTCCACTGAAATATTTGGAGTTAGACCTGTTTTGCCACTTGGTTGTGTTCCTTCACTCATTCTTTGCCCTGCTGTGGGTATCCTTGTTAGTGTTCAAAAACACATAATCACAGAAGCGATTATATGCGGTGCTTTTTATTGAAGAGCTTTTGGAATCGGGGTGATTTCCACCCAAATCTGATTCCAACCCTACATTCGAGGTGAACGTGTTTTATACTCTATCATTACATAACTTTCATGTTAATTATTAAACTTATATTGTTCTATTGTATACACAGATTTCAGCTAAACATAGCCCCCTTTAAATTTCCAACATAGTTTCTCACGATTCTTCTTATGGTTATATCATAATTATATTTAATTGCTAAACAATCACCACCTCTAACAATCATATCTTTTATCATACTGCTTACGCAGGTGCAGTGATCTGAGAAAACACAAAGCCCCATATTTTCAAAGCCTATTTTTAACATTTTCCAGGGCTCCACTATCATCCTCATGTCCATGTTGTGTTTGCAGGTCAGGATCGCAGCGAAGCCACTTTGATAAAGAGGTTCAAAGGTGATGGTGTCCGCTACAAGGCCAAGCTGATCGGGATCGATGAGGTTTCTGCTGCCCGAGGGGACAAGTTATGCCAGGACTCCATGATGAAGCTCAAGGTGCAGTGAAACTTTTCAATGTTACAGTCAAATTCAGCTTGAACTTCCACTCATTCTCCTTTCATGACACTGAGCCTTAGTCTGGTTAATTATGTATTGAAATCAGTCAATTTTGCATGAACTCCTGCCTGGTATTGCTTATCCTGGTTTAATTTTAATACATTATCTCTGAATTCTGTAGTTACTCCGTGATTGACACCACTGCAATTTGTCCACAAATTACAAACAACACACTGCAAATTGAATAATTTTATTATGCAAAAGGGGACGTAAATGACTGTGGAGGAAAATGGGATATCAGAGCGTTTTCTATGACATTTCTAATCAACTACAGCACTGCCTCTGGCTGTTACCTCCTGTGAGTGACGGGTGTAGGCAGCCAGATTTGGGGGGAGCTGGTGTCCTCCTGGGAGGAGAATGCCTTGCACCAGCAATGGAAGGGCTGATGTGTTGCAAAATCAGGCAGTGCACTGAGAGGATGGGGCATGAGAATGTAAAGAGGAGTCTCTGGAGTTTTGGGGATGAGATGAAGCTGTGGCAAAGGCAGATTTGGGTGTAAGATTGGAGTGTAGACAGTCTGAAATACCAGTGGTGTTACGGGTGGCTCTCTGGAGCTGACAGACATCCCTCTATGGCCCAGTCTCTCTCAGAGAATGGGAGTTCCTGTAGGAATCATTCTGTCCCTCACCCTGGGACTTGTGGAAGAGCTTGAGTCACTGGGAAGGAAGAAAGGAGAGGTTGTGTTTTCCTGAGTGCACTGTTGGCTGTTCACTTCCCGTCTCCTCTCTGTATTGCAGGGTTACAAACCAGGTCTAGCAGCAAACCCTCTGCTGCTTTTTCCCTTTTATTTCCCTTTTGTTTTGCTCCCAGCCTTATCCCCGTGCTAGAGAGCTTACGGATTTTCCATTGCTGGTTTTTCAGGAGGAGAAATCACTAAATGATGTCTGATGCTCTACCAGCCCACAGGGTTGCAGTCCATCCAGGAGGAATGAGTTACTCATTAGGGAAACAGCATGGGGTGACACTCAGCTTGTGGTTCAACAACCTAAAAGCAAGATCTGGGAGATAATTTACACTCCAGTCTTACACCCAAATCACTTTTATGGCAGGCAAAAATTAATCCGCTCCAAAAGTTGCTCTGTTGGTGTGTCACATCAGCCACAATATTCCTGCTTGATTTAAATGTGTGCTGGGTGTTTCTCATCATTTCATAGCTCCTGGCACTGTGGGGAGAGTTGTCACTGTTCTGCTGCACAAACCTTTTTGTCTCTCTCCTCCATGGATTAATATTTCCACATCTCCCAGGTGCCTAATACCTGTTTGCAGGTGGCGAGATTGGTCTAAACAGTACTGGGAAATGACTAAAACTGTTAAAGGAAGGGAGTGTTAGAAATTCATTTTTGAGGGCAGAGCATTAATTCATGGGTTCTGGAAACCCAGTGTCCCCTAACATGAATTTTGAGGCCACCCATAAAGTCTTGGGGTGGCTTTCAACATCAGATCCTTGTAATGGCAGCAATGAACATATTAAAACTTAAGTTAATTGTTCTTGAAACATTGGAATTGCAGAGAACCAGGTAAAGTCTAAATATTTTCATTTCATTTACGAGTACAACTGATTATATTTGATCTCAGTTCAGTGTTACTGGTCAGGGCAGGCTCGTGGGAAGGTGGAAACAGAAGTTACTGTTGTCATTCTGCTGTGGGAGAATAATGCATGAGATGGTATCAGCAAGTTCTCTTACAAAGTAAAGATCTGAGATCCTGAAAAAAAATTACCCTCAATAGGAGTTTGTCACAGCACAGGTGTAGTTTGATTTTTAGAATAGTTTTCTTCTAGAGAAACCTCAATTTGCTCGTACTAGATGAGTGCAAAGTAAGCTAAATTCATTGACATTTTCTGTCCTCTGCTGCTTGCTGGTTTTTTTTTTTCCTATTTAAAAAATAAATAAATAGAAGAGCTTATAGCTAGGAAAAGTGTGCTAGAAATGACCTTCAGCTTCCATGAAAACAAATTTCATGGAGGATTAGCTAGTGCAGAGGTTGGAAGTGGGAGCACATTTGAAATGCTCTCTGGGTAGCACAAAGAGATGTGGTACCTTGAAAAAAAGGAGAAAGCCAGAAGCAAGGAGGGGGCTGTTCCTGGAAAACCTTTAAGTTTTCCTAGAAAAGGGGTGAATTGTTCACAAGTAAATCAGTGGCACCTGGGAGAGTCAGGAAACCAACTAAAACTGCTCTTTGTTTGCACAGGGAATTGTTGCTGCGGCTCGATCGAAAGGAGAACATAAACAAAAAGTCTTCTTAACAGTTTCCTTTGGGGGAATCAAAATCTTTGATGAAAAGACAGGGGTAAGTAAAGTTGATTGTGTGCTGGGGCAGAGCTGAATCTTTCCCTGGTTCCTTTAGAAGCATTTCCTTGCTGGGCAGTGCAATCTCACTGGTGCAAACACACATGAAGCATCTCGGAAATTTGATAAAAGGTTATCATCCCTTGCATCGCTTGCAGAGTGTAGCTTCTGTATTGTCAGTGGTAGAAAAATTACATTTTGTATGGAATGAGAGGTAAGAGATACTGGAAAATTATGAGGTTGTCTCTGTGAAGCAGCAACTTCCCCAGTAGTATCTGGTGGAGGAAGTTGCAGAGACTTTCATGCCTTACAGTTTCTGCCTCAGCAATACCATGTTTGATTTTTTTAAATTGCTCTAAAAGAAGAAACCTAAGCAAAACATTACACTACTTGGATATAAAGCAACAACACACAAACTGTTTTAATCATAATTAAGTAGATTTTTACAGCAGTTTAAGCTCTGCCTTGAATTTTAAAAAGGTCTTGATTTAATCTTTTGGAAGATTAACTATTTAACACGGTGCCAGAAATAAAACCCTACTGATGATAGATGAAATTATCTTTGCCAGTTAATTTATATTATTAGAAAATCAATGTCATTGAGCTCACTGATACATAATACGAGTAGTTAGTAATGAAAAGCTCATTTGGGATGTGTTGTGTAAAGTATCCATGCAAAAGCTGTGCTTCAGAGGGCATTGCTGGGGTTACAGAAAATAGGAAATGTCAAAATTAGGGCTGTCAGTGCAAATTGCACCCCAACCACAGTTGTTTTCCTGAGATTAAAGCCTTTTATTGGGGAAATAAAAAAGAAGAAAGAGAAAGTCTATTCCTTTTGCACTTGTCTCTGAATGTTTCTCAAGCACTGGATTTTTTTGCCTAGAATAAAGAGGGAAAAGAGGACTTGTTTTAGAAACAAAGGTGTGCTTTATTCCAGCTGCCTCTCCTGCAGCACCCTGCACCCTCTCCTGTCTGCAGAAAGCGAGGTGGGGACATGGGAACAGTCTCCTTCATTTCATAGCTCTGACATCCCACACTCTAAATCTGACATAACTATATCATCCCTATAGTAAACCTGTCACTCACCCACTGAGGCTTAGAATGAAACCCTTAAATCCACCTTGCAGATGTCTGCCCCTGAGCAGCCCGAGTGATGGACAGGACTATTGAGTTGTCCTTCTTGCAGCAGGGCTGTGGCAGAGCCATGTGGGGAGCTTTCCACAGCAGCTCTTACGTGTTGTTGTCAAAGCAGGAGAAGAGTCGTGCTTCCCCCCATGCCAAGGGTTTGGAGCAGGGGTGCACGGAATCCTCTGCCAGGTCTTCACAGCCACCATCCCTTGGGCTTTTTTCCCAGCTTGGGTCTCTCCTTGTCCCAGAGTTTCACACCCTTGTCCCATTAATTCTTTGTCTTTCTCATCCAGCCTGTCTCTGCTTTGCCAGCCTGCAGTTGTCATCTCATTCCCATTCCTGCTGGAAAATCCCAAAAGCTGGCAGAACTAGGGTTGCTCAGCCCAGGTTTTTGGATGGGAAGAAGCTGTAAAGAGCTGGAAAAAGATTATATTTCACTCACACTGATCTTCCATTTTCCATGTTAAACTTCAGAGTTTATGAAGTTTGGAGTTTGGTGTTGGCTTTTATGCAGCAGGGAAGAGTCTGGATAATCTTGTATTTGCTTTCTCCTCCTTTAACAACCCTCCCTGTCCCCCACAATGCTTTTTCCCTTGGTTGCATTTCCATGATTTTGGAATTCCCAAAAGGGTATTTTGGAAAGATTATTTACCTCTCTAGAGTGTCCTTTCTTAACTTCTACCATTGTCTATTGCTGTCACGTCTGCCCCAGCTTCAGCCCAATGTGATAGAAAAGAATAAAAATATTCAAAAAAAAAAAAAGTGGGCTTCTTCATGTTGAGTGTCTTGTAGGCTGCCATTGGATTTTAATTTATCACAATAAAAAATCAATTTGTAGCTCAAAACTAGCAAATTTTTTTTTTAAATTGGCAGTGTCATAGCTGACTTCATACAGATGATTTAGGGGAATTGCTCCGTAATTCGTTACAGATGAAGGGCTCTGCATGGGTTACTACTGAAAATGATAAGCAGGTTTTTTTTTCTTCCTCTACTTTATAGCACTCCTTAATATGTCCCAGACATAATATTCCTCAAAAAGTATTGATTTTAATAATGGTATTATTCCAGCCATCAGGAATTCTGCCCTTTGAGTAAATTTATCCATGAAGGAGATTGAGTTGAAGGTGGAATATCATTTGAAAAGAATATATCTCACCAAGAAAAATGCAAGAAGGATTTTGCTGTGAGTTTGCACTGTAGATGCAGTCCAATATGGTTCATCTACAGTACTGCAATAGAAATAATAACAATCCTTTCTTATATTCCATCATTCCATGCCAGGGATTACCCTAAAGAGGTCCCTTCATTCCATTTTCCAAGTACTTGTCAGTGTGCTTAGAACATGATAGCAAAAAATTGTATTTAATATGACTAACAGGATGTTCTCCTGTTGTGTGTATGCCAAAAATTGTCATTACACATCGAGTTTGACCCTATTAATCTTATAAATGCACCTTTTTTTTTAGCTGTCAGACGTTTTCCATCCATCCCATTTGCTTTCTCCAGATTATGTTTGCTAAATATATGCCTTACCTGAGGGATATACATTTTCTTTTAGTTTTTACTGTAAAAAAAACTCTACCATAATTATTGCTGAACACAAGACTTTCTCTACCCAATGCCACTTGAGAGATTTCTTGCTGCATATTACATGAAAATAATTTTTTTTACCATTTGTTCTGTCACATCCATCTTGGTTAGACCTCAATACTGCAATATATTCTTAATTTATTTTATGGAAGCTTTTTTATATTTTCAAAAGCACGATCTTCAGATGGCAAAAATACAAATAATTGCATTGTGTTATTTAATATTCTCCCTTTTGGGGTGGGATGTAGTGATTGGTGATTTGCTAAGAAAGCAACAAATGCCATGACTGTGCATAAGGAAGGAAGTGCAGATTTTGTGGAGGCCCAGCATTGTTGTTTAGCTGTTCCTGAGTGTTGTTCTGTTAATCACACACATCAGGCCATCTCCCTGTGATAGCTCAGTGATGCTTCATTAGACCTGGGTGACTAATCTGGGCTCTGTAAAGAGCCTGTAATTGTCTCATTGTTTATTTATGTGGTCATAAATCTCTGTTTACTTGCAGGTTCCTTTCCAAAAATGTATTTGAAACTAATAATTAAATCCTCTGAAATGCTTGGGAAAAGATTTCCTTCCACCTCCGTGCAGAGAGGTGTGGTTTTAAACTCTTGTTGTCTCTAATTGCAAAATGCTGTTGACTTCAATGGCAAGCCCCTAAACTGTGAAAAAGAAATGAGATAAAAGCAAGAAATTACTATTTGGCTCTAAGCAACAAATTTTTCCTGTTAAAGTAAATTTTTGTAATTGCATGGATGTGCAGATTGCTAGAGGATGCTGTAAAATATAGCTCTCTATGAGGTATTGTATAGATGAATTATTTATCTGGATTCCTCCACTGGCCAAAAAGCAGGGGAAATCAGTGTCAGTATCTTGCTTATTTATGGGAAGTACCCTAAACAGATGGATTGTAACCCAGTTGATGAAGATGACAGTCATCTCACCAATTTTTACCTATTTTGTAGCACCCTGAAAGTGACTTGCATTTGCATTGCCTATTCTCTTTCAGAGATGTTGGCCCCTGTCCTTGTTGAAATAAAGCTCTTGGGCCCAGTCTGTGGGATTGTAACATTGCTAAGAATACTCTGGTGGGGTTTTGGTATTTATTGCACAGAAGTATTGCAGTGTGTTACTCATATTTCATGAATTTGATCTGTAGCCATTTTCTTCAGGCTGGCAGTGTGAAATCCAGGAAGGAAAACCATGTGTATAAATACATTTATTTCATTTGGACTATCTATTCTTGTTATCTGTCAGCTCCTCCAACCTCCATTATCTTTACTAAGGATTTGATGTTATTTTATTATCTTTGAGGGTTTACCTGCCTGAAGTGGTGTTACTCGGTGCCCTCTTACCTGTAGCATTCTATAAAAAAAATAATTTGTGTCCACAGGAATGGTGATGGTGCTTCTGCTTTAAATCTTAATGACATCCAAATAAATAATACACGTGGTGGGAGGTTATAATCCTGTTGTCCTCAGAGTGTTCTGTTTGACTGAGATCATGTCATGGCTCTGAAATGTTCCAGCCAATATTTTGGATGCCAGCATCTTGCCCATCTTCCTGAACTTCTAAGCTCTCTCGACCTTCCAGTGCAGATTTCTCAAGTTGTTTCTATAAAAGCATTTCCCAGCATATTCTGAGGCTTTATCAGGTTTGTGCTGATAACCCCTGGATTTGCTGCTCTTCCCTGTGCAATGTGAGTGATGGTGTTAATTATGCTGATAGATTGCTAACAGGACAGCTAAACTTGGCTGAAAGAGAATTTTAGCAAGATTAAAATTCTCACTGTTGGCAGAAGAGGCCTCGTTTAAAATGTACCAAAGGTACTTCTTGACTTTGCTGGAAATCTGTTGGTTCTGGCATCCCTGACCAGAAATCGAGGTACAGTCATGGGATCTGCAGTTATTCCTTGAAGCACATGTGCTGGAGCAGATGAAATGTCAAACTGTCAGAGTCTCTTTCACTGAGCGTCTCTGAGGCTTTAAAAATAGAAATAAAAGAAGGAATTAATTTCTCCTGCTCTCTCCTCGCTCCGCAGCGAGCAGGAGAGATGGGGCGAGGAGTTTGCTGAGTTTTGTGTTTGCCACAGGGTGGGATTGACCAGGGGGATGCTGGAGCAGCTCCCAAGGTGGGTTTTGTCCCCTTCATGTCTCTGAAACTTCCCAAAGTTCCTCTCTGTGGCTGATCTCAGGTGCAGCCCCTCTGTGAGCATCTTACCCCAGCAGCTGATCCCACACGAGTCCTCTCAGCTGATCTCCATGACTCTGGTCTCTGGGTTTTACCTGTTTTCCTAGATCCTCTCCTGCAGTTTTCATCTGAGATTTCCTGTGTGCTCTCTGTCCTTCATCTCTTTTTTTTTTTTCCTCCCTGCTGTGCTTTTTGCCAGAGTTGTTTCATTTGCAAACATAAATTTGGTTATTGTGTGGAACCCAGTGATGCCAGCTTTGTCTTCCTCTCCAATCTTGATGTGTCTCTCCAGCCCTCTCCTTGCATGTTTGGCCAACAGCTCAGGCTCAGTGAGGCTAAACCAGGCCATCTAATCCTGACTCCCAGGGGTCTCTCTCTGACCTCCTTTCCAGAGAGTTGAGCAAAATATCAGGATCATCTCTTACTCAGCCCTGTACATTCAGCAGCCTGTTTGGCTGGTGATGTGTTTGCATTGCCACACCCAGGGTACCTGCAGATCTTGCAGAATTCTTCTCACCTGCTCTGAAATACAGCATTTGCTCTCACACTGAGACTTAAAACCCAGTCCTGCCTCTCTTCATCTCATGTCTCAATTGTTATCCCTTTCTTTGTCCTTGGCAAATTTGACTTTTATTTTTGAAATCCATTGTGACTGCCAGGATTGCTGCCTCAGCTTATTCTTTTGATCATGTCACACTTCCCTTTGCATTCCTGGGCTGGATCTGCCTTCTCTCTTTTATCACCCCATCGCTGAATTGTTTTTTTTCCAGCCTCTTCATGGCTACCTTTATTCTTCATCAGCTTCTGAGGAGTCAATCTATAGTACCAACTTTCACCATTCATTTATTGTTTTCTTAATAAATGACTCCCAGATCCCTTTCTGTCCTACCCATCATCTTTTAGAGGAATTCTTTGCACCTATTCATGCTGTACCCCCTTATTTTTTCTTTAAAATAGTCCCATGCTAGAAACTTGTTTTAAACCTGATGATGATGCTGAGGAGCTACTGCATTCCTGCATCCCAGAGAGTCCCAAGGGGCATCTGGCCTTTAGCTCTCAAAGGGTGAAATTTAAATATAGATATATATTATTTAAATTCTATAAATATAAACAATTTAAACTTGCTGGAATTACCTTTTAATTCTTTCTTTCTTTATTTTTTAATCAGTATTGTCTATTTATAGGAACTTCTTTTGTAAGAGAGGTTTGGTCTTGGACCATGCTGAGGACTTGTAAGGGCTGCAGTATAAAAAATATTGCATACTAACAATAAAGAGCAATAACTGTAAAACAACAAACTCAAATTTTGCATGTAGAGTTGAAAATGGTGACATTTGGGGCCTTT
This sequence comes from Agelaius phoeniceus, assembly GCF_051311805.1. Taxonomy (NCBI): domain Eukaryota; kingdom Metazoa; phylum Chordata; class Aves; order Passeriformes; family Icteridae; genus Agelaius; species Agelaius phoeniceus. The sequence continues at coordinate 34,043,589 of NC_135272.1, read as the reverse complement.
CTTTGTGCATTGTCCACAGCTTCTGCCTGCAGAAGATCCCTCTGAGCTGACTGGGAGTCATGCCCTGCTCCTTGACACTTTCCATCTTTCTGCTTGTAAATATGACCAGTAAAACATGGCATTTACTGTTCTACATGCAATAAATGTGTCTAATTAGAATATGGCAGAGGAGAGGACTTAAAAATCTGTGTATGATTCTTAAAAGGTATTTATAGACCCTGGTACTTCAGAAGGGAAACAATAACACATTTCATGGACATGTGGCAGCTAGCAAAATGTAAATGTCAGAAGAACCTACTTCCTTAATTACATCCCTTATTGACTATTGTAATTCATTCATTATTGGCCTTCCAAACTGGGCCCTGGGCAGTTTGGAATGTTCACAGTGCTCCACAGGGATTTTTAATAGCTACAAGCTTCTGGATTTCTCTTCTTTAGATGCTCAGTTTGCTGGATGAGAGTTTTAAAAGCCTTAGGTGTCATGGCAGTGTTGCTACTGTGGAAAAAAAGAACCCAAAAGGCAAAGTGTGGGTGTGGTTGTGCGTATTGTGAAGTCTTGGGAACCTAGAGGCTTGATTTGAGGGCTGAAATTTCACTTCTTCCACCTGGCAAAGGGGAATGCTCTGATCTAGAGCTGAGTGCAGCCTGCTTGTTGTCAGGATATGCAGAAACTGCCTTGTGAGAGTTCTGACCCTAATGGGCATGAAGATAAAATAAAGCTATTGCAGACACATTATCTAAACTGAAATAATTTGTGCAATTTTGTTGTAGCTGTATTTTTTTCAGTGTGAAAAGGGTAAAAAGTTGATTGCTTTCAAAAAGGCAGAAAATGAGATTTCATGAGTTTAGTGATAGTCTCATTTGGCCTCCTGATGTTTAATCCAAGCACCCCAGGACTGAGTTAAGAAAGGGAAATGCTGCTTACATGCATTCTGCTTTATGGTATGGAGAATCTCACTGTTATATAGTTATAACAGTGATAAATAACACTTCCAAACAGTAAATATTAGGAATATTAATGTATTCCCAATTACCATTTGGCTTCCATTGCGTATGGGGGTGGATATTCTGTCTATAGAACTGTTGTAAAAAAAATTTCCTATGCCAATACTTCTAGTTTTTACTAATTTCATGTTTGGTATGCTTAACCAAAATTTGGGCTGGATTTTGCTAAGTTGTTGAAAGTCAGTGTATTTGTTGTTCTGGATCCCGTTATATCGTGGAGCTGCACAGCTCTCCCCTATTGTCCCATGGCAGAAAACTCCAAGTATACAGTTATGTTGGGATTTTTTTTCCCTGTATTCACTACCCTTTTGTGATCCAGATAAATGAATCTCCAGCAGAGCCACATTGCTTTTTCTCCAGCTGCAATTTAGTCTTATAAGAAGAGCACCCAAAATACAGAGTTGCGTGCAAGTCCTGGTGGTTTTAAGCCAGGTTAATGCATCACACAGTAGAAGAAAATTTCAGGCCCATTTTCAGCACACCTGGAATTACAATGGCAGGATTTCAGACTGCTTGGGAAAGGATTTAGCAGGAGAAGTGCTGACATAATAATAGCACAGGCAGCTGAGATGCTCTGAAACCTCCCTGGAGAGCAGTGGGGGACATCCAGCAGGTGCCAGAACAGAAAGTTACATCCCCCTTTGAAATCCACTCTTTTTTTTTCCTGGAGATAGCTGGGAAGCATTACACCCCAGGAGTGCTGGTGATTTTCCCTCCTATTCAGAGCATTTTTATCTGGTGGGCTGCTCTGCAGTTTTGTGTTTGCCCTGGTAGGAGCAATAGCACTGTCACTGCTCCTGAATTCCCCTGCTGCCTCGTAGGCTCTCCTGTCCTGGGGGCAGATGAAAGGGGGGCAGGTGTCCTTCACTGTCAAGGATAATTAGAGGGGGAAACTACAGGAGAGGATTGCTTTTAAATGTAGATGGAGTTTGCAGGGTGATTGTGATAGGTACTTACTGAAGTAAAGTCATTGGGTGATGTTCTGCCTTCAGGAGCACAGGGAAGTCAGCAAGAGCATTGTTCACTCTGATAGTCCTTGGGGATGAATAAACACCTTTTTTATCCCTCTTAGTTTATGTAATAAGGTCCCTATGGAAGGAGAAGAGGAAAGGCCACTGCCACTGGATGCCAAACACAAATACCTGCTTTCATCCCTCTCTTCCAGTTGAGCAAGCCATAAATTTCACCTACCAGTAGATCTTTGCTTAGTACAAGAACAGCTGCTCGTAAAAGTTGCCTTCCCAAATGAGATCCCTGTGCTGCTGACCTTTCTGGTGGGTGCTGTGTGTGCTCAGCATGTGGCAGCCCATGTGTCAGGGGAGCCCAGGGGCTGGGGCAGCATCTCCCAAGGTGCTCCCAGCACGTGGTGGCAACTGTGGAATTACAGCAGTGCCTCTTGTGTCCTTAAATTGTAGCATCCTACCTCTCTCTGCTGTTAGTACTTCCTAATCCTTTGTGGTTCCCATCCTCATTCCACATCATGGTACTCCCAGTGAAACAGGCAGCAGCATTCCTGCTGGCTTTAAAGGCAGCACTGTGAATAGGTGAGGCAGAACACTAATTAGTTGGAGTGCCCTGACATTTAAAGCAAATAAGAAATCTGGGTATCTAAAAATACTGCATATGGCTCCCAGCCCTGGCTCTGCATAGCTCAAAGTACTTTTTTTTTTTTTTGCTTTTTAAGTAGTCAAAATACAGATTCAAATCCAATTTTTTGATTATGTCCTTGCTTTTAAAAAGGCTGAGTTGGTTTGTAAAAGGTTTTATGTGCAGCCTTCTGTGGTCTTTAATTATCCAAATGCTTTCCTGTGAGTGACGCAGGAATTTGGGAGTATTTTAAAGTGCAAGGCATGCGTGAGCATAACCTGTGCATGCACAGGGCTCAGTGCTGAGCAGTGCTGGGAGTGCAGAAATGAGTAAGTTCAGCTTTGATGGGGAGAAGAGAAGACAAGATGTGTGCAGGAGCTGCAGAGGGGCGAGAGTGAAAGGAATAAGTAGGAAACAAGGCAGCATCCCCAGCTGTGGGAGGCTTTGCTGCCTGCATTTCAGTAAAAGGTGAGGGCAGCACTGCCAGGGAGCTTTTCTGAAAGGCAGATCCTGTGTGTGACACCCGTGGCCAGGACAGGAAAGCAAGGCAGGCAGAGAGAAAAGACAACAGAGTTGATCTGTGCTCTCAGCTGTGTGGTCAGATCTGAGTGTGGAGAGTTAATCAAAGTTTGCTTTTGGAGATTTCAATTAGCAGCAGCAGACTAAAACCAAACATTCATCCTGCTTTACATGAAAATGAGCAGGGAAGAAACAACTCTGGGCATTACAATGTGCAAGTGGGAGCTGTAGGGATTGCTGTTGGAAGGTGTCAGGGCAGAGCTTAAAAACAGTGTCCACTGCCTGAGTTAAAATATAGAACTCCTGGAACACGATGTGCCAAGCCCCTGCCAAGGGCAGCTTCAGGAATTCCTACCTTGAGATAATGCAAGGGCAAAAGAAAAAGAAAATAGAGCAAAAAATTACCTGCAAGTTCTTTATTCTGCTTTAGAATCTCTTTGAGGTTTGCCTTTTACATTTTATTTTATTCTTATCTTAGGGCTCAAGTGCTGCAGACACACTTGTCATGTTGCTATGGATGGTTTATATCCGAGGAGAAGTGTCTGCTGTGGGACCTGAACAAATGAAGGATTTATTGATGAATGATCCCATTTATGGGATTGTCTGAAGCTTGCTTATACGTGCAATTGTAACTCAGAGGAAAAGGTTTCCTCTCTTTTTTTCTGTAGGAAAACGGAAAACAAAATGATTTGGTCTTTATGGCCAGGATTGGTTGTTCATGATGCTGTTTCTGGATAGTAAAGCTCATCACTACAGGGTGATCTTTGGTGACATACAGGTACCCCAGGTCCATCACCAGCCACTGAAAGCAGTCTATCATTGTCTTCTTGCTTCTGTACCTTGGTTAATTTCTGCTTGTGAAATCACTTCTGTATTTGAACGATACCAAGATGGTGTCATGTGAAATCCTCAACTGTTTTGCATCATTTTCAACTGGCTTATGAACATAACATACTGCTTGTACACAGCTTGTGAATTCATAGAATCCTTTTCTGCTCTCGTTCTTCCCTGTACCTGTGCTTTCTCTCAGCTCCCTTTAAAGTCTTACTAAATTAGGGAGAGTATCTGGGAGATAGATAGATAAAAATAAAATAAATCCCTCTTGTCCTTTTCCCCTTTTCCAGTAAAGTTTCTTACATTGTGCAAGTGGATTTATGGTCCAAGGAAGTTTCTGTTTGATGACTACCCAGTGCAACTTAAATTTGAGTATGGTTTTTGTGATCTTTTCAAGCTCTGCTTTATAGGGGTTGCATGAGAAATCAAGAGAATCAGTGGCTGCCTCTCACTGAGGAGTTTTTCAAATCACAGGCTACAAGAAGAGGGTGGCTGGTAATGCTTGCTGAATCTGAAGCAGTTAAGATCTGAGACAGCTAAAGCCAAAAAAATTACTTTCAAATCTCCCAGGAGTTGTATGAGAGAATTGCTTGTGCTGTTCATGTAAATCAAAAGCATTTCAGGAGGGTGAGGAATATTGGTGTAAAGGAACAAAAGAATCTTGTAAAAAGTAAGGGCTTCTCAAAGGACATTCACAAGCTCTAAAGATGAACACAGTAAAAATATGGAGCAAACTGTCTCATTACAGAATATTGTGCTCCCTCAAATTCAGGATTTAATCAATGAGTCTCACAGAGTCTATCAGGAAAAAATACAAGGCGTGGTCAAAGGTGCTGCACTTGAGCTGTATGGAAGCTTTGGCTTGAGAGTAGAGGGCAGCATTGGGATATTTATGGCTGTTTTGATCCACTGACCATTTTGGTCAGAGGGTGGTGAGGTGGGAGCTCAGGGGGAATACACTCAGATGTGTTAGAGCCCTGGGAATCCCACAGTGCCACCAGCAGCTGCCATCCCAAAGATTGTAACAACGACTCACAGGCAAGGGCTGTTCCTTGTACAGCACACTGAAACAGTGAGATGGCAGCATCAAACAATGCCCTGCAGCCTCTAGGTGCTCCTTGCTGTTGGAATCTGGGGCATGTTGCACTGCTGAGCTGATGGGACCATGGACTTCAATATCAAGGATGAGGTCTGCTGCTTCTTGGTTTTGCTGTGCAAATCTTGTGCTTTAACCATCCTGATAGAGCAATGGCTGTGTCAGATGCAGTACAATAAGGAAATGGTACAAGACTCATGGGAAGCCCAGCATCTCAGCTTCATCGTAGCACATCTGTCTTTACAAAGCTCTCTGAAAATGTTTCCTTGCCCTTTAGGATTTTCTTTGTCCTGGAACAAAATTTGCAAGTACATATTTAAAAGATAATTTGGGCTTCATAGTAATTGGACAAGGGTTTTGGGTTTTAGCTACTTTCACTCCTGATACAATAAAAAATTGAAAAGCCTTTGGAGTGAAGATGGGAAATTGGCCATATGTGTGTTCCAGTTTTGTTTTGCCCCTTTCCAAATTCATATATCTAATAAATGGATCTTCTGCATGAGCAACTTAGCATTTGCTTCTGAAGACCATGACCAATAACTAAATTCATATCTGGTCTTTGTCAGACATTATTACAAATTATGAGAGCTGGACAGAAGTTTATTACCTTAGTGCTGTTCTCTTTTCACAAATTAGGTTCTCGGAGCACCCAGCCAGCTCAATATCAGAGATCCATTCATCACAATTAGGCTGCTGTGCTGGCAGAGCCATGTCCTGCTGCCTTAATTGACTCTGGGGTTGGGGACAGGGCCACACCAGCTGAGAGCATCACTGGGTGTGTCTGTCACAGAGGCACCCACAAGGGCACTCGCCTCTGCTCTCTTTGGAATTTCCCACTCTGGCTCCCCAGTTGAGATAAAGGCAGCAGCAGGATGCTTTTTTCATCAAGCAAAGGGAATGGTGAGGATTAATTTGGATTTTTTTTGGCCCAAGTAACCTTTTAAGCTCTTTTTTCCTGAGTGCAACCAAACAGGCTCTTACCTGGGGTGCTCCTGGGAAGTACTTGCCTTTATTTAGGATAGAGTGTACAGGCAGAGCTTAGTGTAGCCCTGGACTTGAGCAGGTTCTTATCCTCACACAGGATCTTGCTCACTGACTCTCTCCCTCCTGACTCAGCTGCTAAGCTCAGCAAGTCACATCATCTGGGTTTTCTTGCTTCAGTCTCCTCGGCTGCAGGAAGAGAATAGCTCTTACGAGTTTGTTATTGTTATTAAAAGGAAATTAAATTTACACTTCTCTGGGTGCTGTGCTGTGTCACAGCCAGACGGCTGCCCCCCTGGAGGGACTGAGTCTGCAAGAGCTGGGGCTAAATCTGTTTTGATTCTTCCCTTTATCAGCACCATATTTCATGTGCCCCTTTGTGCTACACAGACCAAGCTTTGATCTGCATATAATCTCAAAGTGAGCTTTTTGTGCCAAGTGTTTTTATTGCAGAGCTTGTGCAACGAGACGCCTTTTAGTAGCTGCCACTTGGAAAAGTCTTTCCTCAGGTTATTGTCTGCAAAATCAGTGTGTGTGGAGGAAGCACGGGGATTAGACAGATTTATTTTCTTCTCATTGTGGAGCCATCCCTACAGGCTGCCATCTGAGAGGGCCCTTCAGGCTTGGGGAACACTCTGGAGGTTACATTTTCCTTTGCTGCTCCTATTCTTGGGGTGGGGTATTTTTGCAGAAGGAAAGCCCATAATCTGTTGTTCAGCCTACATTCCATGAGTGGCTCTGGCTGCACTGTTCATGTTCAGTCTCCTTCAGGGGGAAGGGTTCAGCCCCCACTCCATGGGTTTTTTTCAGTTTATGCTCTTTTGTGACCAGGACTGATCATCTTGGCCAGTGCTGGGAAATGCCTCCCAATACTGGAATCTCCATAACTGCAAGAGGTTTCCAGTGGGTTTTGCTTTTCAGGTTTTCATACATGACATTTCTTTTTGAAAGCTGAATTGCAATGGTGTTTTGTTTCAAAACTCCTTGCTCTTCTTGTAGGAATTCAGTATTGTGATAATTTGCTAAGCCTAAACTCTACAGCTCTCTTCCTTTCCTAGATCAAACCTGATAAAATTTTCCACATGTTGCAGTAAATGTTTATATAACAGATTTTTTTGGGCTATCAAGTGTTTCCTCACACTAAGCACTATCACATTTAAGGCAGATTACAGTGATCTGTCTTATATTGTTTGTTCTGTCCCCTCTCCATGGGCAAGTGACTGAAGTGTTCATGACAGTGGGGAAGGGCTGTCAGATGGGAAATAAGATGTTTCTCAGTCACCCTGTGCTGTGTCCAGTAGTAATTTGCAGGGAATTTGAAGTTGTTGGCAGCTGTAGCTCAGAAATAACACTGAGCTGTCTCCTCTCTGCTATTTCACATGAAACTGAGAATTTTTGCAGTGGTTGTTTCATTTCCCCATCTGCTCATCCCCTGCCTTATCTCATGAGGCTGATGTCTTGCCACCCCATCTGCCATCCAAATACCAAGTTCCAGGAAAGAACACGAGAAAGTTTGTGATGCAAATGCAATTTATTGATGTGGTTTTCATTTCACTCTGACATTTGAGACTGTTGACTTTTCCTCCAAATTGTGTGTATACACAGTCCCACTGAAATGCACTTTTCTCTAGAGGGAGAGGAAGTGAAAGGGTTCACAACTGTTTGAGAGATATCCATGCACCTTAATGGGTACCAGGGGAAAAAAAAAATCTATGTCAGGAAGAGGTTTTGGGGGTTTAGGTGGTGTTTTTTTACCTGTCTACATAAAGGGACTGCTGTCCATCTCTTAAAACTTTCACAAGTTACAAAACTAGATTTTAATCTGCAGTAGAGAATTCAGGTGTTTCATGTCATGGAATGGTTTGGGTTGGAAGGGGCCTCAGAGATCACCTCATTCCAGCCCTGCTGCCATGGGCACCCCCAGGACTGTGGGATGTTTATGATAGGAATGAGCAGCTGCACTCCACCTCTGCTAAGTGCATTTTAAGGGAGCAGCAGAGGAGCACTGCAGCACAAACACAGCAATTAAGGAAATGCTTGTGGTGTGTTGTTGTCCCCCATGATCCCTTCAAATATCAGCTGAAACAAACAGGAATTGTAAGAAAATGGTCATGAGGAGCATTGGAGCAAGTGCTGCATGTTGAGCCCTGTTGAGGAGCACAGCAGCCTCCTGGGTGCAGTGAAGGAGAAGCCTCTGTGCCACCCAGTGTTTTCTTGCAGCAGGGAGGTAAAATTCACCTCAGAGCCACTCACATCCTCTGCAACTCACTGTTTTCCCTGGATGTGTTGCAGTAAGTAATGGTCAATGTCCTGCCACACTCAGGGCTTGCTGAGCTTCTTGGTGTAAGGCTTTACCATTCATTTTCCCTGTTGGCTTCAATTTCTGTGATTTTTTTTCCACAGTCTTCCTAAATAGAAAGGGCCTGGTTTCCTTATGTGCTGCTGGGCAGTCCCAGTTGGAATACAGGGAACTTGCAGCACGGCTGGAACTATGGCCCACAAAGTTATTTTATTATGAATCCATGAAGGACTCTGCAGTTTGCTGGGAAACTGAGATGTTCAGGGAGTTTACACAGGCAGAATGTTTTATTGCTTATTCCAGTGTGAATAGGCAGGAATAGGCTTGGTCCTTGTGTATCCCACATCCCAGCATCCACAGTGGAGCTCCCAGCTGATCCCAGCTCTCTGAAACCAGGCTCAGCTTGCTCCAGGTGAGAGGCTGTGCAACCCCAATCCCTGTGAGACCTGTCCTGGTGGATGTAATACTGTGTGGAACAAACCTCCTGCTTGTGGTGGGGCAGCTTTTCCAGGAGGATTTGCAGCTTGCAGGATATTTTGTTGTTGTTGTTGTTGTGGCTCTTAACACTGTGCCCCAGGCTCCACTAAATAGACAACCTCATTAAAAGAGAAATAGCGATAGTAAAGCAGTGACTTTCTCATGCCATCTAACTCACATTTTTGACATGATTGCTGGACCCTCCAAGTACTTAATTGATTGACTTAATTGATTTAGTGGCACTGGAGGCTACAGCATGGAAATAAAGGGGCAAGATGAGGATAAGGGGTGAAAAAATTTATGATAGGTGCCAAGCAGCCTGAGGGAAATTAGAAATGCTACAGATCTCAGAGGCAGCTAAATCAATTCAGTGTGATGTACAGGGAGCGACCTGGGGGAAGAGGAGAGGCAGGGGGTGGAATGGAGAAAAGGAGAGGAAACAATGGCTGGTGGGAGAGACCAGAGTAAACTTCAGGGGAAGAGGAAAGGCAGCAGGCTTGGTGCAGATGGGTATTTTGGACTTTTGAGTTTAACACCAGGCAAAAACTTCTTAGTATATGAATAAAATATAACAATGCCGTTATGTTTAGCCTAAGGAAAAGAACTCATGCATCACAAGAATGTCTTGTTACCCAGTTTGAGACTTTATCTGTGCTTCCATTTAAAATCTCCAACATTTGCAACAGTGACTAAAGTCACAGGAGACCTAAAATAATTTGGAGGCTGTGGATTTTGTTAACAACTGAAACTTAAATGTTAAATTACTTTCTAATCTCTGCAATATGTAATTGACTGTGTTGAACCATAATACAAATTAAGTCTTCTCTATAATTTGTTCTGTCGTGCTGCAGTGCTCCAAAACAATTTGGTACCACACTTAAGGATTGGTAAATGGTTTGTAGCAGCTCTCAGCACAGAGTAAAAACTTCAAATAATGTGTGATGGAGTCCATGAGTATTGGCATACAGGAGTGTCAGAAACACCCCTGAGTTGAGAAATAATTATTTTATGTGCTTGTGGCCACTAGTAACAGGATTCTGATCTTGCATTTTACGGTGGTGAATCTCTCCTGACTGCAACAGGAGCCCCATTTCTGCTGGGCAGGAGCAAAAAGTCAGACACTCAGTGCTTAGAATGGATCATTGGAATATGGAGAAAGGATATATGAGGTGAACTGAGGGCTGTGAAAACACAGGGGTGTTTATATCTACATTTGAGTGCAGATATGTGTGTGCACCATTGCGTTTCACATGTGTGTTGTAACTCAGTGTCCCTCAGACAAGTGAAAAGCTCTCCCTGAACACTCCATCCAGTAAAATACAGAAAAGGATAATTGCAGTCACCTTTACTTAATTTCTATTTCTATTGATACGGTGTGTAAAATATCATAACCACTGGAAACATAATGATTTTTGGACAGTGAATGTGGATTCCCAAATAAATTGGAGCATCTCCATCTTCTCTCTTACCTTGTGGGTGATACTCTTCCATGGTAGAACAATCTTCAGATTTAATTCCATGAGGAAGGCATCTGATCACAGTTTAATTTCAGTGCAAAACGCTGCCTGGCAATCAATAAAGCGATGTCAGAGAACTTTGATTTAATAGGAGCCAGAGATAACGTTCCCTGTCATATGCAGAATAGAGAGATGGGAACATTTCATTTCATCCTAACAGATAGCATGTAACTTGGTTTTCAAAAAAACCTAATAAATCAATATCCCTGTATTATCTAAGTAAGATCCCATCATTAATTTTAAACGCTCAACATGTCAGGAGAGTCTGAAGTGCACCTTCAGCTGAGCCCTGTTCTGCCTGCAGTCACTGGCAACACTTAACTCTGCCACGAGCAAGCAATCTTGATACGGGGACATTAAGAGCCATTTACTGTGAAATGAAAATGAAACATGTCCAGTCTTTTGTTTTATATGGAGCCATCCATCTCCTGCAGGCTGCCCCTCCTTTCAGATCCCACTCCCTGCCCTGCAGCAGCCCCGTCGCGCACCCTCAGCCTTTTCCCTGCCGCGCACAGGCATCCTCCCTCCTCCTGCTTTTTAAAGCTTTAACTTTCTCTTTTTTAAACTCCAAAAATAACTGCTTGTTTAGAGATTGCCTGGATGCCATGCTGGTTTTCAAGATGTGCTTTTTCTCAAAGCCAGCAGGAATCTGGACCTCCAAAGAATTCTCTGTGAGGCTTTGCCTGCTCTCAGAAATAGCATTATCCCTAGATGATACAAGAGTAGGTCAATATATCAGAAGGTAGAAATTGAAACTAATAGATTGTTTTAGACATGCTTTACAAGGAAGGGGAAATACTTCTCTATTACTTTGATAATAAAATGCTGTTTAGTGCAAAGTGTGAAAGATTCTGGCACTACAAGAGATGCTTCTAAGAGCTTCAGATTCATGTCCTGACTCTGGACAGAGTTTTGATCACACAGTTAAAATTAAGTTTTTTTTATTATTACAATTCACCAAAATGGGATTTTAAGTAAAATGTGGACTTTAGCATTCAGCATTGATTTCCAGTTGAAAAATTACATTTACATTCATTTCCTGAGGAAAATAAGTGTTTGGAGCTGCATTACTCCTTGAAGTGAAGTCTCTTGCACTGGCTGTTGCTGATTTTTGTGGAGATAAGGCAGGTCTGGTACTGATTCGTAGAGATATTGGAGATCTCAGCTGGAGCTCTGCAGATCAGCCTGGCCTGGGAGTCACCCTTTGTGAAGCTACAGGTTTCTGCAGCCCCTGCTTATTTTTGTACCAAGAAATACTGATTCTGTGCCTGGGATGCTGTGCAGGTCGTAGCTAGGTAATACATTTTTTATTTAATTATATTTCACTTAAAGATACTTAGAAAAATCATCAGTGGAAGCTTTTAGCCAATCTACAAAAGGAAGTCAAATTTAGATTTTGAGGAAAAAAGAGGCTTAAAGAGTTAAGATATTAATTGGTTTTCATATCAGAATGTGTTGGGATCCAGATAAAGTGGTGAAGGAGAGTAATGCTGCTTTTTAATCAAACATTCTGATGGATATTCTCTACTGTTGTTTGGTTTTTTTTTTAGCTACTCCAACATCACCACGCAGTTCATGAAATTTCCTACATTGCAAAGGATATCACAGACCACCGAGCGTTTGGATACGTGTGTGGAAAGGAGGGAAATCATAGATTTGTGGCAATAAAAACAGCCCAGGCAGTAAGTATCAAATCACTGTCATTTTCTGCCATGTAACTCAGCTGAAAAGCCATTTGTAAGGAGCTGTTCAAGAGGCTGGTCTTGGGTTGTTTATGACTGTGCTAAACTGGTCACAAGTGTCTGTGTGGATCTTAAATAGCAAATTAATGGAACCAGCTTGGGCAGAAGGGAATGTGTTTCATTGTTCCCAATTTTTTAGTATGTGTTTTGTTATAATTAATTATTGTTTACCTTTCTTGCTAAGCTAGACTGGATGAAGAAAAATTTGCTTATGTTCCTATACTCATGAAAACCCACATTGTGTGTAGTCTACTGTAATTTCAGTGGATGAGAAACCACTAATAAATATGCCTTTACATTAATCCAAGTGCCTTTTATATTCATAATGCTTTTTATATTCATAACTATAATTATCATTAATTTTCAAGCATAGTTAGTTCAGCGGGAATTAACCCAGGCCTGGGTGCTGAGATAGAAATTAATTCTATATTAAGTTTCATTGTGGAGGTGCTCTATCAGCAGGATGGGATAAGAGGTGTTTATTTTCCCCTAGAGAAATTCTCCACCCTGTTTTTGCTTCCTTAGGCTGAACCTGTAATCCTGGACTTGCGGGACCTGTTTCAGCTCATCTACGAACTGAAACAAAGGGAAGAAATGGAAAAAAAGGCACAAAAGGACAAACAGTGTGAGCAGGCGGTATACCAGGTACACCAATAAGCTTAGACTACTGCCACCAAAATTTGGGTTTGGAGTTTCTGCCCCAAGTTGCTCCAGAGAGGCTCTGAGCATCCTCAGCACTTGTGACAGCAGTGGGTTTGAGCAGTGCTGGCTTCCCAAGGAGCAGCGTGAGCCCAGCAGCCATCCTGAGCCCAGCCTAGGATTAAACTGAGCTGAAAGCTGTGCCTGGGGTGTGCTGAACCTGGTTAGCAGCTGGAAATGATCCCCTCATTTCCTGCTTAGTGTTTCTTCTCATTCAGAAGGAAAACTTTAATGAAGGGTCAGCGTTGTAAGCCAGGTTTTAAGTGTTGTAAGCCAGGTTTTAAGTGTTGTAAGCTAGGTTTTAAGTGTTGTAAGCCAGGATTTAAGTGTCTCATACTTTAGGGGAGGTTCAGTATACTTCTGAATGTGTGTGTTTGAATCAAGTCAAACAAGGTGCAGATTGTTAAACTCGGATGGAACTTGAATAAAGTTACTTTGTACCATAATGTGACTTTATCTGTATCCTAAAGAAAGAAAACTTTGAACTTACCTGCCCATTTTGCTTATTCCTTTGCTGTCCTTTAATTTCTGAATACAGTTCTTTTATCTCTGCTGTTTATGTTCTTTGCTTTTACTGCCTGTCCTCTTACTTTGCTGTAGACAATTTTGGAAGAAGATGTAGAAGATCCTGTATACCAGGTAATTTCTGAAGCTGTATGGCCTTGGAGTTTCAGAAATGACTAGATACATGTTATCTTCAAACACAGCCAAAACCTTGAACGAGATGTTTTGAAATTTACTGAGAGAGGTCTTGTGAGAAACCTTTAAAACCTCCACAGAAAGTAGCATATTTAGAGATGAAGCTGTAAGTAATAGCACAATATGTCTGTATAGAATGGAATGTTTCAGTTGGAGTATAGAAATATTAGATGAAATATGTCATGAATGCTGCTTTAAATGTGGCTTGTGTATCCAGATTTTAAGTTTCAAAATGAGATTTGTCATCATTTTTTAATATAAACTCTTAACTGAAAAGGGAGCTACTCTGAGAATTAGGGAAGGTGGCATCTTGTCCTCGTAGTTATAAGTTGACATTTTGTTTTCTGTGGAGCCAGAATTTAATTCAGAGGGTGAATACTTGGGGAAAAAAAACCCCAACAGTAGCATTGATGTTGTAACACACTCCCTTGTTGGTGTTTCAGCTACGATTTAATAATAGATCTGAAATTTAAGTCCTGCTCCATCCAAGAAAAATGTCTGGGAGCAAAGATGATTATCAGAAATGTGTCGATATATTCATGTCCAATACCCTGCTGAGTGTGAAGAAGAAAAAGATGTAATTTCATTCTCATGTTTTTGTGCTGAAGCAAAATATGTGATAGTTTACTTTTTTTTTCCTGGGGATTCTGTGTTCTTCCACTTAGGCATATCAGTGGGAGTCACACTGAAAGGATCCAATTCAACCATTAGTGAATATTGAACAGTGCCTAAGGTGCAGCAAGGAAGATGATAAGAGTCAGGATGCCCTAAATTACTGTTCAGCTATTATAATGTCAGGAGTTTTGTTCTGTACTCTTCACAATAAAGCAAGAACCTGAAAATGAAAAAGTGTTGTGCCAGCCTTTTGCCACGTGGCCTGTGCCACGCACACCAGCCCGTTCTCCCAGCTTGGATTTAGCACTTTTATTCATAGACAATAAATATATGTGGAAATAATTGCTATTATGTAAAAGAGGCAAAATTCACGTTGCCTTCAGAAAATTAATACTGGGCCATAGGCAGTCTCCCTGGCGAGGAAGAATTAGGGAGTTGCTCTAATGATCATTAAGAGGAGTTTTAGGCCTGTCCATGAAATATGAAACAGCCTTTCCTGGTGCTTCCCAACAAACCAGTTGTCCTGCTGCCAGCCTGTGCTTTGAAGTTGTTTCTTTAATGCCTGCCTTTGTTTTGACGTGGAATTCCAAACGGCCTTTTTCCCTTCTGTTTCATCTCTGACTGTCCCTCTCTGGCGCTGCTGCCATAGTACATTGTGTTTGAGGCTGGACACGAGCCCATCCGTGAGCCTGAAACGGAGGAAAACATTTATCAGGTATAAAACCTCTCCCCTCGCTGCAAGTGCATCTCATACATAGCTCATAGCTCGTAGTTTTCATCCATCACCAAAACTGTCTTGGCATTTCATTCTGGTGACATTATCTGCCCAGTCACAATGTGATTTTTCTGTTGTTTGTCATATCGGCTTCTGCGAATTGATATTAACTTTGTCGACTCACAAACTTTTGAGTACACCATATGAGGTGATAAATGGAGATTCTCTTTTTTTTTCTGTTAATTTTTTTGAAATTTTTTACACCTATTCTGAGAAACATGCCGAAGATGTTTCGTTGGCAGGCCGTGCAAGCAATTCCTAGAAATTTCAGTGGTGCTGCTCTTGTTTCTCTTGTCTAACCAAGGAAATAACTGAGCAAAACCTCAGAGCTCTCAAGAGATATCCCCCCCAGACCAGGGAAACTATTTTCAGAGTGCATATGTTATGTTAAAGCCCAAGCTCACATTCTTCACACTGACAAAAAGCTGCATTGAAAGCAATATAAAATAATCTTTTGTCGTTCAATTTATCCTCAAGGGATCGGTACGAGGTTTATTAAAATATAATGTAATTCATTTTGTATCACATACTAGAGGCAAATCTGAGGAATAGACAGAGATCTTTGTGTGCTGTGAGAAAATTGTGATTCGAGGAAACCGTTCAGTGTGCAGGGGAAGGAGTTTCAAGCAGTGATTAAGCATTTCATCCAGCTGGACTAGAGGTTGATCTGCTTATAGGAAAAGATTGTAAGGTAGGCAGGAGCAAGGATAGAACAAAAAAGGAAAAACATTAAGTAATGAGAAAATGTGGGAAGATAATAGAAAAAATGAGATGCTAGTGTAGCTGTAAGCTAAAATAAAAAGCTGATTGGGAAAGAGAAATGCAAGTTAAATGTTAGAAAACAACATCTTAGAGATGCCATCAGAAGGTCATTAATATAAGACTCATTTAATTTCTCCCTGCTGCTCCCCTGGCACCATGCACACTCAAAAATGCAGCTTTTTGCATCTCCACACCAAGACATGCAAAGCTCTCACTCAAGGTGAGAGTCTGCCTAAGGCTGAATATTTTCAGCATTGAAAGTTTGACTATTCTCAGCAAATGTTAAAAAATTTCTAGTCTAGTTGTCAGGTTTGTGCTAGAAACAAAAATCCCATGAGAACTAGATTTGAGGGGGGAAAATGGTGATTGTTGTTCATCAAAGTGTGGAGCTTTTAGTGACACTTCAAAGAATTAGAAGGTGGAAGGAGGCAAAATGGGGCTGTTGCTCCCAGTGTTTGTAGATCTTCCAGCAGTCATTTGTGGGTAGGGAAGAAGTTGGAACTGTGAACTGCCGGACTCCTTGGGCAGTTTCTTTTCCATAAAATGGAAATAGAAGGTGAAAAGCAGGTAGTGAGACCTTGTCTCATCTCAGGGTACTGCTGTTACTGTCCTCTAAGTCACCAGAGAATTGCTCAAGCCTTCATTTGACAGCATCTGGATGTGATGAAGTGTTTCCTCCCACAGTGGTCACAGAAAACACCTGTGATTAATGTGCCATACTCTGGATCTTCACAGTCCAGCATTGTCCTCTGTGTTTACTACCTGAGCACAGCAAATGCTGAACTGGGGAGTTGAGAGGCATTTTTTGGTCTCTCTGTAACTGGTGGATGCTGAGGTGTCCCAGCTGCAGACTGGCCCATAGCCATGAGCTTCCCAGCTCCCACGGGCTGCCTGAGCTCTTGGCTTCCACAAATATGGGCCTTCACACCTCAGATTTTACACTCAGGTACTGACAGAATTGTTTCTCTTACAAGATCTTGGTAATCTCACAATCGTCAGGCTACTGTTAAAAACAAAATTGAGAAAGATCTTCTTTTATATTTTTTTGTGCTTTTGGTTGATTGGTTGGTTTCTTGTTGAGTTTTTTTTTTTTTCCCTTTTAAATTTGATGCATATTTGTGGCAGCTTCTATTGTTTACTGTGAAGCCTTCCCCATAGCAGAGATTGTTAAACATATATCTGCTCAATAACCTCACACAGCCTTGCTTCAGCCTCACCAAACCTTTCTGCTGGTGCTGCTCTGGCTTTTCATTTGCTGGCATGCAACAAATTCACTTCTGCCTTGGTGGAACAGATTCCCAGCCCATGGGGAATTGCAGATAAAAGACACGTGCAGAAAGTGACAATTTCTATTTCTTTTTAGCATAATAGAGGTCACAACTTTCTTTTTAAGCATTCTTTTCTCTGTCTGTCACCTTTCTTTGATACATTACCCCAAAGAGTGTCTGTGTCTGCTTTTCTAATATTGTCTATGTAAGTTGCTATAATTTGTTAGGTAAGGACTCAATCAGTGAGCACATACCAACCCTCAGATTGTTTAATAGCAGCTCCTCTGCTGCCTGGTGTTCTGGAGAGGTGGAGATGGGATTTTGGGAGGTGGTTTGGTGTTTGTGTGGCAGCCCTGGTCTCTGTGGAGAGGAAAGTTCTGCTCCATGAGGAGCTGACAATCTGAGATGGGGGGTTTAGGACTGTGGTGCTTTTATTGCTACACGATGCAAAGACATCCAGATGGTTCACAGCCTGTCACAGAGACAGAGCTGACAGCAGAAATAGAGCTGGTACCTCTTACTGGTGCTGCTAATCAAAGGAAAAACAGCAATTCCTTGCAGCCCCCAGAGCAGGCTGAGATGCAAACAAATGTGGGGGTGCACAGCAAGAAAAGACAGCAGGTCAGGCAGCACTGAGTTGGGAGGGAGAAATGGCTTTCAGGAAAGTTCCTCTGCCTTCATATGAGATGCAAGGAGCTCTTCTCTGAGTGTAAACTGGAGTAGAAAAAGAGGGGTTGATAGTGCAGGGAAATGCTCAGTCCACAGTCAGGTCTGGATTAGGTGCAAGTTGGGATGACTTCACAGAAAGGTTGGAAGGAGGAAGAGGAGAATGGCTGAAAGGGAAAGATTTTGGAGAAAACAGAAAACAATGCACACTAATGAAAGTTTAGAACAGTTTCTCTTTCCTTATCTCCCCTCCTTTTGGGAAGACCCAGCTTTCCAGTGACTTCCTAAATCAACCATTCCTGCTTCCTGCTCTCACCCTGTCACCTCCAGCTCTCTCTCTTTCCAGACTCCTACTGCCATGGCACTGAATTTTTACCAGTTTCACATATCTAATGTGGTACTGGCTTTGGTGGAAGTGGCCAGAGAAAGCCAAGGATAGGAATAGAAGAAATCTTCCACAAAGTTCATTCAGTTTCCTTGAGAGTTCCTGACAAACTCTTCAATGTGCACCAAGTTAAGAACACACAGTTTCTTGTGAAGGCTGTGCAGAGATGTTTTTATACAGAATATGATACAGAGTAATAAATGATAGCATATCTCAGTGAATAAGTAACATTTCTTCAGCTTCTCCTAGACCAGTCTGAGTGTAGTGTCAGAACCTTAAGATACTTATTGTTGTAGAAAACAAAAATGTCATAATTTTATCATATTTGCAATATCATCTCATTGACCTGTGAGGTTTCATTGTTGTCTGAAATGTAACTCTGAGTGCCTTGTTTGGTGGAAAAGCACCACTGATGAGAACAGGTAACTGTTCTTTTTGCTTTTGCCATTTTCAGTGGACACTCAGTGCTTCCAGGGAGGAAAGGAAATATAATCACAAATTATACAAATCATAAATATGCAAACAAGTGGTCCTTGGGTGAGCACAGCCCAGTACTACAAAGCAGCTGAGTCTGCATGAGCAGGTTATGAATCCCCTGAGTATAAATCATGACTGGTGGCTCAATAAAGGCTCACACAAAGTTTTAAGTGCATTATCCCCTGCCCATCTCTCCTGTGTCAGGCTTCAAGAGGCCTTAATTCATTAGGAAAATTGCAGCATTTTGACCAAATATTTCAGAGAGCAGCCACAAGGCCCCATCACTGCAGTATTAGGACTCTTTTTAAAGATCAAATGAATTGTGAGGAAGAAATCTGACAGAAGGTAAAAACAGATCTTACCCTCACCTTGTTAACTCTGCTCTGTGTCTCTGGGGAGATGATGAACTCACCTGACCATAACTTCCATTGCACATCTCTAACCCCCCAGTTAAAGGGGAAAACAACCATTTAAGTAGGAAGAAGATCCTAAGCATGAAGTACACCTGGACTTCATGTAACCAGAATTATCTGAGAATAGAAATTTCCTTTCTGAACACTGCTGGGCTGTAAAGTATTCAGATAGGTGTTTTATTTATTCAGTATTTTCTCCATTAATGGTCCTACTTGGATAAGAAGGGAACCATCCTCGATTTCATTAATACTAAAAATTAGTATGAAATAAACTACTCATTTAGGTACACCCTGTGCATAAATAGCAGTTGCTCTTTGCAGTTTTTCATCCAAGCTGCTTTTGTGGTGACCTCAGTTTTCCTTTGCTGTTGCAGGTTCCTACCAGCCAAAAGAAGGAAGGTGTTTATGATGTGCCAAAAAGTCAACCTGTAAGTGTAAGTATCTCCCCTATTTATATACAGCAAAGGAAATGTGGGTTTTAGCTTCTGTGGCTTTTATTATTGTCTGTAACATTTGATACATTCCTCATGGTGTGACTTTTGTCAGTGATACATTATGGGTTAGTGGGGACTGTGGTGTCACTTACATCCATCTCATTCATTGCTTGAATCTCCTTTCTGTCTTTTCTCACTCATTTTTAGGCAAGTCACCATTTCTGAATGTGTCATTTGTGGTTAGGATTTGACAGCAAGCCTTCTGCCTGTTAATGCCTGAGGTGCTGCCTGGTGTAGAAAGGTTCCTCTGGTACCCAAATGTGTATTATTTCTGTAGTGCTCTAAGTATATGAGAAACTAAGCTTAATTCAACTCAGTTTTTTCTGTCCTGTACCTTGCTTGGGCAGGAAAATATTAAAAAAATAGGGGTAATATGCTGTTGTAGCCAAAAAAACACCATTCCCATTCTGTGCATTGGCATTTTGAAACGGTGAAGCATTTATTCCCAAAATATGCAAAGAATGGTAACAAGCGTTTCAGAGAAGTGACAGATGCCTTAGAACAAGGTGTGTGTTTGCTGAAGAGTGGGTTATGCTGTTCTATATAAATCTGTGCTATAAATGCCTCAAGAAATTGTTGGATTGCTTTGGTTACTCAAAAAAAATAGTATTTCTGAGGATCTGTGTGAGAGTGGAGAAAAACCAAGGAAAAGAATTTCAGAACTGTAGTGGGAGAAGCATGGGGAAGATGCCTGTGTTCAAGAGAAGGAGACTTTTTTGCACCAGGATGTGGTGATTTGTACAGCAACCAAGATGTGGAATAAAAAAAGAAAAATGCTATGAAGGAGCTGGATGGGGACCTGGACTGTGACACTTCTGGGCTTTGCACAACCAAACAAACAAACCCTGCCAGAAATATTTCACCATGAGCCAGTAGGAGCAGGGAGGTGTCTTCATGTTGCCTGCAAAAATCAGGTGAAATAACTCCCATTGCATCACTGATTGAGGTATTTGTGGGCATGGAGTAGCAGTTATTTTTCACTTACTTTTCATGTAGTTTTTCATATAGTTCAGTGGTACAGTTTTTCTGCTCTGCTTTTCCTGTGACTCTCTTATTATCCCTTCAGTGATGCTTCAATTTCACTCAATGTACAGTGTGTAATTTAGGTTGTTGCAGTGTGGCTGGGTGTGCAGTGCTTGCAATCACATCTGCAGACACTCTGGTACTACTCTGTCCTGTAAATAGCAGATATGAGATAGAGGACTCATGGAACCTACTCTGTAATCATCAAATACATTTAATCTGCCATCTCCATAAAGCTGGTTGCACCTCTTTTTTTTTTTTTTTTTTTTTTTTTTTTGCTAGTTCATGGTTAAATTTAAAGAGATTAAAGCTTTTTCTCTAATCAACTTCTGTACATTAATTAATGAAGAAAAGGAGAAGAGGAAGAGAGAGGCAGCTGAGATCCTGTTTCACATTTTTATATTAGTATGTATTAAAAGAAAAAAAAAAACCAGCAATAGCTCTTAAAATTAGCAATTTAATATTCCACTGCCCATCTGATTTATTGCTCACCCTTCCACACGTGAGACTCTCTGTCATTGAGACACTTGCTATAATTTTGTTTTCAATTTATAGCTGTCATTATTATATAAACCTCTAAAATTCAATCTGAGGGCAAATAATCAAGCTCATGTACCTGCTTTAAACATGTAAGGACATTTCCTTTATTAGGAGGTCTTGCTTTCAGTAATTTCATGATGGATGAATGAAGTGAGGAACTTTTTTGTGGCTCCTGATAGGTTTCAGGCACCATGAATTCTCTCTGCTGATGATGCATTCAGCTCTTAATAACAATGCAGCAAGTTTTGGTTGGATTTAGGCTGAATTGCCCACAGACCCTTAGCAGAGATGGAGTTTCCATCTTGGAATTGTTTTCCTCTGGTTCCCAGGCAGGTTTAGTCTCTGAACAGAAAAGTGAGGCTTATTGAAGTGGTCATCCAGGTGTCCTCCAGCCTTGTCTCTCTGTAGCCAGTGGGGACAATTGGCCCCTTCTCTGGTTGGATTGGCCTTGGAACAACCTGCTCCCATGGGAGAATTCCCTGCCTGTGGCAGGGGGTTGGGATGTATTGATCTTTAAGGCCCCTTCCTGCCCAAACCATTCAGTGATTCTCTGATGCTGTGAAATTCCTCCCATCTGTGTCCCTCTCAGATGGAAACAAATGTACAACTGCATGTGGTGCTTTTGTGGCTGCAGATGAATTTTAAATGGCCTGCAGCTATGATGGCTTCTAAACATTTGGCTTAGCTGGAGTGAGATCCACCACAGTGCAGAGGCTTGAGGGCAGAATCCCCAATTCAGAGGCTGCTTTGAAACTGGGCAGTGTAATTCACACTGATTTTCAGTAAGGTACAGCTTCCTAAGGCACCACAACCACTTGGGCAAATATTTCTCCATGGATATGGGATCCCACTGAGGCAGAAGGTGTGAAGCATCTCCCTGGTGGTGCCAGGGAGGATCCAGGAGAGTTCAAAATTGTGTGTTCATGTACTTACCAATGCTGTGCCATTGTGTGAGGCCGTTTGTCAGCAGGTGTCAAAGTGCTTTATGGCCTGGCTCCTCATGATCTCTGATATCAAATAATGTAAATACGGAGCAAATGAGGCAGAAAGGAATGAGCCTCATCCCGGGATTGGAACGGACCCACTGAACTCAATTATCAGCAGTGGCTGCTTGCCAAGTCACTGCTCTGACATTGGGATGGAGAGATTGCTTACTCAGTGTAATTCTGGTGTTTCCCCACCTCTCTGCTGCATCCCTTCCCAGCAAATACTGCTCTCCCATGGTTTTCCTCTGCTGGGTGTGCAGCTGAGCTTCAGACACACACTTTCCCTGGAATTCCCTCCCACTACCTCTCCCTTCCTCTGTATTAACTCATATTTCTTGAATTCATTCTTATTTTCTGTCTGCTCTGTCCTTGGACCAATTCTCCCATTCCCCATTCACTGAGAGTAGACATCACGACAAAGAAAGCAGGCTTACCCTAAATTCTTTAGTTAAGTGGTGCATGCTCCACTTAGAAATTCTAGTTCTGTGTGTGAAATTAACTGTTCTAAAAAAAGGAAAATGTTTAATGATCTCTTTTTGTCATAATTTCCCTTCGTCTCCCCATTAAACATCCACGTCAAGTTCTACCTGTCACGGTGTTTTTAGTAAAAAGAGTCAGACTGTAAAATACCCTTCACAGAGACTGTCAGTCACGTCACAATAAAACCTTCTCTCCCCATCAAAATGTCTAAACTCTCTGCTTAACAATTTCATGAAGGCTTTCAAACAGCTCATCTCTCTGCTGTGTAAAGATCCAAGGCATCAGAGGTGCTGCCTCACAGTGCAGGCAGGCATTGGGCTGGTGCCAGATGTGTGGAATATCAAACCAGGCTGGAGCACAAGGGAGGAATTCCACTGTCTTAGGACACGGTGTGGGAGGAGCAGATGAAGCTGGACCTGAGCACGCTCGGGTTTAGAAGCCACAAGACCTGCCTGGTGGTTCTGGTGTGTCTGGGAAAGCTCAGCTTTGATTCTGGCTGGGATTGCAGTGCCACTCCCACATCTGGCTTCTCCCAGATGTGGCTTGTTGGGGAAGATGGAACAGGAAAGCCTTATAAATATGATTGCCTGGCAAAAGATTTTGAGAATATGAAAACTATAAGCGAGATTGAAATGGAAGCAAGCTTTGAGATACCTCAGTTACTGAACAACTGGAAAACAATGGTGTGGCTGGACTGAAGGTGATCCCCTTTTGATGAAACAATTCTCTCTGCTTGCAGACAGGCCCAAGGGTCAGAGCAGACCCTACAGCTTGGCAGAAGGGGTCCAAAGAGGAGTTTTTAGGGTTTAAAATGTAACACAGGATGGTAATGTAATGATTCTTATAGGCTGTATGTAAATGCTATAGGATTTGTATCTTGTACTAGATTGGTTAGTGAGAATGAGAATATTCAACACAGAAGAAGATTTATTGTATTGTAATGGGAACCTCACTCTCTTACCCTTTTACTCTCTTACCCTTTTATGCTCTTACTCTTTTTACTCTCTTACCTTTTTTACTCCCTTACCCCTCTCACTCTCTTACCCTCTCATCCTCTCTCTCCCTCTCTTCTCTTGGTCCTGCTCTGAGCTGTGGCTGGCAGCTCCCAGCAGGGCCCTTCCCCCAGGCCCTTTGCAACAAACCCCAAGTTCCAAAAGGCCCCTGCACCCAGGCCCTTTGCAATAAACCCCAAGTTCCAGCAGGCCCCTGCACCCAGGCCCTTTGCAATAAACCCCAGGTTCCATGACCTGGCCTCAGAGATCTCTCGTCCCCGCCCATCCCGATTCTCCTGCAGTGGCGTTGCAGAAACAGCTCGCAGGCTGGTGATGTTGACTTCAGCCTCCAGTCAGACTTCCAGGATCAGATTCTCAGAGATGAGAAAGGGAGTGCACAGTCCTGGTCTCTGGCCATCTGTGCTGGGAAAACTGTCCGGTTTTATTTACATTTGCTGAAAGAGACACCTGTGCTCAAATGTCCTGACTTAGTCACACCCAATTAAACTCCATGTGTGAGGTTTGATAGTGCAGTGTGGGACGTGCATTTTTAACAGGTACAGGTACTTGCTGCAAAACTGGGAAATGTATTAGTTTGTTGGGACAATTATCTTGTGGCCTGGATTGATGATTTGGTGGGCCTTTGTTTTTTAGGCAGAATCATAGAATGAAAATCATAAAAGAATTTGGATTGGAGGTGACCTTAAAGAGCTGTTTCAGCAGGAACAACTTTCACTAGATCAGGTTGCTCCAAGCCCCATCCAACCAGTTTTTGGTTTTGTTTTTTTTTTTTTTTTCTTGAGTTCTCTTTTCTGGGATTTTTCTGGTTAATTCCTTAATAAAAACTTCAATGGCAGAGGAAGCAGAAGCCAGGTCCTCCTCCCTAATCTTCCCAGTTTATAGCATCATCAACCTAAAGTGATGAAGTTGTTTCATGTGTTCACCAGCACCCTCTGTGCCTGGGAATTTCATTATCTTGGGAATGTGTAGCCTGGGAGCAGTGTGGGCCTGGCTCCAAGCTGGAGTCACTCTGGTGGTCTCTTGATTTATTAGACTCTGTCAGAGAAAAGTGGTAATTGAAGCATTTTAAATACTATTTCCTATAAGAGTAAATACCCCAAGTATACAGGGAATTCAGAATTAAGTTCCCTGCAAATGAAGAGAAAATAAACAGATGAGTAAGCATCTGTTTTGATCATATGAAGAGTTCCTTAATTTAAGGGAAGCTATCGAGCAACAGTGGAGCAATTCAATTCCCTCAACATGCCTCAGTAATCTGGGATGTCAATTATATCCCACAGTCCCAATTCTTCAGCTGTGCAGGATTGACTAACAGGACATTTAACCAGCACATCCAGGCCTTCCCAGTCACCAAACAAAGGAAACTGGACAGTTGGGAATGCAGTGAAGCTCAAGGCTGCCCTGTAACTGGGTACATCACACCCAGGACTTGGGTTTATGTCTTCAGGAGAATTCCCTGAAGGAAAATGGTCATGATCACTAATTCAGAATTACCCTGTCAAACTGAAAAGAGGAACTTTAAACAGGAGAATTCCCACATCCCATGGATTTTTACCCTGTGCAGTGTCAGATGCCCAAAATGCCTGGATTTGGGGTAAAAGTCCATCAGTGGTTTCATGGCAGCTCATGTTGCTGACATACCCTGCACTGGTTGGGAATTACCTCCACCACTGGAAGTGTTCAAGGCCAGGCTGGATGGGGCTCTGAGCAGCCTGATCTGGTGGAAAAATGTCCCTGCTCATGGCAGGGGTGGAACTGGATGAGCTTTAAGGTCCCTTCCACCCCAAGCCATTCTTGATTCCACAATGAAATGTTGACAGCAGCCTTAAAATGAAAGGGTTGTGCTCAGCTGTACCTCTGTAAATCTGGGATGGTGGCAGCAGTCTGTAACTGGGAAAGTTCATGGCATTTGAGGATCTTTGGGATCTGCAGGAAGCTGAAGATTGCAAAAACATTGACAATTTTTTCTTGACACACATTCTTCTGTGTATTCTTTTTAATTGGGAAGTAATTGAGCAATTCTTTGTTGAGTTCCCATGCCACTTCATTAATTCAGCAGTAGTTTTACAGGAAAACAATGTCTGTGGGGTGTTTTTGGGATGTCTCAACCTACCAGACGTGGTTTGACTGATGATGGGTTTAGTCATGGTGCTCACATGCTCCTTCACTGTGGTTCTAACTGGTTTTTTTAGAATGAATTGTGGTTAATTAGCAAGCTGCTTGCAGCTCGTGGAGCTTGTAGCAATATCAACAGTTGTGGTGTAAGGTGCAAACAACTGGGGCTTTGCTGAGCTGCAAAAACCATTTGAACCATCAGAAAAGTTATTTGTCATAGCCAAATCTGTACATGTTCAACTCAAATAAGATAGGAAATCTTTAGTTTGACCAACCGTTTGACTTGTCATTAGACTTCCCTGTAAAATCCATGTCAGAAGCAGGGAATTGGAGATGCAGAGAGGCTGTGGTGGGTGACTCCTCTTTGGTCTGCTGGGCTGTGTGGTGTAGCACTCACCCTGAGTGCAAGAAACCAAATGTAAACCCCTCTGCTTCCTTAAAGGAGTTGAGTGGATAATACCCAGCTTAAAGGTTAATTACTAATTGCTGCTTATTTACTATATTTAGTATCTTTCTTACTCTTTTTTCTTGTTGAGCTGTGTAGCAGAGTACAAGTTAATTACCATGGGGTTTTTTCATGCTTTTAAGCACCATCTTTGCTCCATTCTCTGAGATTACAAAACCACGTTTTGTGAGATGCTACTTTTATCATCTTGTTTGCAAAAGTACAGCAGTATTAGGCAGGTTTTCTCCTGCCATATGTCAGCGTGGATCCCTTGCTGCTGGTGAAAAACAGACTGAGTAGCAGAAGTTGGGTATTCTGTCTTGATGTGTGTATGGGAGTAAAAGAAGAAGGTGCTTCACACTCATGTGAGCACAAGAGCCCTCTTTTAGATTCCCCTTTTGAATTCTGAGCTTCTGCATTGCTTAGAAAAGATGTTTTTCAGAGGACTTGGTGATCAGAGGGAGTACTGGAGTGGATCAGTTTTATGTGGTTTATGAAAGCTGCAGCTCACTTGTCTCTTATCCTTATGGGTACTTTCCAGCTCAGGGTATTCTGTGATTACCATTGCTTGTGCACTCTGGAGTTTTCTCCAGCTTCTGGATAATAAGTTATTTTTTAGTGAATAGTAAAAAGCATCATGAGGAATTCTGCAATAGGCTTGGAGTGGTTTCAAACTGCTCCTGGCTGGCAGTGGTGCTGCTGCTTTAAGGACCAGATTTACATATTTTGTGTTTGAAAGATTTACAGGATACCTCACCTGCCTGTGTAGGGAGATGGAGCTTTCATGACAGGATTAATGTCACTGGGCTACAAGGATTAATTGTCCCTCCTCCACCCCAGCCTGCTCCTGAGGGGCTGGTGAGCTCCTGCAGGCTCAGCTGGAGGGGTTTCACATCTAACACTTCGTCTTCTGGGACAATTAAACCCAGCTTTTGCACCACTCTGTGCAGGAATCCTCACCTGGAGAAAGACCAGGAGCTGGAGCATCTCTTCAGGCTTTGGGTGCTGGAGGGTGGGGGGCAAACAAGGCGGCTGTCAGAGCACACAGTGATGAACTGCTGGCCAGAACTCTGAAAAGCATTCTGCTGTCATTTGAAGAGTGTTCTCAAAGTCTCTGGAGTTCTTTGAGCAAATGGACATGGCTTTTCTCACACTTTCCTCCCCTGGAGCTGGGGGAACACGGGTTCAGCTCCAGGAAGGTGCAGGACTGTATCTGTTCCTGATTGTGCACAGTGACATTATGGTACTTTGGTTTTGCCTTTTCCACTCTTTTTTTATTTTCTCTTTTCTTCAGCTCTGTGATGAGATGGGAGAGGGGGGAAAGCATTCTAGGCAGTTTGTGAGATTTTTTAAGTGACATGGAATTACTGTCTGGTAACCTGTATGAAGCTTCTCAGTCATCTTAGACTTGATTTTCACAGCCTGCTGTTGTTTGTGTCTGCAGAAACGAAGTCTCCAACACTACACTAAATGTTACCTGAAATTTAGCCTTCTGAAGTGATAATATGTGCTAAGTGTATGAATGGATTCAGATATGTACAGATGTGAGGGCAGTATATCCCCCCATATATTTACATACGAACTATAGATTTAAATATAATGTGAATTGACTCGTGTAATTTTCAAAATTGCTATGAAGAGAAAATAATTATCTTAATTATGTTTACATTGATGTTATAGTTTCCCTAGTTAGAGAAATGTGTGTTTTTTTCTGAAGATACTTGATTTTAGAGCTTTTGTCATCCAAAACTCAATCATTCTTTTTTCCCCTGAGGATGTTAAATCCCTTCTTTCACCAAGCCAGGGAAAAGTTCCATTAATGTAAGCAGGATCAGAGCTCACTGGGTATGCTTACTGCTGAATTAATAAATATTTAGGAAAATAAATAGGTGTGTCACAAGTGATAAAATTGCTTTATACAGCAGAAGATGAGATTTAGCAGAAATGAAGTGTATGTTTGCCCCACATCCCAGCAGCATTCATACTCACTGTTTTCACTGCCTGATCTCAGATCTGTGCTCACAGCAAGATGGAAAGGGTTTTCATTTCAATGCTGAAGTCAATAATTATGGAGGTTATCATTTTCATGCTCAGAAATTCATGTCATTTTCATAAATCATTCATCTCATTTCATAAATCATGCTTTACAGCTGGAGAATGGAAACTTATTGCTGGACATTGATGAAAATCTTGTTTCAGTCACTCAGGTAAGGTTGTGACACTAAAAAATACTCTAAGGAAATATAGCTGAAATCATCTATAGGAGTAATGCAATTGGAAAATGTTCAGCTTGGGATTAACTTCACTGGAACGTAGCTAATATCAGATGTGAATAATCTTAATGAAGCATAAGGGGTGAAATCAGTTCTGTAGTGACAGTGAAATCACAGAAATAAAAGATAAGTGCTTGGTGTCCAGGATCTCGTGTGCTGCCAGTAGGTAAAGGCAGCTCTGTGTCAGAGAAGATGCATTCATTTATTCAGGCTGAGAACTGAAGAAGGAGAAAAAAGACTCCTGAACCATTTGGGACTTTAAAATACACCTCCAAGGGTTGCTGTTTAAAGCTCCTGCCAGTAAATGAAGGTGTTGTGTTCCCACTGAATTTGTGTTTACATTCTCTGATGTGGTTCTGTAGCTCCTGTTGTATATGAGGGTGATATTCTGTAAAAAAATAATTCCTCTGTAAATGTATTTCTTTTTCCTGGGGAATATCGTGAGTGAGGGTTTATTATAACAAAGTGCTGTTGACTTTCCTATCACTCTCTCCAGCTGCCTGTTTAGAAATGTGTCTGCAGAGCTTTCACAGAATTATATCTCTGAAGAATATCCAAAGATCCATCACCTTGAAGCACTCTGAAAAATATTACTATTCCCATTATCCAGGAGTATGGAGGCACTGGGATCTGAGTTACCACCTTTCAGATGCATGTCATATAATCCAGAGTTCAAAACTATACTGACTATCAATTTCCAGTATTCCTGTGAAACCTATACTATTTTTTCCACAAAAAAAAAAAAAAAAGAAAAAAGTATAACTTTGCACACAGCTGTGTGTGTACCATGCCCTTCCCCATCCTCCCTGGCTTGCTCATCTGCTCCCTTTTGCTGATGGAAAGGACACAAATGTTCCTTGGGAGCAAACAGTGAGTAGTTCCTGAGGGGGGCAGGAGAAGGGCAGGTTTGGGGTGCTGCTAAACAAGCAATTTGGAGAGTGAGAAGAAAGTGGCTCTTGGAGTATTTCAGTGTCACCTGACACCTCTTGAGTCAGGAGTGCCTACAGGAGGCTTGAAGTGATTTCCAAATGAGTGCTGCTGTTGTCATTATTCCCACTTTCCTGGGCATTTTAACAACCCTTGCCTGATGTGTTTGTGCACACTGCAGAAGGGACTTAGGCTGGGTTTGTTGCTTGTTTGGGGTTTTTTTTCCAAAAGCTATTCCTGGCAGTATTTTCCTACAGAGTATTAGAATTGGTGTACCCCGAAGAAAAGGTGGCTTTCCCTCTTTTTCCCTTCTGCATTTCCATGCAGATACTTAAAGGGTTATCTAAGCCCATAAGAAGAAAATGCATTGTCATAGCACCAAAGCAATGTGATCTTTTTAATATAAAACATGATGGGAGAATATGTGAGATAATTCCTGGGTACATCATGACATGAAGCTGAGAATCAGCAGAGCTGCTCAGACAAATTCCAGTTCTAACTGATGAGGTGTTGCTTTTATGTGTGGGAATAGAGAGTGGATTGAAAAAAAAAAGATAAACTATTGATATGTGTAGTCTTATTCCTTAAGGGATATTTTTTAATGGAAGGTTAAAGGCAGGAAAAATTCTTGGGGTGATCTTGGTCTCTTGGAAGGCTGTAAAGCCTGACCTGCCAGTCTGGTTACTGTCCAAAGCATTCAGGGGCTGCTTTTGCAGGACAAGACTCAACTGAATGTCAAACCTGTCTGTGTGACAGGAGGATCCAAGGTTTATGTGCCTAAGATGAGGAGGAGATTCAATGAGCTAAACTAAGATTTGCATTAAGTCTTGTTCATAATGAGAATTGTGCCTTCCCACATCTTGTGGGCGTGATACTGGGAACACCAGTGAGAAAGGTAGTGAGAAGATAAAGTTCTGGGTTCTCAGCAAAGCTTTCCAGTATAACCACCCTGATAAAGGTGATGGATGGGGTTTAGGTTTCCTGCAGAGCTCTGAGGGATCTGTGCTTTAACATCCCTGAACTCCAGCTGAACTCATGTGCAGGTGGG
Source organism: Agelaius phoeniceus (assembly GCF_051311805.1). NCBI lineage: Eukaryota > Metazoa > Chordata > Aves > Passeriformes > Icteridae > Agelaius > Agelaius phoeniceus. Next base: position 34,013,429 of record NC_135272.1, on the reverse strand, counting down.
TGGGAGTAAAGTTGCTCTAGAACACGTGAAGGAGCTTTGATTATGCAGCCACTCCAGTTGCTTCTTATAATAAAGTGTGTTTTTTCTTCTGGTCCAGTTAGCCAGGCCTGCATGGGTGACCTGTTTTGAGCTCCCAGTGAAGGGCGTCCCAAGGAAATATTTCTAACAAGAATTAAATGTACAGCCACAAACTTGCGATAACCCAGTTGTGCATCCTCCTTCAAGTCCACTTATCCAGGTCACACCTGTCCCATGGGCAAGGGGAAATCAGGCAGCACTTTAAAAGCCCTTCCCTTCTGTGTCCTGCTGGCACTCCATGTGCTGCTGCCATGCTGTAAGACCTCCAAGTGAGGGTTTAGAAGAGGAGCCAGGGAAAAGGACTGGCCATAAATGGTGCTTGGAGCTCACTGATGTTAAAGGCAGAGCAGAAATGCATCCAGTCCTGTTCTGGATGGCTGTTTCATGTTTTATTCATTTTTTTTCACTTTGGAGAATTTCCTACAGAATTGTTTTACAGTGAGTGGTTGGCTGTTTGGGTCCATTAGCAATATTAAAATCCCACAGCTTGAGCCTACGTGCTTCCTCCACGTGGGACTTCACAGTTGAAGCCTGCAGGACTTTGGGGAGGTTTATCTTGTTTGCTGTTATCAGATAACTTTACAAGTTGTAGCTACTTAACTCATAATTTCTTCTCCTCAAAAGATAAATGGATTTATTTTTTTTTCTTTTACAGGCTGTTACCCAACTAGAGCTTTTTGGGGACATGTCCACTCCTCCCGATGTAACCTCTCCCCCAGTGAGTACCCAGGGAAACTGCACTGTGTTTTTCCTGCCTGCCGTTTTCAGCACATTTATTGAGCACATTTACAATTTGTGTCCTCAGCCATTCCAGTGGGGAGGATTTCAAAGTAGTTTTTAGCTTTCAGGAAAATAAAAGTGAAGTAAATTGAACGTGCAGTCCCTGCTTCACAACAATGTGCAAAAATACCTTTGATTTTTATTTTTTTGCTCTGGTGTTAAGTGTCACATAGGGTGCAACCTGAGCTGCAGATCTGCTTCCCTGTGTTTGTCAGAGGGAAATGCTGCACTGCACTCTCACTGCCCTGCAGAAGATGCAGTTACAGCCTCATATTTCATGTCTCTGGATCCACCAAGCACAGATCCCAGAACTGCTCTTAAAGGGGGGAAGTAAAGACACAGAGAGAGAGAAAGGGCTGGATGTCTTTTAAGGGCAAAAATAATCACTCAACATGTTTTTCAGCATTATAAGATAACAAAAAATGTCATACAAGGCTTTAGAGCCTTGCATTAAGCTGTAGGGAAGTGTGAATATACTGAGAAAATTCAGGTGCTGTGAGGTCAGGAGCCTCAGATCTCCAGTATATTCTGGATCATGTCTGGGACTAAATGTTCAAAGCCCTTTCTGCTCATCCTCAGCTTACTCAATTGGATTTGGCTTCTTCTTTAATGTAGACCTATGATTCTGGTCCTGATGGTTAATTAGAAGCAATATTTATTAAGTTTTCCATAAATCCTGTAGATATTTCATTTACCTTAACTGTTAATAATAAATTTAAAGTTAATGCCTTGGTCACTTTCCCTTTTGTCACCTAACATCTAAAATCACAAGTCTGTATGTTCTGGAGAAAGAAATTATGTCAGTATTCTAGTTGTGATGTATTCCAGGCAAATTTCACCTTAATTATTTTTCCTCTGATATAAAGTTTCTTAATTTCTTTCTTTTTCTCCCATCCCCAGCAAATTCCAATACTTTTATTTCTATTCCTTCTTTCCTTCTACATCTTCCCATTCATTCTTCTTTCTCGTTCTTCTCTCCAAACCTGGATTTTTAGAGCTCCAGGTGATGTGGCAGCAGAAGCTGCAGCTGATATCTCACCTTTGTGTTTTCTGCCTGTCTCCCTGCAGACTCCTGCTACTCCAGGTGATGCCTTTATCCCATCTTCATCCCAGTCACTCCCTGCTAGTACAGACATGTTTGGTTCTGTACCTTTCAGCACTGCTGCCGTACCCTCAGGTAAGGAATGCACTGGAATTGAAGTCTGGAATCAGATTTGGGGATCAATGCCCAGCTCTGGTTTGCATTTCAGTACTTGGGGCATTGATTTTAGCAGGGTGGAAGTGGGGAAGGCTTTTGAGGTCTGTGCTTCAGGGCAAGGCAAAGCAAGCAGGGAGTACATTAGTTTGAATATGCCTACATTTTTTGAAGCAGAAGCCAAAAAAGTCACTGGGAGTTCAAGCATAGTTCAGTCATCTGGATAAGAGAACTTCTAGGTACAGGAGCAAGAGAGGAAACAGCATTTAGTTTAAATTTTGGGGGTTCTGTGGCAGCAGTGAATATCCTCTGTTGTCTCCAGTAAACAGAGGCTGAGAATTTAATTGCACTCCAAGGATATTCCACTTTGTCAAATTCTGGAATGTCCTCTGGACTTCGCTGGGTTCCTCAGAGTGCTCAGAATTCAAAAGCTGGGTGCATTCTGCACAGACACTCTGGTTGGATGGCTGATCTCTCCCAGGGCTCCCAGCCCCACTTAGGACAGGAAAGGAGGATGAGGGGGAGGAGGAGTGCCTTGAATCACTGAGCAGTGATTTTCTAATTGGTTGCTTCCTCTGATGGCACCAGATCAGCCACTGCACCTCAGGCAGGTTACAGGGGCAGGGAAGTGTTTGGGGATGATGTCAGATGGAACAGTATCCTTCTTCTTCTCTGCTGGGATGGGATCACAATGGGGGTGAGATCATCTGGAGAATCCATCCTGGATATCTGTTGGAACAGAAATGTATCTGAGCTACTGCTCCTTCTATCACTCAGGAGCTGGGTCTCTCAAAATTCAATTCCTTATTTTTGCATTTTATTGACTTTTGGGCTTTTCCCTATACAATAGAGCAGCCACCCTTATGTTTGTGATTACAAAACAGCATAGAAATAAAGCAAAGAGGAGAAGGTGCAGGAGAACTGGGGAAACACTCAGGTTGGAAACAGAGTTTTAAAGCTGTAGCAGTATTAAAATTGAGAGAGGAGTTACAATATGCAAAGTATTAGTGGTAAGTATTGAATTTAAATGTGAAACAGCATATCTGTAAAAAGCACAGTACTTGTATCAGTGGAACATAATTATGTTAGTCAGTTTTAATTTGTAAAATGTTTTACAGGAGTTTTAGTTTCAGAGCACATGGTTGTTGTTGTAAATAAAAAAGCCCCTGATCCTATAATTCCTACAAGTCAAACTCTTGGTAGCTTTAAAGGAGGCTTCAGGTCTGACAGGATGCAATTATAATTTTGGTTTTAATCATTAATTTCCTCCTCAGCTGGAGGGGTTATGTTAGCCTAATACCTGAAGCAGTTTGTTGTTAATAGGTATTTAGTGCAGCAGAAGCTCAAGATCTTTTTGATGTTCTCAAGTAATTGGGTAATAACCAAGTGTGAGGGTTTTAATCTGGAATCATCTGGGTTGGATTTTTTTATTATTATTAGTAGTAGCAGTGGCATTATGATGCAATTTGAGATGATTGGCTTGCAGAGTCCACCAGCCTGTGGTTCTGAGTGTGAGCACTTGTGTAGTGATGTGGATTCAGTGTTCTCAGTTTTCTCTCCAAGCGTGCTGCAGCGCTGCAGTTTCTGATTTACTGCGTCGCTATTCCCGCGCGCTCTCCACGGCGCCACTGAAACCTTCCACCCCATCTGTTCCCCCCCTCCTGCTCTCTTTATTCCCCAAAGGTTATGTTGCCATGGGAGCTGTCCTGCCCTCCTTCTGGGGACAGCAACCTCTTGTTCAGCAGCAGTTGGCCATGGGTGCCCAGCCTCCAGTCGCTCAGGTGATGCAGGGAGGACAGCCCATCGCGTGGGGCCAGCCCGGCATCTTCCCTCCCACCCAGCAGCCGTGGCCATCCGTGGCTGGCCAGTTCCAGCCCACTGCCTTCATGCCAACACAAACTGTTTTGCCTTTACAAGCAGCCATGTTTCAAGGTACCATTGCTCCTATAGCCACCGTCCCACCCACGAGCGATTCCAACAGATCGAGCCCGCAGACAGACAGGCCCAGACAGAAAATGGGAAAAGAAATGTTTAAAGATTTCCAGATGGCTCAGCCTCCACCAGTGCCATCAAGAAAACCAGATCAGCCTTCCCTCAGTTGTACCTCAGAGGCCTTCTCAAGTTACTTTAACAAAGTTGGGATGGCACAGGAAGCAGATGATTGTGATGACTTTGACATCTCTCAGTTAAATTTGACTCCTGTGACTTCCACGACACCATCTACAAATTCACGTGAGTATTTATGTGCTTTCAGCCATCCCTTTCCTCAGACATGACTGCTCCTCAAAGCACTTCTGTCTCTTTTTAAATTCCAAACCAGATACTGAGAACCTTCATGCATGCTCTGGCTTAAGAAATGTGTTGCAGCCATAAAGGAAAATATCATAGAGGAATTTCAGAGGTCATAGAAATGAACAGCCCAGACAGCTACAGCCTGAAATTTAATTTCTAAAATTAAATGTTGTAATATTTGTTTTGTGATGGGAACATGCAGGCTGGTTGGCAGAAGCCCATGGCATTCAACCCTATAACTGGTTTCACTAATGTCCCATCCATGCTTCTCCGAAATTAAGGGATGGGTATTTATTTTAGTAGCTTGACATATTGGACACCTAGGGAAATTCATTGGAGAGCTGTAAAATAAGCTTATGGTGTTCATAGCATGGCAATGGGGATTTTCTCTTTTCAGCAGATTGCTGAAAATATGAATTCAGGAGATTCACCAGGGGTCAGTCAGAGACCTGTTTCACTTACCTGCCACAGGACAGGTGACTCACACATTCCTAATGTAATGTAGTGGTGTCTCCCACCTTCATGAGGACATAGGCCAGATGCAGCCAAACTTAATTTGGAAGCTGCCAAATGAAATCACATGGGATTGATAATGACAACCATGCCCAAATTTACCTCCTGCAGCTCCTTGTTAGAGAATGATCCTTGGGGGTGGGGAAAGTTGAGAGATGTAAAAGCGTGAGCAAATTTTGTGTCTTTTTGAAGAAATCAGCAGAATAATTGTTGCTGTTGCCTTAATCCTTGTTTAGCTCCCACCCCTGCACCCAGACAGAGTTCTCCATCCAAATCATCAGCATCTCATACAAGTGACCCTGCTGCAGATGACCTCTTTGAAGAGGGGTTTGAAAGCCCAAGCAAAAGTGAGGAGCCAGAGGCTGTGAGTAGCAAGGTTTCTAAATCTTCGTCATCTCCTTTAACTAGAAAAGATAAAAGCTGATTAAATGTTGTTCTGTAGTGTCAGAAACAACTTTTCCAGTAGGGCTGGGTGGTGCTTGTGGGGGAGCTGCAGCCAGAATTCCCATCCTGCTTTGGGTTTGACAGCTGATAGCACAGCATTTCTGCTGATGTGCACTAACCCTGCATACAAGGAACCAAACTCAGAGTTCACATGTAGGGCTGTACATGTTAGATGTATCCAGTCTCCTCTTTAGCACACCAGCAGTCACTTTTCTCGTGGTAAGGAAGTTTGGGGTAAAACAACAAACATGCTGAGGCTGCAGAGAAAGATGTGAGAGTTTGTGTGTTAAAAGATGATGGTTGGTGTTGTCTTGCACATTCTTGCATCCCAGTTGCTTGCCTAACTACGTTCCTCAGTGTTCTGGCCCTCAGTATGTGGTTTCTTTGCCTTTATGGACCAAAGCAAGAAATGTTATCCAAGCAATGACTGTCAATCACCAGGTGTCTTAGGGAGGGAGGAGCCCGAGTGAGCCAAAGGCAAGAGGGGGTCAGTACAACAAAAAATGCAAAATAACCCAAGCTTGGACTCTCTCTGTTTCACATGGCTTTCAGGGCCTTTTGCAGTTCTGGTTGGCCTGATCCAGTACCTTCTGAAGTCTGTGGCAGCTCCTGCCTGGGCTCCAGCAGGAACTGGTGAGGTCCTTTGGTGCCTGCAGCAGCTGTAGGAAACCGCTATGGCTTTGGAGAGCGGCGAGGCCTCACTCTCTGGTTTTCATGAGATAGGATGTACTTGTTATGCCCACAGCATGAAAATAACCTCGTGTTGACTTTTCACTTTCTATTGTTGAGAAAAAAAGGTGTTATGTTCTTGTATTCTAGCCTGATGGGTCTCAGGCCTCCTCCAACAGTGATCCCTTTGGTGAGCCAACTGGTGATACTATAAGTCCACAGGTCGGTAGCTAGATAGCACAGGTTGGGGTAGGTATCTGTCCTTTTTTTCTCTACACCTTGAGGTGTTCACTTACTCTTCCACCAGTGCCTGCCATTGCTTTCATGGATGCATGGTTTATTTTTTTTTTTTTTCCTTTTCATCTCTTCCGTTTTTCCTCTCCATCCTCCGCAGTGTATTCCTCATGCTTGGTGGTTTGCATGGCTTTTGCCATTCACTGAGTGTTGCAGCTTATGCAAATATGTGTGTTTCAGCTGCCTGCATGCTTGAAAGAAATGTAGACTTATTTTACTTTGTGTTCAAATTCTGAGGGCAAATAGGGAAACTGAGCCATTATTAACAACATATTAGGCAGAGCATTTTTTTTATCAGAGCCACCCTTGCCTTCAGTCAGATGTAACATATTAAATGGAATAAGACATCTTACCCATAGACATAACAATCATTAAATAAAATTATGTAATGATACATGAATGTCTCTACCCTAAATCAATGGGATAATCAGTAGAAGAAGCACGTTTATTATCTGCATGTAAAAAATATTGAAATGGGTTTGTGTATTTTTATCTCCAACTGCAAATTAAAAACATCTGAAAATTATCATCATTCATATTACCATTGGCATACTGATGTTTTAAAAATTATTCATCAATGTAAGTCATTTAAACCCAGACAGACGGGAAAGAAGATCTGTTCATCCTTTGTGTTACAGAACACGTAGAAAATGTGGCTGCCTGTGAATGCTCTGTGATTTGTTTCAATACAGTGAATATATTTTGCCAAAAAAACATTGAAGCTACGAAGTTTTACGAGTGCTGAGCGTTGTTATTCCATCCAAATACTCTCTAGTGTTGCTGTTTGAAGAATATGTTTCATTATCTTCTCCCCGTCTGCCACTCCTGTTTGGTATTGCCCAAATACGTGATCTGATACAGCTTCTGTGCTCCAGCACAGAGCTCCTGGAGCAAATCCAGAGCAGTGGGAGAACCCTTCCCATTTCTGTACAGAAATTCCACTGGGTTTGCCAGTGACTTACCCGTCCTCAGTTTTTCAGCTCCAAATTAATAGTTTCATTAGGAGTCAGTTTACTTTGTGCATTAAATACGATTTTAAAAAACCTTACAGTAACTTAGCTTTGATCCACTTGGGAATAATGAGGTTCTCTCTTAACAACATGTGGTGCTGTGAGAGGGCATCTCCCCCTTCTGTAGCTTCACCCATGCTCAGCTCCTGGGGCTGCAGCAAAAGTAGCATTAAGCTTTGTGTCTCCTTGAGTCCAGGAGTGGCAGTGTGAGGAGAAAGTCAAGCTGGGATGAGCTGCTCCAGCAAGAACATTCATTTTTTACTCCAGTGAGAGCTGCTGCTGCAGATGGATGGTGCCACTTGATAATTTGGCTGTGCCTTTGCCTGCCCTTGGCCAGCACTGACATCCCCAGCTATCCCAGCTTCAGGCCACTCCAAGAGTTCTTCCCTACATCATGAAAGAGGATTTGCCCTTTATCTGAGTCCCACACTCTGGAAACCCACATACATCTGTTTATTATGGTTTATCTCAGTCAGGGTGGTTCTGCAATTCAGAGCTACCAGGACACTGTATTACCAGTGGTTGCATATGGTTTTGCTGCATTTTTAGTTAATCCCTGTAGAGCCTCACATCAAATATGTATAATTCCCTGAAATATATGCTGGGAAACGTTAACTAATGTTCCTGATTATTGTATTACATTAATTCCTGAGAGCTGTAGGCAGGAACAGGAAGCTGAACAAAACAAGAAAGCCTCTCTCCAGTGAAGTTCCACTAATATCATTGTGCCTGTGTGCAGAGGCATTCAGCAGCATTGTGTAGGAAATCCACTTCCCAAGGCCAGCCCAGCTAATTCTGAAGCCTGGTGTCGTCAGAGCGACGGGAAGTCTAATCCCCATGGAAAATTATCAATTCAGGACTTACTGGGGAGTTGTGTATTGAGTCTGCATTTGGAGAGAAACTTAATGGGGAGAAACATGTCGTGCAGAAGAATCACAGTCTGCATAAAAGCCACTTTTGTGGCTTAGATGGGAGATTACTTCGCTCTTTAGAACGTGGTTCTTACCCAAGAACTGCACAGTAACAACTCAGCTGAATGGACCTCTCAGGAGAGCATTGTGTGCAGAAATGTCAAATCTGTCTGTTCCCAGATCTCTGAAATCAGCTCTGCCCATACCATGTCTTTATTTATCTTGATGTATTCAGAATATCCACCTGCCTGGTTTTTTGTACCCCGATCTTTCAAGGTACCACAGCAATTTGGTTTCTTGATTCCTTCTGATACTCTAAATTATTATCTAGTTACTATCTTCTTTTCTCTTATTTTTCCTCTCTTCCTTTTGCAATCTTCCATTTCAGCTCTCAAAATCCTCATCCTTCCAGAAGCAGCTGTTTCTGGAAGTAGCCCTTCCAGATACAGCTATGAGCTCTTAGTAGGTAAATGTGGCATTTTATGGATATATTAAATCTTTGTCCCTTTATGGTTAAAGATAAGAAGCAGAAAGGCCCAACTTCCACAGGTGAAATGAGATTAATCCTTTGCAGAGCTGCTTATTGTATTTGGTTGTTTCCCCGTTGTTCATGCATGCTGTTGAGGACAGATAGTGATTTTGCAGAAGAGGTGAAAAGAATACAGAATGACTGCCACCTTCAGATTATTTATATTTAATCCCCACTGCTGTCTCTAGATTATGTGGGGAGTATTTGTGGTGAAAGGAGAGAGAGGGAAAGAACTGTTTCTTAGCTGTGATCCTACCAAATGTCTTAAACATTTCTTATTGTTGACATTTTACATTAAAGCAGAGAGTTTGAACAGAGCAACAAACTCAGCTCTATTGAGCTGCTGCCCAGCTCAAAACTTGCACTGGCAATCATTCATGAGAGATTCTCAGAAAACCTTCAAAACATTTGTGGCTAGAGCATATCTCCCTAAAAAAAATTCTTCAGTTGTTCTGAGAAATGTGTGCAGACAATTAGGAGCCCTCAAAACGTGTCACACCCTTCACAATGCCATCAGCACTGTCAGGAGAGCAACAGTTCATTAGAATATTTGTCTATCAGCTTTTGGTGGTGCTTTGGTGGCCCACTGCCATCATCCATCTTGGAGCAAGTGCTGTGCTTGGTGATAAATGTTCCTAAAAATCTTACTCAGCTCTGGGATGGGCTCAAACTAAAAACTAAAACTCATATTTGGGCTGGTTTAGGAAGTGGAGAGAAAAAGCAATTTATGGACAAAGCCTTGGGTTACCTGGGAGCTTAGTGAGCCTCAGGAGGGAATATCAAGCTGGTTCTGCATCCTCCTCTTGCTTCTGCCCCTTTTCTGTTGCACCAGGATTCCAAATAGGTTCAAAATACTAAAGGCTGCATTTGCAGGACCTGTTCCAGTTTTTCACCCGGCTCAATCAGAACTGGGTAAAGCCCAAAGAGAATTTCCTAATTACAGGTGACCTGTTCTTGCTGTAGGCTCTAAAGCTGTTGTTCTCTAGCCAAAGACACAGTCTGAGCAGGGCTGGGAGCCTGACAAAAGTAGTGTTGTGTCTTTGGAAGGGGATCACAGGTTGGGAAGTCCTGCTTATCTCCAGAGAAATCCTAAAATTAACATTTCAAGTCTCCTGCTCAGTTGGTTCTTCCTATTTCCCAGAAATATGGAGAGGCACGAGCAGAGAAATTCAGGCTGCTCTGTGAACAGGGGCATCCTGCAGGCTTGCCCTCCTCTCTGCTGCTGCTGCAGTCTCCTTCAGGCTGTCCATTTCCATGTGCCAGCTCATACAAGGGCTTCTCACCTCTTCAGTGCTACCAGCCCACCTGAGGTCACCTTCTACCCTTCCATTTCTGCAACTTCTTCCGCTAAACAAGAGACAGTGTTCTTTGTAGCTGTGTTCTTGCTGATTTGCAACCCAACAATTCAATTTAGGGACAAGCTCTCCTCGCTTCCTCCCTGATGAGGTCATTTAAAATTTCCCTGTCTTCTGCACGACAACTGATTTTAAAAATCTACTTGTGAAAATTTAGCATCTTTGAGACTTCCGAACAATTTGCTTCAAATTGGCCATTAGGTTCGATTGTTACAAAGGAGAATTGACAGATCTGTAGATGGAAGGATGTCTGGATGACAGATCTGTAGATGGAAATAATTGTGTGGCCACTGTTTTGGGAGAGGGGCCCAGAAATAATCAGTTTTTCTTGGCTGCAATTCATTTTTATATCAGGACTAAGATATGGAGCAGGTTCATCTTTCTGAGTAGTTGTCACTGCATTTTCATTTCATGGATGTACAGCATCCATCTTGCTACTAAAATGACAGAAATTTTTAGAATGCTAATAATTAAACTGGATATTTGAAAGTAAGAGATATTCATTGGTAGGTTTATGTTAAGAACAGAGGCACTCTCTAGGCATAATCTTGAACTAGAGGCTTGCTGTATTTAGGCTGCTAATGGAGGCTGTAAGAAAAATAACCAAATATCAGTAAGTAATAATAAGCAATAAATAAAAACTGGGTGTTAATGGGGCATTAGGAATGACCTGTCTTATCACCAAAGATATTTAATTTCAACCCCGCTTGCCAACTTTACTCTGTCCTATTTTGCCTATGGGTCAGCATGCAAAAAACCAGAGAAGATGCTTCACATTCCCACCCCCTTCACTTGCAACCCCAGCACAAGATGCTCATTTTGTGTGGCTCTCCAGCACACTTATTTCATGAAACTCTTTATCATTTGAGCCTGCCCTTTCTGATCAGTCAGCCAGGAGTGAAAGTGGCTGTAAAGGGCATGGAAATCTGTTCAGGCCTCACCTCCTCAACTGAGAACATCTTGCCTGCAGCTCTGCACAGAGCAGGTGCCTCGCAGTGATCCAAGGGCTGCCGGGGTAAAAATTAAAAATAGTTTCTTCCTAAGCCACAGTTAGGTTTTGTGAGTGAGTTCACCCCTTCAAGCCCGAGTGGGTGCTGAGTCTTTCAGGAGATGCTCTCCAGTGATTAGTTCTGCTGGGGAGCAGGTGTTAATGCCTTCAAATGGGATGCAAATTTACTTCTAGCATTTCCATAATGTTATTCTAAAGCATTAGCACCCTTGTTGCCTCACACAGTAGTGGACTGCATCAGAAATGGTGTTTGCTGCTGTCTTGTCCCCCTTAAAATGGGAAGAATAAAGTGATTTGCAGCATGAGGTATTTCTGGAATACAGCAAAAAAAAAAGTGCTTCCAGTTCTTCTCTTGGTTTCTCCCTGTGGGTTGATGAAAGCACATCAGAAGTGATTCTGGTCCAGTTCAGCAAGGAGAGCTCTGTAAGATTCGAGGGGTTTATGTGAATTAGAAGCTTTGTCTGCTGTTTTATTTGTTCCTCTCTTTTTGTTCTGACAAAGACCAATCCTTTCCTTCCCTCCGCGTCTGTTCCTAATGCAGTGGTAGAAGGCAGAAAATGCTGGTGAGATGCTGTGAGAAGAGTTAATGCCCACCTGCCTTTTCATAACATGCCCTGTGACTTTTGTGTGGATTATGTAAAAAAGGGGAGTTATTTCTGCTTTCAAGACCTTCCAAAATAGTGCCTGTCACTGTGAGAGGAGCTGTCCATGAAGCCAACAGCACTCGAGTCTCCTTTTGCCTTTTCCCTGTCCCTTTCTGCTCTCTTTTGCCCTCTTGAGTATCAATATTTTACAGACACCATTTGCATTGTTGGGCTAAAAGCATGCTTGAATTGGCTCAAAATAATACTAGAAAACAAATCTCAGGCATCGACCAAAACCCTTTGACTGGGAAGACTGCACACAATTACTGCAATTAATTTCTCATTTAGGCTTCTGAAGGGAGAAATCAACTGAAAGGAAGCAACAAGAGCACACTTTTCATGCAAAATGCTCTGGTCTGCTGGAAGAGAAATTATTCAAATCAGTGAGAAATGCAGGCCTGTGCCTCATCAGGTGTTTGCACAGATAAATGTTGGGTACGAATCAAAGAAGTTTCTCACTGTAAAGGCTGTCTCAGGCTTGTTGGAGGTGCTGCTGCTGATGAGGAGCTCCTCCTCCTCCTCCTCCTCCTCTTCCAAGGGTGGGGAGTCCAGTGGCACCTTAGGACACCTGTTACTTCAGCACTTCTGCATATCTGAAGGATATTTGAGGACAGCTCTAACTAGCAGACTTGACATTTTGAAAACCTCTTTTTTTCCCTGAAGGCATTTGAAAAACTGACATCTTTTGTTCCAAAGGGATGTTCTCCCTCCCTCTCCTTTTCTTCTCCTCCTTCCTTTTCACTTCCCTTTGCAATGACCTTAGGTTCAGCAACTGCCTGAAGAATGGCCTGGTGTGTGTCAGGTTCACACATTAATTAGTACAGATTTTGTCTGAACTAGCTGTGATAGATCATTCTGCCAGCTTCAAGCCTGCACGTGAAAATTGGCATAGGTAGACTTAACTCACAGTGTGTGAAAAGCAGTTATTTACTCTCAGTCATCTCCTTTGATTTCCTTCAGTTTTTCAAGGTCACAAAATGTATTTGCTTCTTGCTGGGAATAGCTTCAGCAGCATTTATTTAATCATTCCAGAGGGTTTCTCTCACTCACAGTGCTGGGAGCACACTCAGAGCTCCATGTGGGCAGTGGGTGGGGGGACAGTGTCTGCAAGCTCCAGAAATGCAGCACTTTGGGGGAATAAAAGACAACTTTCCTTGGCATGGAGGAATCAGGTTGTATATTGGATTTGTTGTGTGTTCCTGCACTCTAAGGCAGGACAGGGCACTGGGATGGGCAGAGCCTGGAGCACTGGCCAGGCACCCAGAGCACCTGTGGATCCACCTTGGGGCTGTTCTCCTCATCCCCAGCATCACTTTGACAAACAGTGATTAAAATCCTGTGCCATCCCCTGGCAGGCCTGTCTGTGCTGCTCAGTGCCCAGTGATTTGCCAGCCTTCTGGGCTTTCTTTGCTCAAAAGTCAGCTCCTGCCAATGCTGCTGTAACACGGGTTGATTCTACCTTGGTTAAATTCAACGTTGTGGCGTGGTATTTGAATATTTATCAAGCTGTGGAGAGTTAATGCAGTGTGGCATTAATTAGCCTTTCTGCCTGTCTTGTTCCTTTTTTAGATGTCATTCTTAGTTTAATAAATTAGTTTCTGGAAATGAAGTAGAGTGGATTCCAGGGTCCACAAATGGCTTCCTACCCACCTTGGCCAAGATGAACACAGTGTTAAGAAAGCACAGGGTGTGTCATCTGTGAAGCAAGAGCTGAAGAACATGGCAGCTTTTCCCCCTTCCCACATCCAGGAAATTCCCAAGAAAGTGTCTGTTAACCAGTTGACATGCTTTCCTCCCAGTGTTAACAATTGTACTAATGGTTCCACAGACTCCTAATCAAACTGCACAGGGCTCCTCGTTCTTCATGGGCCACTCATGTTGTTGTTTTAAATCCCATCACAGCTTCATTAGCTCAGCTTTCCGTGGCAGTTTCTGTTTGCAAGTGGTTTTTCTCCAGAGTTGTGCAAAACCCACAGTTATGTTCTGCTGTTGTGCTGCTGGGGGGAAACTCAGCCTTGTACGCCGGCTGCAATTCCAGGCTCTGAACTCCCAAACATCCAGCCCTATAAATTATCATTTAATTCCCTCATATGTCCATGCCCAGCAGTGAGGGTCAGTGCATGGCCAGTGCTGGAGGAGGAAATGGATAGAAAACACTCATTTTCTGAAATAATTCCCATTTTCTTCACCACTCAACCAGGGCGCCATGATCGCTCAAGGCAGCACAGAAAGCAAACACTTCCTGTGGGTTTTGGCTCACAAGGTATCGCTGCTCTCGAGCAGATGTTGTAAAAATGTTCTGAAAATGCTGTCTGGAGACATCTCTGCTCATTTTATTTTTGTTATCCCCAGGAAGCAGAACCTCTCTACGCGCAGATTAACAGACCTAAGAAATAGCATTGTTACAGGCTTGTGGTGCTCCAAGACTCAAACGAAACCCAACAACCTGGCGGGCCTTTGGCTTTCATGCTTTTTTCCGATTGATTTTGTCTGACAAAGGAGAGAGTTTGCCCTCCTGGACTGGCTCTACGAGTGTTCCTGATGTGTTCTTTTTGGCAACCAATGGCAGATTCCTATGGCAGCACAAAACGAAAACTCTCCCTGCTTCTCATACCACGAGTGCAGCCCCGTCCCCACAAGTGGTGGGTATCCAGACTAGGAAATCCTACTCCTCGGTCTTCTTTTAAACATTTGTCACCTTCTGTGTGCCACCTATAAATAATGAGCATCTGAAATCTATTGGGTGTTAGACATTCCTTTTTTTTTCTCTTCAGCCAAAAGCAGAGTCTGTATGTAGCAGTGGCATTATCATGCAACAGCCTTTGGGGCACGAGCTGGCACTTTTTATGTCACGGTGACATGTTTTTCATCTTCATTTACATCAGGCTGATCCTGACCCTTTTTTTTTTTTCCCCTATGTAGACATATTTAAACAAGAATAACAACAAAATACTGGTGGTTTCATATTTTTTTTTCTTTTTTTTTTTCCTTTTTTTAAATGTATTTCTTACTCTGTAGTTTTGTATGAGTATGATCTAACAGTGAAACGCCTCCCGCGGAAATGGTTCCCAACTTGAAACCACAGAACAGAACTCGGTTGTTTATCCATCCTTCACTGAAAATGTTGCCAAATGGACCTTTAAGTTCTAGCACATCATGAGGAAGAAATGCTGCTTTCTGTTGGAATACTCATGTTGTGGGTAGAGAAAGGACATCGAGTCCCACTGAGGAAAGACAAAAGAGTCAGTATTTCCTAGGAAACTCTAAACAAAGTGCAGAAAAGGAATATTTTTATTTCTTCAATATCTTGCTGCTGTAATGCTATGCAGACAAGTGTTTTCTTCTCTGTGTGCCATTTTTGATGAAAAAAAGAAATCATTTGCCAAATAATACTGGTATGCTTCTGGTTTAGGAGTTTGGTTGAAGCGGACTTGACAAATGGGACAAGGACGGCATGGATTTTGGAATAACAAACTGACTCTGTGATCAAAATTGTTCATCTTTATCACTTTTTGTACATCAGAAAAAAAAAATCAAATGGGATTTTTATTTTATAACTTGAAAAAAAAAATCTTACTGTTAAACTCTTTAAATGTTTAAGGGGAAATGGCTTTAAGGAGTTCGAATGAAAATTGCCATTTTTTTTTGTAAATATAAATGTTATGAAAATTCTTTTACTAATGCCATTACACAGTAGAGAAAGGTAGCAAGTTGCAGTGCTTGGGAGGTGTGGCAAACCCAGTTTGTGGTTCTCACATCACATATGTTTTTTCACATGCTTAACAATAATGGGCTGAAGCTCAAGTGCATTTGCCAAAAGCAGTCAGCTTGTCAGCAACTAGTGAAATTAATGGGAACACATGATTTTATGGTCTAGCATTATCACACGGACATAATTCCACTTGCAAGAGATCACTTTCCATTGACATTCCTTTGAACCTCTGCACAGAAGTCATCCAACTGTTTACACGCAGAACAAAAAGAATTTAAAACTTCCTTTTTTTACATTTATGAAGCAAAAAGTGCAGTGTTTGGGTTCATATGTTTAGCACATGATTTTCATAAAGAATCTATATATTTTTGCCCTACAGAGAATTGTTATACAGGTCAAATGTGTTTTCCTGATGTTCCTATGCAGTTACAGTATATTGAATTTAGTGGTTTAACACTAAAAAGGAAAAAAGAAGGAAAAAAAAAAGAAAAAAGGAAAAAAGGTTAAAGAAATCAAAGGATTAATCAGTTTTTAGGGTTATTGTGCAGATTTTGTTTTTAAATTGACACATTAGGATTTACATTTTTGTCATGATTGAAATAGGCCTGGAGTTATAAATGTTTTACTTTCTTTCATCTCTATTATAAGCTAAAAATGGTTTAGAAGGCAGAATAACTGGGGTGGTGATTGTTGGTAGGTGCAACCAAATCTCACAACACAGTCCCATTTTTTTTATTTTGAATTAGAGAAAATAGAGAAATGTGTGTTGCAGAATGTATGTGAATGAGAAATTAGCTGTGAATAGACCTAATGAACCTGCAGAGAGGAGAATTTTATCCCCATCCACGGTCATTTGATGCTTGTTCCTTAGTCATGTGCAAACAGCTTCATAGCAAAGCTTGTTTTCCCATTGGAAGATCAAGTTTTCTACCTGGAGGAGATAATTTAAAACTTGGTGGATCGAGTGTTTCAGGATTAAAAGCAGAGGTAAAAGTGTTTCTGGAGGACGCTTCTGTCAGAATATTTTCCTGATTTGCACAGTGGTGCTACTTTCTTCCTCAGCGGCTTTTTTTGGGGTTTTGTCCTGCACATGGAACCACAAACGCAGTTTTGGTTCATCCCAGACATTGGAGGTTTAGTGTCATCAGTGCATTTCCAGTTGTGGGGTGAAAGGCAGAGGAAAGAAGAGATTGCTGTCTCAGAGGATCTCATTTGTAGGAAGCAGATCACTCACAGACAGGTGCCAAGGGAATGAGGCTGGAATTCTGGTGTCTCTGGGCCATCACCACGGACCTTTGTCTTACTTTTGCTCATGAATAAAAACAGATTCTGGATTGTCTCATCCTGTGATCGTCCTTGTCGTGGCTGGGATGCTGAGCTGAGAGGGCTGCAGGGCCTCTGCACTGTACCAGTATTGTAGATAACTCCAATATCCAGCTTGTGCAATTGTTTAACCCCTCATCCTTCACTAGCACTAAATTCGTCACTTTAAATTTACAAACCAGGGAACCCCACCAGCCATCCTGTTACCATCCCCCCCGTAGGTTCTTGATCTTTACCTGTCATGAAAAGATATTTTGATAGATCGTAGTCATCCAAGTGTCTGATGAAACCTTTCATCTCAATAACGTACTGGGCACCTTCTTTGCAAAAATGTTTACTCCGTGGTTTTCATTCCGTTTTATTTCTGCATTCTGACACTTATTTTTTTAATAAAGATGAGAAAGATAAAATGACTGTTGCAGTACATTTCTAAACCTACTTTAACTTTACCTCAGATAACGACCATTTGTTAACATCTACAGACACATTATTTTTAACTTTATGTGTAATGCATTCAGCAACGACAACAGAAACCAACAAATTTTTAGAGATTTTCCATTAATTTCTGTAACACACCATGTAATACTGTTATGAATAAAAACATTAAAAAAAGGTGTCTTTTCAGTAAGTTTGTTTCATAACTTGTGCTCCTCTGGGATAATTCTGCCGGACTTAAAATGCAATGTTTGTGTCTGGCATGGCCTTTATTTTTGACAATGGAAATACCTGGGAAAGGAGAAAATCCTCAATTTGGGGAATAACTAATCTTTAACACCAAGTGTTGCTTATCTTGCAAATGTGTAACTTGTTGATTTTAACTGCTGCCTCCACTTTTTTGGCTTCTTTTTGGGTATTTTAGGATGAGCATCCCAAACCAGCAGGTATTTGTATCACCTCCTGTAAAATCCCACATTCCTGAGACAGCCCATCCTGTGTGATGCTCCCAAAGCTGGTTTATCTTTGTGGCATGAAAAGCTGAAATTAATTTTGCTCACTTTTTTCATTCAAGTGGAATTTGAAATTAAAAGATGTGCATTTAAACATGACAGTTTTGAAAGCAGAACCCCCCCCCCCCCAAATTTCCCAGTAATGTGCACAGAACTGATAATAAAGCTCAGCTGAGAAGGAATTTTCCCATTCTCTGCCAAGAGAGTAATGCAGTAAAATTTAAGAGTAAGAAAAATATGTTTTATGTACAGGGAAAGAGAGAGGTGTGGATGTGTGCACATATATTTTATTGTATTTCTACTTTTTGATGTCTCATGCCTTCCTTGAAATGCCCAGTAGGTCATGGTGAAGCATTCCTTGCCTTTGTCAGTGAACATTGTTGAAATTCTTGGATCCCACCTGAGAATAAAGGTTATTCTGCTGTGGTGAAAGCACTCCAGTGTTAATGGCATTTTGATTTGTGTGCAGGTAACTGTACCCAGGTGTCCTTGGAAGGAAGAATGCAATCTCTGGTTTTCAGCCAGCTACAAAACATCAACTTAAATAAGCCACAGCTAAGAGTGGATTTAAATTAAAATGCATTTTTACAATGAAGGCTAAATCTGGTCTTGTTGATCCTCTTCTGGTACCTTCACGATGAAGTTGGTTGAAAAATCAGAAAAATTGGCTCATGTTGTACAGCTGTTGTGTAAACTCAGTTTAAAAGTTCAGAATGAACAAGTTTGAGATGTAACCTGGCAATGGTGAGGAAGAGGAATCCAAGGGAGGGAGGGAAGGACCTGTTCTGTGTGCTCAGAAGGAGCAAAAATGTGTTTTTACTGTGTTGTAAATCACATTAATACTGCTGTAACTCAGAGTCTCTGTATTCTATATGAGAGTGCCCAGCTCAGACATGCCCACTTCAAGAAATGGTCCCAATTTAACCAATGCTAATTAAGGCCATGATCTCCTGCAGTAATGAGAATTTCATTAGCAAGCAGTTTGCAGAATCAGCCTGTGGTTTTACAGCAGTGAGAACGCTGTCAGATCTCTCCTTTCCCTGTCAGTGGCTTCTGGGAAAGCAGCTGCTTGTGTAGGCTGGGAATATGCAATTTTCACTCCCTCTCACTGGATTAAAGGCTGTGTTTTCTGTGCTTTAATCTCTGCTCAGTGACAGTTGCTGCAACAGAGAAGGTAACCTCTTTCTGGCTGTTTTTTAGGTTGTGAAATATATTTTCATGCACTGTTCCCTTTTTTCTTTCTTTGCTTTCTGAAGAACTCCTTGTCCTGTCAGGTTCATATTTATTGCTTTCCTGGCAAATGCTGTTCCCAGTCAGAAGAATACCATGTCAGAGAAATGAAAGGGGATATCTGTTGGCAGTTTTCCACAGAGGTTTGAACCTGTTCTCTACAATTCCCTCCCTGGGCCAGCGTGGGATGCTCACGGTGCTGAAGGAGCACGGTGGAGGTGCAGGCACAGCTCCTGGCCTCTCCTTCTGCTCCTCTTTGTGCCATCCTGGGGCTCAGCCTCCTGCTCCTGCCTCTGGGTTGGTGTTACTGCTGCAAATGCCATGATTTGTAAGAGTATTTCTCTCTTTTGCTGAGGTCTTCCACAAATTCTTCTCACACCAATTTGCTTTTTAGGATCAGCCCTGTTAAAAGCCTTTATTATGTTGCTTTTAAATACCCCAGGTAAGACTGGCATGGGGAGGAATAAAGGAATGGATTTGGTGGGTTTTTTCTGGTTTTACTTGCTGTGTGAAACTGAATTACACATTTCAGCTCATGACAGTGAGGAATATGGGGAGATATCCTGATAGGATTTCCTGAGTAGCTGTAACATGGCCTGTCTCTTTCTGAAATTATCCTACTGGAGGCAGGAAATATCAGCTCTATTAGTGAAACAGCTCTCCAGCTATTAGTTTTTACAGCTTTAAATAGTCTTATCTCAATGGATGTGTTTGCCCTGTGGCTCATCTATCACCCTAAAATGTTTTATCAGCACCTGAAAAAATCTCAATGAGAAGAATAGCCTCAGATGTTGCCCATTCAAGGGTCTTTTGGATACAGAATTTTATTTTTTTTTTTAAAGGGTCTTTTAAGATCTGATATTATTTGCTGGCTTTTCAACCCTGTTTCATAGCTCCTGTAGCACCACTTCTATAAATGCTCCTCACCAGCAAAGAAAGGAAATCACAATAGATTAAAGGAAAATCAGGTTAACAGGCAGCAATCTCTGCCCATTCAGCCTCAGACATTTGTGAAAATAAAGGATTAGGAAGAATTACTGCCAGGTACTAGCTGCAAAAAAAAAAAAAACCCTTTTGTGTCATCTTTGTCTTCTCTAACAGTTATTAGAGGTGTAAGAACAGCTCTCAGTGTCAGAAGTGATCTGTATTTGAAAGGAGCAGAAGTCACAATGATGTGAGATGTTGCATTTTTTGTAAATTTTGTACTGTTTATTTGACACACACATGATGAGTACCTTTGTTTTTTTTTTTTTTTAATGCTGTTTCTAGTTTAAAAACAAGTTTGTGTGTGTGTTCAGGTCTGATGGAGAGGAGATGGAGACAGGGGATGGGACATGGAGGGGTTTTCTTTGTCTTACCCTCTTCACAGGACTTTGGAGCTTTCAGAGTAGGTGAACCTGTGCCAGATTTGGCCTCTGTCACAATGAGACATTATTTTTATTGGAACAAAAGCCAGAAGAGGAGAATTAAGTTCAGCAAGGTGAGTTTTTTATGTCCTGGGCCTTCCAGAGACCAGCCTCACACCAGAAAATAACAGTGTTAGTAACAAAAATGGTGATGCAGTGGGGTTGTTGCAAAAATCTGGAAGTATTCTTTGGTTGTAAATTTTACCATATATTTGCCACCTTATTTTTTTCACAATTAAAATTGGTGGGAAGCTTCTTTTTACTTTTGAATGAGTTTTTCCACAGAAGGAAACACATTCTGAGTTCTGAAGCAGGGAATAAAACTGTTTTCCCAGAGGAGAAAAAGCAACTTTTTGAAAAGTGCACTGGTAATTCTGTAAACAGCTGCTTGCTGGCTCCAGTCTGATCTTCCTTTCAGCTCTGATGTGTTTCAGTTTTTCTTTTAACAGGAAACTGCCATTTCTGTTTGGTGAAACTGTAGAGGAATTAATTAGAGGGAGCAAAGGCTCCCGAACTTGGGACATGAACTCTGCAATGGATGTGTTGCACTTGCAGGCTCCATTTTCATGGTGGGCATTTTATTTTCAAGTGTGATAAATCCTAATTCAGCAAATTAGAGAATTGGTTTGGGACTCCAGCTCACCAGAAAGCCGCAGTCACCAGTGGAGAAGGAGCAGCAATGGAGAAGAGGACAGTGGTGGAGAAGAGGCAACATTCCCCCTGACCCATGGACCCAAGGAAGCAGAAAATGCCCTGTGCTTGCTGTCATAAATTTCATGTGTTAGACCTACCTCTAATTAAATCACGTTGCAAATTATGTGTAAAACCTGACGGTGCTTTTTGGTTCTCTCTGGAAAATGTGTTAAGCTCTAGGAAATTCTGTCTCCTGGGTCCCTGCTCCTGTTCCAGCCTCACTCCTGGTAATTCACCACTCCTTCTGTGTGTTTATTCACCACTGAGATGTGTGTGGTGAGAGGCAGCAAAACAAAGGCAAGCAGCAGAGGGAAGCTTGAAAATTCCACATGCTGGGATCACTGTCATGGTTTGAAGTTATATCTAGAGGGTGCTCTGTGTTTATAATCTTGGTTTATCTTTTACTGATGTTGAAATATTGGATGTGTGCTGTATTTCCCAGCCAGCAAAGGTCTCATGGATGGAGAGGTCTTTCTGTAAGTGGGGGTTTTTTTGTTTTCTTTTTTGTCATGGACAAATGATTAACAACTGAATCAATTGTGCCAGAGGTTGAGCAAGCTGTATCACACAGGCACATCTTGGGTTCAGGCTGGGGCAAAGTCATTTGGAAGAAAAAAAATCAGGCACAAAAGGCAAACAGAAAGCTTTGCACAGCCTGAATCATCTCCCCCACCAGTTTGTCCTCAATGTCTAGAGGGCAGTTTATCACTGTGCTCAGTAACTCTGGGTTAAAGAAAGGCTGCCTGAAATACAATTTTTTACTTGGAGCAGATTCCTACAAGGATTCAGTTAATGTGCCCCTCTGTGTTAAATTGTTATCATCAGGCTGCCAAACCAGAAAGATGTCCCAGGCAGTTGCTGATTTTGCAGGGATGTGGCTCCACAGGCAGAATAATGTCATTTGTAAGGTAACTGTGACACATTAAGGTGTAGTACTCATCCAGGTAATGGCACTGAGCTTGTTGGGTTTGTTTGTTATTAGTGAATCTGAATCACTTTATATATAGCACCCATCATTGCCATGCTGAGCAAATTAAAATGTATTTACTCTTTGTATCACCAAAGCACTCAGAGATGTGTCCCAGGGTGAGAGATTGTGCTGCTAAAAGCCAGAGTTGCACTGAGTCAGCCTCTGTCTTCTCAAAGACCTTGTCCAGTAGGGAGAAGAGTGGGAAAACACAATGGTACTCCTCATTTTGTGCAGGGAAACACAGATTCAGAGAACCTTGCTCTCTCTAAGATGCTCTAGGCTAAGACTAATAGGAAAATGAAAGGAAAGACTCTTGTGTCTCAGGAATCAAAAATCCGTGCCTGGAGGGAGAAGCAGCCGGATGTGAAGGCTCAACAGGCAACCAAAGAAAAACTTCCAGGTTCTGTCTGATCTGCCTTTGAAAGCCCAGCTGAGCTGACTGATGGCCACCAGCCCATGGTAAGTTCTCAGCCCAGTCAGGACCATTTAAGAGAGAGAATGACTCAGTGTAGCAGCAAGAAAACACCGAGACATTACATTTGACACCCTGACAGGTCCTGCTTTCATGGCCTCAAGACTTTGGGGATGTGGAGCAGGGAATCTCTGTGGCATGGCCCAGCCTGGGCTGGGGCTCTTGTCCTCCCCAGCAGCAGGAGAGACAGGGAAGGGCACTCTGAGAGAAAAGGCTTTCCCTGAGGCATGAGAATAAGTGCTTATGCCTCGTGTCTGACCTTCCTCTGGAAGACAGACATGAAAAGCAGCCATAAATAAATGATTCTGCACTCTCTTCCTAGAAAGCCGACTTGAGTTTACTTATCACTTCCTTCTTGCCAAGACTCAAATATGTTTCATTTGTTGAAATATTCATTTCCCCCATCCCTTGAAAGGAGCATTGCAAAGGAAGGTGCAGATTGCTCCTCGGCAGAGCTTTGCTGGCCTCGGGAAAGCCGTGTGTGTGCTGACCAGCCACTGCAGCGTTTACCTTGTGAGCCTGCCAGCTGCTGGCTCATCTGCTGTTTACAGGGTGGCAGAGCAGCTCTGCAGGTTCTTTTTTGTGCTTGAACCCTGTTCAGGCCCCCACAGCAGGCAGGGTGGGGGTGTTGGTGGTGTGGGACCTGCAGCAGAACCTCGGAGCGATGAGCGCCCGGCTGCTGCTGCTGCTCTGCGCCGTGCTGGGCACCCACACTGCTTATGGCTTTGGGTGAGTGAGAGCTTCTGGAGGGGATGGCAGGAGAAACCAGCAGGGCCAGCACATGCCTGGGCGTTGTAGGGGCTGTAATGGCTGTCCTGAGTGATTTCTGCAGCTCTAATGAACGGCAAAAGACATCAACGAAGGGCAGCAGCGTTTCTGCCTTCAGAGGAGCAGTCCTGGTGATGAATTGGAGCTGACAAATTGCCGTGCTCGTGCTGTAACGTGGAATTCGTTGAACATGCAGCCTCCTTCCATGCTGGCTGTCCCACAGAGGGCTGGGCACCCGGGGGGTTGTTTCCTTCAAGTGCAGAAGTGGTGGGAATGTGGCTGAGAGCTGTTCCTGTCTCTGCTGGTGTAATAGATTTTGCTGTTTCAGAGAACTGCATCTTGTAATCTTTCCAATCTAACTATATTTTTGCACTGTTCTCTGAACTTTGAGCTTTGATTTCATGCCTCAGCAAGCTGATGAGGTTTTGTAATTCCTTTATTCAATGTGATTTTTAATATGCTATAATGGGAACCCCATGCCAGGCACTAAATCATACTTAAAGCTTCAGCTGATGCTGTTCCTTGTCAGGGTGGAAGAATTGGGAACATCGCTGTGGTAGTTTCCTTGTCAAACTGGGTATGAAAAGAAACTAATTGTCAACATTTTACTAAAGCTCCCCACTTGAAGGAGGTGCAACAAGGGAGCATTTGTCTGGGACAAGGATTTAATCAGAAGTCCTGAATCCACCAAAAGAGGAGGCAGCATTTTAACTGTGGCATTGTGGAAACCTTGGAGACAGTGAGAGTGGCTGGGGTGAGCAGTAAAGGCTCACACTTGGGGTTCAGGTTCATTACTGGGTTGAAAGGGACTAATGTGTTAATGACTCATGAGCTGAGAGTACAATCTAAGACCAGTGTCTTTGGCCAGCTTGGGGGAAAATGGGCTGCTGGGCAAAGAGAGACTCTTAAGCCAGGTTTTGAGAAATTCTGAGTGCATGCCAGGCCTTTTCTTGAGATTGATGTTCATCATGGAGATATGTGACCTTGGGGCCACGGAGTGAGGGCAGCAGCTGGTGGTGAAGGTTTTACTGCTTGCACAGCTTGAGGTGAAGCCCAGATTGGTGGACTGTGGGTTTAGTTTCCCATGCAGGCACTGGAGAGTGGATCAGGTTTTTACAGAATCCGTGCCAGTGGAATGAATGCCATCAGGATGAGGACTGAAATCCAGAGGTTGCATACAAAGCGTGATGAGTGTTAGTTCTCCTTGGTGTGTGGTTTCACACAGGCGTAGGCTGAGGGGCCAGGCCCTCACAGCTCACAGTTTCACATCCTGAAGCTCTTGTATTGTTGGACACAGTGGCCAGGAGTCCCTGAGCCCCAGTGTGGCCAGGGCCAGGCACGCCCGCTCCGCCAGTGTCCCACCACAGCCCCGCGACTGCATCCTCTCCTCCTGGTCCTCCTGGAGCAAGTGTGACCCCTGCCAGAAGAAAAGGGTGAGTGTCTGTGCTCTGGGGACCGCTGAGAAACCAGGAGGTGGGGCCTCCTTTGAGCCATGTCCCTTTTGTCTGCAGGGTTGGGCAAACTGAGGGGGGCTGATGAGGAAAGCCCTGTACGGGTGAGACCACGGGCTTTGCTTTCAGGTGGCTTTTAGCTCTTCATGTCACCACCCCCAGTGATTCCAGTGCTTTGCAGGGTGTCTCAGGTGTAAGGCCAGGCTTTGCAGGGACTTTCCAACACAGTCCTGTCTTTCCATCGTCAGTGCAAGGCACCTTAGCCACTAATGGTCCCCTGTGGGACCTGGAGACGCTCGGTGCCTCTCAGGATTAAGATGCTTTTTTCTTGTCTGCCAGGCAGCATTTTCCACCCGAGAAGCCCCATCAAATGAAAGTAATGATCCCAACAGCGTGAAGAGCAAAATCCCCGTTGCTAGAGAGACCTCTGCTAACAAGTTGGAGAAGCTGTTCCCAGGCTTAAGCAGAAATAACCAGTGATGGGAGCTGGGGGGAGAGCGAAGCTTCATATCAAGGAGTTAATCTCAGAAGCTGGGGAAAAAAGGAGGGACAACATATTGGATGGAGTAATTGACTGCTTCACAGCAGTGTTGTGGGCGGAAAAAAATCCCTAATGATACAGAGGGGCAAGTAAATACACTGACAGAAAATAACAAGGGATGTCGTTACCAGCGCTAATTGAAAGAGAGGAGATGGAACTGGATCCTTCCTTACTCTTGCAAAGTCCCGCACTGCACTGTCAGGCTCATTTAAACAAACTGTCAAAGAAAGGCAAACTTTCCTTCATCCCTCCCAATCCTCAACCCTTCTTCAGTAAAATTAAAACTGTCGCAGATCAGAAACCTTTGAAACGAGGCAAATTACCAGCTTCACACTTGTGTGCTGACACTTTTCTCTTTTAATATGACAGAGCGCGCTTAGATCAGATCCCGGCGACACAAAGTTTGTTTTTCAACCAGAGAAGCGTAAAATTCACCATTTCTGTGCACTTGAGTTAATATTTTTTATTTCATCACAGTACAGGTTTGCCCGCCTGGAACAGCCCTCTCAGTTTGGTGGAGATCCCTGTGATGGCTCCGACAGGGAGGCTGAGCCGTGTGTCACCAACAGCCCTTGCAGGAGCAGAGCTCGCTGTGATGGCTTCGTGTGTGCAGTTACAGGTAAGGATTTGGGAGCTGGTGCTGCCCAGGTGTCATTCCTGAAGCCACTGTGCTGAACTTTGTGCTTCCACTGGAGTTTACTGGGCCAGAGGGATGCCAGGAGCTGACCTGCCTCCTTCTGTGCTTGTGTTTGTGTCAGTGAGTCTATTGGCCATCTTTAGAACCTCCAAACAGGAAATTGTAACCTGGTTATGTCAGCAAAATCTGTAGCACAAGGGACAGCAACAGGAGCTCAGCACTGAATGGGGCAAAGGAAAAGCCTCTGCTCTGCATCTTCCAGTGTTTTGGTGAGACTGAGAACATTCAGTAATTTTGGACATGGGGAGAGAGACAAAAAATAATACCATATACAAGGCCTGCTGAAACAGCATCTTTGTTCTTTCAAAGAAACAAAAATTACCAAAAACATTCTGTACTTTTTATGCTTTTAATTATTGGGGGTTTTTCCTAACATGAGCAAGGAATTTTAAGATTATGACGCTTTTGAGTGACTGAGCAGATGGACTTTGGGGATCCATGCAGATAGAGAAGAATTATTTTTTTTTTCCAGCTAGATTTGAACCATTCATTCCAGGAATTGTTTGTTTTGCTCCTAGACTCAGTGTCAGGGAGTGTGAACACAGATTGTTCCATGGGTAACTTTCCCCTTCCATCCTAGGGAGATGCATTGCACGGAGGCTGCTCTGCAATGGGGATGACGACTGTGGGGACCAGTCAGATGAGAAAAACTGCAAAAAAGTGTTCAGGAAATGTGACCAGAAGATGGAAGAGTACTGGGGAATAGAGAACCTGGCAAAAGGGTAAGGCTGTGACTTTGGTGAGATGCTCTCTTACTTAAGGCTGAGCATGATCTAATGTGACTTCAGACAAACACTGAGCAGAGGAAAGCTGGAGCAGTTGCTGTGCCCAGGAGTGAGCTGGGATCCAGGAACCTGATCCAAAGCCTGGGGGACACTGAGCTGTTGGAGCAGGTCCAGAGGAGGTCACCAAGTTGGTCAGAGGGATGGAGCAGCTCTGCTAAGAGGAAAGGCTGAGGGAATTGGGCTTGTTCAGCCTGGAGAAGAGAAGGCTCTGGGGTGAGCCCTTGCAGCTTTTCACCTGAAGGAGGGAACAAAGATGGAGGGAGGGGATTTACAAGGGCCTGGAGCGACAGGACAAGGGGGAACGGCTTCCATTGCCAGAGGACAGGGTTAGATGGGATATTGGGAATAAATTCCCTCCTGTGAGGGTGGGCAGGCCCTGGCACAGGTGCCCAGAGAAGCTGTGGCTGCCCCTGGATCCCTGGGAGTGTCCAAGGCCAGGCTGGACAGGGCTTGGAGCAGCCTGGGATAGTGTAGGGTGTCCCTGCCCATGGCAGGGGGTGGGACTAAATGACCTTTAAAGGTCCCTCCTAACCCAAACAGTTCCATTAATCCTTGGGTTTGTATTCTTACACCCTGTATGGGTTTGGTGGGGAGGGGAAAAGGTGTTCAAATTCTTTTGATTTCTTCCATGACATTGAGAGGTGGTGGAAGTTTTGTGCTTTGTATGAGGGTGGTAGAGTAAACCTGCCTATTAGCAGCTCTGTGGGGATTAAAATCTAAGTCTGAATTGATTCAGCTTTTGCAGGCTAAGATTGTGACAACTTTCTGTAAGATCAGACTGTGTGAAAAGAGGGGGGTTTTTTTCTTACTCTGCAGGGAAAAAATTGCTTTTTACATTAAAAAAAAGAAAAAGGAAAATCATATTGCAAGAAAAAAAATTCTCATTATTCTCTGGAGATATGGTTTCTGCACATGTCATTACTAATGCTTTGTACTTCTGAGTTTAATCAAAATTAAAAATAATGTTGGACAATTATAGGAACATGCTTCTCATCTCTTTGAAGCTACAATTGCTCAGTAATTTGCTTTTAGTGGACTTCCCTTTTTTTCCAGATTGTTCTAAAATTAGAGTTAATTTTTTTACAGCTTCAGTGTCATTATCATGCAAGCCTTTCTCCCCAAAATCAGGAGAGGCAGATCCAACAGAGTCCTGGAGCACTGATAGTTTTTTTGTGGGGTTTTTTGATGAAGTTTCACCCCACCAGCAGCAATGGGAAAAGCAAGTGATGGGGTTTAATCTCCTCATCTCCACAAACTGCAGTGCTGCATCCTTCCTTAGAGCAGACAGGTTAAGGTTTCTGTCCATCATCCACTGAAATCAAAGGAAAACTCCCTGTGCTTTCAGGGATTACTTGAGCTGTGGCTTGAGTCCCTCTTTTCTTGTTCCCCAACAATTTTTACTGTGATCTGCTGACCTCTGGTTGCCCCTGAGCCAACCTGGCAAAGATTTTGGCTGATAAACCAGAATGAAGACATGGGAATTACAGATCAGTCTGGGCTGATGGCTTGGATGGGCAAACCTGTCTTTGAAGGTTCTGAAGGGTGCTGTGGATATTTGGGGATAGTCAGAGTGAGCAGCCTGGTGGGGAGCAGTTTGTTCTGCTCTTCCTGGAGAGTTCCAGCAAAGGCCACAGGGTTTTTACTGCCAGTGCTGGTGGCAGTAACACTGGTGTCATTCACAGCTGGGGGATGAAAATTGCCATTTATATTCATCAGGTGTCAAAATTCAGCTCTGTCTTTTGCTTTCTCATTAGTCAGGTCCTTCTGCAGCCTGGGTTGGTTGGGCAGTGAAAGAGGCCAAGCTTTCTTTTGGGATTTCAGAATAAAGAAGTGTGAAACAAAGAGCCTGTGGCCAAATAAAACTATCTTTTGTCTCTCTCAGCCAAGACATTCGGTGTTTAGCTCTGAATTGATGGTGCCATAAAAGATTGCTGTTCTGCTTCACCTACAGGTTGAATATCTTCACAAACAACTTGGAGGGGTTGGTCCTTGACCACAGGTACTATGCTGGGGGATGCTCTCCCCAGTACATCACAGACACCAGGTTCAGGAAGCCCTACAACGTGGAGAGCTACACACCAGAGGTGCGTGCCAGACGTGCCTGCAGATAAACTCACACACACACATTCCAGTGGATTTAGTGCCCAAAGCTAATTGCTGGATCACTTTGTAAAAAAATCACAAAATTCTTGACATCCAATAGGATCAGGCTGATTTTTACCCTGTTCTAGAACATCCTCATACCCCACACACTCCACAATGTTGAACACACCATGGGCTTTGTGTGAAAACTTGTTCCTGTCATGTATCAAAGCTGTATTTCAAATATCATATATTTGACCTTAGTGCTTCTGATGGCATGATGTTTTTGAGTGCTGCCCACTTGAAAACCTTTTCTTTTTAGAATTTGTTCTTAAATTGATGTCTGTGTTTAAGATTTCACCTTCTTTGCACAAGATTGACATATTAAGTGAAAGCCTGAGGACCTTGCAGTATGGAGGAGATAGGAGCTTTCCTGCTGCTGTAAATCAAGTATTCTTGAAGTACCTGTGTTAATAATAATAGTGCTTTGCAATTATACAAGGCTTTTCATCTTCAAAGTGCAAGCATTAATTCACAACCATATTTGTGTCTGCATTCCTTCCCCACGCTTCAGGTGTACAATCACTGTGCAGGAAATGAGACGTGTTGTTTTTCCTTTCTGTTTAGACCAAAGGCAAATATGAATTTACAATGACTGAATATGACTCCTACTCAAATTATGAAAGCAGTGTCCTGAAGGAAAAAGCTAAACAGTCAAGCTTCAGCTTCGGTATAAAAATACCAAAACTGTTTGAACTTGGTTACAGCTCAAATGACATGAGGTTCGAGAAGTTCATGCAGAGGATGAAAAGATTTTCTTCAACTGTAAGCACTGCTCCATTTAATTCCCTCTAAGTGTGTGTGTGTGTGTGTGTGTTGGTTTGAGGCTCCTCCTCAGGTCAGCAGCCAGCACTGGGATAAATCAAATCCTTTCCCCAACTGGATTCTGCCATTTGTTCAAGGCTTGACTACCCCCACGATGCCTTCCTTTGTGTCTGCAGCATCCAGGAGCTTTTCCATTCAGCTCTCAGCCAGGATCTGGGCTGCTTGGCCTTTGAAATCAGCCACAACTTTGTTGAGAGGACTCAGTGATGCTTGAGGATCCCTTCCAGCTGTGGAAATTCTCTGATTCTCAGTGTGGTCTGTCCACTGCCCTGCTGGGCATCCACCTTTGAATGCTTGTAGTGAAATATTGAAACTGAAAAGCCTGTTCAACTTGAATCTGTAACTCCTACGACTGCCATCATTTGGTTTTGGTTTTTTTTTCATCTGTTATTGCCATAAACAAAGGTAGCTCATATCAGTGGTGTAATACTATCCCCAATCTCTGTCTCCTTTCAGTATAAAGTGTACTCAGGAATGGCAAAGTATTCCTTGCATTTGCTTCCTGCAAAGTGGAATTCCTCACAACAAGATCAGAGGTTGATGAGAAGCATCTGCAACAGATACCCATAAAGAAACCAAATATTAAGTTCTGAATTTATTATTTAAGCTGCAGTATTCTATACTGATCCCTCCTTGATGTGCTTGTCCTGCTGGCCCAGACAACTGAACACTAAATCCTTTGAACATAATGGAAGACATTTTCTGTTCCAGATTTTGATGCCAGAAAGGGGAGAGAAAAAAATTATCCATGTTTACATATCTACAAAGAGCCATATAAGTATGTGTGTGTGAGAGAGAGAGTGTTTGAGTTTTCTTTCCTTTCAGTTTTGATAAGTCTGTGAAATACGAATCTGGCTCAGCCAGAGAGTGACCATTTCCCATACAAATAATGATTTCAGATGTCAGAATTTTTCAGGAGGAAGCTTGTGAGAGATGAAGTTTCATTAGGGGTAAAGCAGGCCTGCAGGATGCTGAGGTGTCCTTGCATTCTGGATGTGCCACAGCAGAACCTGGGCCCTGCCTTTTCCTGTGCCCCATCGTGGCCTGACTCTCAGCAACTTTTACTACTAAAAGTTTTGCTTTTGCAAAAAACAGGAGATTTTTTAGGAGATGGAAAATAGCAGATTTCCAGTTATAGGATTTCCAGTTGGAAACGGTGAAATCAATAAATCCCGACCGGCGCAGATGGTTTAACTGCAAATAACAAACTCCCGTTGTCCTGAGAATGCCATCCCTCACTCCTCCTGGGTTCTCCTGCCCTTCCTGCAGTCCAGCAAGTTCCTCCACGCCCGTTGTGAGCTGGCTGTTGGTGTTTACAAGCTGAAGCCCCGGGCCCTGATGCTGCACCACGAGTTCCTGCGGCGGCTGCGGCAGCTCCCGGTGGAGTACAGCTACGGGGAGTACCGGGAGCTCCTCAGGGACTTTGGGACACACTTCATCCAGGAGGCCACTCTTGGAGGCATCTATGAGTACACCTTGGTCATGAACAGCCACGAGCTCCGCAAGGCAGGTACGTGCAGCTGATGGTGGGGAAGGAGCTTTGGAGGAATGGGAGCCTCCTGGAGCCAGGTCTCATCAGCTCTTGGAGGTTCATTTCTCACCCAAGGTAGCTCAGCTGCCTTTGGAGGCATAAAATCAGCAGGATGGCTTCTGTTGGAAGCAAAAAGGTTTAATAAAAGGCAAAATAATAAACTCTTTACAGAGAAAAACAGCCAGGTGCAAGAGGTTCTTGCTCTTGGTCAAACACCTCACAAGAGCAATTTCTTTGTTCTCTTCTTTTTTTTTGGTAAATTGCCCAGGTGGGACTTTTGGCTCCTGTCCAATTAGCTATCCTTAAGTTTGAGGTGAAGTCCCCCAGGTCCTATGAGATGCCTTTTTCACCTCATTGAGGAGAGAAACTTCTGGGCTTCTTTCCTTTTTGAGGGGACAAAGGATAATTTTGTCACTCCATCAACAGGGGGGCACATTCCTACACTTTGTGGCTGGATTTTGGGTGGGAAAACCTCTGTGCAGGCACACAGGGATGGCTCAGGTCTGAGAGGGAGAGGGAGGTGATGGGAGAAGCATCAACAGCATCTCAAAGAAACCCTGCAGGAAATGTGGGAGTAGAGGCAGTGAATAAAGAGGTTTTCAAAGCATGCTCAGCGTCATGGGCTGGATTTAGTTCACAAAGCCCTGTGGCAAGCATTTTAGACAACAGCATTTTAGAGGCTGACAAGATGTTGAGATGAATGAGAATCATGGATCTTAACAGTTCTGTTAGCTTTGAAAAGCTTCACCCAAGATCTTTTTCCACTGCCTTTCAAATGGCAGTCCTGGAACACCTTTAGCCTCGAGAGCTTTTCCAGCATGTTGGAAACAGTAAATAATTTGCTGGGTGACTCTTGGGCCTGACATTGCTCCTGCTCTTTGGCTCTGGCTCCCTTTGTTGTGAGAAATGATGATTGTTGTGTAGGACAGAGTGAGCAGTGTGACATTAATCAATAGCTGCACTCTCAATTATTTATTCATTGGCAGGGGAGTGAGGAACTGCCTCTGCTGTCTGTTTGTAGAGGCATTTACTGGGCTCTGCTTTGTGTAATACTCTGCTTGTTTGTTCTTCTGCTGTGTGGGAAGTTCCTTACCTTGCAGTCAAAGAGAGGGACAGAATTTAGATTCACATTTCAGGTATTCACATTCTAACAGAGTTTCCCAATTTCTCAGCTGGTGCCGTGGGCCCAGCTGGGTTGGTGACTAAAATCCTCCTCTTCCAGCATTTACCTCTCATTTCCACTTGGCTTCTGAGTTCTGTAAAATGTAGATATTTCATTTCATATAGTTCTGTTAAGTATCAAAAAAACCCTCTAAAAATAACCTTCTTCATATCTTTCTTTTCTTTTCCTAAAGCAAAAATACTTATAAATCTCATTTTCTCTGTAGGTGGACATAAAACATGAAACAATTGTATTAAAACTTTACAATTTTTGTGTATTTAAGGTTATTCTCTGAGTGATGTCCAGAAATGTGCACAGAGGGGCTTTAACATTGCTGTGAATTTTGGTAAATTCTCTGCGGGGCTTGGAATAGATTTAGCTGGCTGTAATGCCCTTTTGAAAGAGATTGGAGGTAAGCATGAAACATTTCTGCCATTTCATCTCTTTGTCATAGTGAAAGGAAGGGTTTTGTCATCTTGCCTGCCTGAACTATTCCCCCACTCCCTCACAGCCACTTTTGAGTCTGGGGGCTAACCCCAGCCAGGCTTAACAGAGGGGGAAATACCTCAGAGCTTGGGGTTTTTCCAAGATTTTCTGTGTAGAGAGTGAATATCTGCTCAGCATCCCAAGGATGATCAACCATCACCCACCTGGCCAGCTCTGTGTCAAATATCAACCCCCAGCTCTCAGCAGGGCAACCCAGCACGCCTCTCTTTGCATCCTGATGGGGAAAACAGGGAGGTGATGGTGCTGTGGGAGCCTCTGGGGACGTGGGGAGCCGGGGGTGTGCACAGGAGGAAGGTGCACCTGGAAACCCATGGGGGAGAACAGGGAATATTGAGGAGCATGGGGCTGTGGAAGGACCTGTGAGCTTCAAACCACGGGGAGGGAATTCAGGGGAGGGATGCAGGGAGCAGGATGGAGAATTCCTGCAGGGGAGCAGGAGGGACACAGGACACACTGTGCAGGGAACCAGGTGAGCAGCACCTGTGGCCTTTTTCCTTTGCCCTCTGGGTGGGACGGGTCCCGCCTGGGAGCGATTTTGGTGTCAGTGATGACTGCAGCCCACAAGGGCACAGGGTGGGCTCTTCCCTGAGTGCATTTTTGCAGACAGCACTGCCAGCAAGAAGTTTGTGGAGGATTTCCAGGTGCTGGTCCGTGGAGGAGCGAGTGAAGAAATCACCACCCTGGCCCACAAGGACCTGCCCACGGCCCAGCTCATGCAGCAGTGGGGAGATGCTGTGCAGTACAACCCTGAGATCATAAAGCTGAAGGTACTGCACCCTCCCCTTCCTCCAGCCCCAGCTGAGCTCCTTGGAGAACTCTGTGTTTAAATAACCAGGATTTAGAGAAAAAAAAAGAAAAAAAACCCCAAAACAACAGGAATAACAGACTATGGTGGTGTTTGTGGGTCCCCAGGATGAGGAAAGAGATGAGAATCTTGACTCCATGTTTAAGAAGGTTGATTATTATATGATATTATATTGTATCATATCATTATATCATATATCATATCATATTATATTAAAAATGCTATACTAAAACTATACTAAAGAAAAAGAAAGGAGATCTCAGAAGGCCGGAAAGGAAAGAACAATAAAATCTTGTGACCGAACAGAGTCCGACACAGCTGGACCATGATTGGTCATGAAGTAAAAACAATCCACATGAAACCAATCAAAGGTGCACCTGTTGGTAAACCATCTCCAGACCCTATTCCACAGTCATCACGTAGTTATTGTTTACATTTCCTTTCTGAGGCCTCTCAGCTTCTCAAAAGAAAAATCCTAGCAAAAGGATTTTCATAAAATATGTCAGTGACAACAGACCTTATTGTGCAGCTTCTCTAAGTGAGCATTCAGAAATGCATATATTTTATAAGGACTTCTATTTTCCTTGATGTTTATCAATTTCTGTGAGCACCAGTGACCATTCTTTGAGGTGCATTTTCATTGTGCAGCTTAGCTGAACCTTAAAAACAGGAGTTAGGCTTGGAAGAGTCGAGGATTTTTGATCCCTGGAGAGTTTTAGAAATGCAAAAAAGCAAGCAGAAGTGTGCAGCAATTCTGCCTCATCATCTGTAATGTCAAAATGAGTGAATAGTACAAAGGTGCAAGAGAGCATCCTTTTAAACAGGAGTTTGGACTGGTAGAGGTAGAAGTTGATTTATAGTTGTTTTTCCTTAAAAATTTAAAATTTAATTTTAGGCAAAATTTAATTTTAAGTAAAATCTAAATTTAAAATTTAATTTTAGGTAAATTTTAATTTTAGGCAAAAATATTTACATTTGTAAAAGGGGTTTGTTTCTCAAGAAAGAAGAATTCTAAAAAGGTGAAGCAAGCAAAAAGCCGTAATTTGGAAATACAGCCAGTGCCCATCTGGCACTTGCTGCAGCCCCCAGGGTGCTGTGGGTTGACCTTCCAGAAATGCCCTGGGAGGTCTCAGGGCAGGAGACAAGAGAAATGCAGCCCTGTGCACGAAATCCCCCTCTCAGAAAAACCTCCCATGAGGAACTGAGGTGTTCTTTGTCTTGCCTGGCATCGCTGACCAGGCTGCCCAGTGAAAAACCTCAGGCAGATGTAATTTGGATTTGGTATCTTCATTTCCATACCAATATCCCTGTGGGGCTGGAAGATCAAAAGTACCAGTGGAGTGTGACTAAATGTCAGGCCAAGAATGCTTAGTTAGGGAAAACTAAAGCAAATCAGTTCATAAATCATCTGCTGGAGGGACTTGGCAGGTCACTCTTAGTGTATTTCCTCATTTGTATGGTCTGAATTCAAAAAGCAAAGTATGGATCACAGATAATTGATGAAGAGTGGATGTGCAGCAGCAGGAAATGAGGATTTTTTTTTTTATATTATTGGAACATTCTTTAGTTCTTGTAGTGTGAGCCTGTGTTGGCAGGAGGGTGATCTTGGGTGCTTCCTGTGCGTGGGCTGCATGGCAGCATCCCTGCAGGGAGGATGGGAATTTGGGATGATCCTCTGATGGCACATGGAATTATCATCCCACAGGCAGCAATGGCTGACTGGCAGCGTTGACACCCCACTTGAACTTTCCCTTGTTCTCAGGAGGAAAATAAACGAGTGAGCCAAAGTCTCCTTGGTCCTGTGCATTCACTACACTCTGCAAATTCTTTTCTTCTCTCCCTGACCCCACCTGCAGTTGGAGATCAAATCCTCTCCCTTCTGGAAGGCAATGAAACCCTTATCTGGGCTCCATAAGGATAAAAACCTGCCTTGAAATGCAGGAGTGGTGAAGGTGGAAGTGCTGGTGTGAATCCCTGTCACTGGTGCCTCTGGCTGTGCTGGGGGAGATTTTTGTGGACGGTTTTTAGGGGATGTTTTTAAAATCAGAGTAAGAGCTCACTCAGAAAATGTAAGTTTGGGCAAATCTGATCTAAAAATGTCTGTAACAGAAAAATGGATGAGAAAGGATTTAATTAAACTCCCGTGCAGCTGAGCCTGTTTCTTATCCAACTGGTTGGCTGCTGTATTTTGTTACACAGAAAATTTTGTTACTCCTCTGGTGTTGGAAACCAAGGGGAGCATCCCTGGGAGTATTCCTGACATTGTGGCCTGGTTGTTCACAAGGTTTTAGCAAACAGCAATGGGAAACCTGGAGTCTGTGCCACACAGCTTCCATTTCCCCCTCCAGCTGTGCCACCTTGGGATGTTGATGGGAATTAACTGGGAATTAATGCAGTTTCTCCCCTGCCTTTAGGCAGAGCCACTGTATGAGCTGGTGACTCCCTCTGACTTGGCTGATTCCATGAAAATAAAGGAGAATCTGCGCCGGGCTCTGGATGAGTTCCAGCTGGAGAGCAGCTCCTGCCGCTGTGCTCCCTGCCTTGGGAATGGCATCCCCTTCCTGAGAGGTACTGGGGGGCTGCTCCTCTTTCCTGCCCTCTTGACTGAATTCACAGAATCACTGGGTTGGAAGAGACCTTCAAGATCACCAAATCCAACCCAGCCCCAGCACCTCAACTCAACCCTGGCCCCCAGTGCCACATCCAGGCTTTGTTAAACACACCCAGGGATGGGGACTCCACCACCTCCCCAGGCAGCCATTCCAGAAACTTTATCTTTAATAAGATAAAGAATCTCAGAATTTATTCCAGCCTTTATTTCCCTTGGCACAGCTTGAGGCTGTGTCCTCTGGTTCTGTCAGTGCTGCCTGGAGAGAGACCAACCCCTCCTGAGCACAGCCACCTTTCAGGGGGTTGTAGAGAGCGATAAGGAAATTAGCTGGGGATTTGTGGGGAGCTTGTGGCAAGCAAGTTGCTCTTTAGTTTTTCCCATCATTTCTTTATCAGGGAATTGCTCTGTGTTTTTTAAGTTGCTGTGTTTGTAGATTCCTGGTAAGTAAAGACAGTAAAGTCAAGGGATGCGTCCTCGTCATGGGAGAGACCATTTTTTTGTATCAGTTTAAAGAAGAATTTGTTACTTTGCAGTTATGCATTTAAAAAAAAATCCTTGACATCTTTAAGTCTCCTCCTTTTGATTTTAAGATTGCTTCCATCCTCCTGGAGAAGTGACTACTCTCTCAGCATTAATTAGTGTTTGTAAAAGGGTTTTGAAGATGAAAAGCCCCATATAAGCACCACAAGCACAGTGATCACCACCTCCCCCTGTTTCTGATAGAAGCTGTCCTCCTCTGTGAGCAGGCTGTGATTTAAAAAATGAAGGGGAAAAATAAATTGAATGAAAACTGCTCTGCCTAAACAAGAGATATATGATGTGATGAGAGCTTCTAACAAAGGGACCATTTTGTCAAGTGCCTAATTCCAATCTGCATCTGCAAAAGTCCTGATGAGAATTGTTATCATCAAATTGTATCTAATGCAGAAATGATCACTTCAGGTACCAGCAGCTGATTGTAGCACTTCAAGCATTTGTCTCGTGGTGACCTTTGTTTAAATAACTTTATAGGAGCTGAGTCCAGGTTAGTATTTAATTTAGGAGCTCCTCAGCAAAGGTTTTAAATGGCCATATATTTTCCTAAGTGGGAACTCTTCTCCAGGTTCCTGACATGGGATGCACATCCCCGGGCAGCCAGAGCAGGGATATTGGGTTTTTCCTCTGCCACAAAGCCAAGTTAGGATATTCCTGTCCTGGTTGCTCATTTTTGATGCTGCAGTTTGTTCTTTATCAGGAGCTTTCTCCACCTGCAGTGCTGTGTCCAGGTCTGAAAACCCAAATACTAAAAGGAGCTGCTGGAGTGAGTCCAGAGGAGGCCACAGGGAAGGCAGGATCAGATGAGATGTTGTGAAGGAATTCCTGGCTGTGAGGGAATGGCACAGGGTCCCCAGAGCAGCTGTGGCTGCCCCTGGATCCCTGGCAGTGCCCAAGGCCAGGCTGGGCAGGTCATGGAGCAGCCTGGGACAGTGGAAGGTGTCCCTGCCATGGCAGGGGTGGGATGGGATGAGCCTCAGGGTCCCTCCCAACCCAAACCATTCCAGGGTTCTGTGGCCTCTTTTGCAGAAGAGCAGGAGGACTCTGTGGTCCCCTGGCTCGTGGAATTGCAGCAGTGAGGCTGAGGCTGAGCTGCAGGGCAGGAACAAATGCCTGGGGAGGTGAGAGGGGTGCAGGGCAGTCACAGCTCCCCTGGTTATTGGTATTGATCCCTTCAGCACTGGAGAAAAATGATGCCATTTCCCCCACTGTCCCTCGCTCCCAGAAGATGAAGTGCTGGGGAGAAGTGGGTGCCTGCTGGGAAACGTGGCTCTCTCTGTGTAATTCTGTGCTGTGCTTGCTTCCAGGAGCAGAGTGTGAGTGCCTGTGTCCCCTGGGCACCAGGGGCACCGCCTGTGAGATTGGCTCGAGCAGAGGTGAGAGGAACAACCCCAGCTGTGCCAGGGTGGCCAGGGGACTGCTGCCAGCCCAGTGCACCCAGCTGGGCCCCTGCAAAGGGGACAGATGTACTTCCCCTGCCCGCTTCTGAATTTCTGTGCCCTCTTGAGGGGGTGGGTTTATTTTTGCATGTATGTGCCTTACAATTGGATCAAAATAGGAATTCCTGCCTGATTTACAATCCCTGGAAGGCCTCAGGTCTCCTCCTTAGGAAACAGCTCTGTTTCCTAAGCTTTTCCCTTTGATAAAGCCAGCATGTTGCAAACTGTTCTCCACCAGATATGCTACCATGCATTTTAATCTTAAAATCTTATTATTCTGTTTTGAAGCATTTATTAATGCTTCTTGGTCACTTTATGTCTCCGCTGCCTCCTGACTGATGTTCTTAACTCCTTCTAGTTTAGGATCATCTATGAATTTAATAATTTTGTTTACTTCCTCCAGCTCATTAAGTTATGCTAAATAACACCAGATCCCAGGCACCCAGAGCTCTGGCACCAACCCACAATTTGATGCACTGCATTTATCACTGGCTTTGTTTACAGCCTTACCCAGTACTCATTCTGCATGGCTGTGTCCAAACTGAGCCAGGCTGAAATGCACTTTAAGCCAAGATTTCTTTGAACAAGGGAGTCAATTTTTGGGTGTTTCTAAGGCAGTCCATGGAGCCTTGAATGGTGGAGTCCCTGACACCTTGCTTCAGTCTGTTTTTCACACTCACAGTCACATCCAAGCCTCCCCAAGCTCACATCCATCCATTTGTCAACACTGTATCTTCATTTCTCGCTCCCCTTTTCTCCTTTTATGTGTTGCCTCCGTGATTCTCAGTATTTTGAATTTATGTCACTCACATGGTCAGGGTCCAGAAGAATCAGTGTAATAGGAAAAGCAATGGAGGGAAAGCTGAATAGTCAAGCTGTTGTTCAGTGAAGTGCTAACACTGCCCCTACCACCTTGAAATGTGGCTGAGCCCAGTTTAGTTGGTCTGTTTCCTATCTAGGCTCGGTCTAAGACAAAGAGAGAAACATCCTTCAAGCAAATATAAAGCTAATTGCCTATTTTCCCCCACCTTTCATGTCTATCTGAAGTGTAGTTAGAACAAACACCAGAAATGCTGAACAGAGAATTAACACCTCTGAAACAATCCCTCATTGTTAACGACTCTGGTGTATTGTTAGTGATGTGGACAGGGGCAGAGTCAAATTCAAATACAATCCATGGGAGCTGACAGCTCTTCCCGTGGAAAGAGCTGCTTGTTTCTGCTGCTCCTCTCCAGCTTTGTTGCTGTTTCTTTTCCAGATGCTGCTGTCAGTGGAGGCTGGGGGTGCTGGGCCAGCTGGTCCCCGTGTTCAGGAGCTCAGAGGACGAGAAGCAGACAGTGCAACAACCCTGCCCCACAGAATGGTGGCTCCTCCTGCTCAGGGCCAGACTCTGAGACTGCTCCTTGCTAGAAGGAATCACACAGAACTGATGGCCAGCCTGCTTGGGAAGGCATCACCTCACTGGCTGAGCCAGCCTTGCTCTGCCCATGGGTCTCACCCAAATCAGAAATTTCACAAGACACTGGGAGCTGGGAGGGTGTTAGGAACCACACCTCTGGGTGTGCATTGTTCTGTGGGATTGAATGTCCTTACTGACCTCAATATTTTGCCTTTTCCCTGTGTTTGTTGCAGTGGGCTAAATGAGACAAGCTTTATCTCTGTCTGTACTTGGTAGCTGCATGATTTCAAATTGTACTGGCTTGTTGGTGAAGGCTCCTCTGAGACAAGAGGAGACACTTTGATCTCACGTGCAGCAGGCTGTGCACTGATGCACAGCTCCTGTGTCGTGTGGAGCAAAACCCAGCACATTAAAGCCTAAATCTCAATGAGCACAGCAGTATCTAACGTGACATTTAGAGCCACTGTGCCTCACTACCCTGCTCTCACAATTCCTTGTACTGTTCCCACCCCTGCCATGGGCAGGGACACCTTCCACTGTCCCAGGCTGCTCCAAGCCCTGTCCAGCCTGGCCCTGGACACTTCCAGGGATCCAAGGCAGCCACAGCTGCTCTGGGACAAATGGAACATTTTGAAAAAGCTGCCTGCACATCCCCTGAGCTCCCCTGCCCTTAGTACCTGTGTTTGCCTCAGACAAGCTGTGGTTAACAAGTCTGGTGCCATGAAATCCAGTATTCCAGCTACTGCTGGGTGCTGTCATTATAGTGCAAGAGCTCTATTGCCATTACATTGCAAGGGCTCCACGTTGCCAGAGTTCCATACCTCCTTGATATTTCCTGTGGGCAGCTCCTCTAGGCACTGCCTCTTCCTTCTTCTCATAGCAGCCAACTGATTCCAGTTCCCCCCACCCAACCAATCCACTCTTTTATAACACTCTTCTTATTGGCTACACTGCAGCCTGTTAAAGTCAGGCCTGCTCCTAATCTTTAATAATTAACCCAGCTGCAACTCTTTAGGGGGTACAATTACTTTCTATACTACCTTTATTTATTTATGTTCTATCCCCCTACAGCTGGGTCTGCCCAGGGTGGGACATCTCACTCAGAGAGGGTTCACTGTGAAAAGAGACAAACTGGTTTGCCTTTTGTTACCATCCCTGGGGCTGTGCATCACAGTGCAGGTCTAACAAGAGGAGCTTTACAGCACTGTGCACCATTTCCTGAGCCTGCATCCTTCCAGGGACTTGTCCCCTGAAGCTTTGCTGGTGGTAAATGATTTTTGCAAAGGCATTTGGTTGGGCTTGCTGTGAAATAACCAGCCACAGCTTTGCTCCAGAAGGCAATTCCACCAGTGCAAAGTTGCTCATGAGTGCTGTGAGTCTTCTAACACATCTGCAAGGTCAAACCCTTCTTCTGAGGGGTTTTTAGCAGAGCTGGTGCTGGTGGGCTGGCATCATCCCTTCCTCTCCTTTCAGACTGACGTTGCCTGAATGCAATTCCTGTGAGAGCAGCTCAGGCTCCCTGACACCTGAACAATGGAACATGCATTTAGTTGTAGCCCTCATGCCGCCTCCACACTTATCCACAGGGCTCCTGTGACAGCTGTAAGAAAGGCAGAGCACATTGCATATGTAAAACAAGAGGGCTCCGTGCTCATTATGGCCTTCATCATTTAGCTGCCAACCCAAAACATTTCCCTTTTCCACTGTGTAGCTGCAGTATCTTTTGTGTGGTGGAAATTTGCCAAGAGATTCTATTTTGGGTCATGGTCAAAGAGGTCAGTGCTTGTGTGAAGGAGGGTATTCCTCCAGGTTTTTGGCAGGTTTTTGGCAGTAGAAGCTCTGGAGGGGAGGACCCTGAGCATGGTTCACCTCTGAGGACACAAACTGCAGTGTCATTGCCTGCCCTTCTGGAGAATCACCAGTGTAATCTGATTAAAGACATTTCTCAGATGAGTCAAGTGGCTTTTGTAAATTTAACCACCTTTCCTGATCATCAAGCTGGTTAAACACACAGCAGTGGTGCCTCTCTCCACTGCTGTGGCAAGGACAGCCAAGTGCAGCAACCTGACTTGGGAATGTTGTTCCCAAACCAGAAAAACACAGATTTTTTTGAAGTGGTGACAGCACCTGAGTTTGTGGCTTGTTTGTTTTTGGGGTTTTTTTTGAGGAAGAGAAGAGAGGTTTGACAATCATCAAGATCATCAGGACAGCCTGACTGAAGTATGAGTTCAGCAGTGGCTGAATATTCAGGCTGTAGGCTTAGAAACCTCTCATAAAGGACATAACTTTATCTTGTCCTTGTGATTTTGTGCTTTGATTCACCTAACTAATGATTTATTATAACCTGGAGGGCAATAAAAAATACTATGCTGAAGCTTTTATTGTTTCATTTTGGTTGGCATTAAATTTTGGTACCGTCTTTTACTGGTGTTCCTAATTCTCCCTCCCTGTGTAAGTTCAGGTTAATAACCCTGATGTGAGAGCACGTGTTCAGCACTGCTTCTGCTGCTCCTGCCCATTCCTCTGGTTAAGATTCTCCTCTCAGTGGGCTCCCCTGCATCCCATGTTGTGTTTTCACAAGTTTTCATGAGGAGAAGAAGAGCATAAGCATGGAGAGGCTGTTATTTATTTGCACCTCCCTGCTTGAAGACATTGCTGCTGGGATACCCTGGCTCTGGGAACTCCCAGGAGGGTATTTCAGGTGAGTTGTGACGGCCTCATCCAGCTTTCCCTGCACAAAACCAGCTGGAATCTCGCCACTCCAACATCTCCATCAGCAGTGGGGAGCTGGAGTGCTTTCCAGCCTGGATTCATGTGCTGCCTGTGGTGTCACATCACACAGACACTTCACCTGTGAGGCTGGAACCTCGTCCAGGCTGCGCCTGGGGCTTTGCAAACTCAGCATTGCCAAATTGCTCTATCATGCTGCTGTTCCTCCCACTTTCATGGATGGATGTAGCTGGTCCTGCCCAGGTTCTCTCCCACGTGGAGCTGTTTTGTTGGGAGCTACCCAGAAAGGCCATGCAGAGGTATCAGCAGTCCCCAGATTTCAAACTCCTGGTTTTACCCCAGTGAGCACCCAACACAGCTGCCAGATTTCAGCTCAAATCATGCCTGCAGGTTTATCTTCCTTTTATATCCCATTTTAATTCTTCCTCTTTCTGTAAATCAAAAAGCTAGAGTTGACTACAGTAATTATTACCATTATAAACCAGTATTTTTACTTATTTTAGCACCACAGGTCCCACTGTAGTGGACACGGTAAGGCAGCACCACCACCGCCAGTCCCTCCCCAAACTCACCAGAACATGGAATTTCTTTTGTTTCAGGTTTTTCTGGTGGGATTAAGAGTTTTGTATCTGCCTGTGCATCCCACTTTATAAAAGGGGAAGGCAACAATTTTTTGAGCTGCTCCTGCCAGGGAATTGTTGCCTGCTCTGAACTGCCAGGCTCAGAGGGACGCAGGAGTTGGGGCAGCTGATGTGACATTGACCCTGAGGTAGGAAACAGCTCTGTCTCAAGCACTGCCCTTATCTCCTCTTCTGTTAGCTGGTTATCTGGAGCCTACACCTTGCAACCTCAGGTGTATTGTCATCAATCATTCCCTATTTTCTTCTGCGTGCTGGTTCCTCTCTGCTCTTCCTTTGTTAATAACCCAGTTTGCCTATATCCATAAAAATATCTGATTGTGATACCATTTATCCAAAGCGCCACACATCCATCATGTGCTTATGAGCCAGATAAACAAGGTCTCCTGGGAAATATGCCTCCAGAAATATATAGGATAAATAACTGTATCAAATGTATGTCAGTGTGCAAGAGGGGAAAATCCATTCATTAAAACCCGGGTGGAACCGCAGTGTTTTATTGTACCCTCCAAGCTTTTAGTTTAACTAAGAAACATACATTTTTGCTGCTTATCTCATCTTGCACAACTCTCCTGCTGCCCACTTCAGCATGAGATATATTAGCTTCTTCCACTGCCATTGTAAATGTGTAATTGCTCATAATCTTTTCTTTTTTTTTTTTCCCCTAGACCTTACAGGCAGCTTCTTCCTTTCTTCTGACTTCAGCTTCGCTGCTCCTGGGTTTCAGCATGTGGATGTTTGAGCCCTGGGGTGCAGGGGGAGGAGAGGGGCACTCCCCACCTGCCTTTGGTGTTTGGAGGAAGCCCTTGGGTTTGTGTCTCAGTGCCTTAGGCTGGGAGGTGAGTGATGAGAATGAACAACTGCAGGTAAAAAATGGCTTTTCTGCTTTTGTTTATATGTTTCATGGTGGGATTTTGCATGCAGTTTCTTTAATCGCTTGGATTTTTTTTTTTTTTGGTTCTTCTGTGATTTACCCTTTTAGAAACAGCTCTAAAAGCTGAGGATGCAGGTTGTTTTCCTGCAGGCCCCATCTTTTCCCAGCCTCCAAGGCATCAGATCTTTCTGTTCATTAATTTCTCCCCTCTGGTCAAAAAAGAAGCATACTTGGTTTTCTGACTGAGGTGACTTTGTACTCATTTACTTGCAGGCATTTTCCTGAGTCCTAAGAAGTCAATGTAAAGGTAAGAATTGTTTGTGATCCAAACTGGTCCTTGGTGTAAGAGCCCTGTGTCATATTTCCACATAACCAGGCAGCCCAATGCCAAAGAAAATTCGTTAAATCACCTGTTGTGATCCTACATTTCCCATTTCTTTGGATGCCCAAGTCACACTGATCCATGGGTGCTTCATGCTGCGGCATTTCCTAATGCAGGAGACACCAAATTCAAGCCCTTGGGAGCAAATTCCCCTCTGGGTGAACAGCTCCTTCACCTGGAATAGCAAGGTTGGCCCAAAAGGCCACAGCTTTGCCCCCCAGCAAAGGGATTTTTCCACAGAACAATCCATCTCAGAGGTTGAGACAGCATGGTTTTGTTGTTTTCAGCCCCTAGTTTCATTTACAAGCAAAAAAAAACCAAGCGGTGAAAAAATTGGCCTTTGGCAAGCATGCCCACAAAAGAAAATATGGGGCCAGGTCTTCAGGTGCCATAAATCAGCTGCAGTGAAGGGGCAACACTGATTTACATCAGCTGAGTGTCAGCCTGTAAATCCCCACTGACACACAGTTGAAAAACAAGCATTTCCAAGCACCTGAGCAATTTCTTTCACTAAACCACCATTCCTTTCTGCTCCCTCTCTCCATTCACATGCCTACAGAAGGGCTGCTTTGTGCTTTGAGGTTTTGGTGCTGTTGTTGTTCATAATGCCTGATTCCTTCTCAGGGCTTTTCTCCCCCCCCTTCTCCCCCTGCAATGAAAAGCT
This sequence comes from Agelaius phoeniceus, assembly GCF_051311805.1. Classification (NCBI taxonomy): domain Eukaryota; kingdom Metazoa; phylum Chordata; class Aves; order Passeriformes; family Icteridae; genus Agelaius; species Agelaius phoeniceus. The sequence continues at coordinate 33,968,468 of NC_135272.1, read as the reverse complement.
CAGTAAAATGAAGTGCCATTGGCCTCCCGTCCATCCCAGGTTTTTGTGGCAGTTCATTAAGAACAGGGAGCTGCAGGCTCTCGCCCTGCTCTCTGGACACAGTTCAATACTGTGTGCATTCTTGTGCTGAGATTTACGTCTCACATTCAAAAAAGCCCCTTAAATCAAGCAGCCTGTTAGCATCTTCTCAGGCTCTGTGTGCCTGGGAGATAAAATGCCTGCGTGCTAATAGTCAATTCATCACTGATCTTACAGAGGAAAAGCCTTTGCTTGTGTGGGAACATCCTCTGCCCAACGGTTGCCTTCGAGCATCTCTATTTATTGCTTTATTTATTTATTTGTTTAAAATTCCTCATCAGCTTGGGCCTGCATTCTGCAAGGATGCTTCAGCATCTTTAGGCTGAATCCCTCTCCATGCAGAGCAGCATATGGCTTTGCTGCAAAGGCAGCCCTGGCCAATATGCTGGACTTACAGATCTGACAGTGCCAACTTACAAAAGTTTCATGGTACATATGTCAATACCAACTGCATAGATGGTGAGCTCTTCCTGTGTTTCCCAAAGAAAATACATAAACTCCCTGGGAGTCAAGCTCAGTTGTGTAAACACTCGCTGTGGATTTATTTCATGACATGCTGTTGCCCCGTGGTCACCCAGCAGCTCCACCTCCTTTGGGTGGGTTCTCTGCCATCTCCTGTGCTGCAGCAAGTGGTGCTGGGCACTGGTGGGGCAAAACCATCACATCTGGTGGGGCAAAACCATCACATCTGGTGGGGCAAAACCACAGGAGCAGGTCAGGTTTCACACGGCGAATCCAGCAGACGCAGAAACACATCACCGGTCAATGATTCCTTCCAGGGCTTAATTCCATCACACGCCCTGAGTATTTCCAGCCCAGCCCAGGTTCCAAAGCACCCCGTGCCAGGCACCTTGTGCTTTCAGCAGGCTCTGCTCTGGAGGTCTCTGCCAGCGCAGGGCTGCCCGCCGTGCTGCGGGGCAGGGTTGGAGCAGTGCCGGCTGCGCCGCGCCGTCCCCGCCTGGCACGGGGACCAGCCCGACCAGCAGCTCCAGCGCCCGTCCGTCTCACCGCCTGGGACACACCGAGAGAAAGGGAAAAACAAACAAAAAAAGGGATTTCAGGTCTGCCTGAAGCTTCTCTAGATATGGACTCTCTGCTCTATGCCAGCCAGGCCCGGGCTGTTGAGATCAAGGCACCTTGAAGCCAGGGGAGATGAATCAGCATCACCCCAAACTGTAGCCATGATATTTTCTGAAAAATCCTTTCCTTAGGATTTTTCCTCCTGAGAAGCTGAGAGGCCTCAGAAACAAAATGTAAACAATGGTTATCTGCTGCTGTGGAATGCAACAGGTGCATCTGTGATTGGTCTCATGTGGTTGTTTCTAATTAATGGCCAATCACAGTCAGCTGGCTCAGACTCTCTGTCCCAGACACAAGCTTCTGTTATCATTTCCATTCCTTTTCTATTTTAGCTAGCCTTCTGATGAAATCCTTTCTTCTATTCTTTTAGTATAGTTTTAATATAATACATATCTTAAAATAATAAGTCAAGCCTTCTGAAACATGGAGTCAACATTCTCATCTCTTCCCTCGCCCTGGGACCCCTGTGAACACCACCACACCAAACACCAACAGCACTTTCTTGTCCATCTCATCTGAAACCCTCTGGTTTTCCTTTCCCAAAGTGCAGCTCACAACTCTCTCAGCATCAGCTTCTTGCCTCTGACCAAGGCAGAGTGACAGAAGTCCCCTAAAGCTGTGGGGATGTTGTGGAAAGTCCCTTTGGAGATGGGTCATTTCAAAGCTTTTTCATTACAGTACAGACTGAGTTGTCAGGAGTGGTCGATACTATGGATTATGGTGGTGCTCCTGAATGATGGGAATGCTTGATGCCTGTCATTTACTGTCGTTTTTTATTTACTCATCTGGCCTTCATGCCTGGCCTGGGCACTTTATTAATCCAGACAGTGCAAATGGATGTGTGTGCTCTTACTTAGTGCTGGCTGGGAAGCTGCGTTTTCCATCTGCTGGAACATCGTGCTTTTAAAAAACAAAATTAGTTTGGTCTTGAATTAGTTTTGCAACTGAAAATTTGAAATTAAAAATTCTCCAGGAGTTTAGAAGTGTGCCTGTCCCCACTGTTGCTAAAATCAAGGAGCACAAGGCTGGCTGGTCCAGTGCTCTGCATTGGTGGCAGGTCCTGGGCTTCCCAAGCAAATTCCTGAGATTTGGAGACAACTTAAAGAACCTGAGCTTTTAAAAAAAAAAACACTTTGCAGTCATTGAAGCAAAGCTTTGGCATTCAGCCTCACAAACCATCTCTCCAGTTCTGCCCCAACTCCTTGTCTCATTACAGTTTTGATTTCCCACTGGTGAGACCCCAGTGATGAGCCCACGGCTGAAGGTCTGGAGCTCTGCCTGGTGGAACTGCTCTGAAGATGGATTTTTCTGCCAGCTTAATGTGCTGAGATTTAGATTTTTTTTTCTTTTTTTGTCATCATGAATCAGGACAAAAATATCCAAAGAGAGCTGCAACTTTTTTTGGAAATGAAAGAGGCTGTTCCGACCCCAGCTTTTTTTGCTACCCGCTTAACTTTTTAGGATAGTATAGAAAGTGGCAAAGAAAACATAAATATAAGCCTGTCACTTTGGAAAAACATATTTTTTCACCTCAAAATAGACACCCTAGTCAAAATGCAACCCAGGAGGGGGTGGGAAATCTGGCAACGTAGCAATTTTTTACTAAAATGGCTTTTTTGGTGGCAAGTTGTGTGAGGAGTTGCTTGACCTGAGCCTTTCCCCTTCCCTCCCCTCCCTGCCTGCTGAGGTTTGTGCTCTCTCCCTTGGAGCAGCCATCCTTAGTGGGATGCCACAAGGCCTCCAGAAGATTTCCTGGATTCAATCCAGCAATTAAATTTATTATTACTATTTCTATTTATGGTAATAACAAATTTCAGAATGGTTTGGATCGGATAGGAACATCTCATTCCAACTCCTCTGCCATGGGCAGGGACACCTTCCACTGTCCCAGGCTGCTCCAAGCCCTGTCCAACCTCACCTTGGACACTGCCTGCGATGGGACAACCTATGCCAGGGAAGATCTTCTTCTTCTTCATATCCAACCTAACTCTGCTCTTTTTCAATTTAAACCCATTCCCCCATCCCCTGAGCTGCTCAGCTCAGGGGCTGTTCAGCATAACCTGTCAGAACTCAGCACACCCCTCCGGGTGTCCAGAGTTGCCAAGGACCCCACCAGGGGGCTCAGAGACCCTGGCACACAGCCCAGAGCACCTGTGGGTTTGATTGTGACCCCTGGAGCAAGTTACCAGCTTTGTATGAGGACCTGAAACTCACAGAAGTTTCAATAGTATAATAATAAAGTTATCACAGGGTGAAAATGTAGATTTTAGGATTTTTGGTATGGGGGTTATGGGGACAAGATGGAGGAACTTGGGCATGTCTAGCCTTTCTTCTTCTTCTTCTCCACTTTCTGCTGTGATGTTGGCAATTTGGGATTGGTTTAGAGTAGAAATTCACTGTCTAACATAGGTGATAGGTATTGGGAATTAAGTGTAAATATGTTACACGTAGTTTGTAGTATAAAAAGACAACACCGCCTCAGGGGTGGTCAGAGTGCCTGTGGCTGCCCTGCTGAGCAGATCTGGGCTGGGCAGAAAGAAAATTTTATAGATAAGAATTAATAAACAACCTCAAGACTGAAAACCGAAGAGCTTTGACTCGTTCTTCAGACACGTGGGCCAAAACAGAGACACCCTGCACATCTCAGGGCTGCAATTAACAACCAACAACCCGAGATAAGGCAGCCACAAAACACAGAAGGGATTGATGTGTGGATGCCAGGAGCTGTTGGTTTAGCCACGCGGAGAGGGAAATCCTCCCCTGTGGGCTCTCACCTGGGCGCTGGGTGTGCTGGCAGGCGGCTCCTCGGTGGCCAGGGCGGCAGTGGCAGGAGCAGCTGTCCCCCAGCAGCACGGGCTCCCCGTTGTTGTGGCAGGGGCTGCAGCGACAGGGGCTGAATTCCAGCAGGAACTCACCCAGAGCCCTCCTCAGGTGCTGCTCTTTGCTCCTCATGTGGCCGAGGCTGCTCCTGCGCAGGATTTCGTGGATGGGCTGCAGCTGCAGGGATGGAGATGGATGGCATGGGAACAATTTCAGCTGGGCATCGACTGGGATGCTGTGACATTGCTGGATAAATTCAGGACTCGGGGAAAAACTCATTTGTCTTCCTTGACAGCTGCATGTGCATCATGCAAATGTGGTGCTGCCCCAGTGAGGAGCCACCGTTCCAAAACCTTCCTCATCTTGGGGGTTTGTGTGGGATTGGCTTTTCTGGACATGCTTTGGAGTTTCAGTAGGGATTGGATTGATAAATTAAAACACCCCAGTAAGCCCATTTTTTGGACTGATTTCTTAGTGCTGTCACAGTCCCTGGGATTCTTGCATGCCTTTTGCCTTTTTGAAGAAAATGTTTTGGTAAGAGCTTTGGACAGAGGGTATCATCAAAATTTATTGCCATCCTATCCCTTGCAGTGGCCAGATTGTGAAATATCCAGTAAATGCTGAGAATGAGGAATTTTGCCTATATATCTTTTGCCCTTTGATGTTGTGAAATAATACTGTCATCTACAGCTTTGGGAATGTAACTCACTCATCATATTTTCCAGCAGCAAGATCCAGCTCCTATATGCCAGTCAGCAAAAACAGTCCAGTCTGGGCAGCAATTATAACTTGCCCAACTGAATATTAATATTCAATGAGTATTAAAGCTAAAAACTTGGGACTGTGTGAGGACACTTATTTACATTTGTCCATCGATGCTCCTGGGCAAACGCTCCCTTGTCCAGGCCAGGAATATGTTCCAGGGAAGAGCTGGGTGTCAGCTCACTGTGCAAGGCACTGTGAGGGTGATTGTGGGTAGGATCAGGATCAGCTGGGCTTTGGGAAGAGCTCTTAGGCAAATTTGCACAAGCCTGTTTGACAAACTGAGGGGACTGCAGATAAGAGCTGCTGAAGTGGCCCCTCTGGTTGCAGGGAGCTCGGGAGGGGTCAGTGCATGGTTTACTGGAAAATAGAAAGGTCAGTGCATGGTTTACTGGAAAACTGCAAGAAATCTTGCCCAGAATTAATGGGACCTTGTGCAAAAAGGTGAATAACCTGCAGCTGGAACTGAAAGCACTTCTGTGTTATCAGATCTTTCTGCCACCAGCTGCTGCCCAGGAAGGTTTGCACATTCCTTCTTGCCCTGCCAATAACACAGATAATTCCCAAATCCATTTTCCCTTCTCCCACTCTCTGTCAGAGCTTTCAGACCTGCTTTCAAATGAAGACAAGAGGGATAGAAATGGCAGCATGTCCCTGCCATGACAGAGATCCTTCCCCCACACTCCACAGCTGAGGAGTTGTGGCCACCCCCTCGTGCCTCTGCCAGCTCAACTCTGGATTATTTGTTTGTAGGATCACTCTTTTCTGTCCCTTTTATCCCCTCTCCTTGCACTCATCTCCTCCCCCTCAGAAGCCCTATAAGATGTTTCACTGATCTTCCCATTTTATGGGGCACCCAGTGAAACAAAAGGGAGAATAGAGCCTCGCTGATTTTTATGGCCACAGACCTTCTTTTTAGAGTGTGGAGAAAGACAGGACCCTCCTGACAAAGTGGCCAGGAGCTCTCTGCTCAGAGAACTCTTGGAGGGGGGCTGTCTTTGCAGCTGGGTAACAAAACACCTTCCCCAGCCCCCTGTGAGCCCCCTGCTTATACAGGAGGGTGGACAGCATCAGGGAGAATACTAGAGATGAATACAGCTTCAATTCATTGTAAAGCTGTTGGGGAACACATCAGAAACTTAACCTGGCACTAATCCAGCATTAAGCTCCTTGTCTGTCTCCCTGTGGATGCAGTCAGTGGGAGATGTACTCCCCATTGTGAAATGAATAAGAGGTTACCAGATCAGTGGCCCATTACATTTAATCTTGTTCTGTGATGGGATCACAATAAAAATACAAAATGATCTGCTCTACTACACTTTCATTCCTTAGAGCAGCAGAGTTTCTTCAACTGCAGAAAAGCCTTACCTGGAAATCAATAACAGCAGGATTATATTTTAATGACCTGCCCCAGTGACGGTACATATTGCCATCCCAACTCTTCAGGAGCCCTCCACTGGAACTGGTGTCTCCCCCTCTAATCCGGGGAATAATATCTTCCACAACTGCACTGTGGCTCTCAGCATCTGCAGAGTAGAATTGCACAGGTAATATTCAGCTGCTGTTCCACACAGGCTGCAGACTCTGCTCGGTGGAGGGGAGATCAATTGTGCTGTCAGGGGCTGCCTCCCGGGATCGATGGGAGCTCAGTGCTCCCTGCTTGTGGGGTGAGCCCTGCCACCTCATCACAGGCTGACAACTTGAGCATCCCAAATCCTCTAAGCTGATAACACCTGAGGAGCCTGCGCTCCTCCAGCCTTGGTTTCTGGGTAGGACATGGGCAATAGGTCACACTGTCTATAGCTCATTAGGAAATGTAGAAATCTGGGGGTTGCTACGCTCTTCGAGTACTTTTTAGAGTCAATTTTGACTCAGTCTGTCATTGCTGTGAACTGCAGCCTCCTAGCCACCCCACAGCCTCTGTTTCTGATCCAGATATATTGCTACATTAATTCCTGCTCTTTTAAGAGGCATCAGTACTCCTGGAGATGTGAACCCAAGGTTTCTGTGGTCCCACCTTGCCTGGGGGATGGCACCAGAGCTCCCATCCTCACACCTTGTGTGACCCCGCATGAATCTCTGTGCCCAAGTGACCCAAACAAGTGGCCCAAGGAGCCTGAGGAGACCCCAGCCCTGCTGCTGTACCAGTATTCAGGAGTCCTTTCTGTTTGCATTTAGAGTGTGTCAGGCTTACACCCAGATCCAGCCTCTTGCTGACTGTAAGGCCAAGGGACAGCCCAACACAGGCACTTATCTCCTCCATGCTGGTGGCTGCAAACCAGAAAACAGAGAGGTAAGTTCAGTGACTCGTGGTGTCCATTTTCCTGCTTCTCTTTTCTATCATTGAAGAAAAGATTCAGTTACTTTCATGGCTTGTATTTTGAAGTCAAAAGCTATTTTGGGCAGAGGACAGTGGAAAACCCCAATATTTTATTGGGGTATATTTGGCCTATCATATATTAGGTGTAAAAAATTGTTTCCTTAGAAAATATTAGAAGAAAGTAAAAATCTTAAGGCTTCAGGCACTGTTTGATCTATATATTTAACAACAAACTTTGATTTTCTCACAGACTAACTCATAAATAAAGCCAGGAACAGCAGCTGAAATCATTAGATCCTCACTAATTTTCCTAAATTCGGGACCTGAATTTAGGAAACCAGATTATTAGGTGGTCTGATTTGGGAATCAGATCATTACTGGTTAAAAATCAGATCAGTTTAGGAATCTGATCATTAATGGGTTAAGCAGCACCTTAAGGAGTACCTTAGGAAAGGTGTGTGTGCTGAGAGCTGCCAGAGCTTTCCTGCCTGCTGCTGCCAGCACCACCACCACATACATCATGAAAATATGTAACTGGAGAGCCATGAAGCAACTGCAGAGGGGAGAAGGGAACTAATGAGGTGGTTTCACCAAGGTAAGCAATGTGCATATTTCATACAGCCTGGTTTTATGCAAGCACTTCAGTGTGCTGCAAATATAAGGCCGTCCTCTAGTAGTTCCAAGTCCATTGATTTCAGTAAATGCAGGTATTGTAAGTAACAGGAAACTTTCATATTGCTCTTTTTTTGTCAAGAGGACCTTAAAGTGTTTTCCAAAGAAGGCTGGTTTGAAAGGAGGCACAGAGGTCAGTGGGGTTTGTGTGTTGTGGTTTGATGGTCTGAGGTTTAAACCTCTGTCCAGGTGCCACCCTGGAGCACTGTCTGCTGAACAGCCTCCCCTCAGCACTGGGGAGCAGGGCCTTGCCTTGCTTGTGTTTAAAATATTGCCCAGACACTCATGGCTCTGGTTTTGTGGGGTTATGGAGTGGTGTGAGTTAAAAGGCACCTTGAAGGCCCATCTGGTCCAGCCTCTCTCCCTCATGGACTCAGGGACATCTTCAGCTACACAAGTTTGTTCAGAGCCCCATCCAACCTGGCCTTGAATGTGTCCAGGGATGGGACACCCACCACCTCTCCAGGCAACAGTGTTTCACCAAACTCATTGTAAAACGTGGCTTCTTTAATCTACATTGGCCCTCTTTTAGTTGAAAACCATCACCCCTTGTCCTGTCACGACAGGCCCTGATTAAAACCTGTCTTTATAATGTCTTTTAAGCACTGGAAGGTTGCAATGAGGTCTCACTGAAGACTGGATAAGAAAAATCCAGGCTGAAAAACATAAATTCCCTCAGCCTTTTCTCATAGGAGAGGTTCTTCACTCCTCTAATCAGCTTTGTGGCCTCCTCTGGGTTTGTCCCACCAGTTCCATGTCTTGCTGTGCTGGGCACCCAGAGCTGGATGCAACACTGCTCGTGGGGCCTCACCAGAGGGGCAGAATCCCCTTCCACTGCCTGCACGTGGCCTTGCTGGACCTCATGAGGTTCCCAAGGGCCCAGAGCTTGCCCAGGTCCCCCTGGGATGCCACCTGCAAGCTTGTTCCCTTCTGCCCACCCTACAGGAGAGGCTCACTGGGACACAGATCTGCTCCTTGGCTTGGTGTATCCAAACCCTGCTCAGGAACTCAGCATCCTGAGAAAGGGGCTTCAAACTGGTGAGAGCTGAAACGCACTCCAGACCTGAGCTGGGAACTGCATCCCACTGCAAAACTGGGCCCTTGAGAAAGATTAAACGTGTAGCACTCAATTACTTGTACTAAACTGTTCAACAGTTGTAAACACAGTGGGTAAAGTTCACTCACCCAAAGCAGCATGCGTGATTGCTTATCTTGGTGCTGGAGTGCCATAAAATTAAACTTGAGGAACACCCTGATTAATTGATTTGCCATGGTTCCTGTTGAGTAATTATGTTCAGCGAGGGGCTGTCGATACCATTCGCCATTGGTCGTGGCAAGATCGGGTCTTGATAAATGAAAAGTGGTTATCACTGCAAAAGGGTGGCCTCAGTAAATATTAGTGCTTGAGGGGGGAGCCCTGATAGGGTTTTTTTTTTTGTTTTATATGATATAATTTGCGATAGTTAAATGTGCTCGAGTGATAAGATTTACTGCTGCATTTTGAATTAATCAGAATATATGAAGACTCTTTCTAATTTACTCCACGCATAATGTTCCTCCCATAAATGTTCTTGTAATGGGTGAACACATTATACTGTTTTCTGCTAAATAATAGAACCATAACAATCTATTTTAAAAACAAGTAATGAAAAATATTGATGGCAGAGCAACGAGGGACCTCGCTCTGACATACGTATTTATTTCACTCATGACCACATCCATATAAGCCCTAGCAGCCTGAAAGCTGGGAATGGGTCTGGCAGCAAAACTGCAGCCCTGAGCCCTGCAGTGAGCTGTGGATACCTAAACACAGGAGGTGATTTCATTTTCAAAATTCAGGTTTCCTGAATGCTCAAAGTCCGAGCCAGATGCTCAGTGACCACCTAAGCTGTGTCTCATTTAGGAAGGACTCAGCCAAGGGATCTTTTTCCTGAGTTTGTGCTTTGGTCACTGGTCTATAAGAAAATGAATATTCTGTGTTCCAGAGCATTTAGCAAGCAGCCTGGTGGGCTGGGTGGGCCCTGAGGATGCAGTGGTTGACCTAAAGCAGCCCTGTGGGAGCTCAGTGATGCATCTGCAGAGCTTCGGACTCGTCTTAGGAAGCTCTGATTTTAAGACTTGAGCACTTGTATCCTGATCCTAACCATTCCTCAGGGAAGGAGGATAATCCTCTTGCAAACACAGCCTCCAAGCATGGCTGTGATCAACATTAGAGAAATCAGAGGGTTTTTTGCTAAATGCTTTCAGACAGTGGCATATCAGACACTGCAGGTGGGTCCTTCTGGGTCAGCACTGTGTGACACAGAGCACTGCTGGCTTTGTGAGGCTGGACTTTCTGGCAGAGGCTGGATTAGATGAAAATTACAGAATGGTGCTGCATTAGAATGAAAATTACATCTCTACCGGGGTGCATTTTTGTCTTTTGCTGGACTTCAGTATCCTTCTTTCCTAAGATAAGGCATCTCGTAGCAGTAAATCTCCTTACATACACAGCAAGCACAAGATAAAGCGAAATAATAGCCTCCCTCCGCATGCTCTTGATTAATTCTTCCTCTGAAATTGGCAGTCTGCTTCCTGAAGACTTGCTTGCCAAGACCTTGTTCACTTCTATATCACTCACCCTTCAAAGTGAAGGAGTAATTTGAAGAGGCATCATGTTTCCAAACATTGGAGGTTCAGGAACTTGACGAAAATTCTCTCAATCAGTAATTTCTTGTGGAAAATTTGGCATGGTTAATGTGCAATGTGGAATGCATAGTTATCCTAATGCTGATGGGACCCAACCATTTCAGACCAGAGGCAGAATCTGGGGCAGAACCATGAAAATTATTGAAATTACTGAAATTACAGCAATTTGCAGCTGTTGTCCAAGCTTACAATTTCCTTCTTCATCAGTGTCTGGCCTGGAGTTACCAAGGCAGTGGTACCCCCAGCACAGCAGAGTGATGGCCCTTGGTGAAAATGGGATTTATTGCATTGTTGACACCTTTACAAAAGTTGACAACCTGGTTATTGAGCCATATTATTGTTCTATATCCCATGTTTTTGATTAGGAAAAATGTTACATTTTTGACTTGCTAGCAATGGCAATTCTCAGGCTCTCGGTGTCTGCAGTGGGTGTTTTATCTAACTGAGATTTAGAGGTAGGGCCCTCCAGCCTCATACACTCCAATTTGTTGAGAACTGGAGCTAACAGGGGTCTGTTAATCTCCAGATGTGACACTAAGCAGAGTGAAGTGGCAGAGCTATTGCTGAGTGCAGTGCAATATTTCCATTTACAGAAAATTGTGGCCCTCACTGCAAACAGGCTGAAATGTGAGAGGGCTGATTTGCTGAGCTCTGGGTGGCTCTGCAGCCTTCAAGCTTTCATGGTGAACAAAGATGACAAGAAATAGGAGAAGATTAGCAAGGAATGAAGAAAATGATGCTCAGTTTCCTTCCTTAATAACCAAACCCTCACCCAGGTACTTCTGAAATCAGAGCAGGAACCACATTTGGTGACACTCAAGCTAATCCCAAGCCCCGTGGCCAGTAGTGCCACCAGGCTGGAAATGCCAGGTTTAAAGCAGAAAGCTGAGAACAGAGGATATATTTTGATGTTCTCACCTTTTCTTCTCATCTCCTCCTTATTGATGACAAGGATGTACTCAAAGACCCCCCCCATGGTGCCAGATGTCATGAAGTGGGTGCCGTAGTCGTTGATGAATTTGGCATACATGCCATAGTTGTAGGTGTCTGGCAGCTCCTGCAGGGAGAGCAGCATATCTTCATCCAAAACAACGTTGTCCCTCCTCATCTTGAAGCGGGCTGTCTGCACCTTGGTCACAGCTCTAATGAACCCAACATTCTGCAGGAAAAGGAGAGAGGAGCTGCAGCCAACATGAATTTAAACACATGAATTTCTAGGCTTTAGGCTTGCAGGGGAAAGCCTGAGTCTCTGGCTGTCAGTGCGCGCATGAAAACAAGCCTGATTTAAATGAAATAATGGTAATTCTTTTCTTAAAGTCTGATTTGCTGTGGAGGTGGAGGGCCTTGGGGGGGTTGGATACTATAGGGGTTTTATTGATGTGTGAATATGATCAGAGTTGGGCTCCACATGATTCCCCTCCATTCTCCGTTTCTGCAAATTTTTTTTCCAGTTTCCTTTCCATACTGTTTATTCCCTTCTTGCTTTTTTCACAAACTCAATGAATAGCAAAGAATAAGGGTCAAGCCCAGCCCAGCAGAGGGGAGATTCCTTGGCCAGAAAGATGCTGATGGAGGGAGAATTTCCTGGATATACCACCAGCTCCAAGGCTCCAGCTCTGTATTTGCCATCGCTTTGCACAAGTCTCCCCTGCAACACGAGCAGCCCTTTAAATGATTCCTCCAATAACTAATCATCATTTAGCTGCAAACATCATGTGAGTCTGGACAAGGGCACAGTAAATACTATAATGGTACTCATTTCAAACAGCTTTTAAGGGCATTTTAACTCGGAACACCATCAAAGTAATTCTTCTTTATTGTTTTCTGTCAGCAGCCCGGAGAGAAGTGGAGATGGGGCACGGTAAATGTGGGAAATACCAGCACTCATGTTATTAGATTGGAAAGAGGTCATCACTGCCAGTCCATGATGCAAGCCCTCTGTGAGAAGTACACCCTATTATCAGGTGCTATTTTTTTCAGCGTGGTATTTTAACCTCCTGTTAAAAGTAGCCCATTTCCCCGTCACGAGGCAGCTCGTATTAATTTGAGCAAGATATATTTGCTACTAGAGATCATTCCTTGAGGATAATTGTTTTGATCAGCATCTTGATATTCCCTCCTCCCTCATTGTCACTTTCAAGCATTTTTTTATTTATGTGCTCAGTGTAGCCATGAAACAGGATGGGGTGAGATGACATGTGCCGTGGCACTCCGTAATTCAATTTTATTCCCACTCCCTGTTTGCTGAAACATACCAAGAACAGCAAACAGGATTCCTAACGATCATACATTTGCAATTACATGAACAAATTAAGGTACAATTACCCTGTGTTAAAAAATGCAATTGAGAGAATAAACTGACATAAGTTACAGCCAGACCATGCGATGCACAGATGATGCAACTGGAGCAGATGCATCACTGATTTGCTTGGATCTTTTTTTTTACCTTTGCATCATATTGTGTGAAATTCTTCAGGGATCCTTTGCCACCTGATAAAGTGAGGCCCAGGTTTAGCATGACATGTAAACCTCCAGGCCCAATTCCAATGGTGAAGCCTGTTGATCTGGATTTATCACTTTTAAGGGCATCAAGCAGGTCCTTTGAATCCTCGTAAAACTCAAAAGAAAACCCAGAATCAGCATGAGCCTAAAATGAAAGGAGCAGACATTAATTTTTCAGGGGCTTCCCTTCCTTTTTAATCTCTATTTCTTGAAGGAATACCACTGTTAAAAGCCCATGATGCTCCTGAAGTCAGCACCAGCACTGACTTCAGTGAGTGTGGAATAAGGAATTAAGTCCTGTGCCATTTCATTTGGAAATATGTGAGAAATGTGGATAAAGCCAAGCATTTTGCTTCTTCCATCTCCAAGCAGGGGAAAGGTCTGTGTTTAGCCACTCAAAGCCAGAGCTGGTAATGGTAGCTATTAAGACAGCCTGACACTTCTCATTATAAAAACCTTCCTTCCAGTTCCTTACAGCTCTGCCAAATCCTAATGATTTGGACTGAATTTTTTTTTTTTTTTACTCTCCAGCCTGCTTCTGGATGAATTTATTTAGGAAAAGAAAAATTCAACATCTATTTACAATGGCAAGGCTAGAAAACAAACATTGTTTTGCCTGTGTTTTAGAGAAGTGACCTTTTCCTTGACAGCTCTACTTTGCCGGCACGTGGAATCGAGCAGCTCTGCTGAGTCTGAGCTCTGTCATTTGCCAGCTCTGTAAAAAGCCAGCCCCAGTGCTCAAACTGGGGACTGAGGGACTCTGCCTGCTGGGAGGGCATGAAAGCTACTTGCATTGAGTAATATTTCCCAGGAATAATGTGTTTTCATTCATTCATGTCAGAAAACACGATTAATGTTTAACAGTGTGGCCAAGGCACCCACTTAGGATGTGGGAGACCCAAACTGAATCCTTTCTCTGCTTGAATCACTGTCCACCATCAGACATGACCTTATGGACTGGAGGTGTTGTGATCCCTGGTGATGGGTTGCAGGATGCCTGTCTCACTCAGAATTCAGATTAATGCCCCTTGTAGACTTAAAATGCCTTCAAAGATTGAACCAGCTGCGTTGTTACCATTTTACACATGGCCAGCTCAGTCCCTCGAGAGGCAAAAGGCTCCTGCAAGCTCTACAGCTCATTAATAGCAGAATTTAGAGAAAACACCTCTCACTTGGCTCTGCCTGGGCCAGAGGAAGCAGTGGGGATGCCTGGGTGATACAGCATATGCATTCCTTGAGGCACCATAAATCAACATTTACACATTGAGTGCCTGCTGGGGTACCTTAAAGACAACTAGAGATAGAATGTACCTCATATCTTTGTGGGAAGTTGTTGGAACCCAGGAAATTCCTCTGGCTGCCCTGGAGGAGTTGAGACCCTGCCAAGGGGCTCAGAGACCTTGGCACAGAGCCCAAGACCCCTGTGCCTTTGATCTTGACCCATGAAAAAAATTACCAGCCTTGATATGAAGAATTACAAGTCAAGAAAGTTTAAGTAGAATGATAGTTAATTTATCACAGGGTGAAAATGTAGAATTTTGGGGTTTTTAGAACGGGGGTTCAGGAGGCAAGATGGAGGAATCTGGGTGTGTCCAGTCCTTTCTCCTTCTTCTTCTTGGCCTTCATCTTCTGCTGTGATGATGGCACTTTTGGATTGGTTTAGAATGGAAACCCGCTGTCTAACATAGGTGATAGGTATTGGGAAATTATGGTAAATAATGTACATGTAGTTTGTAGTATAAAAGATAACACCAGAGTGCCTCTGTCTGTCCTGCTGAACGGACTTTGTCAGCCCAGAGGAAGAATTTTATAGATAAGAAACAATAAACAACCTTGAGAACAAGAATAGAAGAATTCTGACTCCTTCGACCGCCAGGCTGGGAAAAGAGACTTTTTAACACATCTTGGGGTCGCTCTGACCAGCAGAAGTCCTGAAAGGAAGTTTGGCTGTTTTGCTGAGGAATTGCTGCTAAATTTGCCCTCTTGCAGCACTCACCAGGAACTGGTAGAAGTGGAGGTTGTAGGGCTTGCGGAAATACTTCTCATCCTCGCCGTAGTACAGGCGCTCGCAGGCGGCGTCGTAGCGCAGCTCCCGCCACTCCCCGTTGTACACATACTCACAGAACCCTCCAAAATACCCCGGGTCATAAACGTTCTGCCTCCCTTCCTCTGTCAGGATGTTGTACCTTGGAGAGAGGAATGGGAAAAGTGCATATTATATGGCTCTACGCAGATATTTGCTGCGTGTATTATGTTGTGTTGAATAGTTGGGCTGTATGAACGTTTTAATAGTATGGTAAATGCAGTTTTGTAGTCAAAGGGTAACTTTTGTAGTTAAAATAGGAACTATGTATGTGGGATATTTTTTTAAGAAAGGAATGAGGTACTTGCAGCAGATAGCAGCCACAGGACACCCAAATCTTTCAGAGAAAGAGAATTTATTGCTCTCTTGTCAGAAGAAACAAACTTCTTCCTGCCTCACTCAGCCATGAAGACACTGTTGGGATTCAGAGGAAGAAGCTGACACTGACCAGATGAAATCCTTTGTTTGAATGGAATTTATGCATCATGTATGAGATATATGAATATGCAACAGGCTATTGCTTTTAAGGGTTACCCCTCTGTTAATGTGGGGCCTTTTTTGGGCTTATTTTGCCCAGAAAAAAGTACCTGGACTGTCCATAACTCTTTGTTTCTATTGTCTCGTATTGTCCTAATCCAAATTGTCCAAATTATTATTACTCTAATTA
Organism: Agelaius phoeniceus; assembly: GCF_051311805.1. NCBI lineage: Eukaryota > Metazoa > Chordata > Aves > Passeriformes > Icteridae > Agelaius > Agelaius phoeniceus. Next base: position 33,952,796 of record NC_135272.1, on the reverse strand, counting down.
TATTACTAGTTTTATAACCATTTTATTACTATTAAATTTTTAAACTTTTAAAAACAAGTGATGGGTGTTTTTCACAAGGAATTTATCCATCACTCTGGTTTTATTGCCTCAGTCTCTGTCACAGGTTCTCCTGATGCTGATACCCCCACCACCAGGTTATCCATCCTCAGGCCTCCTGAGGAACTGGAATAGAGCTTGAAGCTGGGTTGGGTTTGTTATCTCCTTGCTGTCTCCTTCCCAAAGCTACCAGGAGGCAAACAGCCATTTTATTTCCAAGGCATTAGTTTGGGCTCATACACAAGAAATGGAAGAAATGAGTGAAGTTGCCCAGCCCCTCCCAGCAAGCACAGCTATGAAAGTCCCAAAGTCCTGGAATTCCTCCAGGTTCCTCTTGAGCCTAATGCATCTCATTGTCACAAAGTGCTTCCTGGCATTCTCTGCAATTATTTTCTGTCTTAATTTAATCTCTTTCTTTTTAATAATGGTCCCGTTTCTCAGGGTAGTTAACACCCTCCCTAGACATGAAGCCTGTGCTTTGCCAAGTCTGTCACTTATTATTTCCTTATTCCTCCTTCTTCCTGCTCTCCAGCCCTCACAGCTGCTGCCCTCTGAAATCCCTCCTATTACTTAGTATTCCATGTAATTGCATGGCCCAAAGTGAAAGCTTTATTCAAACTAGCAGCAGCACTGCTCTTCTCAACAGGGAACCATCTTTAGGACTAAGATAGCAAATGCCACTGCTTTTGTGTGTTCTGCAGGAGAAACACTTCAGAGAGCAGAATTAAACAGGGTTCTCAGTGGTAATTAATGCATGCCTTGTAAAACTTTTGATGGACCCTCCCAGGCCCTGGGCCAGGGAGACATTTATCTCATGGACTCCAGAGAGTGTTGGATTGAGCTGATTGGAAAGTTACACAATGGCTGGCTCCATTCTCATCCTGCAGCCCATGTTCATAAAATCCTAGAATGGTTTGGGCTGGGAGGGACCTTCGAGATCATCTCATTCCAATTCCTCTGCCACAGACAGGGCCATGTTCTCCAAGGGAAACTGAGCTTGGTTAAAATACAAGGTTTTCAACAGGAGTGTCACAGTCACAATTTGCCTTTCATTTTATTCTGGATTTCTCTTTTGCCTGTGTTACCTAATCAAATTTTTTTTTGAAAATTTGAAACTGAGCAGGGAAACACTTTTTGTGGGTAGGAGTATTTACATATACTTGTGTGGGGCTCAGGCTCTCTGCCTTGAATCTGTGCTCTGAAGTCCTAAATCCTGGAGCTAAATCTCCTTAAGGATGAATGCCAGCAGGGTGCTGCATCTCCAAAGTCTGCTGTTTGTTTTAGTCTCTTACCTTTAACAACTGGAGAAAGCTGTGAGATAACTGGGATCTATTTTTTCAGGAGTATAAAAAGGGCATCACAAGTACTGTGGTCAGGCAATAGATCTGAGACTGAGGATTGAAATAAAAGATGGAATGAACCCTCATTGCCACCCATGGTCACATGGGACAGCACCTCCCCTTTGGGTACAGCCCCCTATCAATTCCTGGATCACTGCTATTACTAAGGAAGAGCAATATAAGAAACATAATCCTGTTTTGATTGCGAGAGGAGCAGCTATTGATTAATTACTCACCCTTGGACTATTTTTTCCATCCCTGGGATTGGGAACAGATGTTCACAAGGGTTTTCAATATCTTCATCCTCACAATTATCCTCATCAGACCCATCTCTGCAGTCCCAGTCTCCGTTGCACACGAGATGCCGTTGAATGCAGCGCCCTAAAGTGCACAGATGCAGGCGGTGGCTTATCCCCCCTCCAGAAATCCTGGCTGGCAGCTTGCATTGATTATGCTGTTTTTCACCCACATCTCAAGGCCACAAGAAGTCATGCTGCATGTTAAGCACGGCGTTATGCCATGGGGAATTGGTTTTTCCAAGCTTCTGGGACCTAAACACAGCACAAAGTCCAAGCTGGCCACTCCCGTGGGCTTCTGTCAGGTGGGAATCAAGGACAGGTCACCTCACTGCCCTGAATTTATATTTTCTAAAATCACACTCTTGGAAAGTTGCTGTAGGAATAGCTTCACCCCTTAGCTTAAGGAAGTCAACTCCATCTTATTAAAGTGCAAGGTTTCCTCTTCCCATTGCAGAAGGCATTTGGGGAGTTTATTGCAATAATTAATTGCAAGAATGGATATTTGCAGGAAAGGCAATATAGAAGGGCTTTTGCCTCTGGGAGCGGGGAGAAAGCCTTGAGGAGGGGACTAGCACTGTTTAATTTACCCCAGTGATGATGGGGTAATAATGGAGTGATGATAACCTGCTCCAGCTGATGGGCTGGTCACAGAGCTGGCCTGTGGCTCCAAATTTTGATATAATTTTCATTAAATGCTCAGGAAGGAAGTTTGAGCCATTTGTGTAGAAACAAAAACCTGTCAAGGCTAGTCAAACTTTCAGAGAACAGCCGTTTTATATGCTGATCCTCAGAGCTGGAGGTGGCTAAAAATAACTAAATCACCCCAACAGATTGCTGGTTGGATTGATGATTGAACTCTGTCTCTAGCAGGGGAGAACGTGGCGCATTGTGGGAGCGGAGTGTGAGCACACAGCACAGCAGTTAGAGCAGAATATTCCTACTCCCTTTGTTCCACTGAAACATTCACATTCTCCATGTCACACAGCCTTCTTTTCTACCCAAATCTGAGTGCAGCATGGATGGATTTCTGTAAAAGTGGGGGGAAAAAACACTGAAGAGGGGAAAATCCCTGGTCTTTCTCTTGTACTGGTTCACCCTCCTGCTGCCCAGGGCAGGGGACTGATACCCCCAGTGTCAGAGCTCAGCACATCCCTCCGGGTGCCCAGAGTTGCCAAGGACCCCACCGGGGGGCTCGGAGACCCTGGCACACAGCCCAGAGCACCTGTGGGTTTGATTGTGACCCCTGGAGCAAGTTACCAGCTTTGTATGAGGACCTGAAAGTCACAGAGATTTGAATAGTATAAAAATAAAATGATCACAGGGTGAAAATGTAGATTTTAGGATTTTTGGTATGGGGGTAATGGGGACAAGATGGAGGAACTTGGGCGTGTCTAGCCTTTCTTCTTCTTCTTCTTCTTCTTCTTAGTCTCTATCTTCTGCTGTGATGCTGGCACTTTGGGATTGGTTTAGAATAGAAATTCACTGTCTAACATAGGTGATTGGTATGGGGAATTAAGTGTAAATATGTTATGTGTAGTTTGTAGTATAAAAAGACAACACCGCCTCGGGGGTGGTCAGAGTGCCTGTGGCTGCTTTGCTGAGCAGATCTTGGCTGGGCAGAAAGAAAATTTTATGGATAAGAATTAATAAACAACCTCAAGACTGAAAACCGAAGAGTCCAGACTCGTTCTTCAGCCGCGCAGGCCGAAACAGAGACATCTTGGGGCAGCAATTAGCAACCAACAACCCGAGAGCCCAGGACCAAAACCTCTCTTGCAGGGGTTTGTGGCTGAGTCACTCACCTGTTTCCTTACACTGGAAGTCCTGCCCACACCCTGGTGGCCCTGAGCAGGGTGTCTCAGCTCTGCAGGCCTGCTCATCCCAGAGGTGCCCAGCACAGCGTTGCCCTCCGAACTCTGCCGGCTGCTCCAGCCGCCGGTACCGGTGCTGCAGAGAGACAGAGCCACGTGTGTCCCTCACAGACACCCCTCCACAGGCCAGAATGCAATCAAAACTATCATTTTAATAGGTATTCCTAATTTATGCGTGTGTGTGGCTTGAAGAGTTTGTGTGTGATAGAGGCAGGAGGGTCAGCAGAGGGTTGGGAGTTCAGATTTGCCTGGAGTTCGTACATGTGAACTTAGAGGGGGCTGGAATGGCTGTTTGAAAAATATCTCTGTTTTATACCTTGGAAAAATATGGCACTTTTCCAGCTGCATATGCTTTGTCCTGCAACGCACCAGGCTCAGATGGACACAGACACTAATTATAACACTGATCCTGCAACATTTCTGATGGATTATTAATGAGAATTGCTGCTCTTTAAACTAGGAAGGGGAAAAAAAAAAGAAAGGGAGAAAAGCCATATTATTTACTGATAATATACTGTCTATAAGCACAGGAACAAAAAAGGCAGGAACAAGATAAACTCCGTAGAAAGCAGAATTATGTCAGGTATGTGAAAATAAATTCTCAAACTATGAAGACATATGTGAAACGTTATAAAAATATGAGAACAGGAGCTGATGCATGAAGGCTGCTTCTAATTTCTTTTCACTGGATTATTTGCATTAAGAATCAGGGGATACTTAATTAAATCTGAGACAGAAAAGGAAGAAAGTCTTGGGCAAGTATTCTGGCCTGATTCTTCCACCATTTGCCTTGATATTGCTTTTCCTGTTCTGCTGCCTCCAATGAATTTATTCCCCAGTTTACACCAGGATAAATAAGAGCCTCTCTAGCAAAGGAGCATTTCCATCATATTTGGATGAGTTTACTGGATGCTTCAGAATGATGAATATGTATAATATATATAATTAATGTGTGTACATCCTCATCACAGACACATCTGAAGATAAATGAATACATTACAGCGGATCCTTACTTTTTTCTCTTGGCAAGGGAAGCACTCAGTCCATCCTGACCACTGGCTCAGCTGACAGTCAACAGGAGCTGGAGAATTAACATCTCTGCTGCTTCTTCTAGGGAGGGGAAGAAAGAGTGGTCTAAGGTCTTTGAAGCTGTGTTTTGAGAGGGGCTGAAGGCTGGAAGGGGGAAAATTATCTCCGTGTGTGTGTGTGTGTTTTTTTCCACCAGGAAACTGGTTTGTAGGAAATGGGAAGCATCCCAAGATGTCCCATCCAAGTATTCACTATCAGAATTGAGCAGGGCCTGCAGGTGCAGTGCCTGGGGATTTTGTCTTGGGATTCCTGCTCTCCCAAGACATCTTTGCCCTTTCCAACAGGTAGATTGCAATTATATAGATATATGTGTGTGACAGAAGCAATGTCATGAAGGGACAGGTTTTAGAGAAAAGCTAATTTTTTGCCTTTCTTTTCAGAAGCACATCACAATCTCCAGGAGCAGGGATTTTATCACTACTGACCCTGTTTTGATGTCACTTTCTTTACACCCATGTGAGCTCATGGTCAGGATTTTTGCTGGTGTGAAATCAGATCCTGCTTTCCATGGGCTTTGTGGAGGGCTGGGAATTGTTAGAGCACCAACAGTGCTGAGAGAACAAGGTACAAAGGACCTTGACCAAGAAATTTGTTGGTTGAGTATTTCTAAAGCCAAATACACAAATTCTGAGAAGAAAATCACTAAAGGAATATTATGAAAGGAGAAAAGGGCAAAGGTATGGTATTGTAGTGGCTCTTGGGTCAGACTCTGCACATACTCTGAATATCACTACACAACAGCCAGAAAATCCTTCTCCTGCCTCCCAGCCCAGCCATTACAATCTCTAGTTCTGTCTCTACTCTAAAACCTTCATTTGCTTGAGCCATTTCTTTGTCTTGAGGAGCAATCTCTGCCATGCAAACACAACCCTGCATTTGCCAGCCTTCAAACCTTTGGAGAGTTTATTCTGAGTCAGAACATTATTATTTTTATTATTATTTTGCTGATTAACTAATGAGCAGTCTGTTTTGCTTACAAGACTGCAGTCCAAAGAGAGATGTTGATAATTAGCAGAGGTATATAGCTCATGGGGGATTCATCAGAGGCTGGGCAAGAGAGATTTACTAAATGAGAGCCACAGCAGCTGAGTAAGGGAGCCTGTGGGTGCAGATCCTGTGTGAGGTGAAAACCCAGGGCTGGAGGACATGCAGCTGTTGGTGCTTTTTTGCTGTCACAGGAGGCTTTGTGGGCTGCATCCTTCAGCACTTCCCAAAGTGCTTAATTGGCTCACCTTCCATTGGGTTTTACATTTACCTCTTCATTACTCTGCCTTGTTTGATAAGTTCATCAAACATCAAAAATCTTGTCTTTGTTCATTTTCAAAAGGGATTATCAGAATAAGCCTTCATAATTAAGTGTATCACTGCCACAGTTTTTTTCCTTTCTGCCTTCCCCTTGTCTCCATGTTCCAATTATCACTGATACCTTTTTTTGATCCTCCTAAATCATATTTGCCTTTACAACAAGCTTGAAATTAATAGCTATAGAAAAAAAAACCTCCACCCATTTCCCTATCATGACACTGTAGCTTTAGAAAAAATGTAACTTGTTTATTCTTTTCCTTCAAAGCCCGAGTGACACTTGGATAGGTTAATAATATTGTTCATGGGGAAAAAAAAAAAACCTGAGGAATGAGGATCTGGCTTGGACTGAAAACTGGGTTATTCACATGCACTTGTTAGCTTCGTGTTGTCGAGTGTAAAATAATTAGAATGCAAAAGAATATGAAAAATATTAACTCATAAATCATCCTGTATAGAGAATTCATTTCAAGTGCCCAAACCCAGCCTGGTAATTTCGGTAAGGAAGTTTAAGAAGGCTTAATAGTCATCTGTAAAAGGAAAATCATTGTGCAAACAGTTCCTTTAAGAGGGAATTATGATGCCTGACTCGGGCTTTGGACAGCTGCCAATTTTTAATTTTTTTTTTTTTTTTTTTTTTTTTCCTGGTAGCTTTGTGCACATGCCTCAAGTCAGGACAAAACTGATGGGCTGATTGGCATGCTGGTAATTCCTGCATGGAAATGTGGGGAAGGGAACAGACTTACCTGTGTGAAGGCAGTGCCTGGAGCTCCCTGCACGCCTGGGCTGGTGTTAAAGCCAGTGAGCACACAGACAGGATCCAGGCACAGAGCTGAGCCAGGCCCCACCACATTGCTCTGCCATACGTGAAGGTTTGCTGCAGATCAGCTGCAAACCAAAGCTTTTAAGTTTTCAGGACTTCTGGAAGGAGCATGGAGCCCACCAGGCTCCAAAATGCTGCAGTAAATCATTGACAGCAGCGCAGATCCAATCACAAAGAATCAGGACACATCCCAGAGGCCTTTGCCCTTTTGGAAACAAATTCCCAGTTTTCTGGCAAGGAAATATATTAAACTGTGCAACTGTTTCCACATTAAAGTCAATCAATCCTATTGCAGCAGTGTGTTTCCTACCCAGCCTGCGCCCTCCTTTTAATTTGAAGGAGGAGGAAACTCGTGTTATTTCCCACTGTGACTTCCCTGTGATTTTGATGTGTCTGGTTGCTGACCAGGGAAAAGCTTCCCAGTACAGCAAATTGAAGATTAGCACAAAATTGTGTTATGAGGAACGTGTACCTTCCAGATACCCGAAGGAAATGTCAGTTCAGCTTCCTCCCCTTGCCAGCCCCACGAGGCAGTTTGCCATCTCTAAAGCTGATGTGAGTTATCACCTGGCTTCTGGATGGCCCTACACAGCCACTGCAATGTGAAAATCAAATTCCTTGTTTTCTGAAGTGATCTGGGGGGAGAGAGATGTCCCCTACATCTGAAATTGTTGTGGCCATACCTTGTGCAAACCCATCTGCTTGTGGTGGCTCTAATGCTTTTAGCTGGGTGGAATCTCAGTGGATGTGCACAAGTGTAGGAAAGCAATACCACAGAAAGCAACAACACCACAGGTTATTTATTTTTAAGATAATAATCACAAGGTGACAACATTTAGCTCTGTCGTGGTAGAAGAAAATAAAAATGGCCATGGGAAAGACACTTGGTCACAGCCCAAGTTGCCCCATCGTCACCATGATATTTTCTGAAAAATCCCTTTGCCAGGATCTCTTCTCCTGGGAAACTGGGAAGCTTCAGCTTCTCCCTGTTTTGCTGCTTTGGAATGTGATTTGGAGATTGTTTATCCAGCCTGTGAATTGTTTTAATGTAATGACCAATCATGGTCCAGCTGTGTCGAGGCGCTGAGGGTTTTTATTATTCATTCTTGTGAAGCCTTCTGATGTATCCTTTCTCTTTCTTTGGTATAGTTTTAGGGGAGCATTCTTTAACATAATATCATGAAATAATAAATCAGCCTTCTGAGAACTTGGAGTCAGATTCTCATCTCTCACCTCGTCCTGGGGACCCTCACAAACACCACGGCCTCATTGCTGTTTCTTCAAGCTTTCACAGCCTCCAAAATGCCCCTATGGGCCCTGGGCAGGCACAAAAATGCACAAGGAATCTGTATTTTCATTAGGTATCAGATAAAAAAAGAGTAAGAGACCTATGAGGACTTGTGTGTTCAAACAAGTACCTCTTTCTCCCTGCTTTTTCTTCTGCATAAGCAGCCTGAGATGCTTTGTGTATAAATGAAGTGCTCCCAGCAGACAACTGGAAGTTTGAACCTCAATAAATTCAAGAGAAAGTGTAATTATTGTAGGAAAGTCTGGTCTTGGGCTATTATGGCTGTTAAATAGACAGTGAATTGTCCTGTGTCCACAAAAGGCTGGGCTGGAAGTGTCATTTTGTGTATTTCCCAAATCAATTGCAAAGCTCATTTCAATGGCTGGTATTGTAAATTATCAAAATGAAAGGACCTCTTAGCAAGTTATTTTCATGTAATTAAAGTTGAGAGTGACCCTGGGGCTTGTCTTTGCTAAACACTAAGAAATGAAGCACAGGGGTAAACTCAGTACAGAAATGAAATGAGCAGTGCCCTTGTGTGACCTTGGGGAATACCTTAATGCAATCCTTTACCTACTAATGCACTGCAGATGGGCTCAGGAAGTCCTTCTCCTCTCTTGGCCTGTGCAAGAAGAACTCCAATAAGGGGTTTAATATTTTTTTAATATACTATTAAGCCTAAATTGCTTTAGCCTGGGAGAAGAAGCAGGGAAATGCAACTGGCCTGAGGCGATCCCCCTCGTCACCTCCCCACTGCACATCACAGCCTCTCTGCAGGTGGCTGGAAGGACAGAAGGACATAAAAAGGTTCTGGACATGCTTATAGGTCTGGTGGGGACGCACCACACTGGTTTCCATCCCAGCCTGGGCTGTCCTGTGATACAAATGGCTGTTTTGCACAGCCAAGTGCCTCCTCAGCATCTAAGCAAGGCTGTTGAAGCATTATATCTTCTAATTTTTTTTTTCCTGATAGCAGCATCAGAAACACCCCCTATATATAATGGAAGTTATTTGTGGCACATCTCCCAGGTAAAAGGCTGGGCTGGTTTGTGCAATCAGGCACAACACCAATTTCTCCCTGATAGGTGAGGTCGTCTGGGGGAGAGATTTAAGCAGCCAGCAAGGCACTCCACATTAGAGGTGAAATTAAAGAACCTTTCTCAGAGGTGATAGCTTCCAAAAGTGAGATATATATGTATATGTATATATAAAAGCCATGGTTCCATTTAGAACATTTTGAATTTAAGGTGTCTGAAGTGTTTGTGTTGGATCCTTCACTCCAAACCTGAATTAAGCCTATGGAACCCTGGCTTGCAGTGCTGGCTGTGCTGTCCATAGTGATGGAGTCACCTCCAGGAGGATGAGCCATGGAGTCTCCAGGAGCATGGAAAGAGGGCTGTGAGCAGGCTGGGGTGGGCAGTGAGCTCACATCCTCACTTTGTGTCTGTTCCCACCACAGAGCTCTCTCCCTGACACTGAAGAACCCTTGAATTAAAAGACACACAAGTCCTCACTCACAACTCTAAAATCTTTTATCTAAAATCAGGGCAGGCTAACTCAGTGTAAACAAACTCCCTGATAGCAACACAGGATTTTGTTCCACTCCAGCTTCCTCAGCTACATCATCAGCTCCTTCCATTCCCTCAGCCACACCAGCTTTTCATCCCCAGCTGAACTCCTCCCTGCAGCACTGAGCTCATCCCTCAGTCCCTGAGCCTGCCTGTGCAGAGATGTGGAAAAGCTGACCCAAGGGCCAGCAGGTGAGCACAGCCTTGGTGCTGGACCTGCCAGTGCTCCTGTGGTGCCACTGAACGCAGAATCTCGGAATCTCTGCTGCTCAGAGAGACCCCAAGATGCTTTAGAAAGTCTCTTTTGCCAGCCTGGCGCTCAAAGAAGGAGTCAGAACTCTTCTACTCTTGTTCTCAAGGTTGTTTATTGTTTCCTATCTATAAAATTCTTTCTCCTGTCCTGCCGAGGTCCATCCAGCAGGACAGACAGAGACACTCTGCCTGCCCCCAGGGCAGGGTTATCTTTTTATACAAAAAACTATATATACAACATTTACAATTACTTCCCAATACCTATCACCTATGTTAGACAGTGAGCTTCTACTCTAAACCAATCTAAAAGTGCCAGCATCACAGCAGAAGATGGAGGCCAAGAAGAAGAAGGAGAAAGGCTGGACACACCCAGATCCCTCCATCTTGCCCCCTGAACCCCCATTCTAAAAACCCCAAAAATCTTTTTTTCACCACATGATAAACTCACTATCGTTCTACTTAAAATTTTGTGGCTTGCAATTCTTCATAACAAGGTTGGTAATAGTTTTACCAAGGGGTCAAGGCACAGGGGTCTTGGGCTCTGTGCCAAGGCTGCTGAGCCCCCTGGGCAGGGGCTCGAGTCCTCCAGGGCAGCCAGAGGGATTTTCTGGGTTCTGACACCAGAACTGCTCTGATAAGGGATCCTCCACCAGAATAAACACCTGGCTTTGAGCACACAAGGGATTACATTGGCTATGTTGGTAAAAAAAGGTACATTGGTTATATTGCTAAAGAAAGGTGCACTTAAGTGTGGGGTCAGAGCCGCACTGCAGAGACAACCGTGTGGCTTGGGCAGAGAAAATACCTGACGCTTTGCAAGGCTTTTAAATTCATTTCCTTGGGTCCTACAGTGCTCTGATGGGGCTGATCTTCCAGCTTTTGATGTGGGTACCTCCCTGGGCTCCCAAACAGCCACAGCAACAGTTGGTTTTTGGAATGCAAGGATCAATAATGCTGCGTTTTCCTAAACCCCTCGTTCCTGCCAGGAGTGAAAGACAGAGCGAGCAGCTCGGTGCTGGAACAGTGATCCTATTTCCCCCTCTGCTGGAAAACCTCGAAATGACCTCCTGGCAGGAAAAGGAGGAGATTCCAGCCATCCTCGCCCCTGCCCATGGCAGGGGGTGGGAATTTTAGCATCCCTTCCAACCCAAAGGAATTTTAGCATCCCTTCCAACCCAAACCATTCCAGAATCCTATGAAAGGTGCTGGGGGAAGTGTCCTGGCCCTCCTGGGGGCAGAATAAGGCACTAAACCCGAGCCAAATCCATCCCTAGCACAACCCTGTGCCTGCTTTCCATTTCCCCCCATTTTGGGGGGTTTTGAAGTGGGTTTTTTTTCAGAGATATGGACCCTACTGCCTTTTCCCAGTGTTGATGTGGGGCCAGTAGCTGTGACAAAGGAAAACAACTTGTCAGACCATCCCAGTCTAAAGTATCTTGACACTGGGCTAATGTTATCACCAATTATGTCATGGGCAATAGCTACATTTTGTTATATTGCAAAAAAGACTGGATTGCCCCAAAATTTGCCTCTTCTTCACCAGTCACACTGCCCTACCTTTCTAAAAAGATGAAATATTAAGAATAAGAATATTAAGAAATATTAAGAATAAGCTGAAATACTAAGAATAAGCTGAAATATTAAGAATAATATTAAGAATAAATTTAGAATATTAAGAATATTAGGAATATTAAGAAATTAGAATACTAAGAATAATATTAAGGATATTAGGAATATTAAGAAATTAGAATATTAAGAATAATATTAAGAATATTAGGAATATTAGGAAATTAGGACATTAGAATATTAAGAATTATATTAAGAATAAATTCTGAAGATCTGCTGTTGTTCTTGGCTTCTAGCAGCACCTCTGTAAAATCCAAAAAGGATTAAAAAGTTGAAAAAAAATTCCCAAATCTCTATAACAGACTTATATACAAACTCCACCAGTAAGGAGCTGAAAAGAATAAGAATAATTCGGGGAAGATAAGTCAGGCTGATGCACCTACATAATGTACTGAATGCTTCACTGCAGGGGGAAAAAACACCCAAGAAATAAAATTTAAACCTTTTAAAGAAGCTGAAGTAGCTTGTTCTGGGAAGGCTGTGCATGTGCAGGGAGTGTTTGGGGCTGCTGCTCTCAGTAGTGGTGTTTGGGTTTGTTCCCTCTGGGAATAAAGCTGGGAGTTCCCATCCCTGGCTTGGTGGCCCTGAGATGCAGACCCCAAGGTTCTGCCTGAAGGAGGGGGTCACTCTGTTTTGCTGGGACACCAAAAAACAGATTTGGCTTCCCCTGGTGCAGTGTTTGATGTTCCCACCACCACGGCTGCCCCGTGCCCCCTGTGCAACCCAGTGTGGTTTATGGCAGCCCTGGTGGGGCCAGAACTCACAAAATGCATGTTCTAAAGAAACTTTTGGCATTTCACTTTAAATTTTAGAGTGCATTTAGAGGCATCTACCCTGTCCTTTTCCTCGGGACTGCAGCTCTGAAGTCAGAGCCTCCTGATTCTCCAACAGTGCTTTAATTCATGGCCTGTGTTCACACCACTGGGCGGGTCATAAATCCTCCCCAGCTACCTGTACACAAAGCTGGCATTGATTCCCATCGTGCTGGGGCTCCAGCACTGCCTTGGGAGACTTCCCTGCCAGCTTCCAGCTCAGCAGGATCCCCCTTTCTTCCCCAAGACCTCCAGGCAGCAGCAGCAGGGCTTTTCATGTGGTGAGGAACCAGACTCATGCTTCCAGTCATGCCCCTGACAAATAAGCCTTTTTCTTTCCCTCGGTTTCTCTTCCTGTATTTTTCAGCTCTCCTTACATTTGGCTCTGGAAAGCAGGGTCAGTTCCTGAAGGCATTAGGGATGCTCAGGGCAAGGGTTTGTTCAATGCCCATGTGCAGAAGGGGCTAAGACAGGGGGGAATGGCTTCAAAGTGAAAGAGGGCAGGTTTATTAGGGCAGATATTAGGGAAAAAAAATCTACTCTGTAAAATGGTGAGGCCCTGGCACAGGCTGCCCACAGAAGCTGTGGCTGCCCTACCCCTGGAAATGCCCAAGGCCAGGTTGGACAGGGCTTGGAGCAACCTGGGATGGTGGAAGGTGTCCCTGCCCATGGCAGGGGGGTGGAATTTGATGATTTTTAAAGTCTCCTGATGGTTTCTTTTCCAGGTATCTTATTGAGAATGATCTATAGGAGAGGGGCTGAGTGTTGGACTGTGGGATCAGGCTCAGCTCCTGCCCTCCCAGCCCCATCATCAGCCACCTCTGAATGCCACCAGCACCCAGGCTCCGTGCAGCAGCTGTCCCTGCTCCACCAAGCACTCCTGCAGAGAGAGATGAAATAATATTTGACCAGTTACAGAGGGAAAAAGGAAGCCCTGGGGCTCTCAGCTCTCTTCTTGCCAAGCTAACCAGCCCTGCTTTTCCTGGGAGACATGCTCTGTAAAAACATGGGCTCAGTGTTTGGACAGATGCTTTCAGTCTGTTCTCCATGGCAGAAATACCCAGTGATAGGAGAAGCCTTGTTTGCCCTAATTTAACTGGGCTGTCCTGAGGACCCTGAGGGACATCTCTCCATGGAGAGGAGCTGCAGCAAGGATGGCTGGTTTTGCTGGGCTCTGCTGTCCAGAGATGCAGGAAACACTCAGTTCCTTGGGGAATTGTCTGCTTTAATCACTCTGAGGTCTCTGTGGGGAAGAATCACAGAATCTCTAGGTTGGAAGAAACCTTCAAGATCATCGAGTCCAACCCATGTTCTAAAACCTCAGCTAGATCATGGCACCAAGTGCCACATCCAGTCTTTTTTTAAACACATCAAGGGATGGTGACTCCACCACCTCCCCGGGTAGATGATTCCAGTATTTGACCACTCTTTCTGTAAAAAACTTCCTCCTTAATTCCAGCCTGTGTCTCCCTTGGCGCAGTTTGAGGGAAAAACTTCCTCCTTAATTCCAGCCTGTGTCTCCCTTGGCGCAGTTTGAGACTGTGTCCCCTTGTTCTGTCTGTTGTTGCCCGGAGATAGAGACCGACCCCCAGCTCACCACAGTCACCCTTCAGGAAGCTGAAGAGAGTGATAAGGTCACCTCTGAGTCTCCTTTCCAGGGTGCAGGCTGGGTTGGTGCAGGAGGGTGGGTGTAACCCATGGGGAGACCTGAAATTTGGGGTGAGAATTACTGCTGGACATCATGGGGCTCCTCATCCCTGCTCAGTGTTGCCAGGTGTGGGAAGGGACCTGAGAACACCCTGTGGGGGTTGGAACTGGACAATCTTTACAGTCCCTTCTTGCCAAACCACTCAGAGATCCCATAAACTTCCATAGACATGGGACACAGACATTTCTGTGAGGGCACCCATGCTGAGAACAAGTGCCATTCTTTCCCTCAAAAAGCAAACCAAACCTGACCTATCCCTTTCCCATCCCCTTCCCATGCCAAACCTGACCTATCCCTTTCCCATCCCTTTCCATGCCAAACCTGACGTGTCCCTTTCCCATCCCTTTCCGTGCCAAACCTGACCTGTCCCTTTCCCATCCCCTTTCCATGCCAAACCTGACCTGTCCCTTTCCCATCCCTTTCCCATCCCTTTCCATGCCAAACCTGACCTGTCCCTTTCCCATCCCTTTCCCTCACCAAACCTGACCTGTCCCTTTCCCATCCCTTCCCATGCCAAGCCTGCTGTGGAATAGGAAGCAGAATAAAGCTCAGCTTAAGCCTGTGGTAAGGGTGCCTTTTAGCAGGAGGTTTGTACTGATACTCTGGACTAACCAAAACGAATCTGATCCACAGAATCCCAGAATGGTTTGGACAGCAGTGGCTTTAGAGGGCACAGATGCGGCTGTGCTGCGCTGACATTTGTGGCTCAGCCCAGCCCAGGTGAGGCTCTCCCCGCCCCGGGGGCAGAGCCAGGCTCAGCCCAGGTGTGTTTGGGGCTGGCTCCGCCTGGGCTGGGCTGGAGCAGAGCAGCAGCGCAGGAGGGCACACGGAGCATGCCGGGCTGAACCCTGGAGCTGGCCTGGAGCAGCGAGGGATGGACCTGGTAACTGCTGGGGCTCTTGTGCAGCTGGCCCGGGGGAAGGATTTCTGCTTGGGTTTGTGCTGCTGAGCCGTGGCTTGGGGCTGTTCTCTCCACGGAGTTCCTAGAGCTGTTTATCGTGGGAGTGAGGTGTGCTCTCATTGCCGCTCCTGCTCTGTGTGCAGACCACACAAATATTGCTTTGCTGCCCCAAACGGGGGCTCCCAGCACCTGCTTTCTTCCCCTCTCACTCTGACACTGCAGTCGTGCCTCTTACTGTAACAAAAAGCTGAGTTGTGTTTATTGATTTATTTTGGGAGAAGCCGGCGGGTTAATGAGTCGATGATATCTGCAGTGTGCTCTCCTCAGCCTGCCCGGGGTGCCTGGCTTGGCTCCAGCCGTCCCACACCAGGGCAGAGGGCAGCACAGATTAAACATTTACCCACCACAGCTCCCTCGGGAATCAAGATACGGGATGGAGTAAACCAGAGAAATTCCAGAGGGGAACAGGCAGTGCTTCCTCTCGGCTGTCCGGCGTGCCATGTCTTGAATGGGGTTTATTTGGGGTTTATTTTCCTGTGTTGATTCATTTTAGAAAAAGCAGCTACAGGAAACTAATGAGGATCATTTCAATTTAGTTAATTAATTGAGAAGAGAAGGCTTTGGGAAAGACCTTATTGCAGCATTTCAGTACCTGAAGGGGCTGCAGGGGAGATAGAAAGGGACTTCTAACAAAGCCCTGGAATGACAGGGTAAGGGGGATGGCTTCAAACTGAAAGAGGGCAGGGCTAGATCAGATATTGGGAAGAAATTCTTCACTTAGAGGGTGGTGAGGCCCTGGCTCAGGTTGCCCAGAGAAGCTGGGGCTGCCCCATCCCTGTAAGTGTCCCAGGCCAGGTTGGACAGGGCTTGGAGCAACCTGGTCAGTGTTGAGTGTGCTCATGGCAAGGGGTTGGAACAAGCTGATCTTTAAAGTCCATTGCAATCCAAACTATTCTGGGATTCTGTGCATCAGATTCCTTTTGTTTAGTCCAAGGCATCAGCACAAACCTCCTGCTGGTGCTCCTTCTAAGAGCCACCCTTATCACAGCCTTAAGCTGAGTTTTATTCTGCTTCCTAGACTGATCTTGATGTCAGAAGAACACTTTATTTTTAGGGAGAAAATATGGAAAGTTTCTCTGCCCCCTGACTCTGTAATGCTTCTGTCCCCTGACTCCTTAATGCTCTCAGCTTTCCGGCCAGTGGAAGTTTGTTTCCTTTTTTCCTCTCTCTTCCCCTCTCATCTTTGCAGGGGCTTTTGCCAAATGTAGCATTATTCACAGTCAATTATTTGGCCAGATGTAGCTGTAATGCACATTGTGAGCTTTTGGCAGGCCTTTAAATTTATGAGTTTATTCTCCCTGCTTGTCAGCTGGTCTGATTTTCAGAGGACACTGGGGCTCCACGTGTGACCTGCCCAGCACCGTGTTTAGGCTGAGCATCTCCCTCAAGGTGTGTGGATCAAACAGGAGAGCTGCTTGGATGGGGTTCTTGGGTTGAAGCAGCCCCAGCTCTGATGGAGAATTATCCCTGCAGAGACTGGGAGAACTCACTGCACCTTGGAGGGTCTGGCTAAGGTGGGCCCTGTGCAAGGAAAAACAGCATTTTCATGAGATTTTTTGGGGAAGGGATGGATTGCCCAGCTGAGTGTGGGTGTACAGGAGGTGGCAATTCAACCCCAGCAGTTCTCTGTGTTTGGGGCCATATTTGTCCCTCCTTCCCATGAGCATCCATCAGGCTGCACTCGGGGGGAACCACATCCACTGAGAGTGCATTGAGCACAGATAATCTCCCTCTTAATCAGCCAAATCAGCTGAAGCTGCCGTTTCAAGGCAAGAAGAATAACAATTTGAGGGCGGGAAAGGAAAGCTCACATCCACCCCACTTTAATTAAACTTAGTGCCAAGCTCCTGATTGTCACAGCCCATTTCTGTCACAGCCAGGGCCAGGGAGAGGCCTGACCAAAATCCCCGTGTCTGCCTCACCTGGGGCACACTGAGACAAGCAGGTATTTTTCCTTTCTCTTTTCTTTGTCTCTGAGGGCACTGATGAGGAATTGTTTGCTCCAGTAAAGAAAATCAGTGTGGGGAGGTAAACAGCTCTGAACTCTTCAACCACTGCTGCAGCACATGCCACAGCTCCTTGCAATTGCATTAGGGCACCTCACTGCTTTATTTCCTGTCTGGCATCACTGGAGGGATTTTTTTTTTTAATTTTTTTCCCCCCAAACCTGATTCATCCTCCGTGTGCCTCTGGAAGCTCCCATTCCCAAGGCTCTCTGCTAGATTAGCCTGTCTGGGCAGCTCGCACAGCATCAGGCTGCTGACCACTAATATGAAATATAATTGGAGCAATTCAAACCTCTCCCCCAAGGGCTGGTTCTTTACATCATGTACTACCCTGTGAAAGTAATAAAGTCAGTGAAAGGGGTTATTCAAGAGAAATTGTCAGTGTTTAATAAATCGTGCAATTAAATGCAATAAAACCTCAGTATGCTATTCATCTGTTCTGTCTTAACACTTAAGGCTGGAGCTTTTTTCAGAATAACGAAGTTCTGTCCTAGATAATTTTTTCCAATTTCCTCATTAGACAGGTTCTCGTGAAGCCCTGCGCTGAGCTGAGCTGCCAGAGCAGAGCACCTAATGTAATCATGGCATATAAAAAGTTATAGAGCAGTTCAAGGACTTAAGTAGCTCATAAATTTTTCTTCATATTTTCTCCCTAGTTCAGTTCAGGGCTGAATTTAAGCCACGCCACTGCAGGCAAAAATTGTGTTCCCTTTTCTCCAGTGTGGGATGCAGGGGAGTGAGGGACTGAAACAAAATGTTCTCTAAGTGCCCTTTTAAACTGCACTGTCACTGATTTGCTGCTTTTCTTCAAGAACCTGGGGTCTGGTAACTGTGTGGGAGAGGGGCTGAGTGTCATGGCCAGTGTCCATCACCCACACTGGGAGATGCTCTGTTTGGGTCATGTGTGCTCTGCTTCCTGGAGTGGCATTAAAGGCAAGGGGAGAGGCATCCAAAGAGCCCTGGATGGCCTAAGGGACCCTGAGCTGAAGCAGCACCCTGGAGGAAGAGCATTCTGTCCCAGGGGCCATTGGGAGTGCAGCACCAAGGAGGATATTTGGTGCTTCTCTTCTCATGGCGGTTTTCTCCAGGAGGATGGGGATGGATTGGGCATCTGTGGATGGAGCAGCACTGGCCTCTCCCCTGTTTGGTGCTTGTGTACTGAAAATAAAGTGCAGCTTTCATGCCCAGCAGGTGTATAAACAGCATTGCAGCACCCCTGCCAGGAAAGCTTTAGCATTCAATTCAGTGTTTGCCAGATCCTCCTGAGGGAAATTCTCCATCCCTGGGTGACACTGGGGAGAAGGAGGCATTTCCCCTGGCCACACTGCTCCTGCTTGCTTTCCATGCTGTGCTGCTGCATTTCCCCCTGTTTTCAGCTCTTTTGTCTTCACCAGAAGTGATTTGTGAGCCTTTGGAGGATCCTTTGAAAGAGCAAATTCTCCTCTGCTGCTTTTAAATTTTCACCAGGATTGGCATGTCCTTGGTGACCAAGGCTGAGTGTGCAGCCTGTTTCTCTCTGAAAACAGGTTGATTGTTCAAATTGCCTGTTGCCACCTCTGTAAGCAGCTGCTCTGTGCTCTCCTCTCTCCCCTCACCCAGGAAGGTGTGACTGATTTCAAAGCCCTCCGAGCAAGATTTCAGAATGACTCCAACTCGGCCAACAAGCCGGAGAAGAAACCTTCCAAGGCCATCACCCCCAAACCTGGCTCTGCAGGGAACACCACCTCCAGCCCTCTGCCCCTGCCTAAGAGAGAGGTGAAAGTGTCCAAACCTGCCCATGCCACATCCCAGGCCCCTGTGCTCACCCAGCACAGCCCCTTGGCACAGCCTCGGGGTGGCAGGGAGCGGATGGGGCACAACAAAGAGCGCACGGGCAGCGCCTTGGAGAAAGGGCTGAGCCCTCCCAAGAGCAGCTCAGACCAGCAAGGATCAAGCCAAACAACTCCAGAGGATGCTCAGCTCCCGGATTCTTTCCAGCATGTCCTACAGATCTGGGAAGAGACTTTATCCCGCAAGGAGAAAACGAGTCCAGCCCAGCGGGCGGCCAACTCAGCTCCTGCTGCTTCAGGCAGTGCCAGGCTGCCAGCCTCTGGAAGCTCCCCTCTGCTGGACTGGCGTGCCCAGAGGAAGGATGCTCTGCATGGCAGAGGGATTGCCCTTCCTCAGGCTCCCAGAGGACACAGGAGCTCTGATGGAGCAGGTGCTGAGGGTGTGGTGACATCTGCGTTCTGCCAGGCAGGTTATCGTGCACCCAGAGAGCCACCTCAGCTCCAGAAAGGTATGGAAAGGTGTATTCTTAACACTGAATGTAGAGATATAGGAGTGTATAGGTGATCTGGAAGTGCAGGGTATGGCAGCAGGAGAGAAAAGCTCCTGAGGGTTGGGACCCTCAAACCAGAGGCCGGGCTGGCCCATTGGAATGCTCTGTCCTTGCTCTGGAGGCCCTGGAGGTAAGAAATGGGTCTCAAACTGCTGCTCCACTTGAATAAGAGAAGGATTTCCCATATCCAATAAATTATTTTAAAAATTCACTCTATTGCCCACATTTTGAGAGTAGGATGAAAACTGAGGACAGGAAACTATCTTAGTTTTGGTGTGCCTTGGCCATTTACAATCCCAAGGTAAATGTGACTTCACAGAGATGTGAAAGGCTGGTCTGCAAAGACAGTTTTATTCTAATTAAAAGAGCTTAAACCTGAATCCCCACCACCACCACCTCCTCTGCACCCTCCCAGCTTTGCAAAAGGTCATATTTAAGATCTGAGAATACATTTCCTAGAGAAACTGCTGCTGGGAGACTCAGAGGCTGGGAAGCTCCCCTTGCTGACGTGACTGGGTGATGGGGCACTGAAAACCTTAAGGCTTTGTTTACCCTGGAAAGCCACCTCACCAGAACTGAGCACTGCAAACAGCCACAGCCCTAAATCCTGCTGGATTAAACTGTTACCAGCACAGAAAATTGGGCTGGTGTTTTGTAATCCAGAGGAAGGGAGCTGTCAAGAGCTGAGACCCCAACATGGTTCATGTGGTAAAAATCTGTAAAAACGGGCATTTCCATTTGTTCTGCCATTATGGTACCGTGGTGATGGAGGAGGCAGAGCTGGTTAGAAATGTCAGTATACCAGCTAATGATCCTATGTGAATTTTTGCTCAAATCAGGGCTAATTGCTGCCTGTCCTTGTGCTTCTCTGGAGCAGAATCAGAACCTCCCTTCTGCCAGCCTGGAGCAGGAAAATGGAATTACAGCCCTGGGAGCAAGTGGCCAAGGATTAAACCTCTGCCTTCAGCTGAATCCCTGGGTCCTGCCCCTGGGAAGCCTCCAAGACCCCCAAAAGTTGATCTCAGTGCTTTCCAAAGCACCATGCCTTTGCTCCACAGAGGAAATGAAACAAGTAAGAGATATTTAGTCGTTTTTCCCCCCAAACCAGATCTGTTCTATAGAAAATGAATTAAAATGAGCAGTTTATTGACAGCTGTAAGGCCGCGATTTCCAGCACACAGAAATCAGACATTGTTACTTGTTTATAGCTTCTTCCTCAAGCATTAATAAGAGCCCAGCAGTTTCAATGGGGCCGATTTTTGCTCTTAATCTGGAGAAGGGATCTAGTTTTCCAGGCTGGAGGCCATCCCATGCTCAGAGACCCGGTTCCCTCCCAAGTGCAGCGTGCTGAGAGAAGTTTACAGCTGGCTGTAAAGCAGCAGCAGTGCCTGTGAGCCCAGCTGATCTTTATCACTCCCCTTCAATGGGAAATGCCTCGACTCTGGAGCACACAACTGTGGGAAGGCACAATAAAATTGTTAGAAAACAGTCTGCTAATCCCCCCCACTTCTGTTTTAAATACAACAGAGGGCAATGTCGGTAAGCATTCCGACATCAAGAAATGCAAAAGTTCAGTTTCCCATAATAAAACCCTATTGATGTCGCATAATAGAATATTCTGGACCACTTAGTAAGCTGCTAAGTGGTGTTTCTTTATAGATACAGCCTTAATTACAGCCAGATCTTTAGGCACAACTTTTGATGAATTCAAAGGGAGCTGCTTTTGTAAGAAGGGCTCTGCTGAAGTCTCTTTGGCTTTACAGTGCCAGTTCTTATTGGTGTGCCCTGGCTTTGATAAGAACGAGAAGGAAAGAGAGTTTTTCATTGAAACTGTTTTCTAGCCTACTTGTCCTTTCTAAATATATATATCTGATGGGGGGAATTAGTTACATTTATATGCCATCATCTCCATGCCCTCACAATAATTTCTATCTCTAGAAAGCCGGAGGTTTTAGGCAGGAAATGTGAAATAAAAATGACAAATTAACAGAGGCGGGTCCCCAGTTTGTGCTGGCAGTGCTGTGTCACGGCTGCCTTCGTGTGCAGCAGGAAGGGCTGTCCCTGCCACCCCTCCCGTGTGCTCTGGGTGGGCCTGGGCTTGCCTTCCAACTCTAATCCTGTGTGTCTCTGTGTGCAGCTGCTGCAGAAGAGGATTACCTGACCCCTGAAAGGTGAGCACGGGGAGAGGCCAGGTGTGGCTCACAGGTGATGGGGATGCCTTGTGCAGGCTGCCCTGGAGCAGAGGCTGGGCAGAGCTCCAGAATAAAGCAGGGATTTATTCAAAGGATCTCCTCCATGGATCCACCTTGGGCAGCACCAGAGCCCAGCCAGGGCTGCACCCAAGATGAAGCAAAATGGTTCCGAAATGCATGACTCGTCATGAGATCTCTCACTTTGTAAGTTTTGGTCTATTTGCATCTTGCAGTTCATTGTCCCATTCCAGCTTTAGCCCCTGCAGTCCCACCCTGCTTGTTTTTCTCTCTCCAGCCCACGGGGTTTGTGCTCTGGGGCTGAGATTTGGATCATTTGTCCTTGGTGCCCAGCTGGAGCAGGAATTGTTTTGTCTCCCTGCTCTGTGCACAGAGCTCACCATCCCATAATATGAAGCTCAGAACTGCACACTAAAGCAGCACAGAATCTGAAAAATATAACAGCTGAAACCTGAGGCACCAATGGGAACATCCCCATCCCCATTTCCCATCCAGCCTGGAGGGAATGGCCCATCCTGGAGGCAGCAGCTTGCTCCAGGGGCTGCTCAAGGAAGGGGAAATGTGCAAGGCCAGGTTGGATGGGATCCTAAGCAACCTGCTCTTGGGAGGATGGGAAGGTTTGGAACTGGATCATGTTTAAAGCTCTTTCCAAGCCAACCCATTCTAGGATTCTGTGTGTGATGGACCTACATGGCAAGCTCAAAGCTGGCTGGGAGGGCCCTCTCCTAATGGAGAAAACTTCACCCCTCTTTTCTCTTGTGGGCTCTTAAAGCCTCATGGAGAGCCATATCCATGTCTTTAGATCTGGTTTAGCTGGTGGAGAGTAGAACTCTGCCATTGCTTTAGTTGCACAGTCATCACCCCCATCCCGTGTGTGTTTTTTGCTTCCTGTTTGCTGTGTACTCAACTTTTGTGTTTTTAGAACAGAAATGCTTTTGAAAACTGTTGCTGAAACAAAGCCCTGCCGTAGCCAGAAGGTGTTGGGGGTTTCTTTGCCAGCAGCAAAGGAATTTGTATCCCTGCACGATTCTGTGATCCTGTGTTTGTGCAGCCAGCTGAACCAGGGCACAGGAGCCACTGCCCTCCCTCACCCTTCAGCTGCCTCCACATGCTGAAATGAGGTTCTTGTTGGGTGGTGGTCCAAAATCACTTGAGTTTGTCTGAAACAGCTCAAAAATCTTGCAGACACAATTCTTTTATGTATGCAGGGAGATCCTGACTTTCCTGGTGTCTGACTTGTCACGAGTGGCTGTGCAGCAACCTGGGATTTGTACAAGAGCAGCAAAAGCGGGGGAAAATATTCATACACGTGTTTTGTTGTAGGTGTGGAAAGGGGAAATGGATCAGCTGAACCAAAACAAAGAGAGGGGAATTCTTAAAATACTTTCTGTGCCCAAACAACTCCTCCAGCTATCACAGCAAGTTGTTCTTGACATCATGAGGTGCCCCTGCCTGTGTGGGCTGGTGTTAACTTTTAACCTGTACTTGTCAGAAGAGAACTGGTCAAAAAATAACCTCCTCCTTGCTGTTCTAGCAATGTAATGCAGCAGGGTTAGCTGTCCTGCTCCAACACTTGTGATATGGTCCTTACAGTAGGTCACTTGTTAATTATTAACTGTGTGATAACAGGGGAAATTAATTAAATAACTTTGGCATAAAAACAAAATAACAGCAGTTTGGGGACAGGAATTCCCCTCCTCGAAGCCTCACCTGGAATGAAGTCTTGTCTCTGAGAGACCCTGACATAGTCTCTTGTGCTGACTGTTCCTGGGCTGTGTGGGGTGAGGAGCACCCTGTGGGGCTGCAGGGCAGTGTCCCAGAGCTGGGGGCTGCAGGGGACACCCCTGCCATCAGCACAGCCTCCTGCTTGGCTTCGGGGGCTGTTCCTTCTCTGATTTCACTGCTGTCAAAGCGCACCTTGAGGTTCTTGTTGCTTGTGCTCTGGTTTGCCCTTGGTGCTTTCTCAGTTGAAGCTGAGTGGTGACAGTGAGGTGATTCCAGGAAAAACAGACCCTCCCTGAGGGTTTTTTACAGCTAGAAGGAGGAAGTTCCTTCTAGAATTCTTCCTTCTGCTCTTTCCCCACCTTACCCTGTTACGAGCCGTGTCTTGTGCTTTTGCTGCTTCCTGGTGCATTCCTAAAATGCCAAAAACTCCCTCACTGTGGGCGGAGGGGGAGGGCCAATGGATTCGCCCGGGTAATTCAGGAACGCTGGGGTTTTACCCCTCCATCTGCTCCCACATTGCACTAACGTGAATTTCTGGAGGAGGAAAGGGCAAAGGAGAATGGGGAGGTGGGAGCTGGGCTGGGGAGCCCAATATTGGGGCTGTGTGGTGCTGGAGCTGTGGCGCTTCCCCTCCTCCTGTGGCTGGCTCCTGCCCCTCACGGTGCTGGCATGGCTTGAGAAGCTCAGGAGCAGCTCCTTTAAATGTTCCTTTCCACGAGAACCCACGTGCCCAAGAGTGCAAACTGGGAATTGTTATCCATTTCAAAGTACCTGGGTAGGCTTGAAAAATGCTGCGCTTTGATTCCCTTGTTTTGGTTTGGTTCTTTTGGTTTCTTTTTATTTGGTTGTTTGTTTTTTTTTTCCTGTTTCTACTTGAAGGATGGCTGTAGGCAGGAGATTCTAACCCTGGTAGGAAGTCTCCTGGTGTGCTCTGAGCCCTGTAAATGCAGCCTGGCCTCCCAAAGGACGAGCAGTGGGAAGGTTCAGCTGAGCCCTGCATGTGCCACAGGTCTCCTCTCCCTCTGAGGGATTCCTGATTTCACCTTGCTTTTTTGTAGGCTCACTTTCAAAGCTCTTGATTTCCTTGTCCTCAAGATGAATTTTTTTTTTTCATACTACTAAAAGGGATGGGGGAAAAAAAATAATCTTTTCTCTCTTTTTCATCTTCTCAGTGCTCAACTTGAAGAGCAGAATAATTATGAAGAAGCCCCAATGTACCTGAACCAGTCTGGGGACACCACAACCTTGTGTGTCATTGAAGGTACTTTGAAAGGCAGCACTGGGAGGTGAATTATGTGCTAGCTGAGAAAAAAAAGCCTTTAAAATAGGAAATAATACAGTTTCTTGTTGAGAAAAGCTGAGTTTTACACCTAAAAGTGCAGTGACTTTAACACGGACTAAAAATTAATATCTGTTCATAAATATCTTTCCTAGCACCTAAGGCAGAGCCTCAAAAACACAAGGTAAGTGTTCTTGAAAACTTCTAATATCTGTATTTCTTACCTGCCAAGAATTTCCCTGCGTGCTGTCTGTGAAGACTCTCAAAAAATAAATAAGAAATTGCAGAGGGGACACAAAGCCTAATGAGATTCCCAAACATACCAGTGGGAAGAGTCAGTTCCCTTGACTTCCACTGCAGAAATGTAAGGAAGTGATAACACCAACTGCATGCATGTTGGTGGTGGACCAAGTGTTAAGCACCAATATCAAGAATGTGAATTTTTAGAGGAAAAAAAAAAATCCACTGCAATGTTCTGGAATTTCCTGCCAGGGGTGAGCTGGTGCTGGTATTCCCTGTGTGAGGATGTAAAAGCAAAATTGAGCCAGGCTGCTTGGCTTGGCAGGACACTTGGAGAGCTCATCACCCCGTGCCAGGAGATGTCCATGTCCTGGCCATCAGCTCTGGCCATGCTCAAACTCTTTGTGAAATGTCAAACTCCAGTTTCAAGTCCTGGCTTGCAAAGCCATCGCACTGCCTGGGAAATAGCACAGCTCTCCAAACATATTTATCTCTGTGTGGTTTTCAGAGAGCTTCTCTGGCTTGGCTGGAGCCTCACTTTATGGCAGGCTGGGAAATCTTTATTTAAATTTAAAAAACTTCCTCCTCTGCAAGCTCTCCTTTCTGTAGCAGCTTCCATGCTGACCAGTAGCTTCACTGGTCCAACCCCAGCACTGTTTTATTATCCCTGGATAGTTTGTCAATATGTGCATTCCCTGTCCTGCAAAGGAGATGAAATATCCTTTTCTGATGAGTATTCCAAACATAAAATACTTCTGGGCTTTCTAAAGAAATATTTCTTTAAATGCTGGTTGACAGTTGAGGCCTTGTGTGAAAGCTTGACTGCTGAGAAAAGCACAGTGGCTGAAGGCTTTCCTCTGCTTTATTCTAGAAACAGAAGATTTTCCCCTTTGCCAAATCCAGGTAATTTCCTTTCCTCTCCCTCAAACTTCTTCTAGCCCCACAACTGATTAGGGTTAGGAATTGAATATTGTAACACTCAGTAAATATAAAGAAATTTCATATATTTCATGACCAAGACAGCAGAGATGATGCCTTTCTTTGCCAGCACTTGTGGTTTCTAAGATTGCTTTCATTCTAAAACATATCTGGGGGGAGGGAGATTGTAAAAAAATTACACTCTCTATTCCTACTGAAACCTGAAAAGTGCAAACAGGGAGAGTTATGAGGCTCTCAAACCAGGGCACCTGGCTCTAGGTCCAAGGCAAGGCAAGGTCCATTCTGAATTTCACCCTACAAATGGCACACTTAGAGCTCCTTGTGGCTCCTTGTGTGTTTATGGTCACTGTCTGAAGGCTGGGTTTTTTGGTGGTGATTGAAGGGTTATGTGATAAAAAGGGGTCACTTTTGTGGGTATTGTTGTGATGCTGGGAAAAAAAGGTATCAAGTCCTGCATCCTGTTGCTGTTTCTTCTTGCCTAAATCTCAATACAGTGTGGTGAGAGGCACATTGTGTGATCCAGGTGCCACCACAAATGGATCTATTTCGTCCTTTCCAGCTGTGAGAAAACAAAAATATTAATTTGTCTCTCTTCCAAGAGTTATTTGTATTATCCCTGCGTTACTACTGGCCTTTAGATTGGGATTTGCCCTCACTTTGCTGGTGGTCATTTGGGCATCTCCCTCATTCAGAGGGAAAATGAGCTTCTTGTTTGGGCACTGTCACAGGGCAATGTGTTTGTGGCTTTGCTGAAGTGTCTGTGTGCTGAGATCTCTCTCATTTCTGAACATTTCAGTCCAGAAAGAGCTCTAACAGAGGATGAAAAAGAGGGAAAACCAAGTCATGAAAGAGCAAAACTGGAGGAGAACAAAATGTTCGAGGTATTGTATCCTTGAGGTTAATTTTAATAATTATTATAGGACGTCTCTTCTCCTTCTGTCCTCCCTCTGTCTGGGAAACAGTTGAGGAAACATTTTGGGAAACTTGAGCCCTTAATCCCAGGGGGTTTCCACCTTCTCTTTTGCTTGTCCATCACTCAACTGCTTCAGCCTGAAAGGTTGATGGGGAAGGGTGTGAAACTGTTTCAAGTCCACAGATAATTGATATTCTTATGGATGCATGGATGTGTAATAGAAATCTACACATTAGAAAGCTGTTTCTAAGGGCTGCACTGACCAAACCCAACGTTGGACCCCAGACAGGTGGAAATGAGTACATGTCCCCCAAGGCAGATGGCAGAGGTGGGCTGAAGGTTCTGCAAGGGAAGCAGGATGTGACCAGTCCCCAAAATGCAATGTATCCAACCCCACCAGGGCTGGCAAAGGACAGAGCAGAGCACTGTGAGTATCTCCTTGCACCAGTGAGCGTTTCCCCAATCCCCAGCCCCATCTGCTGCCCAAATGTCTCTTCCATATGGGAAATAACGATAAATTTGGATGCAACTCTTGAACCAATTTAGTTAAACCGGGGCAAAAGGTTGCCTGAGCGTTTGTATTCTGGTGTGGATCATTTATTTTGGCTGTGCAAGCAGCTTCCTAAGCTGGTTAACCATCTGCACGGCTCCGGCCGAGGTGTTTGTTTTTCTAGCAGATTGCCCCTATCCTGAGAGCTGAAACCCATCTCCTCTGCTCCTCATCATTTATGGGCTCTCAGGAAAGGGGCTGGCCAAGGCTTGGGGTAGAAATGAGCAGGGTGAGAGCCTGAAGCCTCCCTCTGTGCCTCCCTGAGATGGCTCCTTGCTCCATCTCCTCGTGGTGCCAGGCTGGCTTTGGGCTCCTTTCTGTCAGGATGCTCTGGGGCAGTGGCCAGAGGTGATGAAAGGCACCTCAGCTGCACAATTAAACCAAATCACATCCCCTCTGTAAGCACAACTTCAGCTGTAAATGTTCATGGGTCCTGTTCTGTAAAGGCCCTGCGAGCCACTGGTGTCATCTGGGAGCATTTCACAGATGAAAGAGAGAAAAGTGGCTCTGCTGGGCTCTGTGGGCAGACCAGGAGTGTGAAGGAGAAAGTGTAAATTGACTGTGACCGTGGTTATTTTTATTGGTGTGGTTCTCAGGTATTTCTTTTTTTTATTATTATTATTATTTTAAATCACCTCATAATAATTTTCTGGTTTGGTTGGTGTCTGTTTCTGTAAAAGATCTTGCTGGTTTGCTTGACCTTTGAACAGCTGCAGGTAATTTCTGCTGGGATTTTTTTTTTCCCAAAGTACTCCTGGTGAGCCTCCTGCTTCAACAGAGAGGCTGATTTGGAGATTTTGGTCCACCACTGCCTGCTGAATTTGGATGTTTTGCAGAAGTTTTGGTCTTTAGCTGGGTCATATTGAGGTAGTGCCTGTGTCCAGCAAGATCTGCTGCATGAATCAGAATGGTTTGGGTTGGAGGGAGCTGAAAGTTCCTCTCCTTGCACCCCCTGCCACCTTCCACTGTCCCAGGTGCTCCAAGCCCTGCCCAGCCTGGCCTGGAGCACTCCCCTTGTTCATTTACAAACATTATCTGCTTTTATTTGTGTGGCTGCATTTCTCATCGCTCCCACTCTCTCAAGTCAGTTTTAAGGTTCTAACATTGCCACTTAGGAGCTCTCCAGGAATAATCTGTTTCCAACCTCATGAGGTGCAACTCCCAGGCTTGATTCCAGCCCTCAGTGAAATCCATCTCAGGGGTGCTCATCCTCCTTGGGTCCTTTCCAAGGGGTTGATTTACAGGAGTATTCCAGTGGAATGGTTCATTATTTGGTTCTTAACATTTCCACCAACCATGCCAAGCTTTCCCTCCAATCACTTCTCTGGAGATCCAAGAATAATCTCTTGGATGCTTTTAGGTGAGGAAGATTTGGGTCAGAGCTGCCATAATTGAAAAAATCAACAGACATTTTAAGTTCTTTAAACATAAAATGTTTTTATGACTTTTAAAGCTAAAATCTTTGAAAATTGTTCACTTTAGTTTCTTGAAGTGTCTCAGAGCAAAGAATTTCCTGGAATGGAAAATATATTTGTAGGCTCTTATTTGTTGTGTTACGCTCAACAGTTTTCCTTTCTCTGAGAGGAGCTCCTCAGAAAAGCTCCTAAAACAAAGAATTTTGTCATTTATTTATAATTTATTTCATTTATTTATAATTTATTTCATTTATTTATAATTTATTTCATTTATTCATTTCATGTATTTATTTATAATCTCATTTCCAGGGCAGAGCATGGGTTTTGGTGCTCCAAAGCCAGAAGGAACAGCCTTGGGCCAAACCCCTGGGCAGTCTCTGCAGGCCCCAGAGGACATCTATGATGATGTTGAGGAGCTGCAGGACAGACTGTGAGTATGGCCCTGGGCTCTTGCATTGCCTGTGCCTTGGAAATGTCATTTAAAATCCCTCCTGAAGAAACCCCCCATGTCACACTTGTGTCTTCCAGCAGCCACGGCTCAGATGCCTCCAGTTCCTTCACTTCAGACAGCAGTAAGTGGGGAAGCTCAAACAGAAGCTGCTTTCAATTTGGGCTGGTCCCTGGGAGATGCTGGGAATGGTTTTGTTGCACTTTCAGCATCTCCAGTGTCTCCTCCTGGCTGGGTTGCTCTGAGTTCCCATTAAAACCAGTGGGGAGTAGTATGTATGTCCAGCATGGAATTCATTTGAGCAGCCCTGAAGAGAAAAATGTAAAAGGTCTGGGTGCAATTTGTCCAGCAAACCTCACCTTACTGCTCCTGAACTTGTCCTAATGGCATGCCTTGGTTTTAAGTTTCAGGAAACAGCTACGAGGAAACATATGAAGATGTTGAGATTGGGGGTGATAACCCAGCAAAACCAGGGTAAGCTACAATTTCTTAGCCTGTATTTTGAAATTCTGGCCATTCAGCCCTGATCTCACATGCCAGGTACTGGCTGGAAGCCTTTTTCTTTTTTTCCCTTGACTCAACTGCAGAAAGTTGTTGTGTGGGTGGGTTTCTTCCCTTCCTCCTCCCCCTTTCCCCTTTGGCTAACACTTTGGGAGCAAAAAGCCATTGCCAAAATTAAATCCCAGAGCAGTGAGGGGGATTTTTCCTCCTGTAACACCCTCCATCCTTTGGAAATGCTGCCTTCCCAAACCTATTCCTGCATCAAGCACACAGCACAGCCTCACTTGCCTTCTCTTCATTCAAAGCGTTGCTCAGCTGTAGCTGAGAATTGGCTGCACCTTTTTTGTGTGTGCCAAAAAGAGGGGATGCTCAAGGAGCAAACAGGACAAAATGCTCCCATTTGAGATCACAGAAGGCTGGAGAAGAACCTGATGTGCTGTAACTAACCTGCAACCTGCTCATTTTTTATGTAGCCTCTCAAGATATTTGCTTTCCACGGGGTGTGTTATAAAACCAATGAGTTTTGCAGCCTCTGGTTTGTGCACTGCCTGAGCTTCCCAAATGGATTAGGAGGTGTAAGGTGAATTTTAGTTGTGTTTTGTGTGGTTCCCTACCCTCGTGCAGTAAAAGTTTGCCTTTGTAAGGAACAGAGACAGCCTTTGGGAAAGGCACATGTGGCACAGGATTGCTGGAGTGCATCTGGTGTCTCTCTCCTGAGGAGCAGTGTGGGAGGAATAACAAGGTGTTGCTGAGCATCTGCTTTTCCCTGATGGATGAGAAGCTCGCACTGGCCTGCAGCTGCATCCCAGCCCAGCTTGGGATGTACAATGTGGATGTACAGCCTGAGTGTGACAGAGAGGGAGGGAAAGGGGGAAAGCTGAACCCCCTGGAGGTGGCAGGATGGTTGTTAAAAGAAGGAAGTGTCATTTCTCTGCAAATTGTCCGTGGGAGTGGCGTGGTGGGGGAGCAGCAGCTCCTCCATCCAGAGGGAAGGGGCTCCCACACGGATCAGGCACTTCCCCATCCCTGCCTCTTCTTCACCCCGTGGGTGCACAAATTAAACTCTCCTGCTGACCCTCAAGGGGAGCAGTGCATCTTGCTGGGGCTGCAGAGGAATTTCAAGGCCCTCTGGGACCAAATTCAGAGGTTTCAGAGGTCAGGGTCCTAATCCCCACACCAGCCTTTCTGTGATCCCTCTATTGATCCCACGGGCAGGATTAAGTGTGTTGAGACACATAAAGGGTTTTTAATGGTCCTTGTGCAGGGGTAATGACCCCCAGGGGAGGACCTGGGTTGCCTGCAGATACTTTACAAGAAAATTGCAGTTTAGATTTGCAGCCCTTTGTAAACTTCAGAGAGAAGCGTGTGCCGTGGACCGTCCTCCTCAAGGACACACACAGTAAAAATGTGTGATGGAGGGTGGCTCAGAAGGTGCCCCTGATGTCCCTTTAAAGGTCACTGCAATGCTTCTGGGTAATGCTGCCCTTTCCTCAGGAGCTTTCACTCCCAAGAAACCTGGATCACCCTCTAGTTATTGGGTCAGAGGAGAACAGCTTCAATTAACACAGAAAAATTTAAAGCTAAGCAAAAATATCATCTTGGGCTCAATTATTAAGCACCTTTTGCTGTGCTGGTGCTTATCCCAGCGAGTCTATGATCCACATGATGCTGTTAACACTTAAATTCTTCTGAGCTGAGGTCCAGGGTCTGCTGCCCTTCCTTTCCCTGCCTCAGGATCTCTGGGGCTGCTTCTGCACCTTGTGTCTCTTTGAATTTAAAACCTGCTTCTCTTTTGGACAGAACAGAAAAACAAAAGAGATTTGCAAACCTGTTTAAGATAGAAAAGTTGAAGCTGAACAATTTCAGGCTCAAGGACAACCTCAGGTAAGAAAATGCTGGTGGTCTCACCCCTTCCCACTTCAAACCTGAGCATTCCTCCTGGCAATTATTGGAGAGCAGGAGTTCTAGAAGTAAGGAATACAGATTTTTTGGGGGGAAAACATAGCTCAAAAGTGCTTCTATCAACTCACTAGGAGCTACTATGGCAGCAGTGGCCAATGGTCCATCTGTGCAGCTTCTCCAGAATCTGTGGCATCAGGAATCTCCTGGAGCTGGTCCCACAGCAGTTTCCAGGTTTTCACAGATTTTCTGCTGCCTTTGGCACCTTTCTGGTACCTCAGCATGGCACAAGGTGCCCAGGGGAATGTAGGAAGGTGATACCTGCTGCCTTGACCTGGGAGCCAGGATCAGGGACAGCCTTGTTGATGTGGGGTTTTATTCCAGGTTCCATTCAGAGCCAAGAGCAAAAGAAGAAGTTTAGCTCACTGTTAAACTGGAGAAGTTTAACAGTGAGTTTTCATTCTAAAGGGGCAGGGAATATTGTATAACTTCCCACAGTGCCTTTTTGGGTATTCTAATATTCAAAACTGTCCATAAGTTTCCAGGGAAATTGCCTTTTCCTCAGGTGTGCAGAACCTGCAGAACCTGTCCTCCATTGCTGCCAGCGAGAGCCTCACCCTGTGCACAGTGCCTGAACTCCAGGAAAACACTGCCTTTGCTTATTTCTTTGGGAATTCCAGGTTAAACATTTCCTCTTTCATGTCAGGAAGGTTTGTTTTCCTTACAAACCTTTTCACACAAGATGCCCCGCAGCAGCTCCTTCAAATATAAATATAAATACAGGGAAAGACCCACCAGCTTTTGTGCCATTCTCCTGTTTCAAAGAACACTTAAAGCTCCTGAAATTATCTTAGATATCTACAGACATTGTCACCTTTGAATTCCTGGACAGCCCCTGATGCTGGCAGACTTACAGGAAGGAATTACCACTGAGTAAATATTCCACCTGTCCAGCAAAGCCCTTGCTGTTGAGAAGGGCAGCAGGAGTTTGGACTGTTCTTTGGGTGCAGTGTAGATCTTTCCTGCTTGATGAACACATGGCTCTTATTGCTGGAAATGCTTATTTAGCAAGGGATATCATTTTGGGAAATGCTGTTGGTACCATGGAGCCCATGCACCTGGACCTGTCTCTGTCACTTCAGCAGCATCACTGACAACTTTTTGGGGGCTCCTCGTGGCTTTTTGGGCATTGCTGATGTGCAGATTTGTTTCTAAAAGCCTTTTCTTCTATCCACAGACTGGTTTCCATTTCAGTGCCAAATTTAGGTAAGCACATACCTGTACCTGACTCCTGGGGATTTGTCTGTGTGTTTGAAGAGCCAAATGTTTTGTACAATCAGCCTGGTGCACTGTGCCTTTCTGAAAATCATGTGTTGTGGCAGCAGTAGCTTTGAAGACTTGATAGAGATTTGTGTTGCATTTGAGAGTGGGAGTTTTGTTCATTTTTGGGTGGTTTTGAAGAGCCAAATGTTTTGTACAATCAGCCTGGTGCACTGTGCCTTTCTGAAAATCATGTGTTGTGGCAGCAGTAGCCTTGGAGACTTGATAGAGATTTGTGTTTCATTTGAGGGTGGGGGTTTTGCTCATTTTTGGGTGGTTTTGCTTTAAAGAAGAGCATTTCTCCTGCAGATCTGGGAATATCCAGCAAGGTAAGGTGTGAAACACTTACCCATGCAGAACCACTGCTGGCAGTGGTATGTGAGCCCAAGGCACTCTGGCTTTACAAAACCCTTTACAAAGGGTTTTACTCTTTGTAAAGCTCTTTATTCCTGCCTGTTGGAGAGTCAAGTTCCTTTACATAAACAGGGTGGATACAGCCTTAACCTTGAGAATTTGAACACAGGAGTGAACATACCCGAGTCCTTGTGCTGGGAACGCTGCCTGGGCTGGCTGCAGTGCAAACCTGGGGCTTTGCTGCTGCTCCTGCTCCATCCATGGAGCTGGATGGCCAAACCCATGCAGAAAACTGCCCATAAACACAACTAACCAAGCCAAGCATCACTCCTTGTGCTGAACCTTTGCTGGGTGTTTGGAAGCTCCGAGGCTCCTCTTGCATTTCCTTGGCCCCTTTGCGTTGAGCAACAAGCAGCAGCTCAAATTTTCCTCTGCAATAGATTATGTGGTGTGATTATTTAACCAGGCTCAGAGGGACATCTCCTAATCATTTTCTGTCCTGCATTTTGGTTGACAGCAGCTGTGTCCCAGGAGGACAACGTGTATGATGATGTCGCGGTGGAGCAGAGAGAGACCAGGTGAGGAGGGTGCCCTGTCCTGGGGTTGTCCTCAACCCAAGGAGATTTTCCTCCTGGCACAAACCTGTGCCAGGTACTGTAACCGACTGAGGGTCATGATCTGGTTGGGATTCAGTCCTCTGGGGACAGTCCAGGTGCCCTCCCTGTGTGTGTTTAATTTGGCAGGATCTGTTACCCAGTTAGCGCCAGAGACGTGAAAAGGAGAGAGCAGCTCCCTGAAACACGTGAAAAATCAGATCTTTTTCCTAAGGAAGGAAAACTCCGTCTCCCAGACCCGATTATCAGCCCCGTCCTGGCAGGCTCCCTGTCAGAAAAATTACTTTTAATAGGAACAGCATGTCCTGGTGTCTTGCTGCCAGATGACTGCGGTGGCTGCGCGTGCTGGTGTAAATCACAGCAAGTGCTTGCATTTCAGTGCCGGGCTGGGGGGAGATGGAGAAAAATTTCAGCTCTGTAGGCACAGGGATCTGGGGAGGGGACACAATCTGCTGGGAAAAACCTGAATTCCTGCCTGTCTGCTCCTCTCAGAGGGAAGGATGACAAATACAGAGCCCGGATGCCAAAACTTCGGGTGGTGAAAGAGTACAAGGACAAGAGGAAAAGCATCGACGACTTGGAAAGGTCTTGATTTCCATTCTGTGCTCCCATTTTGTCTGACTTTGTACACATCCCTGAGTGCTTTCAGGAGCAGGATGTCCCTGATTGCACAGACATTTTGTGTTGGTTGATAGTCCAGGGTCCTTTCCCTTTGAAGACAAATTTCAGGAGTCTTTGCAGAAAATATCTCAAGGGTGAAGCAAACCCTTGGATCTGAGCTGAGCACAAGGGGAGGATACCCAAAGGTCTTAACCTGAAGTCTTGTCATGATTTTCCACTGAGCTGAGCCAAAAGTTGTTACTTCCCATATATTTGGCTCATTTTTGCTATTTTAGTAGATTTAGATTAGATTTTTGGAAGGAATTCCTCCCTGTGAGGGTGGGGAGGCCCTGGCTCAGGTTCTCCAGAGAAGCTGTGGCTGCCCCTGGATCCCTGGAGGAGTCCAAGACAAGGTTGGACAGGATTTGGAGCAACCTGGGATAATGAAAGATGTCCCTGCCCATGGCAGGGGGTGAAACCATTCTATGATTCTAAGATTCTATGTTTTTGGTAAGAGCCTAGTATTTTAAAGTATTGATTATTTGGGCTGATTGCCTTGACTCTTGCTGTGCCATTTGTGCATAAAAGCAAAATTTTTTTTGTTGTTGTTGTTATTGGTGCTGCAAAAATTCACATGGAAGTGGGAGATTTCCTTTCCCTTTTAGATCACAAAAATGTGCATCACAATGACCTTTTTCATTACCTAATACATGGGAATTTGAATGTAAATCAGAGGCCCATTTTTGGGTTCTCCCCACAGAGTTCCTGCATGGGGCTGCTCAAGCACCACTGGTTGTGCTGTGCAGAGTCTCAGGTATAACTTTACAGACCATCAGGGAGTCCATGCAATTTCAGCCTTCCCTTAAAGATCGCAGATTCCCAAGCAGAAATCCCTTCACAGCTTAGAATTCCCTAATTTCAGTTCTTGTTTCCCTTCCTCTTTAATTTTAAGTGCATCAAAATGAGCCAAGGATGAATAATTTATTACAAATGGGTGGGCAGGTTTTTTTGTTTGGTGTTTGTTTCCTGTCTTAGTTTTAAAATGAATGCTACAGCTGTAATTTCACGTATCAGAAAGAGTGGCATCCCCATATGCAGGGAATGCCCCACTCCCTTTAAGTGGGTTATAAGAACTTGTTTTCCACTTTACAGTGCCACATAAATGTTTGCTTGGGGGACTTTCTCCTCTGTGTGCTAAAAATCCCAAAGAAAATCTGGAGAGCTGTGTCAAACCCCACTTCCATAAGACTCAGGATGAGAGTTATCTGGGGACCCTTTATTTCTGAGCATAAATAAAACCAGAAGGAGAAAAACTGCTGGGGGAAAAGTGAATTGTTGACTTCCATAGAAATGGGGCTGATTTGAAACACTCAATAGAGAGTTTATTTGTTCCCACGCTGCTTACAGACCAAAGAATAAAAAAATTATCCCAAGTGGAGATACAAAATGGCTCAAGTTGTGCCTCACTAAATTTGAGTTGTCTGTTCACCCTTTTCTGAGAAAAAGGGATGTGAACTTTGTGTGCTTGGCTATTCCAAGAGTTCCTTGCAGACAAGGCTGGAATTAGGCTCTGGGTTGCAATTTCAGATGTGCCAGGGGTTATTTAATTGCAGCTCAGAAATGCATATGTGTATTTGTGTGTGTGTGTCTCTCTTGTTGCAGAAATATCTTCAAATTCAAGAAGAGCAGTGAAGAAAAGAGCAAGAAGATGGACAAAGAAGAGAAGTTCTTTAGAGAGACATTTATGGTATGTGTCTTTTTCTGTCAGGGGAGGAAAGCAGCTCTGTAGCCTGTTTAAACTACTCATGCTGTTGGTCCTCAGCTGTGCTGGGAAAGTTTTCCCCTGACCTGCTGCCTTCTTGCCTAAGCTGGGGTCTCTAGAGGAGAAAAGCAGCTCTGTGGTTTGCTTAAAAGACACCTGGTGGAACCTTCTTGGTCCTCAGCTGATGCCTTAGGATTTAGCTTTTATATTTTTCAAATCCTGTACTGCATCAGTGTATAACTCTAAACTCCATATAAAGCATCAGTTAACTGTCTTCACATTTTGGTCAGACAAAGCAATCTCTCTAGGCCTGATTTTCAAGGACACCTTACTGCCTCAGGCCCAGAGAAGTACAGACAAAAGTGAATTGAGGGGGAGCAAACTGGTGCGGAGTTGTCTCCTCACATGGGGCACCAATTTGTCAGATTAAGCCCTTTTCTGACCCAGAGATTGGGCAACTGAGAGGTGTTTTAAAAACTTTTATTCCATTTTCAGTCTCATGAGAAGTGTGAGACAATACAGATGTTATAATTCAAGCCATCACAATCAGAAACCAACTATTTCCTAATTACAATATGCTATAAGTGGTTTTTGGCCTATCAGCTTTTGCCACACCATGCTGTAGATGCCTTAAAGCCAAAAATCTAAAATTACCCCTGGGGGGTCCTACTACAGTGCATCTTTCCTAGTTCTATTTCTCAAAAGTATTTAGTCTTATTTGCAAGGCCATCCTTTGAAACTTGCTTCTAGTTCCATTTCTCTCTCAACAATGTCTGTCCTGATCCATGGCATTTCTAAGTTGGCATTTCCAAGTCAGTATTTCTGGTTTACATACAGATGCACACTGTGTGTGAGCCTAGTCAGGCTTTGAGAATTTTTCTACAAATCCATTTCCCACAATTACCTGAAGCTGTAATTGGAGGATTAATTGATATGTAATTGGACCAAACTTATAATTGTCAGAAAAACTTGTGACCACCATCTGTCTTGGGTGTAGCCTCTGGGAGGCTCCTGACTGCCCAACATGTACCTATTGAAGGCCTGCAATAAATACCTGTTGTGGGTCCCAGGACGAGGTGAGATAGGAGAATTGACTTTAAGTTCTTAGAAGGTTGATATATTATATTATATTGTATTGTATTGTATTATATTATATTATATTAATAATTATATCTATAATTATATTATATTTATAATTATATAATATAAATATATTATATTTATATTATGATATACTAAAACTAATACTAAAGGAAGAGAAAGGAGACATCAGAAGGTTAGACAAGAATGAATAATAAAAACCCATGACTGACCAAAGAGTACGACACAGCTGGACTGGGATTAATCATTAAGTAAAAACAATTCACATAGAACCAATCAAAGATACACCTGTTGGTAAACAACCTCCAAACCACATTTCAAGCAATCAGATACTTACTTATTGCTTACATTTCTTTTTTGAGGCTTCTCAAGAGAAAAAATCCTAGCAAGGGGATTTTTCATAAAATATCATGGTAACAAATACCCACTTTTATTTCTTCAGATTTTATTTCTTCAAATTTTATTCTTCAAATTTTATTAATTTTGTCTAGCCTCTGTTTTAGGTAGCCACTTCAAGGCATCAGTCCCACTCCCCTAAGCTGGATCTCCATCAGAGGTGTTGCTGTGCCTTTTCTCCCCCTTCTCCCCAAAGCCTCGCAACCCACCCTGAAATCTCTTCCTCCCTCCCTCCCCAGTGCCCTTCCAGGGCTGCACACCCAGGTACAGAATAACCCGTGCCTGCTCCCTGTCCTGTCCTGCAGTACCACCAGGAGATCCGCGTGCTCGCCAGGGCCCGCGC
This sequence comes from Agelaius phoeniceus, assembly GCF_051311805.1. NCBI lineage: Eukaryota > Metazoa > Chordata > Aves > Passeriformes > Icteridae > Agelaius > Agelaius phoeniceus. The sequence continues at coordinate 33,914,865 of NC_135272.1, read as the reverse complement.
CGCGCGCTCGGTGCGCAGCCAGCGCCGCGCCGACCTGCCGCTCACAGCTGGGGAACAGCTGGATGTCATCGACACCCACGGCACGGCCCACGGCGCCCAGCGCCACGCCGTCATCTGCCGCAACGCCCAGGGCAGATGTGAGTCTGCAGCCCGGCTCCGGGTGACAATCCACCACCTCCCAATCCACCTCCCAATCCACCTCCCAATCCACCTCCCAATCCACCTCCCACACCACCTCCCAATCCACCTCCCAATCCACTTCCCAATCCACCTCCCAATCCACCTCCCAAACCACCTCCCAAACCACGGCACGTCCTGAGGGCTCGGCCACCTTTGGCCAGGTTTTGCTAATTCCCTTCCTTTTTGCTAATTCCCTTCCTTTTTGCTAATTCCCTTCCTTTTTGCTAATTCCCTTTGCTTTTCCTCCTCCCTCAGATGGGTACGTTCTGGTGGAGCACTTGAACTTCAGGTAATCTCTGATTTTTTTTGTTTATTATGATGCATATTTGTCGGAACCCAGGAAATTCCTCTGGTTGCCCCGGAGGACTCGAGCCCTTGGCACAGAGCACAAGACCCCTGTGCCTTTGATTTAGCCCTTGGAAAAAACAATTACCAGCTTTTATATGAAGAATTACAAGTCAAGAAATCTTAAGTAGAATAATAGTTAGTTTGTCATGTGGTGAAAAATAGATTTTTGAGGTTTTTAGAATGGGGGCTCAGGATCCCAAGATGGAGGAATTTGGGCGTGCCCTGTCCTTCGTCCTAGCCTCCATCTTCTGGGTGATGTTGGCATTTTTGGATTAGTTTAGTGCAGAAACTCACTGTCTAATAGAGGTGATAGGTATTGGGAAGTTATTGTAAATAACATAGACATAATTTTTTCTATAAAAAGATAACACCAGTGTGCCTCAACCCAACCTGCCAGACAGACCTCAGCGGGGGGGAGAAAGAATTTTATAGATAAGAAACAATGAACAACCTTGAGAACGAGAACAGAAAAATCCTGACTCCTTCAACTGCCAGGCTGGGAAAAAAGAAGTTTGTACTTATCTCAGAGTCACTCTGACCAGCAGAGGTTCCGAGACATATTCTGCACTCTCTCCTGCGTGGGGATAGCTGGAGAAACGTACTTAAAACTTCTGAAGGCAGGGGGAGTTAATGTAAACAGCCAGTATGAAATATTAAATAAGTATTTCCAGTTTTGCTCTGCTGCTGGACAAGTTTCCAGTCCAACTGCAGCTAAAAAAAGCCCTGTCCAGTCATAACTTGTGTAAATTGGAGATTCCTGACTTGCCTTCAGATATGCCATATTAATCCACATCTGCTGCAAATATGGGCCACTCGTGCCTTGCCTTGCCAAAGCACACCCTTAAATTCCCTGCTGCAGCATTTCCTTGCATGCTCATGCATAATTCATAGAAATTAGCCTCCTCTTACCCAGGTGGCCCTTGCTGGGAAAATTCCTATTTTTGTTTTCTTTGAGACAGAGAGTACTAACTGCCCTGAGAGCTGCTCTTCCCTGAAGCATCCCTGAAGGTCTCCCGTGCTTCCTGCATCCATGACAGCCCATGTTGGTCAGCTGTGGGGTGATGATGGGAATGTAAATAAAGCTGGAGTTTTGTACACTGTTTAATGTGCAAGAGATGTTTCCTTATCTCCTTCTTTTTTTTTTTTCTTCTTTTTTTTTTTTTCCTGCCATTTAGAGCATGACTTCACTGATTATTAGTTATTTTTAATATTTCTCACTTTTTGGAGTAACCTGTTGGTCAGCTCTGAAATAGCCAATTTATTTCTACATTTTAAGAAAAAGAGTAGTGCAGTTTAGTTGCTCAATCTCATTTCTGTCAGAATTGCAAGTTTCCCCAAAAGATTTGCTCTTTAAAAAGCAAACCATATAAATTGGAACTGGTTTTGGTCTTAAAAGTACTGGGAGCAATAGTGGAAAAGTTGACTCAGTTCTTTGCAAAAATAATATGAAAAAAGAGTAAATAAAGCATTCAGTCAAAAATTACTTTATTTTTTTAAGCTAACTTAGGCATCCCAGATATGTAAAAGCTGACTCCTGGCTCCCAAGGACTCGCAGCAACAGGGAATTACCCAACAGTTGCCCCTGTGTTCAGGCTGCTCTCTCGCCACTGTGGGCCTGGAGGATGATTACTTATTTTCAGAAAAATGCTCCTAAATGTAGGAAGAGAAATATAAATTGCTAATGGCTTCTCCTCCACATATTCAGTAGATACCTTTTCAAAAGCAAAATAAAAATGTGGATAAAGTTTTTACATGGCTTTGAAAGAAAATAAACCCTTAAATCTGACGGTAGCATACAGCTTTTACCCCTTCCTGGCACATTTTAGGAGCCCATATCAGTTTGCTCATAAATATCCTAAAAATGTAAGATGTTTTAATTAGAAATTATTAAATGTTCCAGGCTTAAGAAAAATAAAAGCGCTGTTTGCCACAGGGCCATTTCAAAGCTGGCATAGGAGACATCAGTAAAAAAAACAGAGAAAATATTTAACATTTACTTTTAAGTCTATACAGGCATTCTTATTTATTTTACCATGTGGTTACTATTAAGTGCATTGGCCTGCATCCATCCTTGCAGCAAAAAAATAAATAAAGCACTCCCCTGTAAGCATGCGCAGCTTTGCAGCCCTGCCAGCCCAAATATTTGGATTTTTCTGGTGGAGAGGGAGAGTTTGGGGAGCTGGAGTGCATATTTGGCTTTGGCACAGGCTGGGATGTGCTCTGTGCCCTTCACCTCCATCCCTTTGCAGGGAATTGGCCCCAGGGAAGTGCTGGTTTCTTCTCAGGTTTGTTTTTTTTTTTCCCATGGTGATTTTAGGATTTAAACCTTGAAGAAAACACCCCCTTCCTCCACTCCTTCCTCATCCTCCGCTCATTCACAACTCATGAAGTCTATTCATCACTCCCTCTGTAAGCACTAGGGGCAAATCCTGTATTAGCCACATGTGCAAGCTCTTTTTTGCCTCCCAAGGAAGTTATTTAACAAGTTTGTCTTATTTTAAACGAAAGGTTTTTTAGGAATTTCCCCCTGTATCCTGTGACAGACGTGATGCAGCCCCAGGCCCAGTGGTTGTGGGGTTGTGCCCAAATCCCTGTGAAATAAAAACTTCTGCAGTGCCAGAGGCAGCTGATTTAATGCAAGGATGCCTTGCAATACCCTTAGAAATGCTTTTTTTCCTCATGGACACATTCCAGTGCATGCAAAGAAGAAAAGAGCTTGCTATGGGCTGACTCCAGATAATACAAAAAATGCTTTAGATACAGCAACTTAGATTTCCTCAATTAAACCACAGGTTGGCTATATTTAGGTCAAGAGATTGGTCAGGAAATTAAACTCATCCTTTTTTTTTTTTTTCCTCTTTTGTAGTCTTATTGGTACATCCTAACCACATCAAAACTTACAATAATTCTCATGTGAGTGTTAAGCCCTGTTCCTCCACGTTTCTCCTCGAAGGGGAAATAATCATGATAACAGCTGTGAGTTGATGAGCCTGAGGGAGAACTGAAATTGTGTAAAAAGGGGATAATTTAGGGACAAATCTGGGGCACTCCCTGCAGCTGTGTGCTTGAACTGGTGTTACATCCTCCTGCATCACAGGCACAGAGGAAACAGGTGCCCAGTTTTGTCCCCAGCACTTTTTCTGCAGTGAAATGTTATTTTTGCGTGATGTCTTTAAAATGCTTCCCTCTCTTTCTTCCTTTGCTGTAAGGAGTGAAGATCTGAGTCAGCACATGTGAATACATGGGCCTGGCTCCTGGCATGGATTTTGGGTTGGGGAAGTTGTTTAAATTACTCATGTGGAAATTTTAACTTTCCCCTTTCCCCTTTGCCCCTCACCAAGCCCTGGGGGCATCTGTGGTCCCACAGCTGGGATATGGAAAGATCTCCAGAGGGAAACTCCACCAGCCAACCCCAGCCTGCAGAAAGGGACTGTGCAGAAAGGAAATCCAGAGGATTTGTTGCTTTTATCTCTTTTCATCTCTGAGTTTATTAAAGTGCAAATGTCAACCATGGAGACAGCTATCACATGCAGTGCAGTACACCGAGAAACACTTTCCACACCATAAATGGAAGGAAAAAGGCTTCCTTGTGATTATCTGATGCACAAAGGACAAAACTGAACCAGGGCTCTGTGCCCTTCCATAACAAAAATACTACAGCCATGAATTGGGAAACAAAACCCTCTCCAGGCCCTCCGTTGACAAAATGGAAAATATCAAGAAGGATGGAGTGTTTATAGAGCTCAGGGGTTTTCTTTCTGAGCTTCATGCTACTGATATGTTTGAAAGGATGCTTCTACTCAGAACTTTCTAAAGTTCAGTATCTTTCTCTTAATATTGTAAATACATAATATTATAAATCATAAATACTCCTCAGAGTATGAATTTAAGAACTGCAGTGGACAAGTCCCGTTTACCTCTCTCATAGAGCTGAGGTTTGTCTGCCCAAAGATGCTGGGCCAAGGACACCACAGAGATCCTGGGATTCAGTTTTGCTTTGTGCTCTAAAAGAAAAAAACAAAAACAAATGCATTGAGGTACAAACCACGTGAATATAACATGATAATACAGAACACATGAACATGCTTTCAGCAACAAGAATAAATATTACCATGGCTACAGGATCTACTTCACAGCTTTGTGAGATGAGGATAAATAAACTATTTCCAAACTTGAAAAAAAAAAATTATCAGAGATGAGTCTTACAAATAAACTTTGATTTTCAAATTAAGGCAGCTTCAGCAGGAACTTCAAGGCTTTTGTTGAAAACAGACTTTTTCTAACACCAAAAGGGTACTCGTGCTTTGCAGGTAGAGCTCTGATTCACAGTCTAGTTCTCCTAATTTTGACAATTAAAATGAGCAAAGCCGTGCATCGAATACCAGGTGTGCTCTCTGCAAAAGTCAGTGTTCCATCAGTAGGTGTAACGTGGGAACCCTGAAACCCAGTTCACCTCTCAGGCATGGGACTGAGGTACCTCTGGCTGAATCATTAACTCCATGGCCGGGAGGCAGACTGGGAATTCAGAATTACAAGAAGCTGTTGCAATTTTTTTTAATAAGCAAATGATGAAAAAGGGATATATAAGGGGAGGGCTAAGGAAGCCAAAGGAAAGCACTAAATGAAAAGCCCATAGCAAAGTAAAGACCTTAAGAAAGGTGACTCTAGTAAGGTCCATCATATACCTGGAACAAAACCAGACCCTAAAACTTTCCAGGAAAGAAACAGCAGGAGCTCGAGCGGGGGGTGGCTTGGCTCATCCAGATGTGCGATTCTTCTTCCCTCTCTCCTCTCAGCTAATAAAAGGGTGAAGCCAAATAATTGCACAACAAATGGTACTTCAAGTATTTAGAAACATGGCCTGCATGTCTCAGAGGGGGGATCCTGCATGAGCTGGGGAAATTGTGCACCTCGTGAAACAAAGCTGCCACTTCCAGCAGCCGCGGCGCGCAGCGAAGGCACGAGTTCATGTCCTGCACTCAGCTCCCTCCTCCTCCTGCAGGGCTGCACGCTGACAGTAAAGAGCAGTGAAATGAAAAGGAGTAGACAGAAGGGTTATTTTGTTCAGACCTCATCAATTCCAACACGAATGCCACTATAATCACACACAGAAACGCACACACAGCACACGCTAACCAGCTGGTTCACGTTTTTACAACACTGCCCATGGATTCCCCTGTGCTTGTACACACCTCGTGAAATGCTAAACTGGACACACAGCTGAAGATGCATTTCTGACCCGTTGAAGGGGAAAAAAAAAAATATCCTGCTGCCTTTACCTGCTCAGCTCCAGCTCCTGGAAATAAACCTGCCCCAAACCCCATCAGCAGCAGGGCTTTGGCTGGGGGGGTGGAAAGGCAGGATTCTCACAGCTCCTGAAGCCACTTCCCCTCCCATCCCTGGCCAAGCCCATGCCAAGCCTGATGGGGTGAGCTAAGCTACTCATGGGCTTTACCTAAAAGAGGGTGTAAAAATAGCATTCCCTTTGTCCAGGTCCTCTCAGAGGCTGGGATTAGTGAGGGGTGGCAGTGTCCAGGGCACACACCTGCCCTGCTGGAAGAATAAAGCTGAGAGGTCAACGACAGGGATGCCACCTACATTTTATATATATGCATATATAATATTTACATATATATAGCTTCCAAGAAGAACAGCAAAAGGTATTTTTGAATTAACTCATCCAGGAGCTGGAGGTTTCTGTTGGAGCCTATCTGAACTCTTTATCCTTTGCATTTTGTCTCTCTCCCCCTCTGGCTGAAGCAAAATTTGGGTGAGCTTGCGGCTTGCAAAGCACAGCTGTTCAGTGGCTTCTGAAGAATTGCACTTGGAGTAATTCAAGTTTCTGTAGTTCAAATATTGTCTACCCTGCTTTTCCCGACGCTTGTGCATGTACCAGCATAACTCAAAAAGAGCTGACCACAGTGTAACAGTGTGGAAGTTAAACTCTTCCTCTGGAAAATGTAACTGGAGGTCAGCAGCTCCTCTGCAGCTGGGAAACACAACACAGCCTATTTGAAGGTAAAATAAATAATAAAAAGAAGTGAAAGTCCTCAGGTTGTTCCAAAGTGCAGCACGGATTTGGGCAAGGCTGTGATGGACCAGTCAGTCCAATGTGGCCACTGGGGAGGTGCTTCCACCAGTCCTGCTCCTTCCACTGCCTCTGCTGACCCTGAGCAGGGAAGTGCTTCATCTCTTTGTGTCTCTGCATATGGAAAGCTGAGTAACTCTGACTGCCCTGCACGCAGGACTGGTTCTGCAGATCCACACAGCAGTTAATGTTTGCACGGGTCAGAGAAGGTGCCAAGTGCCACAAGGGGCTTATTCTACAACCTAGAAATCCCACCTGCCTCCAGGAAGCAAATATTTCCTCCCAAGGGCATTTGCTGCTGCTTAATACTATTAGTTCTGCTGGGTAGGAAATCCCAGAGGACAAGAGTCAATTTGAAAAAAGACATCAGTACATCAACCTGCTCCTGAGCCCCAGACTGGAACACTCCAGCCCCTTGTCAAGGGGGCTACAGGTGCTGCCAGGACTTGGCAAGATGATCAGCTGGGAGTGAAGCTTTGAAAAGCCTTTAACATTTGAAATACATTTCACTCATTGCTGTTTCCTGGATGGAAATTAATGCCTGGCCCTACAGCTGCTCCTGCTCCCCTGCAAAGGGGTTTATCCCCATCACTCCAAACCTTTCAGGGCTCTTTGCTCATCTCAGCCTTGATCCAAAAGCTGCTGAAGGGCTGGGTGTTCCTCAGCTTTGACTCTGGGGTGGGGTTTCTTTTTGTTTTTTGTTTTTTTTTTTTTGCATGCAGGAGTTTGGATTCTCCATCCAAACTCACACCACAGCACTGGGGACACAAATCACCTGGCAGCCACCAGGCACAGCACCAAAGCCATCCTCACCCCAGAGCAGTTATTTAATAATCATAATGTAATAAAAGGCTCGTTACAAAACCTAGGAGCACTACAAATATTTCCAGTATTTCTTACAGTCCAACCACTGCTGTGTTGGATTTAGTGTTCAAGAGAAAAACTGATTTTTTTTCTTTTTTTTTTCTTTTTTTTTTTTTGGAAGCTTTCTACTTTGTGCGGCTTCTGGAAAAATTGCAACTGTAAAGTACATTAGTGAGGATCCAAGCACAATCTGTAACAAAAGTAAGGCAATTTTGTGGTTCTTTTTTAAAAAAAAGGGACTTCAAACTGAAAAAGTCCATTTAACTGCCAGTAGATGGCAAAAATATCCCGTGTTTGTCTTGATAACCTTAAATGATTAGTAAAAAAGGCTTAATTTGTTGTTCTTTTCCTTGCTTCTCATACAAACTTACAGTAAGTATAAATTAAAGTGCAACTGTACAAAAAAGAAAACCCTAGGAAAAAACCTCAAGGGGTCATAAGAAGCTATCAAAAAGACAGATTACATTTTTTTTCAAGTCGAATGACTGCATACCTGGGACCAGCAAAAGTTCTTTGCTTTGTTTCTTAAAACAGAACACAAAAGAAAAAAACCAAAACAACAGAACAAGACCAACCCCCCCCCACCCAACATATTTTTGGCAAAGCTTTCATAAAGCATTTGTTCCTTGATTAGGCTATTACTTCATAATCAAGTAAATGGAATTAAATACCATGTCAAAGCCAAGCAGATGCCAACGCTGCCCATTAGATTAATCCCGTGTAATAAAAAATAACAACTCTTTTAAACAAAGAAGTCACACATGCATTAGGGTTTACCCTTGGGTAACAAGAATTTAACCTTAAAAATCCCCGCAGTTCATCTCAAAAAATAAAATCCCATCCTTCAGATAGCCAGTAGCAAAGGAACAGTAAAATTCCGGGTTGGGAAATCCCTGCCTGGTCAGCGGAGCAGCGAAGGTCACAGTCCAGTGGGCAGCAGCAGCAGCAGGACAGGAGAGCCCTTGGGCAGGGGCAGTGAGTGTCCAGCAGCAGGGAAGGCAGATGTGGCAGTGATTTTGGGGAGGTGACAACAGGCAGAGTGTCCTAGGGGAAAGGTGAGAGGTGAGTGCTCCGGAGCTGTGCGCTGCTGATGGCTCCTGCCCATCAGGGATGATCCCAACCCTCGGGGGAAGCGCTGGGTCCTCAGGGGGGTGATCCAGATCCTGTCCTCTGCTCACCTGAGCCCTGCTTGGGATTCAGCCCCTGGAGCCCGTGGTGAGGCAGGGGAGGGGGAGCAGGCTGGAGGGAGGTGAGAAAAAGGCAATCTGCCTTCAGCTCTGAGCGTGGCGAGCAGCTCAGTGCTGTCCGGAGCCCTTGGGCAAAATAAAGCACCTTAGGGACACTCCTCTGCAAAGAGTGCACAGGGACAAAGACTGCACTTTAGGGACACTTCTGCAAAGATTGCACCTTAGGGACACTCCTCTGCAAAGAGTGGCAGGTTTGCACCAGGACCTTTGCACATCCCGCCTTCCCTGCCCATCTTCAGCAGAGGGGAAAAGAGAGGGGAGGGAGGTCATATTGCACTAGTGCAGAAGCATCTAAGCAGCTGCTGCTTTGGGGAGGAAAGTGTGAGAGAGGGTGGCACCTGGGTGTGAACACTGCAGAGCTGCTTCATCACCCTGCACTCCATCTCACAGGGCTCCCGGTCAACCCCTCTGCCCTGGCTCAGCCCAGCCTGCCCCTGCTCTGCACAGCATCAGGAAAACATCAAACCCCCTGCAGGAAGCGTGGCTATGCCTCCATTACCTCAGGATGAACCAGGGGGGAGGTGTTTTCCAAAAACTCAGTGATAATGTTTGTTACTTTACAGCCTTAACATTTCCCAATGGGGTTCACAAGGAAAGAAGAAAAAAGAGTATTGGATACATTTCGCAAGGCACAAGGAGAGAAATTAATTTCCTTGGTGCCTTGCTAGAGGGGAGCATGTTTTGGATCTGGACTTGGCTCTGTGGGGCAGTGAGGGGACGAGGAGGAGGAAGAACAAGGAAGCAAAAGAAAGGAGGGGGCAGACGAGTGGGCGCAGATCCTCACGGTGTGCAGAGGGGCCGTCAGCGGGCCAGGGCCATGATGAGGCTGGCACACATCTCGAAGAAGTCCATGGTGTGGCTGCCCAGGCGGGGGGGCACCGAGGGGATGCTGCCCACGAAGGAGCCGCTCAGGGAGCCCATCAGAGACTGGCACTCGGTGGCCGCGGCCGCGTCGATGCTCAGGCGAGGCCGGTGCAAGCCCGCGGCCGAGCAGGAGCGCTGGGGCGTGGAGGAGCCAGACCTCTGCTCCATCACCTCGTCTGGAAAAGCCAGAAACAAAAAAAAAAAGGGAGAAGAGAGGAAAAGCGGGATTAGCTCGGCAGGGGCTGTGCAGGTGAGGTGATGAAATGGGAACAGCAGCAGAGTTTGAGAGGCGTGAAAGGGCTTCTGCTGAAACGACACACGTGGAAGAGCTCCAAAACGCAGAGGATGGTTCTTAAACTTCCAGCCTCGCCCTTCTGCGTGTCCTCCATCTCCTACTCACCATCAATGCTTTTGAAGTCCAGCAGATAGCTGCGGTTGTCCACCTGGTAGAGCTGCAGGCTCATCTTCACGTAGTTGCCGGTGACGGGGTTCTTGCGGCGCACCCGCAGGTGGTAGGCGTTCACCACCTGCAAGGGGAAACCTGCCCTCAGCAGGGACACTCCAGGCAGCAGCAGGAACACTTCCTCCCTTATTTTTTCTAAATATGAGCACGACATCATCTGGGAAAAACAGTTTCTCAAAAGGACAACCACTATAAAATGAAGCAAGCGGCTTCGTTTCCTCCCATCTTTAAATATTCTTCTTAAGGCTGTGATTCACCAGCTGCTGGCTGGGGAAGCTGCAGTGACCCATCTGCCAGGCACAAAACTGATGTCTGCTCCTCCCTCAGCAGCAGCCATGGCCACATGGACCAAAAAAGTCCACTCGTGGGCCCACACACATGTACAGTGCTCATGAAATCAGGGCAAGCTGGGCAGAGCAGAGCAGCCTCCCCCATCAGCACAGCCAAACCCAGTGCCTGTGGATCAGCCTCAGGCTGAGTATTTCCCCTCTCTGCTTCCCACCTCACAATCTGCTGCATCTCATTTACAGTGAGATCTTTTCTCTGTGCTATATTTATGAAGCAACTGTGTGGATGGGAGAGTTAATTCTGATGAAGAGTCACATCTGAAGCTATTCTTAGGGTGGGAAAGGCTATTGTGAAACCTCCTCGTATGAAATAAGCTGCACTGCCTACACAGAGATGTTGGGCTGAGTTGGTTTTTGAGGCTCTAGCAGAAATACAGCAGGTTTGTTCACTCCCTGTAAAACCTTGCAGCTAAAAAATGTCTGGCTGATGTGGGCAAATGCACCTGGCCACGGTCCATCTCCTGCCTGGTGCAGGGAAATGGGGTTTCTGGAAGCTACTTAGTTTTAAAGATGTAATATTATCAAAAATAAGGAGGAGGCAGGAGGTTTTCAAGAAGTAGAACAGTGAAATGCACACAGTACCACACTAGGGACCTGGAGGGAGGAGGGGAGCCCCTCTGGTGATGAAGATCTGGGCTGAAATTCTCCTTACCTGGCTCCCAATGCTCACATCATGCTGCTGCCAAAGGCCACGAGCCAGGAGAGCTCACCTCAGGGGCTGCACCAGGATTTGGGGAGTCAGGCACAGCAGCAGAGCTCCAGGGCTAACTTAGGGATTTATTATTCCAACTTTGAAAAGGACTGTGACTAAATGTTGCACAGCCCTGGAGAAATACCTGCAGTGAATACTGTCAGTTAAAACATCTGGATTTAAGTCAAGAAGCTGAGCCCTAAACTAAAGAAGCCATAAGTATCTGAAAACACATCTGGTCTGTGAGAACTGCTGCATCTCCATCAGGGAAAAGCCACCACATCAAAGATACAAATTCTGCACCCAAGACCCCCTTGCCCCTCATCTGTGCATCCTTTAGGACAACTTGTCCTGTACCATTTCTGTCCTGACAGGACCAGGCAGAAATAACGAGAGTTCCTCTGCTCAGGAGCACTCGAGATGACCTCGCAAGGAATTAGCCACTAAAATTAGAAACGTGAACAGCTCCTCTTATCCCTGCAGCTAAACAAGGCAGAATCATCCTTCCACCTGAAGTCTTGGAGCACCTTATTTCACACCATAAAGAAACACCACAGCTAAGCACAAATAAGCACAGCTGGCACCTTAATTCAGTGAGTTTGCCTTAACAAGGAAGAGCAGGGATGATTGCAAGGTGGGGGCATTTATCTGGTGTTCCTGTCATATTTTCTAGAAAAATCTCTTTGCCCAGGATTTTGCTCCTGGGAAGCTGAGAAGCCTCAGAGAAAAATGAAAACAATAATGATCTGATTTGCTTCTCCTGTGTTTTGCTGCTTTGGAATGTATTTGGACATTGTTTATACCAACAGGTGGTTATTTCATTGGTTTCATGTGAATTGCTTTGACTTAATTGCCAATCACAGTCCCACTGTGTCAGGACTCTGGAAGGAGTCACGAGTTTTCATTATTATCTTTTTAGCATTTTGTCTGTATCCTTTCTCTATTCTTTAGTATAGTTTAGTATAGTATTCTATAATATTATATATATTTAACATATATAATAATATATATCAAATATATAATATATTGTATATTTAATATATTATATATTTAATATAATGATATATAAAACATATACTATATGATAATATATATGATATATTAAATAATAATATTGATATAATATTATATATGTAATACCATAAAATAATAAATTAACCTTCTAAGAACATAGAATTAGATGCATCATTCCTTCCTCCCTTCCCTCGTCGGGACTCCTTGCAAATACAACAATCTGGGAACAGGTGGGGGCATTTGTCTGGGAACAGGTGGGGGCATTTGTCTGGGAACAGGTGAGGCACTTATCTATCTGGAAACAAGTGAAAGCTCCCTGATTTTATGGGATAAAGGATGCTAGAAACCCACCCCAGCACTCCCTACCTTCCACTCGAAGTCCAGCTGCTTCATAGCCCGGTACACCTCGGCCATAATGTCGTAGGGCTTGCTCTGGCTGCGGATGCCCAGGTGCCACTTGGCCTTTTTGACAGTCAGGGGCTTTGGCTTGGTGGTGTTGAGGGCGTCCAGGGGGCAGCGGGCCTTGGGGCTGTCGGCAATGAGCGGCGGCATCCGCTCGGGGTGCGGCTTCACGCCCGGCGGGATGTGCAGGGCGCTGTCGTCCATGAAGGAGCCCGTGGGGGGGCTGGAGGCCAGGTAGAACTCGCTGGCCTGGTTCATGATGCGGCGGTTGTCGATGACCAGGTGGTAGGCCACGGCCAGCTGGTCCTGGGGGTCGCCGCTGTACAGGCTGTTCATCACCTCCGACTCGGTGCACTCGAACTTCTCGCACACCTCGCGCACCGCCTCGTCGTCGATGACCGTGGCGTCGTAGGAAGGGTCCTCTGGGAACAGGTAGCTGGGCAGCTCCTCCTTGAACCACTCGTGTTCCCTGGGGGAGGCACAGAGGAGCCTTGATGTGAGAGGGGAGGTGGGGAAAGCACCACCAGACAAGAGTGAACCCCAGCTGATGAGCGGGGAGCAAAACGCAGCCCGGTACAGGGACACCGATGGCACTCTGCACACTGGGTTTGAAGTGAGACTCAACACTTCCAAGGTTCCCTTTTTTTTTGATACAGAGCATCAAACCTACCCAATCCCCATGCCCAATATCCAATTCTCACTAATTTCAATGTGGTGAATGATAATTAAGTGTCTAAAACTTACACACTGCCTTGTCTATAGGCTCTATGTACTGACAGTAATCTCACCACATGTGCAGCCTCTCTAACATGTAATTAAGTCCTCTCATCCTAAGGAATTAAGGAATAAAATAAGGAAGTTTGCATGGGTTTGCTTAAAGGGTAAAATTAAGGCTGTCCATTGAAAACCTGAGAATTCCTGGAAGCCCTAGTAACATTTGTGTTCATGCTTAGCATATAGCTACATGTAATTTATATATTAAATTAGTAACTCTTGGGTTTCTCCTCCTTTTCTTTTGGATATACATTAAGTGCAATGATTAACCCCTTTATCTGGTACCCATAGGGACGTGATCTTGAAATATAATAATGAAAAATGGCTGTTGGATATTATTAAGTTCTTGGGATTATTGCAAGCTACAGCTGCTTTTGCTAAGTGCTGTTAAGAGATTTTTAAGGCTAGTTTATAATGCAATGAAATAGAATTTTAAGTATTTGTATATAAAATATACATAAAAATCCTCATCCTGTTCATCATCATTCACTTCCAGCCAGCACAGAAGGGGTGCAGGGCTGGTCCTTGAATCACCTGGGACAAAAACCATCTGGATTAGCTCCTGAAAACCACCCTGCCCACCTGCCAACAGGTGACCTCCAGGAAAGCCACCAGAGGCCCCCACGGGCAGCCAGCCCACCCCAGCCCACCTGATGTCCTTGATGGTGGCTCTCTTGAGGGGGTCCACCTGCAGCATGTGCATGAGGAGTGTGGCCACGGAGCGGTTGAGGTATTCAGGGATGTAAAACACTCCCCCACGGATCTTCTTGAACAGGGTGGGGACGTGCTCATCATCAAAAGGCAGAGTGCCACACAGGAGGGCATAAAGGATGACACCACAGCTCCAGATGTCCACCTCTGGGCCAGCATAGAGCCTGCATGAGGACAAGGAGAGGAGAAAGCTGTCACCACCATCCTCTCGTCAGTCAGGGTGCAGGGTCTGTGTCACCCCATCCTCTCTTCAGTCAGGGTGCAGGGTCTGTGTCACCTCCATCCTCTCCTCAGTCAGGGTGCAGGGTCTGTGTCACCCCATCCTCTCCTCAGTCAGGGTGCAGGTTCTGTGTCACCCCATCCTCCCCTTAGTCAGGGTGCAGGGTCTGTGTCACCCCATCCTCTCCTCAGTCAGGGTGCAGGGTCTGTGTCACCCCATGCAGGTTCTGTGTCACCTCCATCCTCTCCTCAGGCTCTGTGTCACCCCCACCTTCTCCTCAGGCTCTGTGTCACCCCATCCTCTCCTCAGTCGGGGTGCAGGCTCTGTGTCACCCCATCCTCTCCTCAGTCAGGGTGTAGATGGGGGGATCCTCTGCCAGCTCCAGCAGGGACAGATCTCCAGCCCACACCAGGGCTGCTCACGTGGCTCCCCCCCAAACCAAATGGGCCTCAGCCAAAAGTGCTCAGGGAAACGAATGGCAGGGCTGGCACTGGCTGCCCACACTCCTGTGTACCACCCTGCCTCCACCAAACTCTCCAAAAAGCCAAACCTCACATTTCCAAGAGCCCTGCCAGGCTGTTTGCTCCTTTGCCCCAGCAATTCCTGTTCATTGAACAAGGCAGATCAAGCAGCAACAGATAATTCTATCTCTGAGTGTTTATTTTTGGTGTGCTGGGATCTAAGTGCTCCTGCTTCCTACAAGCTGCCAAATGTGCTCTCTGCCATCACCAACTCAGGACACCCCAAATAATACAGCTTTGCTGCTCCTGCTCATCTCTTTTTGCTACATCTGATGCCTCCCCAGAGATTTTGGGAGGCAACACTTGCCCTTGGGCTGTGAGGCCCAACCCAAATACAGAAGTTGAAATGCACCTACAGAAGTGTCTTCATGAAACCTCAGCATGCTGCACTTGCTCCTCCTGAAAAGCATCACTGCAGACCTATCAGTGTGGAGGAAATCACGCTGGTCATGCAGGTGACCATTCTCTGAACATCCCCAAAACACTTGGTCTGCTTCTCCAAGGGTGAGAGTTTCCCTGCTGAGGCCAGGGACAGCAGCAAAGCCATTTTGGAAAGGCAGAGGCTGAGCTGGATGCCTCCTCAGCCCTGCCTCCATGCCCAGCTCCCACAGATCAGAAACCTGATTCTTTCACTGGCAAGAGCACTGCCTGAACAGTTTTTTGGACCTTTAAGCCCACATGAAATGCACGTTTATGGCTCTGAAGCCTGAGCTGTCACACTGTGCTGCTCTTGTGCTCTATCAGGGCAGGCAGCAGGAGCCAGGAGTCAGCTCCCCCCTGCCCCACAGAGCCACCAGCAGGGCAGGGAGGCTGGATGGTGCCTGTCCCCCCCAAATGCAGCTCTGAGAAGAGGCCAGCTTGGCACATTGAGCAGGGCCATGAAACTCAGGCAGCCCTGGGCCTGCAGGTGGGAGTGGTGAGGGAGGGATGCAGCTGCAGCCAGCCAAAAAGTGCAACCTGTGGGCTTGGTTTTGGTTTTCATTCTTACTTACGTTGTCACTAAGCTGCATTGCCTGGACCCTTGGAACACTCGAGGACTAAATCCTCCTTGCTGATCTATCTTGTCTCCTATACAAATTGAAAAACACGTGTCTGGCCTCCACTGAGATGGAAATGCTATTTTTTTGGCATCCCAGTAGTTTCTTGCTTTGTCCCCTTCTTGACAATGAGGATTTACTTGGTTTCATTTCACACACAGAGCTGTAGTCACAACAGGTTTTTGGATGCTAGTCTAATTCCTAGGATGCTCTGCCAAAACTTGCTCTGGTGTAAACAGGGATAAAATAATCAAAATCACAGCAAACACATTCTGAACAAAATGTTCTATTTAAAAGCCACAGATATAGGCAAAAATACACTGGATTGGGAAAAGTAAAGCTCATGGCAAAGGGAAATCAAAATAAAATAGGAGCAGATAGTGAGATGAGCAGTTTGAAGGATCATTCAGAGGAGGGAAATTTGAAAATCTGTATTTGCAATCTTTGCTAAGGTATTACAGAGAGAATTAGGGCAAAATGTACATTCTATATAATTTCTGTTCCTGACAGCAAAATACAGGAGGCAACATTTCTGTATCAACACGTGGAAGTCCAATTCAGCCTTGTGGGGTGTGCCCAGCACTCCATGTGCTGTACAGATGTTCATGCTGAGAGATGCAACCACAGAGGAGGTTTGTCAATTCAATGAATCAGCTCAAAACAAAGCTCTGAAGGTTGAACTGACTGCCACAGCCAAAACCCCAAGCTCAAGGAACCAGAAGACAAGTATTTTCTTTGCCAGTGTTGGGAAGGGATTAAAGATCTTCCTGCTCCTTTTGTTAGTGAATGGTTTTCCTCATTAACACCGTGTTTTATATTACAGGTGGGCAGGAGAGGAGGGGGTGGCCTGGAAAAGCCTTTCCACCTGGAACCTCAGTATTTGCATCCAAAGAGTCATTTTCACCCTCTTTAATTAGCAATATAAACAGTCAACATCTGGTATTAATAATTCCTCCAAAGTAAACACCTGTAGCAAAACACGGTTTGCTATTACAGCTACTGAGAAGTAAAACAAGCAAGAAAACCTTCGGATCTTTGCCAACAGATTCACCCAAACACAAAATCCAGGTTGGAAGGATTCAGCTGCTTTTACTAGACGTGCAAAGCTGTTTCCAATACCAAGAACAAATTCAAACTCCATGTGATCACATAGACTCTGGTGAGAAATGGAATGTCTTACCTCCCAGAGATGACTTCAGGGGCTGCATAATTTGGGGAACCACAGCTGGTACGTAGAAATTCACCATCTGACATCATGTTGGACAGTCCTAAAAAAACCAAAATGCTTATTACACACTGATGTTTGATCTGAAGGTCCAGACACGCTGTGTGACATGTGTCACACAGAGGAAAGGCAGGGAAGTGGAGTGGGATATTTGGAAGGGAACTGTTGATATAATTTAGATAGACTTCTCTGAACTGATTTGAAAATTATTACTTTTGTTATTATTGTTGTTGTTGTTGTTTGTTATTTTTGTTGGGTTGGGTTTTTTTCCCACATCCAACCAAGAAATATTCACTCCAGGCCAATTTTGCTCCTCTATGTTGCAAATCCCAGAGCACAGAGGAGAAGAGACATAATTCATCCCAGAGCAGTCACTTCATATGGCAACTGGGGCTGTGAAATGAGTAAATCTTCAGAAGGATTTACATTGCTAGAAAGGACTCACCAGGACAGAGTTGGTAGCCTGGGTATTTTAATGGATTTCAACCCCTAATACCACTTAGAGACTCCTGTTACTGCTGGTTGTAAAATGAACTGAGGCCAAGAGCACATGGCCAAACAGAGGGAGAGCATGCACGAAAATAAACACACACAGCCAGCTCCCCCTGAATCAGCTGCACCCAGCCTGCCTCAAACACAAATTAGGTAAATCTGACGTCGGGTGATTACACTAAAACACAGCAGAGATTTACAAATCCTCTGCTCCATTCTCAGTGCCACTACAGGAGCAGCCTGCAGCAGGTAATCCCTGCTGCTGCAGGAAGGGCAGTGTTGGTGAGCGTGGGATTTCCAGGTGGCTGGGGCAGCAGGCTCTGCTGCTCCCTGGCCACACTCCAGTGCCTCTGGAATGCTGCTGGGCACATTCACATACCAAAATCAGCTATCTTTGCATTCATATGTGCATCCAGCAGCACGTTCTCTGGCTTCAGGTCCCTGTGCACCACCATGTGCCTGTGGCAGTAATCCACTGCAGACAGGATCTGCTGGAAAAGGCGTCGAGCTTCTGCCTCCTCGACCTGCGGGCACAGCAGAGGGAACAGCGCTGGGGCTTGGTGTGCACTCAGGCAGGGGAAGGTTGCACTTAGCAGAGAGCCAAAAAAGCTTCCAGAGTGCAGAGGGAAAATCTCAGAGGGCCTGAGAGCAGAAGCAGCAAATAAAGCAGATTTCTCACCCTTGTATTCTACAATGTGCCAGCGTTTGAAAATGATACAGCCCTGAGATGAAAGGTGAGACCTCAGCTCAGCTGAGATGTCAACAAGAATTTAAAGGTGGCACCTATCAGACAGTGGCCTGCTGTCCCAGTGGGACTGGTACAGATCCAGGCTGGACAAAACACCACAGAGGACGTTGCTGGGAGCAATTCCTTATGGACTTCCTCTGGAAGCAACAGGTGAAGCTGGAATATCGTGGTGATTTTAATTACCTGTGTAGCTAATAAAGTTGTATGAGCTATATCAGAGAAACTATATTTTCAATTATTATTTTACTGTTGAATTCCAAAAGACTCCCTCCATGAAAAACTGAGTTTATCAGAAAAGATCCAAATCAGCCACTGAAAAGATCTAGATGGGTAACACGTGTGAGAAATCAGAACTGTACATAGGAAAGAAAACTGAGCCAGCTCCATTGACCACTACACTAATCTAGCCCAATCTGCAGTAAATGTATTGATTTTGTAGCACAGAGAGGGAACATGTGCTGGGCTGATCCTTCACCTGAACCCTTTTTCTGGATGTCCACTTTGGCCCATTTTTACCTCCTTGCCCTGCAACTGCTCCACGGGGCAGACACCAGCGATTTTCCTTCTAACCAAAATCTCACATTTCACAGGTGATTTATACCCAGTGGGACTGCTGGCATTTGAAAATGTTGCTCAGATAAGCCACATCCTTGAAAAGCCTTCAAAGAGCCTGACATGGAACCAAGAGGGGGCTCTGGGAGAGGTGAATGACAGGAGTGGAGACCACACCAAGTGGTCTTCCCCCTCCCATGCCATAAATTTGCTGCTGATCCTGGGGGTTTTGAGAGGCAACCTATAGCTAAAAATCACAAAAATAAGCCAGTTTTCCAAATATTTGCCCTAAGCAACACGTTACCTTGGATATTTTGGTTTGAGGGTCAAAAATACACCAGAGAACACTGCGAAAAATCACACACAAGTTTTGTGCGAGCCAGTACGAGACACCCCAGATGGGGTTGCTGTGAAGCAACTTCTATTTTGGGCCTTAACCTTAACTGTGCTCCCTTGAGCAGTGATTTTGCTCCTGAACACCCTCCTCTTCCCACACATGTGCTGGGGCTGGCTCAGGACTGGCACTTACACGTCCGTGCTTACAGATGTAATCAAACAATTCCCCCCCGGACACGTATTCCATGACCATGAAGAAGTCTGTTGGTGTGCTGATGACCTGGTACCTTCAAAAACACAAGCAGATTTAAAAAAAAAAAATACATCATTAGGAACAGGGAAAGGCTTTTAAACAGATTATTAATTCCACATCAACACTTCAAATAAGGATTTGTTTGGATCTTGCATTTCTAACAGCTTTCCACTTCTGAAAAGCTGTCTCTCGTTTCCAGTATAATCTTTCACTTGTCTGTGGAAGGACCTCTTTTCCAGACCTATGATCTTCCTTCAGCCCTTTAAATAATCCTCTGAAATATCTGCCAGGCAATCTTACCACATTTAGGACTGCCCTGACTTTCAAATTTCCATTTTGGGTAAGATCTGCAACAACAGCTTTAGAAATGAAGTCCTGGCTAGCTGAGGGCAAGGAGAGGATCCATCTGGTCTCCCTCATATCAAGATAAAAAAGAGATAAAGAGTTCTAGGCACTAGAGAGAACTTCCTCTGGACAGGTACAGAAACAAAAAGGAGACCCCCTGAAGTTATTTTTCAAATATTAAATCTCTCCAGAATGGGGGGAAATCCTTCTAGAATGGAGGGAAAAACCCAGGGTATCACCTTCAACTTGCAGATTTATTCTCCATTTTCCTTCAAAATGATCCCTGAGTGCTGCAAAGACATTTCAGTGTCCCATCTGGAACAAACTGCCAGTGATCACTGAGGTCAATGCAGCCCCAGGAATTCACAGCAGCACCAGCTGGGACCTCCCTCTCTCTTATTTCAGATTCATTGTTTTGTTCCTGTTGTTTTGGGGTTTTTTTTCATATGAATTTCATTACTTTTTACAGGACTGTAATTTGAAGCAAAGAGATTTCAGCAATTTTTAAGAGGGTGGCAAGGGAATGTGGGATACTCCCATAAAAATCAACACCATCAACCTCATTTTTCTGAAGAGCTTTGGACCCAGACATCTAAGCTACTGTTAATTGCCCCAGTATTTCTTTTATATACATTAAAAATCTTATTGAAAGAGGTTTTTGTGCCCCAGTCTCCTCACATCTTTATCACTGTATTTCATGAATGCAACATGTATCACAGGACACAGATATTGTCAAACTGGATTTAATTTTTACTGCTTTGACAAATGTGTGAACAGGATTTGACTTGCAGGATGCTGGGCACACAGCTGAGGAGTCTTGCTGGCGCTTTTTTCATGAAATAATACCAATCTGTTCTCCAATAAATCCATGGAACTGTGAAGTTACTCTAAAGTCAACAGTTGCTGCACGGTTAGTTATTTAACTGTAGAGAGAATTTGTTTTCCCTTGCCTCCAAGTCCCAGGTATTTGCTATATCTCATGCCAGTTTTAAGGCTGACCTAAATGTCAACTTACCCTTGCAGTTACCATTCAACAGCTTTCTTTTATAGGAATGCCAAAGATATTATCGAGTGCCTCATTAATGTGGGCTGGCTGCACAAGCTGGGGATTGAGCAGGAATCCCAGAGGCTGCAGTGCAGGTGCTGATTTACGACCCCAACTCAGGTTCATCAAAGTGGAGACTTTCAAAACTTATGTCTGAATAATAAATTTTGAAAGAAGAAGAAGAAAAAAAAAAAAATGTTCTTTTAAGCTCTGGCTAATCAGTGCATTAAAACATAAATCCTATTGAGTGGAGGCCAAGGTTGCACTCTCAGAGCCTGACCGTGCTGCAGTTCATGGAATCATGGAATGGTTTGGGTTGGAAGGGACATTAAAGACCATCCAATCCCAACCCCTGCCATGGGCAGGGACACCTTCCACTGTCCCAGGTGGTTTAAAGTCCCATCCAAACCTTGCCTTGAACGCTTCCAAGGATGGGGAAGCTTCTCTGGGAAACCTGTGCCAGTGGATCGCCTAACACACAAAAACTTGAGGAAACCCAATTTTGAGTGCCCTAATCCATCTCCTGAAGGCCAGCCAGCTGTGTGTGAGAGGTCTCTGTGCAGAGAGGAGCAGCTGCACACGTGGCAGGGAGGGTACTCACAGCTTGATAATGTGAGGGTGCCGGAAGAGTTTCAGGTTTTGGATTTCTCGTTTGATCTTCCCCACCACATCCAGGCTGCGGATTTTCTGCCTGTTCAGTATTTTCACTGCCACTTTGTGCCCTGTCAGCTGGTGCTCACCAACTATTAGAGACAGAGAGAGCATTGCAAAGTCACTAAACAGTGCAGCAGGGTTCACACAAGCAGCTTGGGGCACTGTAAGCAAAAAGCCGCTTCTGAAGGGGAAAAAAGCAGAAGATGAGGGTGTGAAATATTTTAAAGTTTTTGTCTCCTCACTGTTTTCCCAGTGGAGTCATAGAAGGCAGAAGAGAGGGGACTTATCTGCCAAAAGCACTCCACTAAATAAGAGTGAGTTGCTGGAGGAGGCCATACCCCAAGCTAATTTGCAAGGATTTATAGCATGTAAAAGCTATAATAATCAGAAACAGATATATTTAAATGGCAGAGGAGAATCTCCACCATAACACACTGGTAGACAAAATCCTTCATAAACCCAGCTTTAAAACTAGACCATCACACTTCTTTTTTTTTAAAAAATGGTATGGGGATTTTCCTTGCCCAAAATAGGACTGCAGGATTTGCATTACTAAAATGAATTTCTATTTATACTTCCCCCAGCGTGCTTCTTGCTTTGATGACAAGCTGCAGGAACACTGCTGGACTGCAGCAGCAAACTCTGCTTTTAGGAAGGATGCAAACTCCAATATGGGTTTTTTTTTTAAAAATGCACTTGGTGCATTGAGATGCTGATGTTTATCTCCTGTGTTCAGGGAAAAATCATACCCATAAACTGGGAGGAGCAGCGCCACTGTCACTGGGGGAATTGTAATTAATGATGTGAAACTAATTCAGCGCGGGATCCGTTTGTTATCAATAAACAAACCACACACACAAAAAAAAAATCTCCCAGGAAGCAAGATTTATATTGAAATAGCAAGATTTATATTGAAATAGAGAGAAGAAAGAGCTTAAAATGTGGTGTTTATACCCAAAAGGGTTTCTCAGAATAAGCTGCCCCTTCTCAGCATTTTCCAACATGATATTCAACAGTGACACACGGATGGTTTCCTAAAGCCTGCACAGAAAAACCTGCTTACAGTAAATATTTGTGCTCTCTAATTACCAGCATCACCCTTCCAGTGCAAGGAGTTAATTATTGCCAGCAAACCTTGTTATTACATTATTAGAGCCTGTAATTTTGGCAGCCCTAATGAGCTGATCAGAAGCACCCGGGGTGAGCAGGAGGTGTGAGAAGGGCAGGGCAGCAGCACTCAGGGCACACCAGGTCACTATTATTAGCCACCAGATAAGACCTGCCAGAGATTCTTTCCTCAAGAAGAGCATCCTAAAAATAAAACACTTTACTGCCCTTGAAAATTAAAGCACCACTTTGCATGTCCATTTTATTCCTCGTAATACTTAAAACTACTAGATGGTGGAATGAAAATAAACTCAGCTTTGCAGCAGAGATGCAATTTAGGGATTAGCTGAGGGCTGGAGGAGGCAGATAATTCCTCAGAGGGCTGTAAATAGTCCAGGGAGGCATTTTCCCTGGTGAATCCTCAGGGAGAGGAGAGCAGGGCAGCGCTGCAGGGAGGTGAAGCAAAGTTTTTTCACTGAACTAGGAGGAAAACCCTGATTTCTACCACCCTTTGTTTCAGGACAACGCTCTCTGGCCTTGCCTCAGCATATGCTTTGAAATTTTTTTATTATACACTAGGGAGGAAAAAAAAAAAAAAAGGCCATGCCCAGAATGAATAATTATTGTTTTTAATACTATTGCCAAATAGTTCATCCCCTTTCCCATCTGTGACAAACAACGTGTAACTCTGCAAAGGTTTGCTAGCACAAACACATTAATAATTAAAAATAAACAGCCTATTTTGTAATCCATCTTTTGCTTACAGTAAGCATTGGATACAGAGATATTATTGTTTCTGTCCCCAGTGACTGGTTGAGCCTCCTTGAACTCGGTGAGAGAGAGAGACAAAGAGGGAACACAATCTCCTGTGTGGTGGGAGACTCTCAAGCCTTTGAGGGCTCTCTGGACTGCAGGAATTCACACACAGGCAGTGTGAACAGCCCTCCCTCTGCTCACAGAGTCACTGAAGCCCAGGTCCATCCCAGAAGTGAGGGGCAGTCCCAGGTCTCCCCCAGGCATGGCAGAGGATCCTCACCCCAAGGTGAGGACACCTCCTTCCCTCCCACTGCCTCCCCAGATTCAGAAAGTGGAAAGGGGACTCTTGACATTTGCTTATTTTTATAAAAGGAAGGAAAAAAAAAAAAAAGAGGAGGAATAGTGATTATAGCACCATGAGCACAGATAATAAATAAACAAACCCCTTGACAGCATGGATTTCTGCATCACTTTCTTTATCCTGCCAGCTCAGGCAGCACAAGCAGTCAACATCTTTGCAAATGCTTCAGGGCAATGTAGGAGCTCTGTGGAGGGGTGAGGAAACTCCTTCCCTATCAGCTCTGCTGGCCCTTATCTCAGCCCAAAGGGAACAATGAAATCCATCCCAAGCATATATTTAGCAATGCTGTGTTAATTCTGCTTGTGTGTTGTCTCAGCCTCTCCCTGTCCTTCCTCCTCTCCTTTAGTTTATCTTCCCTCTGACACCAAGTTTGTCTTTCAGCAGCAATGCCACAGTGCCTGGGAAAAAAATGGGATCTGATCCCAACTGGAGCCCATGGAGGTGACACAAACACAACCCAAGTCCTCAAGGGACCACAAATCTGTCACTTTGGTGGCAAACAAGCCAGGCAAAGGAGCCACCAAGGATGCCACGGGCAGCATCACACAGGGAGAATATCTGGGTTACTACTGTGAACCTCACTGTGGTCACAGCAGAGCTTTTGGGGACCCACAGGGTGGGACAAGCCCACAGCAAGCACAATTTGTCTCATCTGTTCCTGCCAATCCCCTGGGAAGGAGATGCCACCTCCTTCCTCCAAGGCTCTGCTAAACTCCCAAATCCAAGACCTCCACAGTTCTATTTCTGCAAATTATTCTGATTTTCTGCAAATTAGATTTTTTTTTTTCCTGCAAATAATTCTATTTTCTGTAAATTATCTTTGGCCTGGAGGACAGGGAAAATAACAACATTTGGTAAAAATGCTGTGTGGTAACTTCAAGCCTTGACATGACACCTCCTGTCCATCCACCACATCAGCTCCTGCCACCTTCCTCTCCTCTAACAGAGGCTGGGTCCTCATCCCCACTTCCAGATGGAATTTCAGTGTTAGCACCAAAACTCTGCCCTCAGCTGCCAGCCTCTTTGCTCCCCTCCATGCCTTCAGTGGACTTTCTGTAAATGAGATCAAGAAACTGAATGGGCTTAAAACAAAACAGTTTCTTGCAGTGTTCAGCCAGTTTTTAGGAGGATGTCCCAGGCAGTCAGGGACTTTTTCTGTCGTGTCTCTGGCTCCTGATGGCTCAAAATGACTCCTCTGCTCCAGCCATGGGTTGAAACCCTGGTTTGTACCCCATGTCACTAAATCCTCCCTTTTATTGCCATTTCTTATGTCCCTAATAACAATAATCCTGAACAACTGTAAATTATGATTTCTTAACTTTGACGAGTAAGGCAACAAAAGGCACCAAAACCAGAACCTTGTGCAAGGCAGAATTTGAAGAAAACACATCAGCAACAAGAAATGTCACTGATGGCACCTGACTTCTCCCTGAAACAGCAATTATTATACCCAATACCCAATGCTTGAATCTATCAACAAAAACCCCTACTTTTCTCAGGTGAATACAAGTTTTTCTAAAACTCATTCGATTAAAATGCTGTAATTCTATATAAATGGGAGATTCCATTTCTTCATTTCAGTTCCCAGTCTCAAACACAAACCTCACCTGTCAGTTGTAAGCAAAGTATTAAGGGAAAAAAAACATACAAAGGGTACCACTCACCTATAAAGGATTTTGAGCTAGGAAATCTCTTTTATGTTATTTGAAATATTTCTTTGGAAAACGTCTGTTTTTACCACACTCGGGTCATATGTGGGGTAGGGGGTATTTGTGCTAGTTTAGGGAAAAAAAAAAGGGTATTGTTGGCAAGTTTAAATTGGTCTGCAAGGAAAAAAACCTGCCTTTGGAGCAGTTTTGAGGTCTGCTACTACACACGAGTGATTTAAATGGTCCTTACTGTTAGAAGTATTTATTCTGATAATTCTTTAGACAGTAAATTTGTGGTTTGGGATTATACACAGCAATATATTTTTAGGGGCGTGATTAATGGCCACAGGTGGACTTAGCTGCAGTGGTTGTGGTGGTTTCTTTCATCTGCTGTCAATTTGGGTTTATTTTAAAACTGGGGGCAGGCACAGCACCCCCTTTGCCCAGCCACATCCCAGTGGGGTGAGGGGACACTGAGCTGCTCCCCCAGCTCGTGCTAAACCAAATTCCAACGGGGAAACACAGCTCAGACACTGAATTTTGTTGGTTTTCTGGTTTTTTAGTGCCTTGTTTAAAAACTGAAATTTGCACGTAATGGCAGAATCCACAGGGAAAAAAAGAAATGCAAATATTTGCAAACCTCAGAGCCAGGTAAAGCAAAGCCCTCAGGATGTGAGCTGGCTGCTCTGGCATGGCTGGACAAGGAATCCCTGTGTGGAGCCCCCATCCTGCAATCCTGGAACAGTTTGGGATGGAAGAGACCTTAAAGTTCATCTCATCCCTCCTCCTGCCATGGGCAGGGACACCTCTGACTACCCCAGGCTGCTCCAAGCCCCATCCAGCCTGGCTGTGAATATTTCCAAGGATGGGGCAGTCACAGCTCCTCTGGGCAACCTGTGCCAGAGCCTCCTCACCTGCACAATTTCTCATTTTGAGACAATTTCAAATTTCGAGACACTCTAATGACTCATAATGCCTTTTATTTGCAGGTAGTTGATAATTAATTCATTTAAAAATGGAATTTGCAAACTGGAAGCCTTTTTGAGAGAAGCGCTTGATTAAGTTACTACAATGGAATCTTCATGCAACTTGGTCCACGAGGATTAAGGATGACAAAATATATTTACATGAATAAAATACTGATTTCATTGATGATGATAATGCTGAGACTAATAGACTTAATTAATAATTATTTACAACACAATAGAGATAGTTATAACCAGTAGTTATTACTAGTAGTTTCTGTTGGGAACAATTTCTCCCCAACACTTCATCTAACCCTGCCTTCTGTCAGCACCAAGCCATTCCCTCTGCCCCACCACTCCACGCCCTGCCAGAAGTCCCTCTCCAGCTCTGTCGCAGCCCCTTTAGGCACTGGAAGGTGCTCTCAGGTCTCTCAGGAGCCTTCCCTTCCCCAGGTGCAGGCGCAGCCCGTCCATCCCTGCCCCTCCATCCCGCGGGGCGATGCTCGGAGCGCGGCGGGGCAGCACCACGAACCGCCTCGGTTCTGCCTCCAGGAGCACCCCGGAGCACCTGCGGGCCCTGGCAAGGACGGCAGCGCATTCCCGGCACGGAGGGGCAGGATGCCGGAGCGCCTCCAGCCTGCCCAGCACCTCCCTCCGAGCGCGGCAGCCAAGTTCGGGTGGGTGCTGCTCGCAGCACGGGCTCCGGGGGCTGTGACAGCCCCGAGCACCGAGGGGCCAGCGCTGCATCTCCCACCGCCCCGAGCACCGAGGGGCCAGCGCTGCATCTCCCACCGCCCCGAGCACCGAGGGGCCAGCGCTGCATCTCCCACCGCCCCGAGCACCGAGGGGCCAGCGCTGCATCTCCCACCGCCCCGAGCACCGAGGGGCGAGCCCTGCATCTCCCACAGCCCCGAGCACCGAGGGGCCAGCGCTGCATCTCCCACCGCCCCGAGCACCGAGGGGCCAGCGCTGCATCTCCCACCGCCCGCCCGCCACCGCCGCATCCCCGCCCGTGCGCCCCGGGCACGGCTCCGCCAGCCGCTCCCCCCGGGATGCCGCCCAGGCAGCGGAGCCCAGGGAAGGCAGCGGAGCCCAGGGAAGGCAGCGGAGCCCAGGGAAGGCAGCGGAGCCCAGGGAAGGCAGCGATGCCGGCGCGGAGGCCGCGGGAGCGGGAGGAGGGAGGCGGCGGCGAGGGGCGCTCCCGGCTCGGCCCGGCCCCGCCCGCGGCCGCGGTACTCAGCTCTTGACTTTGCCGAAGGTGCCGACCCCCAGCGTGTCCCCCAGCACGTAGTGGCCGATCTTCACCCGCCCATCGTGCTTCTGCTTCTCGGCCATGTTCGCCCCCCGCCGCCGGACCACAATGCACAGGGCCGGGCCGGCGGGGCGGGGAGCGGCGCCGAGCGGAGCGCGGCGGGCCCGGCCCGGGGGCGGGGAGCGCCCGGCGCCGCCAGGTGCGGCCGGCGGGGAGGGCACGGGCAGCGCCCGCCGCGGGGACACCTGCGGGACACACCCACCGGGGCGGCACCTGCCGGGGCAACGCCCTCCGCGGTGGCACCGCTCGGGGCGCGTTCTCCGTGGCCACGCACCTGCCGGGGGTGGCGTGGCATCCTTCAGAGAGGCACCTGCCGGGGGTGACACTGTTCAGAGGGTACATTCTCTATTGCCATATACCTGCCGGGGGTGACACTGTTCAGAGGGTACATTGTCTATTGTCGTGCACCTGCCGCGGGTGACATAGCATCCTTTCAGAGAGGCACCTGCCGGGGGTGACACTTCTCCGGTGACACTGTTCAGAGGGTACATTGTCTATTGTCGTGCACCTGCCGGGGGTGGCGTGGCATCCTTTAGAGAGGCACCTGCCGGGGGTGACACTGTTCAGAGGGTACATTCTCTATTGCCATATACCTGCCGGGGGTGACACTGTTCAGAGGGTACATTCTCTATTGTCATGCACCTGCCGGGGGTGACACTGTTCAGAGGGTACCTTGTCTATTGTCGTGCACCTGCCGGGGGTGACATAGCATCCTTTAGAGAGGCACCTGCCGAGGGTGACACTCCTCCGGTGACACTGTTCAGAGGGTATATTCTCTATTGCCATGCACCTGCTGGGGGTGACACCTTCCCCGAGTGACACTGTACTCAAGGTACATTCTCTATTGCCGTGCACCTGCCGGGGGTGACATCCTTTTTGAGACGCACCTGCCTGGGGGTGACACCCTCCCCGGGTGACACTGTGCAGAAGGTACATTCTCTATTGTCACACACCTGCCTGGGGGTGACACCCTCCCCGGGTGACACTGTGCAGAGGGTACATTCTCTATTGTCACACACCTGCCTGGGGGTGACGCCCTCTCCGGGTGACACTGTGCAGAAGGTACATTCTCTATTGTCGCACACCTGCCTGGGGTGACAGCCCTTGGGAGCAGCATCTGCCACAAGGGACATCATCCTCCGGTGGCACTGTCCTCTGTGTGCACCTTCAATTGCCATGCACCTGCCTGGGGGTGACAGCCTCCTTTGGTGGCACTGTGCTCGGGGCGCAGTGACAGCCTCCCTGGCTAGAACATAAACTCTGTCTGGACCACATGAATTGTTTACATTCAAAAAAAAAAAAAAAAAAAGAAAGAATGGATGTTCATCCCAAAAAACCAGCATGATTGAACACCGAAATCGGCACCTAGCCATTCTGGAAAGCGGTCCTGCCACATTCTAATAGTGTTAATTTGTAGCTCTTTGTTTCTCATTCAGCTGCACGAAGTAGCAGAAGGCAGTCACAAATGCAATCTGTGCTCCAAGGTAATAAAGAGCTGTTTGGGAAGCTGGAACAGTGTGTGTAAACACAGGGTCCCTGATAAAATAATGACCAGCCTATGCAACTGTGCTATCATAAATAATAAAACAGCAGCTTAATTCAAGAAATCCAATAACATAAATAACTAAAATAACAAGCTGGGGGTAGAACAGAAAGGTTGCTGTAACACAAAACCGTTTATAGGATGATGAAACCATCTCTGTTCAACCAGCACAACTGATGTACATGAAGGCATAAGAGAAACAGCATTTACAAACAGCAAACTCTGGATGAGATACAATGCTACAATCTCCTGGAATGCCTGAGAAAGCTCTGCCTTCTCCAGGCAGCTGCAAAGCTGTCAGCCCGTGCAAACCTCTACCCTGCAAGCTCTGGGCAGCTCTGCTCTGCCTTTGGGGTTTGTTTGATCTCCCCTTCCAGTCCTGGCAAGCCCTGGCTCTGCCTGAATGAAACACCACACAAAGAGGTGTGAGCTCGAGCGGTGTTTGTTTAATGGTTAAACTAATATGTTTAACAAGAGCTGCTGCATGGAGATGCACTGTTCTGCTGTCCTGCTCGTTTCCTGAAAGCTGAAAATTTTTCAGTAAATCTCAGAGCAAGCTGATGCCCTGAGTGTTTCCACCGCCTCTTGACACACACAGGAGCTCTCTATTAGAAACATCAAATTATATTAATCAGTTTTTTAACTGACAGGATATATTTTGGGGGCTCAAGGTTTGCAGGTGACTCACAGAAAGGCTTTGCTTGGCAGCAAGGATGTCCCCAGGTGGGTCAGTGCCTTCCACCCTCTCCACTGCTGCTGGGAGCTGAGAGCAGAGCCTGGGATGCTCCTGGAAAGCAGCGCCAGGGCTCAGCCTTGAGAAGGTTTGCCTAATTTCCCTCTGGCTTTTGAGAACCCACATTTATGTGTGTGTATGTGTACCATGGGCTCCTCACTTGCAGACACGGGGGAAGGGAGCTGTGCTGGCAGGCAGGAGCTGGAGGGTCTCAGGAAAAGGCTGGGTGGGGCGTGTTGCTAGGAGATGGAGACTCCAGTCTGGCAAAGTGGCGCTTTTATTTTTGGTGGAGATCACACAAAATGGTATTTGACTGTGAAGCAGGGTAGAAATCTCTTCTCCTTGCTTGCATTCATCTCTGAGGGATCTGTTTTGTGTAGTAGCGTTGCAGCTCATTTAAAACACAAATCAAATGTAGACTGGATGGTGTTCAGTCCAGCTGGAGGCTGGGTGTTTGCAATCTCTGAGAATCTTTTCTTTTCCTATTTTCTTTTTCCCTGCTCATTGAGAAACCCCTTGTGTGAGCAGCAGGATATGTGTCTCTCTTTAGGGGAGGGCATCCCCACATGCCTCTGGTTCCTTTGTGGCTGGTTGTCTCTTGTTTTTTCAGTCACTGTGAGTTAGCAGTTGGGTTTTCTGGGTTTGGGCTTATTAAATCCATCCTGCCAGGGCTTGTTCTCCCTCGCTTTGGTGCCTGTGTCTCTTATTACACCAGGAGCCCCCATCCCAGCTGTCTGCATGTCCACCCTCCTCACAGACAGGGACTGGGCCATGGCACAGGGAAAGCTGCCATGGAATACCTGGCCCTTCCCTCTCCCTGGTCTGCTGCCTGGGCTGGATTTACAGGAGAAATTAGGTCTTAGTGCTAAAATGTGAGATTTTTTTGCACCTTTCTGGGGGATGCAGGAGTCCTGGGCAGAACACAGGTGGGTCCCTTGCAGCTCCCACAGAGTCTTTGGCTCGTGCTCACATTGTGCTGGTGGCTCCTCTCAGGCACCAAACTGCTTTCACTGGATAGTCCAAGGGAATTGTTTGGAAATGCAGGGCTAAGCAGCAGGATGCTGAAGGGCTGGGAGGGCACCAAGGAAAAGCTGGGTGCTGCCTTCTGCAACACTTGGCTTTAGTCACCATTTGGTGTGGGTCCAGAACCTGCAGAAGGATTTGTAGCTGAACATCTCCAGCTGTGTCCAGCCTCCCCCCTCACACCCTGCCCCTGTCACCACATTTGGGTGCTGTATTTTTCCAGTTCGATGTGACCAAAAAAAAAAAAATGCCAGGGATGCTGTGCATCTGTTAACACAAAAGCTCAACTTCTGGGGCATGCTATCCAACCCTTGTAAGTGCTCTAAATCTGTGGATTTTCAGTAGGATTTGCATTCCCAGTCTGTTTCAGGAGGAGATAGTTAATGAGATAATGCAGCAGTGGGTAAACTGTGACACGTGGAATGGGATTTTTTGAATGTTGGAGAAACTGCATGCATCAGAGGCAGCTTATGCACATCAGATTTGTAACCAAGCAATTCCCATTTATATTATGTAAGTGATGCCATTTATCAAGCCCCATGTAGCAGGCAAGAGCAGATGTTGAACCATTTGCGCTGCAGTGTTGGAAATTAACTTTTCTGGGGGTTATTAAAATTATTGGTTATTCAAATACAATCTTGTGAGTGTAATATAATGGAACAACAAACAGCATTACTCAAAAAATGTAATTGGTGTGGGTCCAGAACCTATTATGGCCACTTGTTGGTGTTGGGTGAAAATCTGTGTGGCAATATGTGATGCTCTGGTGGGGATGCGAGCTGAAAACTCTGTTTGAGAGAGGGGAAGGAGGGTGGCATTCCTTGCATTGAAAATAGGACATTTTGAGCATGCACATGATAAACAGCCAGTTCATGAGGAGGCTGCTGAGGAGACACTGCCTGCCTGTGCAGGCACTGGGTGCACAACACTCTAACCAGCAGCAAGGGAAGGACATTATTTCTGAGAGGATTACTCCTACATGAGAATGAGACTTCTGGATAAGATTTTATTAAGGGCACAAATGAGTAATTGGATTCCTCAGCCCATTAGAATGTAACAGTAATGAATTCCTGCTATCTTTTTATATGCCCTGTGATTAGTGTGATGGTTTGGTTGGGGGTTATTTTTAAAGCAGATAGTTGTGGTTGGGCGCTGTGATCCTAGAGGTCTTTTCCAACTTAAAAAATTCTATGATTCTCTATGCACTAATCCCTTTTGTGCAATCATGCAGTCAATCTTTTAGGCTTTGTCCACAAATACGAAGCCCAATATGGGGTGTGAGGTGAGCTATACGGAAAGGTCAGGGTGTATTCTTTTATTTTCATGCTGGTTTACCCTCCTTTTCTTTACAAGTTGTGGGCAGTCCAGTTCCTACTGGAAACTTTGTAGCCTCAGCAGCAAATTCTGGAAGAAAACTTTCAGCTGGGTGAAGGCAAAATCAGTGACTGTGAGCTCCTTGTAGCAGCAGTTTTTTCCCAGTGGCTTGCCAAGTTTGTTTTCTTTTAGGGCATAATCTGTGAGATAATCCCAGCTCCTCTGGGAAAGCACTTGCTGCTGAGGAGGAGTTGGAAGTTTATCCTCACCCTTCACTTTGCACCCATGAGCATCTATCCCAGGGACAGACTGAGGAAGAGTTTAGGCCTGTGCAGTAGATCCAGCCTTTTTTGACCTTGATATGAAACGCTGTTTAAAGATCTGCGACCTTGCAGCCTCAGTCCACTATTTCCTTGCCCCATCTGAAGCATTTTCTGTACCCACCAGGGAGGAGCAGCATGTTCTCCACGTCCACAATGACCAGGACAAGAATAGGGCTAAAATTAAACCACACACAGATGGCATGAAACGAAGAAATGCTTGGAGCGAGGCTTACTGGAGTGTCAGGATCTGCTGTTTGGATGGGGCTGTGGTGTGCAGATGTTCCTGCCTGGGGTGGAGGGATGCTGGGAGCTCAGTCCCTGCACGTCCAGTGCTTCCTGTCTCAGCCAGGACCTCAGGATTTGGGTTCAGCCCCTCTGGGATGCTGGGAAAGCTGTCAAGGGTTACGTGCAGTTAAGGGTTGGAGTGCCCAAAGTAGGAGAAATGGAGCTGAGCTAAACTCAAAAAATCCCCATCCAAACCTTCCACTTGGCTGCTGCCAAGCCCTAATCTTTAAGTGGCTTTTATTTTATTTTTGCTTTCAAGCTCCCTGCCTGGGAATCTGCCAAAAGTTGGACCTCTCTGATTAACCCAAACTGCTCTGCTTTTAACAGGGCTGAGCTGTGAGGTCACTAAGCCCAGAATAACCCATGGGGCTGATATTCCTCTGCATCTTAGGAGCATCTTCAGTGCCTTGTGCTACCTGCAGCTCAGGACAAAGCTTTACCTGGGGGAAATCAGGAGTTCTAGTTCCCATTTCCAGTTGTGTCAACATATCACCTTCAATCACCATTTTTTAAGCAAACCTGGGTATTATATTATTTTTATTTAGCCCTCAATCTGTCTGTGTTTCAGTTCCCCATCCTCGTAACTCATTCCTCCTCCCCTCCTGTGTCTGAGAGGGCATTTTAGGCTGGAAACTCTCAGACCTGCTCTGAAAAATGTCAGTATTTATGGCAGGGCATTACACTCGGTGGCAGGCTGTGAGCATGATGGGTTGACTGTACCTTTGACAGATTTGTCCCCGCTGTTGTCCCTGGGCCGGGCTGTAGCACATAGTCCTGTTTGTGTGTGTGTTTTTAATAACCGTGCTGTTTTCACTGAAATGCCTCCCTCTCCCTGGCCCTGGCACTCTCAGGGAATCACTCTCGCCCTCTCTCATCACAGTGGCAAACTGAGAAAGGTTTCCTTTAGTCAGCTGGGGGAGAGGAGGAGGATTTATGAATCGGAGAAACACATTCCTGATGTGGAATAGGCACATTCCCCCTGCCCCCCGCCCCGCTGCCCCCCGCTCAATAAAAGCACCATTTGTGTGGCAAATAGCCAAGGGTTTTATGAATACAGCTCTTACTTTCCCCAGCTGCTAGGAACCTTTCTCAAATATGAATTAAAATAAAAAGCCTTGCTAGACACTTTTAGCGCTCATAATTCTGCTATTTTGGGTCTGCGGTGGGGAGTTCTTGCATCAGAAATCTTGGTTGGACAGACTTGAGTGGCTTCTTTCAAATATTATTAAATTGAAAAAAAAATCTGGAAGATGTATGACTTTAAATAATCTCCCACATTATAAGGATCATCAGGAACTCGATGTGATTATGTCCCTAGATTTGATGCTTCTCTTGCTGCTATGGCTGTGAAATTCTGCCTCTGATATTTTATGGAGGCTTCCCCTTCCTTCAGAAGCCATTGGGGTGAGTTCTTGAGGAACTGGTCCAGTTGAGATTAAGTATTTTAATAAATAAACTACTGGGAAAAAAAGGTTGAGAGATTCCATGCATAAGAACATCCTACAGGTCTTAAGAAAAGCATTTTAGGTTCCATGACGGGAATGAGTTTTGGTAGGAGCTGGGGGAAACCACAGTAGCATTAGCAAGATGGTTGATGAAAAATCAAATTCAAAATCCATTTCTGACAGCAGAACTTTTCCCCCTCCTCCTGAATATATACTTTTGAGAGAGCAGCCTGAATAACTTTGGATATCCACAATCAGTGACAGGGGGATCACCTTCCAGGAGGGAAGGGGCTCACACTGTGGCCACGGGCTCATCAGGACCTTCCCAAACACTTTGTGCATCTGTATTCCAGCCATGTGGCAGCCAGCAAGGCAGGGAAAAAAGTCTGGACAAATATAAAATCTCACTCACTCAGATTTTGAACATGAATCAAGAAAATGTGTCCGGGGAGTGGAATCTAGCTGTGTGTAGGTTGCAGTGGCATGAAGATGGAGTGGGTGTAAGTTGCAGACATTCATTCAATGGTCTCTCATGTATTCCTAGAACCTGTGCACAGCAAGGAGAGGTGGAACTGAGAGCCAATCTTGCCTTATGAATTAGGATGGCATGGCAACAGGATGGCTCGATTTATTTGCAAGTTTATTGACAAGAGATGTAGAGATTTTCCCCTTCTGTTGCGTCAGCCTGAAACCCGACCAGATCAGAGATAAAATGTAGAGCCTCCTAGAGATGAAAAATCAGCCAAAATGGCCTTTGCATTGGGATATACACTCAGAAATTCAGATTTTTGTTGACTGGTAGAAAACTGTGTGCTCCCCTCATTGCACATCAATCCTGGTGGCATCATCTTTGAGGATGAGAAGTGCCATGTCTGTAATGGCCTTCAGAGGCTGCCACCAAACAGATTTTGGTTCCATGAGTGGCACTGCAGTGTGGCTGTGAGCTGGAGGCTCCTCCAGGGCTGCAGCAGCACTGTCTATGTGGGTCACTGAGCTCAGCACGACCGCAGGGGGGAACATGTGAGAGCTGCCACCCTCATTTGGAGAGCAGCCTTAATTATCCAGCAGCTCTGATGAGAAATAATTGCTCAAGGCTTTAGCACAAGTTGCCATTGTCCAAGAAGTTGTTGTCCCTCGGCTGCTCTGCAGGAATTTTGTGCACCCAGGCTTTCCCTGGCATGGATGGAGCCTGGAATTCCTGGGCTTCCACAGAGAGGTGAGACCTTTTCCAGGGGCAGTGATGATCCCTCAGCTAAAAGGGGGAGCACTGCACAGCACAGCACCCTGACTGTGTACAAAACCCTCTGAAATGTGTGTGCCAACACCAACCTGCAGCATTCCAAAGGGACACTGCCCTCCAGCCCGTGTGTCCCACTGCCATGGAAAAATCACAATGAGTTAGGGCCAAAGGGCCAAAGTATCGTCACCAAAAGGACATTACTCTTATTTTACCAATCAGGAGATTAACCACAAACCACACATATTAAAGGGTGTCTTCCCTGTTTCCCAGGCTTCTGAGTTAACCTCTATCCAATTCTGTCTTTACTAACCCAGCAGCAAATTGGGAAAATAAACATAAATTTAACCATCCATGTTAAAAACAAACAACCCAAAACCTCCTCCATGAGAAATAACAATCTTTGGTCTCTATTTTGTGTTCCTAAGCAGCAGCCTCATGATACCCTAACTAGATGTGTTCAGCAGTAGTGCTAGATAGTCAGGGATATCATATTTTACTTAGGCTGTATAGTGGGTTTGTGCATCAATTTAATTTTACAGTCTTGCTATGGCTGCTTTTATAGGCAGGGATATCATTTTACTTGTGTCCTATTACAAGCCTGTGCATTAGGATAATTTTCCACTTTTTTTTCCAATTCCTGCTGAATGCAGTTGGCTTTTCCCATGGACTTCAGTGTATGTTGTGTCAGGAATTTACTGGTTGATTGGAGACATGCTATATTGTAATAGTCCTGCAAATATTTTCTAACCAACCCATGTGATACCAGACACCATCCTACAGTAGCATTTTTGGCCCATTCTCGTGCCTTGTGTAAATGAAAGCGATTTTCACTGCTGGCCTTCCCATCAGCTGCTCCTGCTGCCTCCAGATTAGATCTCCTTATCTGGTTTTATCATTTCTGTCAGTCGGCCATCCTGGTTTAATCCCTCCTGCTCTGCTGAGGCCATGGAATGCTCCCAGCCTGAGGATGCCCTGTGGGATGGGAGCCTTGGGGCTGCCGTGGCCGTGGGAGCCGTGCTCACATCCTCTGCTGAGGTCTTTGGAGACCTGCTCTCAGATGGGAATCTTCATTTTTCACAGCCCGCTTGAGCAGAAATCAAAATGTGTTTGCCAAGTTTGCTGGGCCGGGAGGGGAAATCTGGAAGGTGCAGATGTAGGTGGAATCTCGTGGGCTTCCCCTGAGAGCCCTCCACCAGCATGCCTTGCTGTGCAGGAATTAGAGTGACAAAGCTTAATTAGTGCAAAATGAGGTCTCATTGAGTCAGTGGCATATCTGGACCAGGCTGGGGTGTGTAACAAGCAGGAATACAACAGAGGACTTTGGGTCTTGTGAGCCTGCACATGGAAAGGGAGCCCTGCTGTGCTCCCCCACCATCTGAGTCACACATGTTCAGAGAAGGTGCTTGGGATTTGGCTCTTGTCTGTGCATGGGAGGAGTGGGAGATAAATCTGAAGGGTTTTCCAGACAAAGGGAACTTATCGAGTAGCACTGAAAGCAGAGGGCGCAGAGCCAGGCTCGGATTTGGCCCCTGCTTTGAGCAGAGTGGAAAGAAACTGTGGCCAGGGATCAGCTGGAAAACCATATAACCCTCCCTGAGACTGAACAGCAGCTTTGCTGAGAAAGTCTGACCTGCAATACAAGCATGAGAAAAATAAAGAGGGCAATGACTGACACAGTGATTGACAGCATGTCTTGTAGGACAGCCTGCAAACTCGGCTGCTGAAGGTTCTCCCATGTGTGGGCTCTGATGAGGCAGAGCTGGAAAATCCAAGAGGTTATAGTGGAAAAAAGTGCTGCTCCTGATGCTTTTCACCTCTTCAGGTTTGCCTTTTCCTTGCCCTGCCTGCATCTCAAATTCTGGTTTAGTTATTAAATTAGTTAGGGCAAATAGAAGCAGTGGGATTAGCTGAACAAATTAATGCATCCTAACACTGAGGGCTTTTTTTATTTGTTGAATTCCTCATTGTGTGTTAGATCTCAACTGTCTTGTGCTCTGCATTCACTTGACCATATTTGCTGTGAGTCTTTATTCTCAGTTTGTAAAGTGTCCAGTCTGACCCGTTTCTTTCATCATTGTTTTTTTTAGCTGTCCTTGAATGCATCCAGAGGAGGGTAACAAATCTGGAGGGCACATCCAAGGAGAAATGGATAGGGATGTTGGGTTTGTCTCATTTGGAATCAACTGCCTGGGACATGGAAAGGGAGGTGCTGAGCTCTTCTGCCTGTGTCCAGTGATTGGACATGTGGGAATGGTTCAAAGCTACACCAGGCGAGGTTTAGGAGGAAGTATTTCTTTACAGGAGTGTAATTGTGTTGAGGAATTGTGCTCACAATAATAAATGATAAATAAATGGTGTCTGCTGCTTTTTCTCCTTTCTGAAGTGATTGCAGCTACACAGGTAGGGGATGGTAGATGGGATTTTTGGCTAATGGCTGCTTATGCAGTTTAAGACAGGTTTGGGCTCTTGTACAGCGATGCTCTTGGGTCTCCATGTGCAGTAGGAGCAATTTTTACTCTTAAGGCAGCCCTGGTGCTTCTTGAGCCATAATGAAGAAAGCTTGTGGGGTTTTTATTGCACAGCTCATAGCTGGAATTCTGGATTCCTTGCTGCTTATCCTTCATTTGGAGTCCAAGGCTTTCCTGTTTTCATGAAGGATGAGGCTCTGTATTATCAACACAGCTTTCAGCACAATCCAAAACACAGCTCTGTACTAACTCCTACGAAGAAAATTAACTCTACCTCAGCCAAAGCCAGCACAGAACCCTAAGAAAAATTCCCACAAGAACTAACCTCATATCCCATCCTACTCCAGCTGCAAAGCAGAGGTTTTTGGTCTGCCTTCTTTGACACAAACGCTGAGCAGTGTCTATTAAGACAGCTTTCCAAAACAAAACCCCATCAAAACAGAAGGAACTGTGTATGATATTTCCAAGGGCAAAAATGAGACTCACTGCTTAGGGGGAGTCATTTGAGTATTCAAGATATGCAAACCTGTGGGACACGTACTTATAATTACTTGATATTTCCCAGTTATTTTTAACTGATGTATCATCTGATGTAAATCTCTTTTTTATAAAATGCAGAGTAGCTCGAAGAACAGAGCGCCTCAAATCTTGATTCAGGCAGCTTTTTATCAACCTTTGGAATTCAGCAACAAACTAAGAAGAAATTAAGGATTTGTGTCAGACAAATTGGAGATGTAAACAGCTGCTGGGCTGCCTTTTGCACCCTGTAGGGAATTTGTCTGCTTTTTATAGCAGCTCTTGTCACCTAACACTGAAGGATTTTGAGCCATAGCTTGGGATCCCTCAGCACTGTTTCACAGCAGTCAGTTAATAGAAGACATTGTTCCCTGTAATGTAATGCTATAATTGTTTCAACTGTTTTGTTCAAGTTCTTTAATCTCTCCTCATGATCATCCCCTTCTGCATTTTTAATTATCAATGCTTTACATGAAGAAATGCTGAAGTGTGAAAGATTAGATAAGGAAACATCCAGCTGCCCTTTGCTCAGAGGGGCTGTGATCAGGGCTGTTGCACTGATTTGTTAAACCACAGCCTGTGTTCTATCAGCAACACACATATCAAATGCACTGAGCACAACAAATAAATACAGCTTCCAACAGGAAAGAGACCCCTTTCAGCATGGTGCTTCTGCTTGCTGGCTCATGTGAGAGAACAACGTTTTTTGTAGATGAGGAATGATGGAATAGGTCTGTGAGAACAAGATCAAGCTCATTTCAGGCCTGGGGGTGGCTGGTTTGCTCCTGGCTCAGAGTGACCCCTGAGCTGTCACACAGATGGCCTCAGGCAGCACCCAAGGGAGAGGGCAGTGCTCAGGGCACCCTGTTCTAAGGGGGAGCTGACTCTCATCCAGCTGGGACACCCTCAGGCTGGGGATTCCAACCATGCCCTGTAGAGACCACGTTCACATTCCAATATAACTGGTGAGACTGGCTCTGCCCATACCCTGTTGCTTTCCTGCCCAGAACTGCTGTGCAGAAATGCACCTGTTTCTGACAGATTTGGCTTCATTTTATCGTAGAAAAATTCCTAAACAATTTAAGCCAAGCTTTCCTATGGCCAAAAATGAAGTCTCCTTACCCTTCTGTGCAGGTTCACCTGAGATTAATCTTCAGCCTTTGCCCAGGTGCAGGTTCTGCTGCTCCTGATGTGTTGAATGATGTTGGGCAACATCTACCAGCATCTCCAGCTGCCTGGGAGGTCTGTTCCACCTTAGATGGGGACTTCAAAAATTGAAGAGGAAAGACATTTTAGCAGGGCCTGTTGTGACAGGACAAGGAGTAGTGGGTTTAA
The DNA here is from genome assembly GCF_051311805.1 of Agelaius phoeniceus. Classification (NCBI taxonomy): domain Eukaryota; kingdom Metazoa; phylum Chordata; class Aves; order Passeriformes; family Icteridae; genus Agelaius; species Agelaius phoeniceus. The sequence goes on along the minus strand of NC_135272.1, from coordinate 33,875,069 downwards.
ATTAAAAGAGGAATGATTCAGACTCGATATAAGGAAGGAATCTGTTTATCATGTGGGTGGTAAAACACTGGCACAGGTTGCCCAGAGAGGTGGTGGATGCCCCATCCCTGGAAGTGTCCAAGGCCAGGTTGGACAGGGCTTGGAGCAACTTGGGATGGTGCAAGGTGTCCCTGTTCATTGCAGGGGGGTTGGAATGAGATGGGCTTTATGTTCAGCCTAAACTATTTTATGGTTCTATGATGGCCCCATTTAAATGGCCATGGCCCCATTTAAAATCTTCCTGTCCTGCAGAAGCAGGGGAGGAAAGGGCACACATGGGACTGTTGGAAATATGTTGAAGAAACAAGATAGAGTGTGCACAACATCTTTAAAGAAAGATGAGAAAGAGCTGAGTATTGCTCCAGGAGCCCAGCACAAGCATTCCTCTTGCTGGTGGGAGATGGAGCAGCCCCCTGCCTTGTGTCCTGCCCTCTGTCCATTCAGGACACTCTCCAGCTCCTCCTGCTCTCCTCAGGCCAGGGGGAACTGCAGCTATTTCACAGGCAGCACCATCCACTGGGTTTTCTTAAATACTCTGCAGGGCCTGGCCTGACCAAGATCAGTCGAGCAGGTATGTTCTTCCCACATTAAAGCCAATTAACTCTGGATGGGGATGAGTGAGAGCAACATTCAGTCCAGCTTTGCCTTCTCTGTGGATAGGTTCACGTTGGCTGAGGCTGAGTCTCAGATCTTTCCTGGAGGCAGAGCCTCCTGTGCGAGTGAAGGCCGGAGCCATTAGAGCAGGGCAGGGCTTTGATCTCAAAATTGCACCACTTGAAATTGCAGATGAAAAAAACCTGAGTTAATAAAATAGCAGGCAAGCCTGCAAGCAAATCACTCCAGCTTCTCCAAAAGGATCAGCCCTTGTGCCTCTGAATTAGGGGGCAGGAGCTGTGCACCACCCCAGAGGCACCGCAATGCTCCTTGTCAGAACTCAGCACATCCCTTTGGATGCCCAGAGCTGCCAAGGACCCCGCCGGGGGGCTCGGAGACCCTGGCACACAGCCCAGAGCACCTGGGGATTTGATTGTGACCCCTGGAGCAAGTTACCAGCTTTGTATGAGGACATGAAAGTCACACAGGTTTGAATGGTGTAATAATAAAATATTCACAGGGTGAAAATGTAGATTTTAGATTTTAGGATTTTTGGTATGGGGGTTATGGGGACAAGATGGAGGAATCAGGGCGTGTCTAGTCCTTCTTCTTTCTTCTTCTTGTTCTCCATTTTTTGCAGTGATGTTGGCACTTTGGGATTGGTTTAGAGTAGAAGTGCACTGTCTAAAATAGGTGATTGGTATTGGGAATTAAGTGTAAATATGTTATATTTAGAATAGAAGTGCACTGTCTAACATAGGTGACAGGTATTGAGAATTAAGTGTAAATATGTTATACCTAGTTTGTAGTCTAAAAAGACAACACCGCCTCGGGGCGGTCAGAGTGCCTGTGGCTGCCCTGCTGAGCAGACCTCAGCTGGGCAGAAAGAAAATTTTATAGATAAGAATTAATAAACAACCTCAAGACTGAAAAGTGAAGAGCTCTGACTCGTTCCTCAGTTGCGCGGGCTGAAACAGAGACACCCTGCACATCTCGGGGCAGAGAACATCAGCAGCAACCCGAGAGCTCCTGATGGCCTCGGCGCAGGAAGAGCAGGGACGTGCCAGCCCTGGCAGGGCAAGATGCTCGCAGAGGCAGGGAAAAGCAGCACAGGGGTGGGTGGGAGTGTGCCACAGCTCCTGGGAGCAGCGGAGGAGCTGTGGAGGAGCAGCTCCGTGCAGCCTCCTGCCCTGGCCCCGAGCTGCGGAGCCGCTGCGGTCGGCACCGTGCCCGGGCAAATGGGGCTGGCTCTGCAGCCCAGTGCCACCCAGCAGCTCCCAAACCAGACCTGACTTGCTCCCTGCCAGCTCCAGAGCAGCCTGAGCAGGGTGGATAGACGTGCCCCGAGGATATGTCTGCATTGCAGTGCAGAGGTGAGGCCTGGGCTGGGTGAGACGGAGCTGGGCTGGTCCCTGGGAGCCGTGGGGCTGCAGAGCACCCAGGACATGGGAGGTGTGAGCTCCTGGCTCTGGGATGTGCAGGAGGAGGAGGAGGGAGGGGTTTTGCCTTAAAGAGCCTCATGATGCTTTTGGGTACTGAGTCTGGGTGGTGGAAGGACTTTCTGTGTTGTGCTCATCAGTGGGGTGGCCATGCTGTAATGATCACATGGGAAAAATCATAAAATTGTGGATTCATTTAGGTTGAAAAAGCCCTTTGAGGTCACTGAGCCCAGGACTGCCCTGGTCAACACCAAACCATGTCCTCAAGTGCCACATCTACACATATTTTAAATCCCTCCAGGGATGGTGATTCCATCCCTGTCTCAGGTTGCCTATTCCCACACCTGACACCTTTTGGTGAAGATATTTTTTCTAATATCCAATGTAAACTTCCCAGCCAGCAGCACTGGGAAATGGACAAATTGGTGATGCTGAAATTGGGAAAAATACACTGCTCTCTTCCTTAGAGTGCCTGGATCTTTGGGTTTGACTGAGGATCCTCAGCCCCTGCAACCTGGCAAAGGGACAAACCCCAGCCCTTCAGCTGGGTGGTTCATCTCCAGGAAACCAAAACCATCCAAACAGATTTTGGATGGCTGTAGAAAATACTTCCTTTTAAAGGTGTCCCATCTCCTCAGTCTGTGCTGCAAATGTGGTTGCTTATTCCTGAAATTCTTCTGTACTAGACAAAGAAAAAAAAAAAAAAAGAAAAAAGAAAAGGTAGATAAAGAAGTGGTCAGAAGAAATTTTATCAACCCAAATCATAGGTGATTTTCAGTAGGGTCTTGGGAAATAAAGTCTGGCATGAGTCAGCAACCCCTGGAAGAATTTTCCTCCTGGCAGCTCCAGGCACCTTGGGAATTTTCTCTGCTCTCAGCACTCAGCACTAGATGGCATCCAAGGTGGCAATTTGGGCTCCCAAATGCAGTCCTGGGCTCTGACATTATAATGGCAGCTGGATTAAAAAAATGAAGGTCCCATCTAGATGAGGGGAAAAAATCAAAGGGCTGAGGAGGTGGAGTTCTCCCATCCCCTGCTGCCATCTCACCGTGGTGCAGCCCCTCCAAGGTCTGTTCCACCACCTCAGCTGCGTGCTGGGCCACCAGGGCAGGAAAATAATGGGACAGAGGTAAGAGCAAAGGCACCACCCACAAGCCAAGGTGCATTCAAGGCTGCAGGGATGCATTCTTTTTCCTGAGAATGCTGCCAGCCTCGTGGGTGCTGGGGCACACAGCACACTGCACACATTGCTCTGTGGGGTCCCTCTGCAGCCTGGGGTGACTGGAAATGCAGCTGCTCTGAGCTGGAAAACATTTCCCAATGAGGGAATTACCTTTGCATCATCCACTGTGTTTACTAAATGAGCCAAATTGTCCCTAGGCCACTGATGGGATTTGGGAGAAAGCAGAAGCACCAGGAGAGACAACAGACAACCCTTGCCTGGGAGATTTTTTCTCCTCTCACCTTGCAGGTGTCTGTGGGATGAGGAGTGGGAGTGCCCTGCATCTCTGCCTGTCATCTCCTGGCTGGAAGGTGGGATTAGCCCCCCCAGACTCCAGCTTGGGGAGCAAATCATTTGCTTTTATCCCCTCTCAGCTATGCCATGGCCATGAACAGGTTCCTCAGGAGAGGCAGCAGCCTGGAAGGAGCCCAAATGCACACAAAGGTGTGAGGAGCAGCCAGGTAATGATTACATGGCCCTGGGTGGCTGCCTGGAGGTGCAGGAGCCACAGGAGAGACACGAGGCTCCCTCCCTGCCCTGTCTGCACTCTGCAGGTGACCTTAATTCAATGAGCAATGTGGGATTGCCAGCACCATCTCCTGTGCCCTGGCCCTGCTGAGGAGCGTGCTGAGGTCCTGAGGTGACTTTACAGCCACCTCTCCTGATGGTTTTTACTCTGTCTGCAGCTGAGTAAAGAGTTCTCAAGTCTGAATATCTCACCACTGCCCAGAAACAGTTCTCCCTCTGAAACACCTTTATGCTCATGCCTTTTGTTTTTCTTTTCCTTGTGTTTTCCTGGTGTGAACTCAGCATCAGGCAGGGATGCAGGAGAGCTTTATTGAGGTTCTGTTGGAGGTTGAAATACTTCTCTTCCCAAAAGTATATGTACCTACAAGGAATAGCTTCAACCCAAGCCCTGAGTAGGCAGAGGCACTACAGAGTGCTGTTTGTGTGTCCATTCCCTGTGCCTGCAATTATGGGGAAATTGCCATCGTGTAAGCAGCAGCTGTATGAATAACTCTATTATTTGTTATTATTAGTCCTAGATGTGTGTTTTTCTTGAGATCATATCAGCACAAGAAGGCACATTAATAATAGCCTTTTGAACTGGCCAAGTTTAATTTCTATGGATCGTGAAACTTTTGAAGCAAGGTGCTGTTTATTGCTTTCTTCTGAAATCAAAGCTCTTGAGCGGCAGCAGAGAGAGCCCTGTTGTGTTGTCCAGGCTGAGTTCTTGTGAGGGCAGGCGGTCATGTTGAGCTCACCCTCCTCATCTGGCATCAGCAAAAGGGTCTCGTGTTACAGCCTGGTGCCAGCCTATTTTAGGAAGCAAGATTCCCCTTTTATGCAATTATTTTTCATGTGAGTTTAAGTTCTGTTCTCCTTTGCTCTTTTTCTGTTTCGGTCTGTTCTCTCTCTTGCCTTCAGGTGGGGTGTGTGATACAGAGAACAGCAGCTTCTCGGCCACCAAGGTGCTGTCTGAGTCTGCAAAACAGGAGCAAGAATGGGTCAAGAAATAGGAAAAACCATGTGGAGTGTCCACAAAAGGACATGGAGCTGCTGGAGTGAGTCCAGCCACAAGGATCATCTGAGGGCTGCAGAACCCTGGGGCAGCTGTGAGTGTTCAGCCCAGAGATGGTTCCAAACAGACCTTAAAGTGCCTGAAGGGGATCCAAGAGAGCTGGAGAGGGACTTTGGACAAGGACATGGAGAGGACAAGAGGCAATGGCTTCACACTGACAGAGGGCAGGGGTAGATTAGACAGCAGGAAGAAATTCTTCCCTGTGAGGGTGGTGAGGCCCTGGCTCAGGTTTCCCAGTGAAGCTCGGGCTGCCCCATCCCTGGAAGTGTCCCAGACCAGGCTGGAGAGAGCTTGGAGCCACCTGGGATGGTGGAAGGTGTCCCTGCCATGGCAGGGGGTGGAACAAGATGATCTTTAAGGTCCCTTCCAACCCAAACCATTCTGTGATTCATGTTTTCTCTTTGAGGCCATTATTAGGACTCTTCATCCAAGTACTGTAGAGAGGAGTAAAATCAGGTTCCTTAATGCCCATCATGACCTAGCAGTGTTTTTTGGGCTGCTTGTGAGGTGCTCACAGAAGCACAGGCAGTCACAGAGCCACCCAGGCTGGCAGCCCCTAAGAAAACAAATCCAAATGAAAGCAGTAAAACAGTGCCTTCTCAGACTTGTGTGATTTGTGCTTTTGCATTTGGGTTTGTCACCCCAAAAGCATTTTGCCCCACTTTCCCAGCAGCTGATGGCCCAAGATTTGCTGAAGGCAGGAGGGTGTAAAGGTGGGAGAGCCTAGGAAAGCCTAGGAAAAGGTGGGCAGGTGAGGACAGGTAAAATGAGAACCCAAAATGCCTCATATTGAGGGGGGAGAAGTGTCTTTTTCTTTCATTTTTGAATCCCAGTGTTTCAAAACAGTCCTGTGGTTTGGAAACAGGAGGATTTTGACATTCAGTGTTTGATGCTGGCAATTCTGATAAAGGAGATAAAGGGTCCGTGGTGGAGCACAGGAGTTATTTGTGGGCTGTTGGGCAATGCCTGTCAGTGAACCTGTGTCTTTGTGTGTTTAAAGTGTAGTCCCTGACATTTGCTGCCAATTTTAAAGGGATTTACTCTTTGCTATTTCATAATCCCTGATTCAGAGCAAATTTGCAGATTTTGAAGATCAGAAGAAACCATTAATGCCCTGGTCTGAGTCTCTGGATAGCTGAAGCCACCTAATTTCATCTCCTCCTGTACTGATCCAGATACTTTGTGTTCAGCTGCACCACAAAGCAAGACATGAAGGTAGAAAGATCAACCACTAACCCAATACTCAAAAATGTGATCCAAGGTTTGATCATTGCCACTATTTAAAATAGAGTGAGCAACGTGTTTCTCATTTTCTTTAGTCCACCTTCAGGTAGAAAAACAATTTATGCCCAAAAATTCATGTAAAAGCAAGTATTTCTTCATCCTGTTCAAAATAAAGGAAAAGATAAACTGGATATATATCCCAGGGAATCTGTTTGGCTTTACAGGGAAAATAGTGTTCTTCTAGTGGTTTGGTGATGTGGTCTGTAAGGCAACTTTGTGTGCATGTGTAAAATCATTTGAGTTGCAGTAAGGTCAATATCATAACTTGAACAGATCATTTTCTTCTTTGCAGACATTTCTTCAGCCTTTGGAAATCCAGTGTCCCAAGCAAAATTAAACTGGCAGAGAAAAGTGAAGCAAGAAGGGAAATTTGTGCACTTAGAGAGAAAATGAAAAAGTTTTTTTAACTAGAATTGTCTGTGACAAGTGTGACAAGGCTTGACTATTAAAAGGCTGTGTTGCAAGATAGTTTTTGGGGAAAAGAATTGCAGCTAGAAAGGGGGTGTGAAACAACTGCTTCGTGCTGAGTCAGTAATTTGAGTGCTGTAGTTTTGTAATTCACTACTAACCCAAACTGCGGATCCTACCACTCCTGAGTTTTTGGGCCTGGCTCTTATCACAGGAGCAAACAGCCCCTGTGAAAGGATTCAGAATACAAATGGGGGGAGCAAATCCTTTTCAGAGCTATAAAACCCTTTTGTGTTTTAAGGAGCCTGAGTGTTTCTGGCAAGACTTTCAAAGCAAACAGTGTCGAGGTCCTCTCGATGAATAGCAACATTAATATATTAGGTGTGTATTATGTAAATCCTTGCTTCAGTGGAGCACTAGATAAGATAAATGGGAGCAAAGAGCAGGCCTTGAAGGCTTCTGGTGAGATTTTGTGAGTGTGCTGTGCCACTTGAAGGCTTGGTGCAGAACTCAGAGCCCACTGAAGTCCTGCCCTCCCCTCCTGCTCAAGCGGCTGCTGCTTATGGAACCATTAAATTTTGTCACCACGTGGCACAACCTTGCTCAGCCACAGCACTGCAGGGCTGTGCCTGAAAAACCTCTTTTCTCCCTGCTTTGGTGCAGAGGCAGTGAAGTTCCTGCATGGCAGAACTGGGCTGTGCATCTCCCTTACACCTCCCTGGCACTGCATGGCACGGAGGGATGAGCAGGTTACAGCAAACCCAGTCTGTGTGCTGGAGCAAATATTTGGGGAGGGTCCAGCCTGGCCCTGACAAACACAATGAAATTCTTGAGGCTGGTGGACAATGACTTATCAAGATAGGGAGGCTTGGGAGCAGATAAGCCCAGGGACTTGTGCATTGTATACAAATACCCGGCCTGGCCCTCGCTGCTCACATGAGGAGTGATGCTGGAGCTCTGCCCCAGTGAAACTCCATTTTTTGTTCTATAATCGTGCAAAACCAGATGGACAGAGGGTCCCCACATGTGGGGCCACGTGCTTCACTTTTTTCTTGTGCTGCTTCATCTCTTGATGATCCCCAATCTTGCTCCACTTTTTTCTTTTTTGCTTGTGATGTCTTTCAAAAGCCTCTCCCAGTTACACACTCAGATCCCTCCAGTACCATCCCATCAAGGCAGAGTCTTGACTCACTTTGGGAAGGCACAACCTCATGTTCAGCATCCCTTTTCCTGCTGCCCCACCACACACCTGCCCCACCAGCACCCTTGTTCATCAGCAGGGCTTCACGCTTTGAAGGTGACGCCAAAAGCTGTGGGGTGGCCCATAAAAATGGCATGGTCTAGACGTGGAAAAAGATATTAATTTTTCTTTCACTTTTCACTCACATGCGGAGCATTTTCAACCAGGTCATTGAGACAGTTTGCGACCAGAAATAAATCCAAGCCGAAAAAATGTCGGCGGACCTGTTTACTTTATAAACCACAAATGTTTGTATCCTGCAACAAATACCTGGGAAGTGCCTGGACCAGACATTACAAACGTGTTAACTACCCCGAGTTAAGCAGTAATCAATTCGGGGAGAAAAACCCGAGCTGGACCTCTCCTCTGAGACTGCTCTTCATAACGGGGCTTTCATTTAGGCCCCGGCCTAGCAGCGCAATTAAACCATGGCACATTCTTGACTTTCAAACAAACTCCTGGGAGCTGGCCAGCCCCGAGCACAGACCTGGATTTCACCAGGCTGGAAACCAGGGTGATGTTCCACGTCTTTCACGAGCTGTTGTTGACGGTGGAAACGCCTGCCCGCGGTAGAAATTGGGAATTCCACACACAGCCCTTCAAGGCTGCGCTAATAAACACGTGAAGGGATTTGGAGGAAATATATGAAAATATTGGTCTGTTGAAATGCTTTTTGCAATGCCACCAGTTTTGGGAGCAAGGTGTATTACTGAGGCCTGAAATTTTTAATAAGTAGAGTGCATCAATAGTAATTTAGACTGCTGATTTTTAATTTTTTCTCATTTCTCTGTCAATACCGGGCCATGACCTGCAGAGGTGCTTTGATGGAGCTGAAGTTTGGCATTCCCAAGCGAATGCTGAGGAATGGCAGTAGATGGTGCTGTTATTCTCTTTTTTGAGGACAGGGATGGCAGACACAGCTCTGACTGTACACAAGGTGTTACCAGTCCCCGGTGTCCCCAAATTATAAATCAGGCTCCTTCAAATCATGGGATTTGGTCATTAGAAAACCTTAAATCAAATAACATCCTTTATTACAGCTTCTGTGTTTTGATCTTTCAGATAAGATTTCAAGCTCACATTTTCAAGCTGTTTGCTGCGATCATGTAATTTGAAATTTATTTCCTTTTTTTTTTCATTTCTGTAATAACGTGAATTGAAATCCTCCAATCAAGAGCCATCAAGATTTAGGGGAACTAAATTAAATTAGGGAGAAACATCAGGGTTGTGAAACTTGGCAGGAATACAGATGCTGGTTTCAAAACAGACTGAACTTTAAGTTGTTGGCAAATTGAATGTTGCTGACCCTGAGTGATTTGTGATGCCAGGAACGGGTCCCTGACCACAGAATGTCCCAGCCCTCGGGTCACTGAGGCACGTGCCTGAGGGCTGACCCTCCTGGCCTGCATCAGCCTGGATCCCCAACTTCCTGGACAGCACCAAACTGCTGCATCAGGATGACATTTATCAGCTAACTCTTTTTAATTACCTGAAGGTTTATGAGGCTTGATCCTTCCCAGCTGCACTTGGGAGGACAGAACTGGGCCCCCTTTGGATTTCACTTTTATTTGCCTTTCTCTGCAGTGACAGGTCTAACTCCAGCCTTTGTAAAAATTTAACAGGGCAATGTTGACTGTGCAGGTTGGACAACCTGGCGCCGGGGATGGTGTCCAGCATGGGGACAGGGACAGGGGACACAGCAGGTGTCCTGCCCTCAACCTCCTCCTGCCATGGGCTGGGCAGGGCAATGCCCCCACTCCCAGCCCCTCTGAGGGTGTTTTCTCCAGCAGCAGCAGCTGGTGATGCTAAAAATACCCCTGAACAGGGTAGTGGTGGTTGAGCTTTGGACTTTTCAGAAGTTTACTGGTATTTTGGCCTCGTGACTCCAGGCCAGGCCACCTGATGTGCAGCACGTAACCCGTGCTCCAATTTCCCCCCTCGGTGGGGAACAATCTCAGATAACGGATAACAATCAGCTCACTTTCTTATTTTAGGATTGCTGTAGCCATGGTCATTAGCAGCTCCAAGAAATACAATAGGCAGGGCCTGGTCCTCCCACACTGCGTGTCCCCTCTCCACAGGAATTGCTGCCAAAATCCTCCCTGTGACAGAAAAGCAGAGTGGGTTCCCAAGGAAGAGCTGGCTGTTGGTCTGAGGGGAAAGGGGTGGCATGGCACTGAGCATTGCCATCAAAATGAGCATCCCAAAGGGCACACTGCAGGCACCAAACTCCTCAGCAACAGCATCTGTGTTTGCAGCACATCAGGAAGAGCAAAGAGTTGTAACTGGAGAAGAGAAGGCTCCAGGGAGACATTGGAACCACTTCCAGTACCTAAAGGGGATCTGAGAGAAGTGGAGAGGGACTTTGGACAAGGACATGGAGTCATAGAAGGGGGAATGGCTTTGAAGTGACAGAGTGCATGGTTACATTAGGTATGAGGAAGAAATTCTTCCCTGTGAGGGTAGGGAGGTGCTGGCACAGGTTGCCCAGAGAAGCTGTGCCTGGCCCATCCCTGAAAATGCTCAAGGCCAGGTTGGACAGGGTTTGGAGCAACCTGGGATGGTAGAAGGTGTCCCTACCCATGGGGAACAAGATGATCTTTACTGTTCCCTCCAACCCAAACCATTCCAGGATTCTGGGATACTCTACACTTGTAAGTGGAGCAGCCAGGAGCACCAGGGCCACGTCCTGCCTGGCCAAGGAGCAGCCCCAGGAGCACAGGGACAGTGCTGGCCGAGGGCAGTGCTGCTGCCCAGCTGCCTCTGCACCCCAGAGCTAGTGCTGAATGCTGGAACATCCACATCCACTGATGGAACACGTTGTAGGGACACCTTAAAGCTGTGCTGGGCCAAGGGGAGCAGGATGGGGTAAGCAGGAGCACAAGGACAGGCTACAAGTTCACTCCCTGCTCCAACAAGTAGCTCTTTTACATTAAATAATGTGTGGGATAAACTACTTCCATGAGCCTCAGAGCAGAATCTGGAGCCTTCTCCCTTCCCTACTCTCTCCTCACACCAAACCTGTGCACCTGGTGGAAACACAAGCTCTCACAACCTCTCAAGAAAGAGGTTTGGGCTCCTCTTGCCCCAAACCAGACCTTACTGTCCCACTTGAGCACCCTCTTCTATGGAGAAGAAAGAAAAAAAGGAAATACAAGAACATTTTTACTGTTGTTTTTTAGTTTGGTTTGGGGTGGGTTTTTTTGGCAGATCCCCTTTTACCAGGATCATGTTGAGTGAGTAAGGTACAAACCTCCTCTCAGTTTTTAAGTTCTTGACACGTCATGAACAGATTTCCACACAGTCCTGTCCCACTGATACAAAGGTAAAAGGGGCAGCAACAAGTTCATGCCCCTTCACCCATTCCAGGAATAGCCTTAAAGAGATGATTCTCTTAAAATGACGAGACTGAATGGATAAAACTCAATTCCTCTTTTCAAAATGTTGGGTTATGAAATAAATCTGGGAAAGAACCAGTGGTACAACAATTTTTTGATCTTCCCAGAAATTATATCAGCGTATCCTTTGTTTACCAGAAGTTTGGTCCAGCTGGGGTGGAAAGGTGGTGCAAATCAGTCCTTCTTCAAAAATGCAGAGAAAAATTCACTAATTATACAAACTCAGTTAGTTCAAATTATTTATATAAAGCAAAACCTCAGTCCACAATGAGAATTTCCAGTCTGACTGAAAGGAAAAGCTGAGGTCTTGAAAAGCTGAGGTCTTGCATGGCATATTTGATAATTCCATTTATGAATAAGCGATTATTACCAATGAATCTCTTGCATATTATTGACAAAGGCACAGAAGCTGCTTTTTGGCACTGCTGACTTACCCATTGTCAAATGTGAACTGGGCAATTGTTGTGGCTGCTGCTCCCTTAAGAAATTGTCAAAGTTTCAGATTTGTGTGTCCTGGCTTGCATCAATTAACAGCACAATCTTTTTGTTATGAAAAATGCAAACATAAGTAGCCTGAGGGGTCTTGTAAATGCAAATACAAAACCATAATTTCAATTTCCCTGAAAATAGAAGAAAGCCTTTTTAAATTTTTTTTTATTTGCTGTTACAATGATAAGTCTCCATTTTTGTTTGGTTTTTTTTTTTTTTTCTCCTTGCTTTGAACGCAAAATGGAATTTAACCCGGGGAATCAGCAGATTTGGGGATATGGGGAGGATGGAGGCAGCTGTTGGAATCTGTGGGCTCCTCTAGGCAGGGCCAGGCTCTGAAGGGTGAGGGGAAGGTGGATGCTTGGCCCCTCAGTGGACAGGAGCTGGGCTGGGCAGCGTGCCCACGGCTGGGGGAGAATTCCCACGTGAAGATTCTTTCCACTTGCTCCAGGCATCCAAGGAGCCTAAATTAGGCGCCCACACCTCTGTCACGGTCAGGGGAAAGACAGAGAGACCTTGAGATGTGTCCTTCACAGCCAGCTTGGTAGGTGATTGGCACCATTTTGGGCCAAAAGTGGTGCTTTTGTATTCAGTGTCATGGGGTGATAATGGACAGAAGAGTCCCCTCAACAGCAAGGTGGGAGGTGGCACCTGATTTCACATCACTGAGGCATCACGGAAGCTTAATGAAAGAATTGGGGGAACGTCCAAGGTCTGTTTTCCCCTTTCTTTTTACACCACACATATAAAAGTAAAATTTGAAAACAGCCGCTTCACTTTCTTCCTCCCTGCCAGGCTGGCCTCAGTATGCCCGTGTATGTGTCTAAACAGATTCCTGGAAAACCTGCCCTTGCCCAGGCTTGGGCTGCAGTCTGCAGCTCCAGGAGGAGCAGCAGGGAAGGGTGGCCTTGCTGGGGGCTCTCCCTGACCGGGAAACACCAGGGATGCAGCAGGATATGTGCCAGCACACGGGCGAGAGGCTGAGGTCAAATGCACGACCCAAAACGAAGAGGAGAAGTGGTTAAACACCGTCCTGAGCAGCTCCCTGGGGTAGCAGCTCTCTCCCCACCTCCTGCACCCCTGCTCAGAGCACAGCATTGCCCTCCTGCCAGCTCGGGCTCCTGGGAAACCTTTCCTTTACTTCCTTGATGATTTTTAATTAGACCAAAGGAGCGATTAACCAACACAACAATCCCTCACCCAAGTCTCTCGCTACGCCCGTTTGATGAAGGTGGTGCTGCTGCGGGAGGGCAAAGCTGCCACGGTTCGGCGGTGGCACCTGGCAGGGTGGCACGGTCAAAATTCAGCCCAGGGTCACCCCGCTGGCGTCCGCCAGGGTCTGTGGGTACCACACACATCATGTCCCCTTCCCTGCCTCAGCACACGGAACAGAGCTGGAGGGCAGGGAGAAAAAAACATCAGAAAAATGTTTATAAAGTTATTTGTTGTTAGTTTTCTGCCCCCTTGCACCGTTCCCAGCTTTCGGCAGTCCTGCAGCCTTGCATCGGCTGGTTGTTCTCCTTTCCCCCCTGCACTCCTGTAGGAACGAACGCTAGAGGCACCCTTCTTCTGGTCTGCGAGAGAAAACTTAGCTGCGAACTTTTTTCTTTTTTTTTTTTTCTAACTTCCCTCAGGAAAAAAATGTGGACCTAATTATCTATGTAAAATGTCAGTCAGATGCAGGAAAGGGGCTGTGCTTACTTGGATATCCCATCCGAGATTTTTTTTTTCTTCCCCCTCTTCTTTTTTTTTTTTTTTTTTTTTTTTTTTTCCTCTGTCCTGAGGGCTGGAAAGCGCCTCTCGAAATAAAAGTGCAGAACCGAGCCGGTGGCTCCCAGAGAGGCCGGGGCGGGCGCGGCGGGAGCCCCCAGCGCAGCGCAGCGGAGCCCAGCGCGGAGCCCACCTGCCCCCGGGGCAGCATCGCCCCGCACCTTCTCCCGGACTGAGACCTTCACACATACACAGAAACACACACACATATATATATAAAATATATATATATACACACTTTTTTTTTTTTAAATCCTTCCCCCCGGCTTTTCCTCCAGGACTTTTCCACCGCCTTTGGGACAACCCGCAAACTTCTCACTCGCTGCCCCTTCGCTGCTTTCCCGGTGATTGGGGTTTGTGGTTTTTTTGGGCTTATTTTGGTTTTTGTTTTGCTACTTTGATTTTTTTTTTTTGTTTTCCCCTCCTCTCTCCTTGGGAAGACCCGCCTGCCTCTCTCGCCTCCCGTGCCCCACCGGAGAGGCCGGGAGCGGCTCCGGCGGCGCGGGCAGCACCTCCCCGGCGCACGGCGTGCGAGCCCGGCGGCGGCGCGGCTCGGCTCGGCTCGGCTCCGAGCGGCTCCCTGCGGCCCGGCACGGCACGGCCCGGCTCGGCTCGGCACGGCTCGTCCCGGGCGCTCGCCCCCGATAATGCAGAGCTACAAGTACGACAAGGCGATCCCGCCGGAGAGCAAGAATGGGGGCAGCCCGGCGCTCAACAACAACCCGGCCAAGAGCAGCAGCAAGAAAGCCCTGCTCATCTGCCTCGACTGCCTCTGCCTCGTCATGGGTGAGCACCGCGGGCTCCGCGCCCCCTCTCCCCGCTCCCGCACCCCCCTCCGCTCCCCGGGAGAAACTTTTGGGAAAGTTCGGCGGCGGGCGGGCAGAGCTCGGCCGTGCCCCGGCCGCGCCGCTTCCCAAACAAAAGCGCGGAGCGGGGCCGCCGGGAGAGCCGGGCCGGGCGGCGAGCGGGGGAGCCGGGGAGCGGCCGCGCCGGGCCGGGGAGCGCGGGGGGCGGCCGGGGGTCCCCGCGGGGAGAGCCGGGCACGGCAGCCCCGCACCCCGGCGCAGCGATTGTGGGTGATTCGCTGCTCTTGGTGCCTGGCTGCCCCCGCGGCCCCGGAGCGGCCCGGGCGGTGCGCAGGGGGCACTGTGGGCTCGGGGATGCGCCCCGGGGCTGCCCCCGGCGCGGGCCCCGCTCCCGGCGCTGCTGCCTCGGCGGCGCCGGGGCCAGCTCCAGGTGGAGGCAGCGCTCTACGCTCAGCCCGGCTCGTGTTTTGGTTAATAATGGAAAACAGCAACTCCTGCCGCTCCGGCTGCCGTGTCGCTCTGCTGGCGGCTTCACCGGCGCTCCTCTCTTTCTCCCGTCTCGCTAAACTCATTCCGGAGCGCTCTCGCAGCCCCTGGCAGAGGTTTGGGTTTGCCTGCCTGCTGGGTTTTTTTGGAGATGCGATGGCTTTTTGGAGATGCTGTGGCATTGGAAGGGAACTGTCAACAGCGCGTCTCAAAAAAAACTTTTTGCATTCCAAAACATCAACCCTTCCATTGTGGCTGCGATGCTGAATGTTTAATTGACAGACACGGGCAGGGGAAATCAACCGGCTTCCAACAAAGAGATTAATAACACAACAGCACGTGAGTTTAATACTCCAGACACCACAGTCTTTAAAACAATTGTTTCTGCTTAGTGCCCATTTTTTAAAGACTGTCAGTTTGATTTAATTTTTATGCAGTTTATTGATCATCTGGTGTATATTAGGGGGCACTAATACATTAGGAGGGGAGGCATGGTTTTCTCTTTATATTCCCACAAGAATAGGGGCCAGTGCAGAAAGCTTCATCTTCTCGGATCTGGAAAAAATAAAAATACTTGGTATCCCATATATGAAATTAATATTAGTAGGAACATAACTAGCTGGACTTACCTCACTTACTTAAGCAGAAAGTTGAATTCCTAGTAAAACAACTCCTAGGAGTCAGAACTTTTAAACATTTACCCAAGTTTTCTTAACTTGAGGCGTTCCTGGCATGAGTAGGTGCTATTTGAATGGGGAAAGGGTTTTGCTTCCCCTTCTCTGGGCTAAGGGTCCTAAATGAAAAAGCAGTTGGTTGACATGTGTTATTCTACTTGTGCTAGTTTGGGTAAACAGGACTTATCAAGCATCACTGGAAAGTATTGTTAGCAGGGAATAATGTGATACAGCAAAACTGTGATTGTTGCTTTGTTTCAGGTTGCTACAGGTGGAAATGGGGAAGTAAACACCAGAGTTGGCTTGTTTAGGGGTTTTTGTTGGGGTTCTTCGTTGTTGTTTTGTTGTTGGTTTTTTTTAGGGTGAGGAGCATTCAAATGCAAGAGCATGAATGCAGCAGAAAGTTTAGATCTCACTGATCACTGGCAGGTGAAGGGCATGGGTGGGACATGGTGAGGGAGATGATTATGGGATGGAGAGCCCATGATGTGTGTTTGGGGATGGATAACCCATGTTGTTGTGTGTTTGGGGATGAGCTTTGCAAATACACCCGGACCAGGACCAGGATATCGGACCTGCCAGTTGATGACTGGGCATGAGCTGCTGTCAGAGCTGCCCCACTCATGGGAGGCTTGGCTTGCTCTTCCCTCTGCCTTTTGCTAGGGAAGACTATCAGCTTATAGTTTCCAAGTACTTGATTCCCATTTTCTTGCTAAAAAATTCCCCCAAAAACCACTTGGAAAGTGGAAAAAAGGTGCCCTAGCTGAATCCTTCCTGTAAGGAAGGATTACCTTCCATCTTCCTGTAAGAGAAAGGTGGACAGGTACAAGTTGATGGATATTTTCATATACAGTGAGGAATAATAAAAAAAAAAAGTCCTATATAAGATAATGAGGAGCAGAATTGGGTGAATTAACTTCTTCTGAGGTGGAGGGACCAGAAGAGATCTAATGCTGGTGCATGTGGGCACATGGCCAGTGGCCTCCAGTGCAGTCAAACTGAGTTACACCTCTTGAGCAGCTGCCCAAAGACATTCAGAGAAGCAGGGAAACAGAAGGCTTTTTCTCATTTGAGGACCACTTTAGGAAATATTAAAACTGGCCATTTGATTTGCAGGGGCCTGTGACGCTGCACTGGCTCCTGCTGCAGGTAATGCCATAATTCGCCCTTGGATTGCTTTTCTCTGAGGGGAAAATGAAAAGAGGGAACTATGGCTGGAATGTTTTTCAGAAGTGACACGCTCTGTGTGAGGCTGTAGATGTGTACAAACCCTTTGTTTACACACAAATTTAAACAAATTACCCAGAAGACAATTACCATAAACATCTAAGAAAGTCTGAATTAGTAAAGCTGAGCTATCAGGAGCTTCCTTCAGCTTTAATTTGGCAAGAGTAGTTAGAAAGATCCACTTTTGTCTTTCATCCTTAAGCAGTACAATGGTTATCTTGATAGCAAATGCATAAAAGGAAGATTTGTATCTTTTTTTTCTGGGGGAAGCAGCTCACGAGCCAGTGGCTGGTGGAGTGGGTTGGATGAAGATCACTGCACCAAACCCTCCATTTTTCCTGCATTTCCAACTTGAGTTGAGTTGGCAGGGAGCTGGATGTTCCTGAATGACCAGCCCACTCCTCTAATGAGTGCACTTGGCACTCATAAATCCCTGGGCTCTTGCATGAACAAGAGGTTTGATCGCCGACACTGCGAACTTCCCAGAAATTCCATGCCCGTGCTTAACTCAGTAAAAAAAGGCAGAAAAGAACTGAGTGTGCATTTATTAAAGCAGGTCATGCAAGGGGGGAAAATAACTTTCTCCATCTGCTTCCTCCCCTTGGGAGGGCTCTGTTTAGAGGATTGGAAGATGCTTCCTGAAATTGTTAGGGCCACAGGCGAGCTTGGTGGTGTGGAAGGGTCCCCGCTGCCCTGTCCCTGTCTCCTGATCACTGCAAAACGTCTGAAAATGTGATTGAGAGGGTCTGGGCAGGTCTGAAGTTCCCCCTGCTGAGCTGGTTGGTGTCTTTATTTGTAGAGCAGTGGGGAACTCTCCGAGCAGCAAAACAAGAGGCATGATGGGTGGACCTCACTCCACCTTCATCTGATCATCCTCAGCCCATCCCTCTGCCAGGAGTTTCCTGTACCTCCTACTTGGAGCTTGGAGTTGTTATTTGGGGGAATTGAGGTGACCCTGGCTGGGGCAGATCTCAGGGGGCAACTTTCCCTGGTGCCATGGGGTTTTGCTATCCTGCAACAGCCCCCAAACCTCCTCCTGATGCAGGAGATGTGGCCAGGCAGGGAAAAGCCTCCTGGCCTGGCCCTTGAGGTGGGATGTTCTAGAGCCTGGCCCCACAGATGTAGCATCTAGGGTTAAATTTACTCCTCTCAGACCTGCTGTTTTCCCTTGGCAGGGGCTCCTGGTGTTCAGCAAGCTCGGAGCAGCCACCTGTGCTCTGCTGACGGGTGCTAAGTCAAGCGTTTAATCTCGGAAGAGGGGAAGGCTGTGTCAGCAAGGGTGATAGGGCAGATGAGGGTCTTCAGTAGCTTGTATTTGTGCAGCTTGTGCAGGTAAAACAGCTTCCAAAAAGTCCTGCTTGTGCCATAAAATAGAAGGATTTCATCTGGCATACCTGCTTCTGAGGCTTGTGGAAATTGGCTTTATGGGAGCATATGTTTCAGGCTGGTGGGATGTAAACTGCACATAATTTACTGCCCTTCTTCTTTTCTGCCTCTAATTTAATTTTCTCTCTTCTGTCAATCCCAGTTAATCTGTGCAGCACAAGTTTTACTGCCTCGGGAAGGTTTTTTGAAGCAACAGATGGATAGACCTCTTACAACCTTAATATCTCTGCAGCTTTCTCACAAATTTGGCATCTCCTGTAGCGAGCTTGATGCTAAAATGAACTTTGAAAGTAAATATTTATGTTAGCTGGACCTTGACATGTTTATGTAAGTGGGTATATAATCTTATAATTTGGGCTAACAGTTTAGATTACTCTTGACTTCCCTCTTCTGTGTAGAAAATTGTGTAGTTCTCCAGCTCTCAGAAGCAAAAAGGATTTGAGCTCTGCCAGGGGCCCTGTCGCTTCATCACAAAAATTGGTGCAAACAGGCCTGGGATTGTCATTGAAGTGTAAGGAGTGGGAGGAATTGGAGATGAGGGGTGAGGTTAGAGTTATTTGGATGGTGTAAGGCTGGATGTGTTGAGCTAAGCAACTTTACTTTGTTTGGGTTGGGGCTGTTGTTCTTATTTTTAGGACTGCCCCGCTGTGCACCACTCACTTGTCACATGGGTGACATCTTTCTGTGCACCTGAAGAAGACACTGAGCCAACCATTTCTTGTGTCCAGCAAGGCACAGCAAGACCTGGCTGTGCCAAACCAGCTGGACAGTCCCAACCCCTCGGTGATGCCTTCTCCAGGCTGTGTCTCCTCTGTGTTGAGCCCACACCACACGGGAGAAGCTGTGTGGGTGGAGAGTCGTCATCGTGTTTTGAGCATCCCTAGGTGGGGTTTGGTCGTTAATGTTTATGTGTCTCTCCACAACCTGTAGGATCTCCTGGTGGCAGCCAGCTCCTGGCCAGGGATGGCTGCTCTGGAGGTGCTCTGGCACAGGCAGGTTGGCAGAACTGGCACCTTGGCATGAGGTTGTTGTGCAGTTGGACTCTGCCAGAACTTGGGAGTAAAGGAGATTTTTTTTTTTTCTTTGAGCCTGGAAAAGCTTCTTATTGAACCAGCAGTCAGCACCTAAAGTGTGATACCCATCTGTTGTGCCTCCCTTGAAAGACCAAAGGAGCCAAAGATGACTGGAAGTAAAGGCGAGAGAAATATTTTGGAGGTGTTTGAAATCCACTTTTTCTGCATTTGCTTTGTGAAAACAAACAAACAAACAAAAAAGAGAGAACCGACCTATCAAAAAGAGATTATTAGTGACAATTATACTTGAGGTGTTAATTGCAGAACAAGGAAATGCTGTACCTATGGCAGACCGAGTCCTCAGGGGTATAAATCTGTTGACTTTCCTGAGTTGGTGGAACTTGGCCAGCCTGAAGATGTGTCTCCAGGAAAAGCAGAATTACGTGCAACTGCTTCATGGCCAGGAGTGCTTTGAATCCTGTGTACCTGCTGCTGAGACAGGCAGGAGATGGGAATCACAATTACAGCAGATGACATTTTTTTAATTGTCTGTTTGTAGTGAGCATGGAAAATAATATAAACATCGCTCCCAGATCAAACGGATTATTTTTATACCCTTTAAATCTCCATTTAATATGCATGCCTTTCCTAGGCTGCTTTGGTCTGACCATGTTTGTCTGGATACAGGCTGGTGGTGTCTTCTCCAGATGCGTGTGCTCTGTGTACCACCCAAAAATGGTTTGCATACCACAGCTGGGGAACCTCTGGCAAACCAGGGCCCCTCTTCAGCATCTGAGATAGGCAGGGTGTTTGTGTGGCCCCATCTCTGCCTGAAATGCCTTCAAAGAGGGGGAGGCAAAGGCCCAGCTCTGCTCTGGCGGAGCAGGCTCCATCCTCCCCGTTCCCTTCATACAATGCTCCCACTTCATCCATAGTAATCCAGAAGGGACCCTTGTGGTCTCCCGGCCTGCCTGTGCCTGGAACAAGGGCCTGCCTGTTGAAGGCAGCGTGGGGAAAGGCAGCAGCCTTCAAACCCTCCTCTCCCAGCATTCACACAGCCAGGGCTGGGAACAGCAGCTTCCCTGGCATCCCAAGGGGCTGTGTCCCCAGGGGGGAAGGAAGCAGGGAAGCCCCCAAACCCCCTCCCAGGATGTGGCTTTCCCCCCTGCCAGCTGGGGTTTTGTATGAGTGCTATCATACATATATATATATATATATTTTTTTTTTTTTAACATTTCTTCCTTTTTGTTGTATCTTAGGGCCTTGTTCGGCTCTTCCGGTAGGTCAGGTTTCATCTTTTAAACAAACAAACAAAAAGGCTCAGAAATGAGAATGATAAAGCCTCAATGAAAGAGGTGAATTAAAGTAATCCAGCGCTTATCCTGTAATTATAAAAGTCTGAAGTCAGTTTTCTGAACGCTCTTCTGTGCTTCCCCCCTTGCCAGCGTGTCTGGAGGCCCAGCCTGTGGCCAGCCTTCCATCTGCCTTCCCCGATACCTCAGCTGGGTGGGTTTTGCCAAAAGCTGGGAGCAGGGTGCCCTGCGTGTCACACCTCCTCATGGATCAGTGGCCCCCTTTCCCAGAAGGGCATTTGCATCCCTTTCAAAGCCACCCCATCTCCATTTCACTCTCTCCCATGGCATCCACCTTGGAGGGGCACTACCTGCTCCACAATTTTAGAGCAGGTGGAAAGTTCCTTCGTGTGGATCAGGTGTCTGTGGCCAGGGATGTGTTGGAGCAGCTGTTGGGAAATTGGAGAATCCCTTCTTGCCTCTTAGCTGCATGCAAGGGCTCAGTTGCAACAGTGGGATCGTGATCAGCAGAAGCTGCTCCTCCAGTTCGACCTGAGGAAGCAGAATGCCATGAAAACCAGGGAATTTGAAGTGTCTTCATTTGGATTTTGATGCAAACAGCTTGAAAGCAAGCCTTAAGCATAAGTTTGTTACCAAGAGAATGCATGAATGAGTGTGAAAATCAGCTTTGTCGTGGCAGGTTTGGAAGTACCAGAAATTCCTATGGAACTCCATCCTTTGGAGTCAGTCACGTAAGTGGGCTTGTTTTTCACATGTGCTGGATGTTTTGGAGACAGAGGGTTGGAAACAGACTCTGCATCAAGTCAAGTTATATGCAGAACATGTAATTTAACTCCAGAGCTTGTGATGCTCTGCAAATGCCTGTGCTCTTTGTGCTGTGTGTTCCTGTTCCAGCCCTGGAACAGGACTGCATCCATGCATCCTTGTGTTCTCTGAGCACATGGTGCCCTCCTTCAGGGCCAGGCTGGGGCTGCCAGCCAGAGCCCAGATGGAGCTGCAGCTGGTCTGACACTGGTGGTGGCACTGACTCCATGGAGACTCCTCATAATCCTCTACTGTTTTCCCATAGCTTTGCAACCCTTGCCCAGAAAGATGTGAAAGAGTGTTGGTCATAGCACTGAGGAGCTTGGGAGGATTTCTGGCCATCCACACCAGTGGGCATAGCCTGTGATGCTTGGAAAACACAGCAAATTGAAGCTGGAGCAGTTGGAATTGTTGAGTTCACCCACAGCTTGCCCTGAACACCAAAGGTGGCTGTGGGACTGAGCTGTCCTTCACCGCTTCAGGAGCTTGCAGGGGTCAGACTGCACCTCTTGGAGCCTCATCATCTTTCCTGGCTGCTGGAGCTGAGAACAGCGTGGTTCTTCCTTCCATGGCTTTAAAGAGAAGAAGTGAAAGTTACTGGTGAGATGTTTTGGGCAGCCATCCCTCCTGAAAGAAATGATACTCCTTCAGAGAGCTTCTGCCCCCCAAAAGTGTCAGTCTGGTGCTGAACAGAAGAAGAAATTAGCTGATTTCACCTGTAAATCATAAAAAATTACTGCCATTTTTGGCCAGCCAGCAGTGTCCTCTTGTCTGACCATGCAGGCACTAAACACAGATATTAATGACATTTCTGTTAATTGAGCATTATTATGAAGCTGAGACCTCATCACATCCTCCCAGTGCCCAGCCACTGAATTTGAAAGCCAATGTGCCAAATGGGGTCTGGGCTTCCTGTCTCCTTGACACTCAGCTGGTTATTTATGACTTTTTTTGGGAGGTGGTGTAATGGGCTTTCCTTTAAGCCTGGAGGGAGCATCCAGCCCAGCCCTGGTTATCATTCCCAGCCAGCTGACAGCGAGGTCTTTGCTCTGGTCTTTGTAGCAGCACAGCAGCCGTGGCAACCAGTCCCACATCCCAAGAATTTTGAGGGCTTCCAAGGCTTTCCTGCAAGGCCCACCACCCTTTAAAGTGCTATTTTCCAAAGGGAAAGTCGCACACAGCATGGTGAAATGCTGATAAGCAGGTCTGGTCAGTAACCACTGGGTGCATTTGTGTTCTGAGTGATGCTCAGGGAGTAATTTTGGGTGGCTGGCGAGCTGATGGCAGGCAGCAGAACTCCTTTGAAGTCGATAGCTGTGAATCAGTTTGGTGTTAGCAGGTTTCTGGAGCAGCTCTTTGATCACTGATCAGATGGCCCTTGCATTTTGGGGAGCTGCTTCTCCCTGAATTCAAGTGCTGGGCCGAGGATCCCTGTGCCAGGCTGTGCTGCCCTTGGTCCTGCCTGGGCACGTCACGGGAGGTTTGTGCCTCTGGGAGTTTCTAATCTGGGCAGCCAGGGAGCAGAAGGAGCAGCATCACGCCGGTGCGTGGGCAGGCGCTGGAGCCCGGCGAGGGCACACTTTGAAGACAGTGTTTCCAGTACAGAGGTGCCCAGTGGGGCTTCCAGAGCTGCTCAGGCACCTCTGATTCCTTCCTGAGCTCCCTGTTGGAGCTGCAAACTTCAGTACTTCAGTGCTTCTGCCAGGCCTCCCAAAGCATCTTGAAATCAGATCCTGGGCGACTGTGGAGGAGTCTGTGACTGCCAGGGATTGGGCTGAAGTGTGTCCCTAGGACATGTGTGTACCTGTCCCGGGGCTTCCCACCTAATTCCTGTGAAAACTTACCCAGGTGCCTCTGCTCTGGTGCTTCCATGCTCTGCAGAAAAGGGAAACAACCTTGGATTCCCCCACTGCAGCGGGAGCTGGCTTGTCCTTTTCCAGAATAAGAGCTGGAGTTTTTTCAGGTAAAGGATGTGGAGGAAAAGCTGCACTAAGGCATCTGCCAGTTGATAATACATTACAAAAATGGATGATTCTCAAAGGGAAGGATTTGGAGGGGCTTGTATCCTACTCATACTTCCCAGGCTGAGAGAAAGTTCCTTTGCTGCCTGACCACAAGAGGCTGTGCTTTTCGTAGAGAACTCGGGGACTTTTTTGCTTTTTTTTTTTCTTATTAAAAGAATAATAAAATTTTACTTTCATAAAAATTTGCAGCATCAGTTGCTGTCCTCTCAGATAATCCCGTTTTTTTCCCACATAATCTGGGCCAGATATTTTTTCATCCAGCCCTCCTGGTTTCTTGACCATCCCTGCAGCTTTAGCATGCAGCTGTCATTCTGCTGCAGCTCCCACAAAGCGGCTGAAAACCAAGGTAACAGCAACATTTTGAGTGAAGGGGATGAAATGTGGGATAGGTTCAGCGTATTTCTTTGTCATTGTTGGAGTCCTATTCAGTCTGGAACTGAATAGGAGGCTGATTAGCATGTGGAAGCATTTCTAAAGCATTGGGCTGTGAGGGTTGGGTGGTTTGGTTTTTTTTTTTTCCTTAAAGGAGAAGTTTTGTGGCATTTGTTTTTCTGACTGAGCTGGTACGAATCTTTGTCAAATGCAAAACCCGTGGAAAAGCCAGATAGCATTTTGGAGAAAGCCTGTTTTGATAAATCACCATGGGCACAAAGAAGTTTTCCAGTGTGTAAAACTCTCAGAGCCACTGCAGAATCTAGGCATGCAGCATGTTTGAAATTGCCAGACAAGTGGGATAGTGTTTGGGATACACCAGGACTGTGGATATAACAACAGGTACTTTGCTTTTGCTCTTGCTGAAGTTTTCTGCCACAAGTGGGTATTGGGTCCACGGCCTGAAAATCCACCTGCTTAAATCTCAGGGTTTTGCTTTCACAGGGAAAGATGTAACACTGAGGTAAATTAAAGCTGCCTGCAAGTGAAAAACATCTTCTTTCCCCATGCTTTAACTCCTGGGCTGGTTTTGGAGGAGAGGGTTTTCCCTTTAGTGTCAGGGTGAGGTGTCGGGCTGATTTTCTCATTAACACTCCCTTGCTGCAAGATCTGCTGTGTTTTCTCTGAGGGGTGAAATTGCCACCTTGGTGCTGTTTGTGCGTCTCAGCTGGGTCAGTGCAGGAGCAGAGATCCTGCCCTGGGAGCACCATATCCCTGCCTTTGGTGGGAACATAGGATTTTGAGGGTTTGCCAGTCTCAAGGGACACAGGAGACCCCCATTGCCTGTCTGTATGGATGTAGCAGTGTTGTGCCCTGAGCTTGAGGCGCAAGAAAATGCGTTTTATTTCTGTGTATGGTGAGTATTTTATTTCTTTGTACAGTGAGGGATGGACATGAGGATTCAGTGAAGGCCTCAGTGAGTGATGGCCTTGGGGTTGTATGGAAAGCTCACAGCAATGCTTGGAGTCAGACCCTCTTGATGATGTGTGCATGGCCTGGATCTTGTGCCTGGGTTTCTTTGATGGTTTCCTTTCAATTATGCCAGTTTAAGAAAGGCAAAATGGTCAGCTCACTGGTGTGCCTCAGTGTCACACAGTGGAATGATTTGGGTGGGAAGGGACCTTAAAACTCATCTTGTTCCAACCCCCTGCCATGGGCAGGGGCACCTTCCACTATCCCAGGTTGCTCCAAGCCCTTTCCAACCTGGCCTTGAACACTTCCAGGGATAGGGCAGCCACATCTCCCCTGGGCACCCTGTGCCAGGGCCTCACCACCCTCTGAGTAACGCCAGCTATTGAAGGCTGATTAAAGCTATTGTTTAATTAAGGAGAACTCAGCTCCTCTGTTCACAATCCATGATTAAAGGATCTTTTGAAGTAATTCTGCAGCACTTTCTCGTGTCCTGCCTTTCTCTCCTTCACCGTGGAGGGAGTTCCTGGTGCTGAGGGTGCCGGGCTGGGCGGGCCGTGCGCTGTTACCGCAAACCTGCTGGCAGAGCTGCCTGCTGCCAAAGGCATCGCAGCGTTCAAAAACCCTGCAGAGGGGTGGAAGGGAGTTCAATCTCAGGATACGCTGATTTGGAAAGGGAATCCAAACAAAGAGGCTTTTCAGCAGAGGCTGAGGCTTGGCTTCTCTCAAGGGCAGTTTGGGCTTGGGGAAGCATCCGGGAGGCGGCGAGCGGAGCAGGAGTACATGAGCTGGATGCCGCGTGGTGTAAGGTTTCCCAGCACAGTCTGGTTTTGTGTTACAGGCTGGGGAACTGGCTCTAAGCTCTCCTCTCCTTTCTTTTCGTTTTTTTTTTTTTCACCCCCCTTTCTTTTATTTCTGTTGGAAACAAAGGAGAGGTTTAGGTTCTTTTGTTGTTGTTGTTGTTTTTTAATAAAGGTTCCCATCCCCTGCAGGTTTGGCGGTGCCTCTCGCTGTTGATGCTGGAGGGGGACCCGTTGGTGACTGTGACCTGGAGAAACCCTTTGCAGGGTCCCACATAGGCCTCACAGGGATGTTTTATTTTGCTCAGCAAGCTCAGTCCTCTCAGGGGCTCGCTGAGGGCACTCTGGCAGGAGCCGGCGTTCCTGAGGGGACAGGCACCTCGTAAAGAAGTTCTGGCTCAGATAAGAAGTGAAATGAGGTGGATGCTGGGGCACCTTCTTTGCAGCAGGAGGGATACAAAGTAGAGGGGGTGTCTGCCAGGCCCCCCGTTCCCATGGCAGCCCTGTCCCTCACTGTGACACCTCTGGTGCCACCACGTCCCCGTGAGGTGCCAGGAAGAGCCGAGCAGGGAGGAGGTGCTACCAACCATCCCAACCAACCAGTTGGGGTTTTTTATAGGCACCAGATGGTTTTAATAGAGGAAAGCTGAACTTCTTATGACCCTTCCCCACAGACGTTGTTTGTTGTTTTGTAATTGTGGCCAGGACAAAACCCTGTTCCAGAACCTGCAGTGAATCGAGAGCTTGGTGCCTTCTTCTCCATCCCACCATAAACCCTCCACTGTCCCCATGCTCCTCTACCTGCCCTGACTCCAAATGATCCAGGAGAAGCTGCTGGGCATGGAAAACTTGAGGCTTTCCACTGATCCCTGGCTAAAGAGATTATCAAGAGAAGAAACCGAAACATCTAAAAGCAAAGCACAAGGAAGCAATAAAATGTCAGGCCATGTTTTCCCCGCTGGTTGATTAAAAATTCTCCTGATAAGCAGGAAAGCTTTCATGGCTGGACAAGACCTGTATTGTGTCAAATGCAGTGAAAGGTTTATTGGAGAAGGATAAAGCGGTGCGAGCGTTGGGTTGTACTTGCAGCCCTCCTGGAATTGTTATCCCCCAGGGCTGAGGAGCAGTGTTTTTTGCAAAAGAGAAAGTCAAGCAGAAGGAGATGAGGTCTCAGTCTCCATTCTCCCCATGGGAAAACCATCAGCAGTGGCAAACCAGTGAGCTTGGGGACCTGTGCCCAGCCAGTGCCAAGATGCTCCACTGGGCCCATGGTTTCCCTCTAGCCTGAGAAATCTTGGGATCAAACACAAGACAGGAATGACAAAACAGGAAAACAAAAGGCTCACTTCCATGCTGTTGTGTTTGACTTCCCAAGGTTTTAATTGCCAAGGGCTGCATGGGGAGCCAGCTGGCTGCAAAGGGATGCAGATCTCCAGTAAGAGAGGCAAAGGGATGCAGATTTCAAGTAAGAGAAGAAAGACCCTTTTTTGTTGTGGTTTTTTTTTAATCTTTTGTCAGAGAAACTAACAACTGTTATGTTTTCCTACAGGAGATGCAGTTTTGTGTACATTTCCCCTTCAAAAAGTAAATTATCACTTTTAGATACCTGCTTTCTCAGCTTCCCCAGCTCCTCTTGAAGCTTCTGCGGTTATTGTTTTGCCACCTGTAGGAGTAAGAGGGTGCAAGCAGCAGGAAAGCCAACTACAGAGTGCAAAGGGTGCCTCAATTTTACAATTTTTCTCCTTGGAGCAGAGAACCTCTGCTTTTTACAAAAGGAAAACACAGTAGGTGGTTTAACTTGCAAGCCCTTGGCCCATGCTCCAAGAGATGTGCATTTCCCTGCAGATGTGGTGTCAGCAGGATCAGGCCCACCAGTGTGTGGCCCTGGGAACAGGCTGGACAATCCCAATTTTACTGCCAAAACCTTGTTTTTATATGATAACTTGGAAAGAGGGGAAAAAGGCCGGCTTAAAGTAATAATAACAATAATATTAATAATAAAAAAGCATGGGCTATTTGGCACGGCGGGTGTATAAATCTCAACATTAGCTACCTGTGAATCATCCAGCAGCACGTTAATTGGTGCCCCTCAGTAGATGAGGATTTGGCACCGGGTCTGCATGTAATTACAAGCCACACACAGAAGGACACAGGCAGCTAATGAACTCCTGCCAAACTCCAGCTCCGCTCCTGCGGCTTTTGAAGCCCGCTGGTCTTTCAGAGTTTTGTATGGTAAGCACTGAAAGGCATCAAATCACTCCTTTGACAGTGTTTAGAAAGGGTTGGTTTGTTGAATAACCCAGTCCCTCCAAAGTCCCAAATCTGAGAACTGGAGCATCTATAGGCTCCTTTCTCAGCAGAGCAGTAAATAGGCTGGAAATAGAGGACACCCCTGAGGAGCTCCTGCCTTGCTGACAGGAGCCAGAGGGCTCTGGTTGCCACGATGGGCTGCAAGAAAAGAAACTATTTCCACTTTAAAAATACTTCAAAACAATCCCACCAATGGGATGCTTTTTGTTCCCAAGCCTCATTGTTTTGAACTGAGGCTGTGCACAGCATCTCTCATGGGTTTGCAGTTGCTCTGGTGTTCTGAGTGAGGTGGTAAAAAGGGTTTTTGGAGGGTTTCTGCCCTGTTGGGAGGGCAGGTTTTCATGGGGCTGGGTTTGGAAGGTCGTGGTGCTTTTTCATGGATGTTTTGTTGCTGGGATGGGATTTGAGCCTGAGCCCTTCTCCTCCTCTTTTCATGTCTGAGGTGACAAAGGGAGTAGTTGTTGAGATAAAAACAATTTCCATGAAAACCTGAGATTTTCAGGCAAACATACCAGGCGGGTTTCATGGCAGTACCATGGTGAAGAGGAATAATGCAGCTTGGCACGAAGCCCTTCCAAATAAAAAAAAGGGGGGAGGAGAGGAAACAGAAGACCCTTTGTCAAAATTAACTGCAATAAAGAAAAAGGGACTCCTATTCCCTTGGGCTTCTTTAACCTTCTTTCCTTAATTTATTCACACGTTCCTTGACAGCAGGGCACAGCATTGTTGCAGGAGGCTGGAAATGGAAACTGGGAGTTGTCCATTTTTGGTTTTAAAAGGCATGGTACATGTTGTGTCCCTCCAGTCAGTGTGAATAGAGCCTTGGCCCTCGCCTGTGCCATTCAGATGTGGCCCAGTTCATCCTGTCCCTTAAAGAAACAGGGTTATGGGATGTCACCTGGCTGCAAAGTGCAGCTGTTGCGGGCAGGTGCATGGGAAAGGGGCTGGGGTGACAAGGTGGCTGTGCCCACCCTGCCTGGCCCTGTGCTTGCAGAACACGGGGGTGAAGTTTTCAGTGCTACACTGGATTTGCAGAATTTTCAGTCTCTTAGAGGGACAGAAGCACCCAGGAGTCCAAGATGGTGTGCAGCATGGAACCATGCTGTCCCAAAAATTCTGTTTGGCTTTCAGGGGCACAAATAATTCACAGGGGCAGATGGGCAGGGTAGGTAAGTTCCTTGTGTGCAGCACAGGGTGGACACCTCTGTCACTGCAGGTGATGATGTCTTGCCTCCAAAATACTCCACTCCCAGCTGCTTTCCATCAAAACTTCTGTGGGCAGGGAGGTGTCAGCATGGCCAAGGCAGCAGTTGTCATTCCTCCTCCTTCCCCTGCAAAGTCTCCTTTCCCTGTAATACAAAGCTATTTTAATTAGGAGCATGGTTTTTATTTATTTTTTTAACATTACCAGCACAGCCTCAGATATATCATGTATTGCTACACATTAGGATGCCACTCTGTGCAGTCAAAATACAGAGGAACAAGAAGAATGGTAATATTACACTTTTTTAACCCATTGATAAATAGGCAAAGCCTTTCAGAGCTCTGCTCTGGGGACCACCAAGATCAACCCCCATCACTTTAAGGGCCTTTGGATCACTTCCACCCACGTCTCTCTGCCTTTCAGCACTCTGGGCCGTGCTTTATGTCCTGGAAACTCTACCAAATCGCGACTACCGAGGGGGAAAAGCTTCATTTCCAGTTAATCAAGGGAGTTGTGTAATACCATTTTCTCCTGGGGAACTTCCAGAAAAAAGAAAGGAGGAGAGGAAGGGGGGCGGGGAGAAAGGGGAGCATTACATAAAGCAAGTATATTAAGAGGAAATAAATTATGAATTAAAAGTGATTAGTGAACTTTTAAGGAAGAGGTCAGAAGTGCTTTTTGGAATACAAACTTTTTAAGCTTCCAGTGCTTGTATTGGGTTACAGAGTTATAACCCGGCCTTATTTGTGCAGGTGGCTGCTGCTTCAAATCCGAAGAAGGATTTTGCATTTACAATAGGTACATTGACAGAATTGGGTCAAAAAGCTACTGGTGGCAGGCTCAGGGCTGTGGCCAGGGGCTCTGCTGCCTCCTGCACCGGGGCAGTTGCTCCCAAAAACATGCTTAATTACAGTGGCACTGCCTGGCCTTGGTGCTCAGGAAGATGTTTAGGAAGTTCAGCGATGAGGTTTGATGAATTTTTATTTAAGAGACCTAATGTTGACTAAGTTAACTGGCTTTATTTTTGCTTCATATGCTTTGTGTCTTTACTGAGTTAAAAATAATACACTTTTGTTGGCTGCATTACATTGGCTTCAGTTTAATATTTCTACCTGTTCTTGTTATGGTTTAGGGTGTCTGTGTAAAGAGAAGGAGCCAGCGCTTCTGTTCTGGGGTGTCTGGGGGCAAGAAGCTGAGATAAGGAATTTTTGCTTGCTATTTTATGGATTAAAACAGCACCTACATCTCACAAAATTTTCCTTTTGAGAAGAGGGCGATGAATTGGTTGGATGGGGCCCTGAGCAACCTTATCTAGTGGGTGACATCCCTGTGCATGAGCTGCAACTAGGTGTTCTAAGGTTCCTTCAAACCCAATCTTTTCTATCATTCTGTGATTCTATATGAGCAGAGCAGAGTTGTGATTACGTAGGGAAATATTAGTGTTTACCCAGCCAGTGGGATGACAGGGACAAAGGGGAGCAACTCCTTGGCTCAGCCACTGGTTTGGCAGAAATTTCTTAGATTCCCCCCAAAAGAAGGGGGGTGTTGAGTGTTGCTGGGGCTGGGCAGTGGCCTGATCCATTCCTCGAAGGCAGAGCCCAGAGGAGTGGTGGTGAGAGGCTCGTTCCAAACCCTGCTGACCAGCAGAGCAAGCGCTGCTCGCTCCATTTCTAATTGGAAACATCACAGTCACCACAGTGTGTTTTTCACACGAGCTGTTGGCCTTCACCATTGCAGAGTTCACAGGCACATCTTTATTTTTTTAAATTTCTCTCCCTTTCTTCAAGCTGGGTCATCCTAGGTTGGGCTTATCATATTTGTGAGACTTCCAAAGCACATGGATGTGCAGAGGTGCCTCAAAAGGTGTTGTTGACACTTGGGGGTTTTCATGGGTGTTGCATTTTATCCCTTGCTGTAGACAATGGGAAATGATGGCTTTGTTTCCATCAAGTTTGGCTGGAGCTGGCTCCAGCCAAGACATTCCTCTTGGTAATGTCTTTTGTGTTCACCCAATTCAAATTTGCTCTTTCCATCATGTTCGTCTGGAGCTGGCTCTGGATTACTGTTGGTAATGTCTTTTATATTCACCCAATCCAAATTTGCTGGTTGGCCAATCTGGTTTAAATCTGTTTTACCCCACAAATGCAGAATTTTTAAAGGACCTACATATTGTGGCTTGGATAGGACCTTTTGTTCTTATTAATGAGTTCTGAGGTTATTGAAAATAAATGTGCACTTTAATATAAAGGCTTTTTAATCCATCAGCTCACGCCAAACTCCCATGAAGAACAACTTAACACTCTTTGTAGAATTCCCTTGTTTTTCTTCCTCTGTATGTGGTCCTTATCTTTGAAAATAGGTGACAGCTACTCACTAAAAGCACTTTTTCACCCAGAAAAAACCAATGGCAGCATTCCTGTTGGTCTGGAACGCTTGGAGCACGAGGCTGGCACGTTGTGCTCCAGCCACATCATGAAGTATTTCTACTCTTGGTTTCAAATCCAGAGGAATTTGCAGTGCAAGAGGATAATTTAGCATTTGGCTTGAAGTATTTGTGTGACCAAGAACCTTTTTATAATGATATTTTCCCAGGATGACTGGGTTAATAAATATGCTCCAGGTTGCACAGGGGGGTATTAACCACAAAGAATGAGTATCATGGAATCATGGAATGATTTGGGTTGGAAGGGACCTTGAAGCTTGCCTTTTTCATAGACAAGGACAGTAGACCAGGTTGCTCAAAGTCCCATCCAACCTGGCCCTGAACGTTTCCAAGGATGGGTTTGGGCAGCAGGTAGGGACTCCTGTCACTTTTGACACCACCTTTGGTTCCTTTTAAAGGCACTTCGCAAATACCTCTGAAGCCTTGGGTCATCAGCGCTATGCTGTTGTCCATATAGAAAATAATTATTTCTTGCTTTCTTCTTGTTTGCTCTTGCACTAACGGGCATAAGATGTTTTGCCCAGTGTTCCTTAACCAGTTCTTACTAAAAACAAAGAAACAAACCCCAAAAATGTAAGAACCCAGAAAATACTATCTAAGTCAAAACGAACCTGTGTCTGCCACTAGGAAGTCTTTTGGAATCTGTAGCATCTGGTGGACCTAAAATTATGAGGTTTGCTTTGAAGTTCCTACAATTTAGCTGAAAAATAAAAATAATAAAATGGACAACAGAAATGCCACTCTCTGCATAGGAAGGATGCCAGACAAATTAATATAGATGGGGCAGATGTTCATGGAAGTTATGTGAACAAACCTACAGCAAGTAGAAAATTAACTAATTTTTAATTTTTTTTTTTTTTCATGGAAACCAACCCATTGTGCCCAAGAAATTGTCCAAACAGGTCAAATCAGAGAAACGCAATATATACTGATCCTTGTTTATAGGTTCTTTAGTACTCTAAAGCAGGTACCTGTTTTACCATAAAGTCTAGGGTTTGTTTGTGTGGACAATTTTCTCTCCTCATGTGTCAGCTGAGAGTAGTGGAACTGTAATCGAGCTGAATGGGAATCTGTTTTGCAAACAAAGATACTAGATGTGTTTCCAAAATACAGGCAGATGCACAGATCAGTCTGCTGGACTGCTGGAATCAAGGTGAAGAACAATTAAGACTTTGCAGGTAGTAAAATAGCAGAGCTGATGGTTAGCCCAGTTGTCTCCTTGTCCTACTGAATATGTGGTCCTCAAATATCCAGATTCAGTCAAAAAACATAGGGATGGAGACACATCACTGATGCTTTCAAGACCTTTAAAAATCTGAATTTAATAGCTGGATCCAGTCTGCAGTAGGATCTTTTTCTGGCTGATACTGGGCTGCAGATCTGCTCCCTTGAGATTATTTTTTTAGCTGACCACGCTCCTCCCATTCCTTCAGATACACCCAGTGCTGGTGTGGAGCTAGCTTCTGTTTTGATTGACAGCACATGCCTGATATGGCAGAAATGTGGAAATACTTCGATTCACTGGGTTATTAACTTTTATTTATGTATTTATATATATATTTATACATGTACAGTGTAAGTTGGCTCCAAGAGTTGCTCGCTTTCGCTGCAGTTGCCAAGGCTGCCCTTGCAGTGCTGCAGCTCTTCTCTCAAAGTTTTGGGAAGCCAACTTTTAAAGCCCCAATAAAAGCCTACCGTAGCCTAATCTAGTTTATATGCATTTTTAAATATGTACAAATATTGTAAACCAAATAAGGTTTGTATGTACCCAGGATCAGCCACTAAGTACTTCAAATAGAGAGCCTGTCTCTTGTAGGTACCCAAATATTTACAGTGTGACTTGAGTAAGGAATTAGATACCCCACTCAGCCCTGCCAAATTAATTAATGGTCTTTTACACTTATTTAGGTAGATGTCTGATCTAGTGAAACCCTAAGAACACCCAGGGTCTGGACAGTGGCAGGTAAAAGCATCATGGAATACTTGTTAGAAATTACTGTTGCTTTGTTGAGATAGCCAGCAACATCCCCCTGACCTGCACGGTTAAAAAACAAAGATTTAATGGGAAAAAACCCCTAAACCCCATCAAAATCAGACATTTAAAAAGGAGAAAGTGGTGATGGTTCTTAATTTGGTGCAAAGGTGAAGGCTGGGCTGGGAAGATGAGAGTGGCCTGGGTGGGTTACTGCCCAAATGCCTCTTGCCTTCCTCTCCTTCCACTTTTTGATGAGTGGCCAGTGAAAGCTTATCCCCTTTTTAAATTTTTTTCCTCCTATTAAATCTGCACAAGTGCTAACTTTTCAAAGACTCTGAGATTCAAAGTGCTGTACCCAACACAGAGCCCTTTTTTCTCCTGCCTTTGATTTTTATGCACATTTCAAGCTGGTCAGAGAGTACACGGGGGTTTTGTTTAGGCTTGGTGCTGGGGTTTTAGCTTTCAAGCTGCCAGCCTTCCCAGGATTATTGCCTATTAACTGCCTCTTCATAAAGGTGCTGACCAAAGAAAGGAATATTTTTTTCCTTGGTGCTAGCCTTCCAAACTCGATTGGCTTTATTAAATGGAAAGACAAATAAATTTAAACCCTGCTCTGAAATAC
This sequence comes from Agelaius phoeniceus, assembly GCF_051311805.1. Classification (NCBI taxonomy): domain Eukaryota; kingdom Metazoa; phylum Chordata; class Aves; order Passeriformes; family Icteridae; genus Agelaius; species Agelaius phoeniceus. The sequence goes on along the minus strand of NC_135272.1, from coordinate 33,841,176 downwards.
CTTAGCGCAGGACACCAGCAGTTAGAGGTCACCAAGTCACTTGGACTTCCTCCCAACAAAAGCAACATCATTTTTCAATGTCCAGCCCCACAGTATCCTGCAGTGCCTCACACAATTCCTCGGTGTCCACACCTGCTCCGTGCCACTCGGAGCAGGGCTGAGCCTGTTTGGATGGGGCAAGATCAGTCCCCGAGAGAATTCTGTTATGGTTTGGAGCCGTGTTTGATCTCTTACAGCAGAGCTGGATAAAAGCTTGTGGTTGGGATTTCCTTGTTCTGTTATTAAAGCAAAAAATCCCTGTTGTACAAGGAAAAGAAACTTTCCATCACGTTGGGAAGGATGTTGCAGGTCAGAAGGTAATTTCAGCACTGTTTACCTTTATTGCATTGGAAGAAGCAAATCCCTTTGTTTTATGCTTTAGTTTCCCATGAGATGGGGAGCAGCACTTGTCTGGTTGCACAGCTCCCTTTGGATGTGCCAGTGTTGTGTCCATGCTTTAGGACGTGGTCCACAGGCTTCTGTGTCATTTCTCAGCATGGAAATACTAGTACTAAGGAGGATGTGAGGCCCTTCTGCAGCATTCCTAAAGATTCTGCAGTTGGTCTGCACATGACAGAATGACCAGACAGTACCATTTTTGGAGAAAAGTGAGCATCCCCAAAACCAGTGTCATTTTTCTGCCTGCCCTGTACATCTGTCATTCACTTCAGTGCAAGTCACTGTTTCCTGAAGTGAACCTCTTGTGTCCTCAGCAGTTTGGTACCATGTGTAGGGATGGGAAGTGGTGGAGGTCTAAGACTCAACACCTTTATGGGATTCAGCTGTTGAATCCGTAGATCTGCAGCCAGGGATGCACACTCTGAATTCCCTGTTAAAATGCTGACTCAGAGAGGCAGACTGGGGCAGGAGAGGTGATGAGGACAGATGTTCCATCCTCACAGTACAGCCCTACTCTGCTTGCCTTCCATTTCCAAGGTGTGTGGGCTGTAAGCCCCACTTCTGGATTGGATCCTTTTGCCTCGGGCAGATCTCCTAGTGTGAATAATGTCTCTGTGGTGTTTTGTTTGAGGGATCCCAAAGGCATCTCTCCCTGTGTTTAATTTTCTGTCTCCTGCCAGACTTCCCTCTGTAGTGTTTTTTCTGCATAGCCCATGCTCTGCCAGCCTTTTGGCACCACCACAGGTTTCTCCATGCTGGAACCCCCTTGGCAAAAAAAATATGGGTGGTGACCTAGTCCCTCAGACAGCCTGTCCTCCAAGAAATGACCTCGTGGAAGAAGAGCCATCTTGAGCACAATTTATTGTTTGCCATGGGCTGGGGTCCTCCATTCCTTGGGTGAAGGAGCAGTCTCTCACCCAGCCCTCAAAATCAAAGGCATGTTATGTCTTCTAGGTAATATTCACTCAGTTATAGGGAGTGTGTTTATGTTTCTCATGTTAAAAAAGGGGAGGGGAAGGGGAAAAAAAAAAGGGAATCTGAGGTTAGTGTTTTGCTGGAAAAATATCAAGACTTGATTGGCAATATCCCACTAAACCACAAGTTTGTAGGAGAGAAAACAAACCCATTGGATTTTCCAAACTATGCCTATGTGCTTTATGAAAATGTGTCCCATATAGGTCACTTACACTCTTATTATAGCTGTGGCAAGTGTACATATAATTGAAACACGGAAATACTACCCCAAGCTGCTCAATGAATGAAGGAGAAACAAATCTTTATTATTCCTGGGTTCACAGAATATATAGAAACACTATTGTCTCTCTTTTTTTTTTTTATTCTATTTTTTTAATTTTTTTTTTTTTTTTAGGGCCGGTTTTAGCTTTCAGATGTATTTTATTGTCTGTGGGAACATGTGTTTTACAGACCTGTCATGTGAAAGCCATTAGCAAGAGGAACTGGAGGAGTAACAATGAGCCACGTAACCATGGTGTGTCTGCTCCCCAAGTTCATCCGGATCGTGCCCGGCGACGTTAGCGCTTCTCCCCTGCCATTCCTCACCAGGAAACCTAAGGATTTTTTAAGAATTTTTTAAGTGGCCCATTAAAAAGGGATTGCTGGCATCACAGGCAGGCTTCTGGGGCCAAGCTGGCTGGGCTTCAAAACGGTTAAATCGTGGAATGAAGATCAGCTGGATTCACACGAGATGTCCGGTGTTATTTACCAAATCTGAGCAGGCCGGGCAGTTCTGGAGCTGTTTCTCCCTGGTTCACACATGTGGTGGAAACTGTCCCGCCTTGCCAAGCAGATCAGGGCCCAGAACTTGCAATTGACCCATTTCCAGAGTTTTTGAGAGGATCTGAAAGGGGCCCTGAGCAGTGGCCTAGACCGCTATGGAGTACCTGAAAATTTCACTTCAGTATGTGATGTCCCTGCTTGCAGGCGATGGAGTTTGTTCTTAAGACTAACAAAACCCTGTAGTAATCCTGGCTTGGGCAAACCCATTAACATATAGGAAAAGCAGCCAAAGGGGATTGCGCAAAGTGAAATCCAGAGAGTGGTTCATGTGGAGAACATGAAGAGCATTATTTTGGTGACACTTCTGAGCAACGTGCATGGTGCCCTGGCTAATCACATCTAGCAGATGGTGTTCACTACAAATGTGCCGTGGACAGCTTTGGGTCAGACCCAACAGCGCTTCATTTTTTATTTATTATTTTTATTCATTTTAGAAGGAAAAACCCTCTGATGTCTTTGAGTGCTAGCTGTGTAAACAAACCCACAGATACTTAAGCAAGTTAGTGGTCGACAAGTATTCCCTAATGCCTTCTGTAGGATCTGGGTGTGAGACCTGTTGTCTTGGCCCAAGGACAGCTGGAACCACTCTGTATTTGTTTTTCCCCTTACCTGGGTTTCGCTCTGCAAGTGGGACGAGGGTTTCCTGTACCTTGTGGCTTGTGATTTACTCTGAACATAGGTTTCAGGGAATTTGGGGCTTGGTTTTGTGGGATGTAGTGCTCCTCTCGATGATGGGCTTAACAGCAAAGATGGATGGGGAAACTGAGGCAAAGGGAAGGAAGGTGCCCTGCCCAAGGTGACATTGTGGTTGGGAAACACCCTACTAGGTTTGAGGCAGTGCTGTGTTTGTCTGAAAAACTTTAAAAAATAGGGAGTTGTGGATGTGCCACAATTTCCAGGTGTGCCCCCCATACTGTGTGTCCTGACCCGTGGTCTTGAGCAGATCTGCTTCCTGCCTGGTGCAAAGATCCAACCAAGCTGTCCAGACACAGGAATCCTGCACAGAAGGTTCCCAGATAGTATTTAAAATCCAGATTTCACGTGGCTTTGTTGTGATTGAAGGTGAACAGGCTCAGATGGGAGTTCATCAGCTTTTGTGGGTGCTCCGGTCCTTGCATGGATGTGTGTCCCACAGCTGCCCAAAGCACGTGGTTGGTGCAATAGTAGGTACAAACAGGAAACTGTCAATACAGCCTGTAAATACAAAGAGGAGTGAGCCAAGGAAGGCTTCAAAGGCAGGGAAGTGATGGGGATGGAGAATGGCTGGCCGGGGAGGAGAGAAGCCCTGCGGATACTCGATCCTGCCGTGTTTGTTTGCACAGCTCTGGGCTGCTCTGCCCGGTGCACTCGGAGGAGCATCGGGCCCTCCCCGGAGGACAGTGCCAGATTGGCTTTCATGGCCTTTTGCAGAGGGATTGCTCCAGGGGTCTGTTCCTGTAAGTTAATATTTGCAGCGCACAGGGCTTAACTGGAACCAGGCTGCGCAGACATCTGATAACCATAACAGAGCAGATGCTTTTTCCCTGCAAGAGCAGCTTGGAAAAACAAATCCCAATGCTGTTCCTTTTGGAAAGATAACAATATGGAAAGAAAAGCACCAGGAACAGTGGTGCATGGTTTGCAAGGGGTTTTCTAGTTGAATCTTGGGGGGTTTTTTGTGAACTGCTCGTTTTTGCCTGTATTGCTGATGGGTTTGGTTGTCTCCCCTTCTTTGTAGCCGGGTTGCCTTTCCTCATCATCGAGACAAGCACAATCCAGCCCTACCAGAGGGGCTTCTACTGCGACGACGACAGCATCAGGTACCCGCAGAAGAACGTGGAAACCATCAACGACGCGGTGCTGTGTGCTGCAGGCATCCTCATCGCCATCCTCGCGGTGAGTCCCACCTCCAGAACCTCCTGCTCTGTCCCAGCAGGGGCTTTTTGGCACCTCTTTGTCCTGCTAATGCTGCCACGGTGTCTACTGGAGCACATCTCCTCTGCGGATTGTTTGACTTTTGTAAGCGTGGAGTTGCAAATATTTACAAATGAAAGCTTGTAATGAGAGGAATGAGATTACTCTTGAAGCCTGTAAACAGGCCCAAAGCTGTTTGGGCAAGTCTGTGAGCTTCACAAGAACTTTTCCACCCTCCAGTAAGAGTTCAGAGTAGAGGCAAAAACACTTGAGTGTCAGTAAGGATTTGGCATGGTTTGTCACTGTTCAAATAACTCGTGGTATTTGCCTATTTTATAAGATTTAAAAAACAAAGAAAGGATACATCTTTTCAGCTAACCAGTGCCTGGAAAATTTAACAGGTTAGTATTAGGTTTTTAAGAGATTGCATATTACAGCCGTTTTTAAAAGACAATTAAAACCTTCCATGGGGAACATGTTCCCAGGGTCCTCGCTGTAAAATGTAGTTAATGTCCCACCTTCCCAATGCCTCTTCATTTTCCTTCTGCCAGTTTTTCTAGAGCTGTGCTAGGAAATGATTGCATGGCAAGAGCTTTATTTGCCAGCCAAAAAGCTGAACTCAGCCCATGAGTTGAGCCTCCTGATGCCCATGTGTGCTTGGTCTGGGGCAGAAGACAAGATCTGTCTCCAGGTTGTTGCTTAAACATTTCCAGCTAAGATGAAATTCCCCTATGAAAAGTACCTGCATTTTTTTCCTTCTCACCTGCTGCCAGAACAGCTCAGGTGCTTTCCCAGAAGTGCCACCTTCCTCTTGCTCCTTCAGCCAGGAGGGATGGCGATGGACAAGTCAGAAGCACTTGTTCTCCTTTCACCTTTCCTTTCATGGGCAATAGATATTTTAGGATGGCACAATGCCTGCTTTGGTAATACTCCATCCTCAGCCTTGTTTGATGTGAATAACTCCATAATTTCCTCATCTCTCCATCATTTCCTCATCTCTCCATCATTCCCTGACCACATAGACACCCAGCAAAGCAGTTCCCCAAAATTGCCCTGTTTCTCTGCCCCCTTCCTCCCCAAAACAAGCCCAAAAGGTGCCAGGCCCCCAGTTCTATAAACACAGCAGAATTTCCCCCTGTAGGTGAATGACCCCTGAGTGTGGAAAAGCCATAAAAATGAAATGAAAAAGCCTCTCATTTTCGCATTACTGCCGGAGCTATCGGCATGCCAGCTCCATGCAGAGTGTGCTTCTGATCCCTAATGAGGCAGTGGCAAATACAGGAGTTGGAAGAGAAACTGGAAACATAATCAGCTGCCTGTGTGATCCATCAACTCTGTACCACGAAATAGCAGGTCAATTAAAAGAGAATGAAAATCCCCAAAGAATTGGATGTTTCTGACCTGGTTTCACTGTGCCCACAACAAATGTAACTTAATAAGGTAAATTCAAAAGCTCAGTTATTTGCTGTTGAGTGACACAAATGGCTAACGAGGAACTGAAGCAACAGATTTCTTTGCTATGGCAGCCTGCATGGAAAATTCAAGTCAGCCTGACCTCCTTTTTCAGATGTAACCCAGATACCAGAATTACTGTAGCATAATAGGAATTCCTTCCAAATCCACAGAGCACTGAGTGCGCTCCTTTGGCTCCTTTGGAAGGCAGGGTAGTGGTCATGAGCACTTCCAGGGAGCTGGCTTTTGGGATGGAGCAGCCAAAATTCCACACCCTCGCTTCACGTGGCGTCACAGGCAGTCTAGCCTGGGGTAAAAAGGTCCAGGTCATGTTTTAAGTGGCTTGAGGACACACAGAGAGTTTGTTAAGTAAACGGCAGAGGAGAGACCTTTGCTTCCTTCAGGATGGGAGAGGACATGCATTTGGTTTTAATATCTGTGTATTTACTGACTGCAGGCAAATGTCCATGCAGATGGCACTGGAGAGGCTCGTGCCCCTGGGCTGTGCACTCTCACCTCTCTCCTGACTGCACTTTGGGCTAGAAGGTGGTTAGTGTGATGTTGGTGGTCCCTTGGATGGTGGGAAGGGGAAGGTGACACTCCTGAGCTTTTTAGGGGCACCACTGCTGTGGTACCATGTCCCCACACCTGATAGGTCTTGAAGGGCTATGAAAAATTCCTAATTAAATTAATTTGCTAGGTGATCTAAGTGACACACCTGGATTAGCTGGCTGTTTTACAGTTGAAGGTGATATGCTGCAATGGGATTAGCATAGAGAATGTTACACCAAAAGCAAGTGGCTAGAAAAGCTCTAAAAGTAATTACAGGCTAATTGGATTGCTGGTGATAGCTTATAATAACAATAAAATGGACTTGACAACTGAAAGTCTGCAAAAAGCATTCACAGACAGAAAAATTTGATGTTGGCTTCTCTCTAGTGACCAGCTTTTTAAAATATGTGTGCCAGGGAATTGTGCCCATCACCTGGGAATGGCACATGTCCCATGTGGATGGCTCGCCAGGAGTGCAAGGCATGAGAAGAGCTTGATATCTTTAAAACTTGTTTTCTTTTCAGGATGTCCTTCCAGTCTGTGCACATCTGTGCTGCATTAGTTTTTCACCGTCCTGCTTTATCTGGGACAGCACTGCCAAAAAACCAAGTTTACCCAATTTTTAGCTACTCATTAAGTTGATCCATGGCTTTCACTAACTGGGGAGGGTTCCTGGGTACCCAGCAGCATTTTAGTGAGGGAGTGAAGGCTCCAATTTACAATCTGCTACATGTGTGCAATTACCCAGACCACCAACGGTGAGAGAAAAATATTAATCCCCAGACTTTTGTTGGTCCCTGTTTAAAATGGTCACATGCCTTTCCCCAGGCCAAGAGCCTCAGGTTTGAGTGGATCTGTGTGTGAGTTTGCAGTAATGGCACATGTCCCAGTGTCAGATATCATCTTTAATTTGTCTGGTCTTCCCTCTGTGAAAGCCACGAGTTTTGAGCCTCAGAGCTCCCCTTCTTGTGAATTTAGGCTTTTGGGAGGGCAGGAGCCTCTGTGTCCCTCCAGGACAACCTCCCTCTGCAGGCCTCACGCCAGTAGATTTCCTGTGCTGGAAAAAAGAGGTTCAAAATGGAGATAAACCATGGTCTTTGGAGACTGTGAGGATTAAAATGATGCAGCTCCCTAAACAATCCTTGGTCACTACCAGATTTCCAAGAGGAAATCTCAGCTGTGACATGTAAACCCCAAATGGTGGTGCAGCCACTGAAAGAATTTCTGTGCATGGTAGCAGAGCCTGCTCTAGCTTGGCATTTATTTTCTGTTATTACAGTTGTATCTCTCTTTGATAAAGCCTGCTTAGCTGCAATTTCAGCTGCCTTAGGTCAACCTTTGTTTTTCCAAGCCCCGGTACGAGTGAGTTCAAACAATGATACAGCTTCAACTCTTCTTAGTCTAATTGCCATACTTTTCCAGTTTATTAGTTTCCAAAGGTTGTGCCAAGCTTTTAAAAAAGGTAGGCAGGGGAGCCTCGTCTCCTGCTTATGGCTGGCAGGCTGCCACGCTGGGAGGAATATTGCTAGCTGCTCCAGAAAGGGATTAACATGAAGGCATTTTTCTTGACAGTTAATTTTACATATCACAGTCCCCGTGACTACAGAGAGGCAGGGACAAGGGGGCATCCAAAAAAAAAAAAAAAAACAAACCCCACAAAACCTCTGCCTCGATATATTACTCAGGTATAAAAACATTTAGAGTAATGAATGAAATCCTAAAGCTGTAAATCTGGAGCTTAAAATTTAGGTGTGTAGCGTGACGGAGAACAATTTAAATCTTTGGCTCTTTGGGAGAGGTGAGACATTTGGACTTCATTTCACAGCCTGATTTTCATTAACCTGCCTCTTAAGAGTCATGAGTGTGAGAAGTTGGATCCTCTGCTCCCTGACAATGATTTATGGCGATACTGTCAAACCCCAGCACCCCTGACACAAGAAAAACATAATCTGCTGCCATGTGATGGGAAGACACCTTGAAATGCCCCAAAATAGCCGGACCCGGACTTTTTGGAGGTCTTGAGAGGTCTGAATTGGGTCTGCTGGCAACAAGTTTTGGGCCAGAATCTGAAAAATTTGGGGCTTTCTGTTTCTTCCTTTGTTGTGTTAATGATTTTAAGAGAGGAAGATAAGCAGGATGTGGGTTTATTTTCCTCCAAAATCAGTTTGACAAGAGGGTAGTGGGTCTGGCCTCTCCTTCCCAACACACACTAATTCTTTATCTGGTTTATGTCAATTTTCTTTTCCCACTATGCTGGGATGTTTCTTCACTTCAGTAAAGATATGCCAGTGTGCTAACCCAAAATTTACTCTTTTGTTTCATTTATTGGACTTTTCCATAAACAACATGTTGAGCACTGGGAGGGACGAGGGGGAGGATGGAGAGACACTGGGCCATGGCTTCTCCTTCCTCACTCCAGAAGCAGATTCCTGGTTTGAGATCTCAGAGCTGTCTCAGCCCTGCATTCACACCTGGCCCTGCTTTTGCCTGTTGGAGCCCTGGATGCTGAGAATTTTAAACTTTCTGTGCTGAAAGGCACAGACCCTCAAGAGAATACTGTATTTGACCTGAGGCTGCAGAGAAGGCTTCTAAAATTGAATGATAGAGCTGGTTTTAGGGGTGTATAGTTTGAATAGGAGTGTGTAGTATCACAGGGTGGAAAACTTAGAGTTTAAGGTTTTAGAATATAGGAATATATATGGGGCAAGATGGAGGATTTAGGGCGGTGGCTGGTCCTTCTTCTTCACCTTCTTCTTCTTGGGTTTGGGTGTTTGTAATTGGACAGAAAAGTCCACATTGCAGGACATGAGGGATTGGTTATTGGGTTAAAAATAAAAATAATCCAGGTGTAATTTCTTAATTGGATAATTTAGCCCTAAAAGACCTTGTAGAGAAAGATGGTTAGCCATTTTGTAGAATGCTGTACAACTCACAACTTGTAAGACCATAATATAGATAAGAAATAATACACATTTGAGCCTGAATATGAAATACTATCTCCAGAGCTTCAATCCCAACCTTGACAGAGGCAGAAAGGAAGTTAAAGAACTGACATTTGCCCAGCGTTTTTCCTGCTCTCTGACCTCTCTGTTGTGCTTCCCTCGCAGATTATAACGGGAGAGCTCTACCGCATCCACTACCTGAAGGAGAAATCCCGCTCCTTCATCCAGAACCCCTACGTGGCAGCTCTCTACAAGCAAGTGGGCTGCTTTGTTTTTGGCTGTGCCATCAGCCAGTCCTTCACAGACATTGCCAAAGTGTCCGTCGGGCGCTTGCGGCCGCATTTCCTGGCGGTTTGTGACTTGGATTTCTCCACCATCAACTGCGCCAAGGGAGTTTACATCCAGAACTACACCTGCAGGGGGAGCGACAGCAGGGTGCAGGAAGCCAGGTGAGAGCCCCTGGCACCAGAGCCAAGGCTTGCTGACACTAAATGTGGCTTGGGTTTCTCTGTCTGCAGTAGAGGATTTGAATCTGAAACTGAGAGTGGGGTTAGTTTGGATGGTAGGATGAAATTCTTCCTTGTGAGTGTGGTGAGGCACGGGGTGGGTTGCCCAGAGAAGCTGTGGATGGATGCCCCATTCCCAGAGTGCCGTCTAGGATGGGGATCTAAACAACCTGGTCTAGTGGAAGCTGTCCTTAACCATAGCAGGGGGGTGGAACGAGCTGGTCTTTGTTGTCCCTTGCAGCCCAAAACCATTCTAGGATTCTATGAAATGCTGCTTTTTCTGCGAAGGCCATAAATCCGTTTTCCAGTGGGCAGCAGTTTCCCTTGGGAAGTGTGGTACTCAGCTGAACAATATTTCTTTTCCTTTCTCTTTACTCCTACACTATTGTTTCCCTGAGCTGCTGCTCTCTGTGGGAATTCACCCCCAGAGCTGAGCTCATGGTGAGCAGCCCGAGCTGTCCCGTGTGTCACAGCAGAGCTTCTCCTCAGGAAAGGCTCCACCACACAGGCAGGGCTGCCAGTGCCTCCCCTTGGAGCTCTATCACATCCATCAGATGCCCAATTTTGACTTTGCCAGGGGCACATTCCTCGTGCTGCAATCAGGCTTCTGGAGAAGTTGCTCTCTTCTCATTTCTTCAGGGTTTCCCGGTTATTTGAGGCGAGATGATGAGTTATTAGGTTATCCTGGAAATAACTCCTGTCCCCTGAGTAGGCCAGGAAGGGACAAACAATGCAAGCATCCTGTCCATCCGTTTGCTTTCTGCCTCACCAGCAGGCAGGGCGGATAACAGGGGTTTTATAACCAAAGGATTGGGGGTTGTGAGTCCCTCTGCTCTGGCACCCTCAGATGCCAAGTCACCGTATTATAGGGGGAATTGTGATATTGAGGATTGTGCTGGCTGGTTCTGAGCACCTGCTTTGTTTTGCAGGAAATCCTTCTTCTCCGGGCACGCGTCCTTCTCCCTGTACACCATGCTGTACTTGGTGGTAAGTGACCTCACTGAGCTGATTGATCCCCTGTCCCCCATCCCACATTCCATAGCAGTAATGGCAGGATGAGCCTTGGACATGGGAAGTTGGCTGGTAAAGAAGAGTCTGAGCTGTTGGTGGGAAGATCCTCCCTCAGCTGCTGTTGTGGTTTTTAGGACAGAGACTCCTGGGATGATAGCTGAGCTCTGTGTGTGCAGCTTTGGGATGTGGCCAAGGTGGCAATTAAATCCAAATCCTGCTACATTTGTGGATGGCCTGTTTGCACACTGAGGAGAGTTTGGGGCAAGGCAGAATGTTTCATGGATGGAGGGGCAGGATGTGCTGCATGGCCATGTCAGGAGGTGATGCCTGGTTCCGAAATGTGCCAGCAGAGCAGGTGGAGCAGCCTGGTTCCGGAGGGGAGGGCTGGGACTTGTTTTCCTTTGTCAGTGAGAAATGGCTCTGCCCTTCCTGCGCTGGGCTGGGGCCGGGGTGGCTGCCAAGGTGCTTCCTGCTGGGACTGCAGGAGGCAGCGCTGCCCACACGGGCTGGACACACACACACCCACCCTTCTGAGGGGTTTGTGCCTGGTTTTCCTCTTTTGCAAGTTATTTATTTCATAAAAAAATCAGGTTTTGTGTTGCTTTTAAGATTTGTGCTCCTCCTCCGTCCCTGGTAATCTCGGATTTGCAAGCAGAGGAACAGCACTGCACTGATAAAAACCATGAAACATGAACTTTTATCTATCAGCAGTGCTCCCCCCATCCCTTACCCTCTAGAAAGATAAGTGGCCACTACTCCCTCCAGCCTTTTCAGCCTTGGATCCCCTTCCCTGTGAGCAACTCCTGTAACTGAATCACTGGGCTTTCCAGGCAGTTGTGGGCGGCGTATTAAATTCTTTCTTTGTTTTCCCTCTTATTTTGTTCTTGGAAAACTTCTGAATTTCTCCAGCGACTGTTTTGGCCGTTTCCTCCCAGTTATTACAATGAAGAGCTGCCTTGGTGATGCTTCACAGGAGGCTCAGCCTATCAAAAAGCTTTCTGAGCTGAGTTTGGAAGCCATCGCTCACAAGGGCAGTCATTTATTTCTGGGGAGGTCTCTGGGCAGTCAGATAAGTCAGCCCTGAGGTATTTTCAAGCCCAGCATCTGGGAACAGCAAGGACAGCCGGTCCCTATTAAGGTGGTGATGGCTTCTCTACCAGGGCTTGACCCATTTGCTGCAGGTTTCTGGACAAACTTTCTTTTTTCGCGTGTTTTCTGAAACTCCAGGACTTTTGGAGCAGGTGAGAAACAAATGGGAATATAGAGCTTGGGGGGCAGAGACCCCAAAACTGCAGAGTGCATTCCAAGTTCCCACAGGATGCACAGAAAACCTGCAGGGCTCATTTCTCATTGCTGCTTTGCACCAGTGCCTGCTGCCTGATGTTGTTTTTAACTTTGCAGCAGGCTTTAGAAGTGGTGTTTAGCTCCTGTGTGATGCCTCAGGTCTCTTTGCTGCCCTTCCCTGTCCCCATATGGGAGCACTTGAGCTGTCAGCACTCACCAGACTTTGCCCCACACTCCCCAGGACAACAGGCTGTTCCACTTGCCCCTCTCTATGCAGGGGACAGTCCCTTCTAAATTATTTTATTTTTAATTTTCACCTTGTCCCAAAACTGTGATATGGCTGGTAGCAGACTCTGCCTGACCAGCTGTCCAGTTGCCTTGTGTCTTAAGAAGTCAGGAAAAATTACATCAAGTATTTGGTGATAAATTGAAGGGAGAAAAGGCAACTTGAGACAAGACAGGTGAGTCAACAATCTTAAGGCTCTCTTCCACCTAAATGATCCAGTGATTCCAACTTGTCTAGCAGCACCCTGCTCTCCCATCACTCCAGTTCCCTGGTCACTGCCAAAGCCTGACAGAGAAATCTCATAGAAAAAGGGAGGCAGAAAATCTGACACATTGGAGAGGCTGATAATATCAAAAAAATAATTACAAGAAAAAGGAGATTATAGTAAGCCAGAGGGATTTTATTTGATGCAAGATAAACCCTGCTGTCTTGCCCACCTCAATGAATGAGTTGGGGTTTTGAAAGCCTGCTTAGAAACATGGCATCCACCATGCCAGTGCCTGCAGGAGGTGTGTTTGATGGGTTTAATCAGGGAACCATCTCAATCAAGACAAAAACAGGTGCTCCCCTGTTCCTGGGAAGTGGGGGCTGTGCTGCAGCAGGTTGCTGCCTACACTTTGGATAGCAGCAGTGTGCCAGGAGCTGCTGCAGAGCTGGGGGATCTGTGGGGCTGAGCGTGTCCTGCAGAGGCCTGGCAGGTCAGCCGTGTCCCAAGCGTGTTCCTGGTTGAACAATACCTCATATTTCAAGGATAAGTCACTTCCCGCCTTTCCTGGCATTCCCTGGCTTCGCTCTCGGAGCCCATTCTGAATTAAAATGTTTTCAAGTTTGCTTCACCTGGTGGAGACGGGTGCCAGAAAATTCCAGTCAGGCTGTGAGAAGATCCATGGATTCCCACGCACCCCGCAGGGCTTTGCCTGCAGCCTGGGGCTGGATTTGCCCAGAGGTTTGGTGTGCAGTGGCTGAGTGACCACAGCTTCCCCATTTCCTGGCACGGCAGCAGAGCCCTGTGCTATCCATGGGCTCCTAGCAAGAAAACATTCATAGATGCCAAGCCCTGGAGGGCTTTGAGGGAAAAGTCCCAGGGAAAGGCACTTGCAACACAGTGAAATCCTCTGGGATTTAGTTCCGAATGCTGACACCTCAGGGCTAAGTTTCTCGCAGCCTTCTTGTCACCAGGAATACTCAATTAACATCAGGCCTTTGTATAAAAAATTTAAAAGGGGAAATAACTCTTGGGTAATCCTCTTTGTCCTAATTTTCCTTGCTTTGTTACCCCTTGGCTGAGCGAGCTGTAATATGTATTTATAGCAGGCTGAGGAAAGAGGAGGTAGGGAACAGCTTATTCCATGCAGCCCTCTGGAGCTGACCCACACCTCTTTGTCCTGTTTCTGTGGATGTGGGGGAGTCTTTGCAGGGAGCAGTGGATGCTTTCCACTCCCCTGGAGCATGTGAGACCATAATGCTGATTTATTTGCAGCATGAAGTTGCCTGAAATCACACAAAGGGCGCAGAAAAGCTAAATTTAAATATCAGGAAAGTTGAATTAATATCCCTCAGTAACATTGGCTGATTCTGGATAAAATGCAAGCAAACCTTGTGTATTTAATATGTGTCAGTGGGTGAGGAAGAAGGCTTCAGAATGGGTTGTGGTGAGTTCTGCTGGTGTAAATGGAAAATGAGAGATGGTGCTGGGTTTATGTGTCAGGGGAGTGTGAGGCTTCTCCCTGGAGCTCCTTGCTGAAGGGTGGAGAAGGTGCCCTGGTACAGCTGAGCAGTGATGTGCCCTCGTGAAGGAACCTCTGTGGTGGTTGTGGACTTGGAGTTGAGTTTAGTGGTGACCTAAGGAAGAGAATAAAATGGAATTAAATCAGAGGCCAAGGCTGAGCTGTGAACTGAGCTACTGGGGATATTTCTGGTGGGGTGAGAGGGTGCTGTGCACTCAGCAAAGGCAGGGAAGAGGCAAACAGCACAGGCTGAGAGGTCTTTGCCCATCTCCTGTCCTTCCCTTGTGGCCAGCTTGGTGCTAAAAGCCAAATTCTGCATTCCCCAGCCTCCAGCTGGCTTTGTCCAGCCAGGGCAGTGCATTACACTGAGATGAGTCTGGGGCGGGGAGGTTTTGGCCCTGTAGCACTTTGGGTACCACTCTGCTTGCAGATGGGGCTGGAGAAGGAATGGTGCAGGAATGGAGAAGGAGGTCACTTGGGGTCAGACAGCCAGGAACAAGCCCAGCTGTTTCCCAGAAGGAAACTCCAGGTGTGCCTGAGGGGGTGATGGAGTCCAGCCCTGCAGCAGGAGAGCATGAAGGGATTTCTGGAGCGCAGAAAGCCCCGGGAGACTGAGGGGTGCTGCTCTGAGCCTGTGTCCCCTGCCAGCTCCTCCTGGCTTTGCTCAGAGGCTGTGTGTGGCTGTGGGCACTCCCCAGCAGCCCTGTGGAAGTCCCCTGGCACAGGAAGAGTGATGTGACATCCCTCAAGCCATCTGCTTTGTGGTAACCCAGCCTCTGCCAGGAGACAGCGGATGGGAACTCCAAATAACTCCCACTCTGTGTGATCCCATTTCTCCCACCCTTGCTCCTGTTGGTGCTCCTGGTTTTTGCTGCCCTGTGATGATCTGTGGTGGAAATAACCCTGGTTGTGGTCTTGCTCTTCCACTCCCTCCTGGGAAGGGCTCCATTCCAGCTCCACATTCCCATCCAAATCTGTCAGTCTGTAGCAGGCAGCATTTCAGATTTGCTCCCAGGAGAAAAAAAAACAACAAACCAACCAAACGAAAAAAACCCCACCAAAACAGCAAAAACACCTTCATAAGCAGATTTGCAGATAAATTTCCAGGAACTTCCCATTTCTTGGTAATAGCACTAATTCCTGCATTAGAGAAATTCTGATCCTTTCAGCCCCTAAATTCTACTTTCACTTCTTGACCTTGTCGTATTAACTGGTATAACTCGTATTAATTATCTACCGAGGGCAGAGGCAAAGTTTGGAGTACCCCAAGTCTTACCTTAAAAGTATTGAGGTGATCCTAGTGTTTGAGAGCAGCTTTTGTAACACTGCATGTTCATAAAATGCCTGTGGAATAGGAGGAGTGCTGTTATGCTCTTTTTTTTGTCCTTCTGAATAGGGAATAAAGAGCAGTTTTTCCATGGCCTTTATTGTGGCAGTAAAAGGAACTCAGTTGAGCTCCTTACACTGGTGTTGCAATGTCTGAGGAGCACAGGACTAAACCTGTGGGTTTTAGTTTTCCAAGATACACAGTTGTGGGTGTGAGTTGGGTGCTGGAGACTTGGGGGACACCCAGCACATCCCCTATGGTGCCACACTGCTTTTTGCTCCTTTTCCAGGGCTGAAGATTGCACAGGAGGGACACAGTTCAGCCCCAGAAGTGCCTACTTTATTGTATCTTCAAACTTGCTGTTTGCTTTTTCTTGCTAATTTTTAATTGATACTTTGCACCCTCACCTCTAGATGACTTTTTTAGTCCAGGCTTGTGGGGTGGAAAGATTTGAGAAGATGTCCAGACTGTGCAAAAGTGGCTAATGTCAGATTATACAGCAGCAAATTTCCTTCTTAAGTGATTTGATGGGACAAAGACAGAAGATTAAAATAGGACATCAGGTTTCAAGTCTTCTTGGTAGAACTGAGAGTGATGGTTTATAATATATAATACTTGGAGATATTTTTGCTCTGCAGCAGCAGCAGCACACTGGAACCTGAGTTTTACACTGTCACCTGGGCTGACTTGAGGCTCTTGAACATGAAAACAGAATCATGGAATGGTTTGGGATGGAAGGGACCGTGATGTGGGGTGTGGGGTGTGTTCCATGGGGCCGTGGCTCTGTTCCCAGGCTTAGGCTGGTTTGCAGATATATTCCCCAGAATCACCATGTGCATTAGCCAGCACCGAGCTGTTCTGGTGCTGCTCCCTTCCATGTTAATTGGCTAACAATTTGGATAATTTGGAGCATCTGCTCCATTCAGACAATGTGATGTTTCATTTCTTCTGAAGAGCCCAGTGTGTGTTCTTTCCATAAAGGGGCAGATACAGTGTTTATGCAACAGCCAAACATACTAAATTGGCCAAAATTATGCTTCCCCCTTATCAGCTTCCCAGTTAGTTCTGCTTTTACAGGTCATTTTATGCTTTTATGTTGTCATTAAGTTATTTGTGGTTTCAGGGAACCTAGTGAGAGCTTCATCCCCTTTCATATCAAGGCAGTGCAAACTCCTCTGGGTGTGTAAAAGGGATCATAAATGGGGAGTAAACCCTTTTGCATCCCTCTGATGTAGCACAGACCCTTGAAGGACAGGGGTCTGACTCTAGTGCTGCATTTAGGAGCAGAAATGGGGAGTAAACCCCTTTGCAGTCCTCTGATGTAGCAGAGCCCATTGAAGGACACAGGGTTTGACTCTAGTGCTGTATTTAAGAGCAGAAATGGGGAGTAAACCCCTTTGCAGCCCTCTGATGTAGCAGAGCCCATTGAAGGACACAGGGTTTGACTCTAGTGCTGTATTTAAGAGCAGAAATGGGGAGTACTCCCCTTTGCAGCCCACAGGGTCTGACTCCAGTGCTGCATTTAGGAGCAGAAATTGGGAGTAAATCCCTTTGCAGCCCACGGGGTTTGACTCCAGTGCTGCATTTAGGAGCAGAAATGGGGAATAAACCCCTTTGCAGCCCTCTGATGTAGCAGAGCCCATTGAAGGACACAGGGTCTGACTCCAGTGCTGCATTTAGGATCATAAATTGGGAGTAAATCCCTTTGCAGCCCACGGGGTCTGACTCCAGTGCTGCATTTAGGATCATAAATTGGGAGTAAATCCCTTTGCAGCCCACGGGGTCTGACTCCAGTGCTGCATTTAGGAGGAGGCAGAGCAGGCCCGGGCTGCAGAGGCCCAGCAGCATTTGCCAGGCACTTTCACACCCTTTGAGCCTGACTGCTCCCCGAGCCTGGAGGCTCCTGGGCGTCCCTCCCTCCCTCCCTTCCCACAGCCTTCCTCCCTGCCTCATCCCCGGCAGGAGCTGCTGTTTTCCTGCCCTCTCTTCCCGCCCGGCTTCCCCGTTCCCACAGGAACCGGCCGTGCCCGGGCCCGGGGCGGAAGCGGGCCCGAGATAGTCACGGCAGGGCCACAATGTCTGCCTGACATCACCCCAGGGCCCTCCTCTCGGCTGGGCCAGGGCTTTGCTTGGCATTCCCACCCAGGGAGGCAATTCCCAGGCCGTCCAGAGGGGCAGCTGCTCTGTGTTTCCCTCAAACCCTGGGGCTGGGGAGGGGAAACATGATGGGAGAATGTTGGAGGGTGGCATTGTGCACATTGTTGGTGGTTGTGGCCATGTCTGGCAGTTCTCAGGATGGCTTTGAAGGTTTAGCATGCTGCATGGATGCTTCTTTTCCCTCTGAGAGATGGTATGAGTCCTAAATATCCCAGATTTGGGACTTTGGTTTTGTATGTTTAATAATGCTGGGGAGGAATTTCTTTACTGGGATGCCATGCTGTGTGGAGGCTGGAGCAGAGCTGGGGTGCAGGGGGTCCCAATCTCCTGTTTCTGGCTCACTGAGGAAGGGCTGTGCCCATCCACCTCTGTCCTCATCCCCCTCACGGGTTAAAAATCCCTCGAGAGGCCACACAGGTGCAAGGAGCATCCTTCCATTTTATCAACTCCCCCTCCTTGAGCCACAGGGCCCCACAGCGCAGTCACTGCTGCATTTTGGGCGAATTTGTGCAAACTAACTCAACCTTTTTTTGTTTGTTTGTTTCCCTCTCTTGCCACAGTTCTATCTGCAGGCCAGATTCACGTGGAAGGGAGCCCGGCTGCTCCGTCCCCTGCTGCAGTTCACCCTGATCATGATGGCCTTTTACACCGGGCTGTCCCGCGTCTCCGACCACAAGCACCACCCCACCGACGTGCTGGCAGGCTTTGCACAGGGAGCCCTGGTGGCTTACTGCGTGGTGAGTGGGGGAAATGGGCAGGAACAGTGCTGGGAAGCTCCTGGGCTCTCGGGTTCTTGGTTATAAATTACTGCCCCGAGATGTGCAGGATGTCTCTGTTTCAGCCCGTGCAACTGAAGAATGAGTCAGAGCTCTTCACTTTTTGGTCTTGAGGTTGTTTATTAATTCTTATCTATAAAATTTTCTTTCTGCCCAGCCGAGGTCTGCTCAGCAGGGCAGCCACAGGCACTCTGACCGCCCCCGAGGCGGTGTTGTCTTTTTAGACTACAAACTAGGTATAACATATTTACACTTAATTCCCAATACCTATAACCTATGTTAGACAGTGCACTTCTACTCTAAACCAATCCTAAAGTGCCAACATCACTGCAGAAAATGGAGAAGAAGAAAGGCTAGACACGCCCAAGTTCCTCCATCTTGTCCCCCATAACCCCCATACCAAAAATCCTAAAATCTACATTTTCACCCTGTGATAATTTTATTATTATACTATTAAAACTTCTGTGAGTTTCAGGTCCTCATACAAAGCTGGTAACTTGCTCCAGGGGTCAAAATCAAATCCCCAGGTCTTCTGGGCAGCATGCCAGGGTCTCTGAACCCCTCAGCGGAGTCCTTGGCAGCTCTGGGCACCCCGAGGGGTGCATTGAGTTCCGACACTGGGGGGAACAGGAGGGCCTTTGCAACCCCACCAGTTCAGCTCAGGTGGTTCCCTGTTACAGGTGGGGATGTGGTGAGAGGCTCCAAAGGCTTGGTCCAGGCAGCTGGGGGCACTGAAAGATATTCAGCCAAGGGAAGGTGTTTACCTCTCCACCAGAAGCTTTGGCAATTCTCAGTGGCACTCAGCTGAACAATATTTCTTTTCCTTTCTCTTTACTGCTACACTGTTGTTTCCCTGAGCTGCTGCTCTCTGTGGGAATTCACCCCCAGAGTGAGTGTTCTCAGTTAGGCTCCTTAGCAAGGTTTTCCACCAGGAGCTGAGCAGAGAGTCTGGGGTGCTTGGCATTATGGCTCTTACACAGTCCTTCCAAAAACTGCTATCTCCCTGACATGGGGAGGTGGATGATGGCTGATGGATTTTCAGGGGGCGAAAGGGCTCTTGAAAAAGTGGCCAACAAAAGCTGTGCCCATTTCTCTTCAGCTGCTGGGCTGGTTCTTGTGCCACTTGCTCTCCAAAGGGTGACATGATTGCACAGCCCTGTAACTCAAAGTGACACATGCATATGTTTTAAGTTGGCAGGATGGGGGGGAACCAGGTGAGGCAGCTGCCTCAGACACAAAGAAGCTGGGGGCTGTGGTGGTTTCTGTGTCTGTGTGAACTCCCCAAAAGCAAGATTTTAACAGCTCACCACTTTTTGTGGGGGTTTTTGTTGGGTTTTTTTGTTTTTTTTTTAACTGTTCTAAAAGTAAATCAGTCTTGGGAACAAGAAGTTAAGTTCACCAATATTGCATTTTGCAGGGAGAGAAAATAGGTTATTTATGTACCTCCCACTCATTGATAATATTCCAAAGCCAAAACAAAAATGTCATTGTTGGGACATTTTCATGGAGTATTATTAACTCTGTGAGCAGTAGCTGTTGGGTTTTGCCTTTGCCTGGTGCCCACGTCCCATGCAGGGCTGGCAGATCCCGAGGGGGCGGTGGGAGAAGTGTGTGTCTTTGTGGTGGGAAGTGGGCTGACAGGCACAGTGTGGAAGGGGAGTGGGGAGCAGGCAGTGCATCCCTGGGTCCCAGCAGTGGCTCCAGAAGGACAATAGCTCTCCGGATGGAGCTTGGGATGGGTGTCCGGATGCTTCCTGGCTGGGACAGAGAGCAGCAGGCCTGGCTGTCCCCTCCCAGCCCTCCGGCAGCTGGGAGCTGTGCTGGGAAGGGGAGGCTGTGGCAGGGCTGGGATGGTTTTCCTGTGTCATAGGAAGCAGCTGCCTGGAGTTTCCCAGGCAGGCTCGAGTTTGCCTGTGAGTCTGGGGCAGCCTGAGCTGCTGTCCCAGCCCGCTGGAGGAAGGAGCAGTTGTGTCTAAATGCTTTGCAGGAATGGCTCAGTAACCTGGAACATCTCAGGGCAGAGTTTGAGCCCAGCCCTTGTCCCATTCCATCAGCCTGCAGAGACCCAGCAGTGTACTGTTCTACAGAACCTGGCTTTGCTGGTGGGAGTCTTTGCCTAGTAGGGCCTAGTAGACTTTCCCCCATTTTGGGAGGTGGCAGCAAGGGACAAGAGGAAGAGTCATCCCAAAACACCCTAGAGTTTGCACTGAAGGAGCAGTTTAGGAGCTTTTTGTCAAAATTCCTGGTATGTCCTGGGGGTTCTTGCCCAGCTCCCCTGCACAGGCTGCTCTGAAATGGAGGGACCTGGAGACCCATCACCTCCCACCCTGGGTGCTCCCAGCCACCCCTTCCCCCAGCAAAGCCTTCAGGGTCCACCCTGGTGGTAGCCAAGGGCTGTAAAAACACCACAGTTATCAGGCCATAATTTTCAGTAGAAACCAATTGTGGATTTCATCTCCAAAGCCTGCCCGAGCTTAAACCAGGTCGTGCTGCAGCAGACACGTTTGTCTTTCAGTGCCTGAAATAACAAGCAAAAGACATTAATGTCAAGCACTTCCAGCTGATGAAACATTCAGACATGGAGCCAGGGTGAAATACAACGAAGATTTCTCAAATAGAAATAGTTTCTCTGCGCCTTGCAGGCAGCTTGCTGTGTGTTGTGTGGTTTATGTCTCATCTGAGGGAGAGGGAGAAGGGGAGATGTCAGGAGGACATGCTCCCAGTGTTGCTCTGGTTAGCTCAGAGGAGTTGTTTTAACCTCTCTGTATATGATTAAAAATTGCTTCAATAGGATGAAAAGTAATAGGAATTGTTAAGTGGGAATGTGAGATATTGGCTTAAAATGCTCTCAGTCTTCTCCCATCAAGTTTTCTTTATGGGTGGAGAGCACCTTCTACAGGAAATGGAGCTAATCCAAGTGAAAAACTTAGCACGTTTATTAGTCCTTTTTTGTGTTAAACAGTTCAAGCATTAGGAGGATTTAACACACTTTTAACCCCCAAAGATCACGTTTAATGATTCCTATAAATGTTTATATAACCTCCAGCCATGTTAAAGTGAAATACAGTTTAAAGAGAAATGAAACCTCTTAACCAGCCTTTCAATGAAACCTGAAAAGCAGCACAGTAAAAGCAAAAATACCCAGGATGACACTCCACCATAACTCATTCCTGTCAAAAATAAGGACCAGACTCAAAGCAATCCCCAGATGCTTCTTGCACTCAGCAATCCCCTCCCATAAATTGATTTGTCATGGCTATCTTGGTGCAGAAGTTGGACACCTTTTTGATTGAATCCAGCTCTCAGAGGTGGATGAATGAGTGAGATGGCACCAGAAATGCACCAAACCAGACAAATGGGGGGTTGCAGTTATTAACAGCCCAAAATAAAACCAGTGCCAGAGCAGTTCAATGTAGTTTTACACTGGGATGCTGCAGCAAGGGGCCAGACTCCAGCTTGTGATCCTCGGGAGCATCAGCTGGATCCTGTTATTTACCCAAACATACAAAGGCTGCCACTTGGATGCCCTGTAAACAACTTTATCAGCTCTGTTACACAATCAAACAACCAGAAACCAGCATATACATCAAGAAAAGAACTGCTTTGTACATCAGCTCCTTCTCTGCTTTTCCACAAAGCAGCACCAGCTCAGCTTCCTTCATCCCTGGTTAGAGTTGTAGGAGTAAAGTGCTGCGTACAGCAGCTTTGCTGGCTGTCCAGCTTGAGCCTTATCTGCTGTGCTGATAGGGGCTTGCAAAAGTTATTTGCAAGGACAACTTGACCTGCTGCACAAGGCTGTGGGTGGTTAGAAAATGTGGAGATGCAGGTAGACCAAACCTTTGCTTTCTCCCTGTCTTACCCAGCCTGGAAGTCGTAATCTAATATTATTTCTTTAAACACCTTGAAATTATTTTTCCCCCTGATTTATCTGGGTGATTAAATGTTGCATTTGAGTGGTGTGGGAGAAAAAAATCAAATGTACTGCTGATTGCTACAGCCATGTGCTGCTCATCCTGGGATTTCAGCTCAGCACACCCATGGCTTCTGTTGGGATTATTGGGGTTTAGGGCTTTCTGAGATGAGCTGTCACACTTGGGCTGGCAGGGACAGTCAGTGGCAGAACAGAAGTTTGGGGCTGTGGCCCCAGGTGACAAAATGATGAATCCTTGCCACTTCTAGCTCCATCCAGAGGATCTGTGCTGTCTGACTCTTTTCCCTTCTGGCACAGGGCTGAGGTTTGGCAAGGGTGAAAGTGCCCCAGTCCTGGAGGACTGATAAGCTTCGTGCTGCTGCCAAAGGAGGATGTGGAAGTTTCCTCCCAGCACTTTGTTTCTTATTGTGTTGCTGCCTTCCGAAATTGCCAAGCACTGGCTTTTTCACATCCGGGAGAGGGGTTACATCACGGGATATTTAGGAAGAAGGAGTCAGGAATAGATTCTCCTCTCCTTAGCCTTTGGCTTCCACCAGACCCCAGCTCTGTACTGGTGCCTTGGTGGGGCATGAGGAGCATGGCTCACCATTGACTCACTGCTGATAGCTTTTAACACAGTTTTAACTCGAAAGCTTTTAATTGCCTACCTGATGTCTGGCTGAATGAATTGTTTCACTGACTCCATCCCTGAAACCACTGAGGATGAGTCAGGCCAGCCCTTTGGAGACCTTTGTTATTTTATTGGAGCGCAGGCCGTGGATCTGTTTCCTGGCTTTTCAACCCGTTCAGCAGAGGTCTGGATGTTGCACTCTGTGATGACGCAGTGAGAAATCAAGTTGTCCTCTCATGTTTTTACAGTTTTGTGAGGTCTGAGCCTTTTCCTCTGCTGTACAGAAAGGTGGTAGCAGGCGCTTGGGATTTCACAGCTGTTACAGGCAGGCATTCAAAAAGTGCTGTTTTTGCAGCTTAAAGATGTGTATATATTCTGTAAACCAACTTTTTGCACAAACCATCACCCACTGTGGCTGAGTTTGCCTTTTCCACTTACTCCTGCAGGTGTTTTACGTCTCAGATCTCTTCAAGCCCAAGACAAAGACTTGCCTGCCTCCACCTCCCATCCGGAAGGAGATCCTTTCACCTGTGGACATCATTGAGAGGAATAATCATCACAACATGGTGTAGAACTTCGAGGAATCAGATGGGTGTTGTATTTTAAACTTTTTTTTTTTTTTTTCAAAAAAAAAAGTGACTGCTGACAGCAACTACCTGCTGCTCTCAAATCTCATCAGACAGTAGAATGTAGGGAGAGACTTTCTTGCCCGACCAGTAAAGTCTTACTCTGTGGTCTTTTCAACTTGCGACATTTGGATGAAAGGGGTGGTGGTGGTCAACTAAGGCAAAGGTGACAATGAAAAAGGAAAAAAACAAAACCCACACTACACAAAATGCCGAACAAACAAAGAGAGGTGCCGGAGTTCTGGATGTGCAATTGGTTTGAGTGTTCATGTTGTAGTGAACGCCAAATTGTTCCCAGCCCAGTGAACACTAAGGGATTTTTGGAAAGCTGGCCATCCTAGGTTTTTTTCTGACTACGAAGATTTCCAATGCCTGCGAGAAAAAAAAACCAACTCATGACTAAATTGTATAGCACTACGTATGAGCACTGAGTCAAGACCTGGGATTGGTTCATAAGAGTTGCTTTTTTCTCTTCTTGATCCTAGTTTATTTTTGCCTCCTCTCTTCCATACTGTGACTTAATTTAGAAGAAGCTTGCCCAGTCCATGGTCTCCGAAGGGTCTCTGCTCTCTCTGCTCACACTAGACGCCTTTAACGAGTGGCCCGAGACGCGCAGTGAGGCCGGAGATCTCCCTCCTCCGCACAGAGAAGCCACATTTCCTCCTCCCCGCTCGCTCCCTGCCGCGGGCTCATCCCACCCGAGCCCTCCTAAATGAAAAGAGCATCCTCCACTTCCCAGCCCTTTCCCCCAGAGAAAAATCCCACCAGGTTCCATGCGCGCCTGCCCGCGGGAGCCGCGGTTTGCGCCGGGGGAGCGGCGGCTCTGCCGAAGACTCGTTCAGTTCGCACTACGACCCCGGGGCTGAGTCCTGGGGAAACTTATTCTGCAGTTTTGGGACGGGCTGCTGGGCGGCACGTCCCGGCCTGGGTGTCAGTCGGTTTGTGCATCCCCTCCTCTCCTCCTCATCCTCCTCATCCTCCTCCTCCCTGGCCACCCCAGGGTGTGCCATGGCAGTACCAGGTCCTGTGCTCCGCTGGGTCGCTCCGGTGGGAAATCAGCTGTGCCTCTCTCGGGTGTGATGATGGCATTTTTTTTTTGCCCAGAAGCCACAGGTGCTTGGTTTGCAGCCCTTCCACGAAGCGCATTTGCAAAGGGATCCCGCAGAACACGCAGAACAGCCATTTGCACATCCTTCTCACAGAATCCGTCCTATCATTTCAACTTATAGCAAGCTATGATTTTTTTTTATATTATAAATATTATATAAATAATGTATAAAACCTTAAAAATTAACTATGTAAAATATTATTTCTGAAACAATTTTAGATATATCCACTATGACTATAAACTGTGTCCTGACCTGTGTTATTTACATTTTGCTGCTTAAAAAAGCATTGAATTAATTTTTTTATAGTCGACTAAAATATTGTAGTTCTGTGGTAGTAATATTTTAATGAAAATAACTACAATTAGAGACATTTGTATAAAAAAAACATATTAAATTGTCTGTATTTTTGTAATGTTCCATTTTGTAAAGAGAAGAATATTCAAAGACTTTTGTAGAATACAAAATTGAAGTTTGTATCTGCGAAATTATTGCTGTATAAATGTGCTTTTTAAATAAAAGCTCATAACACAACTAAACATCCTGGTGCAAGCTGCATTCTGTCTTTGGGTTGCCCTTTCCGTAACGGAAAAAGAGGGTCCTTGCCCAGTGGGACAGTTGGAAGTGTGATGTGGATGTTGGGTGGCATTTGGGGATGTGATGGTTCAGGAGGGCAGCTGGATAAGAAGGACCAGGTGCCATTTTTGATGGGAGTGATGAGAAGGTCCCACCAGCTCCTGGCTTGGGGGCACTTGTGGGTTTGCATGGATCTTCTCTTTTCTATGTCCAGTCTTAAAGCAAATCTCATTTTACTGAAGGCATCCCTTTTACTTTAACAATCTTATGAGATATAAAGAAATATTATGGAAGTAAAATAAGGTCTGAAGAGCCACAGCCCAGCTGCTGGTCTTCCTGGACAACCCCTGGCCTAGGAGGGCTCCCAGCTATGCTCTGCTCAAACACCTTTCCCATGAAAAGCAGGCACTTGGCAGCTGAACCAAACTCTTGCAGCTTGCTGGGTTGCAAACGTAGGTGGGACAGGAAAGAAGAAAAAAGAAAAAATCGCACAACAACATGTGCTCAGAGAGGCACATGTGCTCAGCACACAGTTACGAGGCAGCCTGGATTTTTTATTATTGTTTTTTAATTTTTTTATTATTGTTTTTATTTTTTATTATTGTTATTTTCCTCCTCCTACAGAGGCAAATGAACTTGTTGGTGGTGACACACGGTCAGAGCCGCGTTTCGACCACTCCTTGAGCGAACCACATCAGCGAGATAACACGGCACAGAAATAATATGCAAGAATGCATGACAGGAAGCAAATACCACATCAAACTGCAAAGAAAGAGCAGGTGGAAATTAAGCCAGCAGAACTGAGCTAGCACTTGCTATTATTATCCTAATTAGGAGTAAAATTTTATTACGCGTGGAAAAACTTCGTAAACCCGCACCTGTCCCAAATGCAAAGGGCGTTTTCATGGTGCCACGTGTGATCTGAGCCTGAGTGTTTGGAGGTTGAGTGTGTTGCAGAGGTGAGACTTCAGCTTCAGGGCAATGGCTGTGAGGACAGGCTGTTAATCCCCAGTTTATCTCCCAAATGCATTGCCTGGGTGTAAGTACCCCCATGGGAGGAGGAAACACTGCTCTGTCTGCCTGTGGAGCCCTGCCTGTGCAGGGCCAGCCCCAGTACAGCAAGCACCGGGCTGAGAAAAGTGTTTGCTTGCATCTTCACCCCAGCAACTTGGAAAAAGGCAGGAATACAGATGTCTGGGGGAAAGAGGAGGGCTTGGAGAAGGGTCACAGGGGAAGCGGAACAGGAGGTGATAAGAGCCTGGGCAGGGCAGCGGGGCTGGCGAGTCACGGGATCTCACTCAGGATGTGTGGGTCAGCCTGGAGAGAGGGAGAAAAGACCATGGATAAACCAACAGGGTTGAACTCTATAATGTGGGGCTGAGCATCAGCAGTGCCAAGTCCTATTTGTGGATGGTAGAGCGATGGTCGTTTCCTCCTCTGCTTCCTGCCCACCTCTCCCGTGCTGTCCCATTCCATCCCATCCTGGGGAGGGTAAGGGCAGCTTTGCACAACCGGGTGGAACTTTGCTGGGGCTCACCCTTACTCACTGCCTGGGGACTAAGAGAAGTGATCATTTCTGGCAGCACGGGTGGAAAAGGCAAGGTCCATGGAGATCTCTGGGCTAGCCAAGCACAGAGGAACGTTCCAGTGCTACAGGAGGAATAAGGACCGATTTTAAATGAGCATTTCAGTGAAACCCCACAGGGAAGTGAAAGCCAAAGCAGGCACCGCAAACCATGAGTGTGGTGACAGGATGTATCTACTGCCACAGCTTCCTGAGGGGCAGGAAGAAAGAGAAAATAAATAGGTGAAATGGAAAAAACCCAAACCCAAATCCACATGGGCGCTGGCATCCTGAGGCCACCACTCTCTGCAGTGTCTGCAGGTGCAGCTGGAGCTTGCACCTTGCGCTGCTGTGCTGCTTGGTCCTTCCTGCTGGGATGCTGAGCAGCCAGGACACTTTGGGGTTTGCATGCTGCCTCTCTCTGCAGCTCTCCCGAGGAGACAGACTGGTGCACAAACCCAGATGCACTCATGCAAACAAGACATGTTGCTGGAGCCTGGGGCCGGGTGCTGTTTGTGGCCTTTAGTGCTGCAAACACCGGGCTCTGCTCATGCTGATGCTAATCAGGGGCTGCGGAGCACCCAGCTGTCTGCCTTTGATGCTGGGGCTCGGCTGGCAGAGCCTCTCTGCACAAGGGGACGTTCTGGTCAAACCTGTCTTTTTTTGCACTGGGACCGGTTGAACACGTTTTCAAAGGCAGAGATTCGTGTGTGCACCTGACTGCCATGGGAGCAGGTCTTTTGTTCCAGGGGAAGGGAGGTTTACGCAAGCCCCAGGTCCGGCTGTGTCTGGGTGCACCTAAACAGCTTCACTCAGCATGAATGCCTTGGCAGCCTGCAGAGGCTGGAGCTGTTGTACTTCTGCTCAATGATTTTCGGATATGAAGCTCTCAATCAAGGGAGGGGGAGGGAGGAGATTTGCCCCACAAGCAGAGACCTGTTTTTCTCATGCTCCAAGCCTGCCTTGTTTTGGGTGTCCGAAGGTTTCACCCAGCTCTTCGTAAAGCCGAAACCAACACTCATCCATGGAGCCAGAGGATGTGTTGGGCTGAGGTCCTGCTGCACAGGAGGGCTGGTGCCAAGCCCACATCCATGGCTGGGGTGCAGCACTTCTGTCCCTGGAGCCAGCACCCCACTTCAGCTGCATTTCCCCCCCCATCTTTGCCTTGACACACCCCGTGCCTTCATCCACCGTTCTCCTCTCAAAAGGCAAGCGATTCCTCCCTTGTGTTTATTTTTTCCTCTGGACACCAGATCAGAGGTTCAGATTTTTAGGAATGAAGTGAATCACTTGCCTCCTGGCTTCTGTAAACATGGTCCATACACCTGCCCTCAGACAGGAGCTACTGCCCATCTCCTCCAGACGTTCCTACCCTCATTCCCTTGCTGCCAGGTGATGCTCTGGGCACAGCCCTGACTGCTCGGATTACCCAGCAAAACCGAACAGAAGCTGTCACCTTCACTGGAGGAAGCACAAGGTAGAAAACAACCTCCTGTTGACTCAGAGGAGGGGGAAAAAGACACACAAACAAACCCCAAAACCCAACAACTTTCAATTATCACCTTTGCACGCCACCCCCACTGGCACCAGCCAGAGCAGGAGTGCCTGCATTAGCTTGTCTCGAGTTACAATTTCCTCGGGGCACAGACTACACCTATGTGTGTGTTTGGGTAATAATGATCCGACTGGTTGTGATGAATCCACGCCCCATCCTATCTGTAGCTAGAAGGGAGCGAAGTCACCGGGATCATCTCCCAGTTTCCTTAGAAAGTCTCGTTCTGCGAGTTCCTGCCACCGTGACAGCACCTCGCAGGCAGCTCTGCTTTTAATATATAGTGCTGTGGCCTGCTGGAGCGTTTAATTCTTGTCTTGAACCCAGAAAAATAACCGTCTTGGCTTCTTTATTTATTTTTTTCCCCAATTTTGCATCAGGTGACTCTCAGAGCTGAATTTTGGTGAAGTGCGAGGCTGCCCGGTCATTCAGCGCTGGTGGCAAAGGGCTGTGGTGTCTGAAGGCATGAACTCTGCAGGGTTTGATCTGACTTCGTGCAGAGGGCTCATAACCAGCAGGAACAATGGGCTGCTATTGAAGAAAAACACCTTTCAGAGTTTGCACGTGTCAGCAGAAAGCTGAGGAACAGAACCACCAAAACACCAAACTGTGTACACAG
Source organism: Agelaius phoeniceus (assembly GCF_051311805.1). Taxonomy (NCBI): domain Eukaryota; kingdom Metazoa; phylum Chordata; class Aves; order Passeriformes; family Icteridae; genus Agelaius; species Agelaius phoeniceus. The sequence continues at coordinate 33,812,444 of NC_135272.1, read as the reverse complement.
GCATCCACGGATGGGATGAATGGGAATTGTGGCGGATTCAGCTCGCTCCTGAGGTCTTTGAAATTATTAAAAATATACCAAAACTTGAAATAAAATGTGACTTCTCTTTCCCACCTGAAAAATGGATGAATTGAAACAAAGCCATCTGTGCATTTGTACAGGAGCTGGTGTGAAAAGCTGGGCTTTCCCACCATGCTTTGACATCTCCATTTCCAGGTGTGTGGTGTGAGTGCATGTAAGCTGAGGTCAGCATGAGATATAAATTAAATAAAGGAGCATTTAATTCTTGCTGGGCTGATCTTTCCCCTGGAGAAACAGCATGAATGGAACAGAAAGAATGGTGCTGTTTCAATAAGAAACTCAGAAAGAAAATAAAATGTTAAAAAGAGAATAAAAACTCTTTTTATGCAAAGAAGAAAGGGAGCCAGATCTCCTGTGAGCACCATACTTTCAAAGGGATCTGCCTTCTGCACAAGTGCATAATTTGCTTATTTTCAAAGAAATTTTAGTGATGTTGAAGGCAAATTAATAACACTACCCCAGCCTCCCAGGGCTTGTCTGAACAAGAAAAGTTGTTAATGTTTAATATGAGGTAAAATTTTAATCCGTTTCATTAAACTGAGTAGATATTCTTAGTCCATTTTTAAGCAGGATTAATCGTGTTTACCTCAAGTCAAGTAAGCACAAGTATAATGTCAACTGATACAAACCTTGCTTAAATTAAAGGAAGAATACTACCAAGGCTTACGGGAGGGAAAAGCCTGTTTAAGTTTTTATTTAAAACAAAGAAATGGGGATTTTTTTTTTCTCTTTACAAGGTATTTCTTTCCATGGGAAAACAATAAAACCCAGAAAAAGTCTATGAAAGTTTTGCTTGTAAATGATGAGACGATTGCAGCTGAAAAAACACTGCTTAATTCAGGAGAGTTAATTCTTTTCAGCAGGGCCAGCCTAAGCTGAGTGGATCTAGGGGAGTCTGGGCCTGTTTGGCTTAGCAGTTCCAACTCACCCATCTAAGAGTCACCAACAGTGCCCATCAACAAATTAATGATGCTCCAGCCCTCTCTCAGGAATCATCCAGCAGCTCTCAGATTTAGCTTTGTAGCCTGTGGCCAAGGTCCTGCAAGTCCTTTAGGAAGAAATCCAGGCTCAATGTGGAGGTGCCAGATTAAAAGGGATTTACCACATCCCTTGGCCAGCTGTCCCACCAGCTCGTGGGCCTCACTGTTCAACAAAAATATGTTAATTCTTCCCTTGGTTTTCATTAGTAACTGCTTTTGTGTTCCCATGCCCCATATCCCTTTCCTTTTATTTATCAAAAAAACCTCAAAAAAAGCCAAAAACCAAAAAAAAAAAAAAAAAAAAAAAAAAAAAAATTTTTTTTTTATTATTAAACTGTGCTATTTTCCCTGGTTAACTTTTCAGGGGGTTTCCTCACAAACAATGCTTCTCGCTTTAAAACTTGCTCAGGTTTTTTGCTTCCCCTACAAGAACATAAGAAATGCTGCAAGTAAACACAAAGTCAGCGGGGGAGGGACCAGCTGGGGACAAATTTTCCTTTGTACAAGCAATTAAGAAGGAACACCTTCTGCTTGTAGGTCAGATTTAATCTGATGCTCTTCTAGAGGAGATTCCTTATGGGGTCTTACCCCCTCCACCTTCCAGGCCCTGGGGGAATAAAGGCTTGAATAAAGAATTCACCTTCCTTCAGTCAGGCCCTTTATGTGCCAGATCTGGGGGTGCTTCTGAGCTCAGGGTACCCCTGAACAGCAAATAACCCTCCCCATTCTTTGTTTTCTGTAGTTGCAGAAAAAGCCCCTTTTAAAAGTGAACATTAATGACATCCAATGTGTAAGATGAGTTTCACCAAGCAGTGTTGAGGGTGGGCAGCGTTTCCAAGCTAGTGTGGGGTGGGATAAATCACTTTGTACTTGGCATAAACTAGGTAGGACACTGTTAGGCAGGGAAACTGGGCCACTGTGAGTTAGGGAGGCTGCATTTAGCATAAATCTTTGAGGTTTGGAGGTGACTCCTTGGGGTGATGTGAAGCTGCAGGGTTAAGTCATGGAAAGTAGGTTCTGTGTGGATTGACAGGCACCTCAAAACTCACACAGCACAGCTGCCTCTAACCACCTCAGCTTTCCAAAGCAGCTACAAAGGATCTGGAAGTTACCTCTGTGCTAAACTCTTGCACTGCAGCTGATGTTCCTGCAGAGACAAATGCAGATGTGACCTTGCAGTGAGCGCAGAGCAGCACCCTGGGCTGAGGGTGAATAAACTGCACGGGCACCAGCGAATGCCAGCTGAACACAAACCTGCAGGACATTTTCCACCCACCCCGTGCTGCCAGGCCCGAGGGGTGAGGGGAGGGATGCTAAACACAGGGCTACCTCTTCACTTTTATTTCTTATGGGCAAAACATTCAAATAACTGTGAGCCTGCTCCCTGCCTGAACTGGCATGAAAATAGGAAGACAATTGCCTGGCTGAACTCTTGGAGGAAGATTTGAATAAAGCAGGCAAGTTTACTGCAGGCACTACGCCGTTCATGTCTTATCTTGCTGCGGAGCTCTGGGTTAGGCACCCAGCAGGTGGATTAACTGTTCAGGGGAAAGACATGGAAAGCAGCTTTCCTGCAGGGCAGGTCTCCATCCAAATGAGTCCGAGGCAGCGTGGATTCATGTTCAAAGTGCTGAAGGAGCCAGCAGAGCTCCCTGGGAGCGAGGGGAGGTCAGCACATAGCGGGACAGCCCTCGCCAGGCTGGCACCTCTGCTCGCAGCCAGGGGCTGCGCCTCCCAAAAACACACATTGTGCTTTAATGGCAGCCTAACACAAACACTGCCAGCGCAGGACCTGTAATGAGCTTCCAGTTTGCCTCAGGACGTTTTCTCCCAATTTGGTTGTATTTATGAGCAGCTATTTTTTGCTTAAGTAGAGAAATGGGGGGGGAGAAATGGCATGGGCAGAGCTCTGCTTACCCCTGCACCCACAGTGGTAGAGGGGTGACCTTTTTGAGTGGTTCATGTCCTCTCATCATCCGTTGCATTCTATTTTATTTTTTTTTTAGGAGGGGAAATATGTACATTTTCACGGATGAAAGCCAGGCAGTCAGGGGGTTTATTGAACAGAAAATGAGCCTAAGAACAAAGAGAGGCAAAATGAAGGTGCCAAGGTGAGCAGGAGTGGCTGAGGCTGGGGCAGGGAGGTGGGTTTGGCTGTAAAGCAGTCATCCTGCCCCACCCATGGAAAACCTTTGGTGGGTGGCTTTGAGCTCTCCAGGAAACAGGGGAGGGTGGCAGGAGTCACTGGCATTTCCCCCCATCTGCATTATCAGCCAAGGTAGGTAACCTCGTGAGGGGGAAGCCAATCTGCTGGTGTTTCTACTGACCAAAACTGCTTGGGGTTTCCCCTCGCCATTCCTCACGTTATTAGGGCAATTTTGAGTTTGGCCTTGTCCCTTGAGAAATTCCAATATTTCACTCTGTGCCTTCCTTCTGAATTGAGTCAGAAAATCAAAATATTAACTTTTTTTTTTTTTTTCCCATAGAGTGGGAAATTCCAAACAATCCCCATTAGGAAATGTTAAACATTTTTTGTGCAAATATATTTGCCTATCTAGTGCAGCCCCACATAGCTCCAGACACTTATCACAGAAGTGCCCTTGACTCCAACATTACTTACAACCTCAAAGCAGTCAAGGAACACATTTTTTCTTTCCTTCAGTGCTTCAAGACGTGGTAGGAAAATAAGATTAATTATTTTAAAGTGTGGTGAGCTCATGTTCACCGACAGCAGCTGTGCAAGTGCATTTGCTTACCACCAGCCTGTGAGACATTGCCTGGAGTGTCACTCCTGAGCTCAGGAAAAGCTTGGTCCTCCTGGCATTGCCTCTGGGTGCCTCAGCAGGGATTACCTGTCTCTTTCTCCCCTGGAGCTGTGCTAATCTGCTCGGGGTTCAGGGGATGCTCAGCAGTGGTGAGGCCATCCCCTGCTAAAGCCTCTGGGGAAGGTGCTTTTGTTGGAATGACCTTCTCTCCCTAGAGCCACGCAGGGAGGTAAAGTGGGAGCAAATATTCCAACAATAATGAAGTGGTGGGGTTAAAATGACTCCTCCAGTAACACAAGCTGCCCAGCTCTGGTTTCACCTTTACTTTGCTGTGTAGCATCTGCCAAGCACCTAAAGCTCTCAGCAGATCCAGGTGGTGTTTTGTGAGGTTACTCAGGCATTCTGCTCTTTCAGATTTTAACAGGAGCTGGTGCTAACTGGGCAAAAAAGGTCTAAACAACCTTTTCTGTAGAGACCCCAAGTCCTGAGCATGAGCCCTGCACGCTGCACCCACACTCTGCTGCCATAAACAGCATGAATCATTGGACGCTTCATCTGCACAACCCATCACAATCTGATAAAAGTCAGGCAAAACATCCTTCACCTCCTGCAAATAACTCAGAACAGAGTCAAAATGAGTGCCAGCAGAAAGAGTGTGTTCCTGCAGCAATAGGATTTCCAGGAATGCTGCTTTCCTTCCCCAAACCCCTGTGTTGTCCAAGGGCTCTGGGTGTTGGAGGGAGCCGGGGCTGAGCTGAAGTGAGAGCTCACTGCCCGGCCCAACAGCACATGTTTCACATTAAGGAGCTGTTTGAGGGGCCTGTGTGGCTTGGTGGATAAATTGTCAGGTTTGTCCCCTTGCAGCTCACGTGTCCAGAATAGCCTGTGGTCCTAAAGGAGGAGAAAACCCTCAACATGAGCTCAGTAGGTTTCCATCACGGAGGTTCTGCTCTGGTGGGAAACAGCCGGCGGGGCAGAGGCCAAGACTGCAAGGTGGACCCATGAGAAACCCCATCCCCACCTGGTGTGGGACCTTGGGAGAAGTTTCAGGATGTGACAGTGCCAGTCCTGCCATCTTCAGCTTCTCTGGGGGTGCCCTCCTCCATCCACAACCTCGGGAGCAAGCGGAAACGTGGGAAAAGCAATGAAAACTCATTGGAACACGAGCTCAAGGATCCAGCACATAAATAGCAAAGGAAGGAGAGATAAATACTGGGATAGTCTTTAAATATCTGCAAAGGAAACCAGCCAGGAGCCAGTTTGGCTACAGGGGGAAGGCTGGAAGCTAACATGGATGATCCCAATCTTACCCAGTGGCTAAGTGGATTTCTAAGCACCGTTTTCACAAAAAAAAAAAAAAAAAAGATCTGAATGATCCGGTTCATTTTCCTGGGTCTGGGTGGGGGAAAGAACTGCTAAAAGCCTTTAATAGCTCCTGTTCAGGCAATCGTGATTATGAGCAGCTGGGAGAAGTCAGGCCTGAAGTATGAGATGCCAGACTTGAAGGTGGTAAACAGGGACAGGGGAATATTTGTTTTGACAGCACGCTCAGTACACAGGAAACATGGAGCAATGAGAGGGACGACTCTGCACAGGAGTTCCCAGTCCTATATTTAAGAGCAAATCAAACTAAGGGAGGACCCTGCAAATTACAGACATCTACAAATAACCCCAGACCTTTTGTCTCAGCTGTGGGAAGATCCCGAGGACACTGATAACAGACACAGCATTGCACAACCTTGGGAAAGAGGGGGCCTGGTGGTGTGTCCACTCTGCCCAGGATCTTGGCTCTTGACTCTGGTTACAGGCTGCAGGGGTAGGTGGAGAAAGCCCAGGAGAGGATAATTATGGAACAACCTGTTGATGGAGGAAGTGGCTTCCCAACCTCCCTTTACTTAGGGCCTGAGTTCTGCTCCAAAGCAGGAAGATTTATAGCGCTCCCCATGGCTGTGTTGTGTTCTCCTTCTGGCCAGATTAGTTTAATGAATGAGAGGTAGGGAAAAAAACTGCTGAAAAGCAAATCCCCTACAGCCATGCTGTGTCACATCATTAAATAAGGACACTTTTTACTTAAGAGGAGTTGTTTGACCCATAATTACAGCTAAACTCCCATTTGGCTTTTGGTCCATGAGGGCTTCTCCTGTAATTTTAACTGGTTGCAGTCTACGAATCCTCACCTCCATTTTCCAGGGCAGCAAAAAATGATTATATAATATTAAACAGCAGCTGTTTTTCAGGCTGGAAGGGGCTCTTCAGTGCTGTTATCCACAGCCTCTCTCTGAAATCAAACACTCTCTGCAAATGTCAAATAGCACTGGGTTCTCATTCCTGAGGTCTGCACACAATTCGTTGTGGCAAAACACAGGCTGAAAGCTGACCTGGCTTGTGTGACACAATGAGTATCGACTGGGAATTTCCAAATCCCAGCATCACTGGGGAATGTGGAGCTCAGAAGATTGTGAAGGTGTCACAGTATCCTGAAGCATGGGTTAGCAGCAGTATTTACTGTCCCCCAAGACTGGATTGGGCATAGCAAGAACGCAGTGGCATGTTTAGCCTTGTTGCCTCATCACCGTCCTGATCTAAACCAATTATGAATCTATAAATCAGCTCTGAGGTCAGCAGGCAGCTTCTTTGGTGATAATAATAATTACATTCCTTGCATTTACACTGTATTTTTCACTAGCAGATCACAGGAGACTTCATCAAAGCAGGCAGCAGTCATTGCTTCCCTTTATTAGCAGCAGGGAATATGAGGTGCAGGGAAGGTAAACACCACGCTTGTCCCAAGCTCGGGGTCAGGTGAGGGGGGTAGCAGCAATTAGGAGCTCTGTGGGACCATATTCAAAGGAGAAGCCATAGCTGCTGACCCACTCTTTCAAGAGGATTAGCATGGTCTGCTCAAAATCTAATGGTGAGAAGACAAACGGGAAGTCCTGGATTAACTACTTCAGCTTTGTCCTTTACTTGTCCTTGTTTTCTTCCAAAAGAAACATTTCATGACAACCAGCTCTTTCTAACTCACCTCCCCTGAAGAAAGGTTTCTTGGCACCACAAGCTGCTTTGTGGTCCAAAAATGTGTGTATTTGGCCACTAAGGCCTTTGGTGGAGATGTGGGAACCCCAGACCTGTGTCAGAATTCATGGCCAAATCTCCCCATCCTTGAAGAAACTTTTGGTCATGGTCTCACCACATTGCAGCTGCTCTGGGCTGCTCACAAAACTCTGGTTCATCCAGCCAAAATAACTTCATTACTGCTTTAGCTATTGCTAAAAAAAGGGTATTTAAAATTATTTGATCCCCCAGTGTTTGGATTGTGACCAGTTGTGGGACAAGACACGAGCTAGTCTTCCTTTCTGGAAGCTTTGAAAGGTGTTGGTCTCACATCCACTTCCCGGAGAGCAGGGCTACATTCTGATGCCTCAGCAAATTTTTCTGCCTGTCCTCATGTGGGAAATTTCCTGTCCATATTTAAGCCTTGCACAGCCTCTTTCTGCTGTCACTCCCTCTAACAATAGAGTTGCAAAAAAGGGAGTAAAACCCAAAAAGACAAGCCTGTTAAAATGTCCCCTGCATTACACCCTTAAGAAAAACATTAATAGTGCATTATCCAATTGAACATTTTCCTTTCACATCACTTTTAATCAGAACTCCAGTCTCATTTCAAATTTGAGGTCTGGGAAAAATAGCAATTTTTTAAAATAAGAAAATGTTGTGTTCTTGGGGAAAAAAAAGCCCACCCAACCACCAAAAAAATTCCTCTTGACTCTTTCTGAGCAATTCTTCAGTACTTGATCTGGAGTGGTTTATAATGCATAAAGGCATTTATATTTTGCATGCAGCCATCTTTGGGCTTTTGCCTGTAGCTGAACAAAGTTCTGACAAAAATATCCCCAACAAGAGTTATTTCAGTTTTTGATTCACATTTTGGTGTCAGCAAGGGACTGAGATCTCAAAGATGGAAAGAAGTAATTTCTCATAATTTTGCAAGTCTACGTGTCATTTATTTGTCTGCATCAACTCTATGAAAGCTTTATTGCTATTATTGTCCTGGCCTCCTCACTGGAACAGGGTTTTCCCTAAGAAATGAGGAGACAAAGAAGAAAATTAGGGACAAGAGAAAGCCTAGCATCCCAACTTTTTTATACACAAAGGTGCAATTTCCAACTTTAATTTTTCCAGGTTGGTTTCTATTCCTTCAGTTTTGCATTTGAGGAGAGGCAGGTTCACAACAAAGCCAAATTATCTCCTTAGAGCTCTGTGCTCTGCATAGGTTTGATTTTTTCTTTTCTCCCCAAAACACAGCTAACCCACTGCAAAGCAGTTTCAGGCTCACAGACTCCAAGCAAACCCTGGCCTGGAGGCAGAACCCCCTGGTGTCCTGCAGAAGCAGCAGAGCGTTTTATGGCGAGGTGGAGCAGCGATTTTTGGTTTTATGGTGAGGTGGAGCAGCGATTTTTGGGTCTCCGGGGCTGCTCTTGCTGGCAGCTCCCAGGACAGATTTGTGTCTCCACCGAGTTTTGTGCAGCAATCGCCAAGTTTTGTGTCCCCAGAGGACCTGCAGTGTGTGTTGTTTTCTGCCTTCCACGGGCAGGGAGAGGAATCCAACCCCATCCTGAGCAGGCTTGCCCCCAGTGGAGGAGGATCTGGCATGGAGGTGCTAATGTGCTGAATAAAACCATCACGGTGCAAAGCCCCTTTGTCAGTGAAGCCCATCTAAATACCAGTTCTCCATGACAGCCCATGCTTAGGCTGTATAACCGAGCAGAGAGAAGGATCTTTGCATTGATTTCACTTCCCTAAAGAATATTCCATCTCAGGAGCTGCCCAGGGAGCCAGTGCCAGAACTGGAGGACAGCACAGTGTCATGCAAAGCAACCACCAGCTCCTCTGGAATCTGATATGGAGGTAGAAGAGAGAAGAGGAGCCAGATTTTTGTGGGAGATAGGACGGGCAGACGCAGGGATGGGGGACAAATCTTTCTGCCCTGGCAGGTGACTGCCAGCCCCAGAGGAGGCTGCAAAGAGAAACCCCCGACTGCCAAGCGCCTCCAGCCCTCCTCTGCTTCCAAGGAGATAAAACCAGCCCATGGACAGTGTAAGTTTAAGCTGATATAGACACAGCTGGTGTGCTGGGAGCTGAAGGTAATTTATTTCTCTTGGCTGATGACCTGCTCCCTTCGAGGGCTGCGTTTTCCAAGCGCTCTCTGCTTGGCCGCAACGTTTGTACCTCTGGCAGTAATTGTTATTTTAATATTAGGCTAAGAGCTAATGTATTAGGCTAATATATTAAGCTGGTAAACTCTTTAGCCAGCCTGTCCTGGTGACACATGAAGGAGATTTTATAGATAGGCTTTTCAAGCCCAGCTCAGCCCTGGTCTGGCATTTAACCGTGGCCTGCAGAATATAATGGCTGAATGCATTTCACCCGTGCCCACAATAACTCTCTTTGAGAAGAACTTCCAATAAATATGTCATTCAAATGCGGATGTATTTCGGTAAAAATTAGTGAAACTGATGCTATGAATAACCTGCAGTGCAGTTTCTGTTGCTCTCCCATCAGCCAGGACAGAGATGATTAACACCAGACCAGCCACGATATTTATATTGCTCGGATCATGGTGTGTCGTGAGCAAATGTGAAATTGGGTACTCTATCAGAACAGCAGGGATGGGAAGAGCCACGTAATGAGCTGGTTTTACAGGGAGAAACAAATGGGATTGTAACACAACCCTGGAAACAAGGGAGGGCTTCCAGGAGGGGTGGGGGAGCAGGGCAGCGGTGTATGAGAGCAGCGCTGAGGATGACTTTGGGGTTAAATCAAGTCATTTATGCAAACAGAGGTGTTGGGTGTTTTCTTTTCTTGCCATGACATAGCACACATTTGAATAAATTCTGTGAACAACATACTCCCAGACCTGACCACCTTGGGAGAGCATTTTATTAAGTCAATTATTTTTGTTTACTTCTGCTAAAATAATCCCCTGCCTTTCTTTTTTTCCCCCCTATTATCCTCTCTCCATCCCTTCTGCTCTACCCATAATGGGGTTCCTGTGAATCTGCCCCTGCAAGCAGTGAGTCCCTCCCCCACCTGTGGCCCCTTTCCACCGAGTGCTATTTTGTAAGATCTCTTGTCACCAGGACTCTGCGAAGACTTAGGCATGTAATGGGAAACATGTGTCTTTCCCTGGCTCTTGCAATCTTACCCCAAGGAGCTCCAGCGAGGGCTGAAATGGGAGTGCTCTCTGTGGAGTCAGGGAGCTGACAGGGGGGAAAAGTTTGGAGCCAGAGACTGCAACTTGGGTGTTTTTTGTTGTTTGCTCCCAGAAGTGAAGGATTTCACACCAAAATGATAGTGGCAAACGGTGGTTTCTGCTCAGGAGGTGGGGGGATTGTTGGGCAACAGCGTTTGTGACAGGCAGCCCAGACAAAAGGGAGCAAGGGAGACATAAATGGCTTTTTGGAAGATGGCAAAAGCAAAATGATGGAAAACAACCCCCAGATTGGAGCCTCAGCCTGCCACAGTTTTGCACATTTTCCTGAGCAAGAGAAAAACACAGGAAGGAGCTGAAGAAGATACAGAGAGGTTGGGAAATCACTGGGGTTGTAAAATTATGTTTTTGTGAATCATCACCATTAAAAAGAAAAGTGGTCATCATGATACTGCACGAATGGTATATGACATATATCACATACATAATATATGGGATAGCTGGCCTCATTCCTCACTGTTATTCCTTCTGGGTGACTTAATCTGTGCTCTTCTGGACAAAGCTGATCCTGCCGAGAAAGTGGTGCCTGCACGAGGATGTCAGGCTCAAAGTAGATGAGGTTTACTCCAATGATTAAACCTACTCATCACCTCAGCCTCCTCCTTCTATTTTTCTGGGGTGCCAGCCAGAAATACAGTCCAGAGCAATCAGGACCCAGACCCAATTGTCATATCTAAAATCTGAGTGTGACTTGGCCTCATCTGGGATCAAACACCGGAATAACAAAGCACGCAGGATCTGGCTGGTGTCTGACAGCCAGTGCTTCTGGGCTTCCAACAGCCAAACTCATTCTGAGGAAAAAAAAAAAAATACAAAAAAAAAATCAGGCTAAGGCTGAGGCACGTTGTTGTTTCCTTACGAGTTCACTTGCAAAGGTCACTGCTCCTCTCCCCCTCCCCAGTCTCTCTCTCTTTCTCTGCAACTCTTTTGTTTGTGCAAGACTTCAGGAATTAAAACCTCATTTCAAGGGTTATGAGTAGACCACAGCAGCGATACATTGCCCTGATTATCAGCAGCAGGCGAGCTGTTCCCCAGCAGCCCTTTTGCTGTGCAAGTTCTCTGTGGCTTACACTGATTTTTCCTGCCTGTAAATTTTTCTTTAGAGTTAACAGGGACTCCATTGCACAGACTTACAGTGATAAATTACACGGGATTATATTGTTACAGGGAATTGCCATCACCTCAGCAGTAATAGAAAGGAAAAGTTAAAAAAAAAAAAGATAAGTAGATAAAGAATAGCAAGATGGCTGGGAGTACAGTGAGAAGAGAAATGGCCCTGGTGGGGAAGCTGATACATGTCTTCCTCAGGTGAAAAGATTCATTTATGGACAGAGCACTCTGGGAAATCTTTGGATGGAAGAGCCAAACTATAGGAAAGTCATTGTTTTTATTAAAAAAAAGTGGAGATTTAAGGGTTCCTAGGGGCTTAAGTTTTCTAGATCTGGAGTTCATATTTTGGTGCAATGATGGGAACACCATTTTCAAAAGTAAACAGCAATTTTCAGTGGCCTTACATCTGGGCAGATAGAGGGAGAGACCTTGGAAGATGCTGGATTTCCCAAAAAAAGCTGTTCCCTCCCCTGGGAAATTCAGACTTCCTGCAGCAGGACCCCTGAAAACCTAGGGAGCCCCAAATAATTTGGTGCTTTTGCAATGGGCACATCATTGATTAAAGGCCTGGCAGAAATGTTATCTTCCCTGGCCTCTTGCATAAGACAGTCTAGATAATTAAATTGTATAATCTTTGCATCAAGCCTGTAATTCCCTGATTGCATTAGAGTATGTCCCAGAGAAAAAGCCCCAGCCTAAATGCCCCCAGAAGCATTTTGCTTCCCTGAGCAGACTTTACATTAGAAGGGGTCAGACTTTGCCATTTCCACCTCCCATTTGCACTGATTTTATCTGGGCTCAGCTTCCAGCCCTGGCACCACTTCTGACTCTCAGAGAAATGCTGATTTGCCACCAGCAGCCCTTTCTCTTCAGTGAGCACCATCCAGCTGTGATGGGGACACCTCCTGCCCTCCTCAGGGCTCTCAGTGGGTTTGAGATCCTCACCTCAGCCAGGTTTCCAAACACCTTTTTCCAGGCATGCTTTCCTAAACCCTCAATAATCCACTGATGTCCTCTCCAAAGCCCAGCTGAGCCAGGCACATTCCCAGCAGCTCCAACAGGAGCAGCAACACTCACACGCTCATAAGGCCAACCTCTGCCTCCCTTTTATTTCTCTATATCATTATGGTGATGTAATAAACATGCAGAGGAGCTCCAGGCGCTGGCTGTCTCCTTTGCTGGAAATGCTGCCCCACGTTCTCCCAACTGGGTATTATCCTCTGATTATACACACACCAGAGGAATGGCTCCCGATGTCCGTGCAGCTTTTGCACCGTGTCCCTGCCTCCCTGTCCTTCCCTTTGCACTTCCCATCCCACATTCACACGCTCCCATTACATGCCAAGCCTATATTTTACTCCCTCTGTTCTTGCTGAAGCCCTTCTTGGTAAGGGAAGTCTTGATTATACGTTTGGCCAAGTGACTTAAATCACAGAAGAAAAAAAAAAAAGAACACGCAGAAGCATTACCTTGAGGTCAGAATCCATCAAGATTTAACCTCCATCCCAGGAAACTCCAAGCCAACCCAGGGTGAACTGGGTGGAGAGCAAAATCTTCCACATGGGCTGCAAACTTGAGGCACTGGGAAGATTCCTGCCTATTTCCAGCAGTGGGAAAATGTCCGAGCGGGGAAGTCGTATTTACATAAGTGAAGGAAAACACTGTTTCCTTCTTGGGCAGGAAACAGAAGTTATTCTCAGAGCTTCAGCAAGAGAACAAGAAATTAAATAAAGTGCTGGCAGCCTCAACTTGTTTTATTCCTGTGGTTTTACAATCTCTGAGTAAAAATAAACACATTTTCAATTTCAGGAGAATTATTAGGGTAATAATAGCGGGGGGGGGAGTTATTTACAGGCTCCGATGGAATCGCTCAGTGAATCATGAGAACTGTGACAGCAGATCCAGGGCAAGAAAATTCACATTTATGCAACTGTCTGGTCTGAGTCTTCTGTACTGGGTGCTCTGATGCAGCAGTACAAGATTGGGCAAACCTTTGGGTGCTCCCAGCAGGAGTTTTGCCTGGGAGAAGGGTAATGATCGATACTACAGCACCCAATTTCTGTCATTTGGGAGTTTTGATGGATTTTAATGGTCTTGTACCCCCTTAAACCTGGGATGGACTCCCTTTGGTGGGTACCAGAGCAAACTTCCTGGGTGAGGGCTTCCATCCCAGGCATTATATGGTGCTAATTTACATTGCCTTGTGACATCCAAAGATTAAGTGCAAATGAGGAATTTGAACGCTCACACTTTGTACTTAACATCTCAGCTATTAAAAATAACCCAATTTGGCATTGTTTATCCTCGGGACAAGAGGCCAATAGTCCACATAGTCCTTCCTCTTCTCTTCTGCCTAAAACAGTTGTGTTTGCCCAGGATATGACAAGGACATCCCTATGGGCAGCACCTTCCCATCTCCTCCAATCTGTGCTTCTCCTGTGAAATTCTATGGTATTGCAAAGACAGCTCTTTTTTGGGGTTGAATTCTGTCTACCACTGTGTATTTTCTACATGTCCAAAACACTCATTGTGAATTAATGGAAGAGTGAGATGTTTAATTTTTATATATGTATGTAACATACATAAATGTATTTACACTGCATGGTTTAGGCATTTAGACATAAATATATTTATCACAGGCATCATACAATCTGTCTACAGCCAGCAAGAGCTGCAGGTACAAGGACAACCCAAAGCAATTACAAAAAACAGCTACAAGAGGGAGTTACAAAGGAAACTACAAGAGGTACAAGTGCAAGGGTAAGTACAGAAGGAGGTTCAGGGCTCTCAGCCCTGGGAGGATGAAGGAACAGGAGCCTGTTTTTGGATGCTAGGATGGGAATGATGCAATCAGAATCCTGCAGCTCTTTGCCAAGCTCTCACCTTTCTCTGGGATCCCAGAGATAAAAGCAGGTAGCAGCTAAGTGAGAAAATCTTCAATTGCTCATCCCTTTCAAGCCCTGGGGAACAGCTCGCCCTGCACAAAGCAGTTCCCAAGCTTACGCTGCAGTTCAAAGGGTGGGGGTTAAACTCAGATCCAAGCCTGTAATTTTTATAAACAAGGCTCATGTTTCCCTTCTGGCAAAACATGTATGGAAGCTCATGTATGCATGGAGCCCAAGACATGCACGGGAGGACCATTGAAGCCTCGTTATCTTTGCTTTTGTTCTGCTTTCCTGGTGCTTTTTTAATGCCGGCACTGCCTTGGGATCGACTCCCTTTTCCAGGACGAGCTTTTCCAGGGTTGAAGGGCTCTTTGTTCTCCTTGGCCGCCCCTCGGTGCTGTTTGTTGTGCAGTCCCTGGGGTGTGCTTTGCTCTTCCAGAGGGCCAGGAGTGGAGAGGAAGAGGCAGAGGATGTGAACTCCCATGCTGGAACACAAAGTGAGAGAAAGGAGGACCTGTTTATTCTTCTGCTAAATGTGAGATTTCCTCATGTTCACAGGATTCACAGAATGACTGAGTTGGAAGAGACCTTAAAGATCATCGAGTCCAACCCATGCCCTAACACAATTAAACCATGGCACCCAGTGCCACATCCAATCTATTTTTAAACAAGTCCAGGGATGGTGACTCTACCACCTCCCCAGGCAGATGATTCCATTACTTTATCACTCTTTCTGTAAAATCTTTTTCCTAATATCCAGCCCACATTTCCCTTGATGCAGCTTGAGACTGTGTCCCCTCATTCTGTCAGTTGCTGTTCAAGAGTAAAACACTAAAAAAAGTGGTAAGAGAGAAGGTGATGTGAGTTGCTGGGGTGCTGTGGTGCTGGACTCCTCCCCAGGGGTTGGTTTGCAGCCCTCACTGGCTCTGTCATCATCTCAGTGCTTGGGTGAACCCTTCAGACCTGTGTGGGAGTCACCTGTGGGACTTCCAGGTACAAAACCTGCTGGTTCCAGCAGAGCTGCTCCACACACCACGGCAGGGAAGGTAAATCCCTCTGTGCTGATGGCCTGGGAGGGAGCCACGGCCATTCCCAGGCAGGCAGGGCTGGCAGGGACCACCTGCGTCACAGGCTCCGTCACCAGTCCCTCACAAACACCTTCCTCAAGCTGGTCAAGCCCCGACTCCTCGGTGATTTCCTGGTTAGCCCTGCAGCTGCTCCCCCTCGCTTATTAAAAGCTTGGCATCAAAGTTGGAGTTCTTCAGTTTGCCTCACTGGTTTTTTTTAACTGAAGTCCACAGAGCTTTTTTTTTTTTTTTTGAGGAGCACCCTGAGTCCACCATACATGTGCCATCACCTTTTTTTTTTTTTAAGAAAACTAGAAAAATACAGCCAGGATGCATGCTCACTTGTTGCACTGTTTTACTGGTTGGTTGTTTTATTTTCCCTGCACTCCAGAGAACTAATACCTGGCGAGGATTTTGTGTTTGGTTGTCCACCATAGGGAGGAAAGTCGTCAATCATTTCACAGCCCTCCTCTCCACGTCTTACGGCCCTGGTGGTCCACAGCTGAAGCCTGAGGACTTTGGGGTTGGTGGTTAGACCCAGCCAAGTGCTCTTGTGCTCCCCCCAGCAGGTTGTCGTGACTGATTGAATCATTAAAGTGAGTAATTTGTTGTAACACAAGAACAGCTGAAACACCTTCTGCATCTTCACAATGGTGCTGCTCCACCATCCCCCTTGCCCAAACTGCACAGCCAAGGTGTGAGTCAGATCTTGGAGGTGATCTGGGCTATAAACAATATTTTAGAGGGAGAAAGAATTAATTTCAGTGGGGGCGATTTCTCTACAGCCCAACATGCAGTTGGGAGAACTGGCAAGCCCTCAGTCCCTGGAAAGGGCAGGAAGGAGTTTCTTACTTTGGCTCTACTTGCAGGCAGGGCCACCATGAAACCATCATCAAAAATAGGTATTTCAAGGAAAA
Organism: Agelaius phoeniceus; assembly: GCF_051311805.1. Taxonomy (NCBI): domain Eukaryota; kingdom Metazoa; phylum Chordata; class Aves; order Passeriformes; family Icteridae; genus Agelaius; species Agelaius phoeniceus. The sequence continues at coordinate 33,796,368 of NC_135272.1, read as the reverse complement.
CAGATATATATCTTTGCAGGATTGAGCTGGACATGCTGTCCAGTATGGCAGCCCTGCACAAATGTCATCCCGGGGTAACAGTGATGGCACTTGGGGACTCTCATCACCCAATGAAACTGGAGTTCCCTTGCATTTATTGTGGATGAAGGTGAGGACATGGACAGTTAGTCCATTACAGACTGGTGCTGTCCCTGCCTGGTGGGAACCTGCTGGAGAGGCTGTACCCATGGAAGGAGTGGACAGTGGTTATCTCAAGGTCAGGCGTGCAGGAAGCAACCAGGAGCACGTGAACATTGTGTAGGTGGGAGCTGCTGGTGGGGCTATCAGAGCTTCCCAGGTCAGGCAGGACACACAGGGAGCCACCCTGTCCCAGAACAGAGCAGGAAGGAGTGAAGATGGCGCCAGAAAGCCTGCAGAGAAGGTTCAAACTCTGGTCAGAGCAATTTCAGCTCTTGTCAACAGAGAGAGACTCGAGCTGAGCAATGTCCATCTGGAGCTCACCCTCACAGGGCGTCCCTGTCTTGCAGAACCTGCCCTGCTGAGGCTGGAGTTACAGAATCTTTCCAGATTCTGTAATCTGAACACCTTCTGACACATCAGAAGGTGTCTCCTTGCTTGATATTTATTTATTCCTTCATCCGAGAGCATCACGGTCCACGGAGGAGCTCACAAGCAAATAACAACAGGAATGGTGGTAAATCCACCAGCAGCATCTGGATCTCCTCGAGGGTGAAAACAAACCATGATGAGGCTGCACAGCCATAAAATCAACAGCAGCTCCCAAAAAGAAAAGCCTGAGGACAAGGACTTTGCTGGAGCACCAGACATCAGGGACGTCTTTAAGGGTTAAGGTAGAAAGCTGACAAAACCCTTAATGTTTTTACAGCACACAGACATGTAACATACAATACAGGACAATTCGTTCTATTGATGTCTAAAAATTCCTAATGGGGAAACAGGCTGTTAAAATACAGGATACTTTATAGGTTAGCTCTTCTCCATACTTCATCCTCAGGTATTTGCCAAGTTAGCAGAGGATCAGACTTCAAGTCACATTAAGGCTCCTCTAGAGCAGTTTTTCCACTAGAAGCTTAGCTCAAAGACATACATATTAATGAAAAAAAAGAGCCATTCATTCTTGTCACACATTTTGTCCTCAGAACAGTTGAAAATCCTGCATATCATTTTTTTTCTAATCAAAGGGAAATAAAACATCTTTTATATAGTTAGACAATTGTCCACAGTCTTTCCCAAGAATGGAAAAATGTCCTAAAAATGAAAAGCAGGTGGGGTTTCTCAACAGCAACTTTCTTCTTCTGCTCCAGGATGAGAAGGCTGCATCCTTGTTTACTGTTTAAAAAATTCCAGAATCACTGCAGCCTCTAAAAGAGTCCTGTGAGCTGGGGATCTCTTGGAAGTGCTTTTTGGTGCCTGTATTAGCTATATTTGTCTACAGTTCCTTTAACCAGATGGAGAAAACTTTCCTGCTTTCCTACTGTACCACAGCAACCTTGGCACCCCACCTTTCCTTTCCACTGCTGCTAACTTGGGAAGCTCTGCAGATTTCTTTGATGTTGCTGTTGGCTTGGCAGTGTCACATCTGAATAAAAAACAGGGGACACCTTCAGAAATTGTTGGTGGAGCTGGCGGAGAAGAAGCAGTTTGGGTTTACTTTAAACGACACCAGAAAAATGCAGAATATAAGGGGAGAGGGGGGAATGCTCAACAATAAATCTCCGCTGCAGGACTTGGGGTCTGAATCTCATTGGTATTTCACTGAGGATTTGCTTCATTACACCTTCAAGAACTCAGAAGTCTCCTCAGTAGGAGCAGAGATGGCAAAATTTCACCCCTCTGGCAAATCCTTCTTTCCACACCCATGTGGATCCCAATGAGGCACAGAGTCACACCATTATTTCAGACATGGGTTATCAGCAACACACACAAAAACACAGGGTTAGAGGAGCAACTTCCAGAATAAAAGCTGCTGATAAACCTGGAAATACTCTCAGACCTCCTGTAGCACAGGAACAGCCAGGAATAGTTAATTGAGTGCCAAAGCAAAACCCTTGACCTGAACAACTGCATATTTCAGAGACATTTAAAACAGAATCTCGGGCTGAACTCAGAGGCATGAGAACAGGATAGAAAATTGAGATGATATTAATGAGGCTCAAAAGAGGTCAGAGTTTAGTTTGGGGTCAAATTTTGGGGCCTTCCTGGCTTTTCTGGATTTTTTTTGTTTTTGTTTTTTTTGTTTGAGTGCTCCAACTCAAAGTGGGAAGTGCTCAGTGAACACCTCCAGATTGTTTTCCATTCAGCAGCCCAGCATCCCTTGGAGATAAACCAGTCTGAACCACCCTTGCTTGCTGTGACAGCAAATGGAGGGATGAAGGCAGATGAGATGATTCCATTTTGTTATTTTTCCTCCCACCTTTCTTCTTCACTGCCCGCCACCGATTCCCTTTCCTCCCCCTCTCCTCCCCCCCCGCTAAAACAAAACATCTGCCACAGTTTTAAGACACTTTGGGCCTTTCCAGGCTGCTACCAGCAAGGACAGGGCTTGGCAGGGAGGGAGGCTGAGCGAGAGCCGCAGCAGGTGAAGGGTTTTCATTCAATCCGCTGCCACGACCACGGGAGGCAGCTGTAATGATTTCCAAACCCAAAAGAGAGTCCTGGCAGGCTGGGCTGGGGCTTGGCCCCATCCCTCAGAGCTCTGCAGAGCTCAGCTGGTGACTAGTCGCTGCGTCACTCCTTTCTGATTAAATTCCCGTTCAGTTTGAAATAATAACACGTCCTTAGTGGAATAAGAAACTCTGGGAGAAGAAAGAAACCAGCCTTTGTGGGGGTTTTTTGGCCAGCCCTGAAGAATCATATGGGAAAAATGGCTCTCTGACCATGCTTTTAAGGCACAGGGCTTATCCTTGCATTTTCTGTGACCACAGAATCCAGATCCACAGGTGAACTAAGACCCTTTATACGATTACGACAGGGAAAAAAATGCTGGACAAGGCACATAAATTATGATGTGTGAACTATGAGGTACAGAAGCGCCCAAGTCTTTCAGCAGACAATTTCTCAGAGGGGTTGATCAGAACAACCTGCACATTTCTGTCCAAGATATTTGGTCTGACATTCTGTTCTCCCAGCTCCCTGACCCTTTTTTTCATTATCTGTCTGCTTGCCGTCCTGTGAAGGAGCCAAGCAGATGCAGTAGAGGGGTCACCAGATATTTTGGCATGCCCAGTCACATTCCCTGAAGGAAAATAGGTCCATGCCACTGGATCCCAGGTCAGGGAGGTCCCACCACCTTTACCACCAGGATTTGTCCATGTAAAAAGTTATTACAGCTACAATATTGATAATTATACTAATAATTAATCACCTTGTCTTTTGTTTCTTCCCCTATAGTTCTTACAGTCCTGCTGGGGAGGGACTATTGGTTTGTGTCTAGCCCAATGATTATACCTTACTTGTTTTAGGACTGAAATGGAAGAAGCAATCCTAGAAACTTTCTTTAGTGGGTTCAAAATGACATTTTTGGCTAGACGTGAGATAAAACTCCTGACTTCATTTGGGGGCTGTATAATCTTTTTGGATAACCTTCTCCTTTGGTTCAAGTTAATTTTTGAAACTGAAGCATGATGAAAAGCAGATCTGAAACAGGTGAACACTCAGAAAAAACAACAAAATGAAACACTGCAGCATTTCCATGGCCAACCTTTGCATTTAAGAAACACTGATAGAAAAGTAGAGATGCTTTCCATGGCTCTCTCTTTTCACAGGAGCTACTCACCAGATTTTAATCCATTCACTGATTTTTGCTCTTCCCAAAGCCTCATTTGAAGGGATGAACTTATGGTAGAACTTCTCCAGGAGCAGATGTGGCTGAGGAACTTTGGGTCAGCCCTGCCTCCCTGTCATGGACCAAAGCCCCACACAGATCCCCCTGAATTTTGCATGGTGAGTCGCCACATGCATCATATTCCCAGTGGGAAGGGGAGGTGCTGCTGAAATTATGGGAGCCATGAAAATAGCAACACCACGCTCAGCTAATTATACCAGTCTACCTGGTGCTTGGGTCCCAGGTGTGTAAAATAGGTGGAGGAAGTGTAAGACACTGGCAAATACAAATTTTTGCTTGTGGTTGCTGACATGACTTCCCTACTCACATCAAAGTCAGGTTACATGGGAAAGGGTTTTTAAAAAAGCAAAAGAAGAAGCTGTAAATCATCTGGAGATCAGGTGGGATTCCTCAGGATCATGGGGTTGGGGCCAAAGGCAGGAATGCAGCATTTAATGGCCTTGCTCACCCCTCAGTGCTGTAACCCAGAGTTCCCCATGGTGTGCAGTGACAGGAACACCAGCTTGAGGGACAACACCATGAAAGAGGGTCCCTGCTCCAGACAGCACAGCCAGGTCACACCAAGGCATCACAGCCTCATCCCTGCTGCCCAAAAACACATCCCTGCTCATCTGATGCTCCCACCCTGCTCTCCTCTGGACACTGATGGCTCCTGGGATGATTTGGCTCAGGTTATTAAGGAATTATAAAGCAAAAGAGAGCCCCTCAAAGTCCTGGGGAACTCTACCTGGCACGCACAGAGGGGCTGGTAACACCACCCTCTGCACATGCAGGCAGAGGGGAGAAGGAGCAGAACTATTAATCTTCTGTAATCTAGCTGGAATTAAGTGACAGTGATGGAGTGCTTTGTAATGGACTTCCTGAATCCCCATACAAATGGAGGAAGTGACCACCCTTGACCAGGTTTCTGCTCATGTTGCCTGTTTCCCTGCCTGCATTGCACATTTTCCCTTTCGCAATCAGCTGCGACCCCACTTGAGCAAGGCCAAGGAGTTAATGCTCGGCCAGCCAAGGGAATGGCTCCTGGAAGGGCCCTGGGGAGGGGTTTCTGCAGGGTGCCATGGAGCTGACAGCCTCAGAAAGGTCTGCTATGTACCAGGAACCAGCTCTGGGACAGCCAGCCTCAAGTCCTCACTGCCTGAGGAAAACACTGGGCTCTCCTGGGCACCCCAAGAAATGCTGTCCTTGGGCTGTCCCTGTGACATGGAGAATGTCTGGCATTCCTGGTGCCTCTGGTTCCTCCTCAGCAGCACAGACATGTCCAACAGAGCCAGCAGCACAGGAGCTGCTGGAGCCTCTCAAGCCTTGCTGGGGGAGAGGATGGCTTTATTTTTGGAAAGCGTCATTTCAGCTCTATTGTCCCGGCATATCCATGTCACAAATCCATGCTGGGGACACCTCCCTGCCTCATGCTGGGCTTGCACAACCCTCCTTGGTGTTGACAAGGGACCATGACCTTCCCTTTGAGGAGCAGTGCTGCCCTGCCAGCTGGGAGCTCTGGCAGGCAGGGAATCCTGGCAGGATTGTGAATTCCCTGCTCCCACCCAACGAGGCAGCCATGGACAGACCCCGAAGGCTCCTGTAGAGGAGTCAGTGAGGAACACAAAAGAGACCACAGCCCAGGGCCCGTGGGGACTGCCAGCCACGCCAAAGGAAGAGCCAGGGGATACTGCAGCCATAGAAGGGCATATTTGGAGTCTGTTCCCAGCATCCCACCCTTGGGCTCGACAGAGTCTGGCAGTCTGTGTGGGCTCTGCCTCTGGCATCAGGGCTGGCAGGAGGAGGGAGAAACGGAGCTCAGAGAAATAAATCCCTTTTCCAGCCTGGGCCTGGGAGTCTCACAAGCACAGGGACAAAGGGAGGGATGCAGAGAGGGAGCAGAAGTGACCTCACAAGGACAGCGAGGTGTCTCACCAGCCAGCTGAGCCCTCATTAATATCACCTCCCAGAACAACAGCTGGCCCACCACACCTCAGCTCAGGTGTGGGCTTTGATTTTTATGTCTTTTCCCACATCAAACTCCCAGGCACAACAAGCAGGAGGGAGTTAGAGAGGGGAAGAGAGCTTGACACAGCTCTGGATTTGGCCCCTTGGCCCTGATATGTTCCAAAACAAAAATGATGTTATCAGTGGTGTTTTGCCCCTCTCCTGCAGCCCATCACTCAGCACAGAGCCACCTCTGATCTCCACAAATGTGGATTCACTCCTGCTGCAGGGGAGGGTCAGAATCAGGCACTCAGTTTGTGCTACCCTACAGTCCTTTGTTCTCTTTCTTCCTTTTTCATCTTCTTTTGGTCTTCCCTCAGCTGGTTAAACCCCCACTTACTTGCTGCCTGAGTCAGGAAGGTCTAAAGCTTTAGTAAAGAGTTCAGGCTACAGTCCAGTGTTTTTTGTCACTTACTTGTCTAAATAATGCAGGAAAAGCTCCTGCTTTGCAGGCCAGGCGCTCCATGAAAGGCGCAGAATAGCAGAGGTGCAAATGGAAACCTTGGTGGCATTAGGTGTTGTTTTTCTAAACATTCCCCATCAGTAAGCACACAGTCTCTCAGCGCTGCACGGTCCCACCGAGGTCTTTAAATTGTATTTCTAGGATTTCTCTAAAACAGGGGCCTCAAGCTTTTAAATACAAAGGGAGCTGGGGAATGGTTTCTTTAGCAAGAGATTTGAGCAAATCAGTGCTTTTTGTCTCTCTCTCTCTCTTTTTTTTTTTTTAATGGACATCTGCTGGGGTTTGTATTTTTTGAGTCATGGGGGTGAAGGAGGTTGAGGGCAGAAGAGAGGTTTGCAGACAGGGTGAGCACAACATATACTGGAAAAAATCCCGGATGCTATAAATGGGAGCCCCCTAACAGTGCAGCTCATCTGAAGCAAAATGAAAATATCAGGCATCCAAGAAACATATGTGCAGATGGCTTGGAGCCCAGTCTCCTTTCTAGGGCTCTGCATTAAATAAAATGCACCAGGTCATGTTGCTATAGATATAAGAGATTACTGGGTGCAATGTGCACTTCGCTGTGAAGCTGCAGGTTTTTAAACAATTGCAAATACAGACCTTGTTTATGGATCAAGCAAATGGCTTCAGTCAAGCAGAGCAGCACTTATTTGAGTTTTTTGTGGGGTTTTTTTTGCCAGGGTTGGGGTCAGGAGGCTCCTACTCTGTGAGATTGTGCTGCAGCCTCTGCTCAGGAGGAGCAGCCTCACCACTCACGTGAGAAGCGGCGTCCAAGAGGGCTCTTGACTATGACCTGTATTTTTGAAGGATGATATGAATCAACCCAGAGCCTTGGCAAGACCTCGCTGCTGGGGCTTTTGCTTTCAGCCAATGTCAATTATGTCATTACTGAGCCTGCAGAAGCTATTACTAATGTTACTTTTACAGTTCACTGCCGACCAGAGAAAAGAGTTTTTCACACTGTTGTCGTTTTGTTGGAGCAAGACTATACGAATCACAGATGGCTTCCCTGCCAGATGTAGCCTCGCAGGACGGCAGTTTGGGGTTTACAAGAGGTTTAATGAAAACTTGGCACTTTACCAACTTTTGGCAAATACTCCTGGGCTGTCAACTCACACACAAGCAAATCAAGATCCTAAAAAAAAAAATAAAATGCCTAATGACTTGTTCTCGCCGAACGAGGAGGTGAAAAGTTTTACCTGAGAAACAAAACCCAAGTGAGCAAACCAATAGTCTATCACACTGGGCCTGAGCTCATGATCAGTGAGGTTACTGAAAGCTCTCACTGCACCCTGGATCTGTTCCCAAGTCCTTGCTGTTGCACTTGAGGGGTCCAACATATTTCTGCTGACACGGAACACGGATGGTGAGCTGGGGGTGGGGGGAGTGACATCCAGGTGTGTGGAAAATCACCTCATCCTTACTTTGATGTCTGCTGCTCCTTTTTTACTGAGTTATGACTTTGCTGCTCTGCCCTGGCTGAGAGTTCCTTGGCTGGCCTTTCTGCTTGGTTGGTTTCTTCCTTGATGACATGAGCAGCTCATTAAAATTCTGCTAAAAGAAATTCTCAGGTGCGTGCCTTCGGATGTAGGACTCGTCCCCTACTAAACTTGCTGAAATTGTGAAGAAATAACCAACATCTCCGGATGCAAGCTGGAAACTCTGCATTTTTTTGAGTTTTCAGGCTCAAAAAATGAAACTCAAGCTTTATATTGCTTCCTTTTCTCCTTTAATGAAAGTGTGTGCTAAGTGAGACTTGCCATAGCACAGTGTCACTGTAGGCACAGCTTTGCTTAGTTTATGAGTCTCCACATTCATCCCCTCTCATCATCCTGGACCGAATGTCATCCTGATCCAAATGGCTAAATGGAGTCAGCTGAAGTGATTTGGATGTGAAGCTTCTTCAGTTATGGTTTGGATAAGAAATTAGCTCTTAAATCCCAGTAGCCCCAAAGTGCTGCCTAATGGGTGCAGCTTGTGCACCAGTGGGATTGGGCATAAAGGTGCCTGGACATATAAAAAAATGCATTTGAGCCATTCAAAAAATGATCTCCAGCAAGCAAACCCTGAAGCATTATCCACACCACAGCTCAAAGTTCCATCTGTGGGCCTTTAGCAGTCTCCCAGAACCAACTGCCTTTGCCTCAGCCTGTCTGCCTGCCTTTAAATATCTTCATCCTGAGCCTTACTCGAATGGTAGATTTTTTATCACCACTGGTGCACAAACCAGATGACTGAATTCTCTGGAGGGGGGAGGAAGTAGCAGTTTACATCCAGGTGGCAAAGGAATTAATAAAAGAGCTGGAGAAACATAATCACAGAGATGTCATCCTTTTTCCACTGGCTGAGGTTTGGATGCAAACCTGATACCTGACTCTCCTTAGAGTTCCCGAGGATTCATCTCCTTCAGAGTCTCTCTTAAAAAGAGTTATTCTGACTTTTTCTGTGTCGGGTGCTCTGAAAGTTGATTTATAAGATGCAGATTGAATCAACAATTGAATCTCTGAGACAAAGATCACCAAGCACTATGGATCTCCCTCTTTTTTCTTTGGTGTTGTAGATCACAGAATCCTAGAATGATTTGGGTTGGAAGAGCCCTTAAAGACCATCCAGTCCCAACCCCGTCCAACCTGGCCTTGAACACTTCCAGTGATGGGATGTTAGGGAAGCTATAATGGAATGTAAATCTCCCTCCTTCTCTCCCCCAAAACTTAAAACTTAAAGTGTCAGGCTTTACAAAATGAGATTTTTAATAAACCTTCAGTTTTATAGAAGAACTTTGGAAAGGATCAGAAGAAATCTAGACGTTTGTGATAACTAGCCTTTAAAAAGTGCCATGTGTCTTTTAATAAAACATTGGCTTGCTGGCCTGGGAGGGATATTGCTAATGAAAGACTGCAAAACTGCATAACATTCCCTACTTCATGCAGCAGGGGAGACTCAGTACAGCAGTAGCCATGATAATAATCAACCCTGAAAGATGCTCTGCTTGAAGTTATCTTTTCTTGGAAAGCCCCTTGTCTGCCCAGTGAAATGCTGAGTGCCACTGTTCTCATGATCTGCTCTGTAGGTGGCCCAGGGAGCTGCTCTTTGCTGAGCTCTGGATGGGGCTGAACCTTGGAACTCTGAGGCACTGACCATGGAGCCCAGAGGTGTGGGAGAGGATGGTTTAATTCTTTTCATCCCAAAAACTGCTGATGTAGGCCCTCAGCTAAGGCAGCTGGGCAGCTGGGGCAGATTTCATCCTTCTGTGCCCCAACTACATCTGTACTCAGTGAGAAGAGGAAAAGGGACTTATTTACAGGAGCTTGTGGTGACAGGATAAGGGGGAATGGCTTCAATCTGAAAGAGGGCAGGGTTAGATTAGATACTAGGAAAATTTCTTTATTAGGAGGGTGATGAGGCACTGACACAGGTTGCCCTGAGAACCTCACAGTGGATGCCCCACTTCTGGAAGTGTTAAAGGTCAGGTGGGATGGAGCTCTGAGCAACCTGGTCTGGTGAAAGGAGCAAAATGGCAGAGGGTGGAACAAGATAATATTTAAGGTCCCTCCCAATCCATCCCATTCTATGATTCTAAATTTCCAGAAAAGTTGTGAATATCTTCAGTCTGCGCCATGGAGGTGCCAGCGTCTCTCCATTGACTAAAGTGGGAGCTAGCTAATACAGCTTATATCCCTATGAAAAATCCTTCCTTCCTTCCTTCCTTCCTTCCTTCCTTCCTTCCTTCCTTCCTTCCTTCCTTCCTTCCTTCCTTCCTTCCTTCCTTCCTTCCTTCCTTCCTTCCTTCCTTCCTTCCTTCCTTCCTTCCTTCCTTCCTTCCTTCCTTCCTTCCTTCCTTCCTTCCTTCCTTCCTTCCTTCCTTCCTTCCTTCCTTCCTTCCTTCCTTCCTTCCTTCCTTCCTTCCTTCCTTCCTTCCTTCCTTCCTTCCTTCCTTCCTTCCTTCCTTCCTTCTATCCTTGATCCATCAAGGTGGTCATGGTAAACACCAACAGCCAAGAGTGCGTGATTGCTAATGTTTAACATTCCCCAGTAAAATCACAGCATTATTAATTTTCCTGCCTTATATACCTCTGGAATGGCAAAAGCAAGAGGAGAAACCTGGGCCCAGTGATCCATCATGCAAAGCTTTGAAACAGAGCCAACTCCAGTGAAATTTGAGCAAGCCCCCAGAAACACAAGGAGGGCTGGAGCAACAAGTGCATTCAGTGAGCTGTGATATCACCCTCTGCTCCTTTCTGCAGGGGAAACTCTTTATCTGATGTGTAGGAGAGAAGAAAGAGGCAGAAAAGCACACATATATATATATTTAAATATTAAAAGCTGCCCCAGGAAAGAACTTAAATTATGAGGTCATTTCCTTGATGAGCTTAAAACGTTATTTGTCATCCACGCTGAAACAGGAGAGAAAGGGAAATAAAAGAAGGACAGGAAAAGCACCCTGGGCATTTGTGGTTTGGAGGGAAGGTGCTGGGTTACACTGAGAGCTGAGACAGCCTCGAGGGTGCCCCTTGGGTCTGCTCCTGGCTGGCTCTGAGCACCACAGTGGCAGAATTCCTGGAGGGGAGCAGATGAGCCTTGGCAAAGCCCTGGCAGCACCTGGGACTGGTTTACATTTCCTTACATCCAGGCATTTGTCAGAGCCTCCAGCCAAACAGCCTCAGAGGGATGAACTTTCCTGTGGCTGGTCTGGGCTGTGGATACGAAATTCCACCAAGCCCCTGGACACTGCCTAAGCAGCTTTAGGTGTGTATTAAGGGGTATCTTCTTGGGTTCTGGGCTGGGGTTAATAGATTCCCTGCATATCAGAGCAAAATGGGTGTAATAAGGTGCCATTACATAAAGGGAAAGTTAAAAAGTGCCATTTAGGCGGTTGCTGTAACCCAAGTGCAGGATCCAGCAGTTGTTGACCCTGACAACAGCCACACTCTCCATGATTTGTGTTTTCTTCTGCTCGTGCTGAACTCCCTGCAGAAGTTCTGGGCAGAGCAGCAGGATGTGAGCAATGTAAAAGCACAGACTGGCACAGGCATCTGTGGGACGCTTGGCTCTGGCCCTGTGTCCTTTATTGGCATGGGTGCAGCTGAGATGTCCTGGAGAGGATCAAGAAGGCATGAAATCACAGCATGGTTTGGGTTGGAAGGGAGTCTAAGGCTTATCTCATTCCACCCCCTGCCATGGGCAGGGACACCTTCCACTACCCCAGGCTATTCCAAACCCTGTCCAGCCTGGCCTTGGACATTTCCAGGGATCCAGGGGCAGCCACAGCTTCTCTGGACACCTCGTCCAGGGCCTCCCCACCCTCACAGGGAAGATGAAGCCATGGAGAAAGCATCTGGAAAGGCACCTGGAAACTTTCTGCCTCCATTTGCTCTGCCTCTGGACAACACAACAAGCCCTGCTCCACAAGGAGCCTGTGGTCTGCCCAGCAGCACTGAGCTGCCCTTTGGAACCAGTGATTTCTCTGGAGCTGGGAAATCCAGCTGCTGTTTGGCCTCTGGATTGTGCAGCTACAAAGAAATCACTGGTTCCCTGTTATCAAGGGCTCTGACTCAGAGCTCAGGGAAACATTGCCATTCCAACCTCTGGGAGCTGGATCATTTCCCCCTTGGCAAATTTGGCTTGAGCCACACCAGTTTTGTGAAAAATTAGAATGTCTAAGAAAAGAGGAGACTGTTAATTTTTTGCATATTTGCCTGCTATAAAAGCTGCGCTTCCAGCATCCTGTGACTCAGCCGAGGGAAACTTCAACATTGATTTTTACTCCAAAAAAAGGAAAGTAAAATGATGATAATAACTGCCCTGCCAGGGAAGCACTCAGGCCTCTGAGTGCTGCACAAATCACAGAATTAAATGCAGGGTGCCCATGCTCAAATACAGCAAAGGGAGGTTCAGGTGGCTCTGCAGCCCCTCTGCACCAGGGGAATGTCACAGAGCCAGCAGGTCCTTGCTGGCAATAAGGGAATGAACAATTCCTGTCTATCTGTGTGCAGCAGATGGGAAAACTGCAGGGAAGCAGTGGCCAGCAAGGCAGCAAGGGGTCCATAGCAAGTCAGCACCTGGAACTCCACACACATTGCTCTGAAGCAAAAATAAATGCTGCCAGTTTAATACTGCACAACCCCATAGGGATGTGAATGCTCCCTGGGTACTCCCCAAGTTCATTTCAGCTCATTTCAGCTTCTTCTAATTCAAAAAAATAATATTTTTAAAGGGTTATTAATCCATTTTGGGGGTAGAAGGGGCCTGCAGTGCAGCCACCTGCTCTACATGGATCACATGGATCATCCAGCTTCAATCAGCAGCATCAGCACCACAGTCATAACTTCTGGTAGAGCAAGGGTCATTTTCATCAAATGTGGAAAGGATTGGCTTATTCCCTGCTCTACATGGTTATCTCTATTAATTTTTTATTATTAGTTTAATTTTTTTTCCTTCGGTATTTGAATTTAAAAATAACAAAGTGGAATTGCTCAGCAGGATGAACTTCAGCACTAACCACAAACACAGACCTGGCTGCAGGAAGCAGTGAGCTTGGAGGCATTACCACATTCTTAGTGTTAAAAGAAATAAATGGTGAGGAAAATCTGTTCCCTGCTCCTTCCAAGTGTGCTGATCTCTGGTCAGCCTTCCCAGGCAGGGAGTGTGAAAATCAGCAATGCCCAGCCAGCCATTTAGGCATAAAGAGGGAAGGGTGAAGATCAGCACATCATTAGGAATGATGGTATTGCCACAGTGAAAACCTGCTGAGCCATCTTTCCAAGCCCAGAGCCAAATGAAGGCTGGTTGAGGCAGGTTTGGTGGGGCTGAGAAGCAGAATTTTCATGATTTGTGACAACAGACAAGTGTATATTTGTGCAGCTGAACTCTGGGCTTTCCTTGCACACCTGCCTGCTGTCCTCTCAGTACCCCAGGAAGGTGCCAGAGTCACTCAGATTTCCAGGAACCCTGCCTTACATCCCCTGCCACTTCTATAGCACAAAAGGACACAGTTCACCTGGCACTTGGCGAGTGCTTTGCTGCAGGAGCATCCATGGGGAAGCAATTCTCCAAAAAAACCCACTCAGTATCTTCCAGATTTCCATTTGCCTCCTTTTATTACAGACACCATGTTGCTATTGATGTTTTTTCTTCTTTGCTTCTGCAAAAGGTCACCAGGCTAAATCAGCCATCTCTTACTGCAGCAGCCTTTCACTCACAGAAAGTGACAATTCCCTGCAAAATGTCTCAGTCTCCAGCCCTGGAGCTGAGTGGGTTTGTCAGCCCAGAGGAAGCAATTTTATCTGCCACCTTACATTGAGGCTTGCAGGCCTGGGAGATGGAAGGTGAGAGCTGAGTGACTTTCTGCATCACCCTGAGCAAGAAGGACCTCTGAGACTCCCATGTCTGCCTCCTCCTTCTCCCTTTTGCCCTTATCTCCCTTTCTCACCACACATTGCACCCTGACACCACACAGACACGTGCTTTTCTTGATCCCTGCAGACCTTTAGAAGGCAATGATTTGCAGGCAATTCCCCCCCCCCCCACCACTTTTTTTTTCCTGAGACTTGGATGAAAATGCATATTTTTAAATGAATTTTCAGTTTTGTTCTTGATTCTCTTGCGAGGAGGACAGGTTCACTGATCATCCTTCCCTGCAGCCAGCCTGTGACCACCAGAGTTCCTCAGGACACTCTGAGGCCATGCCTGTCCTCCCCTCACTCTTGTGCCCTCCTGAGACCCCCCCATGCAACACTGCCTGTGCTTTGCTTTGGCTTTTCTGTCAGTAACCTTGCTGGCATGGGTCTGGGATTTGTCAGGAGAAGGATGTTTTCCTCACACACAGCTCAATACTCAGTTTGGACCACTTGTGATCCATCTCTGCCTGACACTTTCTGCACTCTGAGAAACCCACCCGGCCTCGAGTGGAATTAGATAACCCTTTAATGGTGCTGTGGGCAGCAATGCAATGGGGTCGGGGTGAAAAATGTCAAAAGTCAAATGAAACAATAAAAACAGCCTCTTTGAAGCAAAGCAGGGCTTGTTTATATCATAACACAAGGTTCATCCAGGTTAGGTGTGCTGGAGAATGGAGCACTGCACTCCTCCTCAGCTTATCAGCAGAGAAGATTTTATTCATTCCTCAGACAAGCCCTTGGACCCAGCCAGAGCTCCCAAAAGGAGAAACTCCCCAGACTATGTCAGATTTCAAAAAAACATGACAACAACAGCCTTGCCTCACAGATACTGTTATTTCAGAGAGAAAAGTGCATTTTTTCAAGGCAGAAGGCAGCAGCCTGGAGTTCAGTTACATTGTCTGGGTGATTAATGTGTTGTTTAGGGAGCAGACAGAAGCAAGGAGCCTGAGAGAGACCTCCTCCCCTCTGTGCCTGCCTTCAAGCACTGAAAAAAACCCCACAGACAAGGAAAAAAAGCAAATTAACTCATGTGGACACTGTTTTCTGACTATCTAAGGAGCATTTGAGGTACATTGTGTGTATGACAGGAATGACCCTAACTTGTGCCAGCTGAAGACAAATCCTCATGTTTAACTCCTTCACAGACACAGCTTATCAGAGCACCCAGGCTAACAACAAGCAAAAGCAACATTGCAAACAAAAAATCCCAAAAGAAATGAGCAATGTCTGGTTTATCCTTTTAGACACGTGAGAAGCAGGATCCAAACTGGTGTGAGTTTCATAGCAGAGCCACCAAATCTCCTTCCCCATCTCCTGCCCTTTGTATGACAGAGGTGGCTGAAGGGAGAAGGAATTTTATCCCAAATATGGGGACCCTTTAATGACAAAGATTCCATAGAACTTCTCAGCTTTAGGGTGGCAGGGAAGAGAATCTGCAGTCCATCTGGGGGTGTCCTGAGTGATGGAGGTGGGTGCAGGACAGAGTGTGGCATTGTCTGAGGTTAGAAATGGGGGCGTGTATTCAATTACCATCAGTCAGAGGTGGGGCAGTTCTCTTCTGTTCATTGGGCAGTTTTTCTTTAATGTTTTTCTTTATTTTCTTTATTTCTTCCACAGCCAATCCTACCTCCAGGAGATCTCTTCAGTTAATGGGCCATTAATTATTAATTATCTTCTGTTAATGGGCCAGTGAGTGTCCCTGCATGGCTGATAAAATTCCATCATCCCATTGGGAGATGCTCCGCCCAGGGGAGGAGCCAAGCATTCCTACCTGGATACAATCTGAGCTTTGGGACAGCACAGCAGCCTTTGCCCAGTGCATTGCCAGAGGAGCAGCTTTCTGCTGCCCTGCATTGCCAGAGGAGCAGCTTCTGCTGCCCTGCATTGCCAGAGGGAGCCCAGGCCCATCTCCAGCAGCCCTGGAGCTGCAGAGGAAAACTCCCCCCTTGTGCAGGATCCCTGCTCCAGCAGAACCACAGCTGGCACTGCAGGAGGGCTGAGCCCCCATGGGATGGGGCTGTGCCACCCCCTGACACACAGGGGGGCAGCTCCTGCTCTGACTCTGGCAGTGGTTTGTTTTCTTTTTTGTACTATTGCATTATATTTTTTAAAAATTTTCCTAGTAAAGAACTGTTATTCCTACTCCCATATCTTTGCCCGAGAGCCTTTTAATTTCAAAATCATAATAATCCAGAGGGAGGGGTTTACATTTTCCATTTCAAGGGAGGGTCCCTCCCTTCCTTAGCAGACACCTGTCTTTTCAAACCAAGACAGGCATTTAGCATCCACATCCAGGGATGGATACAAGGAGTAAGGAATAAAGGTCTCATTTTCCTCCTGGATACCAGAAATAATCAATACTCTCTGCACCAGCTCAGAACTGTCAGGCACTGATTCCTAAGTGGGTAGTAGAGACCTCTGGGCATCCCATGGGAGCTTTTCTCCCTGGAATCCTGTGTCCATGTCTCAGATGTGCAGCCCTAGCCTGTGTGTTTTGCAGGGTATATTTTTCATCACATGCTTTGCCCTCTCTCCTCCCAGCCTCCTCTCCTCCCCTCCTGGGGAATACAGCACAGTGCATGCCTTCGGCACATGCTGAAATGTATAAATAAACCAACATTTTGCTGGGTCAGCCCTCTGTTGGCAACCTCCTTGTACTTTGTCACTGCAGGCCACAACTCCACTCACAGTGACCATCTTGTCTTGGCAGGACTGGTTTGCTTATTCACTCCCTCCTCAGCTCTGCTGCTTGGTGCCAAAGCACACCAAGAGCCCCTCAATTGCCTTTGGCTTCCCCTCTGCAAAGGAATGCTGAGTGGTGGGGACAGTCCACACCAAAAGGAAAAGGGATAAAATGTTGGTTGCCTGTGTCCAGGGAAAGGGAGGAGTTCTGTGCTGTCAGATTCTACTCGGATGTGGTCTATGGGGAGAACTGAAGGAGATGCTTATGGCTCTCACCATTGGCTTCCACGTGGGGTTTCAGATACCCTCACACAGTAATAAGGATAAATATCCCTTGGCCCTGGTGAAGAGAGACATTTTATGGAACACAGAACCATTAAAGTTGGAAAAGACCCCTAAGATCACCTATTCTGTTCATTCCCCCAGCACTGCCATGTCCACCACTAAACCATGTCCCCAGATACCACAGCCACACACCTCTTGAACACTTCCAGGGGTGGCAGCTCCCCCACTTCCCTGGGCAGCCTGTTCCAATGCCTGACCACCCTTTCAGTGAAGAAAATTTTCCTAACAGCCAATCTAATCCTCCTCTGGCACAACTTGAACCACAACTGCTCACAAAATTTCCCAGACGAGTATCGTCCCTCTCTTTTTGTCCAGAGACAGAACCATCTCATCCCTTTCCCTGCATTTTAAATTAGAATTGCTTTTCCCCATCCTAACTCTTATATGTGTTTGGTCTTTTTCAGTGCTGCATTGGTTCCAAAGTGCAAAGTGTCTGGAAATGGAAAAGAAAGAAGTCACAGGTACGTGGCTGCCTGTCAGACAAGAACAATGGGCTGTCCTACCACTGGAAGGGTGATGCTGTGGGCACAGCATCCCTAAACATGAGGTGTTTAAAGAGGGAGGTTGAAATTTGCAGAACAGGCTGTCAATTCCAGAAGTACAACCTCAAAGTAGCCTCATTCTTCAAGGACAGCACTCTCAAAAAATCACCCTGATCCCAAGCTGGACATTGCTCTGGAAAACATCAAAAATCCAGCGTGGCATTTCAGAGTCACGTCCAAAACATTTGTGTTTTGTAAACAGGAAGTCACTTTGTCTGGAGAGGATATTTTCCCCCCTTCAATAGCTGCATGCAGCCTTTTTACATAACCCCTTTTTGCAGTATTTTGGGACTGAAAAGCTCATTTCCCTCTCATAAGCACAGAGGAGAATGCAGCTGCCACCCAGACATCCTTTAAATGGGACCACATGTAAGCCACTTAGTCTCCAAAAATGAAAGCAAAACACAGAGCTGTCATCACTGCACGGCACCGTCAATCAGAGCTGCTCATAATGTGCTGCACCATGTACATCTCACACCACGTCCATTATGAGCTTAGCCTGATGTGGAATAGTGCAGCAGAACATTATAAACCCCAGAAATTCTGCATTAGTTAGTGAGGGATAAGCAGGAACAAAAAAATTCTGATCCGGCCTTTTCTTTCTTCCCTGCCCATGAGCATTGGTGAATACAAATTCAATACAAATTCCTCTGATGTTTTTTCCCAGCTTCACCCTGACCAGGTTGGGTGCAACCTCCTGAAAAAAAGACATTTTTTGTACATGTTGCTCCACTGAACAATCCCAATCCAAGAATTTTGCTTGCAAGTTCAGCCAAATGATCTTGGCAGGGTCAGTCCCCCGTGGTGTGGATGGAGACACCAGGCTGGGTCATGCCCAGCTGGTTTAGTTGGTTTCTTCTGCTCCCTTGTCCTGTTGGTCCCATCACAGGATGCAGAAAAGCCACAAGGGGATGTGCAATGAGGGCAGATGGTGCCTGTCACCCCAAGGACCAGGAGAACAGAGAATATCTACAGACAGCCCTGGGGCTTTGGGCTGCTGCTGGGATTGCCAGGAAAAACTGCCTGGAAAACGCATCCTGTGCAATGAAATGGTTGGTCCAGGACAAATCCCTGCATCTCAAAACTGCTGAAAGCTGGAAAGGCAAAGTTGCCTATATAGTACATTGAAAAAAATCTGGCATCAAGACTCTTGCCTTGTTTAGAGGCATGAAAGGCTGAGATGGAAAAGGATGTGTGCTTCCATGGGTGGAAAGAATGCATAAAGGCTGACAAAAGTAAAAGCTATTGATAATTGGACTTTCCCTGTAGCTGCACACCTCCTAAGAATTCTTAATTTCCAACAGAAAAGGTCATTATTTTTTAACTGCTTAGCATCATTACTGGGATCCTGGCCTTGGCATTGAAAAAGAAATGTCTGGGGGGCAACAGATGACAGGAGGGTTCTGTACTGAGACAGATACAGAGAACAGGAGGAAGAGGACAAGGTCCAGTTGAATGAGTGTGCAGTGGAAAAAAATGTTCAAGGAAGGAGCAAAACCACATAGAAAAAATGGTTCAGTTCATAGATCTATTGGAAGCATTGTTTAAAAAACACAAGGAAATTATTAAAATATATTTGGTAATTTGTGTAAAGCTCTTCAAGTACCTTAACATCGTCTGTTAAGTGCCTGAAAGAGTGAGGAGAGTCCATTAGGAACGAGGGTAGGGAAAGAGGAGCCAAGGCTCTCTGGTGGGGACTGGTGGGTGGGTTGGTTTCATCGTGGGAAGGCGTTTCCCCTCCTTTCAACATGCCCTGGCTGCAGAAGCAGTTACAGTCTTAAACAAACCAGCTGGCACAGGCTTAAAATTGTGTTGTTATTCATATGCATCCAAGTATAAAACAAGGACTGTATGAGCTGAATAAATAAACAGACTCACTGGCCTCTGGTGAGGAGGTCTGTGTCGTTTTATTCACACTTTTTGCCATGTTCTCTGGGGTCATTTGCCAGACTGGGAGTAAATGGCATCTGGCTCTTTAGCCCATGCTTAATCTGCTCTCTCTCGTATAAAGACTTTTCTTTACTGGCTTCTGGATGCAAAAACCAGGTGAAATGGATGGAAAATCTAGCCAGAAAGTGTCTAAAATAGATCAGAAACCTTTGGGCCTGATTCTGGCTGTGTTTGTTCCATTTTCCTGCCATTATAACAGGACAGAGACTTACAGCACCCTTGGTTTCCCTTGAAATCAGGAAGAAAGTAGTGAGATATTTGTTATAAACTTGCTAAATCTCAATAGAACTAATTTAACTAAATCAGCTGCTTTCAAAAACTCAATATATCTACAATCAAATACCAAACATGTTTCAGTGGGAGGTTGTAACAAAAGTGATTTCAGAGAAGGAAAAAATGCCATTTGCAGGCAGGAGAAAACCACACATTTCAAGTCAATTTTTTCCAACAGTCACACAGAATTCACACCAATTCACCCCAGTTTGACTTTGCTCAAGCTGCTCTGTGTCAGTGCCTCTGAGAAAGGCAAGTTGGCCCTAACGAGCTGCCTTCGTGGAGATTGTTGGACTCCAATCTTTCAACAAACCCATTTTATTGCTTCATGATGGGGTTGGAAATGAAAGACAATTCAGATCTGGCTGCAGCTGTGCAGACACCCCGCTCCATGTCCTCCTGTGGAGGACCAGAAGTTGGAAAATGAATGGTTTTGCTCAGTAAACCAAATTCTACAAATACTAATATATTTTGAAGATAGAGGAGAGGAGAGGAGAGGAGAGGAGAGGAGAGGAGAGGAGAGGAGAGGAGAGGAGAGGAGAGGAGAGGAGAGGAGAGGAGAGGAGAGGAGAGGAGAGGAGAGGAGAGGAGAGGAGAGGAGAGGAGAGGAGAGGAGAGGAGAGGAGAGGAGAGGAGAGGAGAGGAGAGGAGAGGAGAGGAGAGGAGAGGAGAGGAGAGGAGAGGAGAGGAGAGGAGAGGAGAGGAGAGGAGAGGAGAGGAGAGGATGGAAACTGACACTGCAGGGTGCCAGGGAGAAGCAAAGTGGTTTGGATTGAGATGTGGGGGCCTGAAGACCATGGTCAGAGCTTTGGCCACCATCCCTTGTGCCAAACCTTCCCTTGCTGCCACCTGAAACCAAAGAGATTCCTTAAAACACGGAAGAGGGAGAGGTAAAGGGGACATCTGTGAATGCTGCTGCTGGTAGGAGAAATTGTGGGCACACTGATCACCCACATCAAAGCCGGGGTGGCAAAGTTTGGGCTGGGGCTGGTTTTCCGTGTAGCACATTGCTGGAAAATGCAGCATGCTGCTGGTTCCATCCAAAACCTTCCCCATGTCATTAATGCTGGAAACCCCTCATTATACTCTCATTAAACCTCCCTTAAAATGCCCTTTCTGTGTTTTCATGCTGAGGGCTGGGCCTGGCACATGCAGCGGCTCTTGCTGGCATTTCAGGTGAGATTTTTTGGCCTCTTGGAGGGGAAGGAAAAGCAAAACCAGAGGCAGAGCAGCTTTAACTCTCCCACATGTTGA
Organism: Agelaius phoeniceus; assembly: GCF_051311805.1. NCBI lineage: Eukaryota > Metazoa > Chordata > Aves > Passeriformes > Icteridae > Agelaius > Agelaius phoeniceus. The sequence goes on along the minus strand of NC_135272.1, from coordinate 33,775,608 downwards.
AGGTGGGTGTTTTTGGTCCAGTGCTGCTGAAATGAATGGCAGTGATGTCTGAGGGAGCAGGATTAGGCTGGGGCTGAGATGCAGGCCTGGGATCAGAGCAGGGCCCAGCTGCATTCATTACGGGGTGATTTGTGGAAAAACCAACCCCAAGCAGCACAGATTATTTAGTGGTGGGTTCATGACTTCTGCTCTTGGACTGCTCTCATCCCATGTTCTGCCCTGGCCTCCCAAAAATGCTTTTGTCCTGTGTGAGAACACGGCACGCAGACACAGTCCTGACAAGAGCCTCATGGCCGCCTTGACACGGACTTTTCAGGGATGGTGACAGGGGAAGAAAGTCTCGTGCACACCACAGATGTGTCTTTGAAGACAGACTGGGTCATGTCTTGGAATTTAGGGGCTGTCATAAGGGGATGGTTTGCTGGGCTTTTAGGGTTTCTTTGTGTTTCATAGCAAGAGGGATCCTCATCTGCTACCCTTCACACATGTTATACCACAGGGAAGCATCTTTTTTCTTGATCTTGGCTCTTTGCCTGGCATTTTCCTCTCACCTGATACAGTTGCAGGTGTAATCTTTATCCTCGTGCATGCATCCATGAGTGCATCAGCCTTTCTCATCATCCTAAAAGCATCATGCCTTGGTGAATCCCAAAACTCAGATTCCCTTCCAGGCATTTCCTTGTGCTGGGGCAGCTGAGGACCTAGCAGCTGTGCCCTCGAGCATCTCAGCAGGGTTTTCCCTCCCATGTCCATGTTTCCAGGACTCAGAATCTCCTTTCTGACATGCCCCAGCAGCATTTATGGTGTCTAAAACACATTTAACATCCAGGAGAAGCCCCAGCCCAGAAGGCTGTGTCCACAGCAGGTTTCACTGAGCAGCACATCAATCAGCTGCTGAGATGAATGTCCTTCCAGATATGCACATGGAATTAATTAATTCAATTAAGAATTTTTGTTGTTGCTGTTTCCTGGAAGCGAACATCTCTTTTAGCTCTGGGATATACTACTATTGCACAAAGGGATAAAAAAACCAAAATCAAGGGGATGATTTTTGTTTGTGTGTGGTAAAGAGTGAAGCTTTTAAAGTGGATTTAGTGTTATTGTTGGGTGGTGGGAAACATGAGACTCATCCAAGTGCAGCTTGGATGAGTTCAGTGTGATTTGCAAACCCGGCAAACCTGGGTTATGGCTGTACATCAAAACCATGGTAAGGGCTGGCTAGGCTCTGGCTGGTGCTTGTAGCCTTGAAAGCAGGAGAGTTTGGCTGGGACATGCTCCAGTTTGGGTCAATAACACACGTGACAGATGCTGAGACACTGAGGCCACTCAGTGCTGTCCACACAGAGGACTCAGCTCTGAGGAGCTCCAGGGGCAGACTAGGTTCTTTTGTTTAGGAAAAGTTCATCCCAAATGCAATATTGTGCAATATTTACTCCTCTGTGTATTTACCCCCACAGCACAGCAGTGATTCACAAGAGCAGTATTAAATTATTTACTTTTTTCCTCAGTTTTTTCTCTTGCCAGACTCTGCTTCTGCTGGGTCACTGGGGCTGAAATGCCCACTGCCTGTTGGCACATGACTCCTTTCACAAACAGACCTGATTTTATTTTAGAAGCAGGTTTTCAGAAATGATTCTCCTCACCGTGAGGTTCCCTCTCAGAGTCTCTGTGGGTCAAGATGACCCCGAGGGGCTGGAAAATCTCTTTTTCCCAGCCCTGAAATCAAAGAAGGAGTCAGGATTCTTTGGCTGTGGTTTTCAAGGTTGTTTATTCTCTGTTATCTATAACATTATTTTTCTGACCTGCTGAGGTCTGTCTAGCAGGTCAGGTTGAGGCACACTGAGGTGGTGTTATCTTTTCATACTAAAAACTACGTGTACATAATTTACAATAATTTTCCAATACCTATCACATATGTCAGACAGTGTGTTTCTACTCTAAACCAATCCAAAAGTGCCACCATCACACAGAAGATGGAGGCTAAGGAGAAGAAAGAAGAAGGACAAGGCACGCCCAAATCCCTCCATCTTGGCTTCTGAATCCTCATTCTAAAAACCCCAAAGTTTTACTTTTTTCACCCTGTGACAAACTATCATTCTACTTAAACTCTTGTGGCTTGTAAATCTTCACATAAAGCTGGTAATTTTCTCCATGGGTTAAAATCAAAGGCACAGGTGTCTTTTGGTTTCATGCTAAGGTCTCTGAGCCCCCTGGCAGGGGCTCGAGCCGTCCAGGGCATGTCCTGGGTTCCAGCAGTTCCCCTCGACCTCTTCTGCCCTTGTGGTTGCAGAAGAGCTCAAGGGAATTTATTCAGAGCCCCAGATGGTCTGGCAGTGTGCACGAGGTGTCTGATCAGGGTTTGGGAGCTCTCAGGGGGCTGGCTGGTTTGTGCTGTGATAGCCAAGGACTATTGTCTGTCTGTCTGTCTGGGCACACGTGGGACTCGTTTTGAACCAGCCTCCTTCACCCTCACACTCATCCAGGGAGGTTGCAACAGCCCCAGCTCCTCAGGGTGAGCCCAGGCTTGAAATAAAAGCACATTTTCCTATCATCAGGACTAATCATTCAGGGAATGATCAGAGGAAGCCAAAGCCTGGAGGTGCCGGGTAAGTTTTGGGAAAATCTCCCCATGTCACTGTTGACATTGAGCACTGGAGGTGGTTTGGAAAGCCAGAGGGGGATTATTTGGGTTTTCTCTTTGCTGGTTTATTACTAAAATCCAACAATAACAACAAAACAAAATAAATTTTCCTTGTACCGAGAGTAATTTCAAGCAGCAACGCTAAGGTGGTGACAAGGCAAGAGGTGCTGTAAAACCTTTCTGTGGACAAAATTAGAGCCACAACCTGAACAAAGTGAGGTTCCCTCTGAAATAAAAAAAATGGGATTTTTTTTTGTGGGAAAAGGTAGACCCTGCGCTTCTCTAGGACAGCTGGGGAGAGCAGGAAAGAAAGTGGGAATCTGCAGGAGCAGAGAATGATGAATGATTTTCTAGATACCTATGTGATAGGTATCTAGAAAATGTGATTTCTGCAGGAAGATGACAAGAACCAAGCTCATGCTGTCCTGAGGAGGGAGGCTGGAGGGTGAAGACATGACATTGTAACTCAAATATTTAGATAGAGAGGAAATTCATAAACTGGTTTTGTGTCCACTGAGCAACAAGGAAAGAAATCATAGGCTTAACCGTAGGCAGCAAAAGAGTCTTAGGCTAAAATCTGTAAAAGAGACTTAGAGATGCTCTGGCAGGGATTTTGCAGGCAGAGTGTGCATTTGCCACTGCTGCAAACCTGTACAGGGCACCTCCACCTCCCAGGCATGGCTCAGAGAGCTTTTGGCACCAATGTAGACTCACAAACTCCCTTCCAGCTCCATTTTCTCTGATTTTGAAATAACAGCAAAATTACAGCCTGGCAGCATAAGAGCTGGGATTATTTGTTTTAGGATTAACATAATTAGGCTAAGCATGAATCAGCTGTTTTAGCAATTTGCAATTAAAGCACACAGGAGAGATGCGAGTCTGCCTCTCGGTCGCTGAAAGATCTAGAGGCAGGAAGGAAGTGCTGACAGACACCTTCCTCTCACCTCCACACAGGCCAGGTAGGGCTACAGGAAGGATTAGGCATCACCTTTTAATCCTGTACAGTGCCAGGCTGAGCCCTGCTTGTACAGCCATAGCCTTGCTGCAGTCTGATTTCAGTGTCCTAATTAACACCAATAAATGTTAGCACTGTCTGGATTTGCTGGGAAGGTTTGAACTCCAGCTTAACTCAGTGCTGACATATCAGCAGTTGAACTCAGAGATCAGACCCCTCCTAGAGCTGCCTGTTTTTAGATCACAAGGGGTTGCTCTTGGCTGCCTGCACCTCCTGCAGTGTGGAGCCCACGTGCAGGAGCAGAAGGATGCCCTGGGACTGACACCCCATCCTGGCTGGAAACCTTTGATGAGAGTCAACCACAGCCCTGGGACAGCCCCAGTGGATAATTGCAGCTCAAAATGTGCCTGTTTTATGGCTGGAAGAGCTTTAACTCCGTCTGCTGGATACACCTGGGCTTCTCTTGATCTGATAAGTGACTTTATCAGTGAACAGATCAGGAAGATGCTTATCCCCCCATGGGTGCACACAGCAAGCACTGATCAAGGAAATTTCAAGGTGATTATAATAATAATCTGTGTTATAATAATAATCTAGATATTATTCCAGCCTCTTTATGACAGGCAAACCATGAAGGCTTTTCCAGTTTTCCCCAGTTTTCCTCCTGGTAGCAAGCTGCTTGCTCATTACACCTTAACACTAGCAATGAGTTTGGTTCAGGGAAACTCCATCCTTGCTCTGCATGGTCCTGGCATGAACAAGGGAATAACATTTGGTTCTGAGTGCTGCTGAGGGATTTATTTTATTTTGGTGACTGAATGCAATGTTAACTGGCAGTGCACCACCAAGTGCAGGGAGCAAGGCTGGTGCTCTTCAAACACATGGAAAACTTCCAAAAATGTCCCTGGTGCTGTTTTCCCCTGTTTTGAAATCAGCATCACCTTTCACATCTGTGGCAGTGGATAAACAAGGTCATGCAGCAATATAGACTCAGGAGAGTGAGAGCCCAACAAGTGTATTTTACACCCAAGGATGTATTTTAGAGGCAACTGGACCTATCCATCCCTCCAAATTGTGTGCATATGAGTCTTTCTTCTCCTGAATCTCAGCACTAAAAGTCCAGAGGGCTCAATTTTATCCCCTCCATCCCACTTCTGGCACGATTTCCTCTCAGGAGAGGACACTGTGCTGCAGACTCCCCCAGTAGCAAACACCAAAGAAGGTTTTTGGAGGACTATATTTAAAATATTTAAATGCACCAGCCCACAGCTCACTAACACCACTGGTTTACTGGGAACCTCTCTCACACTTTGATCAGTATCTGCTATAAAAAAGATGCAGACATGGGCATTTCTCTGGCAAATGCTTCATTTCTTTAAGGAAGAAGTGTCTACAGAAGGCTTGAAATCTGAAATCAGGCTGGAGTTCCTAAAGTAAAAAAAAAAAAAAAAGAAAAAAAGAAGTCACCAGGCTTGGCTCCCAATATCAAACTCCTCTGAAAATCCTGGCTGGAGACAGGGACATGCAATCCCAAAGTCCAGGCTGCTGTTTGCAGACCAATTTAGCAGCATGCCTGCTCGACCCCTGGCTACAGTGGTACCATCTGTGGCCTATTACTGGGGATTTTGTACCAGCTGGGCAGCAGGAGCTTGTCTGAAATCCACTGCAGCTCGGGAGCTGATGAGCTATTTAGCTACTGCTTGTATTTGTCTTATAAAAGTAATAATGCCATGTTCTGTTGCCATTAAGTTCTGACATTAAATGCATTAATTTCCTAATAGATCTGAAGTTAGAGCTAGGGCAGCCTTTTATTTTAATGAACTGGGGACTGCTGTGATCCCATTCATCCACCCATGAAATCCACTGACTGACAAGGTCCCATTTCTGGGCAGCGGGGTTAAATGTGCTTCAGACAAAAGCCAGATTTTCCTTTCTTCTGCATGCCATGGGCAGGATCAAAGGAGTGGGGAAATGGACATTAAAGCACTTGTAATCAGGGACACAGACTCCATCCCAGCATGGGCCAGCCCCCTCCCAGGCTGATGGGAATGCTGCTGTGTGTTATTGCATGGGAAGCCTGGGAGCTCTGGGGAGAAAAGCGGGCAGGTAAATGAGGCTGGGGGCAGGAGCTGCATGGAGCAGGCTCAGATGTCATCACCAGGAGCTTCTCCATGTGGGAGTGAATATCCCTTCCAGCTCTGGGGCCCTCTCCCTGTTCAAGGTTCTCTTAAGGAGCTTGTAGTAACACTGGGACTCAGCAGATGGTGCTGCTATGGATAACCCTGGAACGGGATGGAGGGATGGATGGGCCAGCAGGTCTGGGGGGGAAAAGGAAAGAAGGAATACCAGTTTGATTTAATTTCTCTTTAAAAGCTGTGCTATTGTGCCAGAAAAGCTGTTCTCATTAATCCCACCTCCCTGCAACTGAGACAACAATGTAGGAAATCCATAATGTGGGACGGAGACCTGGATGGGTGGCAGGGCTGTTCCCCTTGGCTTGCTGGGCAAAGCACAGGACCTTAGAGGTGAGGATGAAGGTCACCTTCAGAGAAGCAGGGGAGTCACTCCTGTTTGCCTTTCCCTTTTGCCTTTTAAGACACCCCTTTTCAAGCAACCCTCTCGAAAAGGGTCTTGAAAGGATCAGGGCAGAAAGGCTGCTGATGTCTCCCCAAAGACAGCAAACTGGGAATGGTTTCTTTTCCAAGCACATATGAGTTCATTTTCCTCTCAAAATTTGCATTTATTTTTAACTGGATTAACATCCAGCTAATGTGGATGTCAACCAGTTGGAATGCAATTTTGGGAATTATGAAGGAATTTAGCACTGTTGATACAAACCATGTGATGGAGTTGGAAAGCATATGATGTTTATCTGCATGGGCTTGGTGTCATTAGTATGCTCCGTGTTTCTCCTAGGTTAACTCTTAGGTGATCCAAATGGGGAGAAATATTTCTACCACAGCTCCCATATGGCTAAAATGAGAGAGTGCATTACTCAGCTTGGGGTTTAAAAGAAATAATAGGGATTTTATTACCCAGATCTTCCTCCTAACAGGAATAGATAATAGCACTATATATATATATAAAGTGATTTTTTACTTGTTAGGCTGGGGGTTTTTTTTCCATTTGTCAATGTTTGAATTATTGCAGTGCATGATGATTTGTAAGCACATATGTATGAGCATAAGCAGGCAGCTCTCCTCATCCTGCATCTATTTCAGGCATGTTCAGAGGAGTTATTATGGCATGTGCTGAAACTTGAAGCTGATAAGTCAGGAGAGGACTTAAACATCTTTAAGTCTGTACCATGAAAGGGGAACCACCTTTCCTTTAAGCAGATGAGCCCCAGTGACCTTCTCAATGCTGAAATCCTGCCCCCAGGAATCACAGACCAGGAAGTATCAAAGCAGACAGGACGAGTTGTTCCTTAATCAAAATATTGTGGAACTGTGGTTCTGCCAGTGCCTTGCTGCTCAGGGTTTGTAGATACATAGGATGGTTGGGGAACTTCAAAGAAAGATGTCAACCAAATGTTCTCCCGAGTCACATGCAGGGCAGAAGGAAATGTGCTTCCTAAAGGTCCTACCAGCAGATGGATATCTTTCTGCAGTCATTAAAGTTGTAAAGTCATCCCCCAGCCCCCTCCCTACACACACATGAAAGATGAGGGGATTTGCATCCCAGAGAAAGCCAGATTTGGGATCTGGATGTTTCCCTTCAGCACGTGGATCTTGCAGTGGGTGTGGTGGAGGAAAGCACAGCAAGGACCTGGTCGTGTTGGGCAGTTTTTACCTGGCCTCTGCTCTGCTGCCTCTTCCCTCACAAGTGGTGGAAAATCTATGGAAAAGTGTTTGGTTGGAAATGTCTCCAAGAACCTGCATTTACTGTGTAGAAGAACATTTCCTGACCTTTCCCTGCTCCACAGAGGGCTCATTACAGCACAGAATTCCCTGTAAATCACACCACAGTGGCCTTTCTTCAGGATGCTCCAGAATACCTGCTCCCTGCTGACAAAGGTGGGAGGATTTCCAAGTGCTAGCATTGCTCCCTCCTTCTCCCTGGGCATGGCCTCTCCCACAGGACATGGTCCTGGACAGCTGCCTTCTTCACTGCTCCATCATCCATCTACATCCCTCATGGGGAAAAACTCATTAGGGAATGGTGAGGCTGACAGAGGCTTCTCACACCTCTGTTTCCACAGAGTTGAGCTCACTCATCTGTACTTTCTCACCCCAAATAAATGCCCAGCAAGATGGGAACTCCTTTCAAAAGAGGACAGGAACGAGAGGGATGAGTCTGAGACCCTCAGCAATGAGCAAAGGGATGATAAAAGGATAGTGGTGGTCTTTGGGCTCATACCTCTCTCATGCAGGGTCTGTAGTATCAGTGGCAGCTGCTTTGATGAATATGGATTGGGGTAGAGCTCCCAGTTTCTCAATTCAGGCCAAATTTTAGTTCTACTTAATGGTTCCTGGGAATGCAGAAGGCTGATTTATGAACTGGGAAAATGACTTTAATTCAATCTCCTCCTCTTCCTCCCTAAATTTGTGGGAAGCCTGAGTCATCATAGCATTGTGACATCCTCAGCTTAAGGTGGGATCCAAGGTTACTCTTATTTTATTATTTATTTTATTATATTTATTTATTATATTTGTTTTATTTATGCCTAATTCCTTGGAACTGGAGGCCTTTGTAGAGATATTACTTGTGCAACACAGAGCAGCTGAGCTGTGGTGGTGGCACTCCTCAAGCTCTCACATGGACTCTTTACTCTTGCAATTGTCTTGCAATTAACAGAACCATTCCCTATCAAGTCCCATGAATGGCTAGAGGGCATTAAAAAGCCTCCTATCACCAACTAATTCCATAATTTTTGGAAACAGAACCCCCACGTGTTTTTTCAATAAGCACTTCTCCTGACAGCGCTACATCTTTCACAAACACCGCAAGAGTAACCTCAGGACTTTGCCTGCAGCAGTGAAGTATGAAATTTTGAATTCCATGGGTCACTGTTTTCGCTGCAGCCAGATGTGGATAAAAGGCAAAGGGTGTTTTATTGTTGTTTTTTCAAGAAACAGAGAAAGGTTTGTACTAAGGTACACCCTCTACCCTAAAAACAAGTGGCTAACATGTGGCTTGAATATCACCAATTGGCATTTCAAAAGATGAAACTTTTAAAAAAAAATATTTTGAATTTAAATATTCTGTCTGCAGCTAATAAAGTACATTATGACTTTAAATTGGATTTAGGGAAACATACAGGAGGGCTACAGCCTTGATGCCAGGCTGTGCATTAGTTGGTGGCTTCATTGGCATCACAGGTACCAATGGGTTGTGATGGATATAAAAGGGAGATACTCTATGGCTCAGACCTTCCTTTAGTTCTGAACAGATTGGGTTATCCATTGGAAATAAATTACCAGATGTATCCAATCCCTGTGTGCAGTGATGGATGAGTCTATGAAAGCCTTCTTTATTGGTATGCATTTTATGCAAACTCTTCTGGCGACTGAGGCGTGTTAAAAAACTGCTTAGTTTAATTTCTCTGAAGCCCCAGTGTGCCACTGATGATTTAAACCCTCTGTTTCCTGCTTGGGGAGCTGAATATTGAGCAACCAGGAATGAATATCTCAATTCTGGAATTTTATGAGGAAAGCTATCTTCGTGGTAAAATTTCGGTGGGCCTCTTGGAAACACTTCCAGAGAATATTTGAAGCTATGAAACCCATAAATAACTAACTGAGAAGTTCACTGTTTGTTTGTGGGGGGGGAAAAAATTTATATTTCTCTTTATTATTTGATCCAGCCCTCCCAGTCTGACAGACAATATTTGGGTTCCCAGCCATGGTCTGTGCAGCCCAGCAGAGTGATATGATTTTGCCTTCCAGCAGTTTCCCCACTGTCTCCTGAAATGTTCTGTTATGAAACAAAAAGATAAAAACGGTGAATCACAGTGAAACACAAACCAGAAATATTTGGTCATCCTCCAGCTTTGGTTGCTGCTGCTTTTAGCCTGGTGCTTGACAGCACACTTGCCAGATGCACAAGTAGCAAGGTTGTGACAACCCTGAGATTTTACTGCTGCACTACACTTTAAGGATGATGTTCTCTAAATGTTAACAGTTGTAACTCATGGTTTTCTGTAGAAAGCTGGATTTTTCTTTGTCTTGCTGCCCAAGTTCCTCTTGTCAGAGGGGTGGAGCATCCCTTCCACAGAGATGAGCTGAGAGAGTTGGGGTTTTACAGCCTGGAGAAGTGAAGGCTCCAGGTCGATGTTTTTACAGCCTTTCAGTACTTAAAGGGAAAATATATTTTAGAGGGCAAATTTTTCAGCAGGACCTGTTTGACCAGGACAAAGAGTGATGGTTTTAAACCAAAAGAGGGTCGATTGGGACTGGATATAAAGAAGAAAGTTTTTACAATGAGGGTGGTCAAACACTGGCACAGGTTGCCCAGAGAGGTGGTGGCTGCCCCAGCCCTGGAAACATTCAAGGCCAGTTTGGATGGAGCCAGTTTGGACCGAGAAACCTGATCTAGTTGAAGATGTCCCTGTTATTGCAGAGGGTTTGGACTAGATGACCCTTGAAGATCCTTCCCAACCCAAATTACTCTGTGATTCTCTGACAATGGGAAGAAAAGTATTTAGCTGTCTCTTTGTACCTGTTGAGAGCATTCATCTCTTCTCCAAATTATGTGATTTCTTTGCTTGTGCCTTTACAAGATTTCCCACCTCTGTGTGTTGCACACAGAGCTTCAGCAGCCAGACCACATTTAGCAGGAAATATGTGGCCTCACCTTGGATGAAAATTAAACAGCCATAGAGTGGTTTGGATTGGAAGGGGCTTTAAAGATCACCTAGCACAACTCTGTCACCGTGAGCAGGGACACCTTCAACCAGAGCAGGCTGCTCAGGCCCCATCCAGCCCAGTTTGATCACAAAAATGTCTGGTGAAGGAGCAGATGAAAGCAGAGTAGGAAAAAATGTGGGCTATTCCAGATGGAAGCACAGAAAGGAAAGGGATTTGGAGACAGGACGCTTCCCCTTATGATGGCAGGAGGAGAGACGACCACCACAGCCATTGTGAGGGGACACAGCTGGCCTCATGCATGCCCCTGCTCCCTGTGTGGAAGAGGCAGGTGAGGGAGAATTGAAGGAGAATCATCTTTCCCTCCCTCCTCCTGGACTGTGGGGACAGAATCACCCTTTCAGATTCACCACCACAGGCTGGTCCTGCTCCAAGCAAAGCCTTTGGAGCATCAACTGCACCACGCAGAATCCCAGGAACTCAGCCTCACCCCTGGTAGTCTAATGTTCTCAATAACTGAACCCCTTTGAGGAGCAGGTATTTTCATCCCTTTCTAATTTGCAGCTGGGACCTAGGGCAATTTTTGTTCCTGAAGCTTTGGAGTTACTTCAACATCGTGAAGCCAGGGAACAACTGCTTGTGTTCTCGTTCTGGCATTTGAAGTCTCCCTATGAAACAGCTGGGCTCTGATGTGCAAGATACCTGCTTCCCACTATTTGGCTTCCAACAGCAAGAGGATGACTTATGGCCATGAACTATCCCTTAATTTAACACATCAAAACCGAGCAAAAACAAACAAAGCAGAGTGAAGAACACATGTAGACCATGAACTCACATTCTGCACCTTGCACTTTTGCCCAGAGCACATGTTTTTGCAGCTTATCTCCCTAGGTATCTGTGATGGTGCCTTCTCCTGTGTTTGTTTTCTTTGTGTGGGGATTCTTGGCAAGAAACTGTTTCTCTGGGAGAAAAAGCAGTTTTTGCTTCTCTCTGGCCATGGACCAAACAAAGACCTTAACTGGACACTTAACCACAAGCTTAAAAACCTGTCCCAATACCTGAAGTGATTTGCACTGATTCCAGAGGGTCTTGAGGAAGGTTATGTCCCAACTACTTTGTCCTTTTGAGCTACATTATCCTTCACCTACATCAGTTTCCTGTAAGGTCTCTCAAAGCCTGTGATCTCATAAAGCCCTTCAGCAGTCCCAAAATGCAATGTAATGTCACAGCAGCAACTTAGTTTGAGTCTTGCCTCGGTGTGAAATGGGGCAAAGATCCATCCATGGGTGCATCCTTTGGTAGCTAGGATTTATCCCACAGTGTGACAGGCAGTGATCATCACCTCTTACTCCTAATAGACTGTAAAAAGCTAAAAGGATGCTTCCAACCAAAAATGACCCATTAATTCTTATTTTTATTTCTACTGACTGCTTTTTCCTCTACTCCTTTTAAGTGAAAGGCTCCTGGGGTGTATCATTCATGGGTAATATCAATGCATCTCCATTGGAAAAAATATTGTGTTGCTTGCAAAGACAGAGCTCAGATATGCCTTAGACCAGAGATTCCCACTGTGGGCTCCAAGTCCTGCAGCTGATTTTTCAGCTGGAAAACAGACCTGGCGAAGCTCAGCTTCAAGTTGACTGAAAGGGCCTATAACACTTCCTGAAAACACTTTTAACTCGTTTCTAAATTTGTACTCCTCTTTGTACTGGAATAAGTGTCAGTTTAAAAAGATAGTGAGGAAAAGAGTCCCAGTTTCTTCTGGCCAGCAGAAGAAAGGCAGAGTTCTTCCTGTCAGTGCTGGGTTTGTGTTACAGCTGGCAGATGTTGTCCCTCACCAAACACAAGAATTCAGGTCTTCAGCTGGTCTTGCAGGGCCCCAAAACTTGCTCAGAAACTGCTTCATTATCAGCAGGGATCTGCATGGATTTGTGGACAGAAAACCACGCAAGAGCAGCCAAGGAGATGCCACATCCAGTCCATTCCCACTGCTGATAAGGAGTGAAAATACAGCCTCTCCTGTCTTCCTCGTGATGAATACAGAATGAAAGGGTCAAATCCAAAAGCTAATGGCTGGTGAGAGATTCAGCTGGGTGAGGGTTAAGATCAAGTCTTGTGGAGTCAGGAAAGAGAAAGGCCCCGAGTATCCTCAAAATTTCCATATGACATTTAGGTATCAATAAGGGCATTGTTCGGGAGCAAGAGCTCATTTTCTAAGGAAGGCAGCTTGCTCCTTGCAGACCACTCTGCCTGTGGCTGGGGATGCCAGGCTGCTGCTTGGCAAGGAGCTTGTTAGTTCATTTTAAAAATGCCCAAGTTAAAGGAGGTATAAATCAACACTGTTTCACTCACATTAAGACACAACAACTTAATCCTGCTGAGGACACTGACCTGAAAATGTTTAACAAAGTCAACATTTCTAGGGAAAACTTTTCCTGTGCAGAATTTCCAAGGGCTTTTGGTGTTTTTTGTAGTTTATTTTTCATCTAAAAATCCATTGGCCATATTTAATTTTTTTTTAAGGATTATCTCTTAATCTTACCCTGTTACAAAATGTATTCATAATCCTCATGGCAGTTACTTAGCAAGTCTTAAACCTGTCATTAAAATACCTCCTCTTGTTACTACAATCAGCAGTCTTAATCCACTGCAAGACTCTCCTTTTTTCTTTTTTTTTCTTTTCTCACTTTGTTCCCAAATGGCTTAAACCAAGGTATGACAGGTAGCAAACAATCCCCCCTCTAATTACTTGGAAGAAACAAATAAAGGGAAGGAATACATTTGTGTGGCAAATTCCTGAGAGTTTGGAAACTAGAGGCTGTAGGAATGTGCCCTGGGAAATTTTAAAGCCACTCCAAAGCTGTGGGTTTGAACAGTGGTGGATTTACTCTCTGGAAGGCATGGAAGGGGAGAGGTACTGCCAAAAGAGGGGGTGGCTGTGAGCAGTCCCAGTCCTGGGGTGAAAATGAGGAATCAAGGTCCTGTGCAGGAAGATGTGAAATGTCTGGATGCAGGGAAATATACCTGGAGCTTTACCTGGAGTTGCTCAGCAGCCTGGTGTGGCGCAGCAGTGCCTGAATCCCTCCCAGCACTGAATCCCTTTGGAAAGCCCAGGCTTGGGAGTTCCAGGAGTGGTTGGACGCCGGTGAGTAGGAGGGCAAGCGCTGGGAAGCAAAGGGGCCACATTGCTGGAGGAGTGGGTGTGAGTATCAGGGAAGGGAAGGCTGGGAGCAGGATGTCAGATTCATGGCAGAAAAAATGCTCCTGAATTAGAGGGGAAACACTGCAACATCTCTGGAAGGGGGAGGATTGGGGTGTCACTTGGTCAGTGCTCCAGCAGGATGTGAAACTCCAAGCACAGGGTAAATGCATCAGGCAGCTCCCACCTGTTGGGAACACAGAGTTTGTTCAACACCCAGCCCCATCCCAAACCTGCACCTCTGCAGGGGTGGTGTCCAAAATTGCTCCCAGGCTGTGCTTTCTGTGAGGGTTTTTAGGGGAAAACACGAGCTGAGGTTCAGAGTCCCCGGAGACCCCGTGCTGTCCTGGGAGCTGCTGGGTAAACACTGGTTTGAAATCAGATATTGCCTGCACAGAACTCCTCACGAGATAATTAGGCTCAACTGGGATTTTTTAAAAAGGCATTAACTCCATGAACTTTTCAATCTAAAACAATGCCACAATGACCACGTTGGGAATAAGGCATTCTGGCCCTTCTTGGGGATAGTGTGTTGAAATTGTCTTGTTAGTAGGGAGGCGTTAATGCAATAAAGGAGAGCATTGTGGCCTGGAACAGCTGGGCTTTTCTAACTGCTTGCCTAAATGTGGATGATTAATGACCAAAATGCATCCTTGCTGAATGGCATTGAGAGGCTGGAGGTATTTCATGGCATTTTCCTTTTTCCATTTTTGTAAGAGATTTCTTGCAAACAAAGCTCCATTGATGTGGGTCCATTACAGATATGCAAAGTGAATTCCAAATTATTGCTATCTGAGGGGTGACAATGCTGTTACATTGTTGTTGCATGTTTCAGGATCTGAAGATGCTCAAAAAGCCACTTGGTGCTTTTGGAGACTGGAGCTACTCAAACATTTTAATGAGATTTGTTGTTATTGTTGTCGGAAAACGCTGCTTCATCCAAACCAGAACATCTTGCAGTGAAATAGCCCCATTAATAACATTTCCATGGGAAAGTGTTCAGCTTTTCTGGGGTCAATTTATAAGCAGAGAAGAATGTAAATGAGAACCCCGATCTTCTCAGTCTGAAACCAGATGTTTCAATGGCAACAACGACAACAACAAAAAACATTTTGGGGAAGCGTTTGTAAAGTTTGGTTCTTTTTCCACACCAGAATGAAAACACATTTCCAGACCTCAAAGACCTTTGGGGAAGTGCATTGCAGATCTCTGGCTGCCTCAACCAGAAACTTCTTGGCCCATCAGGAAAGGGGCTGGCACATAAATCCTTTGTTAGTCCAGCCATGCCATGGCCACCCTAACTCATCCTTGGACTTGGGTGGGGATGTCACTCATCTGCTGCTGCCTGTGCTTCTCCCTATCTGCCCTGAAGCCTCTGTAAATGCAGAAGAGCTGCCTTGCTTTTCCTCACCTGTAAAACGTGGTTCATAAAAAGTAGGAAGAGTTCTTTGGATGTGTGAGCAGCCATCCAGGGGAGAGGCAGTATTGCGGTACCACGAGATGTGAAATAAAAGCACAGAGTAGGTTTATTACACAGCTATCAGGAGTGCACGTGAAAGGCAAAGCTAAAGGCTGGGCAAGTCTGCAAGGGATGTCCCAGTTTCCCAGTGCTGCTGTCCAACACCATCACACAGCTGCCAGCGTGCAGGTTTGAGTGCCACCCATCAGAGCTGCACCAGCAGGGAAAATGGACAGTGTCCATTTCAGAGCTGCACCAGCAGTGCCTTGGGGACTCCTGGCTGGTAGGAGGCACCCAGCTAGCATGGGTGGGTGTATCCATGGGTCTCTTTAGGGTGGAACAGGCAGTTTGTAACTTCTTGCCAACACTCTGTGCACAACTGCAGGTTGGTGGGGAAGAAAGGATTGCATTTTGATACCAGTTCTGCTGGCTGACCCTTCTGTGCCCGCAAGCCACACGCATGAATGACAATTTGCTTCACCTAAAGGCACTGCTGCAGCCAGGCAAGGTATATCATGCATTTATCCAAGGCACTTACAGGCAATTTTTTTTTTTTCCTCAGCCAGCATGTTGGCTTTTATCATTCAACAGGCCACGGAATTGTTTTCCCTAACATCCCCTTAAGAAGGATGTATTTTTCAAAATACTGCCATTCCCTTCTCTAAAACGGGTTTTGATGTGGCTACTTCAAATCAAAACCATGAGCTTTCCTCTCCTCACGCCCACCAACTTAAAACCTGCCCCCAATGCCAGTGGTTCAGAACTATCCAAATAAAGCAGTTGCTTTAAGGAGTGTTTGCTTTTCCTCTCAGGCTCCTTCTCCTGACGCTATATTGTTTGTGGAAAAAGAGTTCTCTGGGTGGGTCATTGAGCTGTCGTGGTTAAGAAGCTGTATTTGAAGTCTGGTTCAGTGTAGAAGAAAAACATGTCAAAACAGCCTTGAAAGTACAGCTCCCTTTTTTCCCTCCTCCATGTCAGGATGTTACCTTTTCCCCTTCCATGTAGCAGCTCTCTCCCATGAAAAACAGCTTCTTGAGGACATTGCTGGGTGGCTCCAAAATGCAGTGAAAATAACACTCTTTTCATACCAGGAAAACAAATTGCTTCTGGAATAAAGCCGTGCCTATACAGCTCTGCATTTTAACTCTGCTTGAATACTTACTCCTGGATATCTTTATATCAGGGAAACATGCTTAATTATTCCTGAGTAATTTTGCCTGCTGGACTGCAATTCCTCAAATAAATGCTATGTGGGATTTTCATGATGATGTTGTTCTTTTCGTTTGAAAGGATGCCAAGGAGCAGGTCTCCCTCTTCCATCTTCCCCCTCTACCTTTTGACTTTAAAGCAGATTCTTGGTGCTCCTTAAGTAAACACTCCTCTGAGAAAATTTTTCATGGAGTGGCATGAATGCCATGAGCCAAAAAATGGCATTAATGCATTTTTCTTCTGTGGCTTTGGAATGAGGTGCATCTAATGTGGATGTGTGTTGCCTCAGAGAATGCTCTGTTTTCTATTCCTGTTTGATTCTCTGCAGCTGGGGAGCCACGTTTCACAGGTGGTTGGGAAGCTTATTAGATTATTCATAACTGGGTTTATTTCTTTTTTTTCCCTTTTTTTTTTCCCTCTAAGCAATTAAAAACATGTGTCAAAGGAGGCCTGAGATGATTAAAAGCACTCTTGACATCTCTTTCCCATTTACCTTTTGCTGTTTTCACTTGGGTTACACAGAGCCTGGTACCCACAGACGAGGCCCCAAAGGAGAGAGAAGTGAGTGTTTTTCCTGTTAGAAATAGTTAAAATAAAAAAGATTTGCTGCTGGTTTATCAGGGACTCCTGTATGAGAAAACTCTGTTGTTTTCCTGGGAATGAGCAGCAATCACAGTCATAATTATCATAATGATGATGAATGTTTTCAGGCATTTTTTCTGCTGGTGACCACAGTGACAGACTCTGGGCAAGCACTGTTCATCTGAAGATGAATTCCCAATCCATGGCAGGCTTCAAAGAGGCACACACACCAGGAAGGGGAAAAGTCCTGAGAGAGTCACTGATGGGGAGAATTCTCTGAGCCAGAAGAGAAGTTGTTACTGCACGAATCCCCAGCTGAAATTCAGTGTGGATGGTGAGGACTTGCAAGCCTCCATCAGGATGGTCCAGACCATGTGTGAGCCAGACTCCAGCTTGGCATCCCCTCCAGAAGAGGACTCTGGTAGCTCTCATGTGGCCTGTTCAGCTCCCAGGGGAGCCAGGCTGACTTTTCAGAGGTGTTGAGCTTTGGCTGGCTCGGGCTCAGGCTGTGCTTGTGAACAGCCAGACCCCAAAAAGCTGAGCTGATTTTCAGGGAAGAGCTTCAAGCAAAGGAATTTAACTCAGTGTTGTACATTGTGCAGGCTTTTTAAAGGGGGTTTGTTAAAAAAAAAAAAAAAGTAGGATTCACATTTGGTTGTAATTGCTGCATTCTTAAAGGATACATACATGCAATGGAAGGAGAAGGGGTAAAAAGATCAATATCAGAAGTAGCAGTGTTATAAACAAATCATAGAATCATACAATGGTTTGGGTGGGAAGGGACCTTAAAGCTCATCCAGTTCCACCCCCTGCCATGGGCAGGGACAGCTTACACTAGACCAGGTTGTCCAAAACCCCATCCATCCTGGCCTTGGACACTCCCAGGGATGGGGTGTCCTGCCTGGGGAGATGGGAGAGGTGCCCAGCATACATGTGGGCTGTGGTGATGGGACAGAAACATCTCCTCACACATCTCAAGTTAAGCTATTCACCCTTCTCCAGGACATCTCCCATCCCTGGAGTGGTTCCCACCAAAACCTGTCAGGCAGAAAGTCTTTGTCTTCCTCTTCCTCACTATATGTCAGTGGCAACTACATCTCCACAGTGCAGCTGCCTGTTTTTACCATCAGCCAGCAGCTCCCTGCTCTTCTCCAACTCTTCTGCTGCTAAATAATTCAGATACTGTAAAGTTTCCTTTTAAAATGCTCCTGGCTTATATGCACCCCTCATGCATCATGATTTTCTGCATTATCTCCTCCTCTGCCTTTGGGTCACTTATACACAGGAAACAAGAACAGGATGGCAAAGTTTGCATGAAATATCCATCCTTGTGTGGGAGCAAACAGACAGCTGAGTCAGGCCATGCTCACAAACAGCCCAAACACTGCAAAATATCCTGCCCCACCACTCCCCTCCAGCTGCAGGTTTTCCCAGTCCAACCATCCACCACCATTCATTTCTACAATCAGCCTCTTTGGAATTCACCCACCTCAAGGAGCTGCTCTTTGGAAATATCAGGGTGAAAACGACTTTAAAAACAGCTCGGACAGCAGTGGGTGTCTGAGGTTGAGCCTGGATTTACACCTAACCTCACCCTAACTGGAGCTGGAGCTGTGGAATGTGCTGCCTGCACAGAAAATGTCCCTGGCAGCAGGCTGCTGTCATGTTCAGTGGCACATCCACGCTGCCATCAGCCGTGCTCCTCGGTGACCTCTCCTTCACAGACGGAAATGAGCTTCTTCTTCTCCTCATCCTGACATCTGCCAGCAATCTGAGGCCGCTCCATCCTGCACAGCTTGGTTTCCTATTCACCCTTTTGGTGAGGAAAGGTCACGTGGGATGGGCATAATAATGTTTTCTAGTTAACCCACGGGTCTCACCTCTGGTTCTAATCACCTCCTGGTATGGAAACCAACAGCATGTCTATGGTGTCTGGTCAGAGAAGCCAGATCCACTCAGCTTTTTATTTTTTTCCCTCAAAGACAACTCAAACTTGTCTAAATTCCCACTTTTCAAGAGAGGAGTTAGGGGGAAAGCTTCCTTCAGTAGCCATGGGAACACACAAAGAAAAGAGGCAACCTAAATCTGACTTACATGGAAGTAACAGAACAAACCTTGTGTCCACCAGGAGAATCTGGAGTCATTCTGGAGTTTTATTGTGCAAAATACCAGTTCTCCTTATCCCAGGGATCACCCACTTTCCTGTCCAGAGGTCTGTTCCTCTCAGGCACTCTTCAGCTTTTCCACTTGCAGGTTCTGTCCCCCAGGACATTTCCCGTAGGGTGAGGAGAGCTGCAGTGCTGCTCTCAGGTCTGCCTCTGATGTCCTGTGCAGCCTGTGAAGGTCACCAGCAAAGTCACTCCTGAGAACTTGCTTTTCCAGCTGAATCCAGGCCAGATTCCTCTGGAGGCTCTGATCCAGGAGACAACACTTCCCATCACACCCGCTCGGGGAGCGCTGCCTGATGCTGCACAGCCCTGACTGGGATTGCCCCCAGTAATGATGTTCCTCCAATTAACCTCACTGAGATCAGACCTTGTTCAGCTCACAGTGATTCTGAAAATCCCATTTCCCTCATCTTCTTGGTCCACGGGTTCCCCCAGGATGATGTCACCTCCTCTGCCTGCACCAGAGGTGGAAATGTCTTGCTGCTTGCTCATGTTCCTGTAGGGTCTCTCAGCAGCACCAGGAGTCACAAATAAATAACAGTGTATAGCACCAGCTGAAGTTTATTGGAGCCAAGACTGGGGGTAATTGCCTGAAGCGAGGAGAGATAGGTTGGGTTTTTGGGATGGCTGGATTCCAGAATGAAGCAAGAAACCCCCATCCCACCAACAGCTGTGCCAGGGCTTATCTCCTTTCCTCCACTTCTGGTTAATTAACATCAGGTCCTGATGAGCTGAGCTGCCAGCCATGCCTGTGCTTCCCTGCTCAGATTGCTTTCACAAATGGTGTGGCCTCTTCTTTCTCTGGTTACTCTGCAAATATCATTTTAAACCAGGATGTTTTCCAGCCTGCCCAGCTGCACCAAAGTGACGACTTCTGGAGGAACACAGCCCAAGGTGTTGATGCAGCCTGACTGGAGCTACAGGGAGCTCTCAGACTACACATTTTCTTACATTTCTCTCCTAGATCAATCTTTTCCTGCAGCTTGAACTCTACTTTTCTCGTGTGGAACCTACCTGTGTATGTCCTAGGGCTCAGCAAAGCCCCCCTCCATTCAGAGCTGGGAAAGATGCTGCTCCTCTCTTAAAAGAGGAGTTGGTGACAGAAACTGCAGAAAAACAGCTTTTTCTTCCCCCTGCTCCTCCTCCCATCCTCCCCATGGGTGCTGCTGCTCACTCAGATTTTCCCAAGCACTTTATTTTCATGGAGTTAAGGAAGCAACTGGTTCTTTGGGATTTACATACCTTTGAGGTAAAGGCAGAGGGATTTTACCCAAACTTTGCAGCTTTTTCACATTGCTCTCTGAGCTGACACCTTTCCTTTGAAACAGGGAATATGACAAGCACTTTTTGCCCAATGTCTTGAATCTTAATCCAATTTTTGCAAGGGATAAAAGAATTTTGTGGACAGGTGCTTTTTTTTTAATTCCTCCCCTCATCCACTTTGCAGCTGTGCTTGGACAAGTAATTTCTGCAGAGTAGGAAGTGTGGCCAAAGCAAGTAGTTTACTGTCTTTTCTCAGTAAAACAATAATAAAAATGATCAGCCTCAGATTTATTTTGACACGAAATTAAAACTTTGTTCAGACACAACGGAAAAAAAATCACAAATAAAAACTGCACCAAGAGCCCGGCTCCAAAGTGGTTAGTTCCTTCCTGAGTTACATATGCAGTAAAAATGTGATTTCAGTGGGAATATAAAGGCAAAGCTGGTGTTAAATCTGGAACTGGTTTGCACCCAAGCTTTGCCTGGTGGCCTCATCAATCTCGCTTGATCGATTCGTCCCATGTTGTCCTGGTAGGGCTGAATGCAAAAAGGAGCAACAGAGGGGTTTTGTTTTGATACCATATCAGGTTATTCCTGAGGGAGCCCTACAAGGGCAGAGGAGGGATGTTATTCCCTGCTAATCCAGGCTGTTTACAGGGTGTAGGCTGGAATATCTCAGGATATTTGAGTTTGAAGGTGCCTGCAGTGAGTGTGGCTCTCTCACAGCCAGAGGCACACATCAGTCAGCTCCTGAGGCACCAAGAGTTCCCTTTTGCACTGAAATTCTGACAAGTGCAGCTCAGAGCCTCCCCAGGAGACCTTGGTGGGTTTGGCCTCTCATAGGAGGAGTGATGGGATTCCTCTTTGGGGCCTCCTCCTGAGGCCAAACAACAGAGCGTGTTCTTAAAAGGACTTTGCATCAAGAAAATCACCAAGGTGTGGCCAAATATAGAGGCACCCAGTGTCCTCTTTTTCATCCAGCCCTGCGGTTTTTTGGGGTTTTTTCCCATTTGGTCAGTAGGTGATGCCATTACAAGGAAAGATTGGGATTTTCCCTGTCACCAGACACCCAGATCCCTCAGGGCAGATACCTGATCCTGTCTGCACACACTGCCAGCACTCCAAAGAAGCCCATCTGTAGATCTTAAAAAGCCTGAGGTTATGTCTTTGCTGGCTTCAGATAATCTTGTAAATAGTTATCCACGCCCCAAGGACAGACAATAAAATAAACAGAGAAATTCAGAAAAATTGGAGGCAAAACATCATTTACATTAGATTAATGTAAAGAAAGATGACATTTTTTTCCTGTCAGTACATTTCAGTTGAGTCCCTGTGCTGTCCCACCATGCCTGCATGGCATTAAGGACCACTGCAGGGATTTTTTTGTACCTTAAAGCAATCTGGTAAGGTAATTTCATTTCTTCCCAGTAACACTTGTGATTAAAACACTCCCTTCCATTGTGGAAAATGTACTGTGAAACATGTACTCATCTGCCCCAATAAAAGCCTTTATGGGGTTGAAGGGGGAAAGTAATGTTTTCCAGTACTCACCAAAGCTAGAATTTCATATGAAATTTTAATTCATGGTGTATTTTTAACCCTGGAAACCTGATCTGGGTAGGATGGTGTTTGTATATCATGTATCTCACACACATACATACGTCTCTTGCCAAGGATTATTTTGTACTTGGCAATATGTTCCATCCACATATTAATACACTTATTTATGGGATTAATATGATGAACTCCTGCCAAGAGCAGAGTGCTCTGCATGGTGGATCAGCACGTTCTGCTGCTGTCCCTCCACCTGGGAGTGCTACAGGAAGAATTCCACGTGGATTCTGGTGTCCCAGTCCTCCCCATAAAGCACCAGTGCTGGGCTGAGTGGCTGCACTGGGGTCTCCTTTGGGTTTTACATCCCCTCTCTTGAGTCCAGCACATTTTTGGCTCCTTGAGGATTAGGGTTTTGTGGTTCCCTGTGTGAAAATGATGCATGGCCAGCTCAGCCCGGGCAGGTGCACAGCTTGGTGGCCCTGGGCTCGAGGCAACTCTTTTCTCTTCTCTTCTCTTCTCTTCTCTTCTCTTCTCTTCTCTTCTCTTCTCTTCTCTTCTCTTCTCTTCTCTTCTCTTCTCTTCTCTTCTCTTCTCTTCTCTTCTCTTCTCTTCTCTTCTCTTCTCTTCTCTTCTCTTCTCTTCTCTTCTCTTCTCTTCTCTTCTCTTCTCTTCTCTTCTCTTCTCTTCTCTTCTCTTCTCTTCTCTTCTCTTCTCTTCTCTTCTCTTCTCTTCTCTTCTCTCCTCTTCTCTCCTCTCCTCTCCTCTCCTCTCCTCTCCTCTCCTCTCCTCTCCTCTCCTCTCCTCTCCTCTCCTCTCCTCTCCTCTCCTCTCCTCTCCTCTCCTCTCCTCTCCTCTCCTCTCCTCTCCTCTCCTCTCCTCTCCTCTCCTCTCCTCTCCTCTCCTCTCCTCTCCTCTCCTCTCCTCTCCTCTCCTCTCCTCTCCTCTCCTCTCCTCTCCTCTCCTCTCCTCTCCTCTCTTCTCCTCCCATGACTGCTTGCTAACCGCTCCATCAGCACAGATTTATTTCCATGCTCGATTTGTAGGAATAAAAAAGCCAGATAAGAAATATGTTTTTAATAGCAATGTCACCAGTGAATGCAGAGCATCTCGATATCAGCCATTAAGTAAAAGCAGGGGAGGAATGAGCATCATTTGTCTGTTGCCAGCTTCTCTCAACTGGCTTTCATTTAGAGGAGAAAAAATCCCCAATCATTTCTATCCAGGTAATAGTGAAATATATTCTTTGTCAGCAACAGGTCAAAATGCAGAGATATGTTATTCACAGCAAGCTGACTTCACATTTTCTAACCTAAGTGCTGGATTGCTCGCCTCAATTATTCACATATGTTTTCTGGTTTAATAATAACCCACATGCTGTCCCCTAAAGAAAACTACAGACTTCATGATGTTCAGCTAGAATACATAGATCTGCTCAGCCATTTCTTGTTCCAGAAGCTGAACCAGCCAGTCCCAGAGATGAAATTAAGAGAGGTGCCAGTGTAAATCTCATCCTGTTAAAATATAAAAATATGCAATTTACCCACCAAAGAATTGCAAGTAAGGAAAGTTTTAATGATACAGTGACTTAAAAAAGAGGCAAAACAAGCCTGATGGTCACACTGTAATTGCCAAGCCATGTGTTCTCTGCTCCAGGCCTTCTGCAAAGCAAATTTATTTTCTGCCCACATAGATCTGGACACTTTTCTCTCAGCTCAGCTGCTGCAGTTTCTTACCCCTGGAATTCTGCGGGGCTGCAAGGGTTCATTCACCTTGGAACTGCAAAGGCAGAGTTAAAGCAGCAAGCTTGAGCTGGCTTTGTGCAATGCCTGCTTGCACACTGCTTTGGAGCTACATGTAAGCAATGGTCAGAGCCATGGGCAGGTTCTGCAGCTGGTGCTTCATAAAGAAATTATGGTCTGTTACCCTGTAAGGATACTGAGGTGGAGTCCATCTAGAAAAAAGTGGCAAAGAGCATGGTCAGAGCTTGATAAGCAGTAATTTGTGCAGCCAGGGATGTGCCAAGCAAGAAATGAGATGTGGAAACAGTCACAGTCAGCAAGTCCCACTCCTGAAATCTGCTCATGTCACCATTCATAGAATCAGAGAATTATTTGGGTTGGAAGGGACCTTTAGGATCATCCAGTTCCAAGGGACACTTTCCACTGGACCTGGCTGCTCAAAGATCCAACCTGGCCTTGGACACTTCCAGGGATGGGGCTGCCACAGCTTCTCTGGGCAACCTGTGCCAGGGCATTCCCACCCTCACAGGGAACAATTTCTTCTTAATATCCATCCTCAACCTTCTCTGTTCCAGTTTAAAGCCATTCTCCCTTATCCCAGCACTACATTCCAGCCTCATTTTCAGCGCTGCGGCAGCAGGGAGGTGCCAGCTCAGGAAAACATCCCCAGGGTGGGTGATGCTGTGCTCATCACTGCTCCAAATCCCCTTGCCAGGTGTTGGATGGGAGAACTGGGCTGCTCACCAGGGGGGGTTTCAGTTTCCAGCAGAAAAAACCAAATGTTCTGAGAACACAGATGGTGCTGACGTAACCAAACCCCATGTTCTCCCTGGAAAAAAGTTTAGAGGGAGATTTTTGACCAGCACCAAAGACACTTTCAACCCAGGGAGCTCAGTGATCCCCCCAAAGATGAAGGATTGAGGAGTTTCAGATTCCCTTCCTGCCCTGCATCAGCTCTGGGTGATGCCTCAGCAGTCTGGCATTGAGCAATGCCCCGCGACGCGCGAGCCCCCGCGCTCCCAAAGAGATCACTTCCAAGTGTAGTGCACTAAAACCTCATATGATTTCCATATGTCCTTCTGCCTGAATACTTTTCAACTGGTTCATGATGAAAAAAAAAACTTATAAACACATTACCTTGACAGGAACAATTCCTGGAGTAACAGGAGATCCGATAGCACAGACTTTGAAAGGTGATCGTTATTATCCAGTAGCGTTGTTCTCTGTAGTCTATGAAATTTATGTCAGTGAGTCACATCCTTTCAAGGCAAAGAATGAAAAGTGCCCTGCAGGACAGGTGAGCTCCTCCCCAAGCCTCTCCATGACTATTTAGCTCCAGAGCTGCTCACAGCACTGCCAGCAAAGCTATTAGCTGAACAAGCCACAGAGCCGGATGCCTTGGCTGGGAGAGAAAATGATCCAAGCTTCCACATCTGGGGCTTGCTGCAGCTGTAGCCACAAGTGCTGACTCCTTTGCTGGAGGACACAGAGGGCCCAGATGGAGAGAAAAGCAGCTCTGCCACTGCTGCTCCCAAATGTGGATGGTTTGAGCAGACTGGTGGAACAGCCCTTGTGCTTCTGACAGCACAAAACCATCCTTAAAAACATGGCTCAGGAGAGGACATGGCTCTTGTGGGCACTGAGTGCTGTGCACAGCATGCAAAAGCCTCGAGGTCTGCCAGTCTGGGCCTCCCCAGCATTCTCTATGAGGCTGGAAGTTGGGTTTTTTTTAAGCCTTGGACATCTCAATCCTCCATGCTGATTTTGGACAATTGGACCTGTCTGCCTGCTCATGCTTTACAGGTTCATTTAACCCCTCCCCAACTCCTTCCCCACTTTATTTTCACAAAAAAGAAAAAAGCAAATGTTCCTCTCTGTGCCAGACTTCAAATATAAGAGATGCTCAATGTCTCCAGAGCAAGATTTTTCAAATGCTACTTCTGCAGTGCCCAGCCTGAAATTATCCACAAATGGGTGGTCCTAGTGTTGGGAATAGTTGCAATGACAGATTGACAGAGCTGGCCTGGAAACCCCATACTCCCACCCTAGTGGGGTGGCATCTGGATGATCCAAACACTGATGTAGATGGAGGACTTCAAAACTCAAAGCAGAAGGGTAATAACAAACCTTTGACCCTAGCCACTGATCCAGGGAATTTCTCCTGGTATCCCAGTGGAAACAGCTCTCATACATTGGCACCCCATGACCTGCCCTGTGGGGTTTAGTATTGCCCTGAGGCAGCTCAGCTGGCCCCTGCAGATCTTTTGGGATTCCCACATAGAAATTTTGGGTTAAATTAGAGAATCCATGAGAAGAGCTCTCCTTTATCTCTCCTTCCTGTGAAGTGCATCCCTGCTTTTAAGTGAAAACTGGAAGGACAGCTAATGCTAGTGGGGGAATAATGTGTGTTAACTGCTAAAAGCCCTTGGGAGAAGCCAGTCAGATGAACCTGTTTTCAGCGTGAAGGCTGGTTCAGCTCTTTGTGAATTTGTAGTAAATCAGCACTTCATAATAAGAACAAATGTTTCATTCTCACTTAAAAATTACCACGGTCAGAGCCTTGTAATGTGCAGTTTTCATGCAGGGCTTACATGACGGGAACTTAAATCTGTCCCATTTTCATCTGTAATTTAAAACGTGTTATTTTGATCGATGAATTAGTAAAGGAACCCGGGATAATTTTGAAACTACCAGCTTAGTAAAGTTGCCTGACCTTGCAAATAACCTTTCCAGTTTAGAAGATTTTAATAGCTTAACTATTAGCTAATCTCCTGGGAAACGTTTTTCCTGGGCAAAACTAGTATGGAAATACAACACCAGTAATAAGGTTTCCATCTTTCTTCTATCTTGATCTTTTTAATTAATTGCTACGCAGTAAAAACATAAGATTGGGAGGCAGGGGGTAAAAATCCTTGCAGGGGGAGGGCAGGAGTTAACTGTAGGCTGTTTCTAGGCTTTACCTACCTTTTTTGCATGGATTCATTAGGTGCTGAAATATATTAGCGATTGTTAAGGCATAACTGCTGCTTGATTGCTTGACACTCTGGGCTGAGAGCTGTGAAATAGATCACTTTGTAATGGAAAAAAGCTGCTTCGGCTTATAATGAATAAACATTAAAACCTAGAATGGCTCGCAGGGCACCTCGACAAGCCCCCGAGAGCTTTTGTGTCGATGTAGTTGATTCTTGGGGTTTGTGGATTATTTCTTTCTGAGGAGGGGCAGTGGTTTTTTCCGAGGGCGATAAAGGACTGCAAATACGGGATTTGTTACACAGAATCGTGTGTAAATGAAGGGGATAGGATGGAACTTCATGGCTCAGGTGGAATGTGGACTAAAATATCGTATAAAACATCGGCATCCTGGCTGGTTGATTTTCCCCAGGTTCCTAGTGCCCTTTTATCTCTCTAACACTAGCACTGTGCTGGATTGAGGAGAGGCTCTCCCACTGGGGTTACCTGGCTGATAAAGGGGTTCTCATTTTATTTCACCCGTGGTTTCACAGAATCACAGAATAATGAGGTTGGAAGAGACCTCCAAGATCATCGGGTCCAACCTATGCCCTAACACCTCAACTAGATTACAGCACCAAGTGCCATGTCCAGTCTGTTTTTAAACCCATCCAGAGATGGTGATTCCACCACCTCCCTGGGAAGAGCATCCCAGTACTTTATTATTCGGTTTGCACTGTGTTTTTCGATGCTGTCTGGGGAAAAGGAAAAAATTTAAGGAAATTCTGCTTTCTAGGCCAGGAACATGTGGTGTTTTCACTTCTGTAGCTCTCCAGCAGCACAGCTCTAGGTACAGCTGAGGGCAGCCCCAGTAAGGACAAGGGGACATCACCCAGTGGATGTTTGCCGTGCTTCAGGTGCTGTTTCACCTTCCAAACCCATAAACTATTACTGTTCCAATAACAGGAAAACAGGGGCAAGAAACTAAAATGTCCTTTCAAACCACAAATATGAATGTTTTCATTTTAAAGAGAGGAAGAGAGGCTTATTTTTTTTAATTTTTTCCTACTTTTTATGTGTTGGTGAAGAGCTTGTTGAGATTTTCATTTGTCTACAAGCATTCTGCATCTTTAGCTGGGACAAAGATCACCCACCTGTGCAGGTGAAGGCACAGTTTAGGGAAGCAATAAAACAGCTCCTGCATGAAGACAATGTTTTGGTACAAGGGAATGGATCACGGGGGTTTCCCTCAGGCCAGGTTTATTTTGCAGGTCTTCACTGCAAGCTTTTCTGATACATGAGTGAAGATAAATCCCCTTCTCACCAGCACCACCAGTTCCAGGCTGTTGATCTCCAAACCTTCTCTGCCATGGGGTGTGATGGACTGAGTGCAGGGTCCTGCCCCGAGGGCTCTGCTTGCAGTGAAAATGAGCTTGGTCCTTGCCCAGCTGTGAGGTGACCTCTGAAGCACCTCTGAAGCAGCCCTTCAGCCCCTGGAGCACAGAAATGAGACTGCAGCCTGGAAGGCCCTGGATGATGATGACCTGTTATTTTATCTTGAGCAGGAGGAGCACTGGCACATGGCTTTTAGAGCTAATCACTCGGGCTCTTTGAGGAGAGCAGGAATTTCCCTCCTTCCCCCTCCAGCAACCTGGGACTTTATTGTGTGTCTGGATCATTTCAGGCTGATCCTTCCTTAACATTTCCCATTTATTTCCCCCAGGTTCAAACTTCTGGAGCTCTCTGGCATGTGTGATGGAGGCTCTTTGCTGGAGTCCATGGAGCCCAACCCTTCCCTGCTGCAGTCCCTGTCATCCCCCTCCATGAACCACCTACTGTGCTTTTCATCCTTCTGGGATCTCCCTGCTGAGCCCTGTGTCTCTCATACCAAAAATCCTGGGTTTTTTGCCTGTTTCACTATCAGCATTCACCCTTGATGATGCACAGGTGGCAATCCAAAGGAGAGGTGAGAAGCAGCAGCACTCTCTTGTTTCCCTTCTATCCTATCAAGCCTATGGGGAAAGCCTGAGGGTACCAGGAAAATAGAGAAGGGAAACTACTTTTTTGTTTTGTTTTGGTTTTTTTTTTTTTGTCCTGAGGGTCCTAAATATTTGTTGTTTGCTCAGTCCAGTTTTGGTCTAGTGAACAAGGGCTCCCTACAGGGACTGGAGTGCAGGGTAGCAACAAACAGGAGAAAATGGCAAAGGTCAGAGAGGCTGACATTCAAACCAAGAGCCCTTGGGATTAAATTGTGGGCAGCCATTGTCAATGTGCCCAAAATACCTCCAAAGCTTGCATGGGAGCAGTGGTGAGCAGAGCTGCTCACCCCATGGCTGCTGCAGCCTCCCTCCTGTCCCATGAGGTGTCCAGGGGCTGTGGGGACTCTGCAGGGCTGCTGGGCATCACCTGCACCCATCAGGGGTCCAGGCTGGGGGGACAGACCCTGAACTGGTTCTTCCCAGCAGATGCTGGTGGCAGGCTCATCCCAGCCCGGGGAGGGAAGGTTCACAGGCTCCCTGGGCAGCATGAGACCTTGTGAGAGAAGTGCTGGTGCTGGCCTGACCTCCTGGGAGGTCAGGTGTGGTTATTATTCCAAATACGTCCAGAGGTGCTCAGAAAACAGAAGAAATGAACCTGCTGTGCCTGTCCAGAGTCTCACAGTTGTGCATCTCCAGCGTGGTGGCTGTCCCCTCCTTCTCTGACCACCTTCAGGGTGATCCTGCACGTCTGTCCACGGGTTATCCCCAAACCATTCACATTCCAAAACCACTGCATGCACACACAGAGCTTTCCTGGAGGTCCCTGAGCTGATGGGACTGTACCTGTCCCCAGAGCAACCTGCCCTGTAAGCCACAGAAAAGCCATTTAATGCCAGTGCTGGACTGTAAAGCTCCTGTCTGCTCTGGGACATTGCAACTGCAGGACAGAATTCGTGGCCTCTCGCAGAGGACTGTTCTCTAAGTAAATAATATTATTTTAGAAAACAAAATTCATTTTGCAGCCCGAGACCAACTGCAACAGGATACGAAGCAGGGGGAAAAGAAGTAAAAATGCCTTGCCCCCGGGCCTATTTATTATTTATACACCACTGTGCCTAGATAAACTCCTCCTTGAAAGAGTAGGACGAAAATAATTCTGCAATGTGGAAACAAACTACCTATTTAAAGTGATTTTATGCCTGAATGGCCTCATTATAAAAACAGCCTGCATGCAATAACTTTTTACCTTTTTCTACAATATCCAATGAACTGCTTTTTGTCACTCTCACCAGTCCCAGTGCTTTTATGCAACCACCTTGGTGGAAAGCCTTCATGGTTTCCTTAGAAACGTCTTCCTTCCTGGATGTTGACCCATGGTGGTTGAGGCAGCTAAAACCCTGGAGAGGTCCTGTTCAAACAGGAAAGAGCAGACAGTTTAATGGCCAGCTTTGCAGCTCTGCTCCTCCACAGTTTACAGTAGTTGGGAGCCATAAAAGAAAAATATCACAACGAAGGTTTCTTTATTTTAGGGTCAGCTCTGAGTGGGTGTTTTTTGACAAAAGCTGAATCTGCAGCTCACAGGCTGCTGGTGGGCAATGGTGGGATGGAGATGGTTCAGTTGCAAAGTGCTGGTGCTCAGGAGATGGCTCCTCATGTATAAATAGGCTTTTTCCTTTGGAAAAAATACATCCTGTGTCCTTCTAGGTGCATTCATAACTCACTGGCACAAGGGGCAGCCTGACAAGCCGTAAATAACATCACCTTTCAAGTGTTGTGCAGAGAGTGCTCTGCAATGTCTGAGCAGGAACAAGAAGCCAGAGCCCAGCAGTCCTTGAGAGAGGTTGGAAAAACACTTGTCAGGCTGTGGGGTTATTAAACCAGGCTTATGTCCAGCTCTGCTCGTGGCCAGGCAGTCACTGCCAGGGACAGTGACCCAGCTCACGTGTTGGCCACTGGCATTACCTGGGTGCTCCTCAGGTGAAGGGACCTGGTGAGACCCTTCTAACCTGCACCTCCCATCACCAAGGGCAAGAGCATGGGCAGGTCATGCAGGTGTTTTAGATTTGCTGCTTCCTCTCATTTTTATTTACTTCCAGGGGAACTCATGAAACCTTTTAACTATGCTAAAACCTACACACAATTGTTTGTTTAGGTTTCATTGAGTTTTGGGTTTTGTGTTTTTTTGTTTTGTGCTACCTAAATAGTGATTCTCCAAGAAAGCTGGAGAAAAACTGTTTACAAGGACAGGTTTAGATTAGGGATTAGAAAGAAATTGTTCCCTGTGAGGGTGGTGAGGCCCTGGCACGGGTTCCCAGAGAAGCTGTGGCTGCCCCATCCCTGGAAGTGCCCAAGGCCAGGTTGGACAGGGCTTGGAGACACCTGGGATGGTGGGAGGTGTCCCTGCCCATGGCAGGGGGTGGAATGAGATGATTTTTAAGGTCCCTTCAAGCCAACCATTTTCTGATTCTATGATGACATCTTCCAAGTGCTGTTTGCTCTCCAGGCTTTGCTACCTTTACATAAAGAATGGGAAAACCAGTGACAGTTCCATCACTGGCTCTAAGCTGTGAGACTCTCCAATCTTGTTCCAAATCTTGCTCCATGTAGCAGCCACAGGCTTGGGAAATCCATGGTGCAGAACAGAGCAAAATATCCCCAGGCTATTCACAGTCCAAGGTGCCCAGGAGCTCTGTGGTGAGCATGGCACTCATCCTGTCCCCATGCAAAGGAGCAGAAATAAATAGCTGTAAACTGCAGTGCAGTGCTGTGCCAGTGCTGGTGCACCAGGTCAGAGAGGAAAAACCTGGAGAACTGTAATTAACAACAACAAAAATAAATTACGCAAGAGCACTCCTCTTAAAGTTTTTAATAGCAAACGTTAGAGAGAGCAGGTTTTTCAAGCCAAACAGGAAGGAAAACAAATAAACAACGGCACTCAGTGCTTTTAGAAGTCAGGTTATCAACCACGGACCCACAGACAGGAACTGATGAAGCAGAAATCTTCAGGGAAACAGATGAAGGTTTCAAAGAACACAAACACATAAAACCCTGAGATGTGTGTTTATAAATAAGCCCAGGGAAGAGCTGGACACACAATTCCCAGGCTGAGGGTTATGGGTTGGAAGAAGAGTCTGAAGATTTGGCCTACACAGGTAAAATCTGTAAATGGCTGGAGAGGTATTTTGGGCATGTTCAAATTTGGAGAAGTCAGACAACACAGTGAAAGCCACTGCTGCTGGTGTGGGTGTGACACCAGAAGGGAAAGGCAAAGAAAAGCTGAAAGAAAACTAGAAGAAGCCCCATCCTCTCCAAAGGACAGTGGCAACTGTGGAAAAAGCTCTGCAGAGGATTGCACACACTCCTCAGGGCTGAAACCCTGCCATGGGGTCACATCAGCAAACACAAGGCTCTTGGGGGGTCCCAGTCTCCCTTGAGGGTGACCTGCTTGGGCTGAGCTGCTCTTGCTGCAAGCCCCTCTCAGCCTCCAGGCAGTTTATACTGTCAGTGGCACAGGAGTGGAGAGGGTTAATACCTACAGGAAAAGGTTCAGTGGCCTCTTGGTGATGTGTAAATTAGCAAGTGGACAGTTGCCCCAGAGAGAAATGGCAAACAAATATTTATTGGTTGTTTCAAAGAACCACAGCCATAAAACTTTGCCATTTGACTGCAGAAGTGTTTGTGTTTTTACTGAAACCAGTGCTAAAGGTGATGGCTTTATTTCTAACCGAGGTAACCTCTGTAACCCTGTGATTTACTGCCTTCAGGTAACAGAAAAAGCCACCTAGCATGTGCTTCAACGTACATGGCTCTTGCAGTGTGACAGGGAGGTGCCAAGAATGAATTTGAATACCATTTTTCTCTTATGAATGTGGGTAAACACCTGATGGGGCAACCTGAAGGAGGCTGAGCCAGGCTCTGCTCAGGCTCAGTGGCAAAGCCAGAGGCAATACAGAAAATTCCATTCAAATGTAAAAAATAAAAGCTTTTTATGGAGTAAGAGTGGTTGAACACTGGACCAGGTAGCAACTTCCTAGAAGTTTCTGGAGAGCCCTTCTCTATGTATTTTCCAGGCTATCTCATGGACTATTTAAACTCAAAAAATATATTTAGACACAGACTTACATAGCAGGATATTTAGAAATATTTATCTTCAGTAGAAACCCCATGTAAAGTGAAGCACTGTCTAACAGGAGTGGAGTTGTCAAAATCTAAGGATACATAAAAATTATTGTATAGGTGCCTTAAACATATATATGTGGAGATATATATATAAATTTGGATATATAAATATATAAAAATAAATACATTTTTATTTATGTGTGTTATAATAATAATAATAAATAATAACAATAATAATATATGTTATATATAATAATTTATTTTACATAATAAATACATAATAAATAATAATGTATTTATTATGTAAAATAAATACATTTTATATTTATATTTATATTTATATTTATATTTATATTTATATTTATATTTATATTTATATTTATATTTATATTTATATTTATATTTATATTTATATTTATATTTATTTATACATGGAGATATAGATGGAGATATAGATATAGATAGATATAGACAAAACAGAGACCTATTTCCTAAATTACAGTAACTTCTAATAGGGTTCATGCTTAATAATGAGCAGTTTGGCATTCAATTCAATTCATTTCTAATCAGTTCAATTCAATTCAATCCAATTCAAATGAATGTTAATTTTTTTCCTTGCATTTTTAAGATGTCATCAAAATGCACTGGCCTTTGGTCAAGGTTGATTTATTTATTTTAATTAATTTATTTTAAAGATAATCTCAGTTTCTAACCCCACATATAGGTTTCTAGGTTGGAGCTTGGACAGGGAGGCACCATGAAGGAAATGATGAAGCCACCTGGGTGTGTGTGAAATCTCTGAGTTTGCCTCAGTGCTTCATCATCAATAAGTGCTTGAATGGATGAATGGCCTGAGCAAATGCTCAGTGTCAGAGTGCACATAAATTTGAGCTGAACTGCAAAAGTTATG
The DNA here is from genome assembly GCF_051311805.1 of Agelaius phoeniceus. Taxonomy (NCBI): domain Eukaryota; kingdom Metazoa; phylum Chordata; class Aves; order Passeriformes; family Icteridae; genus Agelaius; species Agelaius phoeniceus. Next base: position 33,742,076 of record NC_135272.1, on the reverse strand, counting down.
GAGAGGCCAGAAATCCATTCCTGTCACCGTGTGCCATTTGCTCATTAGCCCCCAGAGACCACCATAACTACCCCTGATCTGGGGGCTGTGGTTTAATTTGGATTTATAGAACACCACGGCACGCACACTTTGATGCAGCCTTTGAAACAACTCGTGTTTCAGTGACCCCAGCATCCTGAGTCAGCTTGGTTAAGGAAATATGCACTGAGAGGTCATGGAAGAGGCCAGGCCCTCTGAAGCTCTGTGGAGACTCCTCAGTGCCTGTGAGAAGCCATCCCAGGGCTCTGCCTTCCTACCCCTCCTCTCCTACCTCATGGACAGCACAGTCACCCTGCCAACGGGTACCACTCTTTAAAACACATGGTTTCTGAATGTTTGGCTTGAGGACTGCAGCAAAAATCAGGGAGAATATTCTGATGTTCTCCAAACACAAAAGGAAATTGGGTGAGAATTATTGTCTACAAGAATTGGCCTGTTTTGCAGAGAAGCTCGTTTTTTAGTTGTCTGCAGAGGGGAAAGATGTAGCAACTAGTGTGTTAACAGCGGGGAAAATGCATTCTTTTCAGCATGTATGAGTGAATTGTGGCTGAAGTATTTCACTGCTCATTCTTGCTAATTCACCTTTGAGGGGTCTCTATGACAAACAAAAGCCATCCTCTAAGGAAGACCTCATTTCCCTAGGAAGAGAGGAATTAGCACAAATAAGGATTCTATTTGCCTAATTCACTTGGAATTCTAATTGAAATGCTTTTGCAATCTGAATTACACCACTTCTTCCCCACTTATTGCGCAAGTTAAGAAAGAAAAGCTGCTGGATGACTTTCTTAAGGGACACCTAAGCCTGGCTGAGCTGTTCCTGGGAAGCTTTGAGTGTTTGTCATCAGGCAGCTGGTCCCAGCCTCCTGGGGCCATCTATCCACTCTTCCTCCTCAGGACATGAGAATATTAACTTGGAGAAACCCTCCATGCCCCACCAAAAGCCAAATCACCCAGGTGCCTTCCAGGAAGATTTCACAAAATGAGAGGCAAAAGGAGGGCAGGAAGAAAAATAACTCCAGGATGAATTTAGATGAGCTGTTCTTAATGATGAAAATTCCTTTATTAACCCCTCTCCAGCTTTGCTGCTGCTGTGGCAGGAAGGGGAATGTTGTAAAGATAGTGAAAGGTGTTCCTGCCCATTGCAGTGGGATTTGGAAGTGGATGATCTTTAAGATCCCTTCCAATCCAAACATTTTTATCTTTCTATTAGGGAAATAAATCAAAAGTATTTCTATTTCTATTTCTATTTCTATTTCTATTTCTATTTCTATATTTCTATCTATAGTCATAGTTATAGTTATATTTATAGTTATAGTTATCGTTATAGTTATAGCTATAGTTAGTTATAGTTATATTAATAGCTAGAAACATTTATTTTTATTTTTATTTTTATTTTTATTTTTATTTTTATTTTTATTTTTATTTTTATTTTTATTTTTATTTTTATTTTTATTTTTATTTTTATTTTTATTTTTATTTTTACTTTTATTTTTATTTTTACTTTTATTATTTTTATTTTCCATTTTCATTTTCATTTTAATTTCATTTTTAATTTTATTTTTAATTTTTAATTTTTAATTTATTAATATTATATTTATATTTACCGTTTGTGCTGAAAGCTGTGACACATCAGAAAAATCCCCATGGACTCTGCAATTTATGCTGCTTTTATATCAAATAACTGTCCTGTTAGCCACAGAGCACTCTGCTTTCCAGGAGTGCCAAATCCAGAGCTGAGTGATTTGGCCTGAAAGTCAGATCAGTTTTACAGGGTCTCTAATCCCCACAGATTACTCTGCCCCATGAAGACTACTGCTCCACTGGTGCGGGAGGTGGATTTTATAGCACCACCAAAATCCCTTCTCATCTGTTATCTTTGCCTGGAGAATCAGACTTCTGACATAAACCTGGAAGGTAGTTCAAAGCCTTGCTGCATAAACACACATCCATTTTTTGTACTTTAGGAATAGGTAATGTGAGAGTTGAAAGGTGAAGGTTATGGCAGTTCGTGTTTATTTCACCAAGAGCCAAGAGATGGGAAACATCTGGCACTTACACACCAAGCAAGTCTTAAAAACAAAGAGATCTAGACTTTAGTCCGGCTGAGCAAGCACTGGGATAAAAGCTAATGACAGGCTGCTTATTTAAAGGGATCATAATACAGAGCAGCCATGTAGGGAACCAGGGAGGATTCAGGAGGGGCAAAATGAGGGGAAAATTCAGCTTTGTGTTTCCAAGCTAAGGGTCAAAGCCTGACTTGAGTTACCCTGCAGTGTCAGCCCTGGCCTGCAGGCTCATACAGCTGGTAGCGCCCTCCAGGTTTCACTTGGTCCTCATTTCCAGCATGAACAAATACCCAAAGCAGTGCTCAGAAGTGCTGCTGCTGTGTTTCAAGTGTGACAATGTAGAAGCCCTCAGGAGCATTGGTTTTTGTGAAGGTGAGAGGAGGGCTGAGCACAGAAGTGACTCGCAGTGAGGTGAGTTGGGTTAGCATGAAATGTTCATCAGCAATTCCTGGGAAGGATGGACATGCTCAAGCACATTGCTGCAGCTTCCCTGGAGCAGATCTTCACCTGCTTTGCACCTTCCTGCTGAGGTTTGTCCTGGAAAAGGTGCTCTGCAGAGTGGGGCTGTGTCCTTCTGAAAAATCCCAGGCTAAACTTGTTCATTTATTGTGGCAGCTCCTCTTCAGAACACATCACCTCCCCTTTCCTATTTTCATTGCTCAGTCCCCAGAATAAATTGGTCCCTTCAGCAGGATCCATTGTGCAAGCAGATATTTATGCAGAAAATGAAGAGTGAAGATTCTTTTGCCCCTTTTTCCAGTTGTTATGGCACAGGCCAAGCTCCCACACCAGCTCGGCCAGCGTGGATTGTGACATGGTGACATCCTGACTTTACCTAATATCCTCTGCCCATCCAAACTGTTATGTGAGAGCTTCATCTCTCATCACAAAAACAAACCAAACCCAAAACCAAAAACAACTCCCAAAAAACAAAGAAAAAACCCCTCAAAATAACAAAAAAACCCAATCCCCCCCCCAAAAAAACAACAACAAAAACAAAAACAAAACCCAAACAAACAAACAAAAAACCCCAAAAAATAAAACCAAAAAACCCCAAACAAAATCATGTAAAAGGGAAAAATAGGATTATTTGTAGTCCCTTAACCTCTGTTCGATGACCTTGGAGCTAAGGAGAGCTCCACTTTTTGCTTTTGGCAAGGTAAGTTTCCAATCCCAACCCCTCAAGCACACCAAGAATTAATGTTTAGCCTATCTCCAGAGTAATGGGGAAATGTGGACTCCTCCTTCTACGATTGTAAAACTCACTATTGAAACCAGCATTGTCTGCATTGCAGCAAACATGCGTGAGAGTCCTCTGTAAATTGGTTTTTCAAGAGAAAAGGCCTGTCACAGGCATACAAGTGGCTATCATAAAAACCTCTTGCTCCCAATAAGATGTGATAAGGAAACAATGGTTACTGCCCTGGAAAGAGATTTCCAGGGGCAGCTACGTGACAGGAGCTCAAGTGCTAATTCTTCAAGGCTGTGGTTTGCAGCCAGCTGTAAGATTTGTGGTTATCACACCACCAGTGCCATGTGCCAGATGAGCAACACACTGCTAGAGCATAAAAAAAACCTCCAATCAATGGATCACATTTGTCAAAACAACAACAACCAGAAAAAACCCCTTTATAACAGCAGGTTTTTGGTGTATGAGTATTTTTTAACTTCGTGTTGGACCAGCAATCTCCTGCCTTTCCCCAGCAGGAGTGCAGCTAGCACAGGAGGATAAAGCTGGTATAAATTCCATATCATGTCCCTTGGCTAATTTGACAAAACACAATCATGTGTCCATGCCTGATCCACATTAGATTTATAGTCCTGGGTGAGCTGGCAGTGCACAGATCTGGTATTAATAATCCTGGAACCACAGCCTAAATCTATTAGCTGGAAGCAGTTGTATGATTCTTAATCCTATTTTGTGTCAGAGCAGATGACTGCAACCAAGATGGAGCAGAAATTGGATGGTTTTGCATGGCTAAACTTGCCCCGAGCTGAGCTTTCAGACAGTTCAAACCAATCTTAAAACTGATGTTTTGGGGGTACTTTATGGGAACTGAACCTGGAAATCCAAGAGCCCAAATCGTGAAGCTTTGTCCTGTAAGAAATAAACTTATTTTATTTGAAAGACGTTTAAATCCCAAGCAAGAAATGCCATCTATGCTTGAGAACCCACTGCTGGAGCAGGATGAAAGCTTAACAGTTTAACATCATTTGGAAGCACAGTAAAGATTTGGAACAGTATTCCTTGAAAACTTAATGAGACTAGTACAGCAAGACTCCACCATAAAAACACAGCTCCCTTGCTTAGAATAGTTTTCCCATTCTAAATAACTGAAAATCACAATCATACTGTTTCCTCAGCAATTAGATATTTTTATATGCTACGTTTCTTTAATAATACTAAAACTTTTTTTTTTTTATTTAAAAAAGCTGTCCCCTGACAAGCACATTATTAAATTACAGTTTATAGCTCTTGCAGTGGGGTAAATTATAGTTGCTTTATTAAAGTATTTTAAAGATTGGAGTCTTACCAACATCTTACTCCTATAGTTGGCCAAACCCACGTATGCTGTGAGGTGCAAGTTGCCTCTCACAGAGCCCTTCTGCACGCCAGGAGGGAATTTAGGTTTGATTTTCCAAATAATGGGACACCACAGGAAGCAAGTCTCATCAGACTCCAAACCTCTGGTGTTTAACCCCCATTATCTGTGTTAGGCTGTTGCATTTTCTCTCTCACAAGCACAAGAGAGTGGTTAGATCCAAGGAGCAGCAGGCTGGGGCCTGTTGGTGCCCTTATTATTTTATGAGTTTATTCTTTTTGCATTGGTTTGTTCGCTTCTTCACAGAGGACTCTGTTTCTCCACTGATGCCCCTCAAATGGAAGAGCTCCACAAGTTTACCCACCTGAAAAGCAGAAATAAAAGGTTGGCAACATCCAGGCTGCATAAATACTCCATGAAAATGCAGATTTGTGCCAGTAGTCCAAAGGATCCAGGATCCACTTTTCCTGTGGGTTGCCCTCCCTGGAATTACACATCAACAGCATCACTGGAAATTCATAATCCAAGTATTACATGGATCTCCTGAGCCTTGTTTGGAGGCAGCAGAGCTTTCCCTTCCACTGTGTCAGTAACTGATCCCTGTGTGTTTGTGTCACTGTGTTTTCTGCTGGCACTGTGGGAGCAGAGCTGCCACAGCCAAGCTCCAAGGGCTGATCCTTGGGGAAGGCTCCCTTGTCCCCCTCTCCCAGCAGCTCCTGCATTTGGCACTGCAACAGGAAATTAAGGGCTGTAGGAAAGCAACCTTTGGCCTTTAATTCGCTTTTTAATAAAATCATTAAAAGAAACCTACTCGCTGCCAGACATTGTGGGAAATTGCTTTAATGATACTTTGGAGCAGAACGCGTTCTCTCAGCTGCGCGCGTGGCTTCCTCCGTAGCTTTGTGTGTTTGCAGCATGAAAATGGTTTCAATTACAAAGCCAGGCTAGAAAATTTTATATGAACCAGGCCGTGATAACAACCAGAGGCCAGGCTCTGTCCATTGCACATCTTACACACAGACAACAATTAGGAAGTTCTGCCAGAAAACATCAACACGTTTGAGCCAAAGACAAAAACCAACAAAAGGACAAAGAAAGCAGAGGGATTCTGTGTGTTGTTCCAGTCTCTCCTGGGAACAAAATAGGTGCCATTACCTGCAACAGTGAATTTAGATTTGGTGAATGGGCACACAGCAAAGCAGACCTGCAGTTTGTGAGAGCACAAACCCATCTAAAAGTATCAGGGTGTAGCTCCTAATCATTCTGTTCTCTCATTAATTTTAGAGTTTGCAATTCCATTTTTCAGAGGTTCTTGCGAAGAAATTTTATGGCCTTATTGTCCTAGAGAAGGGACAAACCTTGCTTTATCATTCTAAATTCAAAACTTACCACTTGGGCAAGTATAAATCTAGTTAGGAAATTTTATTATTTGAGCAAAGCCTATGGATAGGTAAGCGGTTACTGAGGACACCTTAAAAATTACATGAGAGACCTGAGCTAAAACAAATCCATTGTTTAGTTACAGCAGTGAAATTTTAAGAGACTGAATAACTTCTGTCTAGTACAAAATTTGCCCTCATGTACTTTGATTCTTTCTGTCTTTCCCATTGTATAAAAAATCTTAATCAACAAACCTGGTAGTCAGTTTTCTACAATCAATAAATTCTACGTCCAAGCCACAGTAGCTTTTATGTCTGTACGTTGTAAAAGTAAATTTACATCATATGTCAAACATTAGACACAAAGAGAAAAACAAGGCTGATTTCTAGTCCTAAAAGATATATGTGTATCCATAAAATCAGCAAGCTGTGTCCTGAATACAGCTGGATGATCATACTCTGACCAAATGGCTTTTTGTCTAAGCCTGGAGATCTGTCAGGCTCAACTGTTTTCCAGAACTGCATCTGTTTCAGGGAGCTCTGGGGAAGTGCAGGACAAGCCCCTGCATTACTACCAGTCCTATGGGAACCAAATTTTCCTGCTGCCTGGGCTGTGGAGCAGCCTGGGTCCTGCCAGGTTCTCTCAGAGGCCCCAGGATGGCAAGAACTGGGCCCAAATTGGAGCCCAAATTGCTTCCGCAGCAGAGACCCAGGCAGCCTGGTGGAGTTTGGTCACCAGAAGGAAATGAAAAAGGAGGAAAAGACCCAGCTGTGTTAATTAATCACAGGGTGACTCCAGAGCACCAGCTTGTGTTGGGGAGAGCAGATCTGATCCTGGGAAAGGGGGCTGAGCAGACATGAGGAGCAGGGAAGCCTTTGCAAGAGGCGTCGATAAGAGCCCAGCATTGCTGGGCACCTCCCAGGGAAGGGAAATCCCAGCCAGAAAAAGTGCAGGGAAAGGACAACCAGAAACACCAGGGAATATGTGACCTTCTTACAAAATGAAACTCAAAACCTGTGCTACCTCTAGCCTACTAAACGACCCCTAGGATGAACACAATACTTGTCTATAAATACGTTGGAGGAGAGCGGGCGGAAAGGAGGAAAACGCTGCTTTAATTTAAAGACCAAATGTGGCACAAGAAGGATGGAATATGATCTCTGCCCATAATTACATAAACATTCAGAGAGTTCCATTGACTAAAAAGTGATTAGCCAGGTTTAACAGTCATGGTTTTACCCCAGTGTGTTGGAGGGAGCAAAATCTTCTTGCAATGATTGTGATTATTTCCTTTTTTTTCTCCCCTAAGAATTAAGATCTATTTCTACTCATCATTCTAACTCCAGAAGCTCACACCTTGGTAGCTGGGGGTCACAGCAGAAAGAGAAGAGGTGGAACCAGCAAAGATTTGTTCATGGGCTCTTTGTCAGTGGGAACATCCTCTGTGAAAAAACTCTGCTGCTGGAGAACACGACATGAGTATTTCCAGAACATTTTCCACTGTTTTCCAACAGTGACACAACATTACTTTATTTGGGTGAGCTCCTTACTTTGGCTGGTTGTGTCCCTGTTTTTGGCTGGAAATCTCCATGGATGAGTAGGAAAGGAATGCTACCTACTCCCACAAGCAGTGTTTTGAGCTGCAGTCTCTAACAAACTATACCTTTCTCATGGAAGGAATTTATTAGAAAATCCCTACTGAAAATTAATATGTTTCTGAAACGAGCTCTTTATCTAATAGCTCACCAGCTTCCTGGGAAGTGATGAGGTGGAGGCAGCTGGATTTTTGGGTGGATCTGGTTAATATAAACTGCCACCTTGTGAATGCTAAAGAGTATTTTTGCCTTCACTAGGCGTGGTCTGGTTTACACTTTGGAGGAGAACAGATCTTCAGATACTCCTAATGTCGTACCATTAGGAGTTACAACACAAATATGAAATGAAATCACTGCATGACTTTCTTCCAGCCACACTGCACAGAGGTTATTTTAGCACAGTGGCTCCTTCCAGAGTCCCCAGGCCAGAGCAAGCTGAATTCAGGCATTCACAGCTCCTGCTCATCATCCCAGGTGACTTTTTCATCCCAGACAAGAAGAAGCCACCCTGCTTAACCTGTGCTGCCTGTTGGTAACACAGAAATGACACTGCTTCCTTACAGAAGGATGCACAAAGTGTCCAGATCCTGTGGGGATGAGCTCACAGCCGTGCCCAGAGGAGTTTGGGGATGCCAGGCTGCAGCAGCAGCTCCTTTCAGACAGCTCATGGCATCACAGACCTGCTCCCGAGCCTGTGGGCACTGCAGGACTCCCCCACTGGCTTTTATCAGCTTTGGCTCACATCCTTGGCATCTGGTTCATGCCTCTTTATTTATAAGGTCATGCATATCAGGAGCAGCCTCCCAGGGAAAACAGGCCAGCTCATCTCCTTGCTCAAAGAAGCAATTTAGCTGTGATTGTAATCTGTGATTTCATTGCTAGCCCCTCTTGGGCTCTCCAGGGAGGGAATTTTATTTCTTTGGCACAGCCTAAGCATTGTGCTGAGCAAATCTCTCTTTCTATTTATCTCATGCATACCTATATAATAAGCATGGATGTGATGAATAATAAGTACATAGGTGCTACGGGTCTCCTTTGTATTTCTTTGGCATTATTAATAGCCTATAAAAGTGGGAATAACTCTCTTTTGTGCCAGCTCTAAGCTGTCTTCATACAGTCCAAGCATTGTAAGGGAGTTTTATTTTAAACAGAACATTTCTGAATAATTAATCACCCCGATATAAGACACACACAACAATTCCAAATAACCTCTGCATGTGTTCTTAGTTGAAAGGGGCAAATGAAAGATGGGGGAAAAATATAGTCAAAACAAGGAGCTGAGATGCAGAATCCAGCCAGGAAAGCACAGATGAGGTTTTTTTCCCCCTCCTTACTCAAACAATTCAGAACATATTTTCCCTATAAAGTACATGGGTAGAATGTCCAAGTGTAGCTCTGACAGTATCTCTGCTGCATGTGCAGCTGTGGGGTGGAAGGATGGGGTGCTGGACAGCATCATCTGCTCCAAACCACTGAGCAAGGTCCCAGAAAAGGGAGGGCCAAGCTCTGAGCACGGCAAACGTAGATGTGCAACCTGTCAGGCTGCCCAGAGCCATCAGTGCAGCCAGCCACTTGTTTCACTTTTCAAAACTCAAACAATCGCAAACACAGGCACTTCTTAGCTTCAGCAGGACTCACCAGGGTGGGATGGTCAAGGAACTGGTGGGAGGCAGAAAGTTTGGTGGCTGCTCTTTCTCTCCGTGGATGTTTCTGTGCACTCCTGGATGCTTTTCAGTGCCAGAGTGAGTCAGTGTGTGGCACATCCTGCCAGAGGAGGATAAAGCCCATGAGGACACCATCCTGCAGAATAACTCACTGCTTTCTACTCACTGTGCAGCTCACGTTGCTGTCCCTCAAAGCCAACCTTGCCCTGCCTCAATCTTCATGATCATGTGGAAACAGCATTGTGGAATGGGCTCTGTGTGGCAGTGAAGACATGAACTGACCCTGAGTCTTTAAACATATCAGGAGCCCATAGGATGTGTTATTTTTGCTGGATTCATCTTAAGAATGAGAGCCAATTCCTGCTTTTTCCAGTTATCTCATCTGTTTTCCCTCGTGCCCTCTCAAATCCAGCCAATCTCATCTTTAGTAAATAAATGTTGAAAGGGCTTTGTTTTGCAGCCATGTAACATAAAATTATGTGTAATGTGTGAAGTGAAAAACAAACAAACAAACAAAAATTTGAGTGGTTTGGGTGAACAACACGTTTCTCCTCTGACTCATCCAGAAAGGCTTTGTCAGAGGACTCCCAGCACCAGCATCTGCAACTGGCCTCAGCCCTTGAGATCCTGTTACCTAAAACCTGGATGCCTTCTGAGCCATGAGATGTGGAATGAAGGTTTGGAGGAAATGTCTCTCTCACTCTAGGCAGGTGATGGTGTCACAGGGAACAGAAGATCACAGTGACTTATTACAATAAATAATGTATTTTATTTAATTTTTTACAATAAACAATATAAAAAATATTACCAAAAATCATCTGTCCATGGCCAGAACAACCCTTTCCTTGGAACTCCAGTCTGGGCTCCCAACAAGCCATTGGGTAGCATGATTGGATTATCCTGTTCATTTCTTCTGTCACTAAGCTGCACAGAGACAGGAATAGCTCAACTATCACTGAACCTGTCAGAGGAAACACACAAAGATCCCAAAAGATCCCAGGACATTGGAGTTTAGACAGCACTCCTTCAGATTTCAGTACCAATTGTGGTGTTGTTTTTTTTTTTTTTCCTTAATGGTTTGGGTTGGAAGGGACATTTAGTTCCAACACTCCTGCCATGGGCAGGGATGCCACCAACTAGCAAAGTTTGTTAATCTTCTGGTTTTTATTTTTAAATAAAGAACTATTTATGATGACTTTAATGGCAGAGGTAAATTGAGTGTCTGACTTTACAGCTTTCTTTTGGGACTCGGAAGGAATTTTTTTCCCTACTAGGATTCAGGAGTTTTACTACAAATCAGCACCAAACCCCATCCAGCTCCCTCTGTCACAGGGATACCATGTCTGAACCAAGATTTGTGCATCCTCAGAGCCCTCTAGACCTTAACACCCTGGTCCCTGGTGCTTGGCAACTGGCAAGAAAAAACTTGTTTAATGCCATGACAGCAGGGCAGCTTCTTACCACACAGAAAATCACCCGAGGTCTGTGTGGCAAGGTTATAAATCAGCCCCACTTACACAAGTGGACAAGTTCAAGTTGAAGTTATCGAGTGTGACGGCTCAAGTGGCATCCTGTACGTCAGACCCAGGGCTGGGTGACCCCTCTTTTCCTTTTGCCAAAGAGACAAATGGTGAGAACGTGTCAGGCTTTATCTCTGATCCACATTTTTAGCTGGGGACATAGGAAATTTTAAGCTGAAAATAATGTCTTTCTCGGGGCGTGTTGCAACCTTTTCCTGGCGAGGTCTTTATTTTTAAATGCGGGGCAGTAAACAGAACAACACCCAAATGATGACAAGATTGAGCTGCACGGATGATCCTCAGCATTTGTCATCAAAGAGACACCAAGCTGCTCATTCCCAGAGGGCTGCTCATGGAAGGCTTTCCTTGCAGCAGGACAGCACAGCACGCCTTGACCTGTGCCACCACCCTGGCTGAGATAAGCCCCTGCCAGATCTTTCATCCCTGTCCCACTGCAGAAGGTCCCTGGGGATGCCCTGCTGGAATATCAAAGCACTGAGGGCACGCCACACTCATCCTCCCACCATGAGCCTCCCCAGCACCACGACTGTGACATCTTATAGAAACCAGCATTTTCTGTGGCATCAGAATGGATCTGTGGCTGGGTTTCTAACCCAGCAATATCTGCTGGAGTGCTGTAAATAGGATGCAGCCTGGTGGAAGAGGGAAATCTTCAGTGTTCATGCTCCCCTTGGCCGAGAATTCTCCCTCACTTAAAAAAAAACCACCCTAGAAATAAAGAAAACTCCCAGTTCTTTATTTCAGAGCAGTCAGATTATGCAATGTTAGTACACACATCTCGAGCAGAGACACATTGCCCTTTCCCTTTGCATCAGATAAACAACAGCTTTCCTTTTTCCTTTCTTTCTGATGGAAATCACAACTGTGGACCCGGCTGTGTTACTGAGAGCCTGAGCTGCTAACAGCCTTCACAATCCTGTTCATTAGGAAGCAACCAAACAAACTTGACAGGACTGCCATGTACCCAGACACTTTTACTAAATTCTGTTTATGTTATTTTTAAAGTAGATTTGGCATTCACGAGGCTGCACCACTTGTTGAGAGGAAGGCAACAAAAGGTCTTGCTGTTGACAGGAAAGGGACAGGAGAGGTCCTTCAAGCATCCTTGACAGCTCTCTGATGCTCTTGTGGCTCTAGAGCCAAAAGTACACTCAGGTCTCACATGCAGCCGTGTAAGTTCTGCAGAAATCACCAAAAACATGCCCAGAATATTGGCTAGACCCAGGAAAGTGACTGGGAAGGTCAATCCCATTGCCTCACTCCACACAAAAAGGCTGGCAGCCTTGTGGTGGTGACTGCCATCACCCCAACTTGGACTCAATAATTTGAGCACTTCTTCCTGCAGTGGGAATTTTACCAGTGGCTTTAGTGGTCCAGCCTTTATAGGGGGAGAAAAAAGACAGCCAGAAGCCTTACAGCCACCCAGCTTAAATCCTGTATCAACAGCAAACACAGGGGGTTCTGTTTGGTTTCCTATCTGCAACTGGACCTACCACAGTGGCTCGTGACAGCCATGTGCCACATCTCATCTCTGGGTTATCCTCCACAAAGCCACTGGGATTTCATCCAGAGAAATTCTGCACAGTGTGGTGAGTGGCAGCAGTAGCATTCTGTAAAATGTTTCATTTCACACAATTAACTTCTTAGTGATTATGTGAGAGAATTCCCATTTGTCTACTGTGCAGTAAAGCTAATTCATTGCCCCTGACAATATTGCATTTTCAAGCTGGAACTCTCCCTTTTTTAAAGAAAAGCTTTCTGATCAACCAGGCCTGTGGTGAAGCAGCACTTATTGTTCCTTGGATAGGAGAAACTTTGTGCCATGTGCAGATAAAAACATGATGATTAACCCTAATTCCTCCACAGCTCACCAGTCCTGCAAACAGAGCTCCAATTCCAATAAGGAAGGAAAATATCAGTGCAGAATTTATTGGTCACCAGGCTTCACATTGTGGCTGGAATTTTCCAGCGAGCTCAGTGTCTTTAGCGGTGGCCAAACATTTGAAAGAAGCTCTTCATAGTCCAAAATAAATGTCTACATTTTCAGAAGACAGGCAGTGATTAGGCACTGTCTGGGAAGAGATTCCATTTTATTTTTTGATCACTTCCAAGTTTTATTTTTGCACATGGATTTTGTCCTTGGGTCTGGCTGATCTGGAAGAGGCCTGTGGTGCTCTGTGTCTCAGAAGGGTCAGCCAAGCATGGGCGCTGCTGTCAGCTGCATGCACTGCTCAGTGACACTGGAAATTTGGAAACTGCTGCCTCTGGAAGCAGCTTCAGAGGGGTCTGGCCATACCCCCCACCTTTGGGCCAGTCCAAGAGTGATGCAGAGTTGGTGTAACCTTAAATTGGGAAGAATCACCAGCTTTGCCTTCTTGAGCATAAGCGAAAATCCTGGCAGATGCTCTCCCCAGAAAAGCACACACAGATCAGATCATGTTGCCTACTGCAGTGCAAGAGAAATGAGGAATCAAAGACCCTGGAGACTTTTATTGTTCTTTTTAAGCCCTCTCCCAGCAAACAGGGTGCCCATATTTTACAGGGCTACAACACAATCATCTGCCACCACCGCTTTAACGACCAAGCAGTTGCAGAGTTGATCTATAAACTGATGTTGCCATTTAATGTGGTTTCCAGTGAACTGTAAAATTTATAGCTGTAACTAACACCCCCCCTGCCCCTCTCTCTTTTATGTTCTCCTCAAAAAACAAGCTGCTCCACAGCTCCAAAAGGCAACATGCAGAAAACCAGTGTGCAACCTGAAGTGAGCTAATTAGGATCACATTCACATACCATGGATCTGCAGCCTTCTGGTCAATTAAGCAAAGATTAATGTCTGACACTGGGTGGATGACTACCACAAAAAGGCAGGCAAAGAAATATTCAGATACACTGCTGTTGCACAACCTGAGTAGTGGCAAAGCTGCTGTGCAGAGCAGAGACCCTCTGTGATGTTTCTTTCATCTTTTTCCTACTCTTTTCCATGCAAACTTTTCAGCCTCACCATTATTTCCATCCTATCACGGTGCTTCATGACATGGGTGTCCCTCTCCTAAACACTGCTGATAAGAGCAGCTGTAAGGTGAATTCCACCTCTGCTCAGCTGTCTGGCCCTTCTCCCATCCTCTTTGTAGTGACTGATGGGATTTAAATGGGCTTCACATCAAGTCCACCACATAGGGAGAAGCTGATCCCAAACGAACGTAATGTTGGAAAATCTCCTTGGGCGCTCGCGAGCGCAGGGGCTGATTTAAGCTCACTGTTGTGAAGGCTTGGAATCAAAACTGAGGGCCTGATCCCAAAGCCCATTAGCCTTTGGAAAGGCTTCCTATGATGTCAGTGGATTTTGGAATACGCTTTTGATGCTTTCTGTAAGGGCTGATGGAAAAAAATCTTCAAGCTTAATTGGAGTGGCAGGGGGGGGGAACTGGTGAGGAAAATGTTTTTAGATGAACACCTCTGTTGTGGGGGATGCATGTCCTTGCTTGAGCTCCAATGATGCTTTCTGCAGAAAACTCACACTTACTGCTGCTGGCTGTTTGTTTACAAGGTGTAATTTCTTCAGTGGGGGGGATGTATTAACTTCTTGGCCTCATGTAAGATCACATTTCATATTTTAATCTCCTCAGCGACTTCCTGATGGGAAGAAGGATCTTTTATCTGGATAGTGCATCAAAACTTTGGCTCTCACATCTTAGGTAGATGAGAGAAGTCGGGTGTCCTGAACCTCATGGTTGCAAGAGTTTTTTAATCACAGATTTCCTTTAAGGTGGCTTTATCTGGAGCCAGAGCATGAGGGCTAAAGCTGCTTTATGATGGTTTTGTTAGCTCATGTCAGTGGAGCTGTGTTTCTTCATTTAAGGACAGAACAACACAAAAGCAGAGGGCCAGATTCTGATGTCATTTTTGCTAGGAAAACCAGGCATAAGCCAATGGGTAAGAAACCTGCTGCTGGGGAACCACAGCGTGGTGCCATGTAATTATGGTCAGGCCCATAAAAACTGGTGGAGGTGAGAATGGAAGAGCTGCTATCTTAGGGAAAAGAAATTAGGAACTCTAATAACAGGGGGAAAAAGGAAGAATAAGGAACAAAGATCCAAATCCCTGGTTAGGGGTGTTCAGAAGTGTTCTATTATTATTTTTTCCCCTTTAATTAGATGCCTGAGCTCACCGGTTGGGCTGGTGGAATTTTCACTCAACACAGTGAAATTACACCAGGATATTCACAGAACCATAAAATATCCTGAGCTGGAAGGGACTCACAAGGAGGATCACCAACACACGGTTGTGCAAATGGACAGAGACACAAGGACCTGGTGGTTCCTCACAGGGATAAATGTAGAAACACTGAGAAACTTGCAAACAATTTTGCAGAGCTGTAGGGAACTGATGGAGCACTGCTACAGTGTGCAAACAAACAGCCCAAAAATCAGGAACAACAAAAGAAATAGCAACAGGAATTATCTCTGAGAATTTGCTCTGAACACTTTACAGCAGGGAGAGCTCAACTTTAGTTTTACAAAACACCCTGGCAGCTGTGCTATTTATATGTTCACCACCAAGCTTTCATTAATTTTAACACGTGTTAATGGACACCCTGTATTATTTTGGGAGGCTAAACATGAGATTTTTTTAATTTCCTTAAATATCAAATATGGGTCGAGTGAAATAAACCACGGATTGTATTTTTTCTTTTTTGAGGAAAAAAAAAAGTGTCAGTGAAACAGAATTCAGACAGAGCAATGTCTGATCATATTTACAGCATTTATAGGTTTGGAAATCTCCAAAGAAATCTGAGGAAACCTAAAGGCTGCCTGAGTACATTGAGTGAAATTCTTCTTGGTAATGAATAAATACTCCACACGCCTTTACAAGAACACCTTTTTAACTACATGTAAATCTTTCTGAAAATCTCCCATTTAAAGGCGATCCTTAAAACAGGTTCTTTCTATTTTAATAGCTTTTTTTTTGAAATGCCATTTGCAGATCCTGTAATTTCTCTCGGATTTCTTCCCTTTGCTAAAAACACCAATGTTTCCAAACAGGCACACAAAGACTTTGGAAACAGAGTCCTTGTGTTGTTCAAAAGAAGTTCTCAAATAAGAACTACATGGACCTAAATCAAATTGCAGCTACAAGCAAATTTATTTCTCACCTCATCTTGCTCCTTAGGATTTAATGGAAAACTGGTATAAAGCGTGGCAACAGAAAAAAAATACCTGCCACAAAAAATAAATCTGTCAGACTTGGGAAAATCCATTCATCAAAGGAGGGAAAAATACAATGAAATCACAAGAAGTTTATGGAATAAATCTGTAACTGATTTGGTTATAATATTTAATCTCCTTCTGCTACCTTGTAATGTGAGGTTGTGTTCACCCTGCATAGCTTCAACATGACAATGGGTTTTTAGTACCAAATTTATAACTTAATCTGGATATTGCCAGCATGGTAGGACAAAGCCAGTGTTTTTTGAGTGTTTCTGATTCTGGCCAGAGGGACAGATGCTCGGAGAGGTGAACCAGACAGCTTTTGACTTCTACACATGACTTTGTAGAAGCGCCATTGATTTACACCACTGAGGAGCCTGGCTCTAATCTGCACTGGAAGGGGCACCTTCAAAGCAAAACCTGCCCCTGGCTCCAGTTAAACAAAACCCTGTCCTGTCCTGAGAGCCAGGCTCTGGGATCACAGGTTTGCAGCAAACAAGACAAAGCTCTGGGAGAAACTCCCTTTAGCCCAACAAACCCCTTTCCCTCACACCCCACGACAGTGATGCCGAGCTTGCTGACACCCCAGGCTTCAAAGGGAGCTGTGAAGGAGCTGACCTTGCCCAGAGGGTTCTTTATTGGCACAAAAACGGTGCTCTCCTGCAGCCCAGCAGCCAGCTGGGTCAAACAGCTCCTGCTGGAGCCCAGAAACTGCGGGAAGCTGGAGAGCCCATGAGAGGGCTGCAGCGCCCGTCCGCAGATTTGACTTTCTTGAGTGACAGCCTCATGAACTCAGGCATGGGGAGTTGGCCCTTTGAAGAAGTAATTATGCTGCTAGTCAAGAAAAAAACAGCTCTGGGTTGTGCTGTGCGTGTTTACACAATGCCAAAGGGACAGGCAGGCGCTCCTTGGGATGGGTGCCACAAGAGAGACGACGCATTTCAAAGAGTTATTTATTCACCGGAGATCCTGAGAGGATGTTTGTTGGATCATGCAGGAGAGTGGGAGCTCCTGAAATCCAGGATGCCGAAAGTTCAAGCAGGAGCAGGCAGCAGATTTATCTCTCTGAGCTGCTGGGAGCTTGTCAAGTGCCATAATTACCATTTGTTCTCATCCCACCCGTGACTCCTCCGTGGCAGTGACCTTTGGAACAGCGATTATTTATGTCACGGAAACAACATGTGCTGGCAGAGTCATCCTTCCCCAGCTTCTTAATTCACCAGCTTCTCAATGAGTTTTGCAAAAGCAAAGGGAATGGGAAGGAAAATGATCAAGCGTTGAGCAAGCCAAGGGGTTTGTCTGGGTTCTGCTTGATGAGCAAGAATGAGGCTCTCTGTGTAGAGTCTGCACAGCAGTACCCACTGTGGTGCTGGGGAACCTAGCCTGGCCTTGTCCCCTGGGATGCTGATGGCTCCCACTGCTCCTCAGGACATCATTCAGCACAAAACCAGTAAAAAAGTGCATATGTGGCAATTTTTAGAGCAAAGCATCCACCTTCTGCTTTCCTGTGCTTGGCCTGAGGTGGATGCCTCCCACTGGCCAACCCTTTGCCTGCAGTTCCATCCTCCATCCTCCATACCCCTTGTTTTGTCTGCTCCCTGATAAAGCCCTGCATTAGTGCACTGCATTGTTTTAATTCCAGCCACCAGCCAGATAAGGCTATCAGCATATCACAACTTTTGCTGGGGATAATCTGCTGGGGCTCTTGTGAGAGGAATGCTCTGCCATTCCAGGGGAACAGGGCTGGGTGTACCCAGGGGATGCTCATCCACCACGGCCTTGCTGCACAACCTGAAGCAAATCTCTGGTTTTCCATTTGACACCATCTGCCTGCATGTTTCTGAGAGTAAAACTGACTTTTAATCCAGATTGACAGACACTAATCATGGGCTGGACTGTGACTGAATCTCTGCTGGCTACTGTAATCTAAATCACATTGGAATGGACAATATGTTGTCTTATATCCAACTTGTAGGAAAATATTTGTGTGTGTAGATAAACTGACATTTTGTTTAGTACATGCACTCTAATTTCCAATAAAACCTCCAATAAAGAATTACAAAGTGAATTTATTGCTTTGCTTCAAAGCAAGGACATGGTGCCACTTAGAAAGGGTATTTGAAGTGTTAAATCCATTTCTATGATGCTTTAATACATTTTCTGTAAATTTCTTTTCATTTAAGTTATTTTAATATTATTGTGCCACTCTGTTAAAAGGCCATAAAATATTTTAAACAGCAATAAAAGTAAACACAAATGCTAGAAAGCCCATTCTTCTCTCTCCAGCCCACTGAGAGAGGAAGAGACAGAGGATTTAGGCATAACAAAATTCATGGCAGCTGTGTAAATAAAATAAAAGAGCGCACTGTTTTTCTGTTGATGACGATTCTTAACATCTTGCTATCAAGCAGGAGCCCAGGGCAAGCCATGGGAAGAAGGAGAGCTTGTGAGGGAGAGCAGGCTTTGCATCCTTCCTGCAAATGGGAACTGAAATAAAGGAACAGCAGAGGAAGCTTTCCAAGGCAAAGCCCTCATCCAGCAGACTTCACCTGCTGCAGGCATGGACCAGCTGAAGGATGTTATTACAACCAGAGTTAATAAGGATGTGCTCCTTGCCAAGCCAGAGTAGGCTTTGGTAGGACTGACCCCCCTGGGACAGCCTCCCTCCTCCTGCCTCTTGGCTTTCCTTTGCTCTCTGCAAAGTTCAGCTCTGTGTGAGGTACCTGCTTATGGTTCACTGAAGTTTTAGAAAAGAGGGTTTAAGGAAGATGTAACTCAATAAACTATATGGTCCTGCTCAGCCCACCCATGAATTCCACTTGGTGTGGGAAGAGGGAAGTCTGGTCTAGCTGCAAAACTGAAGCTAAATAAAGATGAAAATGGTCAAAGTCTTTCACAAGTCTGAATAATGACTGTTGATGTTAAGAATAGAGAGACAAAATCCCCTGCCAAAATGGGCTTATCTTGGGGAAATTGGATTCTCAATGTCCATGGTCTCTGCAGAAATTTACAACAGTTCTCATAAAAGAAAATAATAGATTTTCAGCCAACATCTCTCCTTCCTGTGAAATATTCCTGACAAAAGTGGCTCTTTTATTTCCCAGCCTGGGCCAGTGCTGGGAGCCCAGCAGCTTCCCAGGCTGCCTCTGACAGCAAGTGGTGGCAGCTCCTGCCAGCTCCCTGGGTCACAGAATCATGGAATCACAGAACCTTTCAGGCTGGACAAGACCTCCAAGCCCATCGAGTCCAACCTTTGGCTGATCTGCTGCTTGTCAACCTCACCAGAGCACTGAGTGCCATGGCCAGGAGTTCCTTGAGCATCTCCAGGGGTGGGGACTCTACCACCAACCTGGGCAGCTCCTTCCAATGCCTGACCACCTTTTCAGTGCAGGAATTCTTCCTGATGTTCAACCTGAGCCTCCCCTGCTGCATTTCCTCTTGCTCTGTCCCTTGTTCCCTGGGAGCAGAACCTGGTCCCCATCTGGCTGCACTCTCCTGCCAGGGAGTTTTGGAGAGTGAAAAGATCGCCCTGAGCCTCCTTTTCTCCAGGCTAAACAACCCCACAGGCACCAAGGAGCTGACAGAGCCATGGCCAGACCTCAACCCTCCTGCTTTTAAAAAAATAATAAATCTGCCTGGGTTTTCTATTTGGAGTATCTTAAAATCTAAATTTGTAGCTAGTTCTCCAGGTACAACCTCAGGCCTTGTTTTACCTCTCAGGATGAGCACAAAGCACCACAGTACAACTTATGTTTAGCATTCAGCAATAATTGCACAATAAAACCTCCCAATCTGCCACGTTGGAGTTTTTGGAGGCATCAAGAACATCATGGAGACTCTGCAGAAGCCAGGGTGTGAAATCAGGGTAAAATAAATGTGGGAGATGTAAGGATTGGGAAAGCTTAGTGGGAAAAAACTGTGACAAATGATCAAGTTGGTCCAACAGGTAATGAGCACTTCCTTTGAGAGCCAGAGATCTCTTGGCTTATGTTGAAAAGGCTGGGGACACCTGAGAAGACACCATGCAGGGACTCTGCCACCCCATTGCACCCTGGGCTCCCTGAGGAGCCTGCTGTGGGCTCCAGCCACAGCACAGACCCACGTGCTCCATCAGCACAGCGTTCCACAATGTTTTTCTGGAAGTGACTTTGTTTGGTCGGAGACCTTCAAGCAGGATTTGGGGGTATTTATTTATTTTTCCCCGTGTTTTCTCATCCTAGACAACACACAGCTGCAAAGTGCTGATGACTCCCTTTGCTGAGTTCCTCCCGAGACCCTCCTTTCTGTGGTCTCCATTATAAGGATCTGGATTTTGCATTTCCGCTGTCCTGCTGACGAATGGAGCTCCTGGAGTCACTGCAGTGAGCCTGGGGTGGGAATCACAGCCAAACCCACCGGCACAGCTCGCTGGACACTGATTTATTTCCCTCCCTTGGTGACCTCCGCGCGGCTGCGGGCCAGGCGCGAGCCCATGTCCTGCTGGAATCCTGCTGGAATCCTGCTGGAATCCCGCACATCGTTTCAGGCCCTTTACTCCTGGTTTACTGATGGTGCTCTCGCAGTCCCCAGTGGGGTTTCCAGGAGGGAGAGGCTTTGGTTGTGCTGGGATTTGGCTGCAGCTCTGCGGAAGGATGGGAATACCGAAAATCCTGACGGCCTCCAGGTCCCTCACTCCGGTGTGTCTGCGTGCGGAAAATTATTCGTCATTTCCTTGCAGACACAGTTTTCAAAGGAGAGATAGATCACTCTGGCAACGGTGCAGCACCGTGATTTAGGGGTTTATTTATCTCCCAGCCCAGCTCTGCTGCTTAAGAACACGAGTTTAGTCCTGTCCCTTCTTCCTCTCCTTTTTTGTTAAGCAGCAGCATGGCTCTGGTCTAATAAGGCTTGTTCATGGAACAAGATCCACTGACCTGAATGAACCCTGGCTACCAAGGGAAACGAGGATTTGCGGTGCTCAGAGCTTCATCCAGAGGGATGCAGTCATTTGAAAACCAAGAGTGACTCCAAGAGCTGGAGGGATTTAGGGATGAGAAGTCATCAGAATGTTTCTCTAGTGAGACACAGTCACAGTGTTGGGGTGTAGAGGGGTTGGAGGGGAGCATTGCTGTGGGAGAAGCTTTTCTTGGGGTAAAGAAACAGTGAAAATTATTATCTTTTCTTATTAGGGGAATGAGTAGAGAAAAGGGATATGAACAGGGTATTTATAAGGTTTCAAATCAACCCTGGACCTCATCAGCCATCCTGATAATGGGAATCCCTTGACATCCCTTATATCCAGCCAGTCCAGTGTTTTCAACCTCTAAACTGTGAGCACAAGCGCACTTAAACTTCCATACAATTTCAGGGTGTTCTGTACGCTTCTCTCCTTTTGCTCTTATTTTACAAAAGAGGCAGAACACCTCATTTTCTGTGCTTTACAAGCATCAAAAGTACAAGGGGTCTGACATAGTGAAGGCTTGAGGGCACTTGGCTTTTCTGGAGTTTGGCCCCAACATGTATATAGAACCCAAAGTTTGCTTTGAATAGATGTTGAAGTGCCTGTAAGTTCTGGCTGCAGAAAAACCACGGATGTAGTCAGACCTCTTGCAGGAGAAGTCAAATTACATCCTTGGAATGGGAACCAGACATTTTAGAGCTGAGACAGAAATTCATTAGAAATAAAGACAGAAGACCATGAAGTCCAGGACTGTGACTGGAAGAAGTTAAACAACCTCCCAAAGCTTTGACAGGCCAGCAACCTCCTCCACCAAAACATTATAGATGTCTCTTCACAAAATAAAAAAAATTGTGCATTTGAGGGCTTGAGAGAGGTCTGCCTTCAGGAATCCCTTTGTCCATTTGCCCAAAAGTTTCAGTATCAGTTACAGCCTGTGAAACACTCAAAGCTTACTGGGATCTCTTGGCCAGCAGATTCCCTCTCTCTGCTTCCAAGGATTATTTTTTCCCCATTAGAATACAAATTTTGGACCATTTCCCTCTCATCATGCACAAACGTAACAGATGATCTCTCACTGAATTATTTTAGAAATGCATTTATGGAGTCTGTTGTCTGGGATATAGAAGCTCCATCTTTCCTACACTATATATTATCAGATACTATTAACATGGTCCAAGGAATGGAAGACTGACTTTGCAAAAGAGAAAAACCTTCCACCAGTCAACCCAGACACTGTGAAGCATCTGCACTGGGCTTTGTGTCTCTCTCAAGGGCACATGGAGGACAGAAAGCTGCTGCTGACACCAGCTGAGGGAGCTGCTACCAGAGCTCAGGTGACAACAGCTCACACATTGTGGTGACAGAGACCCCATGTCTGCTTGGGATGTGTGGATCCCATGCACTGTTGTGATGCTGCCTGCTGGCCTGGTGACACCTTTGGAAAAGGGATGGCTTTCAGCAAAATGATGTGATGGAAGAGAAGGGCCATGGCTCCGTGTGTGCTCACCCTCTGCTCTCTGGATGCTGTGTCCTGGCTCCTTGCTGGGAACTGACCTGTGTCCCCCATTTCCCTGGGAAAGAAGGGATCCCTGGGACATCTCATGAGGTCCCTTGGCACAGACAAGCTTCAGACACGGGCTGGGGACCTCACCATGCTGAATCACTGCTGTCGCCTGAACCATCGGCTGTGCTGGAATCAGATACGGGAAAGTCATTACCAGGATTTATTTACAAAGAAAACAAAAAGAAATCACACCCCCAGTGCTGTACAATGGGTAGCATGGAAAAAACACTGCCCTGAGCCAAGTGAATATTTGAGCTGATATTTAGTGTTCTCTTTGTTTTTAAAATTGTGCATGTTCAGGCGTCTGGCCCTGGCCACTGAACATCTTGGGCAATTCAGCCCCCAGCACTGCTCAGGACATTCTTTTGGGTTTACAAGAAATCTTTATTGAAGCAGTACACAATGATAAGCATTAATAGAAAGGGCATTCCTCTCCCATAGCTTTAAAGAGAAGCCATTAATTCCCTTTGCAGAAATGTGTGCAGTGTGAATTCCTGGAAGGGTGCGGCTGGAGGGAGAAAGGGCTGAGAGATGAAAACCTGGGGGAATGGTGTCAAAAATAAAATGTAGGCTGTACATTGGGCTATGCAGATTTAGAGAAATATTGTGCCTTGGGGGGAAAAAAGAGCTGGTCAGCCACCAATAACAATCACCCTGGCCTCAGCTAATGCTCCATGTGCTGCTGCCATGGTCAGTCTGCTCTCTTCCCCACTTCTTGTCCACTGTGGTGTCCCAGCTCTGTGGGTCTCACCTCTGTCTGTCAGCTCCTGCCCTCTCCTCTTGGGTGGGTTGAGGCTGACCATAACCATGCTGGGCAGAGAGCACATGGAGAACAAGGAAATGCTGCCAAACTTGGTATGGTGGGAATGGGAGAATTGTCCCTGCATCAGTTTGCTGGTTTTGCAAGCAGAACCATTTCTGCAGGTCATGCTGTGAGTGCTGGTCCTGCAGTGCTGATGTGCTCACAGGGTTAATCCCAGCTGTGGATGTGCAAATGGGTGCTCCAGCACTCCCTGGCACCACCCTGTGACAGCCACTCCATGGGGCAGGAAGGGAAGAGAGGGGCTGGAGATGTGAGCAACAAGAAAGGCAATTAAGCACTGCCCCAGATAAGAGTAAAGTATTCCATCTGCCTTTGTTTTAATGGCATTGATCTAAAGCAGAGACACAGCCATTTCCAGTGCAGAAGTTTATGATCTGTGTTTGCTGGTGGGAATGGCTCTCTCAATGTCCTTGAGAGTGGGAGTGCTCCACGTTGGTGCAGTTTATCTTCTGGTGAGTTAAGGACTTCAAGGAGATTGCTTTAACGAGGGGTTAGCAAACTTCACAGTTGTCTGCGATATTTTATTGGAGGCTGGGGAGCCTCTGCTCAAACATCTGTTCAGGAGGATAAACAAACAGCCCTGCCACGTCAGTTCTAGCTGAGCCACAGGTTTTGGGAAGGGGCTGATGGATGGGCTTCCATTACAGACCCAGCCTGGCTCCTGGGGTGTGTCTTACAAGGCAGCTGAGAGGATGAGGAGGGTGCAGAGCCTCTCTGAGATGGAGTCCCGTCCCTCTCCATTGCATTCATGCTTTAATATCACTTCCCAGAGGGGAGATGTGGCCTGTGGTGGTTGTTTTTCAGGATAAATTTTCTGCATTGGGAGCAATGATTAATACAGCAGAGATAGATCTGGGAAAATATACCCATGTAAACAACAATGTTTTATAGCTGTGAAAGGAGCTGTGTGTACCTGTGCCTGTATGTGAGTGTAGCCTCCTCACAGAAACAAATCAACAGGGAATTCCCTCACTTGGAGGAAAATATTCAGTAGACTTCATTTGGACAATAAATTTCACATAATCCATATTTCCCTAGGATGAAGAGACTGAATATGGACTGTGGTAGGAAATGAAATGCAAGAGGAATCAAAGCAGGAGGCAGTGAGATTTCTTATGTGGACAACTTAATGAAATACATTAGGAAACCTTAACTTTGCTATCAGTCACAGAAGAGAGAGTTTAAAACATAGATCCTGCCTGTCACAAATTTCCAATGCGGTGTTGTTGTAAGAATGTTGGGCAAATATTTCTATATCTGTCTATCTCCCTCTATATATACATATATATCTGCACAGAAATACAGACATTTGACACTGAAAAAATGTGTGTCATACAAAAGAAACAGTGAAGCACGCAGGGTGCAAAGGCACTGGTGATGTTATCTCTTCTCCCAGTGCCAGCCCTGCCAGCAGCTGGGAACACGAGCTCCGTGGGGGTTTGAGGTCAGCAGAAGGAGCCCATATGGGTAACCCAATAGCACAGTATGGGCAGCAGTGGTTTTCACTGTACAAGGGGCAATTTCATGGTCATCTCCCTTGGAGAGCTGGTGGGAGTTGGAAGCTGAACTGCTATTTGTGTGTTTGAAAACCTCTCCTGTAGTGTTTAGGCAGAGTGGTGGCAGGCTTTTATAAAAACACCCCAAAACAGGTACCTGTATTTCTCTTTGCGAGGGTGACTTTGCCCTACAGAAACCAGGCACACAAAATCCTTTTTTATTGTAGTTATTCTCTCTTTCATTAGATTTCATAACATGCAGGAATCTTATTTATTTACAGAATGAGAGAATATCCTGTGTTGGAAGGGACCCACAAGAATCATCAAGTCCAAGTCTGAAATGAATGGGCCATACAATCAAACACACAACCTTGTTGCTATTATCACCATGCTCTTAACCAACTTATTGTAGGTGCATTGTTTTGCAAATAAAACAAGGTTTTTCCTTTAAAAGGACTGTCTCTTTCAGACAAAAAAATGTTGGGTTTTTCCCTAAGGAAAAACAAGGCTTGTGATGTGGCATCATTTCCTCCAGGAAATATTGTGGCTGATTCCTTCTTCTGGTTGCCTCTGGTGCCAGGGGTCTCCTGCAGCTCCCCCTTGCATGAATTTCCCCAGTGCTCAGAGACAGGAAGGTCTGTAAACCCAGAAAAGGAGGAGGAAGAGGAGGAGGAAAAGGCGATAATCATCCTTGCTGGGTGAATGTCAACCCCATGGTTTTAAATGACTGTCTCAAATATTTATAAAAATTTAACAATTGGCTTAATAACAGGAAGCTGGGAGCTGGCAAATTACCATTCTTACAATGAGAACAGGAGGTTGAGAGAAGGAGCTACGTTCTGGCAGTGACAGCTAATTTCCACGTCTCATTAAAGCGATGTGGCTTAATCATTTGTGTTTAAGGCTGTTTTTCTTTGAAAGGATAATGGGGTAGATGGATTCTTTTATTAGACATTAATCTATTTTGTCTGAGTCATTTGTATTGATGGAGGAAGGTGGGTAAACACAGTACCAGACTTGTGTCCCTCTGATATGTCTGTTACTGGAAAAGACACGGAACACGTCACTTCCATGGTGTCAGTCTGGGCTCAGCTCTGAATCAGCACAGGGACTGTCCCAGGATCAGTTTCATGTCCCTGTTTTGGGATTTTTTAGGGGTTTTTTTCCCAGAAGAGGATCCATATTTTGATGTGGGTGGGGCTGAAAAGGCACCAAAGGGATAAATATAGCTCATATTGTCAGGGTCCAGGCAGGTACCTGACCCACTGCACCTGGTCCATTCTCCAACCCCCATCCCACCTGTGCAGAGCAATGTTCTGTCACCAATAACATAAATAATAAAGTCAGTCACAGAATCACAGAGTCCTGGAATGGTTTGGGTTCAAAGGAGCCTTAAGGATCACCTTGTTCCACCTCTTGCCATGGGCAGAGACACCTTCCACTATCCCAGGTGGCTCCAAGTCCTGTCCAACCTGGTCTGGGACACTTCCAGGGATGGGGCAGCCACAGCTTCTCTGGGAACCTGTGCCAGGTCCTCACCACCAGTCCAATCTTTTCCTGTATCTCAGGCAGTTTAGGGTCTAAATATCTCAGGGTATTTCAGGTCTACAGAGTCATTCCTGCTTTCCTTTATTAAATCCCTACCTATAAGGGCAAAAGAATTGGTCCTGTCGGAAGAAAACACATAATAAACCAGATTTCTTAGTGGCATTTCCCAACAGCAATCCTTGCCAGTGGAACTCTCTTTTTCCTACCTAGTGCCACCATCCCGAGCAGGGGACTGAGAGTTGTGGTGGGCAGCAAAAGCTCTGCACATCTCCCAGGGTGTTTTGCAAAGACAGCTCAAAGGTCTGTGCAGAGACACAACAGAGATAAAACAGACACAAGGGTCACTGCCAGTGCAGGCTACCAAAGGTGTGGGTCATAATGAGCCCACAGCAACATTTGCACACACTTCTGGAGCACAGCCTTTGAGGGGACAAGGCTGTATTTTGACTGAATTCTGGCTGAATTTTGACTGAAGGCTTCATGGTGTGTTTCTCTGTTGTGGCCCCAGAATCAATGATTTGGCCAAAAACCTCTTGCTGCAAAACAGCAGGACTTAAGGCAGTGCAAGCTGCACAGTAGAAAGCTCAAAAACCCCAGAAAAATGGGTATAATGTTCATCCAAATAGAGGCTTTATCCTTTGAATTATATTTAAAGATAAGTAAAAACCAAACATGTGTCTTCATCACTTCTATAATATGATCTGACGCAAAAAAGTTTGGGCTGAGCGATTTAGGAGCAAGGAGAAAATCCTGAAAAATCAGATTTCTCCAGTTTTATATATGAGCTAAAGAGCCTAGAACAGAAGGGAGCCTGGTCTCTGAGGTCCAGCACCTTTTGCTAGATGACAGATTGGCTGTCTGTATGTACAATGCCGTAAAATATCCTGTCTACTTTATCTTGGGTGGAGCAATAAAGGAAGGAAAGTCACAATAGCTCTCCTCCCTTTATCAAAATAGTCTGTGCCTATCTAAGAATCAAGGATAAATTAATCACAGGGCTCCTCTGGGATTTGGCCTGCTGCTAGAAGTCAGCGGGTGACATGGTGAATGTGCATGTTTGAAAATCATCCAAGCATTTAACACCCTCCAGTTTGGACAACGTGTCTGTGCAGCATCGCTCCAATCACTTCATGGACAGCCCCATCAAATATGTAAACGCTGCATTCCTTTTTTTTTTTTTTTTGAAGGCCTCTCCTTCCTCTCATATCCTTTTTTTGCAGCCCTCACCTCCTCCACCACTCTTGTCCCGTGAAGGATCCAGCAGCTCCCAGCCCTGGAGCCTCCCAGGGCCCCTGTTGCAGGCAGGGATTATTTGGGGTTGATTGCAGCTGATACCATCTGACCCTAATTCACTATGAAGTTGTAACTTGTGTTGGGTCAAAGGTTAGGCTCGTTGATCTTGGAGGTCTTTTCCAACCTTAATGATTCCATGATTTTATGAACTTGCCCGTTGCCTTCTCCAGAACTCCAGGGAAAGGAGTGGAGGTGACAAGCCCTGCATTTAAACAGGGACATGCACACAAGGATGTCCAGCATCTCCAGAAGGAGAGAGGGGGAAAAAACCCCAAAAAAACAAAGCACATTTTCTCATGATTTATGCAACTGATACGAAATATTTGTTATACATTTCCTTTGGGATGTATTTTGGTTCCAAACCTGTGATACCAGCTGATAATGAGTTACACATTTATTTTGAAGCAGCGCAGACCGACGCTAATTGGAAGCACGTTCTGTTTGACTAAGCAGGTACAAGAACTCTGAAATATTCACTGCCATTTCACAGGCTTCTGCAACGGTATTAATCAAAGCTCTTTTCCTAAGCTAAGAAAAAGTCAACACAAAAGTGATCGGGTATGACACAGGGTAAAGCAACAATCAACCAGGACCAGCCAGGCAGATCTTTCTTTTCTAGGACTGTTGTGTTTTCATAAAAAGAATCAAAAAGCTTTCAACTGGGAATAGTAAATTTTTCATCGCCAGATGAAAACTTCTGCTGATTTCAGGAAATGTCAGGGTCTTTCCTCCACAGAAAGCAGGTCTTATTTTTGGAAAAGAAAAAAATTAAAAAGAAAGAATAAAGGATGATTTACATTAAAAGCCTGGCTGGAAATTTGTGACTATTGCTTATACTTCTTTCTGGGTTCTTTAGCAATCATGTTGCATCCACATTAACTCATGCTGTGGCCCTCTGATTACTGAGATGCAGAAAGGGAGACACAACCAAGTTCTGGCAGCTACTGCTACTAAACCAGAGCAGCTGAAAGCCTGAAAACATCATCATCATCATCATCATCATCATCATCATCATCATCATCATCATCATCATTTGCATGACATTATCCTGCACAATCACACAAACTGCAACATGTGAGGAGCCTATTCTATCTCTTGGGACAGGATTTAATATTATCTAAATTAAGTCTGCAGTGACAGTCAATATGCAGAAAAACAATTAACATTCACATCCAGTAAAGTGACACAAAAAACCAGCCCTTGGGGTGGCACAGTGAGTGTAGAAAATTATGACAGCACTGTGCTAAAAGGATACTCAGCCCTTGAAGTTTTAAAGCCTCGAGAACCTAGATTTTTTAAAAGAAAGCAGAGGGATCTGCCTTTTATCACTCTGCTATTTATATGGATAAATGGACAAAAATTATATACACGAGTGTGGAGGATGTAGGAAGCTTTTCCATGGTGAAAATGGATTTAGAGAACTACTTGATAAACATTACTGCAGGCAGCAAGAGCTGCACTGAAAATCAGGTTGCTGTGATGAAGGAGAGGAAATGGACAGAATAAGACTTTTGCTGCCAGATCTTACAATCACATTCCTGACACCCCAAGATGTTCATGTCCATTGAAGTTATCCATCCCTGTCACAGAAATGTGGCTTTTGTGGTGGCATTCCATGTGGGGAATCATCTGCTCATTTCAAAGCTACAGCTGGGGTTTTCCAATTGCCACATCTTGCCGAATACTTGCGGAGAAAAAAGCAAAAAGGATGTTCCCAAATAGATTTATCTTAATTTTTCAATGTTTCCTTCTCCAAATATATGAAAAAAAAATGTGGTGGTTTCTTTTCTTTGCTCTTGCAGGAAAAGAGTTCAGCAAAGTTTCACTCCAGCAGGAAACTTTTCTACCTGTCTAAGTTGCAAAAAGAGCCTTTCCCCTCTTCTATGAGGAGAATTTAATAAACCAGTGAAACCTTTAACCACACAGGTTGGAGGAAGAAGCCAACAAGGAGGGATTTAAGGGGGAACCAGGGCAGAATTTGCTGGCACAAACACACATATTAAGTAAACAGAGAAAAAAATTCTTCAGAGGCATAATTAGGTCCTGTATAGATCCATGGCCAGGGATCCACTGACTGTAAAAATATCCAGGTTGCTTGGTACTGCTGGGCTGGCTCCAAGCCTTGGAGAAACACAGAGTGATCTCCAGCGAGGAAAATTTCCACGAAGCAGAGTTGTGAGGACATCCTGCACTGGCTCCACCACGTTTTTTTCCAAGATCAGCAGCCAGCAGCCCAAACCAAGCGCCAAACAACGTAGACCTCAGAAACGTAAATAAAAACAAGCAGGAGAAAGAAGCCTCCTGAAATTTGGGGAAAGCAGGGAGAGGAGCAGCCCAGTGGAAGGCACCACAGGACTTGAAGAAGTCCAGTCTGGTGTTTGTCCCCTGCACCAGAGTAAATGCAGTGAAGCTGTCCCTGGGAGCAAGACATTGGGCTGGCACAGCAAAGTTCCTGTTTGCCAGAACGGGAGGGTTCATGTGGGCTTCATCACCAGACAGCAGGAGCTCCCCATTTGGAAGCAAACTGGGAGACTGACCATGACAGTGGGAGTCTTTCCTGAAGAAGCTGGGAGGCACTGTACACTCCCAGTCCCTTGGGTTTTGGATAAAGTGTCCATTTCCAGACACCGCGTGAGGACACCCAAACCAAGGGACCCCTGGATGTCACGCACGTGGCAGTGAAGGCACAACTGGATGAGCAGCTGACATCACAGCAGAGCAGCCTCCAAGAAAAGCAGCCCAGGCTCCAGTGCTGTGCCTTTAAATAATAACTTCTTCTCTACCAGATGATTTTAATAAGCCCAGGCACATGTGTTGTAACCCCTTGATGCAGTACAATATGAATAACCAAATAAAAGATCTCTCCAGATTTTAAGATTTACTGTTTGCAATGGGAAGAGGCCAACCAGATGACATCATTATATTTCAAATATGAAATACTGCCAAGTTTGGTAATTCTAAACTAGAGAAATCGATCCTCTATGTTTTTGCAGAAATATGATTTTTGGATTTGGGGGTGATTTTTTCTCTTGTTATTTATGTAACTATAACGTTCATGTTGAGCAAACTTGAATTTGACTTAAAACTAAAGCCAGAGCACCTTATCTTGCAGATTATTTATTTTCAGCTATCTGCTTAGCTGGAAATAATTGAGTTTGACAATTTATGGGTTAAAGAGTCAGTGGATTGTGTTGGATAATTCACAAAGAGCCAATTTCTTGCTCAGGCAAAACCATGCTTGGCTTAGGTGGGAGTCTGCCTGATGAGGACGTCAGGATCTTAATCCCTGTCTGAAGATGCTGCATTGTTTGCCTCTAAGGAACTAAAATCCATACACACATAGCAAAAACACCCTTTTCATCTAAGACATTTGGATTTCTGGGGGAATAAAGCCATGATAATACTGTGTTACATTTACATGCCATCTTTCTTCAGGGACTCTGCATCTTCTCATGTCTGGTGGCTACTTCAGACACCCCCTTATTTGAGGTGCCCTGAATGCTGTTCAGCCACTGCAGAGCTGCACACAGTGAGCCCCCACAAGGTTAAGCCACTTGCCCAACTCTGTAAAGTGATTCACAGGCAGAGCTGAAACAGAAAACCACAGAGCTCTTTTCCCACACCCCTGCACACCACTTCTTTTAGACTGTTTGTTGATGATGTGAATAATAACAGTTGCAAAGTTTTGTACTGCAGACAACTCCAGTGACTGTTCTTCTTTTTTTTCTTTTAAATCAAATACTTAAAAATCTTATCTTTTCCACTGCAGCAAGGGATTCTGAAATTTCGTGTCACAGCAATGCTTGCAGACAAATCCACACCCTGAGGGCCAGGAAAATATTCTATTTTTACAGCACACACATAAGTGTGTTTATTAAAGCAACCATATATACATGGAATTATGTTGGGTCTGTTTTCTTCAGAGAGGAAGCTCCAAGTGAAACTCACACGGTTCACCCATCACAACGAAACAGGTCCTACTTAAATCTCAGTGCTGCAACTGCTTTGTTGCATTATATGCCACGTCTGACCCTTAAATACCAACCCTCCATCCTGGCTGCCAATCCAGGAGGTGGGACACACCAGCTCCTGCCCATCCCAAAATCCAGCAGCGCTGTGCAGATGGTTTTCCTTGTTGACACCCATTGCCAAGGGGTAATGTGGTGGAAAATGGTTTCCTTGTGGTGGAAAATGGTTTCCTTGTGGTGGAAAATGGTTACCTCAGCACTGAGCATGGGTTGGTCTGAGGTGACCTTCTCTGGCAGGACCCTGAGCTCCATCCCATCACGGACAGGGGGATAAGTTCCTGGTGGACGTGGCACTGGGAAGAGCGCCTGGAGCGTGCCCACAGCTTGGAATCAGCAGCAGCAGCGGCAGAGGACGAGGCCAGAATAAGCAGAGGAACTGAGAAGCTCCAAAGGGAAGTTTTTGGGGCCAGGAGCTGGTTGGGAACAGCGCTTGGCTCTGGAAGCAGAGGAGCCTTTCCGGCTCTTTGATTCCCGGTGCGCGGAGGGAAGCGGGACTCCACAGCCGCTCCTGGAAGAAACTGCCCACACCACCCCAGCTCCCCTTCCAGGGAGGCATTCCTCTTCCCACCAGCCAAACAGGGAAAGAAAGCAGCAGAGCAGAGGGAAAACAAGAAGTGCTAAGCCCAGAATTTTGGCGAGCTGCTTCAGCCAAAAAAAAAAGTCAGAAAGTCTCTCTGGTTACAGCAAAAACCACTGCTGGAACCGTGGGCGAGTTCAAACCCAGGGAGGCTTTTGCAAGACCAGTTCTGAGGGGGTTTGGGGTGGTGCAGGTCACACACCTCAGGCACCAGTGCCTGGGAAGGAGCTGGTTCCAGTCACAGTTCTGGTTCTAGTCACAGTGGCTGGTATGGAGACATCCAGGGAATCTCGTGTGGTGCTTTATGCTCTTCGATCTTCTCAATCTTAGGATTCTTCTTTCAGTCTTAAAAATCTTCTGATTTGACAGCAGCACACGAGCAAGCCCAAAGATCTTGCTGTTTTCTCTTAGGGAGCAAAGTTCAGGAATGCCCAGCTCTTGGGCAGGGAAAGAAACACAAATGTTTGCTGCTTCTTTTTGAACATGGATTTTTTTTCTGCCCAGATACATGGATGCACTCTGCAGATCTCGTAGTGGATGGAGATTTGGGATAGGAGAAGCAGAAAAATCTCTGTCCCTGCACTCCTTGTGCACTCCCAGGTCTTCTGCTAGTTAAATTGTTGGTAGATATGGGGATCTGGCAAGTTCAGCCACTGCCACATGCTTTAAGCAGAGAGTGTGAAGGCAATCAGGCACTTCACAGCACTCAGAATCCACTGCTGGCTTGGCAGGAAGGTCCCCAGGATGCAAAAGAGGGAGGAATACAGAAAATCCTGAATTCACATATCCAAATGAACTGGAACACAACCCCAAAAAAGTAGAAACTGAAGAATTGACACACAATATTTAGTAAAAGTTCTTAAAAAAAAAGGCATTAAGAGACATCAGGGACACATTCTGCCCCACAGCTTTATTTTTAAGTGGATGTGTGGAGGAAGGAGGCCAGGTTTGCTGACATGGGAAAGGCCATCCCACTGGGAAAGGTCCTCCCAGTGAGAGGAAGATGAAGGAGCTGCAGCAAAGCCCTCAGAGAAATCACTGCTCCTTTCCAACAGCAGGGCCTTTATTCGTCCTCCTCCTACCCAGACACGGATCCCGGTGCACTCCATGAAAACCAAGATGTTGCCTTCAAGTGCTGCCCAAACCAAAACACAGCAGGAAGGATGAAGGAAGGAAAGGCAGGACAGCCCTGCATCCCAAGCCAAAGTCCTCATGACCTAAATTCTGCCTGTGTCACAAAGGGAGAGTAAATCTTGGGATAAATGAGTCAGGGACCACTGTGGGAGGGCGTTTACAGCCAGGACGATGCTCCCATTTACCACTGCATTTTTGTTTATGACAACTTTCAGATTAATTTTATTTTGCAAATAATCATGGCTGCTTGCCCAGCTTTTAACTTGGGTCGGGTGGGGTTTTGCATTTCAGCAGGAGCCTTGCATTTCGTGGTGTCCAACTAAAACATGTAATGTGGTCAGAAATGTGTTTTCCCTCTTTTAAGAGGAGCAGCAGAAGGAAACTTGGAGGAGCTTCTGTTCCCCTTTCTTCCCTGCTTTATTGGATGACTTTAAAAATGAAAGAGAATCAGTTTCTGTGTGAATTTATCCCTTTGGACTATTTTTGAAACACAATATTTAGAGTTGTGCAAAGAACGGATTTTATTTTTTTTTTAATTTGGCTGACAAACCAGACAAATAAGGGGAAAAAAGTTCATTTCATATTGACTAATCTGCTTTGTATGACTGCAAACTAATGATTCTGTTTCATTTTCACAATTGGATTGTAATTTTCTTAGCCTTTGGAAGAGAGTTGACGTGGTTTATTCAGGGAGGGAAGAAGAATATCCAAATAGAACAGGGAAAAAAAATCTATTTAAACAAAGCAAATATAATATATGAAAGTTATTCCACTTCCTCCCTGATTTGCAGGTGAAACTATCTGGAAGTTGCCTAATTTATCATCTCAAAAAAATATTTTAGCAAATTTTATTCTCAGACAAAACTCCAGTAAATTTGCAATAAAGAGAAGATGGATGTGGTGTTGTTTCCCAGATAAATGTCCCATTTTAGGATTAATAGGATAACACAAAACAATTTTTCACTGTTTCCTTAACTAGTGATGTCAAAATATTGAAACCACACATTCAGGGCTGGGTAGTGAACCTCCAGCAAAATCTCACCAGCTTGAAACAAAAACACAGCCAGAGTGCAAAACCTTTCTGCAATTCAATTTCCTTTTTGGGGCACTCACAAATCAGTCACAGATGCAGCCACGTCTCCTCACCTTTCAGGTGTGGAGCTGTGTGTGACTGTGGTGGACATGCACAGCCCACCTTGACTGCACAGGACTCCAGCACCTGGGGCTCAGCAGGATCATCTGCTCCTGTTTGCTCTTCCTGCCCTTGTCCAAGCTGTGCACTTTGGAAAAATGAGGGGAAAATGGTACAGAACCTCATGGAAATGAGATAATGGTGTGCACTGAACTCCAGCTTGCCAAAGAAGGAATTCTTGGGGGTCCCTGACCCAATCCATGCCCCAGATGCCTTTTAGCTTTCCCTCAAGACATCACAGCCCAGGCTGGGATATTCTCTACCCTCCCCATCAAGGAGGAAGAATGAGCCCTCTGGACATTTTAGAGCTGTTAGAATAGGATTTGGGGAAGCAGGGCAGGCTTTTATGAAGCCACCCCCATCATCAGGGGACTGCATTTGAGGGATGAAAACACCAGAAACACTTCTCCAAACTGCCTCCATCCCAGCACCCTGTGGAAGCACCAATGCTCTGGAACATCCTCTGCTCGCGTGAGGCCCGAGTTAAATCCTTCCAGCACGTTCTTCCTGTCAGCAGCTGCACACAGCCAGCAAGGAACATCTAGAGAGTGCACAAGGAGAAGCTAACCACAATTGGTGTTAATTTGGAGGTGTTAGGTTTTAGGGTCCAGGAGATTAAGCTCCCCTAAACGGACCCCAGTTGTGGCACCAAGTCAAAGGCAGCACTTTGAGTGAGGTGTGTGAACTTGAGGAATTTGAACCAAGAGTCACGAAGACACTAAGACACACAAAAACCCCACATAAATGACTAAAATAATTTTAAAAATACCTCCTCTTTTTCCACATTATTTCAGTGAGTATTTTAATGGAATTTTGGATTACGTTCAGCTAAAGCTTGGAAAGGTTTTGGATGTTTTACTGTCTTAACCATATGTCAGTACTTCAGTCCTTCTCTGTTAGATTCAGGTTGTCTACAAACCATTAAAAAGTCCAATCAAGTGTGTCCAGAAAGGGACAAACCCAGCAGTGTGTGACCCACACAGTCCCTTTTTAGCTCCTTTTATATTTTAACTTCCTGGTGTGCTAATACAATTATTGTCCATGGACACGGAGTCTTTATTTTAGGGAAATCTTGGAATGGATTGAAAACACAGTCCTCATCTTCTCCCTGAGAAAACATTTATGCTTATTTTATGGTTGGGTAGTTGTTCAAATGCCCATGCAATGCATCCAAGGGGGGGATGGTGTGTGGGAAGAGCAAGCCCAGATGCTGGAGGAAATTGTCCCTGTGCAAATTGTTATGGAGTGGGCAGGGAGAGATGGCAGAAATGCAGACCCCTCACTTCCCCCAGAGGGGCTTTTCAGTTTGGGAAAGAAGAAGAGGCTCCCCTTGACTTTTATCTTTTGTCTTCCTGGCGGATCCTGGCACAGCTTTCTTTCTCTTTACCTCTCCTTTTCAATTTACAATAAATTAATACAGCTACTACTATTGTTGAAATGATGTTTGAGCAGCCCAGGGAGGCTGTTTAAGAGGAGCTGGCGACATCCTGAGTCTCACACAACCTTTTACCCTCACATCTGTGTGTTTTCATCAGCCCAACCAGGAGTGAGTGGAAAGACTCACACAATTACAAGCTTTCATGTATGAAACGACCCACGTTAGCGAGCCCTGTGCCAATTAGCTGAGGCACAGCAGAGTGGTTCCAGCTCATCCACACAGCACACAGGCACTGCATCCTCTCAGCCCTTCCCCTCTAATCAGGGCTTGTGATTTGGCCACAGGGTTTGGTCACAATCTGTAAACAGAACACGTTGCAATGTGAAAATCTGGGTGCGATCTCCCCACGTGGTTTTGGGGGCACAACATTTCTCTCTTGAGCAAGGGGTTGAGGTGAATTTTTTCTGGCAGGTTGTGAATATCTAAACAGCTCTGTATATGTCCCAGTGAGCCCAGCAGCACCATGCTGGGAAGGCCTGAGCCCATCTGCCTTGGGATTGATGGCAAAGAATTCCAGGGTCAATGCACTGCACCCAAGTTTTAACCAAAACACATCCAGGCTGCTTTACTACTCCCAATGGAGCAGCTGGCATCGGCTTTGAAAAGTGTCCCACTCAGCTCTCTCTCTCTCAGAAATGTGCAATTAAAAAAATGGCAATTCCCTCACAAAAAAAAAAAAAAAAAAAAAAAAAAAAAAAAAAAAAAATTATGGATCTCCTACACTTCCATAGGATCTCTGTCCCTGAATTCCCCCCTCATTGCTACTGTTCATCTGACACTTGTGAAGCACCTCAGCTTGCCACTGCCTGTCCTCAGGCAGCCCATCTCTGGGGATGACACCATCAGGATGCTCCCCCTTGGCTGCAGGGAAGAGCTGGAAAGGGTTCAGCTGCTTCCTGCACAGTGACCACTCCATCAGCAGAAAGTGTGATGTGAGACATATTCCAGAGCAACTGCTCTGCTCTGGGAGACAGCAGAACATCCTCCAAGCCTGCAGAGCTCAACGCAATCCATCTGCTCCCTTTGACATCCCTGTGCTGCCTTTTGCAGCATCTCTGCACTTGCCAGATTCTCTGTGACTCATGTTCTTCCCAGGTACAGCAGAGCTGTGAATTCCCATCAGACATTACAGTGGTTCTCCTGTTTTGATGGTCTCCTGCTTCAGTAGCCTTAGCAGGGTTTGACAAATGGAGTTCCTGGTTTGAGGAGGAAAACAGATGTTTTGCTTTGTTTTCCAGCAAACAATGATGTTATTTCTACAGAATGACCTGACAAGAAAGAAAAATCCTTCCAAATCTCAGAGTATTAACCTGCAGCTCCAGCAGTGTGGGGCTGCTTTCCCTTTAACCCACTAAGAGCCAGAAAAATAAATGTGTAAAGGAAACACAGGTAAAACTGGCAGATGTGATGAATGAGATCTTTGTCAATGGATCCTCTTCCCTGCTCCTTCACAACACACGAGGAAGACTTGCATGTGGTGAGAGGTTCATGGTGTCCCTCTTCAATCCAATGGGGAGAAACAGGTGAATTTAAGGAGTGGTGGCTACTGCAGAGGAAGTGGTTGAGGTCCTTTAGGTTCCTGTTTCCCTCTACTGACTCCAAGGACTGTCAGTTCAGGTTTTGACACCAGCACACACTGGTTTGTCTCA
This sequence comes from Agelaius phoeniceus, assembly GCF_051311805.1. Taxonomy (NCBI): domain Eukaryota; kingdom Metazoa; phylum Chordata; class Aves; order Passeriformes; family Icteridae; genus Agelaius; species Agelaius phoeniceus. Next base: position 33,704,357 of record NC_135272.1, on the reverse strand, counting down.
GGTGAAACACACAGTTTAAGGCTGAGGGGCAGGCTGTGTTCTGGGGAGAGCTTTCTGCCTCATCACTACAAATTTTGCTGGAAGAAATTGTTCCCCCCCCCGCTTTTTAAACCACAGAAAATTATACTGGGGCAGAGTGGCATCTCTTCCTGATGACCGAGGTGATAGCATAAAATATGGCAAAAAGAACAAAGTCTGAGATTTAATACAAATAAAATATAACAGAGCAGTAAATCCTGCTCCTTTTTGTGTGCAGCTATGACCTGTGTGTGTGATTACACAGGTGACAGGAGATGGACTGGTCCCTGACTGCAAAACTGATGTAATGCATGAATCTGTTACAAAACTCTAAATTTATGACACCACAGTAAGATGAAGCCTCTCATTGTCTCAGATGTCATTTTATCTGCTGTAAGTTCCTTTGTTCTACTCCTGCAGTTCTTCAATGCCTTTCACTCCAAATGGGTCTAAACCAGAGAAATTTAAGGTGGAATCATGGCCTTCTAATCCACTTGTAAGGTTCTATTTAATTGTTTCTTGTAGGCCCAACTGGTGATGATTTTCACAGAATCACAGAATGACCAGGTTTGAGGAGACCTTCAAGATCATGGAGTCCAACCCATTCCCTGACACCCCAACTCAACCCTGGCACCCAGTGCCACATCCAGGCTTTGTTTAAACACACCCAGGGATGGGGACTCCCCCACCTCCCCAGGCAGCCATTCCAGTGCTTTATTTCTTGATTCCAGCACCTTTGTTTCAGCATGAAACAAAGTTAAATTGTATTTCCTATCAGAACATTTGCTGAAGGTGACTCATGGATGTCAGGCGATGATGATGAAAGGAGAGAAGGGACTTTTTCACCTTGGGAAGGTGAAGGGATGCCATGGTCCAGCAGATAAATTGTGAAACCTCCAATAAAATGCTGAGATCTCTTTGCCCTCTTGGCTTCCCTCTGCAAACAGGGAGGGAAAAGGCCTCTCTCTGCAATTTCTCTCGTGTTTCTTTTCCATCCAAGGAACAGATATGAAAATACAAGGCTTGCCACCAAGAATGGATGTACATTTAGGCTCTCTCAAATAATCACTCATCTCAGGTTACTGAAAGAGTACAGATAGTTGAGGTTTGCTGTTTGAAAAGGGTCACATTTTCAAACAAAATTACTTCCAATCCTCCTCTTAACCAGATGCTGATTTCTGTGCTTACAAACACAGACAAGGTTTCTCAGATAAACCAAGCAAGTGAGTTATATTCCCAGGCAGGGAAGATCCTGTTATTGAATTATGTCTTGCCAAACAGTGTCCAGTCTTGCAGTCTCTGGGCTAAATGAACCAGGATTTCCATGGAAAATGACCTAGGCTCCTTCTCTCCCTGAGCCTACTGTAGAGCTGTCCATTGGAAGATGTACTGCTGGGAAAATACTACAAAAAAGGTTCCCAGGAATACTCATTTTAATGCCTTATTGAATGCACTGTAACCGGTCTTACGTTCTTTTAAAGTTTCTCTTTCCAGTAATGAACACATTTACTGACAAGAACAATTATAGAAGCAACAAATTAATGGAAAGATATTTTTATAACACGAGTATTTATATTGGAAACTTGGCACTAAGTGTTGCTTTGATCATGGAATGAAGTTGTATTAAGCTCTCCCGTAAATCTAGTGGCTAATAAAAACAAAACTAAAACCTCAGATGGAGTTTCCATATTGATAAGAAAAATTAGCAGGTGAACAATTATTTGTGAAGAAAAATTTGAACTGATTAAGAAGGGTGATGATGTTCTTTGATTATTCCAGATAAGGAGAAAAATGAAAAAATGATTATTCAGTGGATTAATGATTTTATTGATGCTGTTTGCATCTGATGAAGAGACTTTTGGGAGCAGGAGCAGAGTGTGTTGTGCCTATCTGAAACACTACCGCAGTACTTATGGTGAATTCAAAGATGAACTTTCAACATCAGAAAACACAAAGAAATTTCAGCTTCTGCTGTATAAGGACTCCTACATTAGTCAGAGTGTCTCCAGTGATTCAGATGGAAATAGGGCTGTTTATGGTCATTATGACTAATCATGTGAATAGGGGAAAAAAAGATCCCACAAACCAACCCGAAAAAAGCCCTTGGTTCAATCCAATTACCACCATCAGCATAAAGAATAAAAACTAAGAGTTAACAGCTTGGAAAGGGCAATCCAGACAATTTTGTTAATATGGACATAGTGATGACTTCTCAAAACAAAACAAAACAAACCCCAAACGGTATAATTAAATTTGAACAGGGCAAAAGCATTTTAAAATCTGCCCCATCTGTGCAGTGTAATTAAAAATTTGGCTGAAAAGCCACTTAAACCAGCTTGGTTGTTGTATCAGTAATTACTGAGCTCAACTGGTTAACCCCTAGTCCTGCAATAGTAAAAAATAGAGGCACCTACTTGAATTGATAGGAAAAATCTCAATTAAAGTTAAAAATCTTAATTAAAGCTTTTCTGATTTAAATTTTCTTTTGCAGGGCCAGTCAGATCTGTGCATTACATCAGTTCTAGGAAATGGGGAAAAGGGAAAAAAAAAAAAAAACACAAAAAGCCAATACTTTCTGCTGTTAAAAATGCCATAGCAACTTATCTGGGCAGAGGGGAATTATCCATAGGAAAAACTGTCTGGGCACCAGTGGCAAAACAAGAAATGTGGCAATGAGTAAGAGGGGAATGGACGTTCCCGAGTTGTTTTCAGGTGATGTTGAACGCTGTGGGCAGCACATCAGGCTGATCAGCCACAGAGACAGTCCAGGCCTAAATTCCAAACCCCACCTAAAACCCAGCGCAGGCCTTGGCCCTGCTGAGGAGCTGCTGAGGGAGGGCAGGGGTGGAGAGGAAGGGTCAGGAGCTGCTCATGAGGGCAACTGAAGCTCTCCCCCTTTTCCTGTTTGAAAACTGCTTCTTCATAGCCACAACAGAAGCAGAGAGAGGTAAAATCTACTAATTTCAGGGGGCACGTGTCCAGAAATTCCAGTGAATGCCTAACACCACCTTGTCAGCCCCACTTCATACTTACAGTCAACAATTTTTCATGAAACACGCTGGGATTTTTCAAGTGCTTCATTTTTTGCTGTGGAGTGGAAAACAATGTTTCTGTGGAACGGGCTGGCTTCTCAAACACTTGGGCCTGACCTGAAAACATGCCAGTATTTTTTTCTCTCAGCAGATAAGGAGATACTTTTGTTCAGGCTTTATCTTCCATCTTACCCCTGACCTGGTGGCACATGAAGCGGGGTGTAGAAAAATGTGCGGCTAGAGGGAAATTAAAACCAATTTTGTGTCAGCCCAAAGGTATTATATGCCCACCTTTTATTTTGTGAGAGTGACAAGTGAAGGTGCAGTTGCTTTTCTGCTGTTGTCTGCCCAGAATCTCCCCCTCCCTGCATTCCTGAGCAATACAAACCTCACAAAACTGGTTTCCCAGCCATTTTTTGTGATGCAAAGCTGGGGCTGCCAGGTGACTCCTAGGGACTGTACACAAAGCCTTCAGCCTTTTTACCTTCTCCTGATGTTTTTTTAATTGCTTTAGAGTGACCTTAAAATATAAGAGGAAAAAGGCACAGTATTGAAGAAGACCTCATGCATGAGTACATTGTTTTCTCTGAAGGGAATTGACATAGAAACTCTCTGCATCATTGATGCACTGCTTAATTTCCTCAGATTCCCTTGGCATTACCTGAGACTGGAGCCATAAATCTTTCTCTTCCCCCTTTTTTTACTTCTCCCTCACTCAAGTATTTATTTCTCCAGAGTTTGGGGCTTGGTGGCTGTGGCATCTTCAGAAGTGGAGTCACTTTCCCATGAAGAACCCACGAACTACCAGGCTGATGTGGATGGCTACATTTATTTTCAATATTTGGATAAACTCTCATTCAACTTACTTTTTTAGCATTTTTACAATGTAGTTACTTGGAAAACAGAATGTTGTATCTTACCAGCAACATCTGAAAATAGAGATTGGGCAATAAGTGCATTATAAGACTTGATTTCAAAAGAATGCATGCAGCAATTATTCCAGGCTGCATTAAATTACAAAAATTGAGAAAAGCTGTGACCTAGATATTTCTTCTCTTCAAATATTTTTCATTTCAAGACTCTACTTCTTTTCTTTTCTTTTCCCAGCCTCCATTTTGTAATGAAAGAAGTATTATTTTGTTGGTGAGGTTTTTATCTTTGCAAACCCATTATGCTGTATTAACAGGTTGCAGGGGATAGTTAAACACAACAGAGACATATGTGGTCCCAGCAGAGCAGAGAAACAGATTTTGAAACAAAGATACCCTGTAAACCATTGGGAGTTACACAAAACAGACAGGGGAGCTATTTAAGTGAGGAAATCTGATCTGGATCCAGAGCTGGAATTGAAAGGCTGGAAAGCTCAAAGAGCAAAATTTGAGTATGAAATGTTATCTGTGCAGGAGGGGATTAGCTATGAGTTGAATTATATTAAAGCACAGTCTGTGCTCAGGAAAAGTTCTGATACACATCTTTTTTCATAGCAAAAGCAGACACTTCTCTGAGATTCAGAACTCTAAAAGCAATATCACACACTTCAAATAAAAGAATTGCTCCATATATTCAGAAACAAATAGATTTTTGGGTGCAATTGAGTGCTTTAGAAAGGGAGAAAATAGACAAAATTTAACATTGTTTCACAATAGTGTGTAAAACTGAATGAAAAACACCAAACACAAGGACATTGTAACTAGAATAATTACTCTGGATCCGTACTGGCTGGGAAATTATGTGGTGAGTCAAATATCTTTTTAATCTGTTCCTAAACAGTGTTTAGCAACATAGGCCTAAATTCATCTGTAGATTTATCACTACAGGCTAATGACTGCTGACTTAAAAATTTCAGTCAATTGCAATTTACTGAAGAGTTATTCATGTCTGCAACAGAATCAAGTACTCACTGTCTGTACACAAACTCCTTTGCCTGAGCTGGTTTATCAGAAATCATTAATAATTCTCTCATAATTTCTGCAGCATCCTGTTGAAACAGTTCGGCCAATGGTTAATTGCATCATCTCGTCTCAAGAGCAATTTTATCTGTGATTTTATTGCCTCTGTGAAGCATTAACTGGTGGAAACACCACCACACCTAGCAAGGTCAAGGTCCAGCAGAAATGTTGCTGTGTATTTGGGATGAAGAGACTCAGATGGGGGCTCTGAGGGAGGCTGCAAGCCTTGCACTCCTTTCCCAGAGCCAGAAGTGTCCTTGGCTGCTCCCTCCGTGGCTCAGGGACCCCAAGCTGCAGCTCCTGTGCTCCACGGGCACAGCAGGAATGCATGGAGCTTCCTCACCTGCCTCTGCAGACAAGAGGAGGAGGTGGAAGAGCTAATCCCTGAAAATTTAATCCCTAAATTGGAGGCACCAATTTCCTTCCAGCCTACCCCGGCTAAGGAAGCATCTTATCAGTGACAGCAAGATAAACTGGTGGCAAAAAAAAAAAGCAGATTACTGCAAGAAGTATTTGTGATTTCCACAGAAACACAGCCATTAAAAAGAGTTGTCTTTTCTGGAAGTCTTGGGTAAGAGGAGAAAGATGCCAAAGGACCAACAATATTCCAGGAGGAAGCATCATCCTTGTGCCACCAGGATTACCCTAAAGCTGAGCTACATGTGACTGTGACCTGCCCCTGCAGGCAGTGGGAATCTGTGATGATTTGCACTGGGAGGGAAGAAAAATCCTCCTACAGAGCTGATTTCTGGAGATCAGGAGATCCCAGCCCTGTGCCCACAGCTCCCCCAGAGCTCAGCAGCTGCAGGTAGGAAATATCCTCCTCCCTCCTGAAAAATGGCTTTGCCCACTCAAAATAGATTTTTCAGTACAAACATGTCCTACATGAACCAAAGGCACTTAGGCTTGAAAGAGCCATTCACGTCTATTAAGTCAGACAAATGATTGAAATTTAACATTAAAAGTGCAACTCCACACCTTGTACCATTTATCGACAGGAAATTAGGAACAATTAGATCTCTGTAAAACAAGGCAAAACCATGATTGTTGAAGGTCAGGCTTCAGGAAAACCCTGCAGAAAGCTCCCCAGCAGAAATTCTTTGCAGGTATGTTCCTTTGCATTTATATTGTGCATATGGTTTCAGCGACCATCAGGTAAAATGGACAAAACCAGATTCCCCCACCAGCTGCAATAAATTCAGCCCTTTTTCTCCCCCAGCCTCCTGTTATAAACAAGCAGAAATGCTGCACAGAGCAGACACACTCTTCTGCTCTTTTATGGGCGTTGCTGTGCTCTGGAATGGAAAGAGGACTGGCAAAGATTCCTTGCAAGTACCGAAATGAAAGCAAGAGAATTAATTTTATGCAGCTTGCCCTGTGTATTTCTGGAGTTTTAATGCTTTCCCATTCTGAGGGCTCACAATGAAACACCTTGTGTAAATATTGCAAGCTCCTACCTGGAATTCTCACAATGAGCTGTCAGCTGATAAACTTTCACCCGTAACTTTCTGTAAATGGATAAAGTTGAGAACACACACACACACAGAGTCAGATCTCTTGACTTCTTTTCTTTCAAATGCACTAAAATTCTGATTCCTAGTAAATTTGTGTATGCTCGGTTAGAAATGAGGAACTACTTTTCAAAATGTTAGGTCCAACTCAGCCAAATTTTGAGTAAAGCTTCTATAGGGTTCTGAGGGTCTAAAGCTTTTGGACACACACATAAAATACATTAGATAGATAGATAGATAGATAGATAGATAGATAGATAGATAGATAGATAGATAGATAGATAGATAGATAATTTTTCTTCCAGTTCTGGCCAGCACTAGAGCCAGCCATGCCAAAACACAGCAAAGAGGATTATTCTCCTGATACTCCCAGCTGTGGCCAGAAGAAATTGTGCCTGAAATGGCGTGAGAAAATTTCAAGACAAATGAGCTTTGGCTGGTTCTGCTGTGAACGTTTGGATGCTTATTTAAAGTCAAGTGACCCCAAACTGCAAAGCACTGGATGATTGCTCGTCACTAATTTCTAATTGTCACCCTGAGACCAGGTGGAAGGGCCAGGAATGGGCCATGGGCTCCTTGCTTGCACAGAGGGTTGGAGAGATGGAGGAAATGAAAAGCCTCTGGGGTTTGTAGGCCATGTTGGCTGGAGGAGTTGCTTTTCCTTGGTGTTCTGCAGGAGTTTTGATGTTTGAACAGCACCAGAGGGATGGCAGACATCAGGGTGACATCATGGCCTCGCAGACAAGCCAGCCTCTTTTGCTGTGGTCTGGTCCTTCATCTCCTACAGGAGAGACAGGACAATCCCACTCTCTTTCCTCTGCCATCCCCTCATCCCCAAGATGCTTTTTCTGCTGCATTTTGGGTCACCTCCAGGCAGCCTAGAGCAAGAGAAAAATGCTGTGTGACTCCCTTGGAAAATCTTGGATTTGAGGTTGGGGACAATGAAAGGTATAAGGAGAATAAGGAGAACTTGTATTTTGGGAAGTCAGGGAACCTTTTTTGTCACTGGTCCCTCAGATGAGTGCAGCTGAGATGAGTATGTGCTTTTACAAGCAATTATTTTAAAGTGTGCCCAGAGGACGCAATAGTCAGGCTTTATTGGATATGTAATACGCACTGTGACAGTATATGGTGGCCAAAATTACAATTCTGGGACCTTGCAGCCTGCAGCTGTTCAGTAAAACAAAGGAAATTCCACCAAAAGAAAAAAGAGAGGGGGGTTAACTGGCTTTTAAGCCAAATCCAAAACATAGATTATATGACTTCCCTCATTTCAGGCCTTTTCTGTGCCTCTGGGGGCAGCTGGAGGAAATATGAAAGAGCATCTTCCCTAGAGCTTTTCCTAATGAGGGGAAGGGGACACAGGCACACCTCATCTTTGCACATCTCATGCCTGGGAGGGGCCACAGCTGAAGGTGGCCCTTGCTGTGGCAATGCCAGGACTGTGATGTCCCCATGTGCTCCTCAGAGCAGCTCTGCAGGACCAGCCATGCCATGGTTCAGCCCCAGTGCTCATTCAGTGCCATTGCCCAAGGGGACACAGGAGAGGAGCATCTGGCAGATCAAATATCTGCCCAGCTGGAAGCAAAGGAGATCATCTTTTGGGAGAGGCTGGAGCTGGTCCTGAGGCAGAGCAGAGCAGGACAGTGCCTTGGGAACAGAGACAGCCCAGGACACAGACTGTGGGACTTTTCTGTCCCACCACAGCAACCACACGGTCAGGCTTTCTCTTCCATGGTGCTCATCATGACCCTAACCTGATTAGTGGGAGACAGATTGCTCTGCCCTCTAAATCACTTCCCATGAATAAGTTTTGTTTGTTAGCTTGTTTGTTATTCTGGCTTGGGGAAAGTTTGTTGCTGTGTTCCAGAAATCAGGCTAAAAGTTTGCCTTCCAGAACAGAGCGTGTGCAGATGCTGGCAGGACAATCTCAGGACAAACTGGGATCTCATCAACCACTCCTGCAACCATGACAATCTATACAATTGCAGAGGTACAAAGCAGATCAAGTGATTCAGATCTCAGATAAGGCATGCAAGGCCTGGGAGGAGCAGTGGAGCATAGAAAGGGGGTGGTTAAGCATTTCTGAGTGCTCTGGGCAGGGGCAGCAGGTTCTTTGTGATTTACACGAGAAGCAGAGTGACCAGAGCCTCAAGAAGCCATCCCACAGCTCTAATGGCAGAAGCATGGCACAGATCAGATGGAGCCTGTGCTTTATTTCATCACAGCAGTTTTGCTGGGAGTCTACTTCCATATAACAAGTGTTGCTCATCTGCTGGACTTCAGCTATTCCTTACATCAAGGCCCTTCATGGAAAGGCAAATAAATGTGCAGAAGTTTCTGAGCCACTGCCCACACCAGCCCCACATCACACACTCCAGAGGATCCACAGAACTGAAGGTGATGGCACTCCTTTGGGAACAGCTGCATGGATCCACTGTGTTTATGGGAGGCAGCAGACATGGAAAGGGGGTCCAGGTGAGTTGGTCTGTCCCTGGGATCACACACCTGTGCACTTCAGGCAGCATCCTGGAGGCATCAGGGGGGACACATCAGCAACTGACAGAACCAGAGGACACAGTCCCAAGCTGCACCAAGGGAAATTCAGGTTGGATATTAGAAAAAAAAAAGTTTTTTACAGAAAGAGTGATGAAGTTCTGGAATGGTTTGCCCAGGGAGGTGTGGAGTCACCATCCCTGGGTGTGTTTAACAAAGCCTGGATGTGGCACTGGGTGCCAGGGTTGAGTTGAGGTGTTGGGGCTGGGTTGGACTCGATGATCTTGAAGGTCTCTTCCAACCCAGTCATTCTGTGAATTCTGTGATTCTGTGATACAGCACTGAGGCCTCACCCAGAGATGGGCTCAGCACTCTGCAGTCCAGAAAGACACCCAGGGACTAAGCAATGCAAAGGCTTCTCTCAGATCTTGGATGCAGAATTAGGAAGTCTGAAGTAATATATTAAGTCAAAAACTCCACTAACTCAACCTGAACAAAAACATCCCCGCTATACCCTACACGAGTTTAACACAAAACCCCTCTGGCTCCCCAGTCCGGGCAATTTTATCAACACTTGATCTCCTGTGACATCAGGGCTGGCTTCTGTCTGCAGATCCCTTTGTCCAGACTGGGTGTTTGCACAGGGCTTACCCAGATTGGCACCGTGTGCTTGGCAGCCTCTCCGTGCGCGCGTTCGCTGCCGGCAGCTCCCGCCGAGCCCTGGCCAAAAACAAGCATGGGATTCAGCCTCAGCAGCACTCCCTGGGACACTGAGAGGGTTTTGTGCAGCTTGCCCATGAAGCAAAGGATATGAACTGGTTTTCAGACATCTACAAAGGGCCCTAATCAAGCCCAGATCATCAGGCAAGAGCGATTGTTCAGGTGAGCTCGATTCCTGCTGGTTTTCACTGATGGGACAATTACCCAAACCTCAGTAGTGTTCAATATGTAAAGTGGCAGCAAAACCCAACCTCAAAAAATTTTCAAGACAGCTTGTTCTGTGTGTAAATGCATCAGTCTAAGGGAAGGGTCAGTGAAGAGCTGCAGAGTCCAGTGGACTTTTAATAAGAGCTGTAATGATGTTGGTAAAAGAGGCATTTCACAGCTCATGATGGCTGGAGGGGGTTATTCCATCCAGGAATCAGCAGTTTATGTCCAGCTTCTTAAAATCCTCAGGAAAATGCTTTGTTTTAAATGAGAGGGTACAAAGAGTCGTGGATCTGAAAGCCAGAGAAAGCTTTTAAAACCACCCAGCTGCCCTCCTGCAAAACCCTGTGATATTTCCAGAGGTAATACAGATGTGCATGGCTGAGTCACAGTGTCCTCCAGACAAACATCTGTCCTCTAGACCAACATCTGCCCTTCATTCAAAGTGCCTGAAGACTTCAGCTGAACCTCTTCCTCCATCATTATGTTTTGTTTGTCCTTGGCAAGAAGAACAAAAAGTTAATCATAACTATAAACCCAATATTTGGTCAACGTGACTGTCCAGGTCTTGCAAGGAGTAAACAACGTGAACATTTGGGGTAAAAGCAGAACTCAGCCAGGGAGCAGAGGAGTTTATGGGAAACAGCACTGTTTGGTTTCACCCCAGACTTCCCAAACTTTATATTTTGCTCTGTGTAGTTAATATTAATCACTCCAATCAAGTTAATTATCAAGGTTTTGGGTAGTCCTTGCTTCTAAGTGTCCCTTCCCGCTCATGTTCCCATGACACACTCACTGGCCACAGCTTGGCTGTTCATTTCTTGGAAAAGAGACTGCACAGGAGTACCGGGATGAAATTTGGCCAGTCAAAATAAAAATAGCCCAGAGAACAAGTCAGAAAAAAAACAGCCCGGAGAACAGAGGCACCAGTTGCAAAATGCTTCAATTTACTTAGTAAAGAATTTGTTCTCACCAGGGTTGAGCTTTCAGAAATTTGCACCAAATGGTTGAAAAGGCAGGGTTTGCAGCAGATCCCCATTTGGATTGCTCCTGGGCTGCTCTGTGGGGCTTTTATTGATTTTCTCAGACTCATTTGTCTCCCTGGCCATCAGATATCCATGACCTCCGTGGCTGATGGCAGATGTGCAGCAAGGACAGCTGGAATGGCACACTTGAGGTATGCACAAATTCATGGCTGCAGAAAAAGCAGCTCCTGAGCCAACCTAATGAGAACACGAGGCAGCTGAGCTGATAGGGAGCCCTGTGTGGATGTCAATTTCCAGCCAATAGTGAAGTGTCAGGACACAACTGTTTGGCAAGTCCTTTGCCCTTTATGTGTCCAAACAGCATCGATGCCTCTGTGCAACAGAGGGCTCTGGATCTCACAGGGTGAATTCCTTCATTCCTTGCTGCTTTTCATTCACTCAAAAAAAAAAAATAAAAATAATAATAACCACCCCAACAACTGCCAAACCTTCCAAAATTAGAAGTGAATCACGGGTCATTTCTATTGCAAAATCTCAGTGATAAGGCCTGATAGCTGAAATCTTCCCTTTCACATTCAATGGCATCTTATGAGCTGTGGTGTGATGTTCCCCTCACGGAGATGGAGTAAGAAGAGATGACTCACACCTTTTCCCAGTTGTTGTGCAGACAGCCCTTCCTAAGTAACTAACACTGTGATATATATCTGATGGTGCTGATAAGAGGTTCAAGCATGTTTTAGCTCCTTGTGTAATTTCCAGCCGGTGTCCTGGAAATAAAACAACCAGAACATCTCAGCTTGTTCCATCGGTCTTAAAATGAAGCATATTGTGGGCATCAGTGGGAAAAGTGCAGGCCAAGTTTATTAGAAGTATGAACTTAGAAACCTATAAAGGAAATTTAATGTCAAAATTAATGTGCAGACTCTGGAGAAAACCTTGCTGGTGTCAAGATATGCAGAATGGCTGAATAAATTTGCTCAGATCCTCAGACAATCTTACCTCTAATTAGAGTTGCCTGAGGCAGAATCTGTCAGTGCAGGGATGGGAATATCAGACTGGGGACAGGCTGCTGGCCCTCACACTGCTTGGGAGCTCACAGACTGCTTTTCCATGGCTCTGCAGCATTTAATCACAGGCATTAGGATCCAAAATAAGGCTGGAGAAGCTTTTCTGCAGAGTCAGGTTGGAGGCAGGTAGACCTGAGGAGTGATTTTGCAATGGGGATCTGACAACTGCCGTACACAAAAACCCCATTCTGTTCAGCTGATTCCAGGGAGCTTAGGAGAAATGAAGCATGTATTTAAACTGGAAGAGGGCAGATTTAGATGGGATATTAGGGGAACATTCTTCCCTGTGAGGGTGGGGATGCCCTGGCACAGGTTCCCTGAGAAGATGTGGCTGCTCCATCCCTGGAAGTGCGCAAGGCCAGGCTGGGGCTTGGAGCAACCTGGGATAGTGGGAGGTGTCCCTGCCCATGGCAGGGGTTGGAATGATCCTTAAGGCCCCTTCAAACCCGAACTGTTCCATGTTCTGTGATTCTATGACCCATTAAGCATTATGATTCCAGGAACAGTAATTCTCATGTTATTTATTTCAGCTTCCCAGAAAGCCTCCAAGGAACCCTGACAGGGTTTCCTAGCCGTGGGGACCAGTCACCTTGCCTGCACATGCAGTCATTGTCTGTCATTCCCACCTTAGCACTGCAATGTGCTTTTCCAGGAACCTCCCACAGAGAGTTTTCAGGCAGATAAGGATTGGTTTTTCTTGAGCGGGAGCCATGGCGTTTGTACAATAGCAGTCATCACCACCATCTCCTGTGCCAATGAAGGCCACAAGCTAACTATAGGATGCCTGAGGAGCTATTTCCTGCTATTCTTTCACTTTCCACCAGCTGTTGTTGCTATTATTTAACTTACTATTAGTTTCAAGTATGATGCAGCATCAAGCAGTTGTTCTTATTAAGGAAAAATAATTGGCTGTCTGGCCCACACTTGGATGAAAGCTCATTTCTCTCTGGGGAGTTTTCAGCATTAGTTCATCTCCAGCAACAAAAGCTGTGATTTTAGCATCCTGCAAAACATGGGATTACAGTAAAAGTGGAAATGGGGCAGTGAAGGAAAGTTCTGAATTAAAGTTCTTCATATGGACAGTTAGCAGGACGGTCACTTCTGTGTACAGAAAAATTCTAGTAAAATAAACACACCCTGCAAACTTCCTGGGCTCTAAATCATCCTGCTAAATTTGATTATCACTTAAGTGATTTAGAAAGCAAGATGTTCTCTGCGTTATGAGAGTTTATTCACAATGTCAGCTAAAACTGATAGACACTGCAGTAATTCAAACCAGAGGGTGGGGGGGGGGGAAAAAGGAGTTATGAAAACTTGGCTTAGGCTGGAGACCAGAGAAGAAATTGAAGGAAGAGCAGCATTTTTGAGGGAAGGGCGAATTGAAGGAATGAAGTTTTGAAATTCCTGTCTTTCCTGCCTCCCCAGTAAGCAGGAGAATCCAACGTTCCCTGGCTTTATGGGGAACAAAGCAGAGCTTGAAGCTTTCAGCTCCACTGGCTGTGGTTCCCTGGCTGCCCAGCCCTTGTGTACACACAAACCAGCCTGTGGCTTGCTCCAAGCTTGAACCTGGTGGAAGAAAGGTTCTCCAGAGCTCTGGACCGTGCTGGCACTCAGCACTGAGCCCCCTGGATGTCAGGAATCCCAAGGATGGAGTGCTGAGCAGCGCAGGGTCTCCAGCCCTGCTCCTGGGAAAGGCAGATTGCTGCTGCTCCACTCCAGCTCCCACAGGCTCTGAGTTAAACCACCTGTGGGGCTCTGCTGACCCTGATGCAATCCCTGCTCCATAGGATGCACACCCTCTGCCTGCTGCACAGGCCCGAATTACCGACAGAAATGAATTTTCCAAGCTGTTGCTGACATCCTGCTGGGAAGGTGGCACAGCCTGGCAGCAGCCAGCACGGCCAAGGTGGCATCTTCTCCTGCCACCTCTCCTGCACAGGAACTGCTCTGCACCACATACCTCAGGAGACTTCCAGAAAGCCTCCAATAATTAACAGAGTGAAGTTAACCGTGTGTCAAACATTTCACGGCAGATATCCAAACTGTAAATGAGTATCTGTTAGAATTTTACTTGGAAAAGAAAAACAATAGAGGAAGATTTATTCTGTATTAATGCTCTAGCACATTTCCTTACCTATCTCCCTATCCAAGAACTTTTTTCAGTTCAGTATCCCATCTGGGCTCAGCATCATCCCTGCTATATCCCATTTGCCTCTCCTTAGCTTCCAATAAATTTTGAAACAAATCAGCAAAAGTGGGAGAGGCTCTCAGCATTTTATGTAGCTGGAATAGAAGTGGGAAGAGAGGCATCTGCGTGATTTCCTTCCATCCTGGTGAAAAGCTCAGAGCATGAGAGCAGACTTAGAGACATGCAGGAGGCAGGGGTATGTTTGTGAGAGCCTGGGCAGCACTGAGCCTGTGCCTTGCTGCCCTAAGATTCCCAACAGCAGCTCCAACCCACAACAACAAACTCAACCCATAGCATGGAATTACTAAAACGGCTGGGCACTAACTAATAAACTTGGGAGAGAGAAAAGAATTTCAAGTGCAGTCCCAACAAGGTCCCACTGGGGACCCTCTGTTTGGGTTGTCTGGGGATCTTAAACCTTCAAGAAAGGAGATTTACACTGGTCCAGAACAAGATATGTGGACCCACCATGTCCAGCCTCAGAGCTTTAAACATCTCAGATATAAACTGTCTGGGAGTTTGTGTCTTGGTCAAGAAAAAGGTCAAGAAAACCCTACAAAAGCTCTTTCGTAGCGTTTCTTCCAAATTTTCTATCTGGGACAGGGAAATGGGCACCCTGGTTAATCTGCCATCAGAAATGTCTCTATTGGGATGCTCTGGAAGAGCCTGGCAGTGAGCTGGGGTGGGTACACAGCTGCCAGCCCAGGGCATGCCCAGGTGCCAGCCCTGGCACCAGCCCAGCCCTGACAGCTCTCCATAGCTGAACTGCAGGAAGCAAAGGCTGGCACAGCCAAACTCAGCTTTGTGTCTTGTATTGTAAAGGTCTGACTCCTTTTTCCTGCACTTCTTAAGTGTGGCCCTTTGAGCATAATTGAATGAGACAGAAGCAAAAATTTAGAGGTTTCTGCTTTGGAAGGAGATGTGATGCTCGTTTATTTTTAACCACAAAACATGGGCCCCTTTTCTTTCTTCTTTTTCCTTTTTCTTGGTGTCAACTTCACAGTTTCTGTTACTTCAAAATAACTTGGGGTTTAACAGAGCCTGAGACCCCAAAATCAGCACGCTGGGATGGCCCTGCTTCAGGGATGGCAGCCACCAAGCATCCTGAGAGTTCGGCTGCCACCAGAGCAGGACCAGACAGGCAGAGCCTCGTTTTTACCTGCACCAAACACCTCATTCATTCCACTTTTTATAATCCCTTTCCACCTCCCACACTGCAGCTTTCCAGAGGCTGCAGCAGAATTTCCCTGTTTCCCAGAGCATTTCTCTGCAGACGAAACCTTCTGTCACCTGGAGGAGAACTGAAATTTGAAGTCCGAGTTGTCAATAATTACCAAGTTCATGCAAATTTGTGATTGTAAATTTGGGGTGGGCTGTAATGATGGTCTTTTGTCACCTCCTGCACAACCCAGGGTGACCCTTGCCCACCCAGTGGTGCCTCTTGAGTCATGCTGAGCACCCAGAAGAAAACAACCCAATTTTGGCTTCCTGTGATGGAGAATCCTACATATCCCACCCAAATAACTCAAATCTTCATGAGGTATCTCATAGTTATCTACTTCCACCATTAAATTTTTTAACTGTGTTTCCAGCCCAGATTTGTCTGGATGTTTTATCTCCTTTTGATATGCAAAGGAGAATCCCATTCCTAATTGAATTTTCTTCAAATTTTACGTTAACTGGCCAAATACTGTTTTAAAGTAAAAATTAAGAATATTGGACAGCCTGTGATGACAACAGGGGCAAAAAATAGGACATTTCCATAGTAGTGCTGTGTCCTCAACACTGTCCATTCCAAAATCAAATAGTGATGCTGGAGCAGGATAAAAATCCTGCAAATGTGTGAGCCAGCATTCATCTACTCTTGTGATTTAAAGAGTCACCATTTCCTGAACTATGAAAGTACCATAAAATAAAACATTTCTTGGATGTTCTCTGACACGAGCAAATCTTTCTCAAAGTCAGTGGGAGACTTTCTTCTTCCATTAGTGGGCATTTTGTCAAGTTCTGACTTTTTTTTTTCTTAAGTGAAGCTCCAAATCCTACAATAATTTGAACTTTATTGCCTATGGAAGAGAAAAGCAGCCAAAAAAACCTCCCAAAAAAAATGTATGGAAAAGAAACAGCAAAACAAGGTTTCCCCAAACAGCATTCACTGGTAACAATACAGCTTTGTGACTGCTGTCATTTTTTTAAATGTATTTCCAAGTCAAAACTAAAGGAAATATATTATTTGTCCATATTTCTGCCAAGAAGGCAGTTCCCAGAGCATACATTTAATGACAGCATCACAGGAAGACAATTTTTTCCCATCTTTTTAAGCTCCCTGTCCACTACAAAAAAAAAACCAAAAAACCATCAGCAGGAAGAAATCCCACACAGAAGGGGTGGGGGTAAGGACACATCTGATGGAAGTGAAACAATTCCTTGGAGCTGAGCTGGTTTGAAAGGGCTCTGGTGAGCAGCTCGTCATCTCCTGGAGATTGCCCAAATCCAGGGTCTCACTGGAGCTCATCAAAATAGGCTGTCCATGGATTCAGCTGGCAGCACAGTGCCAAATATCCACCCCAGAGGAGTTTCTCAGACCTGCTGAGATCATGAGGTTTTCTTCTTGGTTTTTTTTTGTTTTGATTGGTGGAATTGTTTGGGGTTTTTTTTGTTCTTTGGAGGTTTTTTGGGGGTTTTTGTTTCTTTTGTTTTGTTTTTTTTGTTTCGGGGGTTTGGGGTTTGTCACAGACATCTTTTATGGAAAATCCTTTCCTTGGGATTTTTCCTCCTGAGAAGCTGAGAGGCCTCAGGAACAAGATGTGAACAATGATTATCTGCTGCTGTGGAATGCAACAGGTGCACCTGAGATTGGCCCATTTTGGATGTTTCTCATTAATGGCAAATCACAGCCCAGCTGGCTTGGACAGAGAGCCGAGCCACAAACCTTTGTTATCATTCTTTCTTTTTCTATTCTTAGCCAGCCTTCTGATGAAATCCTTCCTTCTATTCTTTTAGTATAGTTTAATTGTAATATATATCATAAAATAATAAACCAAGCCTTCTGAAACACGGAGTCAGATCCTCGTCTCTTCCCTCACCCAAGAACCCCTGTGAACACCATCACAGGGTGGGTTTTTTTCTTGTTTTTGTTTGTTTGTTTTTAGGGATTTTTTTGGGGGGTGGGGCAAGTGTTTTGGTTTTCTTCCCCTCAAGCTGGAAGTGGAGAATTTGATTTCTTCAGAAGGAGAATTTGCAGAAGGACAGGTTACCTGGGCCCTTGGCCATCAAGCAAAGCCAGGCTCGAGCTGCTCCACAGCACTCTGTGGAAAGTGGCAGTGATTCCTGGTGGGAGATTAAAGGTGGTTTGGAGTGAGGCAAGGACCACCCCTCTTGCAGCATTTCCAGTTAAACTGAGGTAGAAACGTCTGCTATAAACAATGTAATATATTTCACCTCCCTCGTACTTAAAACCAGGCTTGAAAAAAAGCACTGGTGGAAGAAGAAACACCAACAAATCAAAAGTGGCAGAGGATAAAAGGTGGATTTTGGAGAGGCCTGAACAAGAGGGCTCCTGTGGAAGGGCAGACAGAGCACAGCCATCCATGAGCTCATAGGAACTTTCTCCCCAGCAAGGGAGGACTTAAAGAGCCAAATAAGTCCATGAAATTCACACAGGGCCTTCAGGGATGGAAAAAATATTACCTGAGGAGACACATTCCCCAATCAAGACCACAAAAGCCCTTAAAATTATCACATGAGCTGGTTCAGACTCTCTGGCAGGACTTGTGCAGAGCAGCAGGATCTGATAAATCACAAGCCACTGCTGTGCTGCTGATGCAGAGAAAAGAGATCCATCAGGGACCAGTCAGAACCTGTCCAGGACAGATTTGTGCTGAGACAGGACTGTCTGTATGAGACTGGACCTCGGCAATGACCTCTGCAGGGTGCTGGAGAGAGCCAGGAATCGTGCTCTGGATGGAGATTTCCTGGGGAGAAAGTGGAAAAATCGTTCTGCTAACCTGGTGGAGCCCAGTTGTTCCTGCATGGGCTTCCTCAGGAGCTGCTGTTTCCACCCTGCTTTTGGTCAAGCACAGCAAACAAAAGTGCTTCCTAACTCATGGCAAAGAGCTTTAAACTGAGTGACCACCACTGACTCACTCAAAGTAACACCGTGGCTTCCAGTACCAAAAAGCAGGTAGAGCTGGAGGAGTCAGGGTTGGAAAGGCTCAGTGACTGCTGTGATCAAGGATGTTGGAATTTTTATTGGGAGACACAAAAAAATGCTGTCAAATCCACCACCCTGCTAAAGAGAAAGGCCTCCTCCCTGTCCCACATGGATATCTTGGTGTGGAAGAATCGAGGGAGTCTTATCAAGGGTGCAAAAGCAACAGAGGAGCTTCTTGGAGGCTGGGGGAGAGGAGAGGTAAAATAAGAGCTGTCAAAATTAACCCAGATGGAAGTTTCAGTGAGGAAAACAGTCTCAGATGTTTTCCAGCCACAAACACAGAGAGGGAAAAACTGCTGTGGTGCTGTGAAAATGGAGCAGAAATCAGAGAACTGAGGGTAGCTCCAAGCCTGTCACCCCTCCCCAGGGCTCAGCAAAGGGCTGCTGCAGAGATGGGGTGGAAAATGAGGAGAGGACATGGAGCTGAGAGGGATTCACAGCCACAGCATCACACAGGGAAGTCTAGAGGGATGGGGGAATCTCCCTGCTGGGGTTTGAAAAGCCCAGAGAAGCTGCACATCAGGAGTGTGGATTTGTAACCCCCGAAAGTGCAATAACTGCATTTAAGGAATGGAGCAAGGAGAAAAGGACAGCCAAGGCACTGTCAGGTCACTGAATCTGAACTGACAGCAAGGCAAGCCTTCAAAATCACTTTTTCAAGAAATACCAAGACATTGTGAATCAGGCTTTGCTTCCATTCCTGTTTCTTCCAAGAAATGGGTCCCAGCTATTTTTCCAGCAGGACATGAGTCATTGTGCCCACCCTCAGTGAAAGCCTGTCCTGTCTGGGTGGAAAGAAGAAAGCCCCTGGCACACAGAGCTTTCCTCCCTGGGCATCCTCTGGGTAGCACACTTGGAGCCTGAGCTGCCACTCATTTTTGGCAAATGACTAATAATGACTTGCAAAATTCACTACTATGTTTTTCATCACAGCTGCTCTGGGAATACATTTTTGGCACTCGAAGCACTGCTACCATCATGACAAAACCAATTATGCTAGCTAAAAGAAAAAACAGGCCAAAAAGATATAAGGTTATTGTCAGGGTAAAGGCAGGGGAATTAGTGAGATGAGTTGTCTACAAAATAGCTTAAGAGAGTTGATTTCTTTTTGTGACATCATGAGTTAGGCTGGCTCAATTATGATGAGTGATAATCATGACAAAAAGTGCTCTAGCTATGGCCTTGGGAGATGAAAATTGAGGGGAGGAATTAGCAGGGGGTTGAGGGAAAAAAAAATAGAAATAAAATTGTCATCTTCAGTATGTATTAAGCCAATAGAAATTGGTTTAAATTACAGTGTGAGAGTGGAGTAGCATGAAAAGTAACTCCACAAAAGCAGGAGAATTATTATCCTATGGTGTGCATCTATATGAAGTCAGGCACCCTGAGGGAGGATTAGGGTTTAAAGGGGTCCTGGCAATGCAAAGAACCCAGAAAAAGTGAATCTGCCTTGTCCCCAGGCAGAGGGACATTTCAGATTGGAACTGCATCCTCCAGTCTTACCCTCATCACATAGCACTTCCCAGAGATCCACCTATAAACTGAAGGATTTTTATGCCTCCTTAAGTGCTCAGAATCACACAGTCCTTGTTGTCAGAAATCTGTCCTTCTTCTCCTGAATTTCCTTATTGTAAAGCTATACCTGGACTTTAGGTGACCTCCTGACACCGTCCTTAGGATGCTGCAGAACTGTAATATCCTCACCACCTCCCTCTTGCTTGGATAACTAAGCCAGCATCTCCCAGCTCCTTCTCATCTCCTTTCCCTGGGGCTCTGCGGCCTGCCCAGCCTAATCCAGGTGGGAAACCTGACCCCTGGAGGCCCCCTCTGCCCTTGGAACCAGGGGGCAGCTGGGTGCTGAGAAACCACCTCTGAGAAAAGGGCTGAAAAACAAATAAAACCCCGCGAGAGCCAAGGAAAACTGGAAGTAAGGAGATGATTTGTGTAAACTTTAAACCGAGCAAGTTTCGTGCAGCAGGCTCGGGTTACGTTTTGCGGGCAGGGAGAGGCAAACTCCGGCACAACGGCGGCGGCTTCAAGGAGAGGTTCTGTCCCCCCTGCCTCTGTGCCACCCTCCACACCATGGAAAAGGCAGGCAAGTGGATCCTTGAAGGTTAGCTCTGTGCTAAAACGAAGGGGGGAAAGCGCCAGAGTAATCTGAGTTTTGCCTGTCAATCCTGAGCTGTTGGAAACAAGCGACTGTTTGTGACGGGCAGGCAAGGAGCAGCCTGCCCGCTCTTGGCAAAGCCTCCAATCTGGGAGCTCCACTTTTACCTGGGGGTTGCACACGAAAGGAAAACACATTTCTGGGTCTTGCAGGACATTTTTTGCCCGAGCAGAGGTGGAGGGCTAAGGCACAGCTGCCCTGCAGACCACCCACCACCTCCTCACAGCCAGCGCTTGTTCTCCCGCTTGGTGTCTTTGGGACACTCCGGTGTGGCCAGGGACCAAGAGCAATTTGGAAGCTAGAAGAACATAAACAGCTGCAGATTTAGAAAACAAGAGATAGAGATTTTTGTGATAGAGCTGTCGCTCCAAGGAGTGAGACATAACTATAAAGTCAAAATGGAAAACCTGTCTGGCTCGGGAGCATGGAAAATGTGCTGAGGGCAGGAGTTATGCAATGTGGCAAGATGTTTATCACTTCTGGGGGTTTTTCACCTCTTTTTTTTTCTGAAATTGAAGATGAGAAATAGAAAACGGGCAGCTGGGGGTGAGAGAAGACAAGGACACTTCACTTCTTGGGCTGACATTTCAAAAATGTGACACAGCAATGATGACATCGGGGAAAACTTTAATGGATCCTCTGGTTTGCTCTTCTCTGACATCTTTCAAGGAAGATTCAGATGAGACAGTGGTGAGAGAAAAGGGGATAGACCCTCTCCCACCCAACAGCTCCTCAATATCAGCAGCTCCTTGATACCAACACTAACAGAGTCAGGGCTGAGCTCAGGAACAGAGTCTGTGCCATACTTGGCATCATCAGAAACCTCTCCTGTCTCCACACTCAGCAGCACCTCAGAAATGCCTTTCCTAGGAGTTCAAAACCAAACCCAAATGCTGCTGCCTGTCCAAATCCAGAGGAGATGACAGCTGAGGAGTTCGGGCAGGAAAGTCAAGCAAAGTTCACGAGAAACGCTTGTGGGTGGTGGAGTGACGTAACCCTTTAGGTAGCATCCAGCATTTTGAGGTCAGCCATCCATTAACTTTCCATTAAAAACCTGGCAATCTACAGGTCTGAGCATTGCAACATCCTATTTCTGTGTGCCAGAGAGAGTGTGCACCCACAGGCTGCCCCTGCTCCCCTGGGTGCCCAGGAGCTGCTCAGGACGTCCAGAGCCAGCAGCCACTCATTCCTGGGAGAAATGAGTCAACACTCAGACCAGAGACACATTCCAGGGTCCAGGAAAACAACTGGAACCTCGAGTGGTCTTGCAACATCCAGCCACTCAGCAGAGTGAAGCAATCACTCACATGAGCTGGTCCTCATCTGGTTTCAGCCACTCTGCAGAGCCCAGGAGCAGCCAGGACCAGAGTTGGCTCCTCCGTGGTGCTGAGCGACCACCAGTGACCTCTGCCAGCCCAGCTGCCCAGTGAGAGCAGTGAGCTGTGTGCTGGGCACCCCTAAACTGCAGAAAAAGCCCTTTCTGACTGCTGTGTGGGCAGAGAGAGGCAGTGCAATCCTGCCTTTGCAGCGATGCAAAGCTGCTGCCCTGGGAGGAGGAACCACCTCCTCATCCTCCATCCTCCACCCCATGTACACCAAAACAGCAGATTTGCATTTCTGACACTTCAACAGTTACATTAGACTTGGATGGGTTTTTTTCCTTTCTCTTGAAAGCCTAAAAATGTTTAGAGTTTAAGGAAAATATAAAAAAAAAAAATCCAACAAAACCTAGCAAAAGTGAGTATAATTTTTCCATGCCAAGGAGGGGGGTTTTTAAACAATTTTAAGGCAAAGCTTTTGTAGTTACAGTGGTACATTTATATTGCAGAAAAAGTGGTGGAAAACAAACATTTCAGAGGTAAAAGCAGCTCAGCCCTAGCAGGTGTTTTATGATGTTAACAGTGCCAAGTGAGGAAAACATCTCTCCATTACAGATGCAATTATCTGTTTGAACTGAAAACACAGACTTTGGAGAAAAAACAGCAAAATGCTTGACTTCCAAAATATTTAACTTATTTTGAGCATCTGACCAGTAGGAGGGAGCAAAGCAGGGACAAAACCACTCGTGTGGTGCTTCCAAATGTACATATACTATTCACGCTTTTCATAGCTGAGTGGTTAACAACAAAGACAATCACATTCTTGCTACAGCTGATTAAACAGTTGATCCCACGGACCCCAGGCTTCTCAGACATGGTTGTTTGCTGTAAGCAGAACCAGCAAAACAAAAACAAGGCTGAAGAGGAGATGTTCATCTGCCATGGCTCGGGTTCAGGACAGCAATCCCAGCCAGAGCCCTGCATAAATACGAAACACGTCCTGTTTACACTAAAATTAATGCAATTTAGCCAGAACTGTGTGGGGCTGGGGACGTGGAGGTGTGGTTAAATTTCGTAGCTGAGCTGGGATCTGAGTTGTGCCTCTCCTGCTATCATCAAAGAGCTGAAGTTGCCAAATCCTGTGCACAGGACTCCTGGATCCCTGCTTTGTTTATGGGTTAATGTCCCAGTGTTCAATCCATGTTTTCTTGGCTGTACATAGAGTGTCCCACCAGCCCAGCTGGGCAACTTTAGTGGATGTCTTAAGCACGCAAACAGCTCTCCATTTGGAAAAGCTTTGATTCCTGTTGAGCCTGTGAATAAACACATCACCCAAGAGTCCATTCTCCACCTACAGCTGCTCCCATGGGCCTTCCTGAATTATGATACATGGAATATCTGACTTGTGAAGAAATACATCCCACTGAACTTAAATGATCTGTCCTTTCAGCAGGCATGCACTCATTCCTAGTTACATACCACGAATTCCTCTCAAAATTATTTTACATCCAGCTTTGTTTTGCGTTTTTGGAAGCACTGAATGTTGTCTCCTTAATGTGACTTTGTGAGAGACAATTGCATTTGTATTGGCAATCCTTTTTCTAGATATTACTAAATCTCCAGTCCTCTCCCTGTGGAATGACAAGCTGGATAAATAAGAAAGCTGGCTTCTCACCACTTTTTTGCAAAAGAAGAAAAAAATGTACTTTACTATGTGGCATAAGAGACAGTATTTCCACATAGCAGCAACCCTCTCTCTGGAAAAAAATAAAAATCCTGCAAGCCTTTCACATTTTAGCCCAAGCAGAGTATTTGCTCCAAAGCAAAAATGCTCAAAATGTTCTAGAACTGAGTCCACTTTTGATATTCAATATTCATTAATTCTTTTTGCTCCTGTATTGTTTTTATTGCAGCAAATCTGAGAGCTGAACCCAGCTGACATTTTTTGTCTCTCCCCAGTGGTGTAAGGCCTATAAAAAAAAAAACATTTCCCACATGGATAAAGGAGCTGCAGTAAACTGAAAAGTTTACACAATGAAAAAAACAGGAGAAGCAGTGAGGGAGAGCTGTGACCACCACAGAGCTGGAAACTTGGAGCACAAGACCTGAAACAAGGTCCCCTTGCAGGAGGGATGAGGAATTTGGAGAAGACCACCACAAGCACAAGCCTAATATCCCTAATATATCTCATGTTTTATATATATATATATATATATATATATATATATATATATATATTTGACAGCAATGTAATAACCTCGGAAGAAATGCCATGTTTCATTTCTTGGTGTGTTTGGTGAGGGAACTTTAGCAAGGGTGAAGGGGTTTGTTCTTGACCCTGTACTTGCTAAACCAAGATCGAGTTGGTCCTTCCAAGGCTTGGCCTTAACCCTGAGAGAGGAGACTGTTCTACAAGTCACATTCACCCACCACCCAGGGCCATGATCTATAGGGTCTGGTGTCCCAGGGTTTGTGATTACTGGAGTTTTTCCATAGTTTAATGCCTCTGAAGCTGCAACTCCATTTTAAATTTGGTTAATGGAAACCAACTGGAAATATTCCCATTGATTCCCAAGGGCCATGCCTCAAAACATAATGTATTAATGGAATAAACCACCCTGTTAAATCACCAGAAGTCATGGACAGACTCATTCCTCACCCCTAAGCCCCTGTCCAGATGACACAACTCCTCTGCAAGGGAGGAGCAGGAGGAGTTAATCCGGGGACTAAAGACTGGGCTGCTG
This sequence comes from Agelaius phoeniceus, assembly GCF_051311805.1. NCBI lineage: Eukaryota > Metazoa > Chordata > Aves > Passeriformes > Icteridae > Agelaius > Agelaius phoeniceus. The sequence goes on along the minus strand of NC_135272.1, from coordinate 33,679,740 downwards.
AAATGCAGATTTCACACTCCCTCCAAACAAACACCTCTGGATGTGGGAAAAAGGAAAATCAGAGCATGGTCCCCAGGGTCAGAGCAGAATGATCCTGTGACAGCCCTACAGCAGCCAAATCCTCCCCTGCCTATCCCAGAGGGTTCTGGCTACACAGGTATTAAGGAATGTGCAGGCAAGAAAAAGCTGCCACAGCTCATTAGAGGGCAAGGATGAGAAAAAAATAAATAGAATAAGAGCATCATTTAGTTTGGAAAAGACCTTTGAGATCATCAAGTCCAACTGCTAGCCCAGCACTGCCAAGTCCACCACTAACCCATGTCCCCAAGTGCCACATCCACACATCTTTAAAATGAGCTTATTCTGGAAAAGTTGGATTTTGCTGCCTGGGATACATCTCCATACACTCAGCCCAGCTTGGAGCTAGAGGGCCCTGCAGCTCTTGGAACCTTCTGCTGCAACTTTCCATCCAAAAGCTCCACGTGGACTCACTTGGAAATGGCAAGAGATTAGAGAACTTCCCGTCGTCATCACTTATTCACCAAAAGTTTGGAAAAATTTTGCTTTCCGCAGGAAAAAAAAAAAAAAAGGAAAGGGATCAGATCTTGAGGGAAGGGGAAAATAAAATGTTTATGGTGTGCATTACCTAAAAAAATAATTCACATGATGAATCTTTATCTTAAAAGCCCTGGACTAAAAACAAATAAATGAATCATTGAAATTATTGTGGAAACAGGCATGTTTCATGTTATTTATGTGTTTAATGTTCCTTTTAGGGTTAGGTATTTTCCTTCCTATAAAGAAAGGCAGTTTTCTTAGCATTGCTGTGAATACCAATGTCAAATTCTATTTTAACGGTGCTCAGTGATGCATGAACATCCCAAAGGCAGAATTTTAAAAACACTAAAACCATTTGTTAAAGAGCAACTAGACAAATTGAACAGCTCTCTTTCCCTGCAAGCTTTGGAAAGACAGGTCAAAATATGGTTCCACATGGAGAGTGCCTGAGGAATATTTTCATTGACTTTACCTGAGCTTTGGATCAGACCCACAGAAGTATTTTTCTGTTGGCAATCAGTCTTTGTGAGCAAAATTATTGATAAGATTATAAGAAACCCAAGCACTTATTAAATGGCCAGGGGTTTTCCAACCAGATAATGTGGTACGTTCTCCAGAAGCCTTGAAGCTGCCACTTGAGGTGGGAGATGCCTTTTGCAGCAACAGAGCAGCAGTGATGGGACTCCAGGAGCTCCTAAACAAAGGCAGAAGATCTCCTGCAGGTTTTTGGGTTTTTTTTTTTAACATGGAATATGGAAATATAATTAGGAAATATATATGGAATATAATTAGGAAAGGAAGAAGCGAAGGGAAGCCTGCTATGAAAACAAAAGGAACTGTCTCAAGCCCAACCTTGTCTTTTGAGAACATCACCAAGACAGCATCTTTGCTGGTTCTTCCAAGGTTACCTGATCCAATTGTTCCAAGGATATCCCTCTTCCCTCTCCTGATGTGATATTTCTGGCCTCATCCTTGTGTATTGGCTATCCAAACAGGAATTTTCTTCCTTGATTCACGTCTTCTCACCTCTTTTCTTTTTTTATTTCTTTTCCTTTTCACTCCATGTGACACACCAAGAGTACAACACCATTTATATCCATGCCCCATCTGACCTCCAGCCCAGTGAGGCCTGATTTTAAGGACAAAATTAGCATATGTGATTTAATGGGTGCATTTCATGAGTTTAAAATGACACATCTTTTAGAGCAGTGCTGATTCAGGGGGTATATTCCTGTATTTATATTGCAGCTTCAAATTCTTCATAATTGCATTGCCCCTCCTGCTCTTTTTAGATATTTCCCTCTTTCCTCTGCACCGGGAAAAGTCTTTTTTTTCACAGTTTGTTCACCAGTTTATGATAACACAATCTGCATGGTGTTTCCCTTGACAGCAGGCCTTGGACTGAAATTATTGAAATTGTTTATTGAAATTATTTAATTATTTAAATTAATTAACTATTGAAATTATTTCATGTTCTGATCATTAATTGATTACGGTTTGTGGTTGTGTGCACATGGTGTCCCATGGAATATGAACTCACCAGAGCTGAAGTCCATCCTTTCCCAGGATAAGGAATCCAGATTTCTAAGGATTGTAGAAGACACTCATTTCTCCCTGCTACCACGATTCACCTGTGATGTTCCTCCAAGGAATGCCTGCAGGGAGCAAGCAGGATTGTCCCTCAGCCAGTCACCACAGGCTACATCTCTCCCACAGAATTATTAGAATTCTTAATTCTTTTACTACTTCTTTTTGGTTATTTTTTTTTTTGTTGTTTTTTTTTAAGCAACAGCAGGTTTTCAAAAATGCATTTAATTTAGAAAAAGGAAAAATCACTGGTAAAAGTGTTTTAGGAAGTGGAGGTGATGGCTTACTGAATCTTTTCCATGTAGCAAGAAGACATGTGGTTCTACAGAAAATCAAAACACGGATGAAAAAAAAATAAGGCTTCGAGAAAATCGTAAAAAGAAAATAAATGAAATAAAATTAAAATCCCAGTCTCCTCAACAAGTTAAATGAGGGAAATGAATGCCACCTGGACTGCAGCAGGTATTGGCCTGCTTACATTTTCCACAAGAGGAAAAGAAATTCACTTTTCTCCCCTCCTGTGTCCCCACTTTTCATCCATCTTAATTTGGTCACATTATTTTGTCAGCCATCTGCCCGGCTCCAAGCCAAACAACCTTCCTCCTTCTGCAGGACACAGCAGATCCAAGCAGGGAATACAGAGTGTGGGTCTGAGCCCTCCTGGCACCTGGGACGGATAAAACTGAGTTTAAACCTGGCTCAGTTCAGGTTCATGGGTCCCCCCCTTTAAAAACCTCCTGAAATGCTCTGAGTAGCTGAAATTAGCCTTGTAAATACCCTGATGCCGTGCCCAAAAAAAGCCACAGAGCCTTGATTCCCACCAAAATATTGAAGCATTTTGTTATTTTCTTAATGCTGCTGCTGCTGCCTTTGGAGGAGCAGGTGGCCTTAGCACAGATTAGTTAAACAAACACATGGAAAGGAAGAGTTATTCTGGCAGAGGGGGGGAATGGAAGCCAATATTTCTTCTTGCTGAGGTCCAAAGTGTGTGCCTGTGAACCCACAGGCAAAGTGTGCACAGGAATTTGTCACTGTTTGGTGCGTGACATGGTGACAGGGATTTACCAGCTGGAAGAGAAAGTAAAAACAAAACCCCATCCAGAGGCAAAGCCTGGCTAAAAAAGCAGAACAAATTCTGTCTTTCCCTCAGGAAAATTCTTGTGGAGACAAGAAAAAAATAAAAATTAAAATAAAATAAATAAAATAATAAAAATAATAAAATAAAATAATAAAAATAATAAAAATAATAAAATAAAACAAAAAATAAAATAGAAAATAAAATAGAAAATGAAAGTAAAACAAAATATAAAATAAAAATAAATATAATAAAACAAGAAATAAAATAAAATAAAATAAAATAAAATAACAAAATAAAATAAAATAAGTAATAAAATAAAAATATATATAATAAAATAAAAAAAACAAAAAATGAAATAAAATATAAAATAAAAATAAAACAAAATAGAAAATAAAATAACATAAAATAAAATAAATAATAAAATGAAAATAAATTAAATAAAAATAAAATAAAACAAAAATAAAATAAAATTAAAATAAATTAAATAAAAATAAAACAAAATAAAAAATAAAATAAATCACAGGCAAGCGACAACAACTGAAATTACAAAGTCACTGTCAGGTGGGAGGGAGATGCAAAATAAACTTTTTGATGAGAATAAATGTCACTTTTTGATGAGAATAAGTGGAAGAAATAGCTATTTTTGCAAGAGTGAGGGGAGAATTAGTGCCCAAACATTCACACTGCCTAAAGTGTGAGCAAGTGCTAAGGGCTAAGGATTTGAAAGGATTTCATGCTGTTTCTTGGGTCTTTTTTGGGGTGAAGGGGAGGGTGGGAATGGAAAGGAAACAGGGGGAAAGGAGAGAAATAGGTAGTAAAAACGTCATGAGAAATATCACAGTAGCGAGGAGAGAAGGCAGCTGAAAAAGTCAAGGATAACTGAAGAAGCACATGAAGCATGACCTTGAAATGAGACTGATGAAGTGAGTTTTTTGGGTTGAGTGCTGGCTGGAAAAGGGGAGTTGGACCACTGCCCAAGGAAACTGCCTCCTGCTATTTAATTCCTAATGAGTTCAGGGAATAAGGATTTTGCCCAGGCTTTGAAATAAACAGGATTGTGTTAAAGAAATACTTGAGACCATCATTAATATCTACTTCTAGTGGAAAAAAAAACCCTGAGACCCCACATCCTGGCTAATCATTTGGGTCAAAAAGGTAATATCAGATGAATTTCAGTGCTATGCATTATTTTGAAGGGCCAAACAATATTACGTGTTTGCTTCATGGGTCTTCAGAAGAGAAGGGTCATTTCTAACAAATTATCATATTATTATTATATTAATATAGTAATTAATTAATGCATTCATATTTTGTATATTTATAATATATTAATATTTTATATCTTTATATATAACTAATTATATTAATTATATTAATTAATTAATTAATATTAATTAATTAGCCTAGGACTTCAGCCTTGTACTTTCTTGTTTTCCTTCCTTCCTGTGCCAATGTTTCCATCCCTATAATCGTCCTTCCTGTTTATGCAGTTCCATATGCACAGTGGCTACTAAAAGTCAGCTGTTACAACTGTTTACTGTAAATATTTACACTGTGGCTATTAGTGAAATCTGTATCTCTGAATGGATGATGGATGGCAGAGGGGTCTAAGCCGAGAGACACTGTGGGATAAACAGGGGAAAGTCATGTGTGTAGTCTGGGAATGCTGCTTCCCACTGCCTGGAAGGCAGAAAGGAAAGTCATGTGCTTGGGACATTTGCTCTGAAAAATGCTGAGAAGCACAAGGTTATTTGCTGATGTCTGTGGTCCACTTTGGATCCCCTTTTCTCCAAGGAATCCAGCAGTTCCTGGATCAGACATGGAATCCATCACCTTCTGGAAAGGATGGGTCCCAAGTGTCCCTGTTCTTTGTGTCCTTTCAGAAGCAACTGGTGTGGCAAAGCAGATTTTCTCTTGAGAAAGAGAAATGAAATGCCCTCCAATTCCAAGCAGTGAGTTATTGGCAAAGAGCAGAATTAAGATTATTTGGGAAGAGCAGAAATAAGCAGGCATTTGATGCCAGTTAAATATTTGCTGGAGTAACAGTATGGGCTTTGTTAATAGGAGGTTTTCCACATGGTGCTGTCACATCAAGCTTCAAAGAGGAATCACCCACACAGCTCTTCCAGCCAAGCCTGACATCCTAATGGCACAAAAGGAGAGAGTTGGAAAGGTGACATTCCCTGGAAACCTCTGAATAGGCAGGTCAATACATCTCAGCACAGAGACCAGCCTCATCCCATGCTTCTAATCAGAGTTGTGGGAATTATTTACAAATCAGGATAGCACGTAATCCTAAAGCGCATGCTTGAGCTCCTTGCTTAAGCCCCAGCATGTGTTTAGATGCTGCTTTCAGGGCTGGGCTCTGCTGATGACCCAGCTGATGCACGTCACTGAGCCTGTCCTACGGGGAAATAACTTGGCAGTTTACTCTGGATCTGAGATGGGACTTGTGAAAACACTGCATGACTTGTGCCTGCACGACGTGTTACTAAACCCATTCGAGATTCTGAACTCTGCCTCCTTTGTTTTCCTTTCAATTCCTAGAAAAATGGAAAATCCACAGGGAGATGGCCAGGCTAATGAGGCTGATGAGTACCTATTCTTGGGGATTCATCCTGGAGAACATCATTTTTCCTGATCAACAGCAGGCTGGAGAATAAAGTCAGGTATGGGGCTCCCCTGAGAGCTGAGAAGCAGAGGAGCCTGGAGAAGAGGAAAAAGAGAAAAAAAAAATAAAGAAGGAGGGAAAAAAAAGGAAAAATTGCCTTCCTTGAAGGGGGGAGGAGGCACATTTTGGTGTTGTTCACATCCTGACCTGTACCTGATGTACAGCAATGTTCCCCTTCCACGTACACAGCAGCACACCTGCAACTACAGCTACAAAAATCTCACTTTTGGTGAAAACGTTCTTCTCTGCCAGCTGCATCTCCATAAACCTGTGTTTCCCTCCATCCATAAACCTCCATTTTCCTCCTTGCTGCCCAGGTGCCCCTCTGATCAAAGGGAAAGCTGCTCCTTTTTCCAATGCTCCCTTTCATTTGGCAGAAGCGCCTTCCTTCCCACACCAGAATTAATCTCTGCACAGGTATTTTTGCATTTGTAGCTCAACCTTCTTTGTGGGAAAGTTTATTTTGCTCAGCCCAATTAGCCACTGCTGCAAATGGTCTCCTAATGGCAGCCAGGGTGGGATTAGTCATTCCCAGGTGGAAGGTTTGCTCCATGTGGCACCTGCCTTCTGCTGCACTTTACAGAAGAAGGATGCAGCTGATGGTACCACCTTTGATTTCTCTCTGTAAGGTATTTTATTTCTGCTGGCACTCCCAGAGCTCAGGCTTGGATGTGTTTATGACACAGCTCGATGTTAACGTGAGTTTTCCATGCTCTACCACTGCATCCTCACCTCTCCTTCCCCCACGTTATTCCGCTCTGATCTGCTACTTGCATTTATCTTTTCCCCACCTTTTGGCTTGATGGCAGAAGGGTCAGAGCAGAAAGCTGTCCTCTGTTTGGCAGAGAGCCCAAAGATGGGCTCAGAGCACCACAGGCACCCGAGGTTTTATCACCCAGGCCTTACCTGCCCTCCCCAGATGCTGCTGCTGGAGCATCGCGCGAGCAAGGGGGAGCTCCCTTCTCCCTCTGCCCTCAAACAACTAATTAAACTGAAAGCCATTAACTTCTACTCGGCAGACCCAAAGCCTGTGTGGGGAAGTGTTTTCAGGCCTGGCAGATCACCCTGACCCCGGTTCAGACGCAGGAGTGAAGGCAGAAGCTGCGTGGGCTTTCTCCAAAGCCATTGCTCACCCTGGAATGCGATGGGGAATCCAAGGACAGCCTCCGAATTCCTCGTGTCTCGGTCCCCCCTCCTCAAACAAAAGCAGCAGCGGCTAACAATGAGAGCCATTGAAGAGATAACCACCTCCACTCCCCGTTATTGACTTTACAGTGGCATTTCCTCTATCAAGAACGAGCCCCACAACAAGGTATTTGTACCTGGCTGCAAGACAAACTTGCTTTTCACCGGTGCCTGCTGCACATACCGCACCGAGGTGTTGGGAGGATTAATTACTTAGCTCACGCAGAGGACTTTGAAGATAAAATGTGCCAAGTAATTACTATGTGTTTTACTGATTTGGGCATGCACGGACATTTTTTTTTTCATAATGGTTTGTTGATTTTGTTGACTGGCAGTCCAGGACAAAGCTGCATTTCTTGCGAGGTTTCTTTTTTTTAATATTATTTTTAATAGGATTTTTAATTGCAGTATTTACTTTAGTCACCTATTAAATAGCTAATTACTTGTGATCCTGTTTAGGTTTGTGTTTAGCACAGACAACAATTACATCTTTTCTCCCACAGCCCACAGTTACTGCATTACATGGTCTATTTTTTTACCCTGTAAACATAGGACTTTCTGACTGTAATAACTCATTTTCGTGCTTTTCTTCCATAAGGTGGAATGAATCTCTGTAAAGGCTCTCTGCTTTATCCACAACAAAGGAACCATGGCCAAAAGCTGTTGTATAAACACGGGAGACTGATCCTTTGTGTCATTGAAAGGTGTAAATGGGACAGGAGTGTAAACAGGAGAAACAACCGGGTAGGGAAGGAAAATGTATGCAAAGCTGGGCGCTGGGCTGATTTTGAAAAGGTGCCGGTGATGTTTTCTTGGGAGGTCATCAGGTTTTCCCTTCAGGAGAATGAGCAGGGAGACTGGTGGCTCTCACCCATCAGAGCTTCATGCAAAGCACTGATAGGAACAGCAGCAGGAAGGTGCCACACAGGACCCTCCAACCAGGGGGACCCAAAAATCTCCCTGAGAGCCTGCCTGGAGGAGAGGAGCCCCACCAGCAACCCCTGCACCCTGTATTTGAACCACCACTACCACTTCCACAAAGCCCCAGTTAAAGGCTTGGTTGGACAGAGTTTGGCCGATCACGTTTGCAGATTATTTCTATTCTACTTCCTCACCGCTTCAGGCCAGCACTCAGCTCCTCTGCAGCACTCAGGAAAAGGTCAAGCCTCGTCAGAAACAGCCACCAACAGCAACCAGACAGGAAAGGTCTCCTTTCTTGTCTGCCTTAACCTCCTTTTGCTGCTGCAGGAGGATTTCTGAGCTCAGCATCTTAGAGCAGATTATTTTTTCCTGCCTGTCCTTAGTCCCAGCCCCTGACAGGACACCCAGCCCTGCACCTGGACTGAAGAACTTCCCAGGAGCAGAAGGTGAACATTAGATCTCTTTCTGATGAGATGACCTGTCCTGTGTGTGTGCAGCCTCTGCCCAGCTCTTCTCTCCAGTCTGAGCAGGCAAAGCCTCTGCCTGCCCCAGGAGATGCTTTTTTTGCAGCTCATCTCCTTCGAGTTATAATCCAAAATAGCATTAGCAGATGGAAACTCTGGATTTGCCTCCCTGTGATGCCATCCAGAGGCCAGACAGCTCCGAGGGGGGGACCTGCCACAGGCACTGAGGGAGCTGGTGCCTTACAGCCCCTCACTGGGGTCTGAGGGCTCATTCAGCTCTGCCTCTGTATTTACTTTTCACAGGTTTTATGGCAGAGGCTGTGTATTGCAACAACCCTTTTTTTTTTTTTCTCCTCTTTTTTCCCCAGGAATTCACAGCAGGTGCAGGATTGTGGAGGATGCTTGCAGGAATAAGCCAGGCTCCAGAAGCAAAAATACCTCCAACCGTGCCTATCCTGCTTTCTCCAGCTGAGGTCAAGGCAATCCAGCTAATTATTGGATACACTAAAATTCTTTACAATCACAGGAGCCCCTCCAGGAATCCTGCAGTCAGGTTTAGCAGTGCCACGCATCCCAAAGCTTCCAGGGCAGGCAAGCTTCAGGGATATCATGTTTTTCCAGGCACAGTACTGAAAGTAATAGGAAAACAACTGTCTCATTGTTTAGAGCATCCCTAAATATTGCCAGTAAAGATCTGGTCAACTTTCCACAGTCTGCGGCTTTTGAGATTTTTCCACCGGGGTGATTTATTTCATCAAAACAGCTCTTGGGCCACCAGCTGTTAAAGCACTTGTGGAAAGGGCCAGCTCCATTCTCATTCCTCACTGCAGGTTTCCCTTAATAGAATCAAACTGGATAATAAGTGCTAATACTGTGATACAGTTCTCTGTACTTTGACCTGAATTCTCCTCCAGCTCCCAAGGGGGTGGGCACAGGGAGAATGCTGCAGGATTTTCTCCAGTGCATGGACAGGCAGGATTAACCCACACAGACAATCCTCATCCCTGTGTTTTGGGAACACTTTGAGGTCTGGGCTCTGCTGTATCAAATTCTGTGCAAAATCCTATCCAGTATCTCTGATCCCAAACTGTTTGAGGTCTGTAAATATCCAAACAGTGCTTGGTCCCAGAGCCTGTTCTCCAGAATGACCTTTCACTGCTGCATGCAGCCAGATCACACAGTCACAGCTGGTTTGCTTTTTTGTTTTGTTTTGTTTTTTTTTAATAAAAAGATAAGATATGGCATAGTTTTCTAAGTTTGGTAATTTCACGGCCAGCTTAAGCACCCAATAAGAAAGCAAATATCACTGTGATTAATTAATATCACTGAGGGGGAGGGCTTTATTTTGTTGGGGTTTTTTTCCCTGAGAGACTATCAAGAAAAATCAGACTGGTGTAAACATCACAAGTGTGTTTTGGCCAGGTTCATTTGGCAGGTCAGTTCCAGGGAAATTGTTCATTTAACTGCCCTCATTGCTATGTAACCAAAGTTGTAGTTTTAGACACAAGACCCACATGTGCTTCTCTAGGACATGCACAGAGCTATGATAAAACCAACTCACCCAAAGTCTGTGGAGCAGAGCAAGGTGGTCCAGGAATGGGATCTGAGATGGAATGAGGTGACTGGTTCCTCCTGGTCCTAATCCCAGCAAGAACACTTGTTGTTGCTCGAGAAATTGGTCCTAAATTACTTCTCAAGTAGAAATGGGCATCCTTAGACTTCAGAGTTAAGGTTTCAGGGTTAAGGCTCCAGGCTGTGGAGCAGGGTGAGGTTACAACCATTGTAAGGCATTCCCACACTTCCTCCTCCCAGGTCAGAGGCAGCAGCAGCAGGGGCAGCCCTGAGCTCCTGCGTGGCTCGGCCGCACTGTCAGAGGAGTTCTGGCAGCCAAGGGCAGGAAGGAAGGAATGCAGGCTCTTCCAGTCACCAAGTTAATGGGTTTCAATGCATAATTAGTGTCATTCTTGAAAACCCACGTCTTGTCACCGCTCTAAATGTGTTTAGCTTCTGTTTCCTCATTATTTTAGGATCTCATTTTTCCGCTAGATTAAGGAGATGCTTTTGTTCCCCCCCCACCCCCCAAAGAAACCCTCTCCCATGTGGGTGTTCATAGATAATTAAGAGATGATTGGAAACCTCTTGGCCTGCTCTTTGCATTAAATATTTGCCTGAGGAAGGACAAATATCCACTATGCAGTTTGGAAATTTGACAAAATCTGACGTATTGAGCAGAGACCAACAAATGCCTGATTTGTATCTCATCCTGGGCACCACAATCCTTTGGGACTATTTATGCACAGTGATCATGAAATGAATTAAAGACTAATTTTCCTATATTGCCATAGAAATGTTGGGGGATTTCAGGCTGCCCTGAAAAGCCCAAGCACCCCAAGGGAGCTAGTTTAGGAGATTAGTCAGGGAGAGCAGGGATGCTCCCTCATGGAAAAGCCAGGGAAGCCAAGCAGCAGCCCAGGAACAGGGCAAAAGGCAGGCAATCCTGCAGCTCAGGCTGGGCTGAGCTCAAGTGGGGACCTCTTGCTATCATTATTAGGGAAAACCAGGTGCCTTGAGATGTGAAGTCAACTTTGAGTAAGTTGGTGGAGAGGATCTCCTCTCTTCACTTTCTCTGGCCCTATCAGAGAAAACCCATTTCAACTGATGTAGTGAGAAAAAATGACATCTCTGACTCTAATCAAAGCACATTATTTTTTTTTAACACCACTGGCATGTCAGGGCACATGTCCTCCTGCAGCCACAATAGTTTCCAAACTCCCTGTGCCTGCAGCCACTTCCACCCCAGCCAGCAGCACATGAGCCTTCAGGCACACCACAGCTGGGCAAGCTGAGCAAAAAGGGTTCAACTCCACAAATACAGAGATCTAGAGTTACACATGACATGTTTCTTCTCCTATTTTATTTTTGATTTGATTTTTTATTTGCAAGCCAGCACAAATGCAATGTTCTGCAGAGGGACATACTCTCTTTCCCCTGCCTTGAGACAGACAGAAAGACTTAGGAAATGCCACAGAAATAAACTCCACACAGAAAATGCAAGAATTGAGCAGTTCAGCTTTCAAGAGTCAGATAATGGCAAACAGAAGGTTGAACTTTTCCCCTCGTGTGCATATGCATCATGATTCATTGCATACTCCTCTTATGCTATTCCTCAGCTATTGCAGCATGCCATAATTTGTCTCCAGAGGCAAACAGTAGTTTGCAGAGCTGCATACTTGTCTCTGTGCGGCGGGGCAAGGCTGAGTTCACAGCACATGCCCAAGGCACTGCACACCACGGCAAGCGTGCTGCCGTCCGGGAGAAGCACAAGAGCAGGGCTGCTCCCTAAAGGAAAAGCCAGGAAAACCAAGCAGCAGCAGCACAGGAGCAGGGCAAAGGGCAGGCAAGCCTGTAGTGCAGCTCAGGCTGGGCTCAGCTCAAGTGGGGAACATCGAACGTCCAAGGTGAGGCAGGCCAGGGAATGGGTCAGGTTGGAAGGGACCACAGTGGGGTCATCTGGCCCAGCCTCCCTGCTCAAGCAGGGTCATCCCAGAGCACATGGCACAGGTTTGTGTCTGAGGGAGGCTCCACACCCCCTTTGGACGACCTGTTCCTGTGCTCAGTCACTGCACAACAAAGTTTTTCCTCATGTTCACGTGGAGCTTCCTGTGCATCCATTTCTGCCCGTTGCCTCTTGTCCCATTGCTCAGCACCACAGGGCAGAACCTGGTCCATGGTCCTGGCACTCTCCCTTCATTTACTGATAGCTGGTTGATAAGATCAAGACCTGTTAGCGTCCTCAGGGCCCCCACCTGGGCTATGGGTGTCCCTGAGGTGTGGCTGCCCTGAAACAATTCCCTGAGGTACAAGGGAGGTTGCATTACAAGGTGGCTGAATTACATTGGAGCAAGTGGCCTGCTCATGGCTAAGCCAAAAGCTGCCCCACACACCCAACCATGCAGGATTTGGCCTTGTGAGGTGAGAAGTAGTGGCAGGTTTGAGTCACTTCTGGCAGCAACTCAAGTGGAGCTCCTCATCCCCAAAGCACAGCTCAGAAAAAGCTCTGCTAGAAAAGCAGCCTGAAACCACAGCTTTGTGTCCGTGTATCCACATCACTGCTTCATCCCGGCCAGTTTGGACCAGCGCAGTCTGGCAGGCTGGTATTGCAAATACCTCTGAAAAACATCCCTGAGCTGCCTTCTGAAAGGAGTCCAAGCCCAGTGCTGGTGCTGCTGAAGTCAGCATAACCCTGAGCTCAGGCAGAGCGCTGCCTGTGGAGCCTGGACTGCACTGGACACGCTTCCCAGAGCTGCAGGCTGAGTAATCAGCTATTCCCATGCAGATGAGCCCTGGGAGATGAGCAGCAAACAGCACTGGGACCTGGAGTTCTGGGAAGAGCAGACCTCTGCTTTCCCAAATATCTCACAGCGGGAGTGATGCCGCTCGAACCTTGCGAGCCATAGAAAGTAATGGGAAGCAGATGCTGCTGTACCTTAGATTAGAATCTGTGTTTAGATTTCCAAGATAATTTTTATCTCTGATACTTTGGCTAATGCAAGGCTGATATGATAAATGGATTTTCTGCAGAGTCTGAGAACGGTGTGCCTGCTTCAGAGTGCAACCTGATCCGGAGTTGTCTCCGGCAGGGAGACAGAGAAAAGAAACAGAGCTGGCCTGGACTAGGGTCGGGGTGGAGGATGTGTTACAAGCAGGAGGTCAAACAACCCTGGGCTGGTGCTGGAGAGGGAGGAGTCACATCTCCCCTCCCACCTGCCCCGAGCAGGGTGGGAAGGACCATCCCACCTGGCACCTTGGAGGGTGGGGAAGCCTCCCCTCCATCCCTCCCAGCAGCACTGCAGCCTCCCCATCCCGTGCCTCAGAATCTTCAAATCCTAAAGGGGTGAGCTCAATCAGCCAGGAAACTGGCCTAAATCACCTACTGATGGAGAGAAGAGGGTACCACATTCCAACAATCCATATTTCCACTGGCCCATAGAACTAGGATGGGGTATAGACCTCCCTGTGCATCCTCATCCTCCTTAGCTCAGCTGAACCCTGAAACTGAATTTTTTCTGAATTTCTGAAACTGATTTTTTCCATAAGTTGTCTTCCAATATCCCTTGTCCCCATCACCTCTCCTGAGGCCGGGCACAGTTTACTGTCATGCTGTTACTTCTTTTTCACTGTCCCCTTGAAGCAATGGCCACCAACAGTCCATACAGCCTTGTCTTGATGTGCAGCCAATGGGGCCAATGGCAAATGCACATGGCAAAAACAAAAATGGGGGTAAAGAGTTAGAGAGATTTTATTTTTTTGAGATTATTTTTTTCATTATTATTTTCCAGCCTGAAAACTCTTGGCAGAGTAAAACTCATCAGTTCCTTCTAGCATTGTAAGCAGAGATTATGTAATATTTACAGTGATATTAATGCAATCAATCAGCGTCAGCAAGTGGAGATTTGGGAGCCAGCTATACACACGAGAGAAAAGTGGGGAAAAGGGAAGCACAAAGGGGTCCCTGTGATGGCCAGGGAAAAATGCCAAATAATTTCACTGCTTTCCAAACTAATATGTTACCAAATAACACAATCAGCTTTGGCCCAGTTCATTAAAAATAATTGACTTGACTCCTCGGTGACTTCCCGGCAGACTGGAGATGCCCACGAGCACCCAGGTGTCCCCATAAACACCTTTCCTCCTCCCATTTGAAGGGAAAGGCTTTGCCCACCCCTGCTCCAGCTCAGTTCCAAGGGATGTCGAAGGAGCCCTTGTTGGACCTTGGGCTGGTGGGAATGGTGAAAGAGCCATGGATCAAGAGCCCTCACTGAACAGAAGGGCTTGGCCACCGCTCCCTCCACTTCCAACAAAATGCCTGAAAGGGGCCGCTCTTCCCAAGCTGTGGGCCTTGCAGCATCAGACTTTGCCACCCTGAAAGCCCCACAGACAGCAACTTCTGCTGCTTTGTTTCGTTTTCCTTTTCTCCTTCAGGTGGAAATGCTAAGAGGGAATTGTTGCCAGAACTTGATTTCTGCATCACCGTTGGAGAAATTTCTGGCAGCAGGGAAGAGGCATTGTTTTGCTGTACAAGGGGGGCAAGTGGGACCTGCAGATGATTTGAGAAAGGCTGCAAACCCAGCCCAGCCAGGTGCCAGGTAGGCTGCAAAGGGCTCAGCAGCTGGTATCCAAGGAGCTGGGAATGTGCTGAAGAGCAGCAGCTGGGAATGTGCTCTAGTCCCTGTCTCCCAGGGTGGAAACACTGCAGGCATTTCTAAACCATATCTTGGAATAAGCCTTTCCTAAATAGCTGCTACTGATGTTTGGACCCCAGCCTACAGTTTGGCAGAGGCCAGTCTTGGGATTCAGGTCTTAATGTGGAGTGTCTCAAGTTCTGATGATGCTGGAATGAGGGATCCCTGCTGCTCTGGCTGGTGGGCCACTCTCACTGGGGGGAATAGGCAAACAAGTTTAGAAAGTCAGGTCACATCCTCATAAACCCATGAATCCTGCTTTCAAAAGAGTCAGGAAGGGATGAATGATCTAGTTTTCCCAATTTAAAAATGTTATGTAACTGTTGAGATACTGGGTCGGACAGTTCTCACATCCCAGTAGAAGATCTGATCTCTGACTTCTGCTGGACCATGGAAGAGTTTCATGGCCAAATATGACTAATTTGAGAAATTCAGGTCTGCTCTGAAGAGGTCACTGCCTGTTGATGTCTTTGCTGAACTGAAAAATTTCAGCTTACAGAATTTACCCTGGCCTGCTACCTAAAGGACAAAACCTGCATTTCTTTAGAAATGTGTCACTTGAGAAACAGAGGCAAGGACACTAATAAAATCAAGAAAAGCTGAAGGGATGGAAAGGCCTGAAACCTTACAGCACTTTCTTCAGAGGTTGTTTTTGACCAAGTATTCAGTTTAACTTCTGGAGTAAGAAATTCTAGTTATGCTTCATTTGGAGAGAGGAGAGTCTTTATATTTTAAAACCCATCAAGTGCAGTAAAAGAACAGGAGAGAAACCATTTTCTCATGCTCCTGTTTGTTATGTCACCCCAAACCCAGAGGAATGCTCAGGCCAAAATCAAAACAGACATACTCAGGAGTACAAGTTTCTTTTTCTCTGTTTTCTCTGCCAGGAGCCACCTGAGGAAATTCCAGAAAGATTTGCTGACACCCACCTTGGTTGAAAGGGGAGGGACAGCTGAGTGGCAGAGCACTGCTGAGCTCCTGACCCCGGTGTGGATGGAGGTGATGACTCCTGGAATGCTGGTTTTGAGAAGAGCAGTTGGCCTGGCTATGACTGAGAAATGCCTGCTCTCCAGAGGAGGATCAGCACGTGGGCAGCAGTGGATTTTTCAAGAGCAGCCCTCCCCTCCAGTTTGTTTGGCAGTAAGAGCCACTTGTCTCCGAACAGGCACGCAGCATGTGATCATTCTGGACTCCTTTCCATTTAGGAGCATGACTCTTGGGGAAAGCTTGACATCAGATTATGCCCTTCTCAGAGAGTACATAACTCTGTTTTGGGCCAAGTTTAGTGCATTTCTGACTCCTGAGCCATGCTCTCACTTCTCCTCTGTCCCAATGAGTCTATTTTGGGCTGAATTCCTAGTGACACAAGCAAAAATTCCTAGAAAAAGACCCTTGTGCGCAGATGGAAGAGCAAACTCTCTTAACCACAACCACAAACCACTTCCATAAACTCCAACCTTTTGCTCCAGCTTTAGGTTTCCTTGCAGAGACTTGGAAGCTTTCTGGGCAAAGTTTAGTGCTCTTGGGGAGAAAGGGCCCCTTTTTTATTGCTGCAGAAACCTGTTCCTTGCACCACAGAGGTGCTCACCAGATGCCCTAGAAACCTTTGTCACTGGCAGCAAAGGAAAAAGAACATTTGCCCCAGAGAACTTTAATCATTTAAGCAACTAAATTAGGTGGCTGATCTGCCTTTGATCTCTTTATAATCTCTGCAGAGACATTTCTTTAAGTGAGTGTAGAGCAGGAATTAACCTCCTGTGCAGGGAAGAGCCTTGCAGAGTAACCTTTGTCTCTTCCCTGTGTAGAGGAGCTGTTGAGCAGTTTAGCCAGGCAGCTAAACTGATTTAGAGACTTAAAGACTTAGACACCTTAAGTAGACACCTGGAGGTGTCATCACCTTCTAGAGATGAATACTTCTCTGGTACTCTGTCCTCTGTGCCTCCATGGGGTGGGAAATGCTTCATTTGTCCTTCAAAATCTGGACAACACCTTTCCCAACACTAAATTGACCAAGAATTAATAGTGGATAGAAGAGTGACCTGAAATGTTTGTTCCAGGAGAGCAGCAGTTGCTTTCTCTGGTCTGTGGTGATATTCACAGTTTTCTCTGTAAGTCACACTGAGACAAAAATTATGCAATGCCCCGACTGTACATTTATCCACACTTCTGGTGCTTTAGCAATCTGGCTTCTCAGCTAGAGGCTGGAGCCAAAGCATATTAAGAAATGAGCCTGTGTTTTGAACATATGCTATCAGCAAAGTCTCATTTTTTTGTTGCCACTTAGTATTTCTTAACAGGAGGAGAATGCACATGGGGCTGTCTTGAGGCAGGAATGAGATAGGACAAAGCCCTGGATGGCTTTACACCTTCAGGCCACTGGTCTGCAGAGCAGAGGTGTCCAATTCTGACCCACCCCAGTTAGGAATAATGGAAAGAATCATCAACAAAAACACTGCAAGGGCACAAGATGCTGCCAAACCACCCATCACCTTGTTGCAGGCAAATATGGCATAAAAATGACTGAGCTGCACATGACCTCAGGCTGAAAGATGGATTGGGGAGAGCTGTTCACCCAGTCCTGGAGAGCCACGGGCTTGGCCAGCAGTCCCTGGCTAAATGATGAGTCCATCCTGTTTGTTACAGACACAGAGCAGCCCTTGGCTGCTGCTCTCATCTGTATTTCTATTTGTGCCGATAATACACATTTTTAAAGGAGATCTTAATTGCCCCACTAGATTTATTATCAGGGATGTTATCCATCCCTTCCTTCCACCCCCTCTCCCCTCCAGCTCCATTCATCATTTTTACGAGAGGGCAAGCTGAGGACCACACCTCCTCTGCTTGCCAGGGACAGCACCGTGGACATCAGCCTCACCACCTCCCAAAAATCAGACAGGATGAGCTCACAGAAACCTGGTAAATGACTGAATGCGAGCACAGGGAGCCCAGCTGCATTCTTTTCACCCTGAGCAACTCGAGGTGCCAGTACCATTGTGTCTATTTTGCAGCAGGGTGATGAGAACAAAGAGCTTTTGGGGTAGAATCCAAATCACACCCTCCCATCAAACCCTGCCGAGCCAGGATGCTGAAATGGCTGAGCCTGCAGCTTGGGGCTATATAAAGCTGCAGGGATAGCAGCCCTTGGCTGTGCCAGGCTCCAGGCTAAAGTGAGTTCTACAGGAGGGAGGTTACAGGCCTCCAATGAGATGTAAACTGAGTTTCTGGGCGCAGCAGAAAGCGTGTGGCTGGTGTCTGTGCAGATCCTGGCAATCTGAATCCTTCCATGTAAGCATTGGTGGTGCCAAGCAATTACAATGTTTATAGAAACTGATGGCCTACATCTGTTTAAAATACTTCCCAGTGTTTAGACTGACAGGACAGAAAACATTCTGCAAGGAGTAAGCAGAAATTGGATGGTTTTTTATATATAGATATATGCTTTTTAGTTGGTTTGGGTTTTTTTTTACTTAGAAGAATTCACGCTAAATTGATTAACTACTCAAATTCATTAACACTGTAAGCAGAGTGAGCACAAGCCATAAACCTGCCTTCCTGCATGCTAGAGAATTAACAAAATGTAAGAAAACTCTTCCAGAAGGTGAAGTCTGTTTGGAACTGGACTGAAGCAAGAATGTGCTCTCATATCCCAGCAGCTTTATAGCCTTCCTGCTTGATCTTAAACAAGACAAAGCTTTCTCTCCATTGAGAAATCAGCCAGGATGGCTGATCCCAGTCACCCCAACAGAGATAACAACCATTCTCACTCCAGTGTAGCTATTTACAGATGGAGCAGAAGAGCAAGCTGAGCTGTCAGCTTGCTTGCATAGGATAACTGGATCTGCTGCACTGCACAGGGAAGCCTGACCAAAGCCTTTGGCCTTATCTCATCTGCCTGTGGTGGCTCCTTGTCTCCACCCCAACACTGCCCTTTATTGCTTCAAGTCCTTCCAGGAGGATCTGCAGGGTCAGTGGTCCTTCTTCACACCAACACCTGCTGGACCCACGGTTTGCTCCTTCTTTGATTCAGGCAGCTTTGGCCATGAGTAAAATGTCCAGATGGTTTAGGGATGAAAGGAGCTGAGCTTTTGTAGGTTGTGGCCATGACAGCAAAGAGAGCAGAGCTGTGCAGTGCTGCAGTCCCACAGTGACACAAGGGCTCCTCAGAGACCTCAGCAAGCCACTGCAAACTGGAGCCACAT
Organism: Agelaius phoeniceus; assembly: GCF_051311805.1. Taxonomy (NCBI): domain Eukaryota; kingdom Metazoa; phylum Chordata; class Aves; order Passeriformes; family Icteridae; genus Agelaius; species Agelaius phoeniceus. The sequence goes on along the minus strand of NC_135272.1, from coordinate 33,660,835 downwards.
CCAGAAACCGAAGGACTGCTTCAGAAATGGCCAAACCCCAGGACCCCATGGCCAAGCCCAAGAGCTTTGGCAAAGCACCTTTCCTCAGCTGTAGCAACTCTGAGCAGAGTGTACGACACATCAACACACCTTGTTTGTACAGCCCACCTTATCATCCTCTTCTTTGAGCGTGGGCTGCTGTGCTTTGCCACCTGACTGCTGAGAGAAGCCTTCCCTCATTGGCAGTTTGGAATCTTGCTATAAATCTCCCTGTAGGGCTCACTCCTGGGCGACAACGCCCCAGAACAAAGAGCCCCATTCACCAGTCGAGCCTTTGGAGTTCATTTTCCTTTTTTTTAATGTCAATCCTAGAGGCAGGGTGCAAGTTTATGTGCAAAGCACACAGAGATCCCCAAAAGGGACACCCTGTTCTGGGATTAGTTATAACCAGAAATATTGGAAAGTCAATATAACCAGGTCCCCTCGGGCATGGCTGCTGCTCAGCAAGTGGGAAGGTCTCTCCTCTCTGGGTTATACTGAAAACAAATGTATGGCGGAAAAAAAAAAATCCATCTCTGGAGCTCTCCCTTAGCTCACTGCCAGGATTATTATGGTGTTATTATGGTATCTAGCTTAGTAAAAAACAGTTTCCATTCTCATTTTCCTCCCACCCAATCCCTTGTATTTTTAAGGCCACTTATGTCACACACACACACACACACATGCAAAACTCCAGCATGGAAGGCAGCCACATCAAGCACAGCATCACAAAAAAAGCAGCCACCATCTGTTCCAGGCCCTGCTTCCTTCTGCTCCATAAATTAGTACACAAATTATGCAAATCAGAAGCACGTGCAGAGGGAAGTTGCTCTCCCTGGCTCTGGCTGGGGTGGGACTGCACCTCCCATCAGGAAGTTCTCTATGGATGGGGTTAGGACAGTGCTTGGCACCGATGGTCCATCCTGCACACCTCTAGGACCGCAGGGTTTGTGCTGCTCCCCCTGGAGCATCCTGTCCCCTCAGCAATGCCATGTCTGTGAGTTGCTGCAGCGCTGCTGCCTCTCCCTCAGCCCCTGAGCAGAGCTGTGTAAAACATGCAGACGTTTTCATCACTGAACTTATGGCTGCCTTGAGGGCATGTGCATAAGTTTACCCAGTGCTCCTTAAATCAGTCCCAGAACAACCTTTTCCAGCCACTGCCAAACAAAAGCTTTTCCAGCAGAACTCCATTTTCCTTTTCTCTGTAAGAAATCCCTTTTTTTTTTTTTCAGGCCAGCTCAGCTGTTACACTTGGGCACTGGCTGGTGGAAACACACACAAATACCTGCAACCTCACTGAAATTAGTGGAAAAAAACTCGCCGTTAAATTCAAAGAGAGTGGAACAAAATTTCACAGTACTTTTTTTTTTCCAGCAACGTAAAAAAAAAAAGAAAGAAATCCAAAAAGGAAGGAAAAGATCTGTTGAAACCCAGCTTTAATCCACATTGAGGCAAATCTTGATGGCTGTCCTATTCCCTGTGGAGGACATGTACATGCTACAGAAGTGAGCTGCTGCTCCAGCTGTAAGGATGCAATCTGCTCTAGGCTAAGGATGCTGTAAGTGTACAATCTGCTCCAGGCTAAGGATGCTGTAAGTGTGCAATCTGCTCCAGGCTAAGGATGCTGTAAGTGTACAATCTGCTCCAGGCTAAGGATGCTGTAAGGGTGCAATCTGCTCTAGGCTAAGGATGCTGTAAGTGTACAATCTGCTCCAGGCTAAGGATGCTGTAAGTGTGCAATCTGCTCCAGGCTAAGGATGCTGTAAGGATGCAATCTGCTCTAGACTAAGGATGCTGTAAGTGTGCAATCTGCTCCAGGCTAAGGATGTTGTAAGGATGCAATCTGCTCTAGGCTAAGGCTCCCAAATTGCTCCTGCCATGTCCCAAGTGGCCTGTTATTCCTGCACTGCTGCTGTAAGGGTGTGAACGTGGTGCTGCTCACAGGCAGAGCCTGGCTTTGATGCTAAAGCAAGCTCAGGGCGGGTGGGCACAACATCCACCACACAAACTCTCAAGGGGTGGGGTGCTTTCAGACTTTTATTCTCCTACCAAAATAGTTCAGCCTCTGACGTCTCTGAGTGGGCTTTACAGGGTGAGGCTGTGCTCTGTTTCCATCTGCTGTGACATGGCAGGGAATGCAGTGTCCCACACCCAGTTTGCATCCATTATCACCAGCCCAGAGGGCAGCCCAGGCTCCCAGGGAGTGACAGCTCTTGTGTTTCCCCTGTTTGAGACCAGCTTGCTCCATCCTCCCTCTCTGATCACCTCACCCTCAACTGCAGCTTCACACCAGGCAAGTGACTCAGAAATGCCAGTGCCACATGAGAAGGGGTGTCCCTGACAGGGAAATGAGTGCCACGAAGGGACAAACGACTCATGGCTGTTTTATGATGCTGACATCAGCCAGAGGTTGTTCTTTGCATGGGGGTGGATAGGGGGATTTTGGACAGAGCCAACCTAACAGCTCTGCTAGCACCTCTCAGTGTGGCTGCACAACCACTCCCAGATACCTGACATGATCCCACCTACTGCACCCTCCAAAATTTCCCTTGGTATCACCTGGGACTGAGTAAATCTAAGGGTTATGACCATGCACCAGAGCAAGGCCAAGCCTGTCCATTCCGTAGGGACAATCCTGGGGACACCTCTGGCCAGTGCTGAAGGACCTGAGCAGCTCCAAAGGCTCCTCCATCTGTGGGTACAGCACTGCCCTCTGTGTGAGGACTCACAGCAGGGCCAGGGCTCTGGGATGGGCTGTCCCCACACCACAGCCAGATCTGCCACACGTTGATATTTCTGCACAAACAGACTTGGGAGCTGCTCACATCAGCACTCAGCCGGAGGAAATCCCAGCCACGAGCCCACCGGCATCAGGGGAATCAAAGTGTTGCTAATAAAGAGCCTTTTCTCACCCTCCCAAATCCACACTGCAAACAGTAGGATGCAAGAGGGAGGATTTCTCATAAGCTGAAGGGCTCCAGCAGGAAATGGCACATTTAGCACTCCTTTCATGAATTTTTCCACCACATTCCCCCCGTGCCCCCTCCCACCCTCTGCCCATGGCAGCACACTATCTCTGGGAGCAGATCCCTTCATTTTTAAGAGCAGCACTGTGCACTCCTTGGTCCCTGGCCACAGCCATGTCTCCCCAGTTTAGCCCTGCAGATCACAGTGGCACCAGATTAAGCCTTTAGCCGTGTTATTTCATGAGGTTTGCTCATCACAGATGTTGACGGTAAGGATCAGCTTTAAGTTACAAACCAGAAAACCAATTCCCTTCCATATATTCAACAAAACCCTGTTGCTTCCTTCAGGAGAAAACATGCTGCACTGCCTTATTGCACAGGCACAGGAGGAAATCACTCTCTGAATTTGGAAAGTCAATATTAATGGGCTCAGACTGCAGCAGAGGGCATGTTCATTTTGCAATGGAGTTACTTTCCCTGATACTCCCTTGATTCTATTTTCCTGGCAAATTGTGATTGCTAATAAATTGCAATAACTTTGAGTTTACATTACGACTTGCAGAAGATTATTTTGGGCAGTAATGACATTCCCAAAGTGGAGGGTCTCTCCAGTGAAATATCTGGCATATGGAAGCAATTCAGTTTTTACAGATTCAGATGAAACCTACGTATTACTGATGAAGAAACCATGTTTTGATAAGATAATAGGCAGCAGTGTGAGCTGACAGGGAAGAAAATATGAAGCTTCTAATGCCTGCAAGGAAGTCAGGCTTCTCCCAAAGCTTGTTGAAGCCAGTGGACTGAGTCCTCCAGGCTCCAGTGGGGTTGAAGATCAAGTCTTCACCCTCCTCACAACAGGAACATGTTCTGGGTCAGTTTGTCCCACCCCAGAACACTTTATCCTACAATAATATTCCAGCCTCCCTCTTATTAGATGCTCAAATCTGTTTATTTCCTCTAGTGTCCAAGTCTCTCTCAGTGTCTCCTTTTGAAACCCCCAGGGCAGCCGAAGTGGCAATTTTAATTTTATTGCGTTATTTGTCAAACATTTTTTTCTTTCTTTTTTTTTTTTAAACACTGTTTACACAGTGCAGCCTTCCTCCCTGATCCCCTCTGGTTTGTCTTTTGCTTCTCAGGCATTTCCTAGCTGCTGTGCTTGGGCTCCACCTTGTCATGTAAATCCAATTTAATTTGCACAGTTCTGCTTGACTGGGGCTGTTTTCTAATAAATTCAAGCTCCGTGAAAAATTCCAACCAGGTGATACACTCAAAGGCAGCAGCTCCTAACACAGTATGTGGGAAGGATCTTCAAAACACACTCTAAGAGGAGGCAGGTGGCTTTTGGGGCTGATTGCCCTTTTACTTCCAATATTAACTTTTAATTTCCAACAGCTAAACCTTGTTTTCCTATATGATCCATCACTGTCTGAAAATCTGTTCTGTCCTGGGGTTATTGACTCAGTTGGAAAATTTACTGTGTTTACTCTTTTGAAGAAAACAGTTTGGTTTTTATGCATTAATTTCAAACCAAGACTGTGTCCATGCTCATAGTACAATCTCTAATTCTGCTCTTCTTCATCCTCTATCACAGATAGGGAGTTATCTTCAGAAACCTTTACTGCGGAGATGAAAACATGCATGAAACAAGGATGAAGAAGTAGTTTTCTTTTATGGGTTTATGGTTTTAATACTTCTGCTTATCAGTGAGTGAAATGTGGGAAAGACTCAACAGACTAAAGATCAAAAAAATGCTCTTTGCAGCTGGGGGATGGTGGAGTTTATAGGCCCCAGTACAACCCCCTGAGAGACCAAAGCAGGGTCAGAACTGGGTGGTAAGAGAAACAATTGATCTCTGTGCCCTGCCCAGCCTAACATGGGCCAGGAAATCAGAGCCCAGAAATCCCCTTCTGCCATAAGCAGGGGCAGGGAGGCTTCTGAGCAGTGCCTACAAAGAGAAAAAAGCCCTTTTCCTCAACCCCACATCTCAGTGCAGGCTGGTGCCTCCCCTCCAAACTATTTGTGGCTGCAGGCTCAGCTCCACCACAGGCTGGGCGATGCACGTGGGTTTGTCTGCCAAGCAACCACTGCACCCCCAGCCTCTGAGCTGGGCTTCATCCCCTGTGAAGCACCTCCAAAACCAGCAGTGTTACATACCTCAGGTACAAGAGGCCAGCTGGAGGTTTAGGTGGCATTCATCGACTCTCCTGAGCAAAGGAAACCCCTCCCGAATTCCCAAGAAACCCACCGAATGAAGAATCTCAGCTTTTGTTCCACTTGGTCAATAAAACCAAGAAGTACTCCTGTAACATTGTAAATAAATACAGGGCACCACGACAGTGCAGGTGATTTATTGGCACTTAATATTATGGGGGTGACAGAAAGCACTGCAGTGGTCAAGTGCCATGGCCATTATAAACATTTTGTTAAAGGGGTTTATTAGAGAGCTGTAAAAGTCAGCTCCAGGCTAGAAGTTCTAGCATACGAGTTCTCTCTACCTTTGAAGTGTTTATTGACAGTAGAAATTTGGAAGGGAAAAAAAAATCAATTTGGAAACTATGGTTTCATCAGGCTTTGAATAGCAAGAGTAAAAGGGAAAGGAGATATGAAAGGGGGGGAAGAAGAGAGGGAGCAGTGCTGTGAGGATGGATAATGTCCAGCGAGTCTTTTGCCAGGCATATCTTTTGGGTTCACCTTTTTCCACCCATGAGTGACTCACAAAGCAGTGGTTTCTACAAGGTTTCTCCCCTCTTTCAAAATATTTGCCCAGCCATTTCCATGCAGTTATTGGTGTGTAATTTACAGCTTTTCACAGCAGGCAGTGCAAGTCGCCCTGGGGTAACAGATGCCTTTGAGAGCTGCTGCTCTCTGGCTCCCTGCTTTCACCAGAGGAGAGGAGCAGGAATTTGTATCCAAGAGGTTCAGCCCTGCCAGGTTACACATTGGCAAGAGCAAGGGGTAAATCCCACCTGGCCCGATTCTCCAGCCAGTGCTGGAGCTTCAGAAGTCTGGTCCAGGCAGAGGGGCTGCTTTTCCATTCCTGCAAGCCCTTGCCAAATGCAGGTACCTCTCAGATTTCAAATCCAGAAGGGATCTCTGTGAGCTTCTCACACAGGAAAAGCAGGCCCATTTTTTGGGTAAATGTCACCTCAGCACTGCTCCTGTTCACCAGTCACCTGCACAGTACCACTGTACCACAAACTGGGCACACTGGAGCACCCCTGGGAAGCCCTGTGCTCAGGGGTACCTTTAAAGCTAATTTTAGGAAAAGGTTGCACAGAAAACACTTGAGAATGGGTTCATCACCCATGAGGGACAGCAAGGGAACATTAACTTCTCCACTGGCACCATCCAGGGGTTCACTCTTAGCTCAGTGCAGCTCAGCATCCCATTTTGATGCCTTGTGTGTGCCTACTTGCACTTGGTGTCCCACCAGGCTTGGATCAGAGAGACAAGAATTAATCCATGATTTGTTTGGCTCCTCCAGGAGAAGCCCCACTGTGAGACCTACTTGGATGGGAGAAATGAGCTGGATAATCAGCTTGGAACATCTCAAAGCACGCCAGTAAGTTTTGGTAGAGATGAACCACACCTTGAGCAGGCAGAGCTGGAGAGCAGACACTGATTAACACCCATCAGCAGCCTGGCCTGACTCCCTGGGAAGATGATGCTATTTTTGTCTGCCCTTTTCAGAGCCACATTCACCACTGAAACCCTGCCACATGCTGAATTATGGGCTGGATGGATGATTCCAAGGTGGAGCAGATGTTTATCTCATTTGCGTCCACACTTTTTTAAACGTTTCACGTGTAGGAAAACGATAAAAGCAAGAAGATTAAAACATGGATGCTCAAAGTCTAATTAACATCCCCCCAGTAAGCTGGGTGTGTTTTATCTTAAAAGCAGAGTGATTCCAGCTTCCTTTGTAACATGCATGAATCCCAGGGGGAGCAATCAGAAATAACACAATGTTGTTGTTAAGAATCATTTATTACTGTTATTATTACTGTGAGCTTGGGTGAATCAGCTCAGTAAGACCAACACAACCTCTGTGAATAAGTTAAACTCTATTTTAAGGTCTTGAATGAGACTTTGATGGGACTGAGTGTAAAAACCTACATATGGGTGAGATGCAATTATGGAATTTTGACAAGGGCATTTGACCAACCCCAAAAAATTCATGCATCAAACTGTCATCATCACCAAATGTGCATGCCTCAGATTTTCCAGTTCAGCAAGGTTATAGAACATTACAGCTTTTTATGCATTTAAAAGTGAGAGTTAAAATATAATTATAATATAAAAACATTATAAAATAAAAAGCTTACTTTTTATAAGCTCGCCACACTGGAAAATTTGAGGCACAATAATCTTCTCTCTAGCAGTCTCAATATTATGGTTCCAAGTTCCTCACACCTTGTAACATAATTAGGCATCCTCCGAACGCTTTGTCGCACTTTGATTTTTGGGGAATATCGCCAGGAATGGTTGGTCAGGCTCCACTCCCTCCAACCATCCTGACACTTGCTGCCTTGGAAAGGGATTGCTCCAAGAGCAAGTAGGAGAAGTGAGCCCTAGGGGTAGCTTTGGCTCTATAAACTGACTGCACACCGGGAAAGAGAGCGGTCAGAAACGTTTTCTTCCCAGATGCAAACGTGCAAGCAGGTGCCAAAGGGCTCTCACTACATGGCTTTATTTAGCCTGGTGACAAAATAAACCCTTTTGTAGGAAGATAAAGCAATAGATGAGAAGTTTCTTTTCAAGCAGAGCCTAAATAATTTCTTTATCAGAGGGAACAGTGTTAATATATAAATATCCTTAAACAAAATGTTAGCCCTGAGGTCATGTGTCTGAGCTGTTTGATTTTTCCTATGTCCTTTCAGATGTCCATACCCTACAGCTGTGAGCTTGGCCCATGATGCCAGCCCTGTGGCAAAGGGATATTAGCACCTCGTGACCACTTGTTGGAAGTTGGTTACTCCTTGGCTCAAAGGCTCGTGCATCTTGTAACATCTGGGCTGGAGAGGTTCGTGAAGTAAATCAAAACAAGCTACAGGAAATTCTAGACGTGGTAAAGGTTCCTTGGCTGAATGATTGATTCACAGTTTGCAAGAAGTGTTGTGCTGGTTTTGGCTGGGGTAGAGTTAATTTTATCCGTGGTAGCTGGTGTGGGGCTGTGTTTTTGATTTCTGCTGAAGACAGAAGAGGGAATATTTGGAGTGATTGTTGTTTGTCATCCCAAGTCACTGTTACACATAATGAAGCCCTTTTTCCCTGGGGATTCCTGAACACTCTCCTGCCCATAGGAATGAATTCCTTGGTTTGGTTTGCTTGCACACATGACTTTTGCTTTACCTATTAAACCACCTTTAGTTTAGCCCGTGAGCTCTCCCCTTTCTGTTTCCCTTCCCCATCCCACCATGGGGAGTGGGCGAGGAGCTGTGTGGGGTTTAGTTGTCAGCTGTGGTTAAACCATAGGGGTCATGCATGTCAAAAATCTCTCCAGTTTTGAGCCTAGATCTTTACAAGAGAAGCATAGAAGACGTTTGGAGTATGTATTATACCATTCTGCACCATAAGGTCACCAAATCCTCCCCATTTATTTTCTCCATCTCTTTCTGGCTCTGTGGATGGGATTATGCAAGCAGAGCACAGTTACCTCTCCGGACTCATGGCCTGCAGTTGTGATGAAATCACATTTTGAATTCTCAGGGGACTGTGATGTTGACCTGGGGACCAAGAGATGGAGTGGAGGAAAGAACAGAAAGGTTGTGCTGTCCTACCAAAATAGGGAGGAGATGGAATGGGTCTGACTGTGAGGGCAGGCAACGTGACCCAGTCCTGCTCCCCAGATAAAAACCCTGTATGTGTGCTGACTCCATGCCATTCCTCCACAGAGTTTGGGGTGTTTTTGTAAAGAGATTCAGAAGTGGTCACAGAACAGCTACAAGAGACCCCATTATGCCCCAAATTCTGGATGATGTGATGTGCATTGGCTGTTTCCCTTTTGATTCAGGCCCAGCTGATCCTGAGACAGGAGAGGCTACAAGGGTGAGGACCATCCCTGTTACATCTCTTGGGACATCTCACTGGGGGTGGACACAACACTGCAAAACTGGGTGTACAACGACACTTAGGATGGATAAAAATAATCTGCAGCGTGTCCAGAGCTGACTCTTAGGTGTTAGGGAGGGCAATAAAGAATGATACTCAGATTTTGGAAGACTGAGCGGAACGTTCCAGTTCTTCCCAAAATATACAGTGGAAATATTTGGGCTCAGAGAGAACAGCCACAGCCAGGGCAGCAAGAGAAACAGTCCTGGCAGTGCTGGAGGAGCTGAGAGCTGACTCAGAAGGAGGATTGTCTTTCATGCTGCCCATCCCAACGTCCTTGCCTGGCCTTTGGGGCTGCAGCTCACCAGCGCTCTGAAAGCCAAATCCCTGGGGATTCCAGCCAAAGGACAGCCTTGAACGTGGGGCAGCTGGCACCAGCAGAGTTTCTCCAGACACTGCTTGAGGGCCAGAGGTGAGCTGATCCCTGATTGTTATTGCAGAGGTGTGGTGAGCTTGGCAGCTGCTCTTTCCATCTGCCTGCCTGGGCTGGATGAGGGAAAGCAGGGAGGTGAATCCATCCAGGCCACTCTCTGCAGCTGCCCACGGGCCTGTCGAGGATCACTGCTTTCTGAACAAATAAACCTCCCAGTGGGACAATCTTACCTGGTTCTTGGTCCCTTTGCACGAAAGGTCACCAGTTATTGATGGAGTGTTTCTCACAAGGACATTGCAATACCACAAATCACAGGACACAGCAGTTTCTTTTTTTGTTTGCTTATTCTGTTCTACCCAAACCATGATATGGAGTTTCTTAGTGTTTTTCTTCCAAAACTTGGACCAAAGGCAGTGAACTGCTTCCAGGCTGGCCTGCAGCTGACTATGCACCGCTGCATGGTCTCTGTACATTGCAGGTGTCACTATAAAACAATTAGCCACTAAAAGCAACTTATTAGCAACTAATAATCAGTTAAACAAATAGATTACAGTTGGCATCCCATCAAGGTGCCACCACCTTCCTGGGCACCAAGACTGAGCACTTTCTCAGAAATGGACACATATGAGAGCAGTAGCATGAGACTACAGAAGTTATTCCTTCAATCTTTAGGAATTTAATCCAGGCAGCAGCCAAAAGACAGCCTGGCCTTTTCTTTCTGGCCTTTGCCATATCTAAATACGGGTTAGAAAGAAGAATTTCAGACAACTTCTAACAAAAGAGGCACATCCCACCCATCTCATCAACTCAGGCAATCAACTGAAGAAGGACCAGAGCTGCTTTTAGGACCTTGAATCCTAATTATCTTCCCATGGCAACCAGTGAGAAAATGGAAAACAGAGTCAAACATCCAGGGAGGGCACCCATGTCCCACTGTGTGGGCATCACCTTGGGCTTATTCCAAAGAGATGTGGTGGTAATGCTATTTATTAAATTGATTTCTCCCCACCCTAACTGTTGCATTTTGCTATTTTTGACCACCAGGCAGGAAAGCATAAATAAAATCCTCCTAATGGTATAGTCATTTTTCAAGCAGGAAGCGACACAAGTTGACACCCAACCATTAACTTGACATGGGGTAGTAAAATCATTTGATTCTGCTGGCAGAATTTCATAGGAATTAACCAACTTGAAGATTTATTGCCAACATATTGCTTTCACTGTAAAGGCTGGTATGAAAAAAACCAAAATGGACCATTATCATTACTTATTATAAAAGAGAATTTTTTTGACTATGGAAAGAGATTAATTTAGGAAATCTCTGCTTTCTATAAACATCCTTTCCCCAGTTATGATTTTTTCCTGATTTAAAAGAAAAAATCACAAAAGGATATTTTAGAAGAAGTAGTTATTGTAAAGAGACAGAGAAATGGATGGGGTTTACTGGGATGTGAATTTTGCTTCCCCACAAAAAATCACCACATGTGCTACAGCCAAGGGGATGGTGGGCATAGCTCGTGCCTTCAAGGATTTGGTTTTTTCCACTTATCCAATGAAACCTTAGGAGGTCAGGGAGGCCTTTGGGCCTGATGAGCACCTTCAGCCAGGCCAGGGAGAAGGAAGACTGAAGAGGCCATAGTGTGCTTGTCATGCCATAATCCCACAGCTCTCCTAGCAGAGGCACCAAGGCCAAGGGAAGGGCTCTTGTGCACCCAAACTCTGGGTGGATTTTATCCTCCTGGTCTCATTCTGCAGAGCACACAGCTGAACAAACCCTTGACAGGCCCAAGGAGACTCTCTCCAAGTAAATTTTGCACACTCCCAGCATAGGCGTGTTAGGATAACAACCGTGGCTGTGTGCAGGGGTAGATCTGCCAGGCAGAAATCCAGCACATTTGCCTTTGCAGCAGCTTCCAGCCCGGGATGGCAGCAGAGCAGGGCTGTGCTGTCCCCCACCCTCCTGCTGGCCATGGCCCTGAGCTTTTCCCTTCCAGAAGATGGAGGGCAGGAGGAATCACATGGAGATCCTTATCAGCACCACCAAGAGTGAGCCTGATGCGTTGTACCTACCTTGTGGACACAAGGCTGGAGAGGGGCTGGGAATGCAAGCCCTGTGAGGAACAACTGAGGGAGCTCGGAGTGTTTAGCCTGGAGAAAAGGAGACTCAGGGGTGACCTTATCAATGTCCACAACCCCCTGAAAGGTGGTTGTAGTCAGGTGGGGCTGGGCTCTTTCTCCAGGCAGCACTGACAGAACCAGAGGACACAGTCTGAAGCTGTGCCAAGGGAAATACAGGTTGGATATTAGGAAAAAGTTTTTCACAGAAAGAGTGATAAAGTTCTGGAATGCTCTGCCCGGGGAGGTGGTGGAGTCACCATCCCTGGATGTGTTTGAAAAAAGACTGGATGTGGCACTCAGTGCCATGGTTTAATTGTTTTAGGGCATGGGTTGGACTCAATGATCTTGAAGTTCTCTTCCAACCCAGTCATTCTGTGAATTCTGTGAATTCTGTATCACCCTCTTGAGATGAGCCCCCTGAGCCAAGCCTGTGCTTCCTTGTGCCAGCTCCCCCCAGAGTGTCACTGAGTGCAGGGAGCAGTCCTTACCCCACCACCCTGCTCCTTCATGCTCAGCAATGGTCTCACTCACTCAGCCCTAATGCTTTGTATTCCCAGTATTATTTAAAATCCTGCAGGGAGATCTTTCCAACATCTCCAGACAGGAATGAAACCACAGCCGGTCTGACCAAGAGGTGACTGAAGCACTAATGATCAGCAGATGAAGGATGATGTTGGAGTTCCTGGGAAGGGATGGGCTGCCAGAAAAGGAGGGCAGATCCCACAACAGCCATCCTTGTTCTTTGGGCTGTCACCTCAAGTGCAAGGAGCACCACAACCACCACGTCCAAATCTGATTGCTGCAGCTCCTGCGCTAACAGGGTGAGAGCTGATGTCTATTATTTTGGGCACAGCTGAGCATTAGAAAGCTCTGGTGGCTCCTGGCTCACATCCCATCACCTTGGAGCAGAAGGGAGTCAGTCCCAGATCTCAGGGAGAGCCAAAAGCCAGCTGCTGCTCCAGGGTCTGCACTGCCTCTGCAACGCCCCACGGCTGAAATTCCTGCATGAACCGACCCACAGCAAGAGGGGCTCTGAACCAAGGAGATTTATAAGCTCAGCAGCAGGAGATTTTGGGGGAGCAGATGTGGAGAGAGAGGGTCAAACAAGGTCACATTGGAAATATATGGCAGAAGCAAAAGCTTAGCCCAGTTGAAGTGAATTCTTGTTCAATGGCAAAACCATGAGACCATTCTTCCTCTTAAGAGTTTTTCCATGCCCTAACAGGCCTGGTGAGGAACTTAATGACATCTGTGTGTTCTTGCCTAAGCAAGGACCTCATGATTTGGCTGGATGCCATGAAAAAAAAGATGTCCAAAAGTTATGAAAATAAAGGTATTTATCTTCATTGTTAAAAAAAAAAAAAAAAAAGCTGAGCCTTTTATTTCCCTCTCTTGGAGGATTAAGCTCACAGATTTACAAAGAACTGGTTGATTACCAAAATAAATACATCGCCATGCCAATTTATAGGACACAAACGTAGGAAACCCATCCAACCAAATCAGGCAAAGTGTAATTCATGTGAGAGCCCTCAGCATGTGCAAAGGGCACAGTGCATGTGGAACAAAGTACATAGGGAAAGCATGCTAGAAACCTCTATCTGCAGGAACAATTCCCAGTGCAGCATACAATGGAGCTATAAAATAAATGGTTTGGCTCTCCACTGGAAGCAAAGCCCAACTGTTCTCAATGAGAAGGAGGATCATGTATCTTTATAATGAGAATTCAGTCATTTTTAAATGTTGGCTTTGCTCATATCACCACCAAATCTGTCTGCGGAGCTGACAGGCTGCAGACTTCATTTGGGTTCCTAGCTGTGATTAGACATGGCAGTGATGGATACCACAGGGTTTTCCAGGGCTTAGGGTTTGGGGCTGGCTTTTGTTTTTCTGTTGTTTGGGGCTCAGGACTGAGAGAGCTGGTGGGGGTATTTTTAGTGTCACTGTCCAATGAGGCTTAAAGGGCTCTCTCCTTATTTTAGTAGCTCTGATAATGCACAGAGATGAAAGCAGCCCCTGAACAAGTTCCTCTTTATTTTGGCAGAGCTGCCCCTCCTGCGATGAAACCCAAGAGCAGTTTCTGCTTTCAGTGCTCAGTGAGATGGAGCAGAACATGTTTACTGAGCCTGAACATACCATTGCCCTCAGAGGTGCAAGCACCACCCTTAGCAGCAAAGGTGATCCTCAGAGCACTAAAACATCTGCTTGCTCAGTGGAAGAAACAACCCCACAATCATGTTAACATTCATGAGCGTGGCATATCCAGGAGTTAAGGGAACTTCCTTTCCTCTCTGTTGTTTCTTACAAGGCAGAATCACTTTCTGTAGCTCCCAGCACACACAGGAGTGATGCATTTCACAGCCAGAGCAGCTCCTTTCACAGTCCAACATGAAGAAACCTGAAGTTGTCCATTAGAAATGAAGCAGCCTTCACACAAGGCTTAAAGCCCCATTTGGAAGCTCTTTTTTCCCAGTCCAACCTCAGACTGCAAGGGAATACAAGCACAGCACTTGTATTACAGTGGATGCAAAGCATCTATAGCAGCTCAGAGCTGTCCAAGACTTGACAACAAACTGGAACAAGGAGGGTATTTCCAATTTTAAAACTCCGTTTCTCCCAATCTTTGCTCTTACTATTAAGACTAAAGGGAAGAAAATTGTCTGGTTACTTCTGGGTAAACAAGTTCAATGCTACGATCCGTAGGGATTGGAGCCTGGACTAAAATGGGAAAGCCAAAGGGAATAATTTTGTCTTCTGCAAGCTGCTTCTCCACATAACCTGGGGAAAACATCCCTGAACTTGTGACATGAGGCATTTGGAAGCAGCAGCTTGAGTATTTAGCCTGACTGGGGGCACTTGTAGGCCCCTGACTGATACTGGAGCAGTGGAGACACTGAGCTGACAACATGCATGGAGTTCACAGCGTGTTCTTTGCAAGTGGACATGAAGCAGCTCATAAAAGTGGTTCAGATCAGTTGCCAAGACCAAATGTTCTCAACTGAGCTGATCTGGCACTCCACAGGGCTGGGTCTCATCAAAGAGAATCTCTCTGTAACTTCAGGGCATTGTGTGGTCGAAGGCATCCCAGCTCTGCACAGGAGCTGGATAGCACCTTGGGTTCCAGCCTGCTGTGGCCTTCAGAGCAGCAGTGCATGGCCAGGGAGTGTGAAAACAGCTCAGAAACATCCAGACCACACCACAGTCCTTGTGGAACCATAGAATCATTAGGACTGCAAAAGATCTCCAAGAGCATCGTGTCCAGCTGTTGACCCTGATGCTGTTTGTTCTTCATGCAAGCATGGAAGTCTGGTTGCAAAGTTTCTGGGACTCCCATGCCTGCAGTGAAAATCATCCTGCCACTACACTGATGGAAAATTTAAAGGTGATAATCAAAAGTCCACCCTTAAAACCAAACAAAAGCACAGTTAGCTGAGTAGCACACAGCTGTGCTTCTCCCTGTACCCCAGCAAAGTGCTGCTGTGCCACTGACCAGCTGCAAATTCAATAAAGGGCACAGCAAAGCCAAGCAGAGCTCCAGTTCTCCCCAGCAGCATGCCAACTGCTTCATTCCAGCACTTCTTCCCCAGTTTTAGCCCTCTGTCCACAGGTCTTGAGGCCAAAGGAAGAGGAGCCTTCCCAGTTGCAGCTTTTGGAGGAGGCCAAACTCCCTGTACATGGTGGGTTGTGAAATATATGAACTCCCAGCCTTCAGATGAGCCCTGCTCTTCTGTGCAATATCACATGGCTTTTGGATTTGCCTGCCCTGTCCACCTCTCCCATGTGTTTCCAATAATTGCTTACATATGGAGGGGTTTCTTTTGTTTGCCCTGAGAAGGGACAAGCTGTTGTTCCCCTTTCCTAGATGAGGCTGCAGATGTACACATCATTTTTATTGGTGTGTTTTATTGCCCCCTCTTCTTTACAGCACATGCCACAGGTCTCCCCAGCCTTCCCTTTCAGGCCACTGTTTACCCTCTCCCCTGTTAGGTCTCCTCATTCCCCATCCTCTCTCAGTCAAAACAGGGGCCCCTAATTAAGAGAATGCCTTATAAATCTCTCTGCATCCAAATAAGATCCAGAGCCTGGCTGGGGAGACGGCCCTGGAGACAGCGGGTGGGTCTGGCATTCCTCATGCTGCACACAAGGCTCTCTTCAGCATCACTGCCTGGCATGTGAGCTTTGGTCCCAGCACTCACAGCCACTGCCAGCACCCAGCTCTTGTGCCCTCCATTTACAGCAAGCTGATACCAGGCTGGACACCACCCACTTGGAGCCACAAACCCTTGGTTATGCAGAGCAAAGCCCCAAACGGGGATGCTGACCCTGCAGGGGTTTGCAGGACCCTGTGGTGTGCACTGGAAGGGGAGGTGGGGTACAAATCTCACCCCCAAAATGCTGGAGGATTCTGCTCTCCCAGAGATGTGGCCAGCAGACCCTTGGCTCAGGAGGTGAGCTGAATTCAGAGCTTGTTACTCCTCTGTTAGGGCACATCCTGCCCTCAACACCCCCAAAAACAACCCAAAAACCAGGATCCTGCCACCAAGCCCTGCCTGGATATGAGTTTGTGTCTGGTTTAACACTGACAAGTCCCAGCTCAGCACATCCATCACCCAAGCCCCCATGGAAGCCCCCAAGGCTGGGGCTCCTCAGTGGCTCTCCACTCTCTCCATCAATCCTGTTTGTGCAGGGAACACAGGTCTAAATCCAGGCAGGATGACCCTGCTGAGACAGCACCATAGCATCACCCAAATTATGTGTGTTCAAGGAAGAAGGTGCAAGTACCACCCTCAAAACTCACAGCAACACCAGGAACTTTGCTGAAAACTTGCTCCTTGTGGGACAGGGGCATTGGAGGCCTATAATTCAAAAAACACAAAGGAAAAGAGCGGCCTGAGACAGAGCAAACCCACCCCACTATGTCACCACGTTACTTTGTCCATGCTTGCTCACAGTCCTGACTTTTGATCAATACTGTGCCTGCCCAGAGACTTAAGCTCAGCCTGCAGTGGTGTCTCTGCATCACACTCACACACAATAATTTCCTCTGTGTGCATCTCTGGAAACGCAGCCGGTGCCAGAATTCCTCGAAACCAAATCCTTGCTTGGGCTGGTGCCCAGTGCTCTGAAAGGGCCGTCAGCATCTGGAAGCAGTGACACTGCACATCTGCATCAGAATCGCAGGATGGAGAGAGAACTACCTACAGGATCATTTCTGTTGGTAATTAAATCCTGAACAGGAGGTCACTAGATGTGCTCAGCCTCCCTAACACCATGATGCTTGAACTGACTCCTACATGATGCTGCTGCTGCTGCTGCTGCTGCTGGCAACAGGAGGAGAAGTGGATGGACTTTTCTTGCACTTGTAACAGAAGTGCAGCTGGGGAGGCTGAGCAGGTAGGATAAATCTAAAGAAAACATCTCTAATTATCAAGGGAGTGATTTTGACTCTTATTCACATGGAGAACAGCAAAGCAGATTGTTGCACTTGTTGTCAGCATGACTCAGGGGATTAAATCAATGCTTTAAACAGAACCACGACCTCTGGGACCAAACCAAGCTCATACAAAGCTTCTTCATGCTTCCCACAAACCTGTGGAACACATTTTCCCCTCAGGTTTCACAAGGCTTTTTTGCCATACCCAGCAAGATACCTTCCTGCTTCCAACACACTGGTTTGCTGGATGCCTGCTATGGAGGAACACAGAATATCCTCTGGTTTGGTTGGAAGTATTCCCTATTTAGAATTCTGGCATCCTTTATACCTCAACATACAAGATACCTTTCTCCAAGGCATGTGACACCATATTCTAATGTTTATTTGGTTTTTGGGGTTTTTTTCTCCTTGAAGTCATTTAGGTTTCAGTACTAATGAAGTCCCAATTTCCTGGCAGTGGGGTCAGATTTAGCAGAATGGAAGAGAGGGCAAGGGGGAGTGTGAACCCTCCCTGTGATTCCCCTCAGTGAGGCTGACCAGGCTTTGAAGTGTCTGGGATGGGTGACAGGAGTTTTATCAAGTCAACCAAAAGTCAGAGAAGCCAGGAGAATTTACAGAAGAATTGCTTCAGCTGCTGAATTTGTGTACTGACACCTCCTGCTTGGCCCCAGGACTTTGAAATTTCAAAGAGGCATTACTTAATTTATGTATATTTTTCTATTATTTTTACATTTTTCATAATGCGAAATGCCCCCTTCGACAGCCAAGATCAGGGATCTCGAGCACCCCAGCCACCCTGGCAGCTCAGGGAAATGTTTCCCCACGGGGATTCTGAACAGAGAAGGCATCCAGACCAACAAACCCACTGCTGCCACAGGCTATGGAGCAGCAGGAGCCACCTGCACTCCCTGCAGGAGCCAGGGCTCTGTACTGCAACACAGACAGACAGAGATTTGCACAAAGAAAAACATTTGCAGCCGTGATTAAACTCGAGGTAATGAGGCTTCCTGATGCTTATCTCTGATCTGAGAATTAGGCTCATTCCACTTGTGTTCTAAGGCATCACAGATAAGTGCTGCTTTGCATTCCCGGTGACCCCAATCCAAAGCTTTTCCAAAACCAGAAGCTCTCAGGGCAGCAGTGCAGTAGCCTTCAGGAATATGTTTTGGAGAGGGTGGGGCAGATTTATTTTTTGCTTTTTTTGCTAGTGAATAAACCCATTCTGTGGACACCCAGCATTGAAAAGATGAGAGATCTGGGTTCAAAAAAGGTTTTTGTTTTGCTGTAAATCCTATTTATGGCTTAGAGTGCAGCTGATACGCCGTTAGCTTTTATTTCATTGATAATTCTGTGATTGTAGTTGAAACCTTGCAACTTAATGAGCTGATGTTATTACTCATACTGTGTGGCCATCTGGAACCAGTTTGGCCAGAGAGCCCAAAGCACCACCAGCCACCTGTAATGCATTAAGCCTCAGCCCAGTACCAGCTCCGTGGATTGGAAAAGCCAGGCCTGCATAAATACTAACCTGTGAGAATGTAATTGGAGAAGTGATATTTAAGAACTTGGAGTTTGCCAGAAACGCTCGTTCTCAGGGGAATGCAGGCAGAGGCTTAAGGTTTAAAGCCAAGTGGTTTTTAGTTTCAACATTGTGAATCAAGAAAAATCATTGCATATGGATGTTGGAGTGTCCAAACCACTGGGTCTGTCCAAACAGACCAAGCTGTGCCAGGGCTTCCCAAAACCAAGGCTCCCTCCTCACACCTGAGCCTCACACTGCACATGGTGCTCATTTACTGAGGTACCATCTCCAGACATTGCTCCAAAGGCACTGAAAAAAGGGGCCAGTGCTCCAGAGTGCCTTGCAGAACATGCTGCCACAATCATAAAATAAAATAAAAATCGCAAGAGATAACACCCAACAATTTGGAAAGGCACAGAACAGCATTTGGATATCCCAGGAAAATGTTCTGCTGAGTACTGTGAGCAGAAAAGAGGAGGAGCAACAGCCTTGCCTGGAATTCTGTGCTGTGTCCCAGGCAGAGCCAGCCTTGGTGGCCTCCTGGAAGAGCTGCTGAGCTGGAGCTACTGGTGAACAAAAAAGGTGGCTGTGTTGGCAGAGACATAACTTAGTATGGTTAATTATCACGACTCATTAGCATGGTGCATTAGCATGGTTGCTCTCTGCTCATTCTTGTTTGGCACTACCTGGGGGTTTCAGTCACTACTCAGATTTCAGAGATTTGGATACAATACAATTCCAGTTAATTCTTTTTTTTTTTCCCCTCTTTTGATTTTTCCAAATCTTTTTGGCATTTCAATGGTAAAATATTTATTGGGAATTGCTTTCCAGACTTTTCTGACACAAACACTGATGGCTGCAGCTCAGACAGGCTGTGACACTGACTAAGAGCAGTTCTCCTGGTGGTTTTCCAATGGCTCAGGGACAATGGTTTCTACTGCTGAGGCTTGATGGAGTTGGGCTTGACAATCCTGATGGGTCCCATCTAACTTAAAATATTCTAAAGGTCCTGGTTCAGTTAAAGACACACAAAACTCGTATGCTTCCAGGTAGGAATGCTAATCCAAAGAAATGGAGATGTGCATCCCTTGCAAAGGTTTCAATTTCTTTTCTTCCCCTGTTTGTCCTGCACAAGGCAACTTTGCAGAGCAGATTATCAGGATGTCCAGTAAATGCAGGGCTATATGAAGACTTGACTGGATACTTGAGTATCTTGTCTTAGAAGAGGACACTTTAATGTTTCACGAGTTCTATGTAAATATATAAAAATTGCATTTGTGTGAAAATCACATTTTATTCATCGTTGTGTGTATTTTACACACTCAGGATACATCACAATGGCTCAGCATGGCCAGCATCATCCAAAGTTCAACCATCACATCCATATGTCTTGCCTGGATCTAGTTTGTGTTTTACTTATTTATATTTTTAACGCACTTTGGTGACAGAAATGAATCCGTTTTAGATGAAGGCTGCAAGTACCTTTTTCTTTTACCCCTGCCTAATCCTGAACTGCTTTGAAATTCACACAGAGTCATAAAAGAGCAAAAAAGAATGGGCCAAGGAGAATTTTGTCTGCTCTGGTTTTGATATAAGTGATGCAGTGCAATATAAAAGAGTGTCTGCCCAAAGCCCACGATAACGAAAAGGTGAAGAGGTTTCATTTTAAACCCCAGAGTGTGGGGGATGTTTTGGCTAAGAGTTGGGGGCAGGCCATGCATTCCTCACAGACAGAGGCTTTCCAATCCCATCCCTGCCAGGAAAACACCCTGATCTCTCCCTGCCCATCCCCATGGCCAGGTGGGACCTGCAGGGGAGGTGGCACGTGCCAGGGGTCGTGTCCTTGGGGAAGACATTGTCCCCTGGCCACGGTGACAAAAGCCCCTGAGACCCACAGCAGAACATGGAGAACAAAAACAAATCCCAAAAGAAGAGATGAATTTCCATGTGGACGTGCAGAAAATGGATCCAGTGACTTTTGAAATTTATTTTCTTTATTATGTGTCAGAATGTATTATGATACAAATCTTTTTGGCGTGCAGTCTTTTCTTCATGCTTTCATTTTTTCATTATCCTTCAGACTCTTTTTTTTTTTTTTTTCCAAAATTCAGCAGATTTTTCAATATTTTGCGGTGGGGTTTTGAGTAATTCCATGCATAAAACTGTCCAAGGAATTTTTCTTTTTAATAGTTCTTTGTGGGTTGACATCCTGCAAACACACTTGAGTGGGAGTGCCATCAAAAATGTTGGTGTCTCTTCAGCTGGGTGAAGATTAGGATGGGAGGATAAAAACCCACAAAAATTTTTGAGCCTTTCACAAAAGCATTTAGAAAATTTACTGAAAATTCCCTATATTTTCTGGGAAATTATTACTTAAAAAAAAAAACCAGCAATGTTCCTCTTTTTCCCTGAAATGTATTTGTGTCTTGGACTGTGATAAAAATCCCTCTTGCCAAATTTTTTCAGTCTGAGCATCCATAACTCTGCTTATATGGAGGCAAGAGGAAGAAATCCCATAAAACCTGACCTAGTGGAAGGTGTTGCCTGGGGCAGGGGCTTTGGAACAAGGTGATCTTTAAGGTCCCTTCCAACACAAACCATTCTATGATTCCATAATCATCCCCTATATTTTCTTCTTGTTTAAACATGGGGATTCTACCCTAAATTTGCAGCTCCAGGTAAGTCCAACTTCATCCCTATTTTTTATTTCAAGTCCCTTATCCCAGGTGTGCATCCCACAGGTCTGTTTGCCATGACCTTGTCACCATCCTCCCAACCTCCTCTCTTGCTATTCCGCCCACGTTTCTTTGATATATAAGATCTCTGAGGTTGGGATGGAAAGATTTTTTTATTCCAAATTTCTCTCACACTTAATCAGCCTCAGGAAAAAAAATAAAATAAAGAGAGAAAGAGAAAAAGGAAAGAAAAAATAAAAAGAAGGATTCTTGAGAAGCTCAGTTTGGAAAGCATCAGTCACAACACCCTGAAATCCTCCCTTTTACTGATAAATATGAGAGTGGACAGTGGATTTGCTCTAGGAATAGCAAAAATGCTTTGCTACTCTGCAGGTTTTCCATTCCCAGCTCAGATTTCCCAGAGCTCAGAAGTGTGGGCACGCAGGAGCTGCTCACAGGCAGCCCAGCATTTGGCTGTCAGGATAAAATTCAACCTACACTCAATGCCTACGAGGAAAGAAAAATAAGGAAACCCATCTAGATTAACTGGCTCACCCCGGGTCCCACAAGTTTTCATTCACAGCTTTCCCTGCTAGCCTTGCACCGTCACAAACTGAAATGTTCAACGCTTTGTTCCTCCAGAGGCTTTTCCCTTCATATAAAATCCAGGTTTATTGCAATGCATCCCTGTGGCCCTGTGCCAGCCAGGGTTGGACATCTGCACACACCACAGCAAGGAAGTTGCTCAAAACGGGGGGAAAATGTTCCTTCATGGACTGCACTGTGCTCAGTGGAGGTGTTTCTGTCCTGGATGCCTGCTCAGGGTCATCTCCAAACCTCAGCAGCCTCTGGGCCATCTGACTTAGCTCAAATCTGTCTTGTGGTCTCTCCTAGCTGTCCCAAAAGCAAAAACATTCCCCTCTATATACACAAGTGCCTTTTCCAGTGGCAAAACCAAATTTCTGGGTTTGGGTCTCTACAGAGAAACCAAATCTGGCTCAGCTTTTCCCAGCAGCTGCCTTCTCCTGTTGTATGACTTGCACCTTGCTTCCATCCCTCGTGTGGTGCATGAAAACCTAGAAAACAAACCCATCATGATTTATAAATAATGCTGGGGGAAAAAAACAAACAGCAAACCAAAGCAGAGACCTTGATGACACATCCCATCCATGGTTTGGCTGATCTTTTTGTCACCTTACACCTTCAGGTGTCCCTGACCACAGGAGGGGGCTTGGAACAAGATGACCAAAACCCTTCTAGGATTTTATGATCTAGACTCTAAATCACCCTATAAGAAAATCACCCCACAAACAAATTTTCCTGTGCAGCCTAGCACCCCAAACTGGGGAGCAGAGCGGGGATTCCCACCCTCCTTCCATCAGCTCATGAACCACTCGATAAAAGTGGTAGAAAAGCAACACAAAATTACATCCCAGCTGTGAGAGAAACCAAGCACCAATGTTGCAGACCTGTGACCATCCATCCCATTCGTGCTCTGAGCTTACTGCTGCCACACACTGTGGTTCATCTCCCAGCAATACCCACTCCCACTTGAAGAGAGCAGCACAACACTAAGGAGAAAAAGCAGCATTCCCCATCCACAAACACGTGTTTCTCTGTAAATATTTGGAGAGCAGGCAAATCCTCACGAGAGCAGGGTAAAGCCGTGAGAGCGTCAGAGATGGTTCTTGCTGCCTTCCAAACCCCAAACATGAGCAGTTATGGTCTTTCTCCGCATCTTTCCTGCAAGGAGGGTTTATTATTGCTTTATTCTTGTGGTGTGGGGATGTTGGGCTTCGCCTGACACTTTATGGGACTTTTAAACAGCAGGTGTGCAAGATGCAACCTCGGGTCAGCCAGTGGGGATGAGAGGCTCCATCCAGACAAAGGGAACAAAACAAAACAAAACAAAACAAAAAACAAAACAAAACCACTCCTTTTCACAGCTTGCAGCTGGTGATGAAGGAGCTGGAGCCCTCCCAGAGCCAGGGGCTGCCAGGGTGTCCCACGGGTTGGGATGGGAGGGGAGCAGCTCTGCCACCTCTGTCCCCATGGAAGTGCTTATCGAGTGGAAGGAAGTTTTAATTAAATTTACAGCAGTCCCTCAAAGTACCGCTGTTTGTGTGCCATGAAGGGCTTGTGCTGTCCCCGCTGGAGGAGTGGCAGTGATTGATGTGCTATTTAGATAAGCTGAGCTCCGTGCCCGGGCTGTTGTGCCCTCCCTCCCACCTTCAAAGCCACCACGGGCCTTATCAGGGCCACCGCCAAGGCAGCAGCTTCCAGAGGTATCCAAGAGCAGCAGCTTTTCCCATCACTGAGATCAAACACTCCCTCCTGCCTGCAAATAAAAGCCTGGCTGGAAAACAAAGTGGCCATCCCCTGCCTTGAGTCCTGAGGGACATCCAGAGCAGGCACATCCAGCACAGGTCCCATCCTTTGAGACAATCCCACTGGGATGTTCGTTTTGAAGGGATGGAATGGTTAATGGAAGATGTCTGTGTCCTCTCAGAAAAAAAAAAAGAGCAACATTGACATGATTTATGTCTTGAAAAAAAACAAAACCCTTTTATTTTAGGTTGTGACTTTGGTGGGCCTGGGGTGAGTTCTGTTTGGGCAGCAGCAGATGCTGGGGTCGCACGTGGCAGAGCAGCCACCGAGCAATGCAGGGCAGGGTGGCACTGAAGGGACCAGAAAAGGGACCCTGCTGCTCGCTGGCACTGGGACCCAGTGCCCACATCGCCCTGCTCTCCTCCCAGACATTCCTCCAGAAAAGCTTTTCCCACTCACCCTGCATCTGGGGGCTCTGACTGCTGCTCTGTGTCCTGCAGGATGAGATCTTGCTCTGTGCTCCATCTTTGGCTGCCCAAAAAAGGACTCACAGAGTCAACCCTGCCCTCTCTGGGCTGGTTGTGGCTCTTTCTTCAAAAACCTGCGGAGATTTGGTTTCTTTTCTTTTTCCCCCACTTGCCTTCTCCCTTTAGTAATTTTAGACAAGCAGCAAGGCCCAGTTTCACACATTCAGTCTCTACTAAAACATTATTCTGTCCAGGAAAGCTCTCAAATCTCTCTTTGTATCCTGAATTTTTTTCCCCTGTGATGTGGAAGTTTATGTATCCTTGAAAAACCCACGTCCCTGTTTCTGAGAGAGCCTAGAGGGAGCAGTTCAGAGGATTGGGCAGCAGCATGGCTCGTCTCAATTGCAGCAAAAGGCTTGTTTTTCTTGCCCCTAATCTCTTCTGTGTATTGCATTTTCTATCTGATTCATAAATGAGCAAATTTACTGTAGTCATTAGAGTTTTACCTCAGAATTAAAGGCAGGCTAATACAAAACTCTGCACGTATTAACTTTGACTTTGCTTTTGTTAAGTCAGATGTTTCCTAATCAGAACCATATTTTATGCAAAGTCTGGTAATTTTAGGCACCTTAAAAAAAATAGAAAGAAAAAGGAGTTAACCTTCCATTAAATATCAACCCCTCTTCATTGTAAACAACTCAGCTCAAGATCAGTGATGTGACATTTGCTTTCCCAAATGCAACTCTTTGTTTCTATCTTTTTATAAATGACAATGTCTCCGTGGCCTTTCCATTTTAGTTGATGCTGAGAAATGGAGTACAAAGGCACAGCCCAGACTGCTCTGGCTGCAGTGCTGGCTCTTCTGGAGAGGTTCAGAGCCCCATGCTAAGGGTGGCTCTGAGGTTCAAGTAGAGCTCCATGGATCAGAGTGTTTGAAATCCAGAGAATTCCTCAGCAGTTCATTTGGAATGCTGATATTTTGGCTCCAGCTGGGGATGCAGAAACGCTGCCATGTGCAGGCTTCAGCCAAGCCCCAGGCAAGCTGGGGACTCAGGACTGTGCATTCTGTGGGGCATCAGCCTGGGTGAGAGAAAACATGATTTCCAAGAAGCAGCAGAGGCTGGAGACAAACACTGGAGAAGAAAAGCCACCCTGGCTTGCAGGTGCTACACCTCCTAATGGGCTGATCCCTGTGTGCACTGCAGGCCTCCCTTCCTTCCCAAGTTCCACTCTTCAGTCCCACGAGGAAGGTTTAGGTACCATTATGGGATTTAGGCAATATTAAATGCCTGTGTTCATCTGAAATAATCCCTTTTTTTCCCTGGGTTTGCAGCTTGCATCAGCCTCTACAAGGTCCTCAGGTGCTTCTGCATCTTTTGGGGCCTAAAGCCTTTCCAAAACAGGACCCCATGCAGAAGCAAGGGCAAATCCCCTCAGACCTCATGGAAGGACTTGTCTTTAAGCCTGGAAACACCAAGAAAACCCTTCCCAAAGCTGTGGCCTCAGTGGCATGAGTGCTATTCCACTCTCCTCCTCTGGAAGCACCCAGGTTCCCCAAACAGGAAAATTACCCTTCCTGCTCAGTATCAGGTCTGAGCACACATATTTCTTCTTAGCAGCAAGTGCTGTGTTTGCTGGAGCTGCTTTTGCCCTGGTCAGGTCACAGGAAAGGGAAGACAAGCTCTGCAAGGTGAAATGTATCCTCACATGGCTCAGCTCCAGGAGAAAGAGGGTCAACAATAGGAAGATGCCAGCACTAGGGGAAAGGTTGCCTTCCCATTTCCCCCAAAGCCTTCCCAGAAAGCCTTCCCCAAAAGCTTCCAGTTGCATGCATTTCATGATTGTCTGATTTAGGGTTTGAACCTGAGTCTGTTGATGCCAATCCCACTTTTCCCATTTTCCCCCATTATCCCATGCTGGAGCTCTGAGCTGCTGCCTGGCACAGGTATTTAAACTGCCAGAGAAAGGATTTAGCAGCCCAGGAGACTTTACCCAGCCATAGCATCCCTGTCTCTGCTTCAGCCACACATTCCCACACTAGCCACAGGGCTAAAAATAAATCAGGGATGTTTAAATCAGAAAGAAAGATGTGCTTTTTCTCTCACCCTGCAGGTTCAAGTAGTCACAGCAAAAATAACAGATTTGTTTTGTTTCTCTCCTCAGCTTATTTTAATCCTCATGTGGATAGTTATGGAATTGTGGTAGCACATTTATTGACTCAAAGTATTCTCTCAGAAGCTGCAGTCCACTGAAACCCACAATTTTACTCAAGAAACAATCCCTCTCCAAACATCAGCCCCAGTTTCATGCTCATAAATAATAACAGTAAAGAAGAGAAGTCGAAATAAGATGGAGAGAGGGTTCAATAACAACCACAGCTCACTTTTCAAAACAGCCTTACAAAAATGCTGTTTGTACCACAGGTCTCAGCTGGACAATATGAGGAATGTCAAGAATCTGATTTCTAGAGAGCAGTCTTTGGGGAGAAGGCAGTTTTTAGGACATACTTGATGATATGATCCTGAAAACAGTTCTATAAATCACAGCTGACTAGCAAACAGCTTCTTTGGAGCTCCAGAGCCATGGCAAGGGATGTACACTTATCTATTGCTTTGGATTTGTGTCTCTTAAATGAAAGTTTATTCCAAAACCCAAGTTCTTGATGAATATCTTAATTCTTCCAACCAACAGGAGGAAGGGTTAGTGCTGAGCTTGTATGTCCATGGGTTCATTTGGCTGGTGCACCAGAAACGAGAGAAAAATAACATTTTTGTGGTAACAACTCTAACTTATTTACACCAATGTGAAAAAATATTTACTTCCAGCACAAATGACCTGTTCATGGTGCTATAGGTGATTTCTGATTTGCCAAATCACAAATTTGAGTGTCCTCAGCAGCATCAGTTTGATCCTGTGCTGAATTGGCATTTTCATGCTTTATGGGCTTGAAAGGCATTTCTGAAGGTGAGGCAAGTGGGAGGTTTGTCCCTGATCTGCAGCCTACAGAAGGAATTAGGAGCTCTCATCTGCTAAGCTGACATGACCCAGTAATGATTCTCCCCCGGCTTTCCTTCTTACTTTCATCTCCCCACTCACTTTTCGTCCTCAGCACACAAAATCTCCGCTTTTCCTCCTGACTCATCACCACAGTCCCGTGGGACAGGGTCCCCTCCTCCACCAGCATCTCTGACAATCAGGGCAGGGCAGAAACTGCAGGAATTCAGCCCAATTTCCCACATGGCACCTCCTAATCGGCAGCACCAAGAGGCAGAGGTGCAAAGGCATCTCCTTCTCACGTGAACTCCCCCAGCCCAGGGATCAGCCGTGTCAGCCAGCCTTGAAAAGAGACCTCCAGAGTGAATCCGGGGCCTCCAGAGTGAATCTGAGTCATCCAGAGTGAATCCGAGTCCTCCAGAGTGAATCCAAGGCCCCCAGAGTGAATCCGAGGCCTCCAGAGTGAATCCACGACCTCTAGAGTGAATCCAAGACTTCCACAGTGAATCCAAGACCCCCAGAGTGACTCCAAGGCCCCCAGAGTGAATCCAAGGCCTCCAGAGTGAATCCAAGACCTTTAGAGTGAATCCAATGCCCCCAGAGTGAACCTGAGGCCTCCAGAGTGAATCCAAGGCCTCCAGAGTGAATCCAAGGCTCCCAGGGTGAATGCAATGCCTCCAGAGTGACTCCAAGGTCTCCAGAGTGAATCCAAGACCTCCAGAGTGAATCCAAGGCCTACAGAGTGAATCCACGACCTCCAGAGTGAATCCGAGACCTCCGGAGTGAATCCAAGGCCCTCAGAGTGAATCCAAGACCTCCAGAGTGAATCCATGACCTCTAGAGTGAATCCAAGACTTCCAGACTGAATCCAATGTCTCCAGAGTGAATCCAATGCCCCCAGAGTGAATCCACAACCTCCAGAGTGAATCCAAGACCTCCAGAGTGAATCCAATGCCCCCACAGTGAATCCAAGACCTCCAGAGTGACTCCAAGGCCTCCAGAGTGAATCCAAGACTTGCTGGATGTGAGTTCATTGTGTGCCTGTGACGCAGAGCAGAGCTGTGACACAGGAGCTCCCTGAGGATGGATGGAATAGTGCACATGCTGACTGTCCCCTATGAGGGGAGGTGACCCTGGGAGCTCCATCTCCTTCCTGGAGGAGGAGATGTGCTGGCCAGGGGTTCTGCAGGCTGGACTATTGGCCTTCCCCCTTCTCCCAGGTGAGGAAGATGAAACAGCACCAACAGAAACGACTAAATGAGGCTGAGTGTTGGGAGGCATGCCCCTGATGTGTGGCCTGTGCAGGAGGGGCATCACACTGCAACTCTGACACTTTGCCCTCTACAGAGTCTGCCCCACACCATCTGCACCACAGGAAAAGCCAGGAGGTTCTCCAGACACCTCTCATGTCCACAGAGCTGTTCCCTTGCTCCCTCATTAGGTGTGAACACCCTCCCCATCCTCCCTGGTGGTGCCCAAGATCATCCTCCCTGAACCAAAGCCCCAGGACATCGGGGTGTCTTCATGCTTTCCCATATCCTCAGTCATATGCTGCTGTCCCCAGTGGCTGAATTCCCCCTAATCCAGTGCTCCCTGAGTGATTAACCACCCCTACACCACCCTACAGAGGGACCAGCTGGATGGGTGACTTGAAAGCAGCTTTGCTCCTGACACGCCTGGTGAGATCGAAGGGTGAAGCTAAAAACATAACTCACCAGAGAGCACATTTTTGCATTTCAAAGAAAAAACAATTTTACTTGCTAATAAATGATTTGTTTATTTACCCTTTCCTCCCAGAGAATGGTTTCATGGCTGTAAGTCCAGATAACTTATGCGTGTCTTTAACCCGCACGTGACTTTGGGGTCACCCATTTGGGGAATGTAGTATTTCTTACCCTGGTAGGCAGCAAAAATAGGCTGGACTCTTGCCAGATGGGAGGCTTGCTGGAGACACCCAAATGGCAGTCTGGCTGGTGGCCATGCAGAGCAGGGAGGTCAGGGGCCATCCATCAGGTTGGGTCCTTTCTGGGTGAGCAGGCTCGAGTAAATAAGTAGTTAAGCTGCCTGCTCCATCCCTGGAACTGGAAAAGCCATTGGGAGTGGTGCTTTCAGTAGAGCACAGAGTGTCAGCCCAGTTTGTTTTGTTTGCTAATGTGGCCCAACAAGAGGCTGCAGGGTAAATGCAGTCGGCTGGAGAACACACAGTTCCTGGACAGGTTTTGAGATGTGCCCAATAGTGACCCCATTTCCCTGGACTGCCATGAGGGCTGGGGTTTTGGTTTGTTTGCTTCCCCTTTTCTTTGTTTCTAATGCAGAGCAGACCTCATTTATTGTAACAGGAAAACCAAGGGCTCTATTAAAGTCATGATTATGCAGCTGCCAAGTATTCGGGGTGTTTGAGTTTGGATTTTTTTTCAATGAGAAAAATCCCCCTGCTCCCCTTCACAGGTAAACCTATTAAACGCTTTTCAAAGGTCAGTGTTTCCTTCCATCCCCCTTGTGCCAGAAACAATTGCTTCATATTTTGGTAATTTTTAGGTGAAAACAGTAACATCTCAGCAATTCAGAACTGAAGTGCCTCTATTCAGGCTCTCAATGGAAAACAAAATTTCCCAGTGAGACATTTAAGTTTCTCCAGGAGCTCCAGCCACCACCCAAGGAAAAGGCTGCAGTGTTCTGGATGCCCTCTGATTAATCCTCCTTGCACCCTCGGTGTACAGAGGGTATTAACCTCAATTTACAGATCAGGAAAATGAGAGAGGAGGGAGATGAGTGACAGCTGTAATGAACACACTGCTTCACTCAGCCAAGGATTACAACCCACGGACCCCCAGCTCCCAATTCCCTAATTAGCAAATGGCATAGCTCCTCCAATGGACCAGAAATGAGCCTTTTTGGAGTAAAACAAAATATTTCCCTTCAGATGCCTGGGTTCCTGCAAAATACCTTGCTGCTGACGGTGATTACAAGCCCTGCTTCTGCCACTGCCACCTCTCCTGGTTCTGTTGGTGACAAATCCATCTTCAGGGAGGAAATATCTGCTGTCACACCACGTCATAGGAGGAAGCATTACAGAAATGCAGCTATTCAGCACTCTTGGGGGATCTGGCTGTGCCCCCTCCCAGGCTGATTACAGCTCCCATGCTGGTTTATTTGCTGAGTGTTTAGGTCTTGGTGCCAATGGAAACCCAGTTTCATCAACCAGGATTTTTTTTACAGCATGAGAGCATAAATTCGATTAAAAATTAATTCAAGTCACCTCAGTAGCTTTGTGTGACTCTGACAAGTGCAAACCAACACTTCTCTGTGAATGGGATAGTTTTGTGCATGTGCTGCATGTAAAGTGTGTCTTGGTTCAGGCAGCAATCCCAGCCAGGAAAACCCTGGTGATCCCAAAGAATTGCCCATGACAGCTGATTTCACTGTTCCATCTTTTCTAGCAGTCCAGAAGAACAGCTCACAGTAAATTAAATATCCATTAAATATTAATGAATATCCATTAAATATTTCTTATCTATGCACTTTTAAACCTCAGACTTCCATGGATGTTTTGGGTTTAGCAGAGTGGTTGGCACATTTTCCAAAAGAAAGTGGTTTAGTTGTTATTTTGCTGTTTTGGTGGTTTTTCCCCCAGAAAAAGAATAATATTCATGAAAAATCTACAAGTTTCACAAGACTTTTATCAAAAAGAAGCCCCCTTCACAAAATGCATTCTGATTTTCCTGCAACGGAAGGATAGACATAACACTGGCTGGCACATTTCATCCTTCTCTTTCATTTGCAATACAATGATGTAATCTTAGAGAAGGAAAAAACACTTTTATTGGTGAAAAAAAATCCGTTTATTTTTGGGTTTGAGATTTTCTTCCCCTCTGGAAAAATGTTTTCTTTCCTGTAATTTCAGAACGTGTTTTCTCTAATTTCAGATTTTTTCCATAAATAACAAGTCTGATTCCTGCCCTGCTCTCTTGCATCCTTTATGCAGGATCCTCCCAGGAATGGCATGCCTCAAGGATTAAAGAGATGTAATGTTTGGAGAGAGATAAAGATTAAGTTCACTCGGTTCCTAGACCTCATGCCGGCTCCGAGCACAAGACTGAATTTCACTTTGTATGAGTTATCACAACTGAAACTGCTCTTCGGTGGAAACCACTCTGCAACCATCCATTTGCAGTTGTAAAAGTCAATATATTTAAGCCTGCGGTGCATAACAATGACCCCTATGGATCCTCCAACGTTTTTCTTGGATCTGTATAAGCCTGTTTTTAATATATTACTCATCTAAATTGTTCCTGGGACTTGATTATTTGCTGGAGTTAAATATCCAATCTTTAAAGATTGTTAAGCATGTGCACGCTGAATTCCCCACTGCAATAAGCTTCATTTAGCTCAACTAAAACTGCCTTGCCATAAAAAAAAAAAATGCTTTAAAATATCCCAAACTAACTGCTCTCTTGGTTGGTGGGAGCTCCCCAGGCAGGATTCCTTAGTGATGATAATCTCTGGTTTTGGCTGGCTCTGTTTGGTCCCTGGAAGGATAAAAATCCAGTTTTCACTGAGCTGCACATGGAGAGGGCACAGCCACCCCCTCTCCCCTGCAGCATCCTTCCCAGAGCGCACGGACACTGCATGTTCCCCCAGGAAAAAGAAAGCGTGGCGAGCCAAGCGATCTACAAAACAATATTGATTTATGCTGTGTCTCTGAAAAGAGGATGAAATCACCCTGGCTTGTCGGAGCCAGGGCTCGCCGCATTCCTCGCAGTCACCCCGGCCCTGGAGAGCCCTGCTCGCTATTCAGAGGCAAATCCCTGCGCACCCAGCCCAGCGCCGGGTCCCTCCCTTTGTCACCATCGGCTCCCGGGGCAGAGCCCGCCGGATCCTAAAGCCCATCAAAGGCTGCTCAGCCTTTGCCTGCTCTGCTTCCCAAGCCCCGGCTCCTTTTCATCGTGCTGGTGCAAATTAGGGAGCAGTCTATTGAAGGAGATAGAGCTGCAGCAGAAAAGAACTGGGCCGAAAAAAGAAACCAGAATCAGAGTTCAGCGGGCGGCTGTTCCCTCCCTCTGTTTCTTCCGCAAAGAAGGAGAACTGGGTCATCCTGAAAATCACTGTACAAAGCCTGGCATTTCCCCCCCTCCTCTCCTATATGGAAAGGCAATTGGGCAGTCATGCGAAAAACTGCATAAAGTCCAGCAAAATGTGGGGGGTTTTTCTTCCCCTCCTCCTCCTTCTCTGAATAATCTCCCCTTTTGCTCCACAGCAATGAATACTAACAAGGTGATTTCGGCGTGTTTTCCGGTGGTGTTCAGAGCAAGTGCCAAACATTTATTTCCAAAACTTGAAGCTTTGCAAATTATTCGCCTTTGTGGCTTTGAAGTCTGGGGGGAAAACACCCTAATTTATGTGCCTTTGATTGATTTTTGTGGAAATGCAGAGTGTCTTTATCTCAACCATACAGTCAGATTTCTGTGGTTTTGACCACAGAGCCTCCCTACAGTTTCAACAGCTTGATATCCAGAATTAATAAACCTGATGCTTTCACAACCCCCTTGTCTTATTCCCCCAGGGAAAAATATCATCTGCCCTATTGTTGACTGCTCAGATTTACCCCCCCAATATCTCTCCCATCAACATGTGATTAATCACCCTAATCCAGCAGGCACCTCTCAGGAACTCAAGATCTTTTACAAGCCCTAATTAAGCCTTGCAACATCCCCGTAAAATAGGTTGAAGCCAGGGTTAAATGATTTGCCTGAGGTGACAGAGTAAATCAGAAGCAGGGGTAGAAATGAGACAGAAAGCTGCTGTTCCTGAAGCACGTGCACAGCTCCCAGGATCGATGCAAGATACCAAAATCTTTATATTTCTCTTTGAAGATAAGATGCTACAGCCACAAAAGCCTTGGCAGCCATGCCATGAGGCTTCCCCAGCTCTCAGGAATCTGCCTCCATCCCTTCAGCCTGAGCATCACCTGCAGTCCAGCACCTCTGTCCATGTCTGTGCTTCCTCATCCTCCTCCTCTTCCTGGCTGCTGCCAGCTGAGAGCTGAGCCCTGGCCCAGACCCATCTTTCATGAGCCACCTCTCCCCATTTGACACCCAAATTGAAGTCAGAGCCTTGTCACTTGGCACATCATCAATTGTAGGGCTCCGGGCAGGAATCAGAGCCAGGTGTGAGGGTGTTGGGGTCTGGGCTTCTCCCCTCCTTCCTTTGGAGGGGAAAATCACATCAACAAAGGTGAGTCCAGTGACACATTCTGGGAGGCAAAAGCAGCAAAGAGGAGGAAAAATCCATCACTTTTTTTTCATGGCCTGGGAGGTCCTGTTACTTTGCCAGGGGTCTTTTGGTGGGATCACTCATTTTCTAGACTCGGAATTATTCTCGTGCAGGTGGTGGGGAGGGCTGTCCATGTGCTCTCTTCTTCCTCTGCTCAGAGTTATGAAATGCAGTGTGGGTTCCTGGGGCTGATTTTCCTTCCTCCCAAAAAAAGATCTTTCCTTTGTTTTTTCTTAATTTGCCCCAGATTTTCACATCAGAATCCAACACTAAACAAACAAACCAGCGAGATGAGCTCAGCTGGTTAGAGCATGGTGCTGATGGTGCTAATAACTCCAAGGGTGTGGGTTTGATCCCTGTTTGGGCCACTTACTGAAGAGTTGGACTCAATGATTCTTGTGACTCCCTTCCAAATCAGAATATTCTGTGATCCTGTGAACTCAAAATCAATGTTCCCTCAGCTGGTTTAGTGGTTTCCTCAATGGGCCAGCAGCAAAAACAGACTGGCAGGGGTAGGGAGATCTCCCAATTGTATCCACCAAAGTGGGCTGTGTTGGGAAGTTTAAATGCCCACAGCTCAGGAAAGCATCCCTTTTCCTGGGCAAACAGATTTCCCTTATCCTTCTCCCTGCTGCTCATGTATATCCTTCAATATATTCCTAAAGGTCATCCAAGGAGATGTCATTCCTAGAAAGTTCATTCTCCCCCAGGGCTTTTCATCTCCTCACACATCTTTACACAGCTTGGCACAATATTGAATAAATAAAACATGACCAGTTTACAAGGAAATGATGGTCTGAAGCCCTTGGCATGCCAGGTCAGACAGGGACAGCGGGAAGGAGCCAGAGGATCATCCCTGTGTGGCATTACTGAAAACTTTAATGAGAGCAAGGAAAGCCAGCACATCCCCACTTCTGATGGCATCTATCTCAGCTGTTCTCTTGGGGGTCAGCTCAGATCTTTGGGATTCTGTTTTCTCAGGGGCCAGCTCACATCTTGGGCATATATTTAGGCTGGGGAGCATCCCAGGGACGTCTTGCAAAGAGTTTAATAATTTACACATAAAACTTTACCCCCTGGGCACAAAGCAGCTTTCCAGCCTGGTCCAGCCCCTGTCCCTGGAGACAGGACAGCATGCCAGCTGATGTCCTCAGACTGCTGCTGGAGCTGGTGGCCCCACATGGCATCCCTGGGGACAGCCTCGCGTGCCTGCCCATGTCCCTGCTCCCAGGAACAGCTTGTGTGCAGGTGTGCTCTGCTCCCAGCACAGCACCAACATCTGGGTGAGTGCCACACCGCAGCACTCAGGCATCCCTGCCTCGAGAGATCTCCTGGGAGCTGCAGCAAAATTCCCCCTCTGCTCTGCAGTTGCAGCAGCCACCCCGTCTCACACAGGCTGTGTGTGCACCAGCAGCACCAGAATTCCAGAGGCTCAGACCATCCCTGTCCCATGCTCCGGCTCTGGAAGCAGTTAATGCACAAGGTGCCAGGAAATGGGGCTAAAAATATGCTGCATGTTTTCTGTGTAGAGCATGCCATGCTTTCCACACTGCTTTTTCAGTGGGATTCTTCAAATCAGCCCTTACAGAAAGTGGGATTTTATTTTTCCCCCCTGCATCTATTTCAACATCCCAAACAGAGCCACAGGCAATGGGTGGGTTCTGCCCTATCCTCCTGCAGGGCCAGTGTTCCCAGCTCTCTCACTCCTTCTGGTGGGTTTTGCAACATTTGGCTATTTTGAAACCAAGATAAATTTCCAGACCCATGTTTACAGCAAAAGGCTTGAAAGCACAGATCCTAAACCCCCGGAAGGCCAATAGACACAACTCTAATTGCAATGTTATTCTAATTCCAGCTATTTTAATTAAGCACTTGGGTTGGCCATAGGATTGTGCTTTTTTTCCCCCTGCCTTTTGGAAACATTTCCAGAAATATGAATAGTCTCAACAGCTGGGCAGGAAAATCGGAAATCAAAAGTGTGCAGAAAATACTAATTAAAATGGAACCAAACTGCAGAAAGCTCAGCATTTTCCGTGTCATGCTTTCCTGTCTGCCTTGGCTGTTCTAAATTCATCTCTCCATGCTGCAGCAGGAGCTGGGCTGGCAGCATCCTAGGGCTGAGACTTTGGGAAGAGAAACTATTCCCTTTTCTTCCCTTTTCAAAGACACAGGTCAGAAAGTTCATCCTGCATGGATCTGGTGGCTGGGTACAGCCATTTCCCTGAGCCAGACTTGGAAGTGTTGCTGTTATCAATGGAGTAAAATACCACTTGTTCCACAAAAAGCAGTCAGGAAACAGTTAATCCCAATTAGCTCAAAGCAGCAGATATCATTCTTTATATTTTGGCAGTTCTCGTTTTGAAGGAAAAAATATGTTTGTGTTCTTGGAGTCTGCCTGAACAATAAAATCAGATGCCAATTTTCTGGTCTAAATTAGGTGAAAGACCAGACTTTTTATCATATGTGTGTGTCTGTGTGTGCTGTTGGGCTACATGTTTATTTTACTCCTCTGTGTATTTACCACAGAAATCACGGCCTGCCCTGTACATGGGCTCAGCCTGGCAGCCTGGTTCATTCACTGGGGTTGGAAATTCAACCTGGCACAGGGAAAACCCCAGGCACTATCAATTGCAGAAGAAGATATTGCCAAAAGATAAACATAATAAAGTCAGTTATTGTCAGCGTATCAAGCCGAAGCCTTTCCAGGGTGGATGAATAAGGGGTTTAAACTTTTGCACTGGTTGAAGTGTTTTCATGTCCCACTTCAGTGGGAGCTGAAAGACATCCAAACCCTGGGCTTCAAAGAGGCTAAAAATCAAAAGGATTAATGAGTGGTAAAATACCATGGGAAAAGAAGTGAAGCTGGCACATCTTCCATGGGACATTGTCCATTGTGAGCACACAGCCAAGGTGCAGGCAGCACTGCCCCCATCAAAGGGGAGGCAAAGGAAAATAAGCACGTTTTCAGCTCCCTTCCACACGCTGCTCCCATCTGCTGGGATCAGCCATGGGAGCCTGACCAGGGGAGAACAATGCCATGTCACCACCTCCCTGTGGGGCAGCTCTTGGGCCCTGTGGACACCGCCTGGCACGCAGTGACAGGGGCACAACCCAACCTGTGTCACCCACAAGGAGCCCCAAACACCCACATTTTTCCTCCCGCATGCAAACGAGCTTCCCATATCTTGTTTTCATCATTCCCTCCCTTCAGATGTCACTAATTTCCAGGACAGGAAGGAGGATGCCAGACTCACAGCCAGCACAGACGCCGGCACGCAACGGAGCAGCGATCCCTGCAGCAGAGCAGGAGATCCAGCAGAGCCCAGCCAAAGTGGGCCTGATCCATCAGCCAAACCAGCCAGCAGCAGCTCTGCTCACAGAGGGAGTGAGATGGGAGTGAGCTCTCCCCATCCCAAGCTGCTCCAAGCACTCCCCTCTGGCCATCCACAGATCTCACTGGCATCAGTTTGCTGCTCCCCCAGCCAGGAGAGCACCTTGGGCATTGGATCACCAGCACGCCCTTCAAGTCCTTTTCCAAGTGTTTTCACAACACTAGAGGGAGACAGGATTCAAACCAGGCTTTGTAATCACAAATCCGTGTTCACCCACGGCAGAAATTGTCCCGAAATCCTGGCAGAGCCCAGTGCACCCAGGAGAACGTAGGTGCCACCTCTGAGCACAGGCCATGCGCACAGCAGACCCTCTGCAAAATATCATTTTGGGGATTTCACTGAAGAAACGCTCATAAAACAGACAAAAATTCAGCGCAGGCTTACGTTTAAGCATACACTTAAGAGCTTGCTGGCACAAGGGCTCAAGCCAGGATTAAGAGCCACACACCACATTACTTTTAATTGAGCTACTGTCTTCCCATATGGTTTTCCTTGGGGAGACCAGTGGCTGGCTTATGAGTTCAAGTAACAACATCAGTTAAAAGAGCATTCAAACAATTGTGGTTGGCAGCTCCCTGAATAATATGAATGTTATGGAGTGTCGGAAAATGTCGTATCATCAATTTTCTGGTTTCCTGCACTCATTGCTTTTGATCTCCACTAAAAGATTTATTGAATGGCTTTCATTTTTACATTAACCTTTTCCAAATCACACCAATTGAGAGCTAGGGAGATTTTTAATTTTTTTTTTTTTTTTAACATACAAACCTTTTTAAAGCTGAGGTTTTCCATTCCTCCCAGTTTTTATTGTTTGAAGCAAAGGGCTGTTTTGGCAGGTTTATGAGATGGAGTCTGTTTTGCTGACAGACATGCCTGATAGATTGCTTGTCCGTGTTTTATTTTTGGAGCCATTGCTGCGTTATCTGTGTTTGAAAAACAATTCCATTTGATTAAAATTTAAATCAAATATATGGTAATATCAGCCTTGCTTACATCTCACATCCCTCCTGTGAAGCCTCTTGCCCCCAGTGTGAGTGAAGTGTAATGCAGAAGAAAGTGATTCCTTCCCCTCCAGCAATGGCCACCTTCTGTCATTATTGCTCACAAATGAGAAATAATTCCTCCCCATCAACCATGTGATGTCTTGAAAGGTGAATAAAGACGCTTCTTGTGCTGCCTGGCTAACCTAGACATGCCGCTGATGAGTGTGAAATTAAAACATTCCTCAAAAAATAAAGTTATAGCTGCCAGGACATTTGGCTTGGATGATTTCCTGCAGCAGTGAATTTTAGAGTGACCACAGTGTGCACAATTAATGATGGATTGGATGGATTGGACATGAAGGACTATAAAGATTATTACCTTTAATTTGTCCCACGTATTTCATCATTTGTAGCTTTAAAGCTCTGCCTTGGGATCACATCCCAAGAATTTGTTGTTGTTTAACAAGACCATTTTCACTAATCTGTACCACACCAGAACTTGGAGGTGACTTAGAGACATAAAAATGAGAATTTTTAGTGCCAACACTTCTGTGCAAGAGAGCAAGCCAGTGAATCAGTGAATCACAGAGCATCCTGGCTTGGAAGGAACCCCTAAGGATCATGGAATCCTACCCTGTGCCTGAGAGTGTTGTGCAGTGCTCTTCCTTCAGGATTAAATGATACCTGTTACCATTCTGGGAGGTCTTACAAGCCCATTTTATTCTCTGTTAAAAGAAGAGGAAAACAGATCTTTCATTTAAGTTGTATAAAACAGAGGTGCCTCCTGCAACTCATTGAGACCTTCAGTGGCAGTTGTGGAAAAAGAAAAAATAGAAAAAAAAAAAAAGGCCATTTCCTTCCACTGTTCTTTGCTTTTAGACAGCCCAAACATGTTAATTTTGATTTGCCAAGTTTGGTTGTTTTGTTTTTTTTTCTTGATGAGCCAAGTTCACCCCCTCAAAGTCCATGTGTGAGAGCACTGATGAGCTTGGCCTTGCTGATGCTTCTTGAAATAGCCTCCAGCCCCAAAATAACCCTGCACACACACCAGCACCACTTCCTGACTGGGAATAGCAGGGATGGGGCGGGCAGGGAAATCTGGGCAGCTCAGGACTGAACAAGAATTGGGGATGGTCCAATTTTCTATAAACACAGCTAAAGAAGGCAGAGTGCCCCTCCTCTCCCTCTCTTGTTTTCCCCTCTCCTATCTCAGCTGAATTTTCCTACCAGCTTCCTGAAGACACTTCCCGATTTCACACCCTAAACATCCTCCACTTTTATTTGGCCAACGCTTCCTACGCTTCAAGCCCTTCTGCCTGGCTCCTCCAGAGCTGCTCCTGTGCTTCCTCTATCCTTGATACGTTAGCAATAGACGGAAAACCACCTTTCCTGTGCCAGGTACTGGAATGCTGCAGGCATTTTTGTTCCTTCCCTGCTAAGTGGTGAGTGCAGGTCACTCCACACCAGGGTTACCCAGCAGCTGCTTCACAAGAGGTAGCAACAGAGGTAGGAGGACTTGTTGCTCCAAAATCTAGGCCAGGAAGGGCATCATGCTTAGAGGGAGCTGATGTGGTTCTGGGGGTTTCCCCTGTGCTGTGAGGGTCCTTCCAGCCCCACATTGTGGGGGACTGAGGAATGAGACTGTCCCCTGTGTTCCTGAGTGCCAAAATAAAAAACTGAACAGGAGGTGGCAGTCACCGTGGTCTCCAAAAGGAGCACTCCCTCCCAGCCACATGCACTGTCCTTGGATCACCTCTGCTGGGAATTCCCAGAGCTCAAGCCATGGCCAGCTGGAGGCAAGGGATGTTTGTGTGGACCACACAAGGTTTCCCAGCAGAAGAGTTTCCTGGAGATACAGCACGGATGGACACAGGGATGCACTCCTTTGGGAGATGCTGCTGCCAGCCAGGTAAGGTGCAACCTTCATGCTGCTTCCTCCTCCTCTGGACAGCTTTAGCCACTGGTAGAGAGGACTCATACCCTATCATATCATTGCCCTTTTTCAGTTTTTTATTTTGGCACTCAGGAACACAGGAGCTCCCCAGAACTCCAACTGTGCACAAGGTTTGTGGAGATGTGAGT
Organism: Agelaius phoeniceus; assembly: GCF_051311805.1. Lineage (NCBI taxonomy): Eukaryota > Metazoa > Chordata > Aves > Passeriformes > Icteridae > Agelaius > Agelaius phoeniceus. The sequence goes on along the minus strand of NC_135272.1, from coordinate 33,621,102 downwards.
GAGCAAAAAAGAGAAAGGGCACATCCTCCTCTGCAGGAAGCAGAGAATCATAGAATCACTTAGGCTGGAAAAGACCACTGAGTCCAACCATTAACCCAGCACCAAACCATGTCCCCAAGTGCCACATCTACATTTCTTTTAAGTCCCTCCAGGGATGGGGACCCCTCTGTTGCCCTGCACAGCAACCTGCTTGGTGAAGAAACTTTTCCTGACATCATGTCCTTTTGCTCAGCTGGGGTCAGCTGTCCTGGCTGTGTCTCCTCCCAGTTCTTGTGCCTCTCAGCCCCCTCACTCATGAACTCCCAGGACCCATTTTTTGGTCAGGTGGGCACAGACTGGGGCTGGCAGAGCAGTGCTCACCCATGCTGGGAGTCAGCCCTACACCAGGGCTGTGGTGGGACATAAGGGCTAGGATGTGACTCAGCATTTGGGTGCTCTGGTGGCCTGGCAGGAGGACAGGCAGAAAGGGCCTGATTTTTGGAAAGGCAGACACACTCCAAAGTGTTCGGCTCTGATTTAAGGAGAGACTTTGTAACCTCAGCTTCTGCAAAACTCTTTGGAGAGGCATTTGGCGCTTCAGCAGCAGCTTTGGGAAGATCTTCTGACACATGAGAAAGCAAAAGATTTTGCCAGGAAAACTAAGTTGAGGAGCAGCAAGGCTTATTTATGGAGAGCCTGCAAAGGGGCTGTCTTTGTTCCCCACAATCATATCGGAGCCACCGATGGACAAATGCCCTGCTTCTGATGTAAAAATATGAAAGCCAGGGTTGCTTTGAGAACTTTATATTTTGTTTCAGCCACATTTTGTTAGTATCAGATGCAGCCAGGGATACAATACCCTACCTCAGAGCAGCCAAAGATAACAGGCAAAGCTTTGCTAGAAAGGATGGCTATGAAAGATGAGCGAGTGATGAGGAGGATACTACATCCTGCATTTAACCAGCAGCAGAAAGGCACAAAATCCCTGTACCCTCACCTGTCACCCACTGTCTCTCCCCTCAGGAAGGTGTATTTTTGCCACCCTGGCACTCATAAGTAACTCTCATGAATTTTTGTGCTTCATCCTATTGCTTTTTTCTTAAAGGGAAAGGAAGGTACTCTCTTCAGGCAGGATCTTAATCCACCTCGCACCACTACAAAAAACAGATTGGTGAACAGAAAAAAGAATAGCAAAGGGACTGGTTCTGTAATTCTAACATTTCTGCAGCACTAGAGCAAGATAAAATCTAAGTTGTCCTTGTTTAATATTTAAGAGATAATAGTTATGGAGATATTTAGGAGCCAGGACAGCTGCCTGCCCATCATGGAATTTACGTGTACACTGCTGGAGGCTTCCTGAGCTTCAAATGTGATGTGTTAAAGAGAAGTCCTCACCTTCATCCATCTGTGGCTCTTCCAAGCAAAGGAACTGATGCAACACTTGACTCCATCCTAACCAGAGCCACCATGTCCCTCATGGCAGGGAAAAGCAAGACAACACAAGACATTTGCCAGCAAGCTCAGCCAGAAACACATAAACTGTCAGACACACATAAACTGTCAGGCACACATAAGCTGTCAGAAACACAGCACAGCCCAGATGGACAGGGAGCTCCAGGTGAACAGGAGCACACACTGGATGAGCCTTGCTCAGCCCACATCGATTCTGACAATTCTGTGCCTCCATCACATGAGCAAAGAGCTTCAGGGAGGGACTTGTAGAGGGACATCATGGAATTTGTGCTCACTGAAGTGCCAAAAGAAGCTTGGAGGTCACCTGGAGACCCACACCCTGACAGAGGAGAGGCTGCTCTGCCTCCCAACACCACACCAGGGATGACAGTGATGTGAAGCTCGGCCTCAAAGAGCCTCACAAGAAAAAAACAACTCTAAATTCTTTTTTCCTCCAATAAATCTCTCCTTGCAGTGAGAATCACTGGAGAGTTCAGTCCTTCTTTCCAATACGCAGAACGCAACTGCCCAGCCCAATGCCTGTGTAACATTTACAAGAAGAAAACAAATGAGGGATGAAATTAAAGCTGAGCAGCCCCAGGAACAGGCTGCAGGAATCCTTGGGAACAACATGCTGCCACACATGGCACACCAGGAGAATCTTGCTAATGAAAAAACAAGAAAAGCCATCCATGACAAAATGCTGGAGACTCCACCACTACAGCACCAGTGCAATGCTCAGCACACACCATACCTCAAGGGCAGGTTAAAAACAAGTTAATGACACCTCAAAACAACTTTTTGAGGCAAGCACAACTTTTTCATGAAATCAGAAAGACTGGAACTAAAAAGCTAAAAGACTCTGGAAAGAGTCAACAGGTTGTGGATTAAAAAACCAAAACCAGTCTGTATTTTCCAGCTCCTCCTTTTGGGTCAAAGCTGTCCAGGTGCTGCATGAACAAACTAAATTTATGTCTTGAAAATGCTCAGAGGTTGTGCTTTATTTCCTCCAGGGACGGAAGCTGCATCTTCAGATGATGCTGTCCATCAGAGCAATAGTGGGTGGGGGATGTCCCTCCTTTGTGGCTCCTGGCTCCCACCCCAGCTCTGCAGACCAAGGGGGACCGCAAATAATTACAAGGCTGGTGAACAAGAGGAATAGCAACACCAAGAGTCTCAGACTGACAGCAAAGACACCTTTCTCCTCATCATGCCACCTTCACTGACCTTTTCCAGATCATTCATGGCCCTCTTCACCTCTCAGTGAGTTACCAGCTCACACAACAAGCCCCCAGAATATGGACACTGGGGGGGATGAAGATTCTCTGGCATCCTTTGGCACAGCAGATTTTGTTCCTCAGTGCAGGCAGCTCCCCCCTGCCTGATCCATCATTGCCTTCATGTCCTCCCAAGCCCACCATGCTGAGCATATTTGTCCCAGTTGAGCTTTTTGACTCCCAGCAGCTTTGCTGTATTATTAAAACAACACCCTTTTGTCATCCAGGCCCTAAACACCTCTCTGGAGCACTTGTGAAAGGACTGAACACCCAAGGGCTTCATGGAGGGAAGAAGAACTCGCCCTTCTGACAGGAGCTGGGCTGAGGAGGCTGATAATCATCTTGTGATCACAAATTACTTTTCACAAGGTCCATTTATGAGGTAACAGTTGGCATGCGGAAAGCATTTCATTTCGCCAGCAGCTCGCTGAAAACGAACCATCGTGAACCCTAAAAAGAAACCCTGAATCAAAGGCTGCATTCTTCTCTCCCACAGTGACCCCTTTGTTTGGATCTGCCCAAAAGTTTCATTATGAAAGTCTGATACAGGAGCCTTATTAAATTGTGATTAAATGACGTGTCCGTGCAGAAGCCTGCTCTCTCTGCCGTTCATGTGGGCTGGGTTTCTTAGACTTTTAAAACATACGAGCTTATGAAATAGCTGTAATATCTTTTCCCATGATTTCTGGGGAAAGGAGGGTCTTTGCTGCTGCTATAGTCGTACCTGGCCTGGCTCCAGAGGATAACATTTTCATTAAAAGTGCATTAGGTGCACAGTTCACTATGCAGCTGTCCTGACAAAGCATTGACCTGGCTCAGAAACCTCTGGTGAACCTTGCTGGCTTCTGTAAATACAGAATCACCCATCCCTGGGTTGACTTTGAGCTGTGTTTACATCATTTGGATACAGTTTGTTCACACAGCTTCCACCTAACTCTGCCTATTTGGTATTTAAAAGAAGAAGCAGAAGCTGAATCATGGCTCAGGCCAGATAATGATGACCACTGGAGCAGCAGGGCTGACACTGGGACATCCTAGAAAGGGTTAAACAGGAGAAATTCAGACCCAAAACCTCCCCATCATTTCTGACCAAGTGTGAGCTCTGAGCCACCAGCAAACTCACAGCAGTGATGCATCCTTCCCTTCAGATGACTCACTGTAAATAGTGCCTGGTGATTTACGCACAGAAAAATCCATTTGACACGGAAATGCACAAATCCGTACGTTTTAAGGCCAGAGGAGCCGTCACAAATGTTCAGTCTGGCTCCCTGGAGAGTGCAGCCTCGCCCAGCAACTCCTGCCCAAAGCGCTCAGCTTCCGTTGGAGGGAAAGCATCCTCAGGGGAAGGCTTGAAACACTTTCTCCTAATATTTGTCAGGAGGGATGCTGTAAAAACAGAATCAAAGAATCACAGAATGGTTTGGGTTGGAAGGGACCTTAAAGATCATCCTGTTCCACCCTCTCCCATGGGCAGGGACACCTTCCACTATCCCAGGTTGCTCCAAGCCCTGCCCAACCAGCCTTGGACACTTGCAGGGATGGTGCAGCCACAGCTTCTCTGGGCAACCTGGGCCAGGGCATCCCCACCCTCACAGGGAACAATTTCTTCCCAATATCCCATATAATTTGAAGCCATTCCCCATTATCCTCTCACTACAAGTCCTTGTAAGAGCAACTCTGTGCTCATTGAGTAGGCAGCAGATGCAGGTACTCAGAGAGGTGGCAAAACTTTGATGGGAATGTGGGTGATCTCTGGGAGATGCTGGCAGCCTTCTGGCTGAATCAGCAGGAATCCTCTCCATGGGACACATGTCCTGGGCTGGCTGCCTCACAACCCAGGGACCAAAGGGCTGGATCACAGAGGCACCGCCTCAATTGTCCAGCAAAGGCCATTTAAATCATGCTTTACAAAGTACAAATGTGTGTAAATATTTGTGCAAGATAAGATCAGGCAAGTGGCAGAGCAATATTTCAAAGAGCCAAGCCAAGGGCAAAGAACAATTTATATGTGCTGCTCCAGAAAAATAAAATTGGGAAATGCAGCACTGTGTTTGTGTTAGGGCAAGGTTTGCTCTGGAGTGTGTTTCTGTCAGTGGATGTCCCACACATGGGGCAGGCAGTGGAAATACGAGGGCAGGGCATGAGAAGAGATTTATCTGAACAGCAGTCCTGGATCTCCTGAGGGACTCCTAATCAACCAGCCACAGGACATCAAAAGGCTTTGAGGAAAGGTTGGTGGATCTGTCAGATTGACATACACAGGCACAGGCAGCCGGTTGCTAAGTTGTATTTTATTCAGAGCAAACACTCGGTGAGCGTGAGATAATCTGAGATAATCAATCTTTCTTTATTCAGAAGACAAAGTGTGTTATCTAAAGTAGCTGCAATGCTCTCTGACAAGGATACATTTGAGATTTTCTCCTTTTAAATTAATGTCTTTCATTAATACTTATAGCCCAGAGTCACAACCCTGAGGGCACCACCCGAAACCATCCTGAACTGGAGGTTCAGAGGTGCTGTCCCACCCTGCCCTCCTCAGCAGGCAAATGCTGACCCTGCTGCCTGGGACGCTGTGACACAAAAGCAGAATCTACTCACCGAGGAGACAGAAGAAAACCTGCATAGTTTATAGGTGGGAAGAAGACCCTACCAGTGTCTCCAATGGTTTAGCCCAGAGCAGGAATATCAACTCCCAGCTGTTCATAAAACCCCCTGGGGGAGACCACAGTGCAGTATCAGGTGACAATGAAGATCAGTGCACCATTTTTATCAAGAATTTGTGCACCTCAGTTGCATATCACAAACCATATTCTCAGCATTCCTTAATTGCTCTAACACTTTAAAACAGAAGCCAATGGAGCTGCTTTGCCACAGCCACCCACATCTTCACACAGGGAGCCAAACCCCATGACCCTTCCCATCACCTGGAGTTCAAGAGACACAGACAGCAGGAGCTGGTGGGTAATCACCAAATCATTTCAGCTTTCAATTGTAGCCTTCAGGTGTGAAAACATCAGGCTCCATGACCTGGGCAAGGAATGAGAGAGTTGAGAGAGCCACTGTGCTCCAGCCACCATCAGCTGCCTCCTTCGCTCCTTCCCTCCCTCCACAGCATCCCTGCTTTTTCCAGATGCTTTGCACTTCCCCCTTTCTTCTGCCAGGTGTTTTTAGCACATCAATGCTAAAAATTTCAGTGTGTCCTAGGATTCCAGCCTGCTTTTAACTAAACTGCCACAGACCTGTCTCCATGGAAGATGTTTCTTGCCAGAAATATTATCTAATTTGCAAGCATTTTATGATTTTCTAAGAGTCATAAAAGACAACATTAGGAAACAAGCAGGCAAGGGAAAAGATCCCTTCTGGTAGCCAAAGTGACCATATAATTGATTTTTATGAACAGCATCTGAAGGAATGAGTCACAGCCCATATGGCTCTTTTGGAATCCAGATATACATCGTGTTTTAAGCCCCTCAGAAGATTTATCCAAGTTTTTCACATACAATCAATGGTCATTGGAGGAGGACATGAATCATTACAGCTCCTCAGGCTGAGCACATGTTTGAAGGGTGAAGGTTTCACACATTCTCGCTCTATAAATACCCATCCAAGGCTGTGCAGAGATGGCAGAAAGGAAAAAGGTATCACAGAACAAACTGCAGACTCATTACAGAGCAGAGGCCTCCTCCCTGTGATGGGTGTAAATGTTATTAGCTTAGGACATGGTTCAAACTCCAGCTGAAGTCAGATGGAAAAACTTTACCTTCAAGTCAGGCTGTGTATCCTCTTTCTCCATGGCTTTAACCATTTTCTCATAGCTTGGCCCCAGCCGGTGATGAGGTTGGGTTACAAGTTTGCTCACTCAGCCGTGATGCTACACAAGTAACACCCACACAGTTCACATGTGCACACTTCCCATGCACATCTGGGCTGTCCAGAGGTGCAGGAACATCCCTCCTGTGGGCCCACACTTGCAGAACCACACACACCTCACACAGAAGACACCAGCCTCACTCCTGGGTGCCTTGTGCAGCTCCTCAATCTCAGTCCACACTCCCTTCTTCAGAAGATTCACATTCACCCAGGGGTGACACAGGAATGCATGCTGCATCTTCTGAAAGATGCTGAGAGCCCTCTTTGCAATGGCTCCAGACTCCAACTGAACCAGCAGCAGCGTGAGAATTTTATTTACATTGACAGTGGATGCAGCAGGTACAACTGGGCAACTCTGCAAACATGATTGTTAAATTAAATCACTTCACACTCTAGCCCCAGGTGCTGGTCCACAATACCCTTCCTCATGACAGGCAGCACTGGAACATTTGTTTATCACACATTGTGCCAGTTTTCAAGGACTCCCAGAGACAAATGTGTCTCCCAGTACAAAACATCCCTCTTGTTCCTATGGAAATCTCAGCCAAATAAATATTTTGCAAGTTCATTTGCTGCAGAAGGAGTAAGTCAGGGCTTATGCACGATGCTCCAGCCACAGCACCTCCAGTGCATTCCTTCCATCCATCAGGCTTCCATGCAGCCATCACAGCTGCCCAGGAACACCTGAGATGTTTGGCCTAAATTGCACATTTTTACCTTTGACAGACTTTTAGACCCAGGAGGGAATGTTGATGGCCCCATCCAGCTCCCTGTGAAACACAAACCAAACAGTCTCAGCTGATAATTTCTGCATCAAGCCCTGTGGCTTCCACTTGAGCTGGCACCAGACTCATTCCTGACGTGCCACAGCTCCTCTGTCATCCACCTTAGAGTTCCTGTGCTCCTCCAGGTACAGCCAAGGGGAGGAGGGACCTGCAGCCCCTCTTGCTGCCTTTTTGCCTTGATAAATGAGGAAACCAACCGGGTGCCAGCAGTATTTTTAAAATCTGTCTGGTCCTGGAGGCGAGTGAAGCCTCTGCATTCCTTGGTAACCAACGATGGGGTGGTGGAGAACAGACCAGGGTCCATAATCTGCTACACAGGTTTCACTGCACAGCACCAGCACACATTCAAATCCCACTCTGAAGGGAAGCTGGAGGATTAGCATTGGCTCCCAGACCACTCCTGCTGTAACAAAACCCCTGCCTGCAGCTTGACAGAGGCACTAACGGGGTCTTTGATGACGACTGCCAAGGGAAGGCTCCAAGACAGACGAAAATTTTGAGGTTAGAATTTGAAAGGCAGTCAATCTTATCCTCATATTCGTGTTACAGCACATGATAAACTATTCCAGAGGGATTTCTTACCAGGATGCTAAAAGAAATTTTATGAAGAACTAGAGTCATTCATCCAAAATGAGGATGAAAGAGTGACATGTTACCTGGGAGGAAACAAAGAAAGGTAATATTTTTCCCTCAGTTTTATTGTGCTTCTAAGGCAGTTCAGTCAGATAAAATTTGGAAAGACATCTGAAGATTAAAAGGCCTGTACAAAAAAACAGATCCAGAGGATCATAACTTAAGGAAATATTATGCCAGTTGTAGCAAAAGTAGAAGTTTTCATATTGAAGTTATTTCATATTATTATGAAAGATACCAAGACTAGCATTCTTCCACCAGGAGATTTCCCAGATTTCCCACCCACATAGAGTCTGAAATCTCTCTATAAGGAGTTGTTCCCTACTTCACAGATCAAAGCCACCGTCCCCATGCTGGCAGCCCAGCTAGAAATAGGGCTGACATGCACTTTTGCATCTTTAGCCTTGGCTTCAGTAGATATGCAAGTCTTTCTGAGCACATGGAGGATGATTTTACTCCTTGAGTGTTGGGGGCATCTGTCTGGTTGGTTGCCCAGTTATCAGAGAGGATTAAATCATCTCTCCAACACGGGTCAGTGCTGATGTGGGGCTGGGGGGGATCTGTTCCCTCTGGTGAAACAGGAATCTCTGTGGTGCCAAGGACCCATGAGAACACAGCCAAACCCAGGCTCATGGCCTTGGGAATGCTCCTATGCCAAGAACAACAGTAAATAACCTGCTCTCCAGCAAGAAGCATGAGCATTTCCAAACTTAGCTGGGGCCTCTTCCCTTTTTCTTTTTTTCCTTTTTTTTATGCCTGAGAAAAGTCAAAACACTCTGGGATGCCTTGAAAATACGGAACAGCAAGTGCTGCTGAAGGGGATATTTGCAAGGAGCCCTGCCATGACCTCAGCCTTTAAATCATTTCAATCAGAAGGACTCAGAAGTCATGCCAATGCCAAATTATCCCCATGCAGCACAAGAAAGGAAGCTAATCCCCACTCCTTGATGATAATTGGCACAATGAGAAACACCTTTCTGACACGATTCAGCTCAGAGCCAAAACGCAGGCCCTCTCAGGAGAAAGCCTCTTCCAAGGAGCAGATGATGACAAAGCCTTGAGTGGTGCCTTGCCCCACGCCAGAGGTGTGCAAGGAAACAAAACACCTGGCCTTGCTGGCTCATCTCTGCAGCTGGCCACCTGCCATGGCTCACCTCCCCGTGGTTTTGGATACGGGCAGGAATTCCTTCTTCTTTCCAGTGGCCAGACACACTTGATTTTCCAGCTATTCCATGGAGGAAATAATCCCCCAGGTGATTATGTGCTACGAGGGTCTGCACAGCGACTCAGCCCTTGTGGCTTTCAGTGGAGCCGACTTCACAGGAAGATTTTTAGGGGAGGGAAAGAATAATTCTTAATTAAGGTGACAGGGAATAGATGTGGTGGTGAAACTCCAGGCAGATGCAGGTTTTACTCTCAGGTGACTTTCCATGCACCTACCCTCATGCCCAGGCCTGAACTGGCTCTTTTTAAGGGAAAAGAAATAACATTTTCCATATAATTCAGAGGGGCAGACTGAAGTTTTGTCACTGGCACCCACAAGATGACAGGTGGAGGTTTCAACTAGAGTGCTGCCAAGGAATACTGGAGAGGGGATTACAACAAAACAGAACCACCTCAGCCTCAAAATCTCAATGCTGCTGTTTCTCAGGTGGTTTGAGTCTGGGAATCCAGAGCTCCCTCAGCCCCAGCCCTTTCCAGCCATGCCCCCAGGTAAGGGGAAGGGAAGGATGCATTTCCACTCTGGTGACTTGATCACCTCTAACCCATTAAACTGGTAAGGAACAGCAGGACCAGAGGGTTAAAAAGGTTTGATTTGGGCAAGATTTGGGAATGCTTTCTACATGTGCAAAAAGCCCCAGGTGCTGATGCAACCCACCACACACGTCACCTGCCCCCAAAGGCAGAGAAAGGGATGCATCTTTAGCCCTGCTTTCCCAGCATAAGAAATGAGCAGGGGGCACTGGCACAGAAACTTAGAAAACAAAAAACCACCCCAAACTTAACTGATTTCTGTTCAGAACCAGTTCTCCTCTGGGAGGGATAAGATGAGAAAGAGCAAATCACTTGTGACAGATGACAAGGTTGGTGGGGAATGCACTAATGGGAAGCACACACATCCCAGGAGGATGGAGGCAGTATAAAACCTTATAAAAAAAAACAACTGCATGTCTCATTGGGCTGCTCACTGTGGCTCCTTTTACAAAAGATATATTCATTTAAAGGCAAATCCTGATTTCTGCCATGAGCCCAGTATTACACCAGTGATGTGAATTGGCATTAATCTGTACAGTAATCTGTGTACACCCACATGTAGATTGAACCCAGATTTACACAGCCTGAAGAAGAGAAAGCTCCAGGGACACCTTGGAGCCTTTCCCAGTGCCTAAAGGGGTTCCAGGAGAGCTGGAGAGGGACTTGGACAAGGGCACCGAGTGACAGAACAAGGGGGAATGGCTTCACATTGACACAGGGCAGGGTTAGATGGGATATTGGGGAAAAATTCTGCCCTCTGAGGGTGGCAAGGCCCTGGCACAGGGTGCCCAGAGAAGCTGTGGCTGTCCCATCCCTGGAAGTGTCCAAGGCCAGGTTAGACAGGGCTTGGAGCAAACTGGGATAGTGGCAGGTGTCCCTGCCCATGCAGGGAGGGTAGAACTGGATGATCTTTAGGGTTCCTTCCAACCCAAACCATTCTGTATTTATTGTTTGGTTCTTGTGACATGAATTCCCCCAGTACTGCTCCCAGTAGGTGCAGGCATCCCAGCAGGCTGTGAGATACAAAAATCTATCAAGGAATACTGCATGGAGAAAATCACATTCCAGTCCTTAGTCCTTTAAAGGACTGATTTGATTTCTGAGATGCAGCCCACTGCTTTCTAACAGCACATGCTGCTTTTATGAGATGGTTCAGAGGAAAACATCCAGAGCACTTATCAGCTGAAACCACAGGTAGCACACAGGGAAGCAGAGGAAGGGAATAACATGTTTTCCACAGGCAGCCGTGCCCCATGCACACATGGAAAGCCCAGGGGACACTTAACCCTGAGTGCAGCTGCTGGGTTTAGTACCACAGACCCACAGAAAGATTTATCTCTAACTCTCAAACAGGCAGGAGTTTGGTAGGGATTCAAGGAAAACAGTAGTGGATCCCCTTTCATTTAGCATCCTGAGGAAGTCTGGGCAGAGGAGAAGTTTTAGCATGAAAAAGCCACAGGTAGGAGCTGCTAATTTCTTGAATGAAGCTCAGACCATGGGAGGTCAGTAGCAAACCTTGCCTGTCGCCCCCTCCATAACACGTGCTAAAACAGCTCAGAGTGCTCAGGAATCCTGGGACACCAGAACCAAAAGGATTTTGTGTCATTGGACGCAAAATCAGGAGGTGATTTTGTGCCAGGAGGTGGTGAACCCAGCTTCCACTCTGGGAATTGGAGTTAAGAGGACATAAACAGATTTTAAGATGGGTCTTGACCAACTTATGTGAAAAGATCCCAGATGTGGAGAAGATCCACATCTTCCAGCCTCACAGGACACTGACCCACCACATCTCTCAATCCAAACAAACATTTGTGCTACTCACAGCAAAACATCTTTGGGTTAGATATTTGCTGGACCAGCTGCAAACTGTCATCCTAAACAATTTTCTGTGATCCCAGCTATAACATGTTGCTCATTTTCATTACATCCCAGTTTTCCATCTCTGGGTGTGCCTTACCAGGGTGAAATCTGACTCTGCCCCTTAATTAATACCATAACTGCAGAGTGTAGCTGCCTGCTCTGTGCTGAGCACCATCCCCACGCTCCAAGGTATTTGTTGCTGCGACAAGGGAATACAAAGCTTTACACGCAGGAGATGGAAAAGGTTAAAGTCAATATTTTGGCTGGTGGAAATATTTATGGAAAGAACCCGTGAATTAGTGAGCTGTATTCATTCCACTGACATTTCCTAACTGCGTTAACCTTTTATATTTCTTGTGGTTGGCTCCTGTTTAATATGTTCTAATTATATGAGAACCAGGAAGCAAATGAACGGCTGAGATTAAAGTTAAACAACAGCCGTAAATACTGCAGGACAGATTCTCAGCACTGAGCCTGTAGATTTAAGCTTCTGAATTCAAAGCTGAGCAGATGAGACACATAAGGCCATCAGGCACATGTGCAGAGCTCAGAATTTCTTGCCCACTCACTCATTTGAGGGCAGAACTTGTCCCTTTGATGGCACTGTGCTGATGCTTCATTGCGCAGGGAGTGAAGCTCGTCAGTTCATTCGAAGAGGGTTCACAAAGGACAAATAACTTCTGCAAAAATCACCATTTCCTCTGGCCTTGCTAGCGTGAGGAAGGCAGGAAAGGAAAAAAGGGATTCAAGATGCTTCAGTAATGGTGCTCTCAGAGGCTTCAGCCAGCCCTCAGCATTGATCAGGTAAAGCTGGACGCGCTGAGTGCAGTGACAGCAATTCCACCTCACACCCGAGCAGGCAGTCCCTCAGCAGAGATTCACCAGCACAGCAATATCTGTTACAAAACACACAGGATCAGAGTAACTTTCTCCCAGCAGAACCTGACATCACAGGCAGACACAGACAGTTGCAAAGCTCAGCTGCACACGGGGAAGATGTGAACAATCTGTCCCAGTTCCGCCCGACGCGCGGAAATGCCAGATGGTCACTCTGCTGCTCACCACCCCAGAAGGGCATGGAGGAGGTTCCTCTGTGCAAGTTGTCCCTTTTAACAGGATACAGCTGAAGCTGGTGACCAAGGGAGCACCAGCAATTTGCTGACACAGCCACAAGCTCACACAGTTAAAGCTGGCCGGAGATGCTGACCTGCGGAGCAATTGCACCTCTGCTGGAGAATTATTTCAGAGGGAGACATTCGACCATCACCTCTGCTTTGGGGGTTAAAATGGCTCCACCAGCTCCACCAGCACTTGGCCAGGGTGCTCTCAGCCTGCAGTGCTGACCCCACTGCCATCCACACCTGCATGCCAGCTTCCTTTGACCAACAGGGGATAGAATGGCTCTGATGCCATTAAATGCTCTGCTTTTCATCAACCAGCCTCCTGCCTCCATCACAGACAAAGCAACAAGGAAAAAGGGCATCATCTTTCATTTCTTCAGCCTGTGTAATATCCCTCCAGCTCCTTGCTCCCTTCTCTGTCCATGGTCCATAGGATTGCTCAATATTCTTGATTGTTGTCTTGTATCACAGCTTCTGATATGATGCAGCATCAAAGGGACTCATGCATGTGGTTACAATTAAATCCATGCTTAAACACTTTGCTGAGCCCAGGAATTCATTGAACTGCAGTTGTTCCTGAGGTACAGACCATCTTTCCCTATAAGATGCCTCACACAGACAATTTGACCCCAGTTGGCCTTACCTACCCCACTAAAATAAAAACAAATATCTGGGAGTAATAATAATAAATGGTGTTACCCTGGTAAAAATTTATTTCTTTTGTGTTTCCAAGAATGGTACACAACTTTCAAGGAAGGATGTTGCTGTCTCCCACCATCAGCAATGCCAAAAATAAACAGAAATTAAGTTAAAGAGTCACGTTTCAAGAGGGACAAATTCAACCACAGCAAATATTTTGTGTGGATGCGGTATAGTTTAGACTCCAACGTGTTTCCTTATGGTCTATCTACTTCCTCTAAAAATATCAACTATAATCACTCCAGATAAACCTAACACAGAATAGCAATTCAACAAACATCTCCATTCCCCTGTTGCTTAGGGGGCAAAAGGAATCCTGGTAGGTCTGTAAGGGATTTTTGAGAGCAAATCTCTTGGCTGATCTGTTAAAAATCCCAGTGTTTGTCTTGCACAGCACTAGCAAAATCTGTTCACAGCCTAGACAGTCTCTGCTTTATTTTCAATAACTCTGATTCCCTCCACATGCACTTAAAAAAATTTAAAAAAAAAAATTATTTGATACAGCGATCCTCTATTTTTTGTACATCTGGGAAAGCCTCTGCCTCTCGTCACAGTTTGCCCATGGTGTCATTAGAGACTTGAAAGGCTCAATGCTTTAACACACATTGGGATAAATAGTCTTACATTAGCACAGGTGCAAACAGCTTTCTAATTATTATTAATTTAATAATACAGTGCTGCTGGCACACGCTAATTAGATCCATGCTGTCCTATACAGGGAACAACACCAGGAATTTCCACAGCTGTCAGCTGCTGTCTTCTCCCAATTGCTATGGAAAGCAAACAAACCATGAAGGCAATTCATAATTATTACAAACACTCCCTAACCTAAACCATGTTGACATTTCTAAATCAGAGCTGCTTGCTTGCTCTTGTCTGTGGTGTCAGAAAGGGACCAGAGCCAGCTGAAGAAGGACAACCAACTATCAGATAATTTGAGGGCCAAACAATTAGTTTGGCTTTAAAAAGCTCTTTTAGCATGGAGGAAGTGCTTCTCCCTTCATTCTGACCAACCCATCCCTCCATCATGTGCATCCTAACATAAGACATTTTAGTTCCAGTGTTTTCTGGACTTTTCCTGCTAGGTTAGTGCTGCCCTGTTTGGAAAAGGCTTTGCTGTTGCTATCCATTGGGATTCCTTCCCCCCAGCTAAAATAAAGGAAGGAGAGCTGCAGTTTCCCCTGCCTGCTGCTGAGTCTCTCTGGGTTTTTCTCATAAATTCATTCCAAGAACATGGCTTAAGCTCTTAAGTGATATTCAAAGCCCTCAGCATGAGGTTTATGGCTTTCAGCGTCTGCTGAGAATATAGTTATAACTGACATGTTCTGAGGCAGGTATTTGGATGCTTTTCCACAAATACATCCCTATAAAACAGATCTCAACTCTGACATTGACCAAGACTTAATTTAAAGTGGTTTAGTAGAAGCAGCTGACAGATGAAAAAAAAAAAAAAAAAAAGAGTCTTCATGCAGAGAAAAGCCTACAGGGCTGAATGTGCAGCTGAATGCCTCTCTGGCAGAACCAGGACTCTCTGACTCTCCTTTGAACTCTGTATCACTCACTGATTTTGACTTTTTAAATTTAAATTGCTAGTTCTACCATAAAAGAGAGGAAATCCCTGTTTGCTATTTCTCTCCTATTATGGTTTCGTTTAGATTTCATTACAATAATTTGGATTTTGATTTGAGGCACTTCCTGAATGAATTCTTTGTCTTCTGTGAAAGCCCCCAGAGCGCGGTCAGGGCTGAGGAGCTCAGGGCGTGGGGATCAAGAGGGGACCCACATCCCCCTGCATGTTGCATCCTAGATGGATAAACCTGGCTTGTGCAGGGGGAAGCAGAGAGAGGAGGCTGCCAGGGTCAACCTGTGGCATTCTCAAAATTGGGGTGACCCCATTTGTCATACAGAGCAATGTGTCTCAAGAGAAACCAAGTCCAAGCAAGGACTGATGTTTACTCTCACATTCCCAATCCTCCCTTCTGCAGAGAGAAAAAATAACCTGCAAAATGAACCCAAGCTCACCCAGAACCCTTTTTGGCTAAAGTGTAATTCTAAACCCCTGATTTACAACAAGATATTCATAATCTTCAAGCCATTGTTGAATTTGGGGGACAGCAAGCGCCATAGAATGGTTTGGGTTGGAGAGGACCTTAAAAATCATCCCATTCCACCCCCCTGCCATGAGCAGAGATGCCTTCTACTAGATCAAGTCACTCAGAGCTCCATCCAGCCTGGCTTTTTAGATGCAGTAAACCATTCCTGTCAGACACAATTTGTACCGAGGCGCTCTGAGAAATGCTGAGAAGCACCAGAGCCCTTCTGCATGGGAAGAAATGGAGCCTCTCAGCCTTGAAGAGATGATGGTTTGATCAGCAGGGAATGCCAGCCTGGAAGTCATTGATGCAAACATTCACTGGAGTCAGGGCAAAAATTTACTGGCATTTTCCAATCAGCACAGTACCCTCAGATCTCCTGCACACCACCAAGGGCGCATGCTGAAAAGCAAAATCAACTGCCTCGTTCAGAAACCTTCCTTTCCTTTATAGTGCACTGGCAAGTTTGAAACATCATGTTCAAGACCTCCCATGAGTGTGAGGTATGCTGAGAAAGACCATTTCTTCCCCACAGGCTGAACCAAAAACAAAATGTAGCACACTTTACCTAGGAAATCGGATATGGACACTCTGCTCACACATTTAAAGGGTCTCCACACGAGCACACGCAAGTTTGACTTTCCAGCCAAGACCAGGTGGGAAAGTCCTGCTCTTAAAACACTAACAGGAAGCTGAGGGGTCATTCAACATCCCTACCCTCAAATAAAAGCTCCTCTTCCACTGACATGTAGCTGAGGGCTTTTGCTTGTCTTTCCCAAACCACAAAACTGGCCTGGATGTTAATTGGAAATGGAAAATGTACCCAAATGTGACGACAGTCTATTAAAAAATAAAATAACCTAATGTAGTAAACTCTTTCTGAGTACAAGAACCGCATGGTATAAACACTGTGGGCAGTCATAAACCTTCAGTTGGTTTTAACAGCTTTTCTTCCAGCCTAGTTTACCCTCAGCAAAGGGGTTTTTTTAGTTCATTGTGATCACAGTGAAACATCTTTCTTTAACATTTCCAAAAATAAAATAAAATAAAAAAGTATCTTATAGCATTCCTTCAAAAACTCTCCTTACCCAAGGTGATGTGGTGCCTTTGGGAGCACAAAAATCTTCCCCTCCAGCCTTTGCATGAGCCAGGGCTCATCTCCAACAATGTGCCAGATGCTGTCCTGCATCCTGGGAAATAAGGTGAGAGACAGCTGAAGGCATCACTCCCCCAAGCCTGGAGGCAGCAGGAAGTGCCTCTGAGCAAGGCTGGGGACAAGAATGGGATATTCCTGAACAAAATTTGTATCAGACCTGTATGTCCTGCCTCAACGTTGATTTTTCTTTACCTGCCATAGGGTGGAGTCAAAAATTCACACCTCAAAGAAATATTGCTGAGCTTTTTAACCCTGGTTTAGAAATGGGCATCAAACAAATAAAGTTCAGCCACAGTTTGTTGGACTGAAGGTTTAGATCTCCTGTTTAATATGGGAATATTTACAACTGGAACATAACTTGTAGAGAAGAGCCCCTTCGTTTCAGTGTTTCACATCACCTGCTCGTACTGGGCAAAACAATCCCTCTTAAATCAAAGTATGGCAGGAGTAAAAGGGAGAGAAATGATGCTGAGCAACATTCTCCTGTCAGGGATGGATCATTTTGGGGTAGGATAATTAATCAGGCCCTGTCTAAATGGCTTCTGTCTTAAAGGGCCTCCTTCTCCTCCTGGCATATTCTCAGTGGGTCAGAAATGCCAGTGCAATATTATCATTCTGCCTTTGCATTTGAAATGCCACATTGATGAAACAGACCTTTATTGAACTTCAAAGGCCCATAATTATATATCCTCTCCTTGAGCTTTGATATTTTAATATTCAGCTGGTGAAATTATTATCTATTCCAGCCACAAAGCGTTTATTTATTTTGCTGGCTTTATCTCTGTTATTTCTGTGGTGGCAAGAGGCTGAGGAAGAAGCCCCCCTGCTTATTGGCAGCAGCAGAAAGTGGGAATTGAATGTACCAGGACTTTTATCTCCAGCAGCTGAAGAACGAAATGTTTGAACTCCTCCTCGAGCCCTCAGAAACCTCTCCCCACAGCCAGTTCCTCTCATTTATGCTTTTCAAGAGCCAGCCAAACTTCTTTATATAGGTTTCCCTGTGCCATGAGGGAGCACAGGAGTGAAGGAGACACCAGTCAGCACTAACGATGGCATGAATTTTTCATCTGAAAAAGGCACTCTGTGTTTTTGGAAGCAGCAAAAAGAAATTTTTTTTGCTTGCGTTTCCTCAGCTCCAGCCTCACCAAGGTGGAAGAACGTGCAGCAGGGGCAGAAATATTTTATGCATACATAATATTTTATGTACACATGCAGCCCAAACGTAAATACACACAGGTAGAGCAGAGCTGCCTTGCTGGCTGACAAAACAAGGGGGTGTTTCATGGCTCTGCACCCCTCCCTCACCAGAGAAAGCCCCTGTGAATATTCTGTGCCCTTCTCCTTGGGTGTCTCAGCAACAGGACTGAGCTGCAAAGTTCAGAGCAAAACCTGCGTTTTCCAAGCTCAGCTCCCAGACCTGGCCCAAACCTGCAACAAAACTAAGTGAAAAGTGCGCTTACATCACCAAGGGATTTCAAACTTTGGTAACTCCCCTGACACTTTCAGAGACCTCTGCACCTCATTGAGGCAGAGCTGTAGCCAGGAGGTGCAGGGAATGACACCAGAATGATGTTATTGAGGCATTGCAGAGCCATTTCTGAGCTAAATCCCCTCAGATATGCCTGGATCTCTCTCCTGGTGAAAAAGGATGATGGTTGATCCTGTGCAGGCATCTCTCAGGAGTCCTCACAAGCCTTCCCGCTCTCCACTGGGTCATTTCCAGACAATCCTGAAATCAAACCTGTGTTAGATGAGCCCAGCATCAGCATATGGCTTTCATCAGGTGATTCCCATGCTCTTCAGGAACGTGACTTAATTGCCCTTCACATCCTGATGGGATGATGGGATTCAGCAGCTTTTGCTCTGCCTTGATAAGCTGGAAACTGAAAAAAATTATATCTCTGTCACCTTTCCAAACTTGCAACGTGAAAGAGCAGAAGTGATAGAAATGCCATTGAGAGGCCTGAGCTCACACTTCCTGGGACAGGCTTCCCAAAATCCAGCTCCATTAAGAAAGTATTTCCCCACAAGGGAGACAGGAAAAGCTGGCCAGTTGGAGTAGGACATTAACATCAAGATGTTCCATAAAATTGCAATCCTTCCCTTTAAAAAAAAGTTCAAAAAATGAAATGATGGATGCTTACCATGGGTTTCCCAGCATTTCAGCTGAAGAAGCTCTTGCTGCAACATATGGGGTGGGTGTCCAGGCCAGAAACCCCTCTCCTTCAGCCCTGGGAGCCCAGCCTGATGACAAGTGGGAGGAATTGAGGCTGGAAGGTTCTGGAAGAGGTGCAGGTTTCCCACATCCAGCCTCACACTGGCTCTGCCTGTGGCTGTGTTTGCTGCCTCTGGACACCCCCTGAGAGGATTCAAACTGCACCAGAGCTTGCCAGGGAACACTGGCGAACGTGGGCATGTCCCACATTCCTACAGAGCCATGCCCACACAGGGAACCTTCCAGAAGCCACAAATGACCAGAAGCCGCTCCCTGAGCAGCAGACAGGGCTCATGGTGCAGGAGGCAGCCAAGTCCAGACTGTTTGATGCCCCAAACCTCAGCCTTACACCTCCAAACCCTCCTCAAGCATCTCATTTTTCTTTTGCCATGGTTTACCCAGCATTTCCCAGCCACTGGGGAGTAGATTCCCGGTCAGCTGCAGAAGCCTGCTGTCTCTTTCTAGGATTAAGTTGTTTATTTTCTTACATGGGCCTTTGGGAAAGCTATGATCCTGTTTATGCCACGGTCAGTGTTACCATAGTCCAGAAACTTTAATGCCTAGGGAAAAAAAATAAAATAAAAAGGCACCATCTGGGAGAATAGGGACATTGTTGAAGCTGAGAGGTGACCAGGAGCCAAAGCTCCTCTTCATTGAGCAATGGCTTGGCTTGGTTCTCCAGCTCGCAGAGATGCTCAGCACAGGAAAGGCAAAAAGTCCTCTTAAAGCCAAATTGGGTAATTATGTATTCACCAGGAATTTGGGGAGAAGGAACAGGCAGAACCTCACAGGGCACATTCTTTTTTTGCCAATGAAAGAGCTCGGTTTCTAGCAGTACTGAAAAATCTTGGGGGGTTTATTTGCAAATTTTCATACAAAAATGACTTTGTGTTCGGAAACGTTAACGCCTGAATTTCAGCCCCTGAAAAGATGCAAAGGAAATGGAAATCTAAACGAGTAGCATATGCCATCCCCTTGGCTCCACCAAGGAAAATATTTGGCTTCCACTTACAGCTACCCCAATCAAAAAGAAGTTTGGGTTGCAGGAATGTAAGTCAAAGTGAATGTTAAATTTACATTAGACATTTGTTAATTAGCTAGCAAATGAATTACCTCCGTGGACTGGCATGGTCCACACAATTTTAAAGCAAGCACTGTTGTGTCAAGTTTAACCGTTGTCCTGGAGTTGACTAAGCAGAAACATTCCAAAATGGAATTATTAGTAAGATTTTCTTGTATTATTAAAAACATCATGATTAAAATACCATGGTGGATATTTACAGGCAGGGGAATAGAAGGGAGACTCAGTAGGTGTTTATTAAATCCATTTCCACATATACCTCCAGCCTGAGTGCGCTCTCCCTTCCCCTGCAAGCAAAAACCCTCTTTTACCTGGCATTTATCCCTGTGGGTGCCTCTGGTTATTGCAGCCTGGCCAGCAGGATTTGTTGGCTTAATCAATATTCAGGTTAAACACTAATTTCTTTTAGCAGGCAGGAGCTCTGTCACCCTTCTCACTGTGTCATGTGAGCATGTTAAGGGACCAAAATATTTTCCTGGAGTGTTTAAGAAACATTTCTGAGGCTGTGCCTCGGTGGGGACCGGAATAATGCTTAGAGCTGCTGGGTTGGTAGCACACACAAATCTTGGCCACTCAGTCTTCCTCTTCCTCCTGAAGTTGCTGACACCTCAGAAATGGCTCTGGTAGGTGTAGGACTAAGGAACCTCTGTGGCCTCAGTTCCTGATCCCACACAGCTTCTGTGCTGGGTTTTCCCCCAGTGAACAGCCAAACAACCCAAATAAAGCTATCAGGGATCTGGCTTTTCTATTGATGCTGGGACCCTGGTAAACTTTCTTGTACACCAACATCTGAGACTCAAGTGCCTCAAGACCTTCAGAAAAGGATATCACTTTTTTTCTTTATTTTTTTTTCCTTCACTTCCTTTGAGCTTAGGCCAAAAGCCAAAGTCATAAATGGAAACAGTTATTCTGGGCTCAATATCACCTTTTGTGCAATGACAAAAATAATGTGTTGTTGAACTGTTTGGCACAGCTGCCCCAGCATGTGACAAGAAGCTAATTGCATTTGAAGCCAAATCCACTCGAGAAAACAAGAATCCAACTTATAGCAAGTCATATTTTGCCAGTTTTTCTGCTCCAAACTCATATTCTCTTCCGTTTTTCCTCTCTCTCGTGACATCCTTTCCTCCTTTTTTTTTAAGCACTCGTGCAGAGTTTGCAGCTGAACTTGCAGACAGCCTCTGCTGCCCCTCTCTCAGCCTTGCTCAACCCGTGATAACCAAATCCGTCCCGCAGAGCTGAGCTCTTTTTCCACCATCACACACTACATTAATTCACTCAACACATTTGTTTGCAGCTGTCTTCCATCACCAACCCCACACCCAGCTGGCTCCTCACAGCACAGGGAGAACTTAATTTTCCACTAATGAAGGGATAAAGCAGGTAGTTTTTTGTTGTGCTTTGGTGCCCCCCGTCCCAGAAAACTTCTCTTTGTTTTACTGGGAAAACAAAAAGTGCAGTAAAATGCTTGATTGAGCTGCTGGGTTTGTTCAGAAGGTGGGTGAGCAGGTCTGAGCCTCTTCAGGGAAGGAGCAGATTTCAGGTTTTTAAGCAGGTTTAGCCAAATCAAACAGTGTCTTCATAACACGAGCTGGTCATTCCTGCAGCTGTGTGGTTCTTCTGTGGAAGGCACAGCTATGGATTTACCAGGAATTATCATGTGGCTTCTTCTATTGCTGCCCCCAAACCATCCCCTTGTTTGCTTTCACAAACAAATGCTAAAGAAAAACAACAACAACATCAACCAGCACAAAACAAACCCAAACAAAACCCCAACAAATGAACAACCAGCAAAATCTTGGACTGAGAGGTTTGCAAAAAGGTTTACTTTAAGTGATTTCTCCAAATCTGAGGCTCCAAACACAGCGTGGGGTTTTCTGTCCAATGAAATTTGCTTTGCACCTGATATTTGGGAGGCATTTTCCTTTTTTCTCCCTCACTCTTCAGCTCTTAGTTCTAATGTCAAATACAGGCAGTAGCTTTGAAGCCTTTTCCAAATGAAAATGCCAGAAGAGTCCTGGTTTTCCAGCCAGCCTGCCAACTCCAGCAATCATTAATTTTATGTGCTAATTTTAAAGTTGATTCGTTTTGTGTCTCTGACTTCAAAGGCAAATCCAGTGTAAAACCTGAGATCTACTTAAAAAGGTATAAATAATTTTGTAAAAATGTCTTTCTCGCGAAAAATTCCAGTATTTTTATTTCAAGGAGCACAAGTTTCCTTCTTATAGCAGGCGTGCATGTTGCTGAAGATCTCCATACAAAATATTTGGTTTATTCCAAAGAAGTCTTGACAAAATTTAGAAGGGTTAAATAAATCAGGCTGAAAGTGTTTTCATTTGTTCCACTGGTGGCACTGTGGATGTTGTTAGTGAAGTATGCGTGTAACATATGTGCAGAGCAATTATGTTTTGCAGTTACAAAACACTATTCATTAGATTAAATAAAATGACAGAGATTTTGGTCTGGTTCTGCCCTCAGATATTACACAGTCACTTGACTGGAGTACAATTTTGACTATTTTCCCAGCTCATCAGCACATTAAAACCAGCTGTGGCCCTCAATAAATTGTTTCAGCAGAACCCACTGAAAATATCCGTATTTTCCTTCCTCCCAGCCCAACAAATGAAACTCAGGGGTCATTATGGTAATTTTAATTATGATTTGGTAGGGATGGCCTTCACTGAAATCTGTAGTTCCATAAACAACATGCTTCTTCTGTCATATTAGATTTCTTTATTTCAATTGTAAAGTCACAAAACCATGTGCTTCCTATTTTAGCTCCTGGACCCCCTGCTAAATTTATACAAATGAAGGAGTGGTAGCACAGGGAGAGCAGCAGCCAGGAGTGTCCAGGGCCTTATTCCTGCTTGCGAAAAGATCTTTATTCATTCTGCAAACAACAAAAAAGAGGACAGAAAAGAAAATAATAATTAAAAAAAGAAATAGAAAAAAAAAAAAAGAAGAAGAAAACCAAAGCAGAACTGAACAGAGTGGGAGCAGAGGCAGAGCCCCAGAGTGACAGAGGTTTGTAGATGTGTAACAACTGCCTGAGCCGCGAGCTCGTACACGGCTCCAAAGTGAAACCAGCTGCCAGCGCCTGGCTCGCGGCACAAGCTCTGGGACACGTCACAAAAACGTTCCCCAGCGCTGCAAACAATTACCCTGGGCTCTTATTTGTTCCATTTTATCAGGGGCTCTGGGCTGGGGGAGACAGAAGAGAGGAGAAATGTGAAGGGGAATGAGAGGAAAATAGTTAAGAAGGGTTTTGCTTGGGTTTGGTTTGGTCTCACTGGGGTTGTCCAAGCAGAGGTTCCTGTATCCCGCTCCCACATCTCTCTGCTAGGGAAAATTCAAGTCCCTCCTAAATCTGCAGTAGCATTTAGGCTGTGTTTTAACAGAGCCCTTAAGCAAGTGCCTAATTTTAAGCAGCTGATTAAGTCTATTCACTGCAAGCTGAGTGTGCCAGTGGGTGATGCAGAATGTAGATAAACACTGATCTGACTTCACTCAATAACTCAAACAATTCAGTGCCCATAATATAAAGATGTCATTGTACCAGTTTGTTGTTTCTGCCACGTGTTTCAGCATCCTGTACACAACCAAGCAGTTAAAGTGCTGCTGGGAGAGGCCTTTCCCATTAGGGGAACACTGGAAAAACATATTGACAAACAATTGTCTTGAACAAAGCCCAAGCATTCCCTTTGACAATGTGCATTGCATTTGTAAGACAAATTTTGGCTGGAAAAGGGGCATTTTGGCCAGGAATTAAGTGTATATGTGAGAGAAAAGTTTCTCTGGAAACATGAGGAGCTGGGTTTGCACTGAGGAGCTCACACCATTGGCTCGACCTCATCCTGATTCCATATAATTCCACACAAACTCTTCAATTCTCCCATCACAGACTGGAAGTCATATAATGAGGGAGGCATTTGTGTCTGCCCCACCATGAAGTGTCACTTGTGATAATGAATTTCATGTTTGTCACAGGAAGAGTTTATGGGACCAAATTTGAGTTTGGGAAACATCTCAAAATGTCAAATTTCTCGGGGGGCAAACAAGTTTGTGAAAATCAAAACCAGGAATGAACCAAAGTAGTGGAAATTCCAGTGAAATTGTTAGACTGGTTCCCTGCCTTTTGTTGACAGTCAGATTTTGGAAAAGAGCAATTAGTGTAATAGGTTCTGGGAACTACTGAGCCAGAAACTAGGGAAAAAATGGAAACCAAGAGAAACAGCTGAAATATCTTCTCATTCTCATTTAGACTGTGGTTGGAGCAACTGAATGGCTGTTTTTTCTGGTCCACTTGTGTAATACTGAAAAATGGGGAGGGGAGGAATTGTCCCAAGCCGACCTTATGGAACAAAGGGGGAAAACCGTGGGACAAAGAGAAAAAGAGACAGAAAAAAGGAAAGATTTTCTTTGGAGAACAGAGAAGCACGCAGCTTTTGCTGCTGAGATGAATCAATAGCTTCTCTCAGCCCAAAATTAGATTATATATATTTTCTTTACAGACTGTTTTTAGAGGAAGGCAGGAAAGATACTCTTGGTTGTATTAGGAAAATTGAAGGATATTCCAGGAAAAAAAAAACCAACCAAACAAAACGAAACCAAACAAAAATTTTGGATTGAAAAGTAGATTTTTTAGAGTATTTTTTAAAGAGATGTTTCAAATAAAAAAGAAAAGAAAGTTTTCTGATTCAAACTTGTTGAAATTCAGCTGCTTTTTTTTTTTTTTTTACAATTCTGTTTTCACAGGGTCAAAATGAAGGTGTTTGGTATAAATTTGCAGAACAACCAAATGAACCATAAATTAACCTTTTATGAAGGGAAGAAAGGAGAAAGCACCATATCATGTTTGGGGCACAGGATGGGGACTGAGGCTCAGAACATCGTGGCAGAGCCTCTGCCGAGATCTTTCCTGGAGCCAGGATCAGCCCCAAGGCTGAGACCCTGCAAATATGGGATCCAAGGTCTGTGCCAGCAGGAGCACAATGCCACCAGCCCAAGGCAGGAAGGAGAAAGCAAACATCCATGGCAGCTGCAGGTGCTGAGAAATGCAGGAATTACAGGGAGGGGACAGGACCTGAGTGAGATCAGCCACTGGATCCCTTCAAAGAGCCAGGGGAGGAAAGGCAGACACACAAACCCATTCCAGCAAGCCAGGTGCTGGTGCCATGAAGCCAAGCAATGACAACATCCACCTCTGAAAGCAAGGAGATTTGTTACCTGCTGAGTTGATGGATGCCTGCACTCCTATTTTGGGCACATTTAAACTATAAAGCTCTTCTACACCATCCTAGTTCCGAGAGTATTGCTCAAAAGTGGTTTGTGATTGGGCTTTATCCTTCTAGCACTGGTTCCCTGTAGGACAGAATTGTCCTGCTGAGGGGTCAGGTATCCAAAAGAAATCAGAGTTTAATCTAGACTGGTTGTAATCAATGTTCTTGAGCATAGAATCTGGTCAAGAAGGACTCACAGTCCGAGTTCTTGAAGCTCTCATCCCTTGGGAGCTCAGTTTAGCACCATCCCAAGTGTCCCTGTAGCCTCATGGAAAGACTGGGAGCACAGCAAAGGGTTCCCCATTCCCACAACATTTCACCCCTGAAGTCTTTTACAACATCCTCCAAGAAAATGCTCACACATCCTGGATTCACACACCAGAACTTTGCTGTAGGGCTAAGAATCCCCTATGACTTGAGGGACTTTTATAAACAGACCCTATGGGAGCTGGTGTCAGGCAAGTAAAGAGCCTAAGAGCTTAACTCCAAGGAAAAATGGTGCCTAAATTCCCTTTTAAAAAACTGAACTTACTTGAACAAGTTCCAAAAGTTCCACTGGGGCAAAATTGAACAAGCAGAAGGAGTAATTTGCAGCACTGATGTGGGCAGTGCTGGAAAAACCTTACAGGAGACGGCAGAGTCCTCCCCTCTGCAGAAAATCCAGCTGGCTTCAAGGGCACTAAAAATATCTTTTGTGGCACGAGGAGAGGAATCCAGATCTAATCCTTTGCTCCTGACTAAAAGGCATTACATTAAAACATGTTTTCAAATGGTGGTTCCCATGAGCTGCTAAAACTGTCCTGGATATCAGCCCTGGTGAGGGCCCATAGGTGACACCAGGGACACAGCAGTGGGGCCAGCCCTCCCTGCAGCTGCTGCTGTCCCTGATCCCAGCCTGGGGACACCTGTAACTTCAGCCCTCCTTGCTTCAAAGAGGGGCTTTTCACAGTGGAGAAGAGCCAAACCAGGACATTCCCAGCGCTAACAAATGGAGAATTCAGCCCCTCTCTGGTTCTCACGGTGGGGTCAGACACAGCTGTGCTCAGCCCCGGTCCTGGGCCAAGGGCTTTAAAGCTGCTTGGATACATTGGCCTTCCTGCATCTTTGAAAAGGTTGTCAAAGCGTTCTGTGAAACAGCTGAAAAGATTTATTAAATTCGGCAGAAAGCTCCAGAATTTCAAACAGGGCTATTTTCATGTGTATTAACTGGTTCTATCACTGATTCTCCCTGCACTCAGTCCCAGCTGACGGCACCAAGGTCTAACATGAGGAGATGCATTTACTGCCTGCACTGAAATCTCCCATCAAATCATCCATTGCTGCTTCAGTTGTACATTTATTTCTCCTTACATCCCTAAGACACAAACCACCCCCAACCCCTGATTGCCCTGCAATGAGGTCATCCCTTAACAATTGTGGCATCACCACCTGGTGAAACCCAAACAGAGGCAAAGTCACTCAGGAATGATTTTCCTCTTCCAAGTGGAGGAGGGAGAGGCACAGAGCTGAGAAATCACAGGTGCCATCCAAAACTAAGCAGTGATGGTGGAGGAGGCAGGGAAGGGCTCCATGGGTTGAGGAGTAAGGGCTGAGGGCTGTTCCCACTCCCTGATTCAATGCCCTGCCAGGAACAGCTGGTGCCATGCCTGGGAACTTCCCCCTCTGAGCAGGTTCTCACCCCTTCTCCCCAGCTGTGCAGAGGGACAGACATGCACCCCCAGCTGGTGCAGAACTGGATGTGCCAAGCCAGGAAATGTCCCAAATGCTTGGCTACACACTCTCCATTATATTTGGCCCACCTCAGTGCCGTGGGATCTCTGTCCTTTGGCAGGAAGCTGTGCTGAGGGGCTGGGAGCCCTTCTACAGCCACAGGCACAGCAGATACCTCCTTGCTCTGACCCTTACAAGGCCAAAAATCCAACAAGGTCAAAGACTGAAGGTGCAAAATACATACACAGAGCTCCCCCTGCCCCAACAGAAACTGAAGGCAAATTCCTCCAACTGCAAAACAAGGGAGTCTAAGCTGCACAGATAGCTCGAGAGCCAGGGTTATAAAACAAAATTAAGCATTAAATATTCTTAACAAAGGCAATCTGGGCTCACTGTGTTCTGTTTTTGTTATGTTTTCCCCCAGTTTTATGCTGCTTTAACCTTCGGTTGTTGCTGTTGGAATCCTCTTTGCGCTGTTCCACTTGTCATTCTTCTTATTTTTATTAGAGACACTTTGGCAGAAGACTTATCAAAATGCGCTGAGCTCGTCAACAAACGTCATTAACAACGAGTCGAGGCAGACAGTGTAAGCAGGGAAAGGGCATGGGAAAATATGCAATATAAAATAATTTTGTATCTTGAAGAAATGCAGCGGAATAATAATGGCAAAAGCCTCGCCGTAAATTATTTGTGCTGCTACAGGAATAAATTCCCACTGTTAAGTGATTTCTAGCCAGGCTTCAAGGGATCAGATGCTCTTCTGGAAGAAAAAGGTGTAGCTTCCTTGAAGTGAAGGGTTTGGCCACTCTGTGCAGGGTTATGAGGTTGAGACATTCTACACCCCACGCTGGAAAACTTTAAAATCTCAAATGGCAGATTAAGGACTAGGTCTCGTCCTCTGGAAATCAAAATCAGCCCACTGGCAAAAGTGCAGCTGTACCAACCTATGCCAGAATCATTCTTTCTTCTGGGCTAATATTACACCCTGCTGCATCCAAGACACCCACACATCCAGCCCCGTGCTGGGGTTCAATCTCAACATGCCAAGCTGTTCATTCCAGGGCTCAAAATCTGCCCTGCTCTCAATCCCCTGCTTTGAAGTTCCCTCAAAGACATTTGCTTACTTAAGCACATGCAAGAGAAGGTGAAGTCTGACCCCACCATCCACGGGTGGTGTCCACTTTCATAAGGGTATGAGAAGAAAAAATAAATCACTGCAAAATGAACGTAAGCGAAGCCGTGCGCTGTGCTTGCCCGAATTAGGCCTGGGGTTGTGCTGCAGGTTCTCTACAAGAAGGGCTGGAATTCAGTAGGCTTAGGTTAATCAAAATAAATCATGAGGTCAATGGTAAGGTGAAAGCTGAAAGGCATCCCACCCACCCACCCACCCAGCACAGCACATCAGCAGCAAGCAGGGAAGTGCACTCCAGGTACCCCCAAGCACAGGGAAGGTGTGTGAGCCCCTGGGGTTCATCATTCATCCTGATTAGTGCTGGTTGCACCTCTTGGGAGAGCAGCTTCTCCTAAGGGAAAAGATCAGGCTGCTCCTGGCCAAGGCTGATGGTCAGGGGTGTTTCTTCAGCCTCATGGGCTCTATGGGATACCAGTGTGGGTGGAGAGGTGCTCCCAAGGGTGGCTGAGCCACAGGGACACAGGGGAAGCCCCAAGGAGCCCAAATGGCCACAAGGCTGATCCAGCACTGGCCCTGGAGGCAGAAGAGGGGGAGCACGTGGTGGCTGATAACACATCATAAACACTGCTGGAGGGAGCGGGCAGGGGGACAGAGCGAAGGAAGGGAAGCTTGGAAGAAAAAGCTGATTAAAATATAAAACATTTTAATTGATCACACCACTAATCTCTTCAATATGCCACTACGTGTGATGTGCTCTGGCACGCCTCCTAAACCACACATAGGAACTCAAACTTATCTCAGATTTGGGACTGTGCCCTCCTCAGGGCAGGGAACATCCATGTGCACAGCACTGGAGTGCATGTATGGAACAAGGACACAAAATGATTTTGCAAACCTGACTCAGTCTTTCTGGAAGCTAATGGGATTTCATTGGGCTGAACTGAGGCTGTGTGCCTTTTTGCCTCAGGGAGTAGTTTTATGGCCAAAATAATATGGGCCATATGGGAAACCCCCACAGAAATTAATAGGAGTGCAACCAGTAGAATTGGAGAGAAATTAAATAATCTATGGAAATGGCTGTGTAATCTCTAAAATTTGATAGAGAATGATCCCCTCTTGCAAAGACTTTTTAAGACATTCTGTAGAACTGCAATGATGTAATTCAGTTTTAAACCCTATTCAAAAACCTCCAAAGCCTAAGAATGGTTATTGTTTTCTTATTACATTCTGTAAGACTTTTCCATAAGGAAAGAGCTGGTATTCTCATAACATCTCCACTATGCCAATATGAAGGAATATAAAACCACTGGGTTTAATTATATCAGGCCCATAAATGTCTTCCAAACCATTACATGTATCTGCAGACATGAAAACACTCATCCATACGAATTAGGTGCCATTGGCATCAACCGAGTTGAACCCACTCCCCTGGGACCAGCTACTGAAACAACTCTGGGTGACTGACATGGCTTTTAAAGGCCACAGGAGGGAATGGGCTGGAAGGATCTTATGAAATGCTTTTGGAGGTGGAAAAATACCAATGCACTGAGATGGAAACTGGAGGAACATGATGGGTTTGCTCCCACATCTTTTTTGCAAAGAGGAGTTTTTGGTCATGCACAGAAAGGGAGTTGGTGAGAGCATCCTGCAGCCTGGGGTGGGGAGGCCAGCTGGGATGTGAAAGGCACAGCCTTTAGGGCTGGGAATGGAGCCTAGAGAGCTGGCAGCCTGAGCATTTCCCTCACCAGGGGACTGTAAGGTATTTGTTCTCCTCCTTTCTCTCTCCCACTCATTCATTTCCAACGAGACCCGTTGGTTCTCAGTGAGACGGAGAGGAAGAAACAGCCCTGAGATCACAAAGTGAGATGGAAAAAACTGGGCTTCACCCAGCTCTGCCCCCAAAAAATGAAGGGGAGAGGTGAGAGTGGCTGCCTGAAGCCTGCCCACGGGTCTGGAGGGGCTGGTGGAGCATGCCTGGGATTCCTCCACCAATGCCAAACTGGGCCCTGGCGATCACAGCCAGCGGGAAGTTGCTAAATGTTGTGAAACACAGAAGGGGGGAAAAAAAAAAGTTATATTAAAGTAATAAATGAAAGCAAAAGTGCTCTCTGTCAGGGGTCTGGGAGCAGGGGAAATCTCAGTGTGCGGTAGGCCGGTGCAAAATGCATCTTGGCATGGTTTTCTGCACTGGAGGAAAAAAGGACATAAATAGATGCAAAAAAAATCATATGGCTGGCTGGTGGAGTGTGCATGTACTTGTCATTAGGGAGCTCCAACCCCTGATTTAGTGAAGCACTTCAGTGGATGTTTAATTTTCAACATGTTAGGGATGAACTGGGTCATAGAGCACTAATGAAAATGACGGGTATTTATCTAAAAATTGCAAAAAAATAAACAAGGAAGAAAGATATGTATTTCTTTTTAATATTTCTTGGGAATGTTATTGTTTGAAAACAAAAAGCCCTTAAATATGTTTTACACAAACTTTCAAATTTAGATTTCCTACTGAACTCAACTCCACTTCCCAAAGGAACCCAGAAAAAAAAAAATCCAGCAAATTAGAGAATTTTCATGGAAAATACATGGGTTTGCCATTTCTTTAAACACAAATGCATGGCTGTGGATCTCCTGACTGGGGTCAGTGTCACACCAACACAGGGTAGAAACAACCACACCAAACACATGAAAAAGCTCAACACAAGCCTTTCACATCTACCCCTGACACGTGGTGAATTTGCCTCAATTTGGCTTTCATTATTCAGTTCAAACGATGGTCCCTGAGGTGGACCAAATTTCAAATAAGTGCTGGCTCTGCTTCAAGGTAGCACGAGCCACTTTATAGCTTCAGGTGCAAAGACTCCATCATTTTCTTTTTCACATAAATTTGACAAAGTCAGAATGTGACAATTTTAGTCACACTGCAAGAATCTTCCCAAATCCCTGCCTGCTCCAAGGCCACCTGTCAGGGAATCTTTCCCTGAGCCTTTAGGCTGCTGTGATTTACATTCTATTATTTTATTGGACATCAGCAAAGAACACAGTGAAAAAATGAAGACTAGATCATCAAGGCAAAACTTTTCCTTTAGTAATCATGTTCAGCTGTCTTTTCAACAACAGCAGTACAGGGTGAGGCAGCAATTTTGCTTTATCAGCCTAAATCTTAATTAAAAAATTTATAATAAATGCTTCTTGTTTGGGAACAGAGAGGGCAGAAGACAGCCAGAAGTTGTTTTTCTTTATCCGATAGCCATCAGGAGTGAAAAACCCCAGTTTATACTCTGGATTTCATCACTTGTGTGTAAAACCAACCTAACATCACTGAGTCTGGCATGATGGGTGCTGCCAGAGAAAATCCCTGCAGGAAATAAATGCTCATCTGGGGAGGTTCAGTCTCCCTGGTGGCCCTCTCATGGGACAGGAGAGGGTCATTATGTTATGAGTAAGGCAAGCAAATCTGCAGGCACTGGGAAACCTTGGAAATCAGGCTGCTCTGGTTTTTGGGAGGATGCTGAATGCTTTTTTTCTCCCAAACTTAGGCTGGGCCATGTTCAGGGCTGAACAGGCCTCCTCAGTGGTCTGCAAGTCCATCAGCCCCAAGGCAGGGTGTGGGAGCAGCCAAAGGTATTTGTCAGCCTGGGGAGTCTGGTGTAAGTGCAAATGGGATTTTGGCTTCCCCCTGCCAGGAATGACCTCCCAGCTGCCTGGGATCCATCCTGCTGGCAGAGCCTGCCACAGGTGGCACCATCTGTGCCACCAAGTCCAAGCCAAACAGCTCATTCCCAGCTGCAGGGAAGGGCTGGGAACGTGATAGTGACTCCCAGGCAGGGCAGAGGGTGGCTCACACACTGGCTCCCTTGTGGAGGAGGAACGGTCAATAATCAGCACCTGTAGGCAGCTCCCAGCCCTGGCAATAAACACAAATATGTCTCCTGGCATGGCCTTCTAGGAAAACATCAGCTGAAACAGGCCCCTGTGCCAGAGACATTCCACGGCGTGTGCGCCACCGCCCCATGCCAGCTGCTTGCCGAGGGGACGTGAGCTGCAGATCAGCAATCTGCTGGAAAGAGAATCTTCTCCCCTCTGCTCTTTTCACATCTCTGGAAGCATGTATGGAGTTCAGAGAAACTCTCAGCTTCGTGTTTTTGCTTATGACTGAAGGACAGGTGTGACTCCAGTTGGACATGCGTTATTATTTTATGCACCTTAGGTTTAATTTGTGCTGTTGCTCCAATAAAGGGGCTGACTGGAGGTCTACAAGTGTCATGCACAGCTTTCCACCCCCCTCTCACCCCTCCTGCCACCTGAAAGCACCCATATTGCTGCAACACAGCAGTTCTGGCGTGAGGAGCAGCAGATGTGCAACAGGAAAAAAAAAGATGGTACCAGTCTGAGATATTGAAAGAAACCTCTCACAAATGGTACCTGATGCCCAGAAAGACTTTGTGGGATTTAGGAAAGACCTTGGCCATGAGAAGTGTCATCACAGTTGATACTCCAGGCATGAAGGACAAGCCACCCCTTTGGTGGTGGCAGTGTGGGGAAAACCCATCCAGGGGGACATTTCATGGGGCATCGCCACCAGCGGGCTCCAAGAGGACACTTCAGGCACAGGAACAAGATGCCCATGACCTTCTGCCACCATCACTCCAAAAAATGAAGTTCTGGGCACGGGAAGAT
Source organism: Agelaius phoeniceus (assembly GCF_051311805.1). Lineage (NCBI taxonomy): Eukaryota > Metazoa > Chordata > Aves > Passeriformes > Icteridae > Agelaius > Agelaius phoeniceus. Next base: position 33,588,328 of record NC_135272.1, on the reverse strand, counting down.
GCCCATCCCCACCGAGGGGTCTGTCAGAGGGGCTGGTGCTGCCACCAGCACAGCTGCAGGCACACGAGGCCCAAAGACAATAAACAAAAGGCCTTGGCTCTCAGAGCCGGGGCTGGGCACGGGGTTATGTGATTTTTGGAAGCCTTGCAAGGAGCTGTGTGTGTGACAGATGGAATTAAAAAATCCCTTCACGTTGCAGGGCCGCCCTGGCAGCTCTAGCTAAGCTCTTTGCTAGGTGGATACCTGCTGTGCAGGAGATCTAATCAGTGCCGAGCATCTCCAAAGGAAACACCGCTCAACACTTCCATTGTTTAAATTTTTTTTTGCTCTGGGCTCACAAAATCCTGGTGCTTGCTCTCTGGAGTATGGAAAGGGAATGCAAAGCAGGCTGGACTCAGCTGTGGCTTACCAGGCAGCGTGAGCTGCTCATCAGTGATGGGCTTGCATGTAAACCACTTGGCAGAGCTTCCAGGACAAGTCAATTCCTGGAAGGAAAAGCAGCTAATTGGTATGAAACACACTCTGCTTGTACCAATAAGCACTAAGGCCAAGTGTCTGCCTGTCAGATAAGCCAGAAAGTGCTGACTATTGGAAAGCCTTTTGCTCCTGAGCAGTCACACCTGAACCCTTGCTCTGCTCAAATTCATCTCCTTGGTCAAAACACACTCTGGGGCTCAGCAGCTGAGATGTGGCACAGTGTCCATTAGCCACAGTTCAGCTGAAAATTCCTGCTTGCTTCCCTGATGTGCCCAATTTGGACCCCAGTTCTACCTGCAACTGGCCTGGGAAAGTGACTGACTCCTGCTATGTGTTTTCCCAAATAAAAAGAGCATTTGTATTCTTTCACCGGGTGTGACTTTTGGTTTAGATTCAGGGGAAAAAGCAAACTTTTCCTAACAGGGGCAAAGAGCGTGTCACCTCCATAACATGCTACATAAACAGAATTTTCCTTCTGGCAAGCAAGACCCGCCTGAAATACAGAGGAGCAGCCCTGAGAAAACACATTTAAGAGGTGATGGAGCTACTGGGGGCTGCCCAGTAGGCAATGCCTGAACTCCAGTGGCTCCCTCACCTGCTTTGACAACCAGAAAAGTCCATGTGCACAGGCACAGGTTGACACAAGCTGTGATCATGCATCTGCTCTAATTCCTGAACTTCCAGATGATGTTCCCCAGCACTGCTTCTTTGATGTAATACAGGCAACACAAGACAGTAGTAACAGATTCATTCTCCTCACTGTGGTTTGTTTTTTTCCCTCTCATTGCCCTTATTACCCAGGATGGAGTTAGTTCAATTTATGTTCAACAGCTTTATCAAGCATTGAGCTGGTGATTAAAATATCTCGCAGAATAAATGGTTGCAAAAGAAACTATAGGAAAACTCATGTACTGCATCAGGGAAAACAACAGGAGTGACTGTTTCAGCATGTTGAGTTTATTTAAGCTATTTGCTAATTTGGAATCAGATAAATTTGGCTGAGTATGAAACTGGCCTGAGGATCTGAGATGGCAAAATTCATAACTGAAGAATGGTGATCTTAAATGGTTTTAAAAACCCCTCTCTGTCACTCGTTGTGATTAATGTTGTGCCATTGCTACGTTCCAGATAATAACCACATCAAAAGGAATCCTTTGTTCCTGTACAGATAGACAAGACCCGTGAAGGTTCTGAGGAAATATCTGCAGGTCATGGTCAGTTTCCTCCCACACTTCCAGCACCAGCATCTTCCCCCTGCCAAGGAGGGATTGCATTCCCAGGAAAGGGGTGACTGCCATGGCTCTGCAGCTGTTTTATGCCACAATCCATGGTTTATCCAAAATGATGCAAAGGCACAAAAAAGGCAACCAGCCCTGCTGTTTGCAGAGAGCTCAATGCTAATTCGTGACTCCACCTGGGCTAAAGACTTAAGTTTCATTATGTGCTTTATAAACTTCAGAGTTTTAGAAATAACATATAATATTACTGGCTCAGAATGAATTTCCATCTAAAGGAAAAGTTCTGAAAGGGATATATTAAATCCAAGGAAATTCGGCTTCAAAAGCTCCACACACTTCTGAACATAATATCCCAGAGTCATGCTCCAAAGTTAAAATTTGATAAAAACTGGAAATTACTTGGCATCTCAGCATAATTGGAGATACTGAGTAATAAAATGGATAAGACCTGTGCCAAGAATAAGATGAATTTTCCCCATTTGTTTAAATATTTAAACTTTACAGAATGAGAAAGGGCTGCTCAATATTTTAAATGTGGCAGGTTGTTAGTGGCATTAGTTTATATGTCTTCATCTCTCCAGATTTTTTCTGAGTTTAGTGTAGTTGACTGAGATTTCACCTCTTGCTAAAATTAAGGTTTAGGTGAACAGCCAGAAACATTCATCTAGAAGACAATTTTAACTATTTTCGTGAGTCTGTCAACCATCAGGAGTCTTCTCCATGATGAAGTTCAGAAGAGATGTGTTATTTTTAAGACATTATTGTACTTCTGTGTCCACAAATCAACATGCAGCTGCTTGTTTCACCTGTACATCCAACTCCTTTATTTTATGTCATTTCACTCCTCAGAACATCATTTCTCTAAGAATTGTATTTTGGCTTCTTCCTCTTTCTTTTTTTTGTTTTTTTTTTTGAGCTGCTGTGTTGGGTTTTTCATGTCCAGTCCTCTCTAGGGTGATAAACAGCCAACACACCAGGCACAGGTTATTGAAAACAGAACAAAATAAATACAAACAGGGAGAAAAATAAGTTTGCTTGAGGTAGTTTCTGAGGGGGGTTTTGCAACTGGAAGAATGAACACAATGTTGAATTTTAAGAAGGCTGCAAACACCATTATCTGAAATAAAAAGTTTTGCCTGAAACAAAATGGAGTTTCTTTGGAAATGCCTGCTGAAAATTAAATGCTAAGGAGATGTCATTAGATGTGTTGGACAAGATCTTTTCCTAAGGCCACTTCATCTAATAAAGACAATCTTGGATTTTAATTGCCACCCTGGGGAAAGGAAAAAAAATATTTGGCTCATCAGCATGTAACAAGAGTAATTAGTGAGTTAGAAATAGGTGTGGCAGGGGAACAAAACTGTGGGCTGACAGGAGGATTTGTACATCAGGAATAGAGAATAGCAGGAAATCTGGAGATTTACCAGTGATGCTGAAACAGAGAATGCAAAAACTGGTTGTGTTCCTAGTCTGCCAGTTAACCCAGAGGTGTTTTATGTGCACTCACAGCAGGGCAGCCCTCTAATCCAATTTTCAGGAGCAGGTGGGATTGGTTTGAAGGGAAGAACATGATTCCCTGGTCAGAGGAGCAGTCTGAGGGTGTGAGCAGTGTTGGCAGAACCCGGGAATCTCTCCCTCCTTGCATCTTGGACACAGTTGAGTTATTTAGTTCCTTGGTAGCTCAGTTTGGTTCTCTCTGTAAAGAAAGTGAATTGTATTTAGGTGCCACCTCTGTCGCACCTCACTGGTTTATAAAACACCTCTGAAGGATAGAGGTGAAGAATGGCTGCTAACAAAGAATCTAAAATCCTAGAAGGCAAAAAGAAAACTGTGCTCAGAGCCTTAATTAAGCTGCCAGCAGACTCAGATGACATCGCCCATCACTGAGATTTCAGTCTTTGGTTTTTGACAGCACTACTCAATCAACTCATCCAATGCAATCTGTTTTCTCTCCTTAAGAAAATCCCCAAAACCGGTTTCAGACAAATACCAAGTTGCTGTGGGCCAGCATCTCCTATTTTAACTCTTTCTCCTCTTTGCTATTTGCAGTGACACTGAAGATCCATTGACATAAAAATCCACCTCAAATTTACTCCAGAAATGGAAACAGATGCATTTTATTAGGAGTTTGTACTGCTCTACAGAGATGAGAAAATATTTACAGATAGCTCAGCTGATCTTTTAAAGTGGCATGATTTGATTGCCATTGAATAATTACTATGAAAACATTTGGAAGGTTTTTGTTACCTACCTTCGCTTCTCTTTAGGAGATGTCTTTCTGGAAAAGATTTTAAAAAAAAAGAAAAAAAGGGGAGGGCGTAATGTAATACATGGCTATAACATAGATTGTTAATTTTTAGTGTAGCTGAATCACAGCATGATTTGATTGAGAGGAGCCAACAAAAACATGCAAAATATGTGCCTCTTTGAACAGGATACACCACATCCTGCATTTGGTAGCCAAAGGTTCCAGTTTGCATCACAAATACAGTCCAAGATCTCTCTCTCCTCGAGGTATGTACCTCGAAATGTGCCAAATCTGCAAGACACGCCGCCCTCTTTTTAATTTCTTTCTTTCATTCTTCCCCATTAAAAAAAAAAAAAAAGAAAAAAAGTGTTTAATCATTTGCTTGTTTGGGTTTTAGTAGAGGCTCAGCAGGTGATTGAAAGAAAGGAGTTGTCAGGGGGGACTTTGATTAATCAGAGACTTGATAGTTTGATTAATCATCCCAGAAAGAGCTGACTGCAGCAGAAGTGCCCCAGCCAACGTGTAAACACATCGAAAGAACATTTTCAAAATACGTAAAGACAAATTGCAGTTCAAAGCTACTCTTACTGGCCTGTTGATTTGACTGCTAGAAACAAAAGCCCTTCTGCCTGGCTGATAGAAACCAGACCTTCCACGGGAGGAAACAATCGACTTCAGGTCCTTTCAAATTCTGGGTAAAAAGAGCTTGATGTCTTCTTTTTTAATTGATTTTTTTTTTCGTCCTCTCATTCTTGTTTACAGTAATAAATTACAGCCCTTAGTCTTTTTATAAGGAAAGTTAAGTTTCCTCTCATTTTCAAGCAATTTATAACACATGTTTACAGCCTTCAGTTTCGCAGAACATCCCAGCAAAGCACAAATTATCACAGTGAGGTAGCAAACAAAACATCGTGCTATGCATCACCCAACCACCACCACATTTTACCTGCCTCTTAATGGCACCCAGTAGGAAACCCTGAGTTGGAAAAACACTCCAAAAGCCTGCCTGCTTGCCTAGCAATCCCAACATGTAGGGGGGGAGAAAAAAAATGAGATTTTCCAATTCAGCTGGCTCCCAAGTGACTGGAGGTGATAAAATCCCTTTCTTGTCATGGAAACACACGGAGAGCTGGTGGTGTGAGCTGCATGGTGCTCACAAGCCCTTGACAAAGTTTCTCCTCAAGTTCAGGCCAGCCCATGGACCTGCTGAAGGCCAGTCCTGTTCAAAAAAAACAGAATTCGTATTTTGGGGAGGGCGGGAAACAATTTCCTTCCTGGAGCAAAAATAAAATTTTCCTATGGATTGTGCAAATCAGAGAATACAGGCAGCAAATCAAATGTTTCCAATGTTGAAGCCAGCAGAAATGTGTTTAGTCCCCTAGCCACACCACCTGGGGACATCCCTGGATTTTGGGTGCTGTGCCCTCGCTGGGCAGGCTCTGGTGGGAAGCCTGGCAGCCACCAGCCCAATTCCCTCATAATCCAATTACTGCAAAGGGCCTAATTACTCCTTCAGTCATGGGCGTCATCCCAGGGTGAGCCAGTTGTTTTTTCTGTCAGCAGCAACAAAAGAAATAACCTGAAATTTGGTTCAATTCAAACCAAAATGGAGATTTTGCTTTTGCCCAGCAATAAAGTCAACTGGAAGCATTGGACTGAGTCAACTGAAAGCATTTGACTGCCTTAAAAAGGTGTAGATTTACACTGAATGACATATGTTTTTCAGCCCAAAGGGAAACCTATAAAGAAAAGACAGTTATTTAGCACCTGTTTTAAAATAAATGTGAATTTCGAGACTAAACAAATCAACGAAAGTTAAAATAATTCCTATGCAAAGTTCTGAATAAATACTTTGACACTTCCCAAGTGTTTCATTTTTCAAAATTATGAAATATTGTATCTTGCCTTTAACATTCTTTCCAATGGCCACCATCCATCGTTTTGAGGTCCAAGACTTGATTTTGAAGTAGAATTTGTCTTTCTCAAGCTGTAATTTTTAATGCATTTACTATTCCAGCTGCAAGTGTCACAGCTACTTCATCTCATTTCAGCATAGCAAGTGGGGTATGAGCTGGGTGAATTGTCTTGACAGTGCAGCAGCACAGAGGGGAAATTTTGGTGAAAGCATTAAGGAAAATCTGTGCAACCAATTTGAAAAGAGTCCACACACTGATAGTACAACAGCTTATTAATATTTGCTGAAACATGAACAGACAAAAAAAAACCTATTCCCAAATGTTTTGCTAAAAAATGAGATACATAGTGGATGCTTTTGTAACAATTTATTTGGAATATATATTTTTGCTTTAGTCTGCTTTATTTTGCTATGTCTTATCTTCACCATGTTTTATTTATCATTAATTAACCCAGCTTTTTCAACGACCTTGAATCTCAACCCTGAATTCTAGCAAAGCACCACGGAGAGCTAAAATTACCATCCTCTCCTCCCCTCAGCTACAGAGCCAAGAGATGAAGATCTGCATTACCTCTTACAACTTCCTTAGTGGCAACAGGAATCCAGAGAGATATTCCTCCCTTTTTGTATATATCAATCCCAAGTCCTTTGTCTTCGTTCTCATTCCCTATCCAGCCGTATTTTAATTAATGAAATCAAAAGACCATCTAGTAAAATAAACCAGATTTAACGAGGGAAGAAAGTCAAAACAAACAGGCACTGTTTACTTCCTCTGCGCTGATTTGCCAAGAAATGAGCTCCACATCTCAGATTATCGATTCCTGTCAGCAATATTAACCTCTCTCAGCAGCATGAAAAGGAGCATCTGGATCAGAGGGATGAGAAGGGACAGGCATGCAGGGAAATGAGAGCAAAGAGATTTTTCTGCACGTCTTGGTGGAGGACTTCACCCCCACAGGTGATGTTTGCGTCCTGCCCATCAATCCTGCAGTTGGAAGTGTGACATCCAAGGTCTCACCTTTGGCTGTGGCTCCTGTTCCCCATGGCCACGTGTTTGTTGTGTGCTCCAGAATCCCTGCTCCCTGCCACATCTGGAGCTCCTGGCTGCTCACATGGAGAGATGTGGGACCATATGAGCAGAAGCACCATATTTCAGCTGTCGTCTCCTGCTGACCACCTCCTTGGTGGGAAAGGGCTTGGGTTTGGTGGCCATCACAGGCTGAACGTGCCAGCCTTTCATGGGATTGGGTTTGTAAGGAAAGGAGGTGTCACACTGTCCTCAGAGCAGGGGAAATCTTGCAGAAACATCTGTCTGATCTGGGAATCACCTTCACTAGTTACAGCACTGCACACAGACATCTCCAGCCTTTTGGAATATTTTATGTGAAGGGCTTTATTACTGGTTTCCCAAAACTAAAAGATTCAGTCTAAAAGTGTAATTTCCAATCTTAGATCTTTTCTTTCACAGGGAAGGATTTTAAACCAAAAACAAACTGGGGTTTACATAAGCTTTGGGTTTTGGAAAATTTAAGTGTTACAAGCTTTTTCCTCATTTCCTTAATTGATGGCTGTCCCTCTTTCATCCCTGCCTCACCTTCCTTTCAGCACTGAATGCACCGACTGCTGTTTGTCTGTGGGGTTTTCTTCTTTCTTTTCCTTTGACATCTTCACAGTATTCCTCTGACTTCTGCAATACTCAGGGCAGCCATGAGAACCCCTCCAGGACACACCTTCAGCCATGGTACCACCCTGGGAAACAGAAGCAACACGAAGATCTGCAATTTTTCTTCATAAAACCCTATTTTCCTCCTTTTCAACTGGCTCTGCAGCTATTACACACAGATCTTGCCACACTGCTGGATTTCAGCGGCGCCCTTTGTTATCCCCCCCAGTTTGCCCACAAACAAAGAGGGAACTGGATGGTTTCTGCAAGCTGGAGTGGGATGTTGGCTCCCCACTCACTGCCTCAGATCTGAAGCCACTAACAATGAACAATGGTGACACACTGGCTCCCCGTGGCTTCTGTGCTCCATGTGGTGTGAGAATGGGGCCAAGGGCATGGACATGGCACTGGTACAGGGTATTTTGGTTTCCTGCCTTTTTTGTCCGGCGCAGAGCAGGAGCCAGAGCATCCACAGGGGTATTCCCTCAGTGCACTTGGTGGCATCTGCCCCTCAGGGGCTGTTTTGTCGCTGAGAATAGAAGGAGCTTCCAGCAGAGGCCAGGGAAGATGTGCAGATGTCCCATTAACTCCATCCCACATGGCCAACTCCCTTCTGCTGACAAACAGCAGCTCAGAGCCACTCCCTGCAGCATCTCAGCCTCTGCAACTCGTGCTTTGGGAGCCACAACCCACCAGAGAATGGCCTTGGCCCCTGGGCATGGACTCAGTGACCTCAGGGTTGCTTCTGGGAGTAAATATCCTGTCAGCCAGAGCGCCAGCAGCTCCTCAGTGTCCCAGTGTGGCAGCAGGCTTAGAGGTGGCCTTGTCACTCGGGGCTCAAACCTATTGTCAGTCTGAACCTCTGCAGCCCTCTGGATAAACACAGGACTGCCTGGAGCCAAGCATTGAATCCACGCTCACATGCAGAATAAATAAAGAATTAAACGTGGTGCATAAATAAATAAAACCAACGTTAAGCGGCGCGGAACCCGACACAGCCCCTCTGTGTCCTGCCTCTGGAGGGGCCTCAGGGCAGGAGCCCAGCCTGTCCCAGCCTGTGCCAGGCCACTGCCATCACGGCCCAAATGCCAACCTGCTCTTCAATCCTCTTTTCCTCAGATCTGGTCCCCAAACTCTCGCTTTACAGGGGTCAGCACAAACAGTGCAGAGCCAGGTGTGATGTGTTTGAGCAGAAGCCAGCCAGGACAGTCCTCTCACTTAATTAGTCCAATGTGTTGCTAAAATCATAAGGAAAAATGCTAACTCCCTCACCCTGACACCCTGATTTCTATTCCAGACTCTAAGACATGTTGTGATTTCCCTGAGTTTCTTACTCTTTTTCACAGAGACATTTATTTCTTCACTCTTCTTTTTTCATTTTCTTTTCCATTTTTCTTTTCACTCCCTTGACACCAGCCAGGATGTCAGCTATAATTTTTTTTAAAATGTATATAACTTGTGTGTGTATATATATATACATATATATATATATATATATATATATATAAATATATAAGATGTGTGTATATATATACATAAAGATCAATACATATCTTTTCAGTGATGCCTTTCAAACCATACTGTCCTCCCAAACCAAAACACTAAAGCAAGCAAGGAACTGGACTTGCTAGTCTTAAACTGGTACACAGAATAGGAATTCCAAGGGAGCTGGACATGAAGTTGTTCTCTAGCCCTGTGCAAAATGTCCCTTACACTCTGTTCATGGCATAGCTGTTCCCCAAAGGGAAAAGGGCTCCAAAAATCTGCAAATGCCCCGTGGCCAGGAAAGCCAGTGGTGCCTTTGGATGGGTAGTGGAGGGTCTCTGGAGTGATGGGAAATCCATGCTGCCTCTGCTGCTTCCAGCCCAGCTCCTCCAAGCCCCCCACACTGCTCCGGTATCCCCAAATCCTCACCACACAAGTGACACCTCTTCAGTTTGCATGAAGGCATTTGTGGACTTCAGCTGAGGAGTTCTGGTTTTCCGCCATTCACAGGATGATTTTTGCAGCAATTAGCTATCAGATCTGTCTCCATCCCCCTGATTGCCTCTGAATTTCTCAGTGAGCAGCACGAAAGCCATTAGTGGTCAGAGAGTCACAGCAGATTCAGAACACATTTCCTAGTGAAAGAATTATTAACTAAGACCCCTTTGGGGTGACATCCAAGCTCCCCTAACCGCTTCCCAAGCACTCAGGAAGGGATTAGCTCTGTTTGGAGGCTACTCAGATTTCAGGGGTGAAATACCTCACAGCTGAGGGGGGGTTAGGCCCTTCCACCAGCATCTTAAGCACTGACTTTAATAAAGTCATAAGGAATAAGATGAACTTCCTATTAATTGCAAATCAGCACACACAGACCCCAAATGCTCTCAGATCCCATGTCTCCACAGGAATAAGGAGCCTTCCCAAGGGTACCTGTGGATGCTGTGTGATTCCCAGAGTGCCAGGCTATGATGTGCACTGCACACAGCAGATGGAGGGGACTGGAAAGGCCAAACTTCCTCACTGTAGCAGGGTCCATTTAGTGATTTCATAACTCCAGCTGGACCTCTTTTGGCAGAGGAGAGGATTTTTATGAGGGAAAATGCTGTAAATCTGCTGTCACTGAAAGCCATCAGACACCATGTGGCATGCTCATGATATCACCAGTGTGCACCAGTTTTAAAACAGGGGTCTTAGCCACAAAGCTGCCAACCAGGAAAGTCACATATGACAGCAAAGCTGAACTTTTAACAGCAAAACATCCCTTTGAAAACTCTTCCTCTTCCTGCTTCTTCTCAACCCCAAAGCTTTGGAGAGATAGAGAAGGGGAAAATGAAGGGGGTACGCTTCAAAGTGCTGTGATAAACATCCCAGGATTAAAACAAAGCCAAACTTTGTGTCCCGTTTCTGAGCAGAAACAGCTGTCACTCAGCAAAAGCATTTGCTTAATGATGAGGAAGCCAAAAAAAAACCAAACCAAAAAAAAACCAAACCAAAAAAAAACCACCCCAAAACCATAACAAACTCCCAGTGTTTTAAAGAAAAGGAATGTATCTGTTTCATAATGCTCATCTTGCCCTGCCCTAAGTTAAAAATCAGGAGGAGTCGGTGAAATGTGCCAGGTAGGAGTGAGAGATGGAAATCTAGCAGGGTAAATGTGAGCCACACAGCCATAAATTGCTTGCTTTAACTGTTTGTGACAATTGGTAGCAGACAAAAGTTTTATATCTCCAGCAAACGTTTCTGCAGGACACAGCTTGGCGTTCTGCTCCAGTTACCCTGGCCTTTCTCAGCACCTCCTTGCAGAGCTTTTCCTTGTGTTTCAAGGAAATGCTGGAGGCTGGGAGGAGAGGGGAGCAGCCAGAGCCAGGCCACTGAAACCCTCTGACATGGACTATAACAAACGAAGGCAAAACATAAGGAGCCTCAGGGGACTCAGGGCTCCACGAGGCAGAGATTTTGTGCATTGATACCTGCAGACAAAATCCTGATTGTAGACACCAGTTCAGTGCCAGAACACTTTTCCGCTAGGAGACTTCAAATTTATGCTTCTAGTAGGGTTGAGAAGTTCACAGAAAGGTCATATTCATCTGTTTCTTTGCACTGTAATGCAATACCTCTCCCAGTGATTTTAATTAGGACCCTCACAATTAATTTGTTTCCCCATCACATGTGTATTTCACTTCTTGTCAAAAGTAGAAGAAAGGCTGCTGCAGTTGCTGCCTTCCCTAGCAAAGGAAAAATGAAAGCTCATTACTTCTTCCCACAATGAGGGGTAATTCACCCTACTGCTTCTACACCCTGGGCTTTTTCATGCAGGTAGAAAATAACTGCTCCTTTCAGCTGGCTGCACAATGCCCAAGGATCTTTGATTTTGGAGGCTTTGCCTTGTTACCCCACAGACTGCTACAGGAGTCCAAACCAGCTGGCTGTGTGTGTGTGCAGAGCAAAATTTGCATGTGCCAAGGGGGTGGGTAGGTGGGGGAGAGCAGGAGGGAGAGGGGACAGCAATTTTGCAATATTTATATCATTTATATGGTGTCACAACTGAAAGGGATGAGCAGGGATATTCACATTTCCCACTGAAGGGGCTGCACAGCTCAGTTTTACTCAATGCTTTTGAATAAAAGCTGGGGTATTTACAGCTTGGAAGATAAAGATCCTGTGATTGGGAAAATCTCTCTTAGCAATGAAACACACAGAGGGAATATATTTCCTATTTGTTGGATGCATGATAAGAACATTCAGCTCATAAAATGCATTCAGGTTTCTCTCTGCTACTACACAAACACTGTGTCTGCTAATTTTTTCAGTTTTCTCAGTATGTGGGTTTGTACAATGAAAATGTTTGAGAATATTGCAGAACTTGGCTTTTAAACAGCAGAAAAGATTAAAAACAATTTTTTGATCCAGTCACAAACTTAGTTTTTTACAATGGCCCTGATGCAAAGGCTACTTGCCAACGGTTTTCAAGGAGCTTTTAAATAAACCCCATGCTCAGCACAAATAGAGGGGCTTTTTCCTCTTGTCACTTTGAATGGACAGGCCACCACTTTGGGATTAGGGTAGATGCCCATGAATTTGGCTGGCAACATCCAGAGGCCTCCAGCTGCCATTTAGGAGCTGCCATGTAGGGGTGGTGGTCTGCCCAAGCCCTCCGTGAGTTCCAAAGGAGAGAAGGAACTTTGAATCATTTCAAATTGAGCTGATACAACACTGCCACGTTACAGTTTTTCATCACTCTGTCCTGGCCTGTAAAAGCCTTGCTCAGGTTTCTTTCCTTCTCCCAGATGAGCAATGTTGAGCTACACAGAATGCTTGGATAGCAGCTTGGGATGGGGAACCAGAAATCATCGAAATGATGTGAAGCATGATGCAAATCTCTGAAACGTGGGGGTAAAACAAATAAGCCCTTCTTTTGCATAAGCACCAGGTTCACTCATCTGTTGAGGATTCATAAAAGGCATTTATGAACCCATTTTTATGGATTTTATGATTTAAGGCATCTACGATGGGGATAAGCCTGTGTGAAATCATACAGAAACTCCTCAGAGTTTTCCACGAGGTCACTTCAGAGCTGTCCTCACTGGATCAGGAGGATGTATGAATGTTAACATTGCCTAATAATGCTAAAGTACCTAACCATGCTAAACATGGAACATCCTTAACCCTTTCTGTAAGGAGATGTTTCTGCACTGGGCAATGAAGCAAGGAATGACCATGTTTGAGTGCTGTCATCACAAGAAGGCCAGGCAGTTTTGTGTGGGACAATTCCTAAGACTCTTAGGGGAAGAACAGACCACCTAAGAAAACTAAGCCATGGCAAATGAGGTTTTTAACATCATATATTTCCATTTTTCAGGGATCTGAGGAAGGGAAAGCAATTGAACTTCCTAATCAAGCTGCACAGCTTGCTATCCCACCAGCATTCAGAACTGTAGGATCATTTAGGCTAGAACAGAGCTCTGAGATCACTGACCATAGTGTGAGCACAGTTTTAAGCTGGGGAGTGGAGAGGAGCAGACTGCAGTCCCTGCCCAGCACAGCTCCTGCAGAACAGCTGACCCCAGCCTGAAACTGGAATTACTCAGCAGCAGAGGCAGTGAGTGCAGAGGTGTCATTGGCCTTCAGGATGAAAGCTGACTCCTATTCCTTCGGACCAGCTCTGCCCATGGCTGCACCTGTGTGCTCTCCTGAGGGTGTCTTCCAAGCCCTTCTCCAGAACTGGCTCTTTTCCTTTGTCCTGCTCCAGAGGCTCTTAAAAGGCTTTGGCCCAGAGAGCTATCCAGTGTCAAAAATATAGCAAATTAGCAGACAAAAATTGAGGTGTCAAAGCAAAGAAAAAAGAACCAAGGGGAACAAAAAAGAGCATTGTGACCAAAGCCAAGGCAGCCCTACCTCAAAGCAGTGGATACAAAAAGAGAGCACATGTGTTGATGGTTTTTACTCCTACTGATAAACATCAAAGGCCAAATACAAGCACCAAGTGCTGCAGAGTTTGGTTTGCAGCACAGTCCCCTGTGCACTTTCAGGATATATTCAGCCTTCCTTTATCACAGGCAGCAAGGATTGAGGATTATCCAAGTGAATTAAAAATGCAAGTGATATTTACTCATTCTGGACCTGGCATCCCACAGAGGTAATCACCTCTCTGCAACTCACAGTTCTGGTGGTTCCAGGAAGGTTTATTCCCTTTGTGGAAGATTGCAAACTACACAACTTGGAGGTGTTACCTCTGGTAGTGGTAGAATTGTAGGTGGGCAGCTCTGCTCCTGGGCTGGTAAGTTCTGTAGAAATAAGATCACTGTTTCATTAAGACATTTTTTTTGTCTGTAGATATACATATTTTTAAACAGTTCTCTCAGTAAATATTCCTTAACGAGGTCTGTGTTCAGTGCCTGCCTGTTGTGGCAATAGATGTGTTCCAGTGGATGTATTTGCTCAGGTTTGGCATGATGCCCATGATGGTTGTGCCACCTTCATGACAGAAGGCCTGGACTGGGGACAAGGTGGGTGTGAGGGGCTGGGTTGGCCCACAGCAGGAGCCTCAAGGGGTACATGACCACTGTAGAAGCAAAATAGGGTGCTCTGGCACACAGTAAGGACAAGGAGATGGAAAGAAAGTGATCGTGTAAAGAAAGAGCTGTTGGAGAGCTACATTCCCAAAGGTTTGGAGGACCCAAAGTCAACCATCAATCAGGACCATTTTCTTGTCCTTTTTTCAGAGGGAAAACTCTGAACTTGTAACCTCCAGGCTCAGCTCATAAGCAAATGTTTGCACAAAAAGCACAAAAACAATTGTTTAAAGGAAAGATGTAGCAATCTAGATGGAACTTTGAGTAGCAGATAAAATTTGTTCCTAAGTATTTGTGGTTCACAACACTTCAGATCTATTGTAGCCACTTTATGGCCATGAAAAATGGCATGTTGTCACTACACTAAGCCCTGCAGTCAGATCCTAAAAGCACGATCCATCACTTGGAGTTGAAGAAAAATATCTTGTAAGGTTTGGCACTACAAGATTCATGTCACATCCTGTCTTGGAGAAGATGGTGACAAACACACTCACCAGCCAGTCTACTGCAATATACCAAACAGTCTGGCAAAGTATTTTAAGTCTTGATGTTTTTCCAGTGTCCAAGCCTGAAAGAGCCTCAGTTGAATGGTTCTTCTAAACTGTTTCTTCCCAAAGTAGTATTCAAGCAACAACAGCAATGTGGCACTGTGACAAATGTTGTCCTGATATTATAATTTACAACAGAATCACTCTGTGTGGCTGAAAGGTGACAATGGACAACAAACAAAGCACTTAGCTGTGGGTGGGGAAGTGTCCAGGCAGGGTTTTACTGGTACAATGGGAATTAAATGGTCTGGTTTAGTGCCTTCAAAAGAGCACAATTTGAGTGCAGAAAACATGCAAAATTGGAAAGCAAATTAGTCCCGATCCAAATCTAAAATTTTGGTGTTGGCCAAACTCTCCCTCAAGCTCATTACTGCTGATGGTGCACATTTCTTTTCTCAGTGTGTTCCAAATCATTTAACATGGTTTCAGTAGGAGACAGCTTTACAATTTCGTAATATCACAGCTTATCTTGCATTGCCAAACTTCTCTCCTCCCTCAACCTCCATTAAAAGAACTTCCAAAGACTTGTTTCTTTGAGCTCTCTCAATAGCTCTTTCCAACCAGCATGAAAATGCCAGGTTTGGAGAGCTGTTTTAAAGACCAGGTTGGGATGAGGTTTGAGGTTCAGCATTTGACTGAAGTAAACACAGCAGCACCTCAGGAATTTATTGCTTGGATGGAGAGTTAGTTCCTCAGCAAACTCTCATTTGAACATATGCTGCAGAGCAGGAACTTTGGATATATGCCTGAAAAGATAGTGATTTCTGTCTGGAGTGATTACCAGCACCAAAGGTCATCCAGTGAACTGGGAAATCTGCAATTCCTTGAAAGACAGCATAAAGGGGGGGGGAAAAATGCTCCTTTTGCATTAAAACAGATCAAATCAGGTAGTACCAACCTTACTAGAATGGCAGCTTAGTGCCAGCTGTGCCTGTCACCCTCCTGGCCCAGCACTACCTGCATTCAGCACAGCTTTTTTGGTAAGAGGTGTGAGCTGATTTCTGGATTTGGCTCCCAAACCCCACTGGCAGCACAGGATAGAACACCTTGCACAGGTCTGCAGTGGCCCCTGACTGCTCATGTCATTTTTTGTGGAATACTTTGTGTTGGAGGAGGGCACCAGATGGAGCAAGGATGCTCCCATTCTGCAAGGGCTCAACATGGAGCAGCCAAGCTTCTTAGGCAGCAGCTCAAAAATAATGACAAGTCCTAAGATGTTGTTCACAAAGCTCTGCTCTAGCCTGTATCCTGCATTCAACTAAAGAAAGGCAAAGTTTAGCAGTAAAACAAGGACAAAACAATGCCAAAGCTCTCCAGTGAAATGCTTTTCTTTAAGTTGCATTACATGCATGAAAAACTAAATCAGCTCTGAATTCCAGCTCCAACTGGATACAAGGCAGGGGAGTAATTAAAACAGCACAGAACAGTAAGCCATGTCAAGAGTAATCAAAATTTACAAGCTCAATAGATAAAGATTGTTTGTTGTTTTCCTAGAAGCCGAGAGTAAAACTATCAGAGCATTAGAGGATACCAACAAAAATCTCTGCATTCTCAGTCCTTTTACAGAAGACAGCAGCAGAATTATTCAGAACTACCAAATGCACAGAGCTCTGCCCGACCTTCTTGGCAGATGGCCCATTCACCCTGGAAAAAAAAAATATCACACAAAGGTCTCAGTGTGCAGGGCCCAGGCTGTGATGGTGTGGAGCAGGGAAATGCTGGGGCTGAGCTGGATAGGGACCCGTGAGACCTGTGGGTCCTTGCAGCAAGAAAACTGCTCAGGGGGACAAATTAGAGCCCCTGAGAATGAGGAGTCTCTGTCTCCATTTAATATGTTTGTTCTGAGGCTGAGTTGTACAAACTGCCCCTCTGCTGCCTCCTTGGAGGTGCTGAAGTCAGACCAGATGAATCAAAGTTAGCAACAGGGCAAAGGGAACATTTGCTGCCTTTATTGCTGGTTTTTATTAAACAAATTAAGTCTTATGAAAGACAGCATCATGCTGAGGATTGAAGATATCAAATGAAGCCAGCCAAAGAAACACAGTTTTCCTAAAACCAGATTTTTCACTTTGGACTTTTAAAAGAACAAGTTTTGTTTTGTTGCTCTAATTGCAAATTCCATTTTATTAAGGATTCTTTTTCCTACAGGAAAAAAAAAAAAAAAAAACAACAAACCAAATATAAACCAGAAAGAAAGTGCAGTAGCAGAATACAGAGCAGATATATCACATATATTTTTGTTCCCAGATCTAACACATATATTTTTGTTCCCTATTTGTTTCCTGGTTGTATGTATTTGAGGAGAACCTCTTCCATACTCCAAGGTGGGTCCAAACAAGTGGGAAGGCACAAACAGGGCGCACATAGAGCACAAATAACCATGGAATATAGATGGTATTCCTCTCCTGATATAAGGTTGAGAAGAAGCTTTTTTGGAAGTGATTCTTTTGCCAACACACCATCAGCTGGTCTCCATACCTGGTTCACCACTGAAATCTGGTTTTCACTACACTGAAGATGTCACCCTAGAAGGTCCAGGCTTTCATTTTGGTCCTAAATTCTGTGATTCTATGAACTATGAATGAACCATTTGAGAAGAGTGAGACATGAACTCCCAGTTTCAGTGTCTCGCTGGAGAAGCTGTGGGTGCTTCAAGTGTTCTTCAAGGCTGGACAGGGCTTGGAGCAACCAGATCCAGAGAAAGGTGTCCTTGCCCAGAATGAGATGATCTTTGATGTCCCTTTCAATCAATGCTTCTTTCAGTGAAGCAATACTTCACAACTTACCTTTAGATTTACGTCTCCCATCGATGGTTGGTGGCCAAAAGCACCGTTCCCATTTGCAGTCAGTGCTCTCCCATATTTCACCCTGAGCTGCAGGAAGTGGGGTTCCTCCTCCAATCCCTTTTCTCTGGGGTTCAGCTCCTGGGAGAGGTTGTTAGAGCCTCACCCAATACACCTTTATCATTCCAGGCTCACCAGGCCATCCTCTGAGCAGCTCAGGTTGGGCATCACCAGGGGTACAGAAACATCCTGAGCTCCATGCTGAGCTCCCAGGGCCACTATTTTGGCTGGCTCCATTTAACCATCGCTGCATCTGTGTTGCAGTAGCACCTAGTGGCCAGGGCTATGAAAACACACAGAAAAAGGAAGCATTCCTGCCAAAAAAACCCTAAATACTGCTGAGCTCAACCGAGAAACAACAGGTGGTCACGAATGACTGCTGCAGCCAGCACAAGGTAACTCAAGTTGACTCTAAAGGCCTAATTCTCATGTGAAAGTGAGAGTAAAAATAATTTACATCCTGTACTTGTTGGCTCAGGAGACCTCAGTATAAATGAGAATCCAGTCCTATATCCTCAATGGGATCCAGGCTTCAAGAAGGATTTCAGCTCAAGAAGGGGTCTGGGTTCTGCTTTGCAGTGTGTGAACAGCTGAATGGGCAATTCATATTATTCTAAGAAATTTCCTGATGGGTTTGGTATGGTTTTGTTTTTTCCTTTAATAATTACACCCCACTTATTAGGCTGTAACCAGGGGACCTGTAAAGCCTGTTGAGCTAAGATCAGCACAAATCATCCCACCAGGAACACACAGTGGAAAACTGAGAATGCAGGAGGACGAGGTGTTGCTGAAGCGTATGAATCATGCAAGGAGAGCTGCTTCTGGGAATCACACCTGTTGTATCCTTCTTAAAAAAAAAAAAAAATAAAAATGAGAAGGTGGTTCTTTCTTACTGGCAGTACAGCTGTCTAATTCAGGAGTGCAGAGTCTAAAAGCAAACTGAGCTCAAAGAGTAACAAAACAGGAAAATATCTGATGGCTGAATTTCTCTTTGCCTTTTCACTGTTTAATCAGAACTCAGGGAAATAAATATCATGCAGAAATTCATGGAAGCAGGTCCTGAAGTTGCTTCCCTGAACTCCAAGTATGTCCTGCTGAACAGGACTGGATTGAAACATCAGGAAGTTTTCCAGGACAGTGCATGGTTCACTTGCACCAGGAGCTCAGTCTGTGCTCTTGGGCCAGCTCAGGGCTGGAAACCACATTTGGGTCCGACACAGCCCAGTTGTCCACACTGCCACATTCTGCCTGCCTGTCTGGATGCTGTCTGGATTAACCAGCCTGCTCTTGGCTGGGGAATCCACGCCACTTTCTCTGTCCCCATGGAAGAAAGGAACAGGGGCCACTGGAAAATCCAAGCTCAGAAACAGCCACCAAGAGGAGAAAGCTGCAGACAAGGATGAGAAAAGCCATCCATCCATGTCCTCTGCCTCGCATCAGCCCATAGCAGGAGGAACTATAGGAGTTATGTGAAATGGGCCATCACTGAGATATTTGGGAAATATAGTCCTGAGATCATTGCAAGAATTTATTCTCTTTTTACCTCTTCTCATAGAAAAGAAAAAAAAAAACAGAGAGGGAGAAAACTCCACATTTCTAGTAGGAGTTCTTTGTTTTAAGATTTTGGGTTTTTTATTAGGGATGAAAGAAATGATCAGAGGAAAAATGAGCTTGTTTCTGTCATCTGCTGCCACCATCTGCAAACCCAGCAGCAACATCTTTGAAATAGAGGATTAAATCCACCCACTTCTCTTGTTTCTGCCTTCCCTCCCAGTGTGGTGGGTGGTATGAGCCAGTAAGGGGGAAGCTGGCCTGGAAATAAGGACCCAAAAAGGGCCAGTACACACCCAAGCTCCCCTCCCATTGCTGTCATCAGGCTGCCCCACCAAATAAATTCACTTTTCTGTCCTTTCTCCTTCTGTAGGTTGGTTAAATTAACTCTTCCTCTGTGCAAGTATGTTGTGTTGTGTTACTTCAGAAAGATTGGTGTCCCAGGAACTCTGGGGGAACAGAGCACAGGAGCAGAGCAGGAGCAGGAGCAGATCCCATTTTTCCCTCATGATCAATGCTTTCTGACACTTGAGCTGCTCTGCTGCTGAGTGCAGAGCTTGAGAAAGACAAGAGCAATCACGTAACACTGTGAATATCCAGCCTAGGTTGAATCCTCCAGTAAAGGTTTCAAAACAAACAATAGTAATGCAGACTATTTTTTTGTGCCCCGGTGGTTCCAAGCAGGCCTGGGACCAGATGTGCCAGTTTTCAACAAGAAAGGCTACTCATGCTATTCTTGGCAAGGCTTGAAGCAGAAAGCACCACAAATCCTATTTAACAGAGTGCCTAAATGCCAGAGACCCATTTGTTCTCTGGGTTTTTCAGGCTCAGCTGGTTCTGATAACCATCTGACCTCCAGGGCCCAGCTCAGTCACAGCCTCAGCTCCCACCCCTCACCACTGCACCCATCACTAATGCTTTCCTGCTGGAAATGGGTTCCTTCCTAGGCCTAAAGATTGCCTTGCAAATACAGAACAAAGTTTTGAACAGTTTACAGAACAAAGTGAGGCAGGCCACAATTTAAATTGCATCACATTTTTACTAGTGAGATACAGATTTGGTAGGGCTGGCACTCCAAATTAGCAAGATGGGCATGGGTGCTACTGACAGATGTTTAGAAAACTGTTCACATAGCTGGAGATAAGGGGCTTACTGCCCAAAATATCCATGAAAATAGGAACAGATACAAGCATATCAAAGTTGCATAGAGAATTCATCCTCACTTGGGTTCCCACTATATGAGACTGATCTGCTGGAACTCAGATATTGAGCAAAGCAAATCCCTGTCTCACACTGAGCTCTGGATGTTGCAACATCTTACCCTGCAGTTCCATTAATGAGTTCAAATGGAAAAATTGTCATTTGTGTGGCAGACAGCATCCTGACAGCACCACTTTCAGTCTGAAAAAATCCAAAGCACTAAATACCCTTTTTTTCCTTTTTGTCTTCACCAGTAAATCTTCCTCCTAGACCTCAGCACAAACCAGAATTGCTTGGGAAAGAAAGAAACAGCCAAGAGTGGGGAAACAAGTTAGAGACAACACAGGATTTAAATCCATGGGGATGGATGGGTTTCACCTCAGGGTAATGAAGGAGCTGGGTGATGTGTAAGACCAGTGTTTAATACCAAATAAAGATCACAGTGATCAAGGCAAGTCATTAATGATAGAATAAGCTAAAAAAAAAAAAAAAAATCTATCAGAAAGGTGGAAAAGGGGTCTCAGGCAGCTGTGCTCCCTCCATCCCTGGAAGGACCACAGAACACATGTGCTGGAGTCCATTCTCACACAGGGGAGGTCCTGGAAGATAAATAGGGAATAGCAAACACAGATCTACCTGGAGCAGATCAGTTTGATTGCCTTGTGTGGTGAGATGGCTGGCTGTGGAGACAAGGTGAGGAGCAGGGCTGTGCTATATTCTGCTTTTAGGAAGGCTTCTGACCCCATTTCTTCTGATTGTAATCTGAGGAAGCATGGAGTGGACAAATGGATCATTGTATGGGTGGGAAAGGGGCTGGACAGCTGGACCCAGAGCATGGCAATCAATGATGCAGCAGTTCCTTGCCAGCTGGGGGAAAACACAGGACACAGGAGCAGGGCTTGAACAGGCTGGTGGAGAGGAGGCAGAAGGGGAGGCCTGCATGTCCAACAGCTGTGTGAAAGGAGGTTACAGTGGTCATGCAGAAAAACACTATGGGTAAGGAGAGAAAATTAATGAAAGGTGCAACACAAATTGCAATATGAGAAGTGTATAGGCAAAAACTTCCTATGTAGCTGGGTAATACAGCTCTGGAAGGCTTTATCTAGAGGTGATCTTGCACCTGCTTCCATGGCTGTTTCCAGGCCATGGCTCATCTGATCTGGCTTGGATGATAGTCCTGATCTAGCTGAGAGATCTCCTGCAACCAGTTTATTTTATAACTGTGGGACTCAGACAAGTACCTCCACTGAGAAGGGAGGTGGGTCAGGCAGCAAGAAAGAAAAGCCTTGCCAGGACAGATCCTGGCTCTAATTGCTGATCTATTCTCAGTCCCCCACGCAGAAACAGGACAGGCCACAGCTACTCCCAGCACCAGGGGAGGAAGGGACATCATCCAGGGGGGAGATGGTCACCTGGCTGGCTCATGCTGATGAAGACATCGAGCTATTAAAGTCTGTTCTGCCTCACTACTCCTCCCCTCGACCCTCCTCCTCCCCCCAAACCTGGACTTGATCCTTTGCTGGAAAGAAACACGTGAGAGGAGCTGCACTGCTACTGCCACGAGATGAATAACTTACAAAACAGAGAGCCAAGGCCAGAGCAGCTTTCATAGTAAATAAAACCAGTTCTTTGTTGTCAAAAGGAGAGCTGGATCCTTGGCAGGGTCTGGTGACAAAGCAAAGCTCCATATGTGGCCGTGAGAGGCTGGAAGCATCTGCTCAGATATGCCTGAGAAATAACCCAGGGCTCTCCTGGAGGAGAGCAGTGACCTCTCAGGACAGAGCAGCACAAACAGCACCTTGGTTTGTCCTGGGTGGAGGGGCCCCTGAGATGCAGAGATTTGCACCCATGTGATTTCAATCCCACTTCTGGCACTCATATTTTGTCCTCTGCTGGCAGAGCAGTGGCTCAGGGAGCCTGGCTCTGCTTAGAGCCTCCCTTCCCACTCCCCCACCCCACGTTGTTACTGAGCAGGGCTTTTCTGTTTCGTCTCACTTCGCTTTTATTATGGCAAAGCCCTATAAAACTATCAAGTGGAACTGGCCGAAAAACGGTGTTTCCAGTGCCTTGAAAATGTATGGATTTAAATATATATATATATATATAATTTGGGTTTTATCCAAACTGAACAGAAACCTTGCTCAGGTTCTTTGAAAGGAGAGCGGTTTCCAGGAAGCCAGAAGCTCAGAAGCTCCCCAGAGCCTGCTGCAGCCTCACAGTGAAGCTCATATCAGAGCTTGTCAGGCTCAGGGGCAGCTGCAGAGCTCCCAGGATCCCTGCCCTCGGGGCAAACCCACCAGCTGCATCCGCTGGGAGCCAGGGACTTGTGCACTCTGTGTTTCTGCTGTCCTGGAAGAGATCTGCCAGGAGTACAGGTGGGTTTCCTTAAGCTCTGTTCCTCAGGCATGGGGGAAAGTCAACTGTGCTCAGCGCAGTTCCAGAGAAACAAGCCAGGCTTAAGGAATGATGTTTCATGGGAACATTTCTGACCAGCTCAGTTCTCTGGGATAAACCATCAAAGAAGGAACTTGTTGGCTGAAGGAGCATTTTCTTTGCAGGGATATCTGATCCATCTGCAACCTGACTTCCCTCTCAGGAGCATCCAGTCCCAGTGATCCTTTCCTTTTGGAGCTGGCTGCCAACAAATACAACCCCATATGGAAATGGCAAGGCCACCACCACCCCACCAGTGCTGATGGTTGCTGGGGTGATGTCAGAGGACGACAATCCCAAACATCTAAACTGCTGCTTTCAGAAGCAGAAGATGCTGGTACCACTTTATGACCTGGCTGGGTGTATCTTCCCTCACGCACTCGGGCCCGGTGATGAGAACGTCCATAAATTCATAGTTTGGATTACTTTAAAACAGATTCCTCTGAGTCAGCCCAGATGGATGTGACGAGCTGGTGAAGCATACAGCATGCTACAGCCTGGCACTGTGCCTGCAGCTCCTTCCTATAAAATGGGCAGCTTTTAGAGCCATTTAATCACACTTAAACAAGCTTTTTATCTCATTTGTTCTGCGTCATAACTCTCCCTCCAAACACTATAAACTGCTGTGGCAATGCCATGAAGTCCAGGCCAGCCTCACATTTTAGAGTCATCTGCCTGGCTCTCAGAGTTTGTTTAAATCAGTGTTTCATGACAAAGATCTGTTTTATGCAGATTTTTTTTTTTTAATGCAGCTCTTTTTCCACACACAGCCCTAAGTTCATTTTCTCATGGTGAAATAATCACCCTCTTCAGCCACCACATCCTCAGGCTGCAGGTGCAATTCCAGTGCCTCCAGCTGCCTGGAAATGGTGCCTAAAGGAACATGTCAGGATTCCCACTGCCCAAGAGACCCCCAAACATGGCACAGATGGCTCTGTGTCACCTGCTGCTCTGCACAGAGGGTATGGGTGAGATGTTTTGTTTTCTTTCCTTCCATGTTCAGCCTCCCTGTGCAGCCTGAATGTCTCAGCTATTGGAATACGATCCCAATATTGCCGGATGGAACGTGCCTGGGCTCGTCCGGCCCTTGCTGCTTGACCAGAGGCAGCAACTGTGGTGTTTTCACCTCAGAGACACCTTTGGCTGGCTGGGTGTTGCAGCTGGCACTTGGAACAAGTCCAGGCAAGCAGGAACTCAGGTTTACCTCTGGTGGAAAGGCCTTAGGCGATGGTGAAGGAGAAAAGGAGACGGATTCTGCCATAGGGTTTAATCCAGAGTTTTATTCCAGGGTCACAGACCTCTGAATCTTGTAACAGCTCCAACAGAATCCCAACCGCATGGTCTCAGTGTCCTTTTAAGCTCGGGGGAAGGGGAGGGAAGGGGTAGGTGTGCCACCAACCAGGTGTGAGGGGGGAAAGGCTCAGGGGACAATGACACCCAGACAGGCCAATGACCCCAGGGCTGAGGGGCATCTTTTGAACATCACCAACCAGACTGATGCCCTTGCTGGAATGTTAATGTGCTTGAGGGGCAGCACTTAGCAGGAGGCAAGGGGGAGGGAAGGGAGAGGCTGGCACACCTGAGGGACTGGGATAGGTGAAGCAGGATGTTGCTTCACACCACAACACTCAGCCATTACATGGGGAGATTCCTGCTGTTTGTTTGGATGCCATGGGTGCAGAGTGGAAAATACATTTCACATTGATAAGCAAACCAAGCAAGCAACTCCATGAAGAGTGTCTGCCATGGGGGCTTCAGAAAGGGACCATGACCCAGCTACACACTTATTTACAGGCCATCTTTTACCCTTTATTTACATTAAAAAACCTCCACAGTGGCTAAAAGTCCACATTTGTCACACTCTGTTTCACCCTGTAACAAATCCCAAACCAGGATTAACTAGATGCCCAACCTTGAAAGTGTCAGCTCCCTGTATCCAACAGAAGTTGCCTGTCACAGAACCTCAAGAGTTAAAATACCCTGATAAGCTTGAACCTCCTGAGTAAGAGGGAGAGAGACATCTGCTTTTTATATTCACAGCCCAGCATCTCTGTGCTCCAGCTCTGAAAAAATCTGCATTCCATATCAACAGAGAAGTCCTCATAATTTATGCAATGATGTACCAACATATTTAAAGGGTTATATTTTACTCTAATGAGAGAAATAAGATATATCATTTCCTTCACATGAAGAAGGAAAAGTTCTTGTAATAAACAACAAATGGGCACCTCTTAATTTCTTCAAGAGCAAGGATATTATGACACCAAAGACTGAGCTTCATCTACCGACCAAACAAATATTTATCAAAACAGACGTGGACACTGTAAGAACACCCTGGGAATGAAAGGGTGCAAATTGATTCAATAAGGCTAACCAGTGGAAAAGCAAGACTGAGAATTTTTTGCATGTCTCCCTGCATCTTTGGGTAACTGAGGTTATGCCCAGTGAGGCTGAATTAACCTTATTTGCTTGTGCTGCCTTTTCTGTAGTCATCATGGTTCCCACACTCTCAAAACAAAACATTTTCTTGGCAGAGGAAGGACCAAAATCTCCAAGAAGAAAGGCATAAAGGGTGTCCATTTATAGAAAGATTCAAAATTGCAAGAGATCTGTGTAAGTACAAATGGAGAAGAGCCTACAGGTGAAGGAGAAAGATCAAAGAGCAGCAGTGATGTAGGAGAGGAAGTTCTGCTCTTTGGATGGTTTCCCGCTGGGAGAATATAACTTTGAGACAGCAAAAATAAATGGAGATCTTCATTTTTGCTGCTGTGCTAAATGGCTTTTAGCTGCAGATGAGACACACAGGGAACCAAAAGAGAAAGGCATGTTTGAGGAGAGGGAACAAAACAAATGAACTGGAAATCACCCCAAAAATACCCTGTTCATGCTGCAGATCCTGTCCAGCTGTAAAAGACATAACAGCCTTTCTGTGTAAGGCAGCATTTGTTCATATATTTGAGTATTTAAATAATTTATCTAAAGGATACTAATTTATTAATTTTAGAATTATTTGTACTGACCCACAAAACCAAACAAGTTAAACCATGAAAAGTCAGCATACTAAAAAGAAAAATAATTTTAGAAATTCCTAAAAATACCCAAATAAGGCCATAAAGGCAAGATGAAATTCCAGTTCCACTCTGTGCCATTGTCTTAGAGATCATTACAAAGGTCCATTCAACCACAGATCACACTTGCATGGAGGAGGAAGTCCTCTTTATGCACTGTTAATTGCTTCAACAATCTATAAAATTAATGGCTAAATGAACTGCATTTATAGTGATTGTATTCCAGATATTATTTGCATTTAACAGAATGCCCTTTGTTAGTAATTCCCGGACTTATGAACTGCTTGGGACAAAGTGGGACATACACCAGGGAATGTGTCTCAACCCCACAACTGCACCACAGACAGGGACACACATCCTTCATTCAGAGGCCGCAGAGCTGCTCAGAGGCAGAGGCCTTTCACCACCCTGTCATTCTCAAATCCTGCATTTTGTGCTCCTGAGGAGGGAGAGGAGGGCAGCCAAGCCTTCCCCCAGGGCTGGGGGAGCAGAGCTGCTCAGAGCAGCCCTTGCCCCTGGCTGTGGTGCAGCCTCAGCTCTCCCAGCCTGGCACAACTCACTGTTCCTACCTGGCATGCCAGGAACTTCCAAAACAAAGATAGGGACAACTCAGATTTGCTAACAAACACTTCTCTGCCAAACACCAGAGCCACATCTCCATATTCACCCTAGCAATAATTGACCACCCGTTTCAGTTCAAGTTACTGAGTTTTAAAGGGGGAAAAAATGCCTTCTTTTTGACTAGAAATTTTCAAGGTATTAAGAACTTATTTTGCTATCTTTTCCAACATCTGTGATATAGAAGTAAATCTTCCTTAAATCTTTCTCTCTCCCTTGACTCATCTCATACATTCCTTCACTTGAAAATCCAGATTCTCATCCGTTCCAGGCCTCTTTCCATGCCAGATTCTGGGGGAAGAATTTTCTCTCCTTTGTAAAGAGCTGAATTTCTCTCTTTTTTCTCCTTGCTTGCTTTCCCAGGTCAAATCCACATCTTCCTGTTGGATGTACTAATTATCATTCTGTTGCCACTCTCCATGCACGTTCCCATTTCCCTTCTGTTGCATTCAGGTTTCCACCTACCAGTTTCTCATTTCTGCTGAGTTTATTTTGGCTCTTTTTATTCTTTATCCATATTATCCCTCCTCCTCCCTTTTGGCTGGTATTTTTCAAATTGGACAAAGTACCCATTTCTTTTATTGCAAGCATGGGCAGGCATTTTGCATGTTTTAGATAAAGCTGTGGGCATCTGCCTGTGTTTGAATGAATATAGATGTAGATGCAACCCAAAACTTGTGTTTCTAAGCAGGAGCAAAAGCATGACAATAAATTTCCCCTTTCTAGAAGAAACTCCATTTAAAGAACAATAATTTAGGGAGCCAATGCATAAACCAACTCCAGTTTCTTCTCATGATGAGCAATTGGGGAAAGGGGACAAATAAAATCTGGGCAGAAAATGCCACGGAGAAACGTGACCCACACACCACTACTTGTGTGAGAACCACCAAGGGGAATGACAGCTCTTCTAAAGCCTTCTGTGGCCCAGGATCCCACTTGGAATGCTGGGACCTGCCCCTTAAATGTCCAGATGCCTCTGGAAACCTCTCCTCACCATGGCCAGGATTCAGTAGGCAGGTTGGTTACCTGCTCCCCAAAGGCTTGGAAGCCCCACTCCAGAAAAGTGTCAGCTGCATCCTGGACACCAAGATTCCCTTTTGGTCAAAGATTATAAATAGCAGCAGGCAAATCAGTTGCCATTAATCATTTCTAATAGCACACAAGGCTTTAAAACAGCAGTCAAAGGAGAGTAATTAAATACATAAGTATATATGGGAACTGGGATGGAGTACAACTTTGGGATTTGCCAGACAGATATTCATTTCCTCTGGCTTCTTTGCTAGAGATTTCCTAGAGGACATTCAGTGAATCCAATTGATCTGGACTTCAGTAAAGTATGTCACACAGGACCACATGGAAAATGGCTCTTTACAGGAAAAAATAGGAATTTGTACAAGTTCTGAAAAAGTACATGAAGTGTTGATTTGTATGAAAGGAAACACATTATGTGAAAAGGAAATTCTTTGACTAAAGGGAATTATCATGGAGCTCTTCAGTGCTGGGTATTGGGAATATTGCTGGGAATTCTCATTAGTTACTGTGGCATGTAATGTAAGAAATGTGCTAATAAAGATTGCTGATGACCCTGGGTTCAGAAAGGCTCCAGAGAAGAGAACAAGAGTAACACTAAATGGATTATCTCGAGGCAAGAAGTCACAGAAAATGGACAGAAGTTTGTGGTGCAAGCTGTGAGGCCCCACAGTGCCATGGATGTCACTGCAACCTCACTGAGGTGGAAAGACTGGATAACAACATCTGAAAGGAAGGACTCTGAGATCAGCAGAAAAGGAAACCATTTTCAGGAGCAGAAACCAGAAGAGGATGGCCTAATTTGTACCCCATATCAATTCTGATTTAAATTAAACAAGGGGCTCAAAGCACATAGGCCAGAAAACCTTGAAGAGCCTCATGCCATGCCTGGGAATAATAAGGCAAAATCTCCAAGAGGCTGTTAAACCTAAAGACGCTTGTTTTTGTCATCAGCCATCAGTGAAGGACCAGAATCCTGACATCAGCTTTCACTGATGGCATTTTCATGGCCACATGCACCCAGGTGTTCTCTGTCTGCCAGAAATGCCCCAGGCTCCAAAGGTGAGAGGCAGCTCTGGGGTGGGACTTGCAGCATGTGGAGAGGAGGTGCAGCCTGGAAAGTGGGAAGTGTTGCAGACCTGGATTTTAGGAGGCCTTGCCAATGGTTTGTGAGATGTGGCATCAGCAGGGAACACTCTGGGGCTTTGTGCTAGGAACACCCAAACATCCAGGTGAGCACTCTCAAGTGAGGGTGACAGCAGGCACAAGGTGCCCCCAAAAGCCATGGAGCGCTTCAGCACCAGCAGGATGTTCAAATCAAGTGAGCAGTGTCATAAAAGAGGTGGCAAGAAGCCAAAATTGGGTGAGGTTTCTACAAAACACCCATCTTTCTGTGATTTGACATCTTGGAGAAAAACAGACTTTTTTTCTGCTTTTAAAGTAGAAACTGTTCCCTGCAGTAAACACAGCCTAAATATTCCAGCATCCTGTTGTTGTATCCAGTCCAGGAAGTGAAAACAAGGCCCTGGGTGTGTAATTGGGGCCACATGGGTGTCCCTGTGCTCGTGCTGGAATGTTCTGGCTCCACCAGCCCAGCCATGTGGCTCCAGGTGACAGCTGAGCCAAGGTACCCAAGTTGCTTCACCATGACCCTGAGCAAGTTGAGTTTTTAGCTCAATTCCCC
The DNA here is from genome assembly GCF_051311805.1 of Agelaius phoeniceus. Lineage (NCBI taxonomy): Eukaryota > Metazoa > Chordata > Aves > Passeriformes > Icteridae > Agelaius > Agelaius phoeniceus. The sequence continues at coordinate 33,559,256 of NC_135272.1, read as the reverse complement.
ATCTGCCAGCCTGAGGTGATCATCCAACTCTCACCTGCTTAGAGCCCATCAGAGTAGGGAATGTGTTTTCTAGAAGAATACACAAGAGGACCCTGATTTTGGCTAAGGCAACCAAGTGCTACAGTAATTATAGATATCATAGAAATACTGTCAGATTATATAAATTATTATAATGAAGAAGCAGTGGCTATTCTCCTGAAAAGTCCCAGCACATAGGGTTTTCATGTTTTTAGTTTTTGAAGCAGACTAATCACTTTCACATCATAAACAAATAATGGTTTTAATAGATTCCATACTCGTGGAACTTTTACAACTAACATGCAGCAAGGCTCTTGCCCTTCACAGGCTTTTTTTTTTTTTTTCCCCTGAAATAGCAGAGAATATTCTGCAGTAAATTAAGTGTGATTCACGTGGCATTTTGTACGAGCGCGCTGTGGACGTGGCCTGTGAAACAAGCTTTGTTAGGATTCTGTAGCCCTTATGTTCCATTTTTTTTTTCTGCTTCTAATTCTAAATATTTTTCTGCTGCAGTTTCATCTAGGGAACAACAGGGAAGCCTTTCTCTGTCCAATATAACACCTATGAATTCCCAGGTCAGTTCCACTCCTTATGAACCTCTGGGACTCAGTGATTAATGTCTGCTTTCCCAGATTACTCTGAATTTCTTGTTCTGCTCAAACCCATTGTGTTTTCAGCAATAATCCTATGGGATGAAGCCTGGGGAATTCCCATGGTATCACCACCACAGAGATCCCTCATTACTTTTTTTGCTTTAATTCAGTATCTCTGCATCTGTTTGAAAAACTCAGTTCTCTGGAGAAGGGCTCAGCTTAGAGTGACCCAGGCCAAAGAAAGGCTCTGTTGGGTGACCTCGCTTGTCAAGCCCAGAAATTCCAGTTACAGAACCTATGCTGGCATGAGAAAAAAACACAAAAAACCAAAAAAAACGGCATTAATGTGCCTAACATAAAACATACTGGATTGAGAGGCCCAGAGAAAGGTGGTGGAGACAAGATTAATGGTTTTAACTGGGAGTGAAATCCAGTAATTAAGTAGTGACCCATGACACTTGAGAAGCAGTAACAGTTTGTTGACCACAAGAATGATTGCTCAGAGCACCTTCTTAATGTTGTAAATGTGAAAATGATTTACAGCATGACCAACAGGGAAAAAAAAAAGCAAGTTAGCAGTCAGACAGGATTGACAGTGGTAATTGTTCCTGACTGCATACAAATGTGGAGGTAGGAAAGCAGAAATACTTTTGCTGTGTAGCATGGTAGCTATATATCAAAATTACCAACAGCAAGGGACTCAAACTCCTTGAGCTGAGGTGATTAAAAAGTGTGCAAACACCACTCACAACACCACAACAAAAAAGAAGCCTGACAGGGGTGAAGGCTTCGCTCTGAATTTCAGCAGGGCTGGTTTGCCTTGGATCTGGAGTTGTGACAATATCAGAGCCTTGGGGACAGAGCAAAATAACAAATTATTAATATCCAAAACGAGCCTCAGTACACAAATGGTTCTGCTTCTGGAGAAGAAAAAGAAGGAAGACTCTCAGGGGATTTCAGCAGCATCTGAAAGCAAAAAATGACTCAGATTTAGCAACATTGATATTTAACTGGAAGCCAACAGAGAACTAGCCAAGTGTTAGGGAAGGACACAACATTTGTCTGGCAGTGAACTTTGCTCACTGAGGGTGGTGGTGTCCAGCCTTGCAGTGGCACCTTTTGTGATCCTGAGAGAAAATATGAATATCAGAATATCCCTGCTTCCTCTTTGCCTGTAAAATAGGAAAGCAATTGAGTAATTTGCCCCTTGGCCTGAGCTGGACTCACTGGCCATTCACTGGTCTTCTACAGCATAGCTTAAGGTCTGACTGTCTCATAAAGCAGGATGAGGTCTTTATGTTACCATCAGAAATAATAAAGGCTTGTGCTGCCCAAGTTTGGAAATGTTCTCTTTATTTAATATCAGAAGAATGGCTCTGCAGCTTGCAAGAGAGTTTGGTAAAATGGTCATGGAAAGAGCTGGAGAATAGTCTCCTTTCCAGATATTTTTTTCTTTTGTACCTCAACCTCAGCCTTGTTTTCCTTTTGTGAATGATCACAGCTGGCTGGGTCAAGGCACAGAGGTTTTCTGAAGAGAGCAGGGCTATTCAGTGCACACCAGAGAGACACCAAACATCCCACTCACGCCAGGCACCTCCAGCCACAAGCTCTAGGAATGACCTGGACTGCAACTCAGCAAACAGAAGCTGCTCTTCTCCCCTCTCCAAAATGAAAGGCAGTGCAGGAGATGTAGAAGTGACAGAGGCAGGGTCACCATGAGGCTGAGCAGAAGAAAGAGCAGGGCCTTGTTTCAAATGTAATTATTTTTATGCCTGGCTTTTTCGGCATCTCTGAAGGCCTCTGTTCCACCATCTCCTGTTAAAAGCTGCTGGGTTTTGTTGTGATTTTTAATATGGCCATAACCCCATTTTATGTAGAAGGGGAAATGCTGGCTCCCTGTGGCTTTCATGGATTTTCATATTGGTGTAATTCAAACAATATGATGGCTCAACTTGACGTCGTTTCCTGGCTGCACTGGAGCTCGTGGTAAGCCAGAGTTTAAACTTTACTGGGGCACAGGATGGAGCAGCAGCCAGCACCACAGAGAGCCCTGGTGAAGGCAAACAGTGGCCAGGCTGCTCAGCCCAGCCCAGCAAATACACCTCATAGCCCAGGTAGGTACCCTCTGGCCAGAACAGCCACCCAAAAATCTGCCCCCTCCACCTGATGAGATGCAAATGTGCAAAGGGCCACGAGCACATGCGCAGAGACTGAAAACACCAACGCCACTCCCATTACAACAGGCAAAGAGGAAAGCACAGGTACAAAATGTCTGTGCTACATATCCCAGCACCTTCAAGCTGGCTTTTTGTGAAGCATTTGCCCTCTGGCTTTAATTGTAATTGGAGGTGGAAGTACAACCAAAAACCTGGAGAACTGAGGGTGAGAAGAAAGAGGTGAACAAAAAGTGTCATCGTGGCATTAGTGCCTGTCTCCAGTTGTAAGCATCTTTAACAAAAGCCTGCCTTTGTGTTGGGTGTTTGCACATCCCTGAACATGAACACATCTAAGAGGCAGGGCTGGTAGCACAACCTCTTACTCAGCTTGCCAAACATTTCCAATTATAAAGCCCTGTTTTCAATTGCTAATAACTTTGTTAAACTTAAACCACTTGGGCTTCAATTTTCCATGCCAAGTGTCTGCCTTGGGCTGAATTTTTTGTTATCCCTTCTTTTTTTTTTAGCTGTCAGCCAATAAAAAGGTTCAGCTGTTTCAGGAAGATGGCTAGGGAAAATACAGGGGCTTGCAACACAGAAATATCCTAGGAAACTTGTCTTGCAAAATTCTGTGTCTTCCTGTTATAGCGAAAGGACTGGAAATCTGAAGAATTCAAAAACCTTATCAAATCTGAAACAGCAAAATTGCTCTGAAAACCCTTTTTATACCCAAGCAATACCTCTAACACCTCTGCAACTCCATCTTCCCTGGACATGTTTTGGCCTTTTGCCCCTCTGGCCATGGCAGGACAGTTTTACCCCTCTATCACAGCCCACCTGCACTCAGATTAGGGCCAGAGAACCTGGTTTTCTTTCATCCCAACTCTCCTATTCTCCACCAACCTTCCCTTCCCAAAGGCAGCCATCCTTGTTTTTAACTGCCACCTCTCCCTCTGCATTTTCCAGTTCCAGCAGAGAATGCAAAGCATAAAAATGTATTCCTTCCTTATAAAACCCAAGTGATAGCCAAGATGTGCCATTTCCCCTTCTCCCCCCATGCAGCAGCACCTTCAGGATGCCTGGAGTTTGCCCACTCATTAATATCCCCAAGGCTCACATCTGTTTCCGATCGGGTTATGTGGCTGGGATTTAATAACAAATATGTTCCCCATCAATCCTGGCCCTGGCCATGCCTACACTCCCTAACAGGCTTACGTATTTTCTGATCAGATCAGATGTTCTCTGTGGTTTGTTTGTCAGATTTGCTGTTTGGTGACTTTCTTCTGGCAAATCAGAAATGCAAAACATGTCAGAAGTAGCGTGGAGCCACCAGTACTGCTGGGCTCAGGGAAAGCACAGTGAGACAGGCATCCTGCAGCCCCATGTTTCCTGGATTTAGATCCCTGGCCTGATACACAGGTATTCCAAATGGGAGGTTCACATTCCTCCTTGTGTCACAGTCCTGGGAGATGTTGGACACGTGGCAAATGGTACTTGTGCACCTCTGGGATCCAGAGGTGCCTCCCATGGCATGGAAATGAGGCTGAAAAAGTCATTTGTACAGGCAGGTGTGGGAGGATTTCAGCCTGACAGGACTATAAACAGAGGGTGCAGAGTTCTCAGCTGTCATGTTTCTTAAAATGTGGAGGAGCCACTGAAATAATCCAGGTCTAACTCCCCTAACATCCACTTAAAAGATCTAGGAGAAATGCTACAGTTCAGAGGATCGTGAAACAGGAGATGCTGTGAAAAGCACTGAAAAGGAGGGAAAGAAAACAGTTTAATGTGCTTTTCAGGTGGTCCTCCCCATGCACAGGTCTGGAAATCGAGCTGGACTAGAATTCAGTGTGGTGGTTGCTAATAGCACATGGGGGTTGGGAGCCTCAATATAGCTCAGGAATATTCAAGAGATGAAAGAGGCCAGAGATGGGAAAATCAGAAGCCCTGCAGTGGGGCTGTAAGCTGGGAGATAGGAAGTGGGAATGCAAACACAGTGGTTTCCAGCAAGGGCTGACATGCTTTTAGCAATGAAGAACAGCACATTGGTGGGCCAAAAGACAGGTACAGAAACACAGGTGCTACCACGCTACAATAAAGGTGAAATGCCAAAGTTTGTTCTGCTTTCTGGGGAAAATGCCTCACTTAGTGGTGTTCTAAAATTACAACCCCTCCTGGTAAAGATTATTTTGAGAGACACCACCACATACCCCAATTGTCCCTTTCCTATTTGTTGAGAAGAAAAATTTTCTATTAGGGACAAAAAGCCCAAACCCATTGTTTTCAGAAAAAACTCACTAAATTTGTGGGAAAAGTGGCTGCCCAAAGCCTGTCATCCCAGCAAGGGACACACAGCCTCAGTACAGTAGCAGCAGAATTCAGACTGAGGCATAGCCATCAACTCCCACCTCATACATTCAAGAGGCCCAGAGGGAAACCCAGAGCAGTTTAAGACACTGAAATATTGTCTGAAAAAGATGGGGGTTTTATTTTATTCATGGTGAAAGCTGCTCTGCCCCCAGACAAGGTGTGCTCAGAGGCAGCCAGCAGGATCCATGAGAGATAACAGCACCATTGACCCTGCAGAACACAGCCTGTGAACATTTCTTTTTCTGTTTTGCTTTCAAACAGCTCTTGCAGAACTGAGCAGAGATTGCATGTGGGTTGGAGCTGCTCAGCTTGGGGGCAACCCAAGAGAAGGAATTGGAGTATCCTGGAGATAGTTCTTGCTTTGTCTGCACAGGCAAGAGCAAATTGTGCCCTCTCACCTTTTGGGTTGACCAAACACAAGCTGAATAATCTAAAACCCTAACAGCCATCGTGCCTTGGACAATGTCCCACCTCTGGCCAGCCCTGCCTATGAACAGGTGCCCATTCCTTGGCCAAAGCTGTGCTGATCCTCAATTTCAGAGTCCCAGTGAGAGTGCTGGAAATCTGGGAGAGCTGCTGCCCCCCTGCAGCCTTTTCAGCTGGGGACCTTGCAGGGTGCAAGGCTGAGACCAGGAGAGGCTGAAGTCATAGCCCAGAGCAGATTATGGGCTCTGATGAGGAGCCAGCCCAGTGCTGGGCAGTGGGGTGTGCAGGGATGTTCCTGTTAAATCCATGTGCTCTGCAGCTCGGTCCCAGGCGAAGCACAGCCCGCAGAGTCACAAAGACAGAAGAATGTGCATCACCATGAGGGAGAATTTAACCCACCCTCATCCTTCAAATGCCAGGTGGGAGGTTTGACCTTGGGCAGCAGACTCAGGCACAGACACACAAGTGCACACAGCAGAGGAAGATGAAGTGCTTTTGCAGGTGACCCCGAGCAAAGTGGCAGTCCCCAGTCAGCCAGGGTATCCCAATCGCCACTCTGGGTCTGTAAGCTGTCCCCTGGGTAGGATTTCCAGGCACACAGGGTCGTATCTTTCACACTTTTGGAGCAGGGCTATAAATTATGGCAGAGTAACTTTGGTCTGCTCACTCCATGCTCCTGGCGCCTGCTGGGGGGCTGCTGTTGTTCCAGCTCCAAGTGGGGAATGTGTGATGTAGGGCTGGGAAGGGACTTCCCTAACTGCTCCATGAAGTGGTCACAAATAGGAAGAAACTGCAGTTTCCTACAATATTTAGCATTATATAGGCCCTCAGCAGTGCCACACTTTACTTCTTCATTTCTAGCATCCCCCTTTGAGAGTTCTACCCCACTTCATCATCATAAACATGTCAACAATCAGTCCCTGTGGAGGGCTCTGCTGTTTGTTCTTTGGCTCACATGGAGAAAGCATGTCCCTGCTCCAGCCCCCAGCACACATTTCTGTATCCTCAAAGGGGCTGGAGTTGGAACGGGGCCATCTTGTGGCTCCCGGACCTTGATAGTTAAGGAAGAAATAAAAAAAAATAAATTAAAAAAAAAAATTTACAAAAATTAAAAAGCAAGGAACATGAACTTGATAAATACGATCAGCTGCCGGGAACGTGCCTGCAGCCTCCTGCTGCTGTTGTTGACATCAGAAAGCTGCAGGGCCTGGGAGAAGGGAGGAAGTTTTATTGTCTTGCTCCTAGCAGGAGCACGCGATGCTGCTGCAGCTGCCTGGTGCTGCCCCAGCCACCTCCTGTCACCGAGCAAAAGGGACATCACTTCTCACCTCCTGCACCCAGCAGCTTCCCCTGCCTCTCCCAGAACCTTTTCATTCAAACCAGAGCTCGCACAGCATTTCCCCAGACTAATTTTTTACTACACCTGAAGTTTCCTGTCAGCCACCTGACAGCTCCCCAGCCTCCAGGGCTGCTAACTGGGGTAAATTTTGTGGCCAGACAAGGAGCAGCTGAGCCCAGGGAGAGGTGCCCCTCCAGGATGCAGCTGTGTGTTGGTGCTTTTTCCAGAGTGGCTTCAGCTGGTGGGGCTGGGCAGCCCCAGCTGAAAGTGGTTTTGTGTTTTAGGAAGAAAGATTGTCCAAAACTTCGAGTCCATGTTCCCCATCACAGTTTAGCAAGGAAGTTCAGGTTTCCTTAAACTTCACTAACACAGCAAGTTGGTCTACCAAAGGACCAGGAGTGAATTTCATTAATAGTGATGGAAAAGAAAGAAAGCCCATACTAGTTAATACATATATTATCTAAATACTAATTCAAGCAACTGAGCTGAAAAGAGATGAAAACTCCTTGGGGAAAAGGGAATTTGAAGCAGTGCAATATTTTAGCAGGGGCATGGTGAATAATTTTGCTGTGACAAGTCATGAATATATGTGATGAAGACAGAAATACATGAGCAGATCCTACACAAATGCACTTTCAGAGCTATTTCACCCTTTTATTTTCTTCCAGGGTGCAATGTTCCCTCACTTTTTCAGGTCCATGGCATTTGGTATAGGACAGGAGGGAATTCTTTTCCTTCATATGCAGAGTTTAGGCCCCCTGAAAGGAGCTGGCTGGACAGTTATGAAGATGTAAACACTCTGCATAGACCCAGAACAAACTTTCCAAGTGCTGTGCTAAAAAAATATGGTGCAGTGCTTGGCTGGATGAAGCATGGTGAGAGCTCAGCTTTCATGGCTCATTTAGAAAGGGACTTTTCTTCAGGGACAGCCAGCAAGAGCACTGAGTTTTATCACTTTCTTCTGATGCAGGCAAAATTATTCTGGGTTTTGGACTGAGCTTGGCTTAATTCACAGGTCTTTTAAGAGGCTTCAAAGTGGTCACCTGGAGAAGAGTTTCCAAATCTGCCCCACTCCAAGACAGCCAATCCTTTCTCACGTGAACTTAAAGCACTAAAGTCTTTGAAAAAGAAAAGCTCTGTTCAGAAATGCTTTTTTAAAAAATTGCTTGTCATTCAGCTATGGCTGCATGGGAATGTCTCCTGGCCTCAGGTTTCTCCTGGCCTTTTGTAGAAAATGTTCAGATCTCCCTCCAAAGTAAAAGAAAATAGTTTTTTCTTTAAAAAAATAACCAAAAAACATTGCATTTGGCAGAAATAGAGTTTCTCATGAACACTCTGAGTTCTTAATGGCCAAAGCCCTCTGGCAGCAGTGTCCAAATCCTGGTGTAGGATTGTCAGGGGCACTCAGGTATGAAGGTGCTGAGAGACCTCTAAGTATCTGGACCAAGAGATGGAAAGAAAATGCAAAATGAAACTTTCCTGAGTAGCTCAAGGGTTCCTCTTCCAAAATCACTAGAAAACCTTCACTGCAAACTCCTCCTCCTCCCTGATTAACCCAGAGACAGATTTAAGTAGTGCTGTGCTTGGCTAGGGAGCTGCAAGGAGCCCTGGAGGCAGCCAGCTGAGATAAAAGGCCACAGCTGAGGGTTCCTGCAGGAACAAGAGCCGCACCACGAGGCAGATGTTTTCTTATATTGGTATGACATGGCAAAAGGTCCTGGAAATGGGAGGAAAGGTGTCTTTGTGCACAGCCAGGGCCCTTCCCCTGCAGGGATGTAGGACTCACAGGGATGTAGGACACTCTGCTATGGATATCAGGCAGGAAAATGAAAGGCACAGCCATCCCACCTGCGAGCACCCAGCCTCTCTCTGCTCTGCTCCCTCCCTGGGAAATGCAGCCCTGTGCTGGTCCCTACCCCAGGTGCACAACCCTTCCCATCACAACTTCATTACTGCTGACCCCTCCGTGCCCCAGCAGCACATCTGGGGAGCGTTCCCAGCTCCCTGCATGCTTTAATCCCTGTCTCCCACTCAGCACTGTCCCAGCTCCCCATGAGTGATCCCCTGAGACCCTCACACCTGAGCACACACCAGCCCAGGCAGGCAGCACCTGCCCTTCTGCATTAGCCCCTGCAGAACCTGCTCCCAAAGCTCTTTTACCCTGCATACACCTGCTGCCCGAACTCTCTCCTAGCTCCTGAAACAGCCTTTCCTATCATTAGGCAGCTCAAAGAAAATAAACTTTCACATTTTTATTATTCCATTTATTATTTTTATTGTTATTATTCCATTTAAAACTTCTAAAATTTTTGTTCTCCATTTAAAGCTTGTTTACCACCTGTTCCATTTCTCTGTTAACATTAATTTGGGCCCAGGCTAGCCCCTCCCTTGTCATCAAATCATTGCACTTAGATTAACCAAGACAAACTTTTTTTTTTTTCTTTCCTATGTAAATCTACTTTCTTCTCCATGCTAGACATGACTCTTGGAAAATAATAATTATAATTATTATTATTATAATAAATAATAATTATAAACATTATAATTATAGATATTAATATGTCTTATATATTATGAATGTATAATTATAAATATTAATATTAATATATTAATGAATATAATTATTATTATAAATCATAATTATAGTTGTAGATATTATAATAATACTTATAATTATAAATATTAATATTAATATTTATTATTAATTTCCTCCAAGCTCTTCTCTTCAGCATCATTAATGATGCTGAAGAGAAGAGCTTGGAGGAAATTAATAATATTTTTGATTCTAGAGAAAAAAGATGTCAAAAGTCAATCTTGAAAAGATAATACAGCTTCACTGACTCACATGTTTGTCAAGATGCTGTGACTCTGCAGAGCCCCAGCAAAAGGAAGAAGCTGTGATTTTAAGCTGCACAAACTGTTGATCTTTTGCATTGTCTGGACTTTTGCAATCAGATCTGTATTTCAGTCAATAAAAATAAGGCAGTTACTCAACATTTTTTATATTCAGGGCAGCGAGCAGACCAGCTTTCAGAGACACCAGCCAAGTTCTTCCAGTTAAATGCAATCACATGCAGCCACTGTCCTCCCTCTGAAAAGGCAGCATTCCTGCAAAAAGGGCTCTCCCTCACTAATCCTGTCATTAAACCTGGAAAACAGACCCTGCTATTTTAATATTAATTTAATTCATCTGGCAGTAGCTCGCCCCACTCTCATCACACACCAGGACAAATTGATGTTGCTTCATCCCAGATGAGAGGAACCCAAACTGTCACAAGAAACACAGGGCAAGTGTCCCACAGCCTTGTGACATGTTCTGTGTTATACCTGTGGCTCCAGGCCTTCCCTGAGCACGCTTGCAGGATGCTGGAAGGGTTTAAGGTCTCCCTGGTAAAAGCTCAATTTTACCCCTGGGAAGTCCCACACAGGGTATTATTTTAGTGGTCTGTCAACACAAAGCTTCAGCCTGACTGGGGTTGTGCCATCCCAGGCATATATTAATGAATCACTCCAGCAGAAGCATCTTAATGCAACCATCCTTTTAAAAAATCAATCAGAATTAAATGTAAACCGCAGAGCCAGTGAGTGGATGTATTGTTAAGAGGTTTTGATTAAAGCTTTTGAAATTAAAAGGATCAGACCAAGGATCACAGGAACATACCGCAAAATCATCAAAAGAAGATGAGGAGCAGATTTTGTAGCCCTTGCACTTGAGGGCGATAAATCAGTTCTTTATATTTCATGTAAGGAAAGAGTTGCAAAACTTGGCCTTTGATACAGGGAAAATCCTCTTAACTGATCCTGAGTCCTTGAAGCCTGTTCATCCTTTGTTGTTTCCCCTAAGAGGAGTCCCTGGTGGCAGGACAGCTGCCCCAAACAGAGGCTTCTCTCCTGTCACTTGGCTGGATGTGCCAGGGTGAATTTTGGGACACCACCAGCACGGTGACAAGCAGCAGATGCTGCAGCTCAGCCACCACTAATTGCTGGAAGCAGAGAAAGCTTTTATAAAGCAGAGATAACAGAGAGTGAGAGAGCTGCTTGTGTTGCATGATGGTTACAGTTTAATGTTTTTATGTCATAAAGCTCCTTGCATTGAATTGTCTATGGTATAAGCACTGTGCCATATCCTGTTTTTTACAGGAAACCTTAAACATTGACATGAAGTTTTGCTTCCAGTCACACTAAAAATGAGTGAAGAGCATTAAGCCTGTAGGCACTTTAACATGGTCAAGCCCTCACCCACCCCAAATCCCTTCTGAAACTCCATTCTCCTGTTTATCTACTGAGCCTTCTCTTTCTATCCTAATTTCATCTAGAATTGACCCCTTGCTTGGATGTGCAGGTATAAAAATTGAGAGTTGGATACAGCTCCTGGGTGTGAGTCTGAATGTGAATTATGTGAGCTGAAGGCAGAGAGATGGAACTGCCCTCCTGCAGTTACAGAGAGTCAGCAATTCCAGCACAGCTTGTGCAGTGAATAGAGCCCTAAATCCAGATGCCAGTTCACAGATAGTCCTTCTGTTCAATTACACCCAACTTCTCATTTTTAGGCTACCCAAAAGGCACAGAAATTATTCCTCTTTGCAGTATGTCTCTGCCAAACTAAAACCTGGTTAAACACATGCTTGAAGAAGCCCCCTGATTTTTTTTTTCTGTATTTACCACTCATTTGAAAGTCATATTTACAAGTGACAGAGCAAAACAAAACCAAAACAAAAACAAAAATAGGTGCTCTGCTGAGAATTTACATGGCAAGCTTTGCCCCAGAGTGTGTTTTTATGGGCTGGTTGTAAACCCCTGGAAACAGAAGGGTACACAATGAAAACATTGACAGATCCTTACCTAGGATATTGCAAATGAGCACACCATAAAAATGACTAATTACAGTTATTGTAAAACTCAGCTTAGCTCTCAGGCCCAGCTGCTGAGCTCGACAGGGAGATGCAGACAGTGATAACAGAGGGTTTGGCCTCTGCTCCTGCTGGATTTTCCTACACACAGACAGGCAGCTCCTTGTTTTAACCCTAATGAGGGGTCAAATAAATGGCCATGACCACAACAGGAAATACATTTAATAATGTTGTTTAATGAGTTTAATGGCAAGAAGAGTGCTTGCAGGTTATCTGGCCTGCAAAAATCCTGCCCTTTGTCACTGGCTGCAACAAGTCCACTCACAGTCCCAAGCATGTTCCAGCCTAGCAAACCTCACCTGGCCAATTCAGGTGGGCTTTGAGGATGTGTTAAACCCTCTTCCAAACTTCCAGACTCTCTAAGTGGTTCTGTCTGTTTTGTGAGAGTGGAAGGAGGTCTCTCAGAGGCTCTCAAGAGCAGCAGAGGGATGAGGTGAGGAGGTGGGAGCTGCCTGGATGGACTCTGTCCTCATGAGAACACATGGGAATTAGGAAGTTGCTGCACTGGCTTCACCAAAAAATGGTCAAAAATAAATGGAGATTAGATGACAGGAGTGCCAATGCATCAGAAGGGGTAGTTAATTCTGTGTACACATGTGGAGTCATTGCAAACAAGAATTTCTGCATGGCAGCAGGGATTGTGCCCACTCTGCTGGAGGGGAAAACTGCTCAGGCCAGGCTCCACCATTCCAGCATTGAGGGGCTGAGGAAAAGCCTTGCATCCTTTCCATCCATGCTAGAAAATCTAATGTCAGAGGGCAAAAGTAGCAGGAAGATGTCTCTGGGCCTGGGAGAGGTTTTGGAGAAAGACAACCTCCAGCATTTCCATTTCTCCCTGTTATTCTTCATCTCCCTCCGAGCCCAGGCACCTCACCTTCAGTTCTGGGTTGGGCTGGACACAGATCCCCCCCAGTGCTCTCAGAAACCCCATCCCCAAGGTCAGAGCAGGCTGCTCTGCCTGAGGGACTGGCACTGTGTCCATCAGGATTCTGCAGTGGAGCCGGTCAGCTTCACAAGGGATGGAGCAACATTTCTCACTGCTGCAATAAAGGCCTCAGCAGCAACCAGGGGACTGAGCCTGGCCATGGACACCCCCAAGGCCTAAAGATAAAGGGCTGGATTACACAAAGCAGCCTCTCATTATCCACTCCTTGATACTGGTCGGTAACAGTGTTTTTTAAGGAATCCCTTAATTAGGTTTTACAGTGCATAGGTTAGGCATTTTCCAGCAAGGGCTTTGTTGTAATGGGTTGCACATGTTCTCATACTGTACACCAAAATGAAACTTAGCTACAGGGCATTTCCTTCCTCTGTTCTTGCTGGGGAGCAGCTCTAACCTCCTTGCAGACACAAAGCCATATTTCACTGCTGAGAGGTCACAGCCACTCCCCTCTCCCATCACCTGGGTCAGCTCAGCCCTCAACTGTGCAGGGAGCTCAGGGAGCAACCCTGAAGACGTGGGGGAGAGGTGAGGCAGAGATGGAAGAGACCCAGGAGGGTAAAACCCAGCAGAGCCCAGGAGTCTCCAAGGAGAGCCCAGAGGTGGCAGCCACAGCACTGACCAGTGCCAGACTGGAGTCACCTGGGAGCCTCCTGCAGCCCCAGCATGTCTGGGTCACACCTCAGTGCAGCACAGTCAGGACTGCTGGAGAAAACGTGGGGGAAAAAAATATATAAATAAAAAATCTGTCTTTATTCATGGGAATTAAGACAGAATCAATTGGTAAAAAAGAAAGCCCAGGTTGGAATGGCCAGATATTCGGATAGGATTTGCCCACAGTCATCAGCTGTGGAAAGATGTTCTCCTGACCCTGGGCTCTGAACATGGTTTACACAGAGCAACCAGAGCTGCTTTTCTGGCCTGTAGAGTTTTTTTTTTTTCTGCTGGAGATTGCTGTGAGACTAAAGAGATGAAAACTGTATTGGCAGATGGGATACGACTGCTGGGTCAAAGGAGGAACCTGTGGATTCCTCTGCTCTTCCCTAATGATGCAGCATAACCATCAAGAATAATCTCCAGCTATGGCTTTAGTGTGCAGAATTTACTCCAGATTTTGTGAACTAGCCAAAACTTGGGAACATCTGATCATCCTCCTGTTTGAAAACAGGGGTATTGAAGGGGGCTTCCATATGGCAGATTCAGATCAGGCTAAAAAAGACACATTTGCACACAACTTACAGGGAAGCAGTGGGACTCATTGCAATGGGATGCAATAGAAAAAATATGTTTACATTGGTCCAAAGGGCAAGAGGACAAATTCTTGGAAGAAAAAAATCCTTTAAATCATCTTAAACACCTAAGTAACCACACTGTGTATGGTGTTCCTGCAAGGCCATGGCATTATTTAGACACCAGGGCTCCAGAAATAGTTTCTGTGGAAGGTTCTGTGGGAAGAGGCTGACAACCTGCACAGCTCAGTGCACCTCAGCCCTGCCTGACAAGTGTGGGCCCTGTTCTGCAGGTCTCCAAAGGCTCAGCCTGCAGCAGGGACCTGCTGATCCACCCAGCAGCCAAAATCCACGTTCCTTTTAGAGCTGCTGTGGAGGGATTAAACCTCAGTGCCACAAAGAGCCAGGGATGTGACAGCTCTGTGCATAGCAGGAGCCTGGCTGGAATGACATCTGCGTGAGTGTTTCTGGGAACTGGAATTTGCAGCTGGCTTTTCCATGGCACCCACTCCTGTTTGCACTTGGACCTTTGAAAATCAGCCTATTAGCATGCTCACATTGAAGAAAGGAATTTATGTTGTCTTTATGCTTTAAGCCTGAATTTGTCCTGAGGGAACAGTAGCAGAAAAAACAGCCATTTATTTTTAATAGACACCAGCATCGTTACTTAGGTCTGGTGAGCTTAAAGGATTGAGAGGTGAATGATACCATCAAGGAAACAATTTCTTCCTTCACTTTTTTTTCACTCATCTAAGAAAGGAAAATCCCTTACAGGAGTACAAGGGCCAGGCTGCAGAGTGTGCAAATGCTGCTTTTCAGCACTGCAGACCAAGTTCATCTTGTCTGCTGCCCCTTGTGAAGGCTGACCTAGAACAGAGACTAGAGAGAACTAAAGAATAAAGTAGGGATTTATTAAGAGGCCTCAACAGATCCACTTTGGGCAGCACAACCGAAAATGGCCCAAAAAAATGGACAACAGGTCATGGGGTCTCTCACTTTTATAAGTTTTGGTCCATTTGCATATTGGGGTTAATTGTCCAATTACAGCTCTAGCCCATGCAGTCCCATCCTGCTTGTTTCTCTCTCTTCAGTCCATGTTGTTTGTGCTCTTGGGCCTGAGATCTGGATCCTTTGTCCTTGGTCCCCAGCTAGAGAAGGAATATTTTGGCTACATATTCCATGAAGAGAGCTTACTATCTCCTAATATGAAGCCCAGGTTTACACACTAAAGCAGAAAATAATCTGAAAAATATAAAAGCTAAAACCAGAGGCACCCCCCCCCAAGGCACAAAGCTCCCTTCTGGTGCTGTCCCTTCATCAAGAGAGGAACCAGATAATGGCAGAGGCGCCTGCAAACCCCCACATTCCTCCCTCCCCAAAGGAGGGGGAGGCTGCTCCCAGCACAGGAGAAGTTGGGATTTATCTGTAGTGACAGCCCCCCACCCCTGGACACCTCGGGGTCACCACAGGCCAACCAGAGCACCTCGACTTGGCTGTGACCTTGCGGGAGCCCTGGCAAATCACATCTGGAACGTGTTTCAGCTTCCAGAGCAATAAATGAAAACACTGAGCACAACAGGGTTGGGGCAATGCTGTTTGAAAGAAAAGGTAATGCTTTGACCCTTAGCTGGCCTGTGACATGTCTGGTTATTCCACCACAAGTTGTGGAAGTGTGGCTTGGGATGGGGAAAGGATAATAAGGTATTTTATCCTCAAATAATACAATTCATTTCAAGCTTCAGTGGCACCCAAGAATGGGAAATGTGACTTCCCCACACTCCAAGCCACTCCTTTTCTTTTGTCTCCAGATACTCAACAAGCAAACAAGCATGGGATTCACACAGAAACAATGAAAATCAGAAAAGTCCATGCCATTTTTCAAGCAGTTTGGCAAATCCTGATTTTAGAAAAATTAGAAAGCAACAAGTTTAATTTGTAAACCATCAACAGATGGAAATCCAACTTACAGGCACAGTGTCATCATTAAAATGACGTGTGACCTCTCATTTTTCCTTTATTTTTCACCACAGAACTGTAATTCCAGTACCCTGCTCCCTAAAATAAGATGTCCCTTTGAAGGGTGAGGCAGGGCTGTCTGCCTCACACCCCACACCTCCCTCTCAAGCAATGCCTGCTCCCCTTTTTCAGCCTTTCTGGCCATGGGGCCACTTCCAAGGGCTGTTATCTGGGCCACGAGGAAAAGCAAAGTGCTCACATCATCTCTGTGAGAAAATCCATAATCAGAGGGCTTTTTCTGTGGTAAAATCCAATTTTTCCTTGCACATGAAGTGAACAGCATCCTTCTCGATGAGGCAATGCTTGCTTATTTTCCAAAAAAAAATTGGAGTAAAGCCTTTCTCTTGAACCTAAAAAGTTCTGAGATTGCAGGTCTAGATTTAGAAGTTGGCCCTTGCTCAGCTGATGCCACTTATGTTTCCATTCATCCTTCACTGACAGACAATCTCTTCTATCAAGTCCATTAATTTATTGTTTGAATGGTTTTCCCCTTGGAAAGGCAACAGCTCCAAACTGCGAGTTCTCATTTTAGAGCTCTCTGCCCACTCGTGCCCTCCCTGGATCCACCCTGGGGGTTTCTGACATTTCTCTTTGGGCTCTTTCGGAGGCCTCGCCCACCTCACATCAGTGAGCTGTGGGGAATTTGAGCCAGGAAATTCCATCAGAAGGGTTGGGGGCTTAACTCAGAATATATCACTGCTGTGGATGAGAGTGCTGTGTCCCAAAGAGCAGAGACAGGGATGGGCATGGCACCCTCCAGCTGCAGGGGACAGTCCCTGTCCCTTTTTTTCACAGGCTGCTGCCAAGAGAGACATTTCCCAGCATTTAAGTTTTTGGATCCATATGCTGGATGGACCCTGGGTAGCCACAGATTTTCATGGTACCATTCCCACCATGTTGCCAGGTAGGTTCACAGCCATGTAGCCTTCCTCACTCTGTGTCTGCTGGAATTTCCATATCCATGCTGCAGTGCTGTGTCTGGTTATTACTTTATAGAAGGATTTTACATCTTGCCCTTCCAGCCTGGTTTGTTACCACTTGTAGGGATGGGAGGGAGAAAACAAATGGCTTGACAAATGACTTCACAGAGGCTGCAGAGAGAACACAGCACACCACAGAAACCCCATTTTCATTGCAGCAGTTTCAGGTACTACCTCCCTGGCTTTTTCTGCCTGATTTTTAAATTAAAAAAGCCCGACCACCCTCTTGCTGAATAACTGACTTACAGAAAGCTGTCGCTTTTTCTCTGAAAGCACTGAGAAACAGGGGCCTTCAATAGCTTCTTTGTGCAGTTTTATTTTGCAGCTCCCAGCCCAAGACAGCATTTCCTGACCTGTGAGGATATGCTGCCCTCTTCCCGTCCGGGAGGCTGCAGCTCAGCAGTGCCATGGAGACACATCTCCATGGATCTGCAGGATTAACCCAGAGAATCAGCAACCCTCCATTCCACAGTTTCTCTGAGCAGTTAGGTAAAGGGCTGGGCAGGATTTATTGAAGTGTAGGGGATAGGATGGTGTTCAAGCAGGCTCATCCTGACCTCACATCCTCATCTGTGCTCCCTCCTGCCCAAGGTGCAATGCCGAGCTCCTCCAGCACCATACATTTTTCCCTGACACCTCTCCTCACCTTCCCCATCATCCAGGAAGGAGATCTCCTTCCACACATAACATATCCTACAAAAACCAAGAAAATTTCCAACTTTTTTGTACTAAAATGTTGTCACCTGTGAGACTCCACCAGGAGTTTGAATGTTTTGAGGCAGACAACGTTGATGAGTGAGCAGGGGAGAGCACCAGGAGCCTGCTCACCCAGTTAGGAGCTGCAAGCCTTTACCTTCCCTTCGTGCAAGGGGGACAGATGAGGCCTTCCCACCCCCCAGGTTGTGACTCTGGGTTGTCACACCTGCTGCTCCCACAGGTGCCTGTGTGACAGGAGGCCCCCTCCAGCAATTCCCCTGTGAGTGCTTTTATCAGCTGCTGAAGATTAGAGGTA
The DNA here is from genome assembly GCF_051311805.1 of Agelaius phoeniceus. Taxonomy (NCBI): domain Eukaryota; kingdom Metazoa; phylum Chordata; class Aves; order Passeriformes; family Icteridae; genus Agelaius; species Agelaius phoeniceus. The sequence continues at coordinate 33,541,270 of NC_135272.1, read as the reverse complement.
CCTTGGAATAGAAACTTCAAGGAAAAAGGGAATGGGGTAATTGCATTTCAAAGAAAGTGCTTGAAAGAAACCTTTGAAGGACCCTATTCAAAGGTTCATGACTTGATAGAACCGTTTCAAAAAGACATAAATTCCTGTTTGGGTTTGGGATTGGCTCCCACCCCAGCGGGACAGAAAAGCTGCCTTCTTTGTAGGAACACAGTCCCAGCACAACACAGGAGATGAAATCCATGTGATAACATCTGAAATGGCTTTCAACTAAAACATCCAAAGGTAATATATTAAGGTAGGGCCTGCTCTGAACTATGTATTAATAACTTCTGTAAGAAGACCTGAACTTTTTGCTCATGAGCTTTTAGGTAGCATAAAGAGACTTAAATGTTTGTTGTGCAGGCTGCATATCAGATATCCCAGTGCAAATCCACAGCCAACATTTACACCTCTTACTGCTGCAATGTTTCCACCTGATGAAAACATGGCAGCCACTTCCCAGCCAGCCCAGCAGCTGAATTCCATGGCCATCCTGAAGTCCAGGCCAAACAGGGGCAAACCTTGGGCACAGCTTAACTTTGTGCTGCTCTCTGAGGGCACCCAGTCCTCCCCTCTTGTCCCAAATATTCACCTTCCTGGCAATAGCATCACCACACAGCAGTCACCAGGCCTGACAGCACCAAGATATATTCAAATCCAAAATGGCAAATTGCTATTAATGGCTCAAATCAGCTCACAAGCACAAAAATATTGTCTGTCCAATTTCCTGGTACAGTTTCCTGCGGGACTTTTTCCTTATGTTTGGAATTTTATTTCTCTTGGAAAAAAAATATTATATTTCTAGATGTACTGAGGAAATAGCTGATCTTATCTCCTCTATTATAGGTGACTTCAAAAATAATACCTCTAATGATGCACAAACCTCCATTTACGCAAGGCTGGGTCAGCTAAGCCCTTAGCCCAGGAGCAGCATCAAGAGTGTGTTCCACAGGATTCAGCAGGATGTAGTTTTAAGGATATTCTCAATTTGCTGACATGGGGTCAGAGCTCTTAGCAGCTCCACTCTCAGCCTTGTTTTGCTGCTTTGCATCTTGGCTCCAGTATGGCCACACCTGAATCTGCATGGGGAGACCCTCCTTGGCTCTCTCTCCAGCAGCAGCCCCTCATCCTGGCTCTGAGCTCTGCCTGTTGCTGAAATTCCTGAAGGCAAACACAGGAGAGCCCCAAGGATGCTGGGCAGCCACCCCACAGGGAAGAGAAGGTCTGACTGTCATGTCCAGCATGAAGGGCCTGAGGTCCCTGCTCCAGCCTTTGGAGACAGCAAAAAAAGCATGCCCAGTGCCCAAATTATGGTGGAGAATTCCTGTTCAGGTGCTGGGATCCAGTGACAGCACCAAGGAAGGAGTGCAGCCGCCTCAGCAGGAGCCTGGCAGTGGCTGCTGTGACAAGGAGAAGGCAGAGACTGCTTCAGCCTCTCCCCTGCAGCACCAGCATCTCACAGGGCTGCACAAACAGACAGCCAGGCAGAAAGCCAGGAAAGCTTGAGTTATATTCCTGATGCTGCCATTAATTTCTTATATGGCCTTGGGCAACTTGTATCACCTGCCAGTTTGGGTTTTTCCTTAGATAAAGTAGGGAGAACAGTTAACATCGTGGATTTATGGAGCTTAAAGCTCTACAAAGAAGAGTCTGGTCTGGCTTCTCTATATCAAAAAAACCTTTAATTTCTCTCAGTTGTGCCTGAATCAAGGCCAATTGCCTATGTTTGACCAATATATATCTCTCCATCTCTTACAGAAGAACAACTTATCTTCATCTGAAACATCAAGAGATGGAGAAAAGCCAGTACTTCCCTTGGTATTTTTCCCCCTGTGATTAATTCCCATCCCTACTGAGCATTCAAGTTTCATTTCCCATTTGAATTTTTTGGGATTCTTCTTTCAGCCACTACTTCTAGCAATGCTTTTTTCTGCTAAATGAAAGTGTCTGCCTGATTCAGTATTTCTCCCCATGGCTTACCCACACTCGTTGGTGGGCTGAGGGCAATAATGGCAAAGATAATTAAAATCTGCCCTGTGCTTTGAAATATTAAGCCCATCTCTAAGTCCCATTATCCTGCTCAGTGTCAGAGGTACCACTGACAATTACTTGACTTCAGCCTTTCAGGGGGTGCACGGCTGCCAGAGAAAACCAAGAGTGGAAAAGTACTATCCCTTCAGAAAAACAGATGTTGCAGCTCCAATTTGTCTTCTGCCAAGACAAAGGAGATGCACTAAATTGATCTTTTGTCAGGGATTTTGTTTTGCTTCCAAGATTAATATCACAACAAACTGGGAGGCACCGTTCCTCGGGGTGCAATGTTGTATTGCAAAACTGAGCCTAAATACCCACACTGAGCATAATTTAATGAGTCTGAAATTCTGCCTACATAGGGGGAGATAAACTTTTTTCATCCAGTAGCATCTTATCTAAATAACCCCTCTGCCTCAGCATAAAGGCTGACCACTCAGGTTCAAAGCCAGGCAGGATCTTTTGGGCTCACCACAGAGTGCCTGTGGTGGTCCTCAGAGCTCTTCCTGGTGGCCTTCAAGGGGTTGCTTGGACACACAAAAGGAAAGAAGGAATGAAGGGATGGGAAGGACAACCTGGGAGGTGGTGGGAGGGCTCTGGTTGGAAAGAACCACTTTTACCAGGCAGAAAAACCCCTCAAGTCATGCAGATGGATAAGGGACATGCAGCACAGGATGTCCATGGAGTGGAGAGGGTTCCAGGACATTCTCTATATCCACCAGAACATTTCAGCTTACAAGCTGGCTTGTCCCTAAGTGTCATGTCTGCTTGTCCCTAAGTGTCATGTCTGCTTGTCCTCATAGATGGCATTCTCCTGTGATACTTTCTGCTCCATGCACAAAGTGACAACCCCATTTCCCAAACAAACTCATCCCAGACATGGATATTCTTCCCTTGTGTGAAACATCACACATCTTCACCAGCCACTGCTGTGTTTTCAGCAAAAGAACTAAAAATCCCCACTTGTACAACTCCCTTAGGATGAAGGGCAGCATGTAATTTAAACACATTGATTCAACACTGTAGAACAACAAATTGCTCCAGATTTTTTTACATGGCATATCCAATTACCAGATGGAAACAAGCACAACCACCAGATTGTGATGTTTTTTCCACACTTCATCCACCTGAGTAACTGCAAGTAAATATCACCAATGCCCAAATCTCTGTGCTATGGCAATTTGTGAAAACACATAATTCAAGGTATAATGGACCAACAAAAATTACTGGACAGACCAGAGATTTTAGGCTTGGTTTTTGCTCTGTGTTCTGGGAAATCTTTTACAATGGTGGAAAACATAACAACTGCACTACCTCAAGACAGCAGCAATTCTCACTGGTGTGTGGAAGTGCTCCTGAAGCAAGCTGACTCTTTTTCTGCTAGGGCTAGTCTGCACAAGGAAGTTTTGTAAGCTTAATTATGCCAGCTAGGAGTGTGAAAAAACAAATACATCATCCCTACAAGAAATGTATCTGAGCCAAAAAAAAAGCCCCTGGTGTGGATGCAGCACTACAAAAGGAGGGATTTTTTTTTTCTTCCTGGTATAGTCAATTTTGTTTGGGTAGCTCTGATAAACTACACCAGCAAAAGAAACTTCTTGGCTTGAACAACTGTGTTTCCAGAGTAGGCTGCCAGTCAGTGATACCTGTGTGTCAGCACATTCCTCCTGCTGGAGAGGAGAGACCTCACACCAAATTCCCTGAAGTCTTTACCTGGGCTAGAGGAAAGCTATGAGAAGGATCAGAATATTCAATATCTAAAAGGAGGCCAAGACACCATGTGGTGAGGGGAGAGCTCTGGCTGCTCTGAGCCCATCCAGAAGCACATTCTTGCCTGACACACATCCTCTAGGCTGCAAAGTGAATTTCTTGTCAGAGATGATCCCCAGCCAGAAATGCAGCCATTCCTGGGATTCTGGCATGACCTGCTGCCCACATCCATGGCAGGTTCGTGCTTCATGTGGGGGTTTATAGTGGATCTGAAGGGTTTTGGTCCTGCCTGCTGTGAGATGGGTACCCAAAGCTGTAGCTGCACTACACTCTGGGGATGTCATGGCAGAAAGTGTTTCTTTTAACCTAAAAAGCAGTCTCCCTGGGTTTACTGGAGGTAAGGTATATTTAGGCAATTCACCTTTCCTAATGTTTTTCCTAATTTTTCTAATTTTCCTAATGTTTGCCTCACATGAGCCTGAAGGATTCACATGGCCTGGTTGAGCTGCTGTCATTGTGGGGCTGACTGCAATGGAGCAGAGCCAGATCTGCCTCACAGGGAAGGTTTTCCTGAACAATCCCATGCCATGTGCCACCCCTCACTGCAAATGGGCACCTGTGTGGCAAATTGCACTCCCCTGCCCTGCCCTGCCCTGCCCTGCCCTTTTCCACAGACTCGTGTCAGGAACTGTGGGTAAACTCAGGCAGGATGGTGTGAGAAACTCCCCATCCTTCCTGCTCTGATTCTCCACTGATCTCCTCTACAACACAGGCAAATTCAGAGCTCTGTGACAGAGCTTCCAGCCATTGATCTCCTTTACAACACAGGCAAACTCAGAGCTCTGTGACAGGGCCCACAGCCCGTGGCCAGGGCCCCTTCCTTCGCATCCTCTGAAGCAGCAAGTCCCACCTTTTCCTTCTTGCAGAGCTGCATTGGCTCCTTGCCCTCCCTAATCCGGAGGGAGGTCGTTTGTTGGGCTTTTCTTCCTCAATCAATCCACAGAAACTGGCTTGCAGGAGGCTTTGTGCTTCTGCAGAGCGAATTCCTCAAGCAAGGTGTAAAAGCAATTAAAGGCGCCAGGCCCCAGGGCTCTGCCACTGCCCACCTGCACAATGGGAGCACAGCAAGGGGGCAATCTAAAATCCACAGCTTTCAGAAAACCACATCGTTTCTCAGCCCAGCTCTCTGGGGGCCAACAGATAAACAGCGCTGCCCCGAGGAATTTCCTTCCTCCAAAGGTGGGAACTGCCCAGAGGAGCCACGGCCTCCCATCCTCTGATGACATCAGCTTCCTCGGGCCTGGGGTGAGGGGACTTCAAAGGAGGAGTTAGGGGAAAAAGCCCTCCTGGGAGAATGGAGAAGGTTTGATTCCTGGCCTGAAGGCCACAAGGTAGAGCCTCGTTGCCAGTGGTTCACCCCAGCACTCCCAGAGAGACCATAAAAAGGACAGGAAAGCTTCAGCACGGCAGAGGAAGCCACGCAACCGCAACCAGCGAGGAGTTGCTGCTCCAGAAAAATGGTCCCAGCACAGCTCCATCTCCACCAACATCTCAGCTAATCCACAGACCTGCCTTGACAGAAGGCCAACAGCTTCCTGGGACTCACTGTAGACTTTTGTGTGTTAAACCCAGGTTTGTTGAAAGCAGTCTCTGTCTAATGATGTGACACGTCACTTCCGTCACTCTACAGCTTCCTCTACCCTTAAATCTTGGAGAACTGAAATATCTTTTAAGCCCCCAGCCCTATCCTAAGTTTTGTTGAAATTTTCCCAAGAACTTCCAGGGGGAAGAGGAAAAAAAAGAAGGGACTGGCCGGCAGACATGGTGACACTATGTTCACATAAGCTTCATTTCCTTAGGAAACCAGGCTAAAAATAATAGTCAAAAATCTTGGGCAATTGCCTTCAACTCAACATCTCTCTCTAGACAGGAAGAAAGGAAGGAATTAGCAGGCTGCAGGTTATATTTCAAGGTTTGTCTACATGATTTGAAGCATAGAAATTAGAAATGAAACTAAGAAGATATATTAGGTCGTCTTGGCCTTCCCTGGGGGAACAAACCCTACAGCTGTTTCCCTCAGCATATATTTTAGTCAAGTGTGCAGCCCAGTTTCAAATGATCCAAATGATGGAGCTTCCATCAGTTTTCAACAGGGACCTATTCCTTTCCTTATGTATCTTTCCTTTTTTTTTCCTTTTTTTTTTTTTTCAAAAACAATTTCAGCCTTTTTATCTATTGCCCATGTTTCATCTCATGACTTCCAGCACACCTCTTAATTGTTTTATAAGCTCACTGGAGTAGAAAGGGAAATAGTTCTATGCATGCCACCGACATACTTCAAATAGCATCACAGGGTTCATTTCATGCTTTTGGCTGACTTAGATGTTCTTATTCACTACAGCTTCGTGTTTTTAACGGTGTTTTTCCTGGAAAAAAAAAGGGGGGCGGGTGGGGGGGGAGGCCTTTGATTAATAAATTCCAGGGTTTTTTTTTCAAATCTGAGTTCTTCAGACTCCCCATCCTGGCCATGTTTCAGCTTGAATTTGAAAGGCCCAGCCCACTCAAAATATCCTCAAGAGGTTTTTCTCACTCCCCTTGGCTTTTCAACTTCAGTTTTCTGTTATATAATTAAAAATTATCAGAAGGGAAGGGTTACTTAAATATGACATTATTCCCAAAAAACAGGTCTCCTTTCTTGGTCGTACAGCTTCTTCTGTTATACAAGAGGCTGTTGCTTTTTGCCTGAGTGGGCCCTGCAGATTTGTGTGACATTTATCTCAAGTTGTCGAGAGGAGAGGGTTGAATCTCTGCTGACTATCAGAGTTTTCTGGAAAATCTAGGGCAAACCATATTTCCCAGTAAATTAACTTTTTCTCTCCAAGATACATCCTTTGAGCAGCTCTGAATCTGAGAGCAAAAACCCAGCCACTGAACCAGCACAAAACTGAGAAGGCACCCAAGGATGAATTAGCACTGTCATATAGGCATGACAGAGAAATATATTTCTTTTTGCTGCTTTGCAGCTATATAACATGAAAAACTGTTGTGAGATGTGAACAGCTTCAGTTTCTCCACCCCAAACACAAACACATAGAGGCTTTGACCAAAACCTCCATCTTTAACATGCCTATTCCACAGTCAGAAGCAGAAGATGTGAAGATGTTTGAGTAGATGTAGTTTTCTTGCCCAAACTGCATTTGTCAAGAGCCAGTTTCAGAGAATTTTATGAAAACAAGATTTCTCACAATTGCCTGACTCAGAAGACGAGCTGGTTTCTAGTGTCCTGACACCTCCCTGATGGAGAGCAGCACCTCCACAGCTGCCAGCAAACACAGTGAGGAAATGTCCACATATTTGAGATTCATCCCTCGGCAACCCCTGGCTTCCTCATGCACCCCACAACCCACAAGAACCATCAGAGCACCAAAATTTCTGTGCTTGATCCCCTGCTTACAAATTCCCCTTGTAACTGGGAACTGTGGGGGGGGACAGAAAGCCTGGCTCTCTAGATGGGGTGGAGAATACTGGGAATATTTTATGGGTCTTGAGACCTCCACGGGCCTGCAGAGCAGAAGTTTCACATCCCTTCTCCATTCACACATCTGTCCCAAGACTAACCCTACTGATGCCCTGAACCTCCAGCCTCACAGAGCCCGATGCCCACACTTCCCATAAAATCAAGAAATAGATTCAAGACCATATTAGGCATACTTAGAGGTACTCCAAGAAGGTTCCAAGAAGTCTGAGCCCTTTCCTGAGTGCTGACAGATGTGTCTGAGTCACCTTGTTCTCTGCTGAGTCACTTTATCCCAAAGCACCGGCAGCAAGAGGAGAGCGAGGGGAAGGGGGGAGCACAGCCAGCAGAGGGTAAGCAACAGGAGCAGAGGGCACCAGGCTGGACCTCATCCCAGCTCCTCTGACGTCTGTTCCTGGTGGGAAAAGTGTCCTGGGAACACGGCTTTCAGGAGGGTCAGGCAGTGACAGGAGAGAGAAGGACTTTGGTACCCAAACCCAAGCAGGGTACTCAGAAAGCAACAATTGTGTACCAAACTGAGGCTGTATTTCAGAGCTTTTTCTCTGAAATTTCTGGCCTCATGCCAGAATTTATATGTGTGTGTGTATGTGTGTGTGAGAGCACATGTGCACCTGTGTACCAGCACTGTGTGCACATGCACACTCTCCACACAGTTTTGTTTGGACGAGCCATGTTTCGGCAAAGTCAACAACAACTAATTGCAAACAAACTGCACTTTTATTCAGCCCCCAAACCAGCTGCTTTCAAGGCTGTACCAGTGGGAAATAAAAGCATCACTGGCTGTTGCTACATGACCCAGTAACTTCAGATGCTGTACCTTCTGTTCCATCACAGTGCTTTCCATTTTCTGGCCAAAATGAACACTGAGGTGCTGAGAGTCCATTCATCTACTTATCCAGGGCTCAGCATCACTTTTCAGGAGCACTATATAAATTCAGAAGTTGCCTGAAATAATAAATAACTGTGACAGGTACAGAAACAAAGCCTGTAGCTCTAAGGCTAGTGTTTCCTCCTCCAGAGAGGTTTCTGTTCCCCTGTGTCTGCAGGACAGAACATTCCAGCGATGTTTCAGCACTGATGGGCCCTCGAGCCTCAGCCAGGAGAAAAGTCAGCTTTCTGGCAGAAAACCCTGCATAGCTCCTGGAACTGAGGGAAGGAAAGGAGGAAAGATGAAATACTTTGTTTACCATATCATGACATCACCATCATCACTGGAGAAAAATGCAAGTTCATCTTTCTTCCCGGGGATGGTCCGTATGACCCGAGTGATTATCCCTGCTGGATAGCACTGCCTTGTCCTTCCCTCCACACCAGCACACACAGATTTGTTTGACCTCGTGGCCACCAGCTCCAGCAGGGTGCAGATGCAACCCACAAAGCTCCCAGAACTGAATTCCCTTTGCAAGATGTGATGTTTTTCCTCTTGGTTGAGGCTGAATGTGCCCTGAGAGCTGCTGAGCTGTGCCACCCCCTGGGACAGCCTGTGGGCTCAGTGGAGTTGGGGAAGGATTTCTGCCCAGAAAGGCTTTGTGTTGCCCACTGCTTTAACCATCAGCATGTGCTGGCACTCAGAGCAGGGCAGGACATGCCCAGGCCTTTACAGAAAGCAAACCATTTCCTCCAGAGGAAGCAGTCACTGCAGCTGGCATCTGTCACTCAGGTGCTTGGAGGAGTTGTGGTTCTCTGGAAAACACCTGGCTACAAGGAAATGTTTGGCTTAATTCAAACATGTCGAGGTTAGCAAAATCTTTTTCATATAGGGTTTGTTCTCCCTCCTCCTTTCACTTCCCTTCTAGCCCTGTCCCCTCAAATACCAGTTATTTGCAAGGGCTCTGCTATTTACTATATATCTGTTTCTGTCCTCTGGTACTAAGCAGTGTTTGAAGCTCTCACAGGACAGGTAAAGCCAGGATATCCCAGTACATCACATTTTACCTTTTTTATTTCTCCCTGGTTCTGCTCCCATGGCCTCCCAACAAATCTGGTCCATCAAAACCAGTTTTAGGCTTCATTAGAAAGGGAACAGGGTCAGTTTTCTCCTGGAAAGAGGGGCTGCTGCTCCATTCTGGGAAAAAAAAAAGTCTCTGAAAGTGTGCAGAACTGTGTGACTGTCCTGACAACCAAAAATGCATTTAAAACACAGTGGTAAATGGCACTGTAGTCAGCTGAGATGTCCCACCTAACTGGAACTCAGATTGAGTTGTCAGAAAGCTCCAGTAAATCTTCCTACTCACTCAAGACCAGAGCCAGGGGAGTGCTTTACTGCCCTGAGATGGAATGGAAAACCAGAGCTCCAAAATCCTTGCAAAGGGATCATCTCAGGAGGGGAAATGGTGTGGATCAGCTGAAATGTTCATTCTGTTTTTAATGTTACAGGCAACAGCAAAGCAAGATAAAACTGTTAAAAAAATCCAGATCTCATGCTTTCCATATTTGAAACCACTTGGAAATGTTTTCAGGACTGGGAGATTTACTGAACTGGCCCTTGTATATACAAACACAGGCAGGTTATCTTAGATTAACATTTTCTGATTACAAAAACCTAGTCAGAAAATTCCTTACCAAACATTTTACATAATTACAGCTGCAAGAAAGTGCCAAAAGAAAGCGTAAATAAAAAAAATCCTGGAAAATATTCCCACCTGAATAAAAAATAACATTTTGAAACAGTAGTTCCTTAAGATAGTGTTCCTGTGGAAGTCAGAGATCTGTTGGAGCCCAGGCAAAAATGTGTTCAGGGGTAACAGCACCCAGTGCAGAGTTACCTCATCCCCAAGCTGCATGTGCCAGATGGACTAAAGATCATTTGGTCTCAGCAACCTCTTTTTCAATTATTATCTGGAAAAAAAACCCCCTCTGCTGTGTGGAGCTTTGTCCTGGAAGTGAGCAGAGCACCCAGAACTGGAGGGGCTCAAGGGGTTTCATCAGGCACTGCTGCACACCCTCCCTGGACACAGCCTTGCAGCAGCCCCAAACAGCCCAAAATAACCTGGGTCTGTGCATGCAGACAGGCTGGAAAATTCAGAAACACCAGCTGAAAAGGCCATTCCTGTGTGTGAATTCAAGGGGATTCAAGGGACAGTAATTCATTCAAATGTTGACTTGTTATTGGGATGTCCTTCACAATTGCTTCAGGAGTCATTTTGACCTCAACAGTTTCTTTAATTGAATCCGATTTAGATGGGAGTCCACCAGCACTTCATTTTTATTTGAATTTTATGATTCAATTTAGCATTTAGTTTCAGTTGCAATCTGATTTTATTGTACTTCTCCCTGGTGGAAAATGTATCCACCTATTACCAGCACCACATAAATTCTGATGCTGTCTCAAGGAACATTCTCACACGTGTGAAAGCCTACATTTCATATATAATATACCTACTTGTTGATAAGGCTTGTTGCACAACTCAGTGCCATGACCTTTCCAGAGGAAGTATTGTTTCAATGCATAATATGTCACAAAGGCAAGGGACTGTGACTTTTCCTGCTGCTGCTGCAGCTTGGGGGATCATGGGGCTCATCCTCAGAGAGGTGGAGATGCTTCAACCACACACTGGGTGCTTGCTCCAGCACTAGTGTTGATTTGAGAATATGTTCCCTCTCCAAAGAACTGATATTCACATGTCTCCAGGGCTTCTTTTTGTATGAACAAAGGGCTCTGTGTTCACAGATCTGTTTTCCCTTCCCAAGTGGGTAATAGATGCTGAAATAGCCCAGCAGTGCAATATCTGCTCCCTGAAGGCATTCAGAAGAGCTGCAGTATTTCCAGAAGGACTGAGTATTCATGCTGCAGCATCTCCACATCCACTGCACTTTCAAGAGGCAAACTGAAGCCAGGAAGGCTGGGACTGTACCGTGGGGGACACTTTCCAGGCAGTGAGGATAGGACAGGGTTGCCTCAGAGTTTCCATCACCAGCTGCTTTTTGTCCACATCTGAGAGAACAAGGGGAGGAGGTGACTCTTTAGAAAGCTTTTCTAGCCCTGTGATTTTACACTCCCATCCAGAATTTGAGTTTTGGGATCTGCCTGCAGACAGGGTGAGTTACCAGACAGATCTGCACTGCTGCACCTCCACAGCAGCTCCTGCCTGAGCTGCCTAACCCAATGCACAGCCTGGTTTTCTGTGCCACAGTGAGCTCCACGCTGCTGTGTCAGGATCACTGCAATAGAAAACAAGTAGATCATTCCAGATTCCAAGGCCTGCAGACCAGATCACTTTTGAACACTAACAAATTAAGAAGAAATTCAGATTTAATTAATTCTCTTTCCTCACATCCCCCCCCCCCCCCCCCCGATATAATCCAAGAGCTTTTGTAACATCTGAAACTTTTATCAGAGTTGACAATGGTATAAATACCTCCCTGCCAGCTCCTAGAGTGCCAGCAAACAATCTTTCATCAGGCAAATGAACTCTTACAGACGGAGCAAGATATAAACACCCATATGTAAAGCACATTCTCTGGACTGGGTCCACCATGAGCAAAACCCTCCTGCTTCCCTGGAACCAGCAACACAAACTCCCTTTATACATCTTAAGTGTCCACAGTCCAAACAATAACACATTAGCATGCTCTTGACACTGCTGTCAAAATAAACAGCTATTTATTAACCTTCTACAAGGCATTATTTTTAAAAGAAATCAATCGAGCAATAATGTCAGAAAATAATATATATCCCTCTGTTCCAGAAAACAGCATCTCCCTTTTACTTAAGACAACATCTGGTCCAGATAACAGCTGCCAAGGGTAGAGCTGAGAGTCCCTGTGATTGCTGTTGCTTGGTGGTTGCTGGAGTATTTTTGAGAGCAGCATTTTTCACTGTGTGGTATCACTGCCAACTATTCCCTGGGATCCCAGGAGGACAATGCATTCCCCTTCTGCTCTCACTGGGTAAACGGAATAAAGGCTGAACATGGTGTTTGCTCTCACCCATCAAACCTGCACTAAATATAAAAACATATTAAAAGCTGCCTCCCCCTCTCTTTCTGAGGTGAAAACCTCCCCATCTTCACACAGGGAGATTTTTGCTGCCTTTTGTTCCTGTTGGTCAACCAAATTTAAAGATATCAAGGAACCTCTTGAGAAAACCAAGAGAGGAAACGTGAATGCAAAGTGAACTTACAAACAAAAAGCTATTTTTAGTGTTGGGGGGAAGCTCTTAGCATTGGACAAACAATACAAGGAAGTTTCAGACACTGACTGCTCAGGAGAGCTAATATCCCCTTGTCGCTGCCCCACCTAGTCTGGATACAGGAATGCTGCTGGATTCTCAGGCTTCCCCCCACCCCAAATTATCCACCTTCCCCTCAGCATGGTGCAAAAGTTCAGGGCTTGGGCTGAGAGCACCTGGCTGGCTCTCCCACACACAGGACCTCACCCTCCTGCTGGCACAGGTGACCCAAGGCCACGGTGTGTCCCCAGCCCCAGTGGGCTCTGCAGCATTGCTGGGGGTGGCTGGTGGCACTTCCATTTCCAGTGCCACCAGATGTGGTGGCAGAGCACAGCTGGAAGCACCCAAAAGGCTGAGGCCAAAGAGCACAGCAAGTCTTGGGCACTCCAGGCACAGAATTAGGGCAGAGCAGCTGGGCAGAAGCAGGAGGAATGACATGGATGGCTTTGGAACAGCCCAAAAATGTCTTTCCTAAACACAGAGCAAAGTGTTTTATCAATGGAGTCTCACTGGTGCTCAGCTGCTGTAGATTCAGGACATAACAAAGTCACTTTGGGAGCCTCCACAGATTCCCCTTTTCCTCCTAGAATTTCAGCTCTCCACCCCCACAGGCAACACAAATCATAGATTTGTCAATCAGTTGCCAAGGTGCAGGTCCTTTGGGGTGGAAAGCTTGTACTCAGGAGTTTGTCCAGTCTGTTCACTCCTTGCTCCAGCTGCATTCCTGTTTATTTATTCATTTGCAACCAGAGTGAGTAGTCAGTGGTCAAGAATAGCCAGATCTTCCAAGATCAGTGAAATAAAATCACACCTGAAGGACACTGTTTCCCTGGAGACTTCTCCCAGATCTTTGCATTTCCCAGAGACCTGAACCAATGTTCAAGGAACAAAAGATCCTGGGACAGAAATTTCAAGGAGCAGACAAGTTTTTACTTTTGCTGCTGGTTTTGCTGGGAGCTTACAGACACTTAAAGCCAGGCTTTGATGGCAGGGTCAATCAGAGGCTGGATGCAACATGGAACTGCACAAAAAAATAGAAGCTATACAGGCTTGCTCAAGTCCTTATGTGGCCCTGGTGCTTATAGAGACTCACAGGAGGTCAGTCAGGGACATTTTGCAGATCTGCCTGCCACAGGGAGAGAGGGATATTTATTACATTGCAGCTAAACCTCACTCAGTGTGCCCTTCCAGGGACAAAATTCAGCTTTGTACTGGGCCACAACAGAGAGGGTGTAAGCAGCAGGTTGAGGGAAGTGGTTCCACCCCTGTGCTCAGCATATTGCATCCAGCTTTGCAATTCCCAGGGCACAATCCTGAGGAAGGGGAGGGAGCCAGTGAGGCCAAAGCACATGGCATGGGGAATTGTAGTTTCCATGAAACTTGAGTTAAGAGAAGATCAAACCTGCTCTCTCAAAAGTGCACAGCTAAAGATAAGTTTTAGCATGGGAGATTTAGATCACCTACAAGGAAAAGACAATTTTACCCTAAGAATGGTAAAACAACTGGACAAGAACTCAGAAATCTTATATCCATGTATCCTTTCAGTGAATCTTTATCAGTTATGTAGGGAGGGTCCTCTGCACCCATCAAGCACTCAACTCTCTTTGACCTGCCTAGGAGTGTCTGGCCTGCTCCAGGAAATCTGCTTTTTTTTTTTTCCAAATGGCACTTCTGTCACTGAATGAACCCCTTCAAAGAAAGCCACCTCTGACTTTGGATTCTGACCCTCTCCTAAAGGTTTTTAAATCACTTTGTCCCACAGATATTTTGTTCCTCTTAAATATCACCTGTGGGAGAGGAGAGGGTTGTTGGTTGCTGCTTCTTTCTGAATGATTTTCACATGTTTTTTAGTGGTGTGGGGAAACAGATTACAAAACTTCTCCAAAGAAAAAGCATAAAGAATTTATTTCTGATCTGGCTCTTGGTTCCAGTGCAGGGTTGGTCTGTATCTGCAGAGGGTTAAGGATTAGCTAATGGAAAACATTTGAGCAGCTCTGATAACAGAGTGGGGCAAACAGTGGGATCAAGCTCACAGCAATGCTGGTCACACATTGCAAATCACAGGCAGTACCAGCCTCACACCCTGCATGTTTCTGCTTCTGGGCTGCACTGACTGCTGCAATAACTCACCTGCCACTGTGAGAATGCTTTGGGACCCCCCCCTTCCACCCAGCAGCTGACAGACCATGCACCAGTGTCCCCCCAAACCTGCCCACTGCCACCACTCAGAAAGGGAAAGCTGCTGTCTCAGAGCAGGCAATCCCAGCTCCAGCAGCGAGGAGGTTTGGTGGAAACTGTGCACTGACTCTGAAATGCTTTGGCTGTGGATTTGTTCAGCTTTTTGAGAAGAGAGGTTGCTTGGTAGGGCAGCATGAGTGAGCTCTCTTAGCAGGGAGTGGTGCTCAAGCACAAAGGTGCTGCAGCCTAAAAACTAAAGTACACTGTGAAAGACAAGACACTCACAGAATCACACAATTCTGGGATATTGTCTGTCTTTTATCCTCACTGTTTTCTGCCCAGTTCCATGGGTCTGTAATGCAGCACTGGCTTGAGGCACAGCACTGTTCCCCATGCACACCTGGGACTCTCCCTGCTGAAGCATCTTTGCACCCAGGGGAGTCCAGATGTTGGGCACAGCTGGCACCCACATTAGGAGAGGCTCTTGAAGTTGCTGTGGAATTTGACCACTGTTGAAGCCAAGAGTGGAGTGGAAAAACGCCTTCTGCTCTGTCTTATGCTTGAATTCCAAAGCTGCACCTCACTCCTCTCTGTTCCAAAAAAGAAACAGCAATGCCACAACCATAATTCAGTGCAGCTGCTGTTGAACAGTGCTGGGGAGATGTAAAAACTGGTGTTACTATGAGCACACACCTCACCTTTGGGATTAAGCTGCCTGCTTTCCTTCCACTCACATGCAAAACTCACTCCTTCCCATCTTCCTCCAGAGATGAGCACGGCTGATGGTGCAGGCACAAAGGAACCCCATGGCACTGATGTCAATGGAAAACCCTGACCCCTCACAGCACTCTGCAGATTCTCAGGGGCTCACTGAGCTGTGCATCCCTCCCAAGAGCACCCAGAGCCCCTCTGACAGTGACATGACACCTGATCTCCCACAACACCACTTGCTTCTTATCCCCAATGGCACCTCCAGGTCTGCAGCTACAGGAAGAGATGAGGCAGCTGCTGCCACAGTCTCTGGGGGTAAGGAAGCAGGAATTGTGTGGATCAGGCCCACAGCCCTGTCTCAGGTGTTGGCCAGCACCAGCTGGGCCAGGGGAAGGTGTGAGGCAGCCACGTGAGGCAGCTGTGATGCCTCGCTGCAGCCTGCCAGCCTGAGGAAAAGATGAAAACAAATGAGTTTATAACCTTTTGTCAGCCTGTCCCAAGGATGTAACTTCACAAATATTTAGGTCAAATGGGGCACACCCTGTGCTGCACAGAAAAAGAAGGGAAGAAAACCCAGAGCTTCAGCTCACAAATGCCACAGTCTCTGTGCTAGATAAGCTGGTGACTGTCACTTGCTATTGCTGTGGCTGCTGCCCTGCTGGCTCAGCCTGGGAGCTGAAGGTGGCTTGGGACAAAAGTGAGGTGAATTCTTGCCACTGCAAGCCATCATTTTCGACATGACAGTCACAAAAAAACCTGTAGTTAGTCAAAGAAAAACAAGGATGAACGTAAGCTAAACTAAGCTCCTCTCTGCTGATGTTTTTAAACTCAATACAGTTTATATGAGGGATTATCCTGCCTGGATTCATGGGAGTGCACCCACTTTAGCCATCAGTGCCCAAATGGTCACAACAATGTCCCCACAAGCATGTTGTGAAGGTGAAACCCAGGTGCAGAGGCATGTGGCTCCTGTCTTATCCCAGATCCCTTCTTTATCCCAGTCTGCTCCTGGCTGGGACAGTTGTTGCTGAGTTCTGCCAGGGCCCCAGCCAGAGCCAAGAACCACTGACAGCAACAGGCTGCTTCTTACTGAGTCATGACAGGTTTCTCAGGTATCACAGGAAGTATCACTGAGGTTCCTAATTACCCTGGAACTCGGTTTCCTCATGGCAAAGCCAGACTGGGATAAATCTGTCCCAGCAGAGCCTGGAGCTCTCATCCTGCTCGTGGAAATGGGTGTCCACTGCCATTCCAATGCAGGATGGAGGGAGGTATAACCTGGCCACAGGGACTTGTCCAGAGCTGTCCTGAGGGCAGGGAATGGGGCTGGCTGCAGCTTCCCTGCACTGCTGGTCCCTTCCCTGCCCTGCCAAATCCTGACCTGAGCACTGGGCAGGGCAGAAAGCTGCCCTCACCCCAAGGCCACATGTCCTGTCAGCAAGGTGGGACAGGGGCAAAAGCAGAATGAAAGCTCTGCTCTGCCCCAGTCTGAGCCAGGCAGCAATGACAGAACCAGAGGACACAGTCTCAAGCTATGTCAGGGAAGGAACAGGTTGGATATTAGAAAGAAATTTTTCACCAAAAGGATAATAAAGTACTGGGATGCTCTTCCCAGGGAGGTGGTAGAATCACCATCTCTAGATGTGTTTAAAAAAAGACTGGACAAGGCACTTGGTGCTATAGCCTAGTTGAGGTGTTAGGGCATAGGCTGGACTCAATGATCTCAGAGGTCTCTTCCAACCTCATTATTCTGTGTTTCTGTGAAATCTCTTCTGTGGTTTGGCACAGAAGGGCATCCCGTGTCCTTGGTGTCCCCAGGGTGGCACCACAGCTGGCACATGAGCACAGCAGAGACATCACACATCTCTGTGAAGGGGACAAAGGGCAGCTCAGAGGCAGCCCTGAGAGCTGGCAGCCTGGCCCACAGCTCTTTTCCTCCATCAGCTGTTCATCATTTGCCTGGACTGTGTTAATTCACACATTGCTCTCTCCCAGCTCCCATTGTTTCCGAGCAGGGCATTGTCATGGGGCCAGTTCTATATTTATGACAGGATGTCAGCCTACGCTTGCAGTTGCCTCCTTTGAACTGGATACTTTTACCTTCTATGTTGGCAAGGATGCAATTCAACAGAAAGGTAGAAAAATAAACATATGTTTATTTAAGACACGCTTGGTTGTATCGAAACACACAAGTGGCACCTCTTCCTATTGGCCCTTCCACCCTCCCAGCCAGGAGAGCACAGGTTTTTTCATGACATAAACAAAAGATTATTTCCTAAGAAGATTGAGAGTTTCCTTTAAAGGAAAACCAAAAGAAAAAAAAAAAAAAAGAAAGGAGGAAGGAATCTGCAGAATAGCCCTTAGGAAGTTGCAGCTCTTGAGGCCCTTTAGTCCCTCACCAGCAAAAGATATTTAAATATAGCATGGCCAGAGCCCAGCCTGAGAAATGCCATGTACCCAGCACAGAAACCACTCTGTAGCCAGGGCCAGAGGGTGCCAGGCTTCAGGCTCATGCCCCTTACCCTGATGAGGGCCCAGGATCTGCAGCCAGGCCTGAGAGCTGCATCTTTGAGTTGGCTGCTTCTAAAAGTTTGAGTGTGGTTTACTACATTTTAGTTTGCCTAATTTTTTGTTTGTGCATCAAAGCAGTCAAAGCAGGCATGCAAAGCCTTTAGCCAATGAAAGATGCTGACAGCCAGCTTCAAACCAGACTCAGGATATGAAGCATCACCTCCTCTGCCCCTCACCCTAGGATCACCAGGATCTCTCTATGCTCTTCAGCAAAGGAGATGATTCCAGGAGATTTGAAAAGCTCCAACCTCATACTCCTTGCAATGGTTTCTCAAGACTGCTGAAATGATTCAGCTCTGAATAATTCCTATCTGTTATTTCTTGGACAGCCAAGAAGCACTGTGAAGTTATGCTTGTGTGACCCCCCCCACCTTGCTGAGATCATGAACCTTCATGTTCAAATGCAGCAGGTTAGAAAGTGGGTCAGAAACTTCTTCTTCTCAAAATAGCAAATTTTTTTTTTGAGGCAAAACTAAAAATGTTGCAAAGCCCAAGTGTCACTGATGCCTCATGAGTGCATCACATCCCTGTTTTTGCAAAGGGTGAGCTACATTTCCTCTGACAGGTTGTGATCTCCCCAAGCAGGGAGAAGGGTGATGCACCAGTGACAGGAATGGCTGGGAATCCACCCAAGCAGCCTGGCCACTGATGGGAATAGGGACATGTGCAGTCAGGACTGGAAAAGCCAAGAATGGGAATTTCAAGACACAAATGTTTCATCCTGGTCAAGATCACTGCCATAGTTTCCCATGGGATCAGCCCACTTCCAGGACTGAATTTACCTCTTTCCCCTTCATCTCCCTGGAAAGGGGCTCACTGATGGTGGAATCAGCCAAAACTCAGCCTTCCAGGCAGAATGTGGGTAGCAGTGTTTTGTCCAAGGTTATTTTGGAGCTGCCCCCTGCCACCACAGCCTCCATTCAAGGCTGTACCTGCTGTGGAGCCATGAGGGGACTTTGTGCTCCAGGGCACTTTGACCTGTCTCTCACACCCTTTCCAGAGCACAGAGCAGTATTAACTGCATTCAGCTGCAATGAGAAGCTCTGTAATCACTCAGGCTCTCTGGCAAGAGACTTCTGTTGTAACAACAGGCTTTGGCTGTGGATTTGTCTGCCATGGATCCTGCATCCCACACAGCACAGGGCAACTACAGCAGGCTGAGCCCTAGAATGCCATAATATAAGCAGGAAGAGCTGAAATTTGAAGACTTTCCCACAACAAGTAAGTAAAACAATCTCCTCTTTCAGAAGGCAACATACTTCTTGCATAAGGGTCCTTTAAAACAATATACAGAGCAGCTGAACAGGAGTCATGGGGGAACCCTCTCAGATCCTCAGTTCATTCTGAGATTTAGCTGATAGTTTCTCTCTGACTGCTCTAATTCATTCAGAGGAGCTCCAGGTTTTACTTGCAAATGCAGAAAAGGCTGCAGATCCCACTGGCTGTTTCCTGAGCCATTTGCAAGGATGATGGTACTGACATAGAACTCTCTACAAAGCCATTCCCCACAATAAGAGACTAGAAGACCATGAAAAAAAAAGGTGAATAATGACATAATCCAGTTATAAAGACACACCAGTAAATGGCTACTAATGTATTTTGCAATTACAGTGATAAGGCAATATCTAACACCAAAGCCCCACCTCTAATGTTAGAAATAGGCTTTCAATGTGCAAGAAACCTTTGTTAACCTCTCACCCTGAGGAAATCACTACTGGTCTTCAGGGAGATGCACTACACAGAAAACCCTCTGTGGGTTACACGTCACAAGAGCTTTGGGAACCTCTGTCACAACTGGGGGTGGTTCTGGCACAGGGACAGTGACAAAAACCTACCTTTGTTTGATGTCTAAGTCCTAAATATTGTTAGTCTACTGCAATAGGCTAACAATATTTAATATTTAATAACTGATAGATGCTGCAGGTCATGAAAGAAGCAGGAAGACCCAGGGCTTTGTGGATGGGATCACAGTGTCCAAGGAAAACCACGTAGCCCATCCTGAGCCTCCCTGTGTTAATTCTGCACAGTGTGGCTTGGGAAAGGGATGTTTCTCAAGGGGAAAAGGGATGTTTGAGCACTGGGTTGAAGATGATTTGACTGTCCACAGGTGAGCTAGATGAGAAGATTGTAGAAAAACATTTCTCACTCACTTATAGGATGGTTTGGGCTGGGAGAGACCTGCCACAGTCAGGTGGCTCCAAACCCCATCCAACCCGGCCTGCAACACTTACTTTTAACAGGGACCAAAAAATCATAATGCTTGGCAGAGTGCAAGCAGCAGAAAGAGAGTAGGAAATAACAAGGCCCAGCACTTGTAGAGGGCTGTATTTCACTGCTGCACATGAGTTTGGAGCAGTGGAAACAACACAAGCTGTGCAGCAGAAATCAGTCACCATGGGCGCTCCTACTTCAGCGAGTGCTTCAGACAAATTCATGGCTAATCAGGAACATGACATTATTGTGCCCAGCCAAGTGCAGATGTGGGCTTGCATAAAGCTTTCCTTATCATTCCTGAAAGGGCTGTGCTGCAGTCTGTCACTGTTCAATAAACAATTCCACGGCCAAGATCTCAAGCGCTGCCGCATCGTGTCCTGATGATCTGCACTTTCCTCACAGAGAGTCAGGGAAAGATGCAACAACAAACACATAACAAACACATGGCCACAGCCCTTTTGGGCTGATGGGTTTCCAAAAAGGGGCAAATGTTGATTACTTGTGCGTGTTATTTTGCCTACAGAGTTAGGAGTCATCCAAAGTCTAAAGAGGCCAGTGAAAAATCTCCCGCTGGATTCGCTGGGCTTTACATCTGCCTTAAGGACATTAGACAAATTTAAACTACCACCCAAGCATAGGTTGTGTTTTGGGGAAAGGCAGACAGCTAGAAAACATTCTAATTCAAACAGTCTTGTGATTTTGGTTTATATTTTTGTTAACAAATTTTCCCAGTTATTAAAAAAAAGATTGAACAACTGGTCTAGTGAAGCTTCCTCTTCATTTTTCATAAAAAAAGAGTTGTTGGGGTACAGGTGCATTGCCTTTACAGCCACTTTCCCTGATTTCACATTTCTCCAAGCCCTTGTTTTCCCTGTCCCTCATGTTTGGCTGGTCACCAGTCTAGCTTTCCTGGGATGCCTCACTGAGCATTCCCCATTTAGACACAGGGAGGGGCAGGAGAAGACATCTGGTGATTTTCATCCTGCAGATTTAACATGAAAAGGGAATTGGGAAAAGAAAAGGTAGCCTTTCTCAGGCCATATCCTGCAGCAGCCAGGGACCCACCTGGTCCCTGGAGAGCATTAGAAAATCCTCAATGTTTTGCAAAATAAAAAAAAAAAAAAAAAAATTGTGAGCTGCCTCACACAGCCCCTGAAGAGCAGGGCAGAGCCAGAGCACAGTTAACTTCATTTAGCTACTCCCTAACTCTCACTGCTCCAGTGGTCTGCTCCAAGTGCAAGCAGAGAAGCTGCCCAGGGCATCCATCAGCCCTGGGGCAGGGAACAGAACCAGATCTCCCTTCTCTGCACTGCTGGAGCTTGAACTGACAGGAGAGGAGGCACTCTTGGAGAGCAGGGGCAGAAGGGCTTCTGTTGTGCTGACCCCATCTCACCAAAGTCCATCCAACTCAAACAAAACAATTGCCTTTTGCCATGGAGGAACAAACTCAACTCTTACAGGGCTTAAAGCTCTTTCTACACTTCCCTTCTTAGAGAAGGGTCCAGTGCCACATACATGGACTGGAAACCTTTTGTGGATGATTTCAGAGACTCAGTCTGGAGAAAGTTAGAGCTGTATTAGGAATATTTCTCTTGCCTGAAAGTTTATTCAGCTGTAACTCTGAAAGTTATGTAAGGGAACAGGACAAAATTAGAATATTGGATAAAAATAGCACTAAAAGAAATGTTCATCTTCCTCCAGCATTTTGAGGCCACCTTGGGGTCTTTTCTGGTTCTTCACCTAAAGCAGCCCTTGCTCTAAGCTGGCACCTGGCTGAATGCCATGGCATTTGCAATGCCCAGGCAAAAAGCCACCAAGGATGGTACCAGCCTGGTTTCACATCCATTTGTGGCAATGTCCATGGCTGTGCTTCCCAGCCCTCAGAGCTTTACTACAGAGCTCAAACCCAGGTCCTGACAGTGAGTCAGCACCGAGCTGTCAAACCAGGCTGAAACCTCCAGGAAGCAGAATGTTCTCTCTGCATACTTTTTGTACCACTCAGTACATTACATAAACTCCCAATGGGGAGAGCCATAGCAGGGCTTTGGAAGGATGTATTTATTCCAGCAGTAATTCTAGCATTTAAACTTTCTGACAGCTGCTGTGAACAAATATGCAATAAAAATCAAAGCCAATTCAAAGCTGGTA
The DNA here is from genome assembly GCF_051311805.1 of Agelaius phoeniceus. Lineage (NCBI taxonomy): Eukaryota > Metazoa > Chordata > Aves > Passeriformes > Icteridae > Agelaius > Agelaius phoeniceus. The sequence goes on along the minus strand of NC_135272.1, from coordinate 33,518,972 downwards.
TTCAGAGGTGGGAGACTGCATAAGCATTTGGGTTCTGGGCCATGCTGTGTTTTGTTCAGCATTCAGACAGTGTAGAGGACTGCAGCATCCCTTTTCCACACTCAAGTCAAGCCCAAGTCACTTTGGCTTCATTTTCCGAGCCTGGCTGTGTAAAGCTAGAGCTCTGTCTCCCATTATCTGAGCATTTGGCTGCCCTGGTCTAAAACATGACTGGCCCATGACAAGCAGCTTGTAGGAACAAGGAATTTGAGCATCCTCAGCTGCTCCAGTTCACACCTTCCCTGCTGCTGCAAGCACCAGATCCTCTGTCAGAGACACTGACCAAGAGCTGAGGCCAGGAAAAGCTCCAGCCACTGCCAGGGCCTGTCTGTCAGGGCCCTTGGGTATCCACACAATGCTCCTATTCACGTTCAGTAGAAATAAAAGTAGCCTGTGCCTGCAGAGGTCCTGAGCTCTCTACCATTCCCTCCCGGAATCGCAGGGAAATGTAGGTCGGGAGAGACCCCTGGAGGTCAGCTAAGCCAGTCTTCCACAAGGACAACATGACACTTTCTTAGATGGGCTCATGATGACACATTATTCCAAACCTGAGCCAGGTGACACAAGGCAGGAGAGAGACCCTACAACCACCCCACGGGCCCCTGTGGAGTAGCCACAGCCCCCCCTACAAATTCCCCTAAGCAGAGATGGCAGCAGAACTCCCTCTGCTCAGAGCTTTTGGGGCAAGTCAGGGACATTTGCCACGTGCCACCTGCCCAAATGAAGTGGCAAGAGGGGACCCCACAGGTGAAGGAGCCTTCCTGACTTTGGGGAGTTACAAGTGACTGGCTCACTTAGTGAGATTACATGGAATCCCTGCTGTTTTCAGCACTCAGGAGGGAATTCCAATGATTACTCCCTCAAAAGAGCTGGAAGTGTGGTGTGTCCACACCCAGAAATGTGGTTCTTGAAGCAATCACCTCTCCACAACTGTGCACTGCACCCTTCAGTAGGGTACCCTTTGGAGGGTCTGTGTTCCCTGCAGGGGTAAATAAAGGCTCATACACAGAGAATCTGGATATTTTGTTGTTTTTGTTAAGTAAGATATTTTGTTAAGGAGATTTGTACCATACAGCAACCAAGATGGACAATCTGACCCCTTGCTTTTATTGAAGCCCTTCTTTCAGTGACAGCAAGCATCAAGGTTATCATGCTGCTTATGGCAGTAGTCAAATAAATTTGCTTTCTAAAGAGATCTATAAAAACTGGTTTCAGGACCTGCCAGGACACATGCACTGCAGCTGGTCAGCTGTGGAAAGACTTTACTATCTTTGACAGAAAATGCCATTTTTATCTGTAATCTTCTGTTACTCTTTGTCTCAACAACCTGTGAAAGAAGAAAGAATTTGTACAAGATCTCTTACTGTTCTGAGCTGCCTTGCCAGCTTTCAGTACTTCTGCTGAGCTGGCTGAAAGAAAAATATACACAGCAGAAAAGGATCCGTCAGTAGAACAGGGAGGAAATTGCATCCTGGAGCAGAGAAGGCCTTGAGTGATGTTGTCTTCAGTCTCCTGTGAAGCCAGGAAATTCATGACCCTTTCCAAGCCCAAACTTTGCCCACCTAAGCTATCAGACCACATTATAGTTTCCATCAGTTTTGCTCACTTCTTCCCTTGATCTGGTTCTTCCCATGATGCCTTGTCAGCTCTCCCTTGTCATTTCTGCCTCCTCTTGGATTTCCAGTATTTGAGACTGGGACTGTTTTATCTTTACAATACATATTAGCAGAATCAAATGACTACACCCAAAAAAAAACCCTGGAAACCTACAAAGGCAGCTGACTTATCGCCTGTGTCAGATTTCAAAATTCTTTGCAATTTGAGGAACAAAGGTCCTTGTTGAAATGTTCACAGTGGTGTGTCCTCTGGGACTGACATTGCTACAGGAGCTTCTGGAGGAGCTGGATTCATCTGTGGTTTGGGGGAGGATAAGCACAGCAGGTGTATTCCCTGTCTCCAGCACCACCTTGGATCCTCTCCAAGCTGATTTCCATCCTCCCCATTCCAACAGAACAGTGATCACAAGGGTCACTGATGACATTTTCTTGGCCAATTCTCTATTCTCTTCCACTTGGGCCTCTGCTTGTGACACCTTTACATCTTGTCTCAGCTTTCATGACCCCCTTCTCCAGCATTCCTTTCCTGGGGATGCTTTGCATATTGAGCAAATGAAGGGACCTTCCCACTGGTAATTGGCTTCAAATCAAAGAGGGGTGGGGGTGTGTTAGTTTGCAATTTTCTACTTTGAACCAAACTGTCATGGGAACTTCTAACAGTGTAATCTGGATTATCAGCCTGAAAACAGCAGAGTGATCCCAGACCCACGTTCCACAGGTGATTAACCTGAGGGACAGAATAGAGCAGCACTGGAGGTGCAGTTCAGATCTCTGTACTTGCTGTCCCTGCTCCAGGAAGCCACCAGGTTGAGCCAGACTATTGACCAGAGGGAAATTCCTTCAAAGACTGAGCTTGCACAGCCCATTCTCAGCCAGGAATGAAGGTTTTCCACTCACTGCAGGTTCCAGAGCCACATCCCTGATCAAATGGGACAGCTCAGAGGAAAATCTGACAGATACCAGCCACGTAGGTAAGTCTTAAGGGACTCCCAAAACCCCCTAAAACTGCAATGTAAGTTTCCAAGGAGACCACATAATAGAGGAATGATGTGCAAACAGCACAGATTCACTCAGCAGGAGCTGAATGGCAGTGACACCCAGCCACCAACATGTTGATGATCACAAAATCACAGAACAGATTGGAAGAAACCCCAAAAGACCATCTGGTTCAAGCTTTGATGGGAAAGGGAGCCCAGACAAGACCATGTAGCACCTCAGACACCTCCCTGGGGAAGTTTGGCTGATTGTCCTCATGATTTTTTTCTTTTTACTCTGTAATATTTCTTTCTTATATTAAGATGATGGGATCACCCTGCCAACAAGGAAGGCCTTTTCCACTCCCTAGGATTTATTACTGATGTTCTAAACAATGTGAGAGATTGTCTCATTTTTCTGCTGCTTTTTCCTACTGTCCATTTCAAGGTTGTGGAGCAAGATCCACCCAGGTGCAGACGTCAGAAGCAATATTAAGAAGGTCATCTCTGGTCACAGGCAGCTCTAATTGCCAGAGGTAGTGGGATGCAGCCTTTTCCTCAGTCTCAAAGCACAGCACTTGAAATATCCTGTAGGATGAAAACAATGCCAGCTACAGCATTTCTCCCCTAACTTTTGGGAAGAGGGCCAGGCAATCACCACAATTAGTCATCCATTCCAAATGCAGTCCCCATTCTTGGTTTCAGCCTCATGCCTGTCCTTAAGTTAAGGATGAGGCTACGATTTCCATCCCAAGGAGGGTCTTTGCCTCAGTCACACACTATCAATCAGTCTGGCTCTCAGTAATGAGGAAAGATGCTTTCCTTCCTTCCACCTTCCATTTGGACCTTCACCTTCCCAGTGGGATTGTTTTACTGGGTAAAGGAAGACAGAAATAGACAGAGAGAAGCATGTCAATATGTGCATTGAAGAGGAATTAAAAACAAAACATAATGAAATACCTGAAAGCTCAAGGGAATTTGCTGGAAACTAGAGGAGAGAGGAAAAGAAGCAGCTATCACGCCTTTTACTGCTGCACATGGAGTTAGTTTTGAAAAGTTTCTTCTCCCTGTCCTGCTTTCCTCCCCCTGCTTGCCCACTCCCCTGGGGAGGGGAAGAATGATACCTAGAGAAGGTATCATTACAATATTAATCACCTTGAAAAGGGTAGAAACCCAAGATTTTAAAACCCCTGCAAGAGGGAGAAGCGTCTTTAGGGGAAAGTTCAAACAGCTTCTTTTGCTTGAAGACTGCTGGAAACAATATGGCAATCATTAGTTTCTCTCTCCCCAGTTCTGGGTTGTTCATTTAATTCACACATGATGAACAACAGACATGCACATAGGTCCAACAGCAATATTAAGGTTGCCTTTCTTGCTAAGAATCATGCCACTAAAAAGCACATGTGTGAGCCCATGTGGGTCTGGAAAGGGTTAATGGGCTGCTGGGGGCTTCTCCTTGCACAGAGGTGAAGGAGGGACAGCAGTTCAGATGGAGAACATGGCTCACTCTCATGGTGGGACTATCCCTGGGCATGGCAGGATGAGTTGTCTGGGAGGGTGGAGGACCCTGTCACCTTCACCTGAGCCAGTTTCCCTCACTGTGGCTGTGGCAAAAGCCTCCTGGAATGCATTTGAAAGGACAGCATCTGACCTGGTGTGAAGGTACAAGAATCCTCAAGTCCAGCCTGGCTTTTTCAGGGTAAATCCTGAAGCCTCACAAGAATGTTTAGCTTAGGCTTCACTGCTCAGTCTTGAATAACTCCAGGAAAACTGGGTTGTTTTTTACTTATATGGGAGTATCTCTGGTGACAACCAGCCTTTTCTTCCCTCAGACAGGGTGGATTTCCAAAATGACAACTCCCTTTCTGCATGGACCATCAAACACTTGGGCAGGCTGCAGGGTTTTCAGGACAGCCCTGACTGCAGCAGCTGCCCCTGCACTCTGCAGTAGAGTTAAAATGAAACATGTCATCCAGCCAGAGAGTCTCCTGTCCTCTGACAGATCACTACAAAAACAGAAGCTGCTCTCTGACCTGAATTCTTTCTTACATCTTCCCAGTGCCATGTGCTTGTTCTGCACACAAACAGTCCCTGCCACTGAATTCTTGGTGTCATTCTGACCTGGAGCAGCGAGCCCTGTAGCATAAAAGTGATTTGATTTTAACCAGAAGCCTCTGCACACTGGAGGAGGATATTTCCCACTCAGCTCTGGCATTGTCTGCTTGGTGACCTTGAACAGGTAGTGTTATCTTTCTTCATCTCTTTGTCAAGCAGAGACACTGGCACTGGTGGCTCCTGTAAAGCACTTTGAGGGATAAAAAGCCAGGTGTTGACATTACTGTGCAGCAAGCATTCACTCTCATCTGCTTTAAATCTCTGCCTCCTTCATTTTCCTTGAATAACCCCTTTGTTCCTGTATTATGAAACACTGTAAGTAGACTCATAAGTGCTCACAGGAGTGAAAAGTGGACACAGACTGGTGGAGAGCCCCTCCTGCAGGGCAGGACTTCCAGGGGTGAAACCCCAGCCCCACTGACCCCAGTGGGAATGCTGCCAAGGGGGTGACTACTTTATTGCTGATTCACAGCAAATGATAGCAAGAGAAGCATTTCATGGCATTTTCTAATCTGCTTCTTGAGGGTTTAGTCATCCCAAAAGTCACTATGAATAAGGATTACTCTTCCCTTTCAACAAATTGATCTCTCATGCAAAACTCTGCCCAGTTAACGATTTCTTCACTGCATGGGGGGGGTTTTTGTTTTTCTGGTGAAGTTACCACCATCTGTGGCCAAACAACACACTCAAGCCCAGTAACCTTTCAGAAAGATGACAGATGATGTCTGCTGCTCATTTCATGTGGTTTTTGCCCAGTACGGTCCCTGAGGAAAGGAAGAAGGTGCCAAAACTGAAATAAGAAAGATAACATTGGTAAATGTCAGAGCTCCCTGGTGAGTGCAGAGATCTCAAAGACTTGGGAATGCTGAACAGATGACTCACTGGGAAGGGTTCCCACACGTCCTGTTTTTGACAGATGGGACACTGACTTATTATATTTAGGATCCCAATGGCACTATAGTTGCATCTAGAGGCCTTGGTAGTGGAGGTGATGACTTCTGGGGCTTTGTGAGGTAGAAATTATCATGCAGGATGAGGAAACTGGATTTATTGTAAAACTTTGAGGCCAAATCCTTGCATGAATATTTTGGAGCTGCTTACATCCAGGGCCTGGTTTACAGGTGCTGAAGGGCATCTTCCTTGCTGGAAAGAGAGATTTTGTCATAGTTATACATGCAAACATACCAGTTCTCTGTTGAAATGCTATATATATATGTTTCCCATTCCTTGTCGAGCCTGCTACATCTTCCAATCATTTGGATCCACACTTCACACCTGTCCTGAGCTTAACTGGGCAATGCAGAGATTTTGCCTTAGTCCCATGGACAGATTTCAGAATTATTTCTGTTCAGGTCAGTCCAAAAGCAAGTTGGTTTTTTTTTTCTTTTATTTTTGGTATTGAAAAATTATGTCATGTTGAAAAATTAGATATCATTTCCAAGTGAATAGGCAATGTATCCTCTATGTGAAATGCTGAAATCACAGTCCAACTTTCCCATATTTCCCTCTGCATTTTCAGCCAAAACCACTGGCTGAATGCAAAAGTCCTAAATCCCACCCTATTTCTAATTGAGTTCACTATTCAACAAATAAATAAAGCCATGCAGCTCCAATGTAATGATGCTTGTGATGACATTTTCCACATTCTGCTCCAGATCTCTATGTCATTTATCCCACCATGAGCTGGTGTAATTTACCCTACAGCAGGATGAACAGTTTGGAGTCTGCTACTGTCTATGAACTAAAACAGACCTGGAGTGAAATCCTGACCTCAGACAATAGCAGCTTTGCCACCAGCAGAAGTGGGACCAGTTTATCAGCCCAGGATTTCCAGCTCAGGCATTAGAGGCTTGTATTTTTGACAGTTTTAATCCAGAAGCCCTGAGCTCGCTACCATCATCTGTGGGTGTGATTACATGGGCAGACAGGATAAAGCTGGAGTACTCAGAGTATTTCTGCTCCACTTCTGCCTCCAGATTTGAATCTGTCACTCAGCTGGTCCTGTCAAGCCAAATAATTGCTCTTCTGGGGACAAAGTCCCACGGTGAATACACCCCAGAGCCCTCCCATTTAACATGGTGCTGAAGGAATACTAATTTGTCCATTTCCCCCTCCCCTTCTTATCCAGTTGAAATAATAAATATTTTTCTCATGATTTATTGGATTTCAGTTTGTTGAAAAGATCCTCCAAACAAATGAAGTTTTAATGGCAACAAACACCAGCCGTAGCGCATTAGAAAATATAAACAGCAGCAGAGACCATTAAACAAAAACCACTTTGGATACAGCTGACACAGTGCTCAGCAATCTTCACCTCCCGAGGCCAGGGCCCCAGACAGAGGGTCACAGAGAGTCCCTCACTGGAAAGGAAATTTGGAAGGATCACAGATTTGAGTCCTTTGGATGCTGAGGGCTGCAAGAGAGACTTTTGAAGTGACCAGTCCAGACTTTGGGCCACTCAGGACCATAGGCAAGACCTCAAACACTAAATCCCAGAATGGTTGAGGCAGGAAGGGACTTTAGGGACTATTTCGTTCCAACTCCTCCTGCCCTGGGCAGGGAACTTTGCACAAGGATCAGGCTGCTCAGAGCCCCACCCAGCCTGGCCCTGGTGGAGGGATCCATTCCGGACAGGAAGAGCCAAGGCAGCCCCACACTCTGTTCCCTTCCTTCTGCCATGCCCACTGCACTCCACCTTCTGCCAGCTCCCCTCCTCTGTCTTGTGCTCTCCTCCTAACAAATGGGCTCAGGCTGGAGTTTTTTGTCCATCATTATTTTTTTGTCCATCACTGCGTGGACACCTGCACAGCACCTGTGCTGGGGCCAGCCAGCACTGCCTCACAGATGAGCAGGTTGCCCTGAATGACCCTCCCTGCAAGAAGGGCTGATGTGCACCTCTGCAGGGGGAGGTAATTTGGGTCATTTTACCCTGCTGAGGAAGAGGGATGGCACCACCTGTGCACAGGTGAGAGGAGTCAGCACAGGCTCGGTGCCACAAAACAGTTGTCACCCCATCCAGGGCACATCCACAGCCTGTCCTGTCTCCTTGTCACATCTGTCACATGTGTCTCTGCGTGGGTAGAAGCAAGTGAAGTGGTCACAAAGTGAGTTCTGTGTGCCTGAGTTTATTATCAATATACCCCTAATTACTCCCCTGCCCTCCCCTGTGGCCAGCACAACTGGTTGTGCAATCACCCTTAGAACCAATGCTGTCAAAACAAACACATCCCTCAACTGCTTCTAGCAGGGTGATTTTTTTCTGGGTCATTTTGACAGTGTCAGAGTAGAGAGTGAGTACTGGCACAGCTACATCTGCACCTTGGAGCCTGGAGCAGGGAGAGATCAGGTGGAGAGACAAAACACTCCATTCCTTCAGAGCAATCACAGCAAAGTCCAAGCAGAAAGGGATTAAGAAGAGTTGTCCAACAACACAACATTTGTCAAGCCAAGTCTTAGGATGTTTCTGCACAAATCCTAGGGTCTCATCTATCCACAGCCTTTTCTCAACTCATAGATGCTATTCAAAACAGCCTTCATTAGTGCACAGCTGGGTTTGCCACCTTTTATTCAAACAGGGGAAGCATGGACCAGTAATGTGTTCCAGAGACTGGAAATCAGGATGTTTTGATTTGAGATAAAGTACAAAACATGTGTGAGTGACCAAAGACACCCTGCCTGAGCCTTTCAGGAAATAAGTGATTTAAGACATCTTACCATAAGAGCAAGAGTTTACTGTCAATAAACCATTGTTTACTGTCTACACAAGAGCTGTGGCTACTACTTTATTCAAACATTCATATTTTGTCTACTTAATCCATTCCAAGTCACTGCAAACAATTTCCCTTTCATCATCCAGGGATGCCTGGGAAAGGATCCTGTCTGTCTGTATGGAATCCAAGCTGCACCTTGACATTCCCAGCATGTCCAGGGCTCCAGGCTGCCCCTCCAGCCCCGCATGGGCCCTGACCTGAGCAGTCACCTCTCTCCTGCTCCCTTTCTCAGCTCCAAGGGCAACCAGCAGGATTCACAAGGCCATGAAATGAAGTCCACCTTTCAGGAGTGTGGCCCCTGCCCACACAGCTCATGCAAACTTCACACTTGAGCTCATCTCTGCAGCTCCCAGTCTAAACATACCTAGTATCAGCGTGGTTCAGATGCCAAGCAATGAAAAATAATGAGCTTCATTTAAATAAAAACAACCCTAAAGCCCACAACAATCCACAGCAAAATTCTATTTCTACTCCAGCCTGTGGGCTCACCATAGAAAGGCTGAGCCCACTGGGAAAAGTCATAATCCAGCTGATTGTAAACAACATACCAAATACTCACAATCAGATTTATTTCATGGTTTAGAAAATCACTGAGTCATCACTATGAGCACCACGCTGAGCTGTGTACTGAAACACATCATAATTAAACTGCAGCAGATCAGAATTGTTCCAGGAATGAACAATGTCAGGAGCACAAAGTGGCCAACGTGGATTTGCAAGAGATTGTGCAACAATGGTTGCAGGGCAAAAAACATTCATTTGTTTGAATTATGGGCAGGTTAATTTCATTTTTAACTAAAGATCAGGAAAGGATTCAGATTAAGGAGAAAGCAGCAAGAAGGATGAGGCAGGTAAATGAATTTAATAAAAATAATCACTTATAATAGCATGGGAGAAAAATAGAGAACTCAAAATGCATTCACTGAGGAGGATGTAGACATAACCAGAAACAGCCCAAGGTTCTGTGATGAACAATCCCACACTGGTAACAAGCCTAATCAAAAGCCCATCAAAATCAAGGTCTTTCCACTGACTTTGCCCTTCGTGACTGCACGACAAGCAAAACTTTTCCCATTACAGACTGTCTGCTACAAAATCTTTTCTGTTTCTCTACACATTTTTCCACTGCTCTTAATAAAGTCATTTTCTTACATTATGTTAATATTTAAAAAAAAAAATGAAAAGAGAAACCCTTCATAAATACACAATCAAGCCTGAGGTAATTTTCCTAAAATAATTTTTTAAATAAACTGCTCTGTACAAACTTCAGTCAGTTCAAAATGTGCTTTGAAACTGAAGACTGTGGAAAAGTTAAAGAAGTGATTGCTGATAAATAGTTCCATATGATTTATCGAATATAATATCCTTCCCCCCACACCAGAGTGATTTTTCAGATCTTAGGGCATGGACTTGTTGCCTGCTAAGAGATGTGTGCTGAGGTTTAATAAGGTATTTATATGCTAAAGAGCTTCCTCCTGTTCCTGTATTGAGCATCAGCAGTATTCTCCTAAATAGAAATATCCCTTAGGATGAAATTGAGCTAAGCTGGTGGAGTTGTATAGAAGTGACATCTAAAAATACTCTAAAATGTTCCTCTTTGTTGTTGGAGCAGGAAGGATGGCCTGCTTTAGTTAGGTTGTGGCAGCACCCAAAAGTTTATCCTATTAGATGTAATAAAATGTGATAACATCACATTTAGATGTCCAGTTAAATTCCAAAGAGATTTTCCTGGGGTCTGAGGGAGAATGGAAGTGATCACTGCCTGATAATATGATCAAACAGCAGATGGAGAGCTTCTGATGGTAAGATTAGAGGGCACCATCTCTAGATAGCAGCTTGGAGAAGCCAGAACCCCCTTCCCTCTTTCAGAACAGATAATGTCATTATATTGAACTGGGCCATAGGAATATGTGATCTGGAAAGACTCAGGGTGGAAAACAATCCCAAAACCAGGCACTTTTTCAGCTTCTCTGTATTGCACCATTGCCTTACAAAGCCCTTGGAACGCCTCTCTGGGTAAGCTGTTCAACTCTGCTTTAACACATGCATAGATGCCTCACACTGTGTAAAAGATTTGTACTTTCTGCTAGAAATTACCCAGGTTTAAACAGATCCCTGAGCAAAATCCTCAGGTGTGACCATCCTCCCTCTCCTGCCAGAGCAGCACGAATCCATGCATGGGAAATGCACGAAAACAAATGGAGCAGGAACCCAAACTTTGTGCTTGGGTTGTTGCTAATCATGTGAGGAGCTGGAGTACAAGGACTCCAAATTGGTTTTTCTTGGGACTTGTGTAAACCAACAGAGGCTTGGTGTCTGCTCCATGAGGAGACAGCAGCTCCAGGCTTTCACCTTTCTTGGTAGGGTGAAATCAAGCATTAACCCATGTTAGCCCAGCTTTTCACAGCCTTGGATCTGGCCACGATCCCCAGCCCCACTCAGGCAGAACGTGGGCAGGAACAGAGAGATCCATGTGTACCCATTTGTCAAATGTGAACTCAGAGGTCTTCAGAGTGCTTGGAAGGACATAAAGAGTGTTCCTTTCCAAAAGCCTTGGCAAGGAAATGGCTGGGCTGAGCTCTCTGAGCTCTAAACAGGAAACAGGTTCTTCACTCTCTCAAGTGGCTCAATGAAAAATATCATCCATAAGTGACAGTAATGCCTCTGCTCACATGCAGCCAGAGGATGCCAGAAATTCAGGTGAGAACACACGAGAGCTGCAGAGGCAAAATACTGACACTGAGCAGAGCGGGGCAACTGAGTTCAGGCTCCCCTGGATCAGCACAGCTGATATCCAGCTGCCAGGATCTTCCAAAGGTACCAAATTCTGGGCATTTAGGAGAGTCTGGAAGGAAAAATGAGAGGGCAGCGAAAAATACTGCAAGAGTTCACCCTAAAACTTCCAGAACTACAATGAAAACTTCCAGAACTACAGCATGAAAACCCTTTCTATAAGAAGATTCAAGAAAGGTGCATTTGGATGGGGAACATTGTCTGGTTGTGCCACACGTCTCTGCAAAGTCACATAAATGTCCCCAGGTGTTCCAGTAGACCCAGGACATGGCTACAAAATTCAGCTGAAAATGGGGGACTGGAACAAGATGATCTTCAAGGTCCCTCCCAACCCAAACTATTCCACGATTCTGTGGACAGTAATGGTCACAGGGGTGAGGAAGAAGTGAGCTCAGTATGAACATGTGGAACTCACTCACATGTTCAGTGTTCTTGTGTTTGTTATGGGAAAAAAAGGCTGAGTGTGGGTGGGCTGAGAGCCCCCCACTACCACAATGTGGAAATAATAAATCAACAGGGAGCCCTGGAGAGCCACCTGTGATTTTTAAGTGTGAAAACCCCTCTTTCTCCTGCCTCCACCATTCTGCCTTCCATTGTATCCTCAACCCAGCACAGGTTCCTTGGGAAGGGTCCCACAGCCCACTGGTCTGAGATAAGTGGGTGAACCCCTCAGCTCCTGTCTTGCTTGGCTTTAGTGGTTTGACTCTTTGTCCCTTGGCTGTTACACCACCATGTCCTGCTTGGGCTATCCCAGATTCCCATGACACTCAGCCCATGCCAGGAATGTCACACACATCTTCCAGCACCCCAGTCCTGCTTCACTGCCTACAGCAGGCTTCCTTTGGGGCAGCTCCTGTCTCACCCTTCCTTGGCACTTCTTACCTGCCTCTGCCTTTCACATTTCTCCTTCCTCCTCAGATTTTCCCATTTTCCTGAAAATCCTGAATGCCCAGCACAGAGCAGGGACTGGGGCGGGAGTTCATTGATCCCATCATGGCCAGGTTTCAGACAGCAGTTTCTGTAATTCCCCTCTGGAAAAGGGGTCACTGTGTTGATTTATAAACTTAGGAACCAAATGCCTCTCTCAGCCCTGGTGGGTAATCAGGCCCAGCCTCCCCAGCAGCTACATATGGCAAGCAGAGCTCCACAAAGGCTTTTGTCCACATTTCCCATCAGGCAGACTCTAGGAAGACAAACTGTGGCCAAGGTTACCTTAGCAGTGACCCCCAGCCTCTGGCCCTGCCTCAGCAGTCCCCAGAGATCCCGGTGTCCACACACAGATGCTCTCCCCTGCCAGGCTTTCTGTCCTGGGAAACATTCCAGTCCTTTTCCCTGGGAAATGGGGGCTGCAGAGCATGGAATTAGCAGCATTAGCCTCAGGGGCATACCCAGGGGGGGAATATTAACCTGAAACTGGACATTTTTCACCTTTTCTCTAGGCTGTAGACTTTTGCAAGACAGTTTGGTCTCAGTGTCCAAGGAGGAGAATGGCATCCCATTGTCTGCATCACCAGGAGAGGTAGGAAATGTCCTACATGCGCAGAGGAGCCAGTCAGGGACAGGGGACAGGGGACATCCCCCTGTGCACTTCTACCAGGAATAACAACCTTCCCTTGGCTCTCCTCTCTGCCTGCCCCAGAAGAAGTCTGCTCTTGGTTACTGCTTGCAAAAGCCTCCTCTGCCCATCCTTATAAATATGAAATATGTGCTGCTATGTTTGCAATTATGGATGTTTAAATGAAATCTTAATTGCAAGAAGAAAGTATTTTTATTCATATTTACAGTACCTAGAATGAACAATGACAACCCATATTATGTCAGATGTCAGAGCGTTTGTTATTGTTGCTGTTCTAATTCTTTTGACCAGCTTATAAGTCATAATTGAAGCCATTTATAGAAAAAAATGGCACTGTAGTCTCTCTTCTTCTCATTTTTGTTTTTGCAATAAAAATCAAGCTAAACTCTGCCTTAGCTAGAAAAGAGTTAATGTGAAGAATAACAGTGGGAACCATGCTCTTCTCGAAGGGATATTTATTTGATTTTAAAGAACTCGTTCTTCATGCAAAGAAAATGAAGGTTGGATACAGAAGAGAAACATCTGCCTCCTCCAAAGTTATGAGAAACCTTGTTGCACATTCCTAACCTTTCTCCTGTCCTTTTGGCCAAAAATCAATTACTTTTCTTTTAAGGTTGCATATTCATATTGGGCAAGGGGGCAACCAGCACATAAGAATCACTCTTCAGAGACAGACAGAAATGTGTTCACTAAAAAGAAAGGGCAGAATATATTTCCCCTTCTGGGAATAAATTTTTCAGTTACCAGAGAGAGATCTTCCTGGATGAAAGATTTGATCCCTAAGACACAGGATGGTTGCAGCAGACACTTGTCTGTTTCAGGTTTTGGTGCAAAAGTCAAGGAAATGTCTTTCAAACCCTTTTGACATAATTTGCCCACTCCTTTGGATGAAAGTATTTAGCAAAATGTTGATTTCTTTGAGATGGATGTTTATCTTAGCAAAAGATTTCAAATTTGTACCCATTTCTGCTAGGACTGGGAGTGGCCCTGGCAACACAGGTTTGAACCCTGCTCTGAGTCACTTGGGCTGCAGTGTCCACTTAGATATGGCAAGAAATGTGGAGGAAACTGGACACCAGTTCATGTTATTTACTAAATTCTATGGCTTTAGCCAGTTTGGCAGGGAAAGTCTAGAATAAAAGACTGTTGAGAAATTCTAGCATATCCAAAATGTATTACCAAAATATTTTTATGCTTTCAACAAGTCAAACTGAATGGATATTTTCATTTAATCAAACTGCTTTTCCATCTTTTCAGCTGCCTTTCCTATCTATTTAGGGGCATTTTTCATGACTGGCTGAATACAACTGTAAAAACATCAGACTAAAGCACTTAAAGACACCAAATAATGCTTTTGAGAACAGGTAGCTTTACAGAGTCCAGAAGGAAATAGCTGAAAGCTAAAATGTTTAGTTTATTCTGCAGAAGTGGGGCATAATGAAAACAGCTGGAAACAATTTCGATGGCAAGCTTCTTTTATACATCTCAACATCTCCCTAACCTCAGCATTCACCTTGAGTACAAATTGCCCCAGCAACTTGCAGTCCAGGATTAAGAAACTATTGCTTATTTAAATACAGATTTGCTGGGGATATCCACAGGAAATTTGAGGAGCTACTTGCTGAATGCAGACCATTGTTTGGGTTGCAGCAGCTCAGAGCAGACTCCAGCAAACCAAGCACAGTGTGCAGGGCACTGTACAAATTTTGGAGGTGCCCTCCTGAGCTCAAATTGCCATAATTTTCCACGATTACTACATCACCTAAGCACTCAGATCTTCATGTTGAGTTGAAAAGCTCCCTTTTCTGCCAAATCTGTCCCAACCCCATGAAGCTAATACCCCCCCAAAAAGGGCTGGAATCAGCTGTAGCAGATGGGAGCTGTGGGCACAGGGGTGAAGGTGGCTGGTTCAAGGATACACAGGCAGGCTCTGGCAGGGCAAAGAGTAAATCCACATCTCTGGCACCAAAGCCTGTGTCACAACCAAACCCAGTGATTCGCTCTGATCTTGCTTCTCTCCTGCTCACATAAATATTTGCATGGCCAGAATAAAACCACATTGCATTTTTGTCCCCTTAGGAAAAACAACAAGCACTTAAAATATTTCTGCAGTTTCCCCCCTCAACCTTTTTAAGGAGTTGATGGGGAGAATATATTTTTATTTTTCTTGGCAAGGAAGAAAAGAAGGAGCAGCCCAGGTGGAGTCAGACTCCCTGAAAGCCCTGCATTCTTCAGCTCTGCCTGCCCTGGCATCACTGCAGAGCAGCACAAGCACAGCTTGAGACCCGGTTCTGGTGAAAGGAGCAGGTCAGCAGCAGCAGGAAGGTTTTTGTGAGTGAGTCACTTGAACAATTTCATGGGAAAGTTGTGCAATCCATGCTGGATTACCCGTGCCAACTACAGTTCACTTAAATTGACCCACATCTGATTTCAGTACAAGCATACACTGAACGTCCTAAGCAGGGCTGTCACGGAGGATGAACGTGATTAATCCATGCCTCTCTGTCCTTCCCAGGAGCAAGGAGAACAAATCACTCCCTTGAAAAACCATCCAGAGTCATCTCTGGCTCTGCCAGAGGAATTTCACCTGCCTGTGCCAGCAGTGTGCTCAGCTCTAGCACAAGTACCAGAACATGCTCACATCCACACGGAACAGCACAAGGTGGAAAAACCCCACACTTTGCTCTGAGCCTGCCTGACCCCTCTCCTGTGAGGAATCCAGTTGGTTTTGCAGGAAAATCAAGCCCCCATCCCAGCAAGGAGAGGCAGGAGAGGTGCTTCCCTCCTGCCTCCCTGCGAGGGGCATGGGGGGAGAGGGAAGGCATGGATGTCTTCAATATGTTTGCCCATTTCAGGCCTTTATTCCTAACACATGTTTCTCCTTTTATGCAAAACATGTCTCCTCTGTTTTCTGTCTCCTTGATTTCATTTTAAAGTGCAATATTTTTATGACATGAAGAGATAAAGATATGAGGAAGGGAGGGAAAGTGGTACAAAAAGTAATTAAGGATGGTGGCTGGTTATCGTAATGCACTAAGGACAACCAAAACCATTCCCTTTGGAAAGGGGGGCCATTTCTCCTGCTGATATGCACAGGATTTTCACAGCTCCCATCAGCACAACTGGAAACTATCCAGGTAACACTCTTGTCTCAGTCAAAGATTAGACTATCATGTCTGAGATGAATGGAGGCCTTTCAGAGGAAGAAGCAGAATCACTGCTGGATTGCTCCAGCCCTGTCAGCCATTTGTTTTATTTATATTTGTGCTCTAAAATTCTTGCATTAATACATGAAGGTTCATAACTGAAGCAATAATCTGCTTTAAGGAACTTTATTGAGTACATCTCTGCTGAACAGCTGAGCAGAAAGAAGTACAGGGAGGCCCTGGAAGTTCTGCTCTGGAATAAATGGGTCACACAGTTTGGTTTTTAAAAAATGTGCTTTGGAGATTTCTGAGATTTCAGGATATTCACATCTGTCCATTGATCCAACCCCTGGGGTAAATACTATGGCACATCACTTCCAGGATGTTACTGTCCTCTGCTGTCCAACACATCTGGTACTGCACAAGTTCCCACAATTTGAATATTTTGTAGGAAATAGAAAAGTCCAGGTCCACAAAAAATTTTTTGTGAAGCATGGATTACACAAAACAACCCAATCTGAAAACTGAGATCAGGCTTTCTCAGGGAAAACACTGCAGGCTGGGAGGGTGTGATACTACCCTCCCTCCACAGGACAAATTCTTCCTGCCAAACTGCAGGCAGCTCCCACTGGGAATGTGCACCTGTATCCACGAGCATTTTTGACTCATGTTCAGTCCAAGGCCTCCTACACTGGCCTAGACCTTGAGACACCTCAAAAAGGCTCTGAGCCACCCTGATTCCCTCTGTGCAGGAGTTTTTCAGCTGCTTCTGCTTCCAAAAGCAGCAGAACCAAGAGCTTCCTCAGTGGTTAGAAATAATCCTGAGCCATGAGGGTCTGCCAGACCCTTCTCTGTGTCATCTCCCCAGAACCTCACTGAGCTCAGCACTGAGTCCTGTCCATGCCAGGAAGGATTTGGGAGGCACAGCTCCCTGCATGCCCTGGGCCATGAGCACATTGCCAAGCACAGACAAGCACCTCGACCCTGGTGATGGAAGTTAACGAGAACTGCAACAAGCTGGGACTCCTTTCCATGCTAATCTGCTCATAACATTAAAACAAACAATTTCCGGACTGCAATTATTGCACCTCATAGAGAAATTGCACAACACTGGAATTAACAACTGCTCGAGTGCATTTAATTACTAACAGATACCTTTTAAACTTGTGGTTAGGAAACTGTTAGCCATTCCCAGAGCATGTGCCCCACCATCCAGTCCCACTCTGAAGCATTTTCAGAATCTGCTGATCCATAAAACGTACCATTGGAGAAGGTTTGTTTTGGCAGGGGGCTCGGTTTTGTCCAGCAAACTAATGGTGTCCGTTAACACACCATTACATACCTCGTTAACATACTTGGCAACTGGGATTTCCCCTCAAGAATACAGAAATCGTGTGTAAATCATAATTATTGTCCGCCTGGCAGTATCAATCATCACACATAAGGCATTTGTTCTAATTCTCTACCCACAAAATTGTTCCCTGCAAATGCAACTGGGGCTGTCCTTGCCCACGGCACCTTACAAGGAAATCACTGGCCCAGCCCATGTGCTGTGAGTTTGTAGCAGGCAATTCCTGCCAGGATGCAGAGCCATGGATCAGGATGGACTTGTTTTCTTTGCTTAGGCCATGGGCTTTTTTGGGATGTTTTTGGGGAAACTTTGCAGAGGTTTCTTTATTAGAGAGGACATCACTCGATTTTTGAATGAGTCCAGCTCCACACTGTGACACCCAAGTTGCAAGCTGGGCTTTCAGCAGAGCTCAGAGCTGGTTCTCTAAAGCTCTGCTCAGAGTCTGGCACTAAGAAAGGTGGATGAGAGGCAACAGCACAAATTAGTCCTTCTTTAAGTGTTTACACAGAGGGTTTGGTTCCCACTCCTAGAACTGAGATCCAGGACTGGTGGGTAAGATTTCATTCCTTGAGCTGATGCATCTAATCACCTGACAAAGTTTTCTCACATCCAGAATCATTCTCAAACACGTGGGTTGGACATTCTAAAAACACAGCAGTGATAAAATAACAATGCCAACAATGGCAGCAGATGTGGCTGCCAAGGAACATTATCTACTTTATGGTTTATGACATAAACCGTGATAGAAAACACTTGCA
The DNA here is from genome assembly GCF_051311805.1 of Agelaius phoeniceus. Lineage (NCBI taxonomy): Eukaryota > Metazoa > Chordata > Aves > Passeriformes > Icteridae > Agelaius > Agelaius phoeniceus. The sequence continues at coordinate 33,500,834 of NC_135272.1, read as the reverse complement.
GCAAGAGAGATTGGCATTACAGCCAAGGAAAAAATTCCTCTGAGCAGTTAGAGCAAATAGAGGGTTGGAATCTCAAGCACTGCAATTTGTTTGGAATGGGAAGGAGTAACAATTGTCACACACCTCTCAGCCCTGACATTGCCCTGGGGCAGAGACAGTGGGGACAATCCTGTGGTCCGGCTCTAGGACTCTGTGAATTCCACTCTCTAACACAAAATCATGAATTGCACAACTCACTGCCCCACTCATCCTTTCCTGGGCAGGAAGGGATGGATGAGCATTCCCATCAGGTGATGGAGCAGCATTCCCAGCACACTCCTGAGAGCCCCTGTCCTTCAGGGAGGAAAGAGAAGAAGCCTGGACTCACCACCTCCATTGCTTACGCATTTTCCAAAGAAAGAAAATCTCAACAGAATTCCTGCTTCCCCCACCACCCCTTGCCCTGCTGGTAATTTGGAGGCAGCATTTAGTTACAAAAACAACAACAACAACAAAGAACAGGGAATTTGCACTAAAAAGATAAATCTTCTTTGACAGTTGCAACTTGGGAGTCTCATGACAATAAAGAATATATTTATTTTCTGTGTTTGCATTTGAACTTCATCTCTGATTCCTTCCCAATACTCCCAGCCAGTATTGCTGGTAGAAAAAGAGATGTACCAGAGACCACGACAACAGACTGTAGTATTTTCAGGCCTTGATGGAAATCTGCATTGTATTTTCCAGGCTCATAAATCTCAAGAGAAGTGTTTCATTATTCTGTTCAGGCAGTGCAGAATAGCTGAGCTACAGATCCTCTTGGATGTTTCCTTTCTAGGCCGTTCCATAGACAGGCAACATTCATTTCAGAAGTGCCCTTAAATTCTTTCACCAGCCCGTTCCTCTTAAAACAAGTTAGAACTGAAAATTCCTCTTTCAAGTCCTGTGCGATAAATTGTAACCTCGACATTCCAGCCTGAAAAGGAGCATTTTTCCTCTTCAAGCACTTTGCCTTGTAGGTAGATGAGGACAAAAGCCATGACCTTCTTCAGCAAATCCAGGACACCAGAAGCCAAAGTAAACAGCTTTTACAGTGTTTTCTTCTGCTTAGGGGTAACAGGCATAGTTTTCTTCTAGAAAAAGCAGGATTAATTCTGAAACCTTCACTATGAGTTAGTAAACACATTAATTGCAACAAATCCATGAAGTTCATATCTGGATTCAAATTAGACTTCTATTTGGTAATCCTCAGTTCAGAACCACCTCATCCAGGCACAAGAATCTGTGAGACCCTTTAATACTTTTATATAAGTGCAAAGGATATTAAATCAGTTTGTTATTGAGCCATCTGGAAAATGTAAGCTGCATTTTAGGAGTGACTGCATGAATTGTCCAAATGCAATGCATTTTTCCAAGCCATTCACACCGAGGAAACAAAGGAGACATAGAAATACCTCAGAGGGGGAAAAAAGCTCTTTTTTCTGACCTAAAAATCACAAGGGTAGTGGGTCTCATGAAAGAAGACCAAGAAGGTGGTGCAGGAACCACACAGTCTCTCACCCAGTGCAATCCACACTCCCAGGAGCAGCTTTGAATGGGTCCATGTTGGCACAACCATCCTCTTTCTTCTGCCAGTGTCACAGAAAGGCATTTCAGCCTGGAAGTGTTTCCACTCAGGTCTTCTCTCACCTTTTAAAGCACTGAGAAGAAAAGAGCCCAAAAGGTCAGCCTGAAGTGAGTGGCCATAAAGCAATTTGCACAGTGGTCCAGTTCAGTTTTGGATCTGTGAAAATACCAATTTCAACCATTCCTAGGGAACTGGGAGGCCAGAGGGAAGCAGGAGCCAGCCTGCTCACAGAGGAGCACAAGTGAGACCAGAGCATCCTCTTTTATGTCCTCCCTGTAAAGCTCCTGTCAGGAGAAGGGAAGCAGGGGAAAGCAGGGTAAACAAATTAGGTCCAATCATCAAGCAATGGATGAAGATTTGCTACACCTTCCCCATCTGTCTTTTCAGAGAAGAGCAGGCCTATATTGAAAGATGAAGTCTTTGACCTTAAGTGATGAATGAAAACATAACTGATAATTCAAACCTGCCATGGGGGAAGTTTAAAGAAGGGTTGCCCCAAATGGCTTCAGTATGTTCAAAAGCTACTGCCAGGAACATGGAAATTTTTTTTCCCTGTGTTTGTTGGTTGCTCTGCATTTAAAACATCTCTGTATGTTTGTTTTTCTTCCGGTCTTTTGTGGTTGCTTTGTAAACATCTGGGTTGGGTTTTTAGTCCTTTGTACAAGAAGTGTGTGTGTGTGTTAGTTTTGCCAGTGGTTCTTATGTAACATTTGTGGGGATGAAGGAATTGGTTAAATCAGCTCCTTTGAAAAGCCATCCCAACACAAAACTATTCCAGGAGTGTCTCATGAAATGTCTTCTTCCCCCTTCCATAATGTACCACCAATTTTTCCTAACCAGGTTAAAAACAGAGCCCTCTCTTTCAGCAGTGATTACTCAACATGACATTTACTCCTTGCAATCCCATATTCCTGCTGAGTTTTGTGGCGGGTTTAAGCCACCAAAGGGCCCATATGCACTCTTAGTACAAGTGAACTGGCACAGAGGAGTGCATTTCCCAAAAATGTGGCCCTTGCATTTCTTGGATGGAACACCTTAATCCAGCATAAAAAATGTCAACCTCTCCCAGAAGTGCAAGAGTGAAATTTAGCAGCAGAAAATAAATTCTTCCATTGCATTTTCCTGCAACAGACATGATGGGTTGTTTGGCAGCTAAGTTCCTAACTTTAAAGCTCCTCTGAAAGCCTCTGCAGTTAACATTTTTATATTACCTCACACTAATTCTCCTCCAATAAATGAAGAGTTTTGTAGCTTTTAAGACCCAAGGAAACACTTTGTCAAACTCTACTTTCCTGTACAGTCCAGACCATAAATTTTTTACCTAGCATTTCCTACTGTAAACTTTGGGATTTGGGTTGCTCGCTCACAAGTTTCCAACAAACATTTGGTGTGACTAAGACCTCTCTTGTGCCCTGTACCCAGCTGCTGATCCCTTCCCACTGCCTGAGGTGACAGCTGCCTCTTTTCCAGCCTGAGGTGAGAGCTTACATCAGGATTTTTGGGGGAGATCACAGAGAGCTGGATTTTAAAGCAGAACCCTTCTCCTCATTTCTCTCATGCTCCAAGTGGAGGAAAGGCAGGGGAGATGAGAGAGATAAAAACAGAGGAGAATCCATGAAAGGAGAGCTATAAACACTGAAGGAAAAAGCTCTGGAGGAGAAGGGGAGCTGAACAGGCTGACAGTAGAGAGGTCAATATTATGGTGCTACATGACTTGTACATTAAAATCTCTTAATGGACTTTTTTCCTTAGGAAAAAAAAAATCTCTTTTCACAGGCGTTTGTGATTACAGGGTTCTCTCTTCCTCCATTCAAAAATGCCCCCACAAAGCTCAGTCTTCTTAATATGTTTGGTCACAAATGGGAACAAGCTGCACTTTCTAAATAAATATTTTATGGGGTTCTTTTTCCTTCTCTTCAACAGCAGAGTTCATGTAACAGATTATCTGAACCAAATGGGTTTACAGTTTCCTACTTCCCCAGTTCCTCACCAGTAAAACTACCACAGCAGAGGCAGACCACACTTCCATACCAGCAGTGTAGTTGAAAGAAAATGTGGGGTTTGCTCCACTTTGAATTTGGGTTGGTTTACCCAGATTTTATTTGCCACCAGACCACTAGTCAGTACCAGACACAGCTCTGCTCCTCAGGAGCAATCTGTCCTTTCATTTTGCACCCAGGTCCCAAACATTAGCCAGGCAGGTACAGTTTTAGGGAAAGGGATGGATTGCTGCAAATCCTGATCTTGGAGGACAAATGTTGACAAAGGGCTCTGAGACAAACCTGTGGTTGCCCAAGCACAGCCACCACTCCACGTTTCACATTTTGCTGGCTCCTTGGGGCCATGCTTGCAAGTTGTATTTGTCCAGATACACAGGGGAATGAAGAAGTGAAAGCAAGAAAGGAGAAAAATTATGCTGTCACCAAGAAAATGTTCTTCTGACTCTTACTAGAGTTGGACGTAGCAGATAAATCTGTAATGATGAGGAAGGAAAATTATGGAGCACTACAGCCCTGACCAGAAATTTCCTGAGTTCAAACAACATCTTAAGTTTTTTTTTCCAGGTCACCAGATGATGCAGGAGGTATCTATTCTGGTTTCTTTCATTATTCCCCCATCTATGTCCCAATAGCTAACTAACTAACTAAATAAATAAATAAATGGGTATTATTTGGACTGAATATTGATAATGGAGTTCCACTGAACAGGGAGGTTGGACTAGAGGACCCACTGTGGCCCCTTCCAATCTTACCCATTCTGTGATAACAGGATTTTGAAATATTCCAGCCAACATCCAGGGGTTTCCCATAGAAGACTTCATGACTTAATGTCACAGCTATGCTTGCCATGTATGCATGAATCTAAGCCTCATGTCTTCTTTCTCCCTGTGCTAGAAGAATTCATTATATGATTTCAGGATCATTGGAAGAAAGCAAAGGTAGAGGACCTGAAACTTCTGTTTCTGTCCCAAGTTAACATTGTTTCTGTTCTTTTTGACTTCATGCAGGTGAAAAGGCACTTTTAGACAGCCTGAAATTTCTCTGAATGCAGAAAAAAACCACACTGGCTGTGAAGAGGGAAATAAACACACATTGGCAAGGACCACACAAGGCTAAGACAGCAAATATTGCAAGAGAACAATCCCCCCTACCCCCTCCATGATGTCCTGTCTTGTTCATGCCACAGATGCCAGCACACAGAGTGACAAACACACCATTGTAACTCTCCCATGACGGGGGTTCTCAGACTGCTTTGAAAAACCTTGGGTGATAAACATCATGGGTGACAGGCACCCCACCAGTGACCCCTGCAGAACTCCATCCCCAAGGTTAAAAAAACATCCTGTCGTAATTATGGGGTGAGACTGATCTGGTGAACAGCCTTCAGTCCCTTCAGCATCTCCCTCAGCAGATCTTTGCCTTCCACAGTGAAGGCACCTCAGGAATCCAGAACCATGGGTTGGTTGGGTGATGGCTTGATCTGCTCACGTGCTGACCACAAAGTGATGTGACACTCATACGAGCAAAAAAGGAAAATATCTGAAGGGATTAAGCACAGAGCAGCCAAGAAAGACATTCAAATGAACAGGGTAACAAACTACAAGACATTTAAGAGCTGCTAAAACCAAATATCTGAAATTTGGAGAGTGCTGGTCACAAATGCAAAGCAATGATCTTGCAAATCAGACATGGGGAGGTCATAATTCAACAACATGATGCACAAGAATCATGAAGAGAAAGAACATAATGAAGTAATAATCATGAAGAGAAAGAACGTAATGAAGTAATAATAGGAGCAGTGGCAGAAACCCTGACCTCTCTGAGCCAAAATGGGAATTTTACTCCCATACATTCAAATTTCAAAAAAAAAATATAAATGTAGAAGTAACTAAGCCATGCTCACAGCTTGAAGAGTGAAGGCTTCTTAGGCAGGAAACATGTTGGACTCCTCTCCAAAAGAATAGTTGAACCTCTCCATCTCAAACAATGTCTTCAGGGAAGCCCAACCCATAGAGTCTCTGTTTCTGCTTATCTTAGTATTAGATCCATTTCAGAAACATGCATGGGTTAAAGGCAGAGCAGTACCCAATCACAAGAGTAAAATTCCAGTTCTTCTGTCTGTGCATAAATCCAAACTTTGGCAAAATCTGGAGGAGCCATATACTTAACTTTCGTCCATCTCTGAAAGGACAAAATATGCAGGATGGAAAAAACCCTGCATGTTCAGAGTCTGGAGCGTGTCCACAGGTCCAAAAATGAGCAGAAAACATCTCTGTGTCCAGAGCTGAGGGAATGGGATCTGAATGATTGTCAGTGGGAGAAAAAAGCAAAATGAAATTCCAAAACAAGATGTTTTAAACTTGCTTTTAGGCTGAAACATGAATGTCAATATTCTACTGCAACAACCAAACACAGGTTTGTTGTTTGAAAAAGAGCAACAAAACCATTTAAACAGAGCTTTTGCACATAAACTCTGTTCCCACAGAAGAGAACCAGTTTGTTGAAAGCCAAGTGGGTACCAAACCAAAAGTCTGGGTTATGACAAGAGGTCTCACTTAGTAACTTGCCAAAACTGATCAGATTAGCACTGCTCTTCCACACAGACAGTGCAGATAAGGCCTGAAATATTCACAAGAGGACCCAGCACCTGCAGATAACCAACACAGAGCCATTCACATGGGCACAACTTCTTTTCTCCTGGTGGGGACAGCAGGTCCTGGACTTCCACTGTGGCTTTCTGAGCCACTCCTGATGTACATGGGGGCATCTTTGGCCAATTGTTACAGGTAATGTGACTGTACAAGGGGAACAATGAGTCTGGCCAGAGGCAACTGGATAAAACATGACTTCAGACAGAGTCCCTCTTGGTTTTGCACTGTCAGGCAGCCAAGGCCACAGCTTGTAGCTGCATGAGGTGCTCAGCCGAGATAAACAACCGCTGGTGACATTTTGGGCCAGCTGAGGTAATAAACGAACATTGACTTCCATCACTATCTCAGATGAGTGGAAAATATTGGTCAATTGGCAGCAAGTTTCCACGAGCTGACTACTTAGGATAACAGACCATGCCCTACTTTCTCTGTGTTTTTGTTCCGAGTTTTGAATAGCTTTTTTTTTTTTTTTTTTTTTTTTGCAGAAAACCTTTAAACCAGAGAGCACACACAGAGCTCCAAGGCATCAGAGCCAGAACTTGGGTCAGGAATGCTCTGACCTTGATACAGGACAGATATGGGGGCTGTAGATTGCCATTACTTTTTTTCCATGCCAAAAGGAGTTCTCCGTGCCGCGCTCGGAAGAGAGGAAGTTGTGATAAGCAATGTTTGCTCATGGTGCAAATCTCTTTAACATGAGGGCACAGCCAGGGCCTGGCACCACTGTCTAACCCAGCTCAAACCAGCTCCAGAGGCACTGGAGGGACCATTACGAGACAATTTTCCCTGAGGGATGTAATGCACTCTGATGGGGTTTGCCTAAACCCTAAAAGCCAGCACATCCTCCTGCAGAGCAGGACGGACCAAAAACAAACACTGTTGATGCTCACCTGCTGCAGGTCTGCACAACAGCTCTGACAGTGGGAAGCAAAACCTGAGATGAAGCCAGAGGGATGAAAAGGCAGCATTTGTCAACAGGGCTGCAAAGAGTGGATCAGATACTGGAGTAGGAATGGGACCTGTCTGGTACAAAGGCATCCTTGAGGTGAAAGAATCAGGACAAAGAAATCTGATCCAAAAGGATCTTTCAAATCACCATGTGGCCCTGCAGATACCAAACAGTGATGGAGTTTGTCTACAGGTTTATGGGTTAGACAAGAGTTCCACAACATGGCTGTGCTCAATTCCCTCATACCTGGTCTGCATAAAACATTTCTGCTACAATGGTGGGCCAAAGTGGATTCTGTGCCTGTCTGCTCTAAACTCCTTCAAAGAAGGGAACATTTCCTGCAGATCCAGGCTTTCTTTTCATTTTGGAGTCACAGAAACGTGAGTTTCCTTGGCAAAGCTTCCTGGTTTGCCTTGCTGGAGTTGGAGTAACCAAAGCAAATGAATCAGGAGCAAGATGAGTAAGTCCATATCTATTCAGTTGATAACCATCTCACAAAGCTGTTCAAGGGCAAAAAAAAGTACATTCTCCTGTATTGAATCAGGACATCATAACTAAGAAGTGTTCCAAGTTAAACACATTCAAAAACTGTTTGACTCATGTTTCACATTTAATTCTAGATCTCTAAAAAAGTTTACAAAAGCAAAGCTTGCCTGGACTAAACAACAGAGCTGCATGAGGCACGTGGCATTAGCTCAGGCTTCTCTGGCCAGCTTTCTAAATGAAGTGTTTGGAAATAAGAGAAACACACAGATTTGGAAGTGGAATGGATAAGAGATTTAGTTTCTCCTTTTATAACAGAGTCCTGGGCAAATCTGTAGGAGCCTGCAAAGCTTCAACAAGACATGCCTTAAAAGCAGCAGCAGCAGCTCTGTCCACATAGACTGGAATTATTAAAAGCAAGGCAAAAGAGAAAGATTCAACACAGTGCTGGAGAGCTGCCGAAAAGCCCACATTTGTGATGTAGTGTTTGGACTCAAATCCTGTTAGCAGGGCAAAATAAATCTGCAGAAAGCAAGAAAGTCTGAGCAGAGCGGACGTAGCCAAGGTCCAAAACCGGTCACAAATTCAAGTGGTGGGTAGTTCAAAAGGGAACTATGTGAAACTCTAATTCTATATAGCAAAAAAAAAAAAACCTGGCTCTGCTGCCATGCTCCGGGTTTATTTTGAAGGTCACACATGTATTAGAGTACCAGGGGAGCAAAATGTGAGTGATCAACAGAATGGCAGAGCAAAGAGCACTATACTATAAAGACTTCATTTCCCTCACAGGTTCTACAATGGGCAGCTCAGTTACTGGCAGTGAGGATGTTATTTCTAATGTAAATATTTCACTTTCAGCACAGCTGAACTGGGAGGGATTATAACAAGTAATGAATGAACTTCCAAATACCTCTCCAAGCCAAAAAAACCCAGTGATGGCATGCAGAGCTGAATCCTTTCAATCATCCAGAAAGAGATGGAGAGCATTTTGCATGGCTCTTAGTAATTACTACCTCCAAAACTGCCAGCGATGCCTTTTCCCACCCGACTCGGTCAAGGCAATTATTCCTCCAGGTTCTCACTCTTGGCCCACACCTCCATTGTCAAGTCAATGGAAGAATGACAACATCCACCAGCTGCCTGGACAGCATCCAGCCTGGATTATTACAATGAACTTGCATGAGAAACAGGATTAGAAAAGCAGGGAAAGTCTACTGATAAAGCTCCCCCATTTGTTTTGATTCAAGATTTGGAGTTGTTCAGTAAATATCTGTGGTACGTGGGAGACTTCCCTGCACCCTGAACAGCCCCATGGGATTTGATCAGCTTCTGCTTTATTGCAAAATCAGAGAGCTGGGGGGTGATAGCCAGGTCAGCCTCCGTAAAGATTTTCTAGGTTTAGCTTTTGTATCATTTTCTCCTCAAAACAGAAGAAACTATTCCTAGAAATGGCCTACAATGTGGTTGGGATGGAAAGATCTTTGTGCAGGACATCCCTGTTTAATTTACAGCACGTCATAATGTAATAACATAAGTGAGCATCCATACTCTTAAAATATGGTCCAACCAGATGGGTTTGCATATTTACAAGTCTAGCAGTGAAATATTCAATGCAGCAGTTGCTTATATCACATGCATTTTGTTAAAAGACACTCTGGAGTATTATTCTGAAATCTAAAAGGACCACCCTGTGCTGAAATCGCAGGATATCACTGGACTGTGCAAACTGACTTGGGCTTGGAGAATTTATGAATGAAATTGCAGAGCGTGGCTGTCCATCCTGCAGTGTGCAGAGAAGGGACCCAACAACCAGGGAGGTCCCTCCCTGTCAGCATTGCACATTTACCTGCACACTGAGTTCATCCAGAGTCACCTCCAAGGGCTCGGCCGGTGCTGGGAAGGTGACAAATGACATAGCAGCAGACAACCTATTGCTGGCACATTATGACCACCACTCTGGCCTTGTGGCAATCTCTTTGGTCTGGTTTTAAAACCTTTGTGGCGTTGGAATCACTGATGTCACACCTGGGCAGAACCTGAACCCAGGAACTCCTCTTTTCTGTTCTGTTCTGCTTGTCTCTTTATTTGCTTGCAGGCCCCCAGCAAAACAAATCCCAGGGAGCAAATTTGGTATGGACAGATGTGAAAAAAAGAGACAACGTTAGAGAAGTTAATTTTGAAGAAAACCATAGTGCTTGGCTGACCAAGAACCCTCCCACAGGTCACAATACTCTGTGAGATAACAGAGATACTTTCTACTGTCTTCCAAAACGAGGCATTTCTGATCTCCAGGGTCCTGTGACTGGTGTGGCTTTTGTTCCCATGCAAATAAAGCCTTTAACCCTCTGCTTTAGCCTTGTTTTTGGACACGAGGCAGGTAAAAAACCAAAACAGTGATTACAAACTGTTCCCTGTTCTGGCCAGAGTAATGACTGCAGAAAACACAATCCCAAGTGCCAAGCAAAATGGTTAAGGTTAGCATTATTTGTCATTACAAGTGAAGAAAGAATGCTAGCAGCCAGAAGCTCTGTGCAGAGATGTGAAATCCGTATTTTTTTGCACTTTTTTTTTCTGTTTTGACAACTAGGAATAATATTTTTCAATTGCTAGATCAACCCAAAAGCTGTGGCAAAGCAGCCTTAAAAGGATTCAGAGCCTGCAAGAGCAGCAGAGAGGCAGGGATTTGTGAGCTGCTCCACACACCAACTCTGACCATTCCTGTGGATCCTGGGCCAGCTCCTGACCTCATTCAGACCCAGATAAATCCACAGCCATTTCAGTGGGGCTGTGGGGATGTGAGATCAGCGTTTGGCTGGTGGTGTTGGCTGAGCTGTGGCAGGTGGGCACTTGCCAAAGAGCTCAGTAATGGGTCGTGTAAACACCGGGATTGCTCACAACCATTATATAACCTGCTGCTTCAGAGAGGGATTTACAAAGGGCTCTGGTCTCCATGGCTCTCCTGCTCCACCCCTGTGCCATCACAGAGATCCTGTGTCAGGTCCACCCTTGCTGAGCACAGGTGGTGTTGTTTCTGGAATTCCACATGGACACTCCGTCTCCTTGCAGAAAGGGCAGTGCAATATTTATGTAACCATGCCCAGAATGAAGCAGGCCTGGGCTTAGCTCTGACTCTTTCCAGCTCCTCACCTCATGCCTACTCATCCCTCCTGGCCAGCGTGGAGCTGCAGGGCTTGGGAAGAGCAATCAGCTCTGGGGTCTATGAGGAATGGCTGAGGGAGCTGGGGGTGCTCAGCCTGGAGAAAAGGAGAGTCAGAGGTGACCTTATCAATCTCCACAGCTCCTGAAAGGTGCCTGAGCTCAGCTGGAGCTGGGCTCTTTCTCCTTCTGTCCCGACAGAATGAGAGGACACAGTCTCAAGCTACATCAAATGAAATATATGTGGGATATTAGGAAAAAATTTTTCACTGAAAGAGTGATAAAGTTTTGGAATGGCTGCCTGGGGAGGTGGTGGAGCCACCATCCCTGGATGTGTTTAAAAACAGACTGGATGTGGCACTGGGTGCCAGGGCTTAGTTGAGGTGCTGGGGCTGGGTTGGACTTGACCAAAATAAAAGATCTTTAAGGTCTCTTCCAACCCAGTCATTCTGTGATTCTGTGAATTCTGTGAGAGAGCTCAGCTCAGCTCAGCCTGAGAGAGCAAGGGAGAAAATGCCTCATGGAAAATAGAGACAAAATAATTGTTTAGGCCACTGGGCACACAGGTCAGCAGGAAGTGAATGCTGGGGTGTGGCCCCAACAGCCACCCTTGTTCATCCACTACATCAGCAAATTCCTAAATACCTAATCTTGCACACCTGCTCTCCCTCCCATCCAGATCCATCCTCACCACCACGCCAGACCCTACTCCAGTCTTCTCCCCTCCCAGTTCATGTCCCATTAAGTCATGGCTGGTGACAATAACTATAAAAATAGCCCAAATTAAGAAAAACAATATTCTGTTCTGAAAGAAAACTGTCCATAATCTGCAGTTTAGTCTGATTCCTTGCTCTTTTACATACTTTAAGAGACATGGCCATGTTGTAGCATACTAAAAGATTTATTTCTAATATGAAACACATATTTAGCATTGGTTTGGCAGTGGTAGGAAGGAAACCACAGGCAGCTGGCATGGATTAAGTGTTAGTTGCTTGATAAACCTGGAGTTATCAGAACTTCCAGCTTCCCCACTGAATCTGCTGCCATCCAGAGCTAAATATTTGAGAGGGGTGCTTTTGGATGAGCAGGGCTTTGTTCTTAACATCTTAGCTGCAGGGATACCAGCAAGAGCTATATGTTTGCACACATAAAATTTCTATTAAAAACAAGAGCTGCCTGTAGCTTCTCAAGCATTCTCTCTGTCAGCTCCCTGGGAACAGCTTCAGATGCATTAGCAGTACCCTTCTGGATCCTTCCAAATTATGAGTATTACAAACACAGTAGCTCACTGTTTCCTGGAATAGCTTCACTATCTGAAATTTCCACTGTTTCAAGTTAGAGAATTCTGAGTCTTTTTTCCTCTGAATGCCAGACCCTGTTTATTGACTAATATTCAGCTGTTCTCTAAGGGAAATGGAAAAAACTCAGGTTTATGATGCTGTCACCTGAATGACTGCAGTGCTTAACACAGTGCAAAATCTGAATTAGATATTCCAAATGACTAAATTCACTTCCAGTGACTCACTGGAAGTATTGGAGCTTTAAAATCTTCATTTGGTAGTAAAACACTGGCACCCAAGTGTTTCCACAAAGCTGACATGGGAGGCTTTTGAACATAGGCCAAACAAATTAATTTTGGAATTTGAAATAACATCCATAAGGATTTTTTTCCTATTTGTTCAGTTCTGGTCACTGTTTCTTACTGACATACCTTCTGACTTGAAGTAGAAGTGAAGACTCTTTAAAATGTCTCACAATTATTCATTTATGAAGTGTGGGACACAGCACTGAAAATTGAGGTTTTTGCCTTAAAAATGTCAGTGCAGGTGTCTTGACATTCTCCATTCTCTGCCATGTGTCCCAGGAGCAGGGGTTTGCTCTCCCTCCTCTCCATGGAGGACTGCTCCTTCAGCCTTGGAAACTCCAAGCATTCAAGTGTCAGGACACTCAATCCTTCTGCAACTCCCAAAGAAATTATTCCGTGTACAGACCAACCAAAACCAATAACCACTATATTCCCAATACTTGCCTTTTGCTATATATGGCTCACATGCTTTTAAGCATTTTCCTGTAACTTGCAGTTTCACAAATGTTTAATTCCAAGAGCACCACAGGATCCCTTGATTCCAGGAGACTTTAAGGGAAAAAAACTCCAGAAGCAGCAAGGAAATCCAAACCATTCCCAACAGCTCTGGGGTGTGTCCTTTACATTTCACAGCATCATCAGGGATTTATGTGCCTTTTTCCAATGAAGAGAAAAAGTAGATTTACTTTGGGCAAAGTCACCTCTGAGCCATTTGCCACAAAGCAAAGATGATTAAACAAAACCTTCTTAGGAGATGGTTCCTAACAGGGCACCCTGCTTGCTTGTCATAGGAGGAACATGCCAGAAAACACAGGCTTATGCTTAGCAAGTAATCTTGGATTTCACAGCTCTAAATGCAATTTTATGCCAGATTTTTGTCACCCAGCCTTCCATTAAAGCTCAGATATTAGCAGTGTCAGATGCCAGGTGACCTCCCACAACCTCTTGGGAAGTGACTGCCACTAAACAAACAGTTTGATTTCCTTGGCAGCCTTATAAGTGATTCCCACGGGGATGGGGCTGCTTTCAGTTCATCCACAGCAGCTCCAAACCACCAAAGCCAGTGAGGAATCATCCATACAGCACTAATTTTGTACAGGAGCCAATAAAAGGACCGTGAACTGAACACAGCTTAGCTATAAAGCCTCCTGCAGCCTGGCTTTTGTGGGTGGGTGTCTCAGGCTGGGGCTGTGTATTCCATTGCCATCTGTCAGAGGTGGGGCCGTTATCTTCTGTTCATCGGGCAGTTTCCTTTACCTCTTCACAACCAATCCTTCCTCTGGGAAATATCTTCTGTTAATTGAGTGTCCCTGCATGGCTGATAAAATTCCATCGTCCCATGGGGAGATGCTCCGCCCAGGGGAGGAGCCAAGCATTCCTACCTGGATCCAATCTGAGGTTTGGGACACCAGAGCAGCCTTTGCCCCCTGCATTCCCAGAGGAGCAGCTTTCTGCTGCCCTGCATTCCCAGAGGAGCAGCTTCTGCTGCCCTGCATTGCCAGAGGGAGCCCAGGCCCATCTCCAGCAGCCCTGGAGCTGCAGAGGAAAACTCCCCCCTTGTGCAGGATCCCTGCTCCAGCAGAGCCACAGCTGGCACTGCAGGAGGGCTGAGCCCCCATGGGATGGGGCTGTGCCCCCACCCTGACACACAGGGGGACAGGGACTGCTCTCACTCTGGCAGTGGTTTGTTTTCATTTTTGTACTATTGCATTTGTATTTTAAATTTTCCTAGTAAAGAACTGTCATTCCTACTCCCCATCTCTTTGCTTGAGAGCCCCTTAATTTCAAAATTATAATAATTCGGAGGGAGGGGGTTTGCATTTTCCATTTCAAGGAAGGCTCCTGCCTTGAAATGTCCTGAAATATCTTCCTTTCAAGGAAGACACCTGTCTTTTCAAACCAAGACAGTGGAGAAGATTTCACCCCCCCAGCTGCCAAGGTGAGGGGGGCAGCCCAGAGGAGCTCGGTCTGTGGGCACCCCTTTGTTCTTCAGGTGTGTTTCCAACAATGAAGTTCCTGCACCAATCCTCCTGCAAATATTTTGGCCTTTGGCTCACTTTCTCCACACACCCCCTTCAAGTGCCACTAAATTAGAAGTGAAAAATAGGACTTGGAGAGCACATTTAACGTAAGTAAAGAGATTAAGGGGTTTATCTGTCAACACTGAATTCCAGATGTTTTTAAATAAAAGAAAAAACAGGAGACTAAGAGAGATGTTAATTATGAGCTCTTTTCTTCCTTTTAAAATGTTTTAAAATATTGCTTAAAATACCTAGCTTTTTCTGTAGGTTTTGGAGAGGGTTTTAAAAAAAATATCAGCATACATTTCAGACTAAACTTCAGTGTCTGCACTGAAGCCTGGATATGTTTCTCCTGGTACATAAAATTAGAGTTTCTTTGCATAACCAGCATTCAAAGAAGAGTTATTTCATAGAAATTCCCGTGTATGACTTTACCAGTGCCAAAGCTCAGGCTCAGAAAAATATTGAATTCCACTGGTTTTCATCCTTGACTCTCAATTTCCTAGTCCACTAGGAAATCCCTAGTCCACTTCTAGGAGCAATGAAATCATGGACCGACAGCTGGACCTACAGCAAGCTCCTGTAACACAGTGCATAAGTTTTAAAAATTAATCTGGAAAAGGGATGGGACTAATTTAAACACAAGCAAATCCTAATAGTAGTTAAATTCAGATTTAAACCCATTACAAAAAAGGGGGGCCCACCTCTTCTGTTTTACCCATCTTCCACGTGGAGGACCTCTGATTTAATGTTCCTTGAGGCTGTACAAGTGGCTTCTGGGATTTACTTGATCAGTTTGTGCTGAATTCTTACTGCCGATTTCTCCAAGAGGAAATCTTTATTAATGTCCCATATCTAATACAGATTGTGCTCCTGTAGGCTTCATGTCCTCTGAAAGGCAGAACAGAAGACAGGACTGAGAGGTTACTTCACTGGGATTTCCTTGTGGAGATCCCTGTGTCAGGCACAGCAGATGGCACTTACCACCCTCCTCTTGGACATGAGTTCCATCAATTATCCGGATAAAAATGGTGGTGAAAGCTTGTGCCAGCTGAGCATTTCATAGCTGAAAGGATCTGGTGCTGCAGCACTGGGACAGATGGCTTTGGATAAAAGAACTCAAACCAGTGGGTTCTTCTAGCATGGTAATTCCACTGAGACTGGGTGTTCTGGGAGAGCAATCATTAATTCTGTGACAATACCAGGCAATTCTGAGCAGTTAATGACCTGATACAAAGGAGCTGAGAAGTTAATGTGTTTGGGGGTTTTTATTGTAATAATTAATTTTAACAGGAAAGAGCCCATTTTATTTCCTAACTCTAGATTTGGCTGCCAATCCCCAAATTTGGGGTGTGTAAAGAGAGATAAAATCTGATTCATTTTAACATTCTGCAGAGATTGTATGGAAGACAAAGACATAATCCCTGATCTATGTTCCCTATGAACACATGCCTTGAAAAATTTGGGGGTTTCCTACAGGATTTTAGGATGTTTTCTAGATTTCTACCCACACAAGTCAAGCCTGTTAGCCAGACCAGAACACTGAGAAAGCTGAACATTTCCAAATGCTGGGCCATGGGAGCCTGATGATGGAGGGCCTGAATCCTGCTCCTGATGCACAGTTCATTGGGTCAATGCTGCAGTGAACTTTCTTAAACCAGGCCAGTTTTACTGACTGTAGCCCCACAGATGGTTTATTTTATCCAAATTAGTGTTGTTTATTGGAAAAGGCCTCACCATCTCTCTTCCTACCAGAGAATTAACAACATTGCCTGAATTGGGGATATATTTCTTCATACATTTAATATAAACCCTGCTGGCTCTGCTACTTGTTCCAGAATCACAAATTCTTGGAAGACTAAACTGCATTCTGAATCCTTTCCTCTTACCTTTGGATCTCCTTCTTGGTCCCATATTATTTTCCACAAACCAAGTAACTCTACCCCTCTCCTTGGCCAGGGACAGTTTTTATTGAGTCTCTTTGTGAGCAGCAGCACAGACAAAGGTTTGATCAAAAAATCTGACCAGCAGGAGTGATGAGAGGTGGCTGCAGAGAGCCCCCAAACCACTGAGGGCACTTCCCTGGAAGTCCTAAGCAATTCATAGATATTTCAGAATTCAGTATTCACTCCCTCATAGAAGAGCTCCAATTATAGAAGACAACCAATGTCTCTTCTTACAGAGCAAACCTGCAACATCCTTCATATGTCCCTTAATGGAGTACCTTTAACTGGGCCAAAATCCAATTATTTTTTTACACAAAGCCAGCTGACATCTTGAGTTCATATGAGGCACACTGTGTTTTCTCTGGCATATCCCTGAGCCTGACTTCATTACTTTATATTTATGTGACAGCAAAAAAAAAAAAGCCTATGCCATATGGATGCATTGGGGCAGGAAAAAGCAACCAAACTCTGATGAAATCAATGGAGTTAACTGGAAAAAAGCACTGTGTATGAAGCTGTGGAGCACTCTAGGAAGATGAACTCACAGTGAAGACTCAGAGCTGTGCAAACTAAGCTGCTTTATGAGGAGCTTTGGATGGAGTACAAGCACCTCTCTGTGTGTTCTCATGCCTGATAAATCTGTAAGTGGATCTGCCTCTCACACATGTACAGCTGGAAGAACACTCAGTTTTTAAATCTTCACTTATTACAAAGCATGATGATCCTTCTTGCGATCCCTAAACACGTCCATATGCTACAGCAATTTCAAACTGAACTGAAGGAAGATGTTATTCTCCTCAAGAGCTCGAGCTAGAATGAGGAATGGGAGGATCTTTGTGTTTGAGAGTGATGCCTCAAGTCCAAGTCAAATCATTGTGTTGGCTCCTGCCCTTTTCAGCCAGATGCACTAAAACAAAACCAACCCCAAAACTGGAGCCGTGTCCCCTGGACAAAGAACATCCTGTGAGCTGGAGGCACAGCACATCTGGGGGCCTCATGTTGCTGCTGAGTAATGCATGACCTGGGGACACTGTCATTTTGTGCTTAACAAGTCTCCAGGGGGAAAGCTGACATTTGAAAGGGACCAAAAAGCTTCTTCATGTGATGCCAAGGCACCCTCTCCTGTTTCACTGGGAAGTGGGAGCATGTGAGCTGCACAGACATGAGCTCATGTAGCTGGGCTGATGCACAGCCTCCCAGCCCCAGTGCCAAAAACCTGTGCCAAGACACATGGCATCTCACAGCACCTCTCATTTTCTAGTTCTGTCCCACCCAGATCTCCATCAAGTTCTGCATTGAAATAGTAATCAAGGTGGAGGGACAATCAGAGATGCATCACAGTCACTGCTTGGGATTAGTTCATTAGTCTCACAAACTCGTGGTGAACTCAGATGAACTCATTAACTCATTTTTTAATTAGGAATTTCCCTATAAGCCATTCTTTGTAATCTACTCACCAAAGAGGTAACAGAGGTGTTTCTTGAACACTTCCAGGGATGATGACTCCATCACTTCCAGGGAAGCCTTTTCCAGTGCCTCACCACCCTTTCAGGGAAGAAATTAAATTACCTGAGGCTGAAAGCAGAGGAAACCTGTCCCCTCAATACCTAAGGGTGTGGGATGATCCATTAACACCAGAATTCCTCCACATCTTCCTTAAAACTATCTTGTGTATCTTTGGGAATGTTCTAGATCATTGAAACCCTTCTTTCCAGCTCTGCACAGTGGATGATGTCCAAGCAGATGTTTAGACCTGGATTTTGTCAAAACTGCTCTCAGTTTATGGCATCCACAGACAGTGACCTAATTACTACCAGAGCCCTTCAAGAAGGCAGCCTTGGCTGCTTGCATGCAGAACTGAAAAACTTTCCAGAGTAGAGGAATCATCCCCAAGACCAGCTAAA
This sequence comes from Agelaius phoeniceus, assembly GCF_051311805.1. Classification (NCBI taxonomy): domain Eukaryota; kingdom Metazoa; phylum Chordata; class Aves; order Passeriformes; family Icteridae; genus Agelaius; species Agelaius phoeniceus. Next base: position 33,482,533 of record NC_135272.1, on the reverse strand, counting down.
GTTGTTTTCTGTCCCTGCCACTTCCAGATGAAGCACTGCTAAGAAGAGGTTTCACTTTTTAAAAGGAAGCATGTTCTCAACATGGTTTTTATAAATGAAACCACATCACTCCTTCTAAAGACGACAAAGGAACTTGCATGCATGATTGATGAAATATCCAAACACTCTTACAGGGGAAAATGTAACAAACACCCGGGCAGATCATAAGCAACACGTCCCAGAACAAGGCCTGACAAACAACACACAGCAGTAATTCACATTTAGAACCTGACGCTGAATATTTACTTAATACATGTTTATTTTAATTGGAAATAAAGGAAAGTTGGTGATGAGTCTTTAGGTACTGGTACAGACATTTTCAAGTGTCACACAGGCTGTGGCAGGCTAATTATTATTTGGTGTGAAGCATGAGAGCTCCCTGGATGTGACTGTGGAGGAGGAGAGCCCTTGCTTTGGTTACAAAACTCATTTTGAGGAGACAATCAGCTTTCAGCAGTGCTGTGCAGACTCCCTGTGGCTCACTGGCCTGTGTGTCACAGTCAAAGCTGTGAGGTGGTTTGCTCCATGAGAGGGTGGGAGGCTGCCAACCTTAAAAAAAATAATTTTTGTTATTTGCAAATGCAAAAAATTGCTTTAGGCTTGCTGGACATGCCAAAACCTTGATCAAAATCATGTCCCTTTCATGGGGACAAAAACATATGTTCACATTATCCCAAAAAGAAACAAGGGGGCATGGGGGAGAAAGGGGAGGGAATCTTTTTATCTGGGTTTAGCATGAAAATACCATGCATGGCTGCCAGTTGTTTATCGGCTTTTTCAGATCAACAATATGTTCTTCCTTAAGGCCTTTCATTGAAGAGTTTTCTGTTAGTCTAACTTGCATTAAATAACCAAAACCAAATGGGGAACAGTCTCAGGCTCTGCACTTGTCACATGACACTGCTGTTTAAAGAGCTTTTTTGGTCACCAACTCACAGCAAGAGTATTTTGGAGAATCTAATTCATAAATTCTCACTGGTTTTGCTTTGAGATCCTTCCCATGTGATTCCATTTTTCTTCTTTTCCTGTGCCAGAGGAAGGAGAACAATTTTTGCTCGGGTCAGTCATCTCCCCTTCTCCACTGGGTAGTTCTGCTGCTGGGCCCCTCTTCAGTCCCTTCTTTACATTGTGTGCCCAAAAAAGTGAATAAAAACTCAAAAAAACAACCATAATGGGGAATTTCACTTCATGCCAAGAAAATCTGAGATCTTGAGAGAAGAAGCACCAGGGAGAGAGAGAGAGATCAGGGAGAGAGGTCAGGGACTGGACTCAGGAAAACAGCTAAGCAAAGGAAAACAGTGTGTCCTTATCTTCTGAAAAACACACCTATCCTTCAGCTTCAGAAGATCTTCTGTGAACAAATACCATGAAGGGAAAGACAGTGGTTTGCACAGGGAGAAGAGTGAATCAAAACAGGGTTTTAACAACTCTCTCCTCTGTTCCAGTGAAGGCAGAAAACAGCAAATACAAACCCCCAGGATGTGTCCCAGTCAGGGGAGGGCAGGAAGGCACACAGGATATCTGCCAGCTGGTGGGACTGTGATCACAGGGACTCTGTCGATCATTAAGGCAAAGTATCAGGTGTTCCTTCCTGCCCAGGTGAGCTCTCACACTGCTTTGTGGCAGGTCTTTCCAGATGGATGAGCCCTAAATGGCCACAGGCACAGGAAGCCATGCATGCTGTTAACCTGATGCTGAGATGGGGCAGGATAAGGCTGTGAAGGGCTGGCATTTGGAGCGACAACAGCAATCAGGACACTAAAAAAGGAGAAAGCCATCAGTCATCTCTGTTTCCCTCACCTTCCAGGTGGTCCCGAGCTTTAGGCATCTTTATAATGTAGGGGTCACTGGAATGTGCTCTTTGATACTCTCCATCCTTCTGGCAGGGGCTGCACCTGATAAGAGCCACAGATAAGGGGGGCAAAGAGCCTCCAGTTCCTGCCAACACCTGCTCTGCACAGGGAGGAGTCACAGCTCCAGGCAGGGCTGGCTCTGGGCACTGTCAGCACCTGCAGGGCTGAGCCCTGGCCCTCTGCTCTCACCTACAGAAGTTTTATGTCCTGTGACCACTTCCAGGGTGCTGAGCTTTGCTGGATGGGGACATTTATTCACCAAACTTACCCCAGTCTGTGGGGATATTTATTCACCAAACTCCTGTCTGTGGCTCCTCTCCTTTGCTCCCTTCTGACCAGCCAGCAGTCCAGCAGCCCAGCAACATTACACATCTTAAATTATTCTAGATCATTTATGTGAGGTTTGAAACTGTCCATAACCCTCCTCAGGTATTTTGCCAAAACGGTTAATTGAGAAAAAGGTTATCTGCAATACCTCCTGACAAAAATGACTGGAAATTGACAGTGTTCAATTAATCTGAAAGAAACAAACCACACTGAATTACAGCAAGTGAGGAAGTTAGTTCATGTTTTGAGCTCCTTTCATATTTATTACCAGAGTTGTGGCTTTTTTGTCCTTACAGCTGTCTGTCAGCAGTGCTCCAACAGAGGGCTCTCCCTTGAATTTCCATTGAATATTTTCTTTCTTGAGAGAATTTGAAATACATTACTTAAAAATAAATAGCCAAATAAATATTTAGAGTCAGTGCAATTGAAATGAGCTCACATAAAGCAAGGATGATGAAGAAACTTGTGTTTTAAAAAGGAAGATTTACCACGTGTCATAGAAAACAGGTGGAAGCCAAAGGACCTGCAGTTCTTACTCTGCATTTCTCACTCTCCCTGCCTTCCCCAGTGTTTCTATGCCCAAGTACCTGCTAGCAGAGTGAAGAGCTTTTCTTTTTTGAGCCTTCCTCAGCTTTGGACTTGGCTCTCAGTCTGCTGGTGAGAATATGAGCATCATAACTCCTACTTAGGACAGAAATTGTACCGAGTGAAACTATGGGACAGTTAAATATATTTAAAGGCATCACACCCAGTTATTTCTCTATCATTTCATCAGACACCAGCAAGGAGGGGAAGTGTAAATCATCTCCATAAGGAGCAGGATGGATGGACACTTCATAACTCTGATTTCCAGCTGAAGTCACAACAGAAAAGAGTCACAGTTACTAACATGATGTTTTCCTGCAGAGCAATAATCCAGCTTCTTTAGTATCAGGTGTAGAGACAGTTTTCAGTTCTCATCAAGGGAACTGAGGGAAGGATAGAATAAAAGGATATTTGCCCTCTGTCCCTGTACAAGGCCATAAAAAGAAGTTTCAGAGGAGGGTGAGCAATGAAGCTGTTGAACAACATCAACAAAGCAATTTAGCAACATTTCTTACCCTAGAAGCAGCCTGAAATGCTCCATAGAAATTATCATCTCCTCAGTTCATGGGGGATGGACAGCATGAGGACAGGGATTAGAGGCCCTTTCAGGCCTCCTGTCTGTGGCTCCTCTCCTTTGCTCCCCGAGCACCGGAGTGCACTGAGGCACCGGCTCCCAGCCTGCAGAGAGGGGTGGTGAGCAGCACTGGGGAACTCCACATCCCCTCCCAGAGATGCTGCTCTCTCACTCCAGGCACTCACTGCTCTGCTGGGCAACTGATGGAACCCCACAGAAATGCTGGATGGTGGCTGACATTGTGGCCTTCATTCCTGCAGCACTTCTGGGCAGATCATCAACCTTATCTTTGAGCTTCCTGCCTCAAGTCACAGCCCTACTGTTGTTTCAAACATGGTTCTGTATTTAATTTAATTTCCTTGTTTTTGTTTAGCTTTGATAAAGGAAAGGAAATCTTTTCTAAACGGCTCAAAACAAGAGCATTGACTCAAGAGCAAGTTCAATGAGCTATCAGGGGCAACAGGATACTAATGGCTAATGCAAAAGGCTGAGAAAGAGTCATGGGAACAAAAGCCACTGGAGGGAGAACAAATTGTCCTTTAAATCCATGAAGAGGAAGTGGGATGTGGAGAAAAGTTCTGAGTTGAAAAGCCACTGCAGGAGGGGCTGGGACAGAGCTGGAGCAAGGAGCCAGGGTGAGCTGAGAGGGAAATCACAATGCAATGAGCTGAGGGAAATCACAATGCAATGAGCTGAGCTTTTTGTGCAGGTATGAAAATGTTTGTATCTGTACATAATATATACACATGTGATAAATACATAAATACACCTGATAAGGGGGTTTTTTGTTGGGTTTGTTTTTTTTTTTTTTGGGGGGGGGGATTTGCCAGGCAAGAGTACTGGAAGATTTATCTACACAATCACAGCACATCAAGGAATTTAACCCAAAGTATTTCTGGAGTTGGGAAAAGTCTGCATTATCTCCCCCAAGATGTAGTCACACATATTCTCAGGACACCAAACAATCCCTTAATGTTGGTTTGATTGCACATCAATGTAGAATAAAAAGGCTTGAGAAACTGAGAATATGAAGGGGTCAGTCCTAGCAATCTGGGTCAGCATCTAGAGTTTGAACGTGGCAGAGAATTGTGAATACCTTCAGAGCTGACAAACAGCCACATGACAGAGCCTCATCCACAAGTGTTTCCAGGAGCTTCAGAGAACTTTGGCTCACATCCCAGAATCCCTGCAATTTTCAGGCTAGCTGAGGACAGAAGTGCTCCTACAAGTGAACTGCATAAAGAGTAAGTCCAAGTCATAAAAATATTGTGCTAGCAGTTGAGAAGGTTAGAATACAAATGCAAGTGGAGAAACAGATTAAGGTCAAACAGTCATATCAGAATTACCCCAGTGTGGTGCATTTACAGCTCCTTATCTCCAGCTGAGACAATTTTTTATGTAAGAATTCACATGAAAACCAAAGCTGCAGCCATCAGAACCCTTCTAATAATCACCAACCACACTTCCAGCCAGATTGCTTCCTTCCACAGTTCTTGGTTCAATAGTTCTAACTCTCTTAGATCTTCCCAAGCAGATTTGCCCTCATTTTCTCACTTCCACTGATGTCTAATATTTGGGTCAGGTCTCCCTTCTGACCTACTCCATGCAAAATTCCCATTGCACTTTAACTGCATCATGTCTGCCATTATAGAAACCCTGTTATGACATCCAGCTTTTAATGCAGTGCTAGTTACTCATTTACTAGCTCTACAGGCCCAAAAATTCCCTGGCTCTTTCCATGGTTTGCTAAGACTCTCAAGGGCATTATTTTTTTCTCCATTAGGGCATTTTTTTTCTCCATTGTTACTAATTCACATTAAAGGCCCTTGGTCATGCCCAGTCATGCTGTCCCTTTGATCAGCACCCAGGTCAAATACCATGGGAACAGCCTTTCAAGAGATGCTTGGCTGTTCTGTCTTCCATCATCTCTGCCAGCACACTGGCCAGGGATTTCATTACCTTTACTACAATGGTTCTTTACAGACCCATTTATAAGCTCATCTTTATTAAATCTTCCCCACACATTTTTCCCTACATTCTCCAAGAACCCATCCCAGGGCTTTGTTCAAGTTATTTAGTGGCCATTCTTCCATCTAAGTAGAGATCCAGCAGCTTGAAGCTCTGCAGCTTGGTCTCTCTCACTCTTTTGGACCTAAATGTTACCTGCAGCAAAAATAACATCATTATCACTCCTAACAAGCCTCTGTTTCCTCTGAGGTGTTCAAACCCTTTAACATCAACATAACCTAGAATATTTACTGACTCCCAGAAAAGCATTCCCAAGATGATCCTAAGCTAAAAACTGGGCTTTATTTCCTTCACATTTAAGCACTGTTTGGAGTTTGGTTTTTTATTTGCAGTACCTTCTGGTCTACAATTCTCTTCTGAGCTGTATTTCTTCTCTCTCATGACAGTTAACTCACCACAATGGTCAAAAAGGAAATGTAAACCATTCAAATTCACACCATTCTGAGAATTTCACAATGAGTGTATTAATCCCACCCAGTCATATGAAAAGTTATAGAAATGATACTTAAGCATCTCTCTGACTTAACCCTCCACTGAGGTCAAACAGAGCAGAATGTGCAATGTTTGCCATTACAATCAATTCATATTTGCACCTTTCTAATTTGTTTTTCAAGCTGTGCCAGACCCTTTTTCTGCTGGAAGTCAATTTGTGACAAATACACAATATTTCTTGTACCTCCCTAAAAGCTAGAGATCAAACATACATGCAGATTTTAAAAAAAAATTAAAAAGAATATATATATATATATATATAATGATCACATTTCTGTCCTCTCCTGAGCTCTTAATGGATGAAGTCTCTCCTCTCTGTGAACAAAAAAAAGGGTTTTTTATAAAGCAGTTTGGACATATTAGGCTGTACAAAGAAGGGAAAATACTGCAACATTTCTTCCATTCTGGTTTCTCTCTTCTAGAGAATTGGGCATATTCACTTGGAAGTTATTCAAGCTTCCAAACCAAATCAGTTTCAAAAGCCTTTGAGTCTGTGTAGGCCCTCCTGTTTTCAATAATGCAGCAGGAACACTATCAGCCCCTGGTGCTTTATTGGTCCTGAGAATTGTAATTGTCTCTCAAAGCTCCTCAAAATGTGGTATTTCTACAAAACAGCTGAGCTCTCTGGATTACAGCCAGTGTCTCTTTTTTCCACCTCACTATTACAGAGATCACAGTATTTTCTCCATTTCTTTAAAGTTACACTGTAATTTCCACTTTCATCCTCAGTCATGCTCACTCATTTCTCCACACATGGATATTCTTGTAAAGTGCATTCACATTATTAATCCCTCTCTTCTCCCCTGTCATCTCTATTGTGTTTTATTATCTGATGTGTCATTGAACTCATCCTCCACTTGTAATTCTCAGCATAAGGTGCCTCATTCTGAGACAAACAATTTTCACTGCAACAGCCCTCTCAGCCTCTTTACACAAAGTTTCAGCTGCAAGTTTCCTTTCTATGTTTCAAAAAAAAAAAATCTCTCATTCACTATCAACAGGTTTCTAAAACCTCAAACCTGATCTCAGGTAAGATCAGCAACATCTGGAGTTTCTGGATATGTCAATTATTTTGTCTTGAATTTTGTGGTATTGTTTGCTTCTTTGAGGTCATACACTCAGCAACAGCCTCAAGCCTCTTTGGATATAACCTGTCCTTTGAGTAAATAAAAGTATCAGGCTCACTGACATCAGCTCCATTTAATCTTACAAATGTTCTACTGCTCTTCACACCTGTTAGACATTGCAGAACAAACTCATCTCTAGTATTTAACAACATTAGAAGAACACCCAGAATTCTTTCAAATTCTACATGGGATGCAGTTTTAATTTCATCAGAAGGCAATTATTTCTAATGTAACTTCATACAAATCATCATGAGCAAAGCAAACTGTGTGTTATCCTTCCATTCTGGGAAAAAAAAAATAAAGAGATATTCACTGATAGCTTCAAACCCAAGAACTTCTGAATCCTGTCCCTCATAACAAAAACTTTACCCATTTCATGCCTTTGAGTCTTTACAATTTGGTATATTTCTGAAGAGAATTTTGTACTCTGGCTTTTTGCAATGACAGGGTGCTGTAGAGGTCCAGTCCTTGGTCTTAACACTTCTTTCCTGTATTATAAAAATAAGTTGGAAATACTAATTTTTAAAACAATCAAGGCAACGTGGGAGACTTACTAATTTCATATAATTTGGAAGCTTTCTGGCCACATCAGTTCAAAAGTTTCATGCTTCCAAATCCCTGTTCCAAATCTCTGAGGTCCTCTATCCATAGAACTGACTTGCCGGGCATTTGTTTGTTTGAAGGTTTTTTCCAGTGTTTAACTGAACTTTATTTGTCCATTTTCCTACAAAGTATCTGACAGAAGAAACACTTCCAGCCCCATCTCTCCTACCAACAGTGTTCTTGCAGTCACAGGAGCACCTTCCAGACCATCCCAGATATTCAATGCATCTTTAAGGATTTTGGTGCCAAGTGGTTGTGAAAGCCAACCTGGATACAGTCTGGGATTCAAAGTGTTTGAGCCAAGGTTCACAGGATCTTTGAACTGAAATAGTCTGGAGCAACCAAGTGACAACCTTGATCCAAAGGTATTTTCACATCATTCTCCTTGGATGCCAGAAACAAACCAAGATTCCTTTATTCTCCCTTAGTGGAAAAGGCACAGGTCTACATCATGAGTATCCCACAAGGAAGAGAGGGGATGTTTCAGAACACTTTATACATTTACATATTGTATACATTTATATATTATAGATATATATATATAGGTTTAGAGACACCACTACAATGAACAACCAGTGCTCAGCTGAATGCAGGCAGATCAGTTCATTTCAGTATCATAATAGATCCTTTAACATTCATTGCTGAAGTAGCTGTTTCTGTTTCACAGGACAAATTCCTACAGTTTCAGAGACAGGAGTTTAATCCTGGCATGGAGAAGTTCAAAACATTAGTTTTCAACCTGTCCATTTTCTTAATACGATCGTGTTTTGACCAATGAAAAACATATGAAATCCTACAGTTTATTTCCTTTTCTTTATAGGATTATTATTTTTTTGCTGTCCTGGTGCTTCAAATGAGACAACTTCTGTGAACCTTGTTTGGAAAGAGACGCCATGTGCTTACACATCCCAGGAGTCCAAATTGTTCTGATGCTACACTTAATGTTCTTCATTAAAAACAGCTGAACACAAATGTAAGGGATTAACATCTTTGTTCCTTAATTATTTGATCAATATCTATGTATAGCTGAGATTATTTAAGTGGGGAAAAGTCAATAACTTTTTTTAATTATAAAAATGCTTTTAGGACTTAATCCATGTAAGCAGAGAGGCTCACATACTAGTTTGAATAACTTCTGTTTATAGTTGGTGGCACCTCTTATTTCCTGGGTTTTGGGAAAGCAGCACTTACTGCAAGAGGGCAGTGCACTCAAAATGTTCAAAACATTTTAAAAATACAGCTCTCTGAGCTCCTCAAGCTGAGGAAAAGCTCAAGAACAGGGATTTTCAATTGTGCATTTCACCTAAAAAAGACCGGGCAAGACCCCTTGAATACTTCCTCTCTTTTCATCAAGATATGAAGCAGGATTATTATCTGACCTATTTGTACAAAAACAATAGAAAGGGAGCAATTAATTCCCTGCTCTCCTCCAGGAAGGCAGCCTGGGATCCCAGCAGAGCCAAGGGGTAACTCACAGGGTGACCTCATCGGCTGAGCTGTGCTGACACTTTCCCTGCCAGGAGCAATCCTCTGCAAAGGCACTTCCTGCACAGATAAGGGTAGAGAAGGGTAGAGAAGCCCACTGAGGATGTTGTTATTCCAAAGACTCGCTGGTGAAACACATGGATGCTGAACAAGTCCTGGAGAGCAGCTCAAGAGCAGGAGGCAGCTGCAGAGAGAGCGCTTCAGGATCGGCACCTCGAGCTTTTGTCCTGAGCCCATGCAACAAATTCACATTTTCTCTCTTCTCAGGGGATTTTTTCCCTGACATACCCATTTCTCTGGAATGTGATGAGAGCTTCTGTGAATAGTCTTGGACAAGATAGACAATGAAATAATGATGAAATAATTATTGAGTTTATCGTGTAGGCACAATCTTTCATATATATTTTTAAGGGTGACAGAGCAAGACTGTATAGTGCAAAGTTGACTTATATATTCTTAGGGGTGCCAGAGAAAGACTGTATAGTGAAAAGTTGACTTATGAAAGTGTAATTCAACAGGTCTGTATTCACAGTTATGATCAATGTTAAGCCCTTGACAAAGACAGAACTGAAATTCTGTGGATGCTTTGTGCCTACAACCAGTAGTTTTCTTTAAAAGTTGGTTTTGTTCAGAAGAGTAGTCAGGAGCAAAAGGGAGGCTGAGAAAAGTTGCAGTAACTGCTTGAATAGAGAAGTGTTTTCTCTTCTAGAAAGATCCTAAACAACATTTTCATAAAGAATTGTAGTGTCTATTAAGAGGACTTTAGACAGCAATTACAATGCCTATGCAATTACAATACCTATGCAATTACAATGCCTATGCAATTTCCAATTACAAATGCCTGTAGAGGTTCACTATCTGCCTAGATTTGAGGGATTCTGGGACACTTCTTGCTCTTCTCAAGTTTTCATCCCCAAGCTTGCTAAGGATGGCTTTGTCCTACCCAAAGCCCTTTCTCTGTTCAGCCATCCAGCCTCCATTTGCTTCTGCAAGCATCATTTTCCTATTAGAAATGATGTTTTTATTTCTCTCCTATCACGCTGAGCAGTGGGGGATATTCCTCCTCCAGCAGCTGGAGTGCAAGGCCTCTTGCCCTGTGGGGATTTGGCAAACCAGTTGCAAACCAGTGGAGCAGGGAGTGAGATCTGCAGAGAGGATGTCTTGACTGTAATAGCACACAGATCGCTCCATTCCTGCAGAACTAAAACCAGGCCACTGTTTTGCTTTTTAACAGACAATAGGTCTCTTTCTCCCCCTCCTCCCAAACAGGCCAGGCACAATAGCTCCAAAATGAAAACCTTTTGTGAGTGCATATTATTTGGTTTCAAGCTGCCTGGAGTATAATGATGATTTTTTCAGCTCCTTGCAGCAGCTGCCAGCATTTCTGTGCAAGGAGATGGGAGTACTAAATATCTTTGTGTTTGTTATTTGCTATTATTTCTAGTTTAATTTTTTTTAAAAAAAAACTTTCAAAAGGCTGTTTAGGAAATTGCTGCCAGCCCTTCTGGTAACCCCAATGCATTTTCCTTATGGAAGGAAGCTCAGCAAGGAAAACCACCACTGAGATTTAGAGAACATTGACCTATTCTGTGCTACAACAGAAACTTGCAAAGCCTGGGGAGAACTCTGGAGAAAAAATGAGAAATGGGAAAAGAAGCCTCTCAGAAACAATAGAAAGACTCTTCTCAGACTCATACAAGAAATATTGTTATTCAAAAAAGAGTAAAACCCACAATCAATTTGTCTTCCTCTCATCCTTTTCCCCCATCTCAGTCCTTTTCTGGACTTTCCTGGAACTCACCTTTCATGCATTCCTTGGTTGGGGTTATAGCCAAGTGTGAGTAAGCACTAATGCAGCTCCAGGTATCTGGCTACATCAGTGGTTCTGCAAGGTTTAAATTACTTTTTTTGGGCTAAGGGGAACAGTGCCAGTCCTCTCTTGACATCTTCAGTAAGGAAAAAATAAAACACAGTGGGTTTTTTTTGCCGTTGTTTATTTTTACTTAAGTTTTTTTTTTTCATTGTACCACATTTCTATAGAGATTTCTCCAATTAACTGAATCACTTCACTCCCAGACAGAACACAGCAGAGCAGGGACCTCACTGGCTCACTTTCCTGCCATGGCAGGTGTGATTTTGGTTTCTGGCACATAAATCTTTTGTCAAAGACTGGACATCTGCCTTACAGGTTGCTGACCACTGAACCCAGGGGCAGCCACAAACCATATTTGCAAAGGCTGAATAAGAACCCCTCAGTATTCAGTACTTTGGAATAAACTGTCTCATCTGACTACCAAAAAAAACTTTACAGCAAAACTAATGCTATACTTACAGCATGGAATAGAGATCAGAATTCTGCCTTGAGGTGAGGCTGACCCAGGCTGATGATGGAATGCACCTCTAGAAAACACACAGCTGTGCTTTTTTGGCACTGATATTTATGGCTTGCCCTGCAAATATGGTTTATGTACCTGTTGCCTCAATTTGGTGTATGAAAGTGAAGCAGAGCTGGTTCATTCTGGGGAAGGGAAGAAGACACTTGCAAAGGAGTTTTAGTTCTAGGTTTTTCCTGCTTGGAGAGGAAAAAGGAGAGAATGCAAACCCAGAGTGTTGCAATGCCCCATTTTTCACAGCAAATATGGGATTTGAGTGTGTTCTGCCCCAGGGCACTGCAGTCAAACTCTCCCAGCCTGGTCAGGTCCCAGGCTGTGGTGGATTTTAGCTCAAGCCTATTCCCAGTATGGGCAAGAAAGGGAGCAGGGCTGCCCCTATTCACTGTCACAGCCTCAGCCAGGGGCCTCCTGCCTTGTGATGGCTGATTTCAGTTCATTTCTCTGATTTACAGTTTCCTGATTTGCAGGTTGTTAAAATACTTGTAAAAAACACTGGTCTGGAAAATGTTCCTGAATAATTATGTTGATGACTAAAAATCAGGCTGAAAGGGCTTTAATTCATAGCAGCTTATATAACAAGGGAGATTTAGGGAGAGCTTTTATTCTCTACTCATATTTTCAATCTTTCATTCATGTTCATATCCTGCACTACAGACCCCAAAGTGAGTTTATATGGCTAAACTCTCATTCTACAGTCAGGAACTATTTCATTCTCTGGAAAAGCTTTCTTATGGAAGTAACTTTTTTCTATCTGAAGGTTAGTGCTGTGTTTATGTCCTAGAGGGCTTGTGAGGAATTAGAGTATTTTCCCCTTTGGAAGGGGATTGTTGGAATTGAAAGGTTAGTGTTTAAATAGGGAATCTAAGCACCAGTGAGAAACTGAGGGGAAATTTATGCAAATAAATGTCACCACTGAGGCTGTGCTCGGGGATTTGTGCAGTACAACCCAACCCATCCTGGATCTGCAAATGTGCAAGACACAGCCAGGAATACTTTGAGTTTTACCTTTGGTGTTGAGAGAAGAGAGATCTGCTGCCATTAATGTTTGGGCCTGCAATGGTGTCATCTCAAGTTTCTTGTTTAACCAATCCCAGCTGTGTGAAATTCTTCCTGGAGCGGAGCTGGAAGTTGGAATTAACCATAGAACCTCCCAAAATGTATGACTGATTGGCTCTATTGTAAGGTCTGGTTAGGAACATTCTGACATGCCTTCTGCTGGAAAATGTCTTTGTTAAAACTCTTCAGAAATGCATCTGTTACTTAATACCAAGACAACTCAGAATATCCTGAGTGAGGCCTGGCCAGGATGGAAGATGGGCTTTACCACATCCCAGGGGAATAAGTTCAGGCTATTGTGAGCTGTTTCTGGCTTTGTAATGACTCCCAGCAGGGGAAAAGCTTGAGATTCACATTTTTTTGCCAATGAGATAAACATTCTCTGCCTCAACTCTGTTTGCAAGTCTCACATTATTTAAAGGCCTCAAAGAAGTTGACACCATAACATGACTACATTCAAAGAAGCTTCTTAGGTGGGATGGAGCAGTTTCTGCATTTAGGGAATGTGGACTACAGGAGTTTGCCCATGAGTTAACAAGCATCTCCACGCAGCTTTGCAATCCAAGGCTGTTCCTGAGCTCCAAACAAGTGCACAGCTCTGCTCCAAGGTGCCAGAAGCTCAGGTGGGAATTCACTCATTTGGAGAGAAACAGAACTTCTGGAAGCCTTGCTAGTACAGAATTCCTAAAAGTTTGGAACTCGTTTAGCAGCTTAATGTATTAACAGAAGCATTAAAAAGAAAAAAAAGGCCTTGGTTAGTTAGTGCAGGTGCCTGGTCTGCCAAGAGGCAGCTCTGAGGGAGGCGAGCTGATTTCAGCTGAAACCAATTACCTTGCTGAGTGAAGCAAGGAGAGCTGTGAAAACACTGTCTCCTGGTGTACTGGAAGGTTGGGTGTGCCCAGAATCTGCTTTTGTCAGGACAGAGCTAAATGACATGAGCTGCTATGACTTACCAGGCTCCTCTTTGTAGGATGGAGCATCCTCCTTGTCCTGCTCCCGTTTGTCAGGAAAAATTTGTTTTGTTCCATCCTTCTACATCTGTTGATCCCTCTACGTCTCACCACACCTTCTTGTGCACAAAAACGACCTCCCAGAATATTGTGTTAGCCATCAGGAAAATGGCACATTGAAGGAATGTCCTTTAGCACTGTATTCCCTTACTAAGAAAAAAACATTTCATCTACTAGAGATGAAAGAAGAAAGAAGAATCAACATCTTGATCAAAAGTTTTCATTGAATTTTAGAATGTGAGACAGTACAATGGTGGAAGGTGACCTAGGTTTGAGAATGGAGAAAGGATGTTTTAGGAATTGGCACTCATGGCCTCATGATTATTATGGCTGCAGAATGGAAGAGAAGAGCAACAGTTTACCATTAACTCAAGGTGAATTTGCAAACTAGATGCACATATTTCCAAGGGACAGGTACACAGCATGTGATATTTGTAGTGCCAAATGAACTGATCTGCTCAAACACTCTGAGATCAGCACATTCTGCCCTCTCCTTTAGCAACTTCCACAGCAGCAAGCAGTTTAACTTGCAATTATCTCCTTGTGCCAGTTTAATTTACGGTTACCTCCTTGTGTGAAAGGGTGAGAATATGGAACCAGTCGGTTTTAGGATGGAGGTGAAGGTCCTGCCAGTGAAGAAGAGCAGTCTACTCCAGTCTACCACAACTTCTGCCACTTATATCCCTTAAGGGAGCCCTTAAGGAACTCCCATGGATACAGCACAGATGGGGGTAGAGAGTTTTTAAAAGCCATTTCCACTTAGTTAATAACGTGTGCGAATATTGGATTTTATTATTTCCTCTTTGATTTTATGACTATTGCAGATTATTCAAAAAAGCAAACTGAAAAAGCCATTTATTGCCTGGGTTTGTTTTGTTTTTTAAACCTGTTACACTTTAAAGCATCATGAGGAGTTCCAGATCATACTCATAACAACAAGAATGCTTTATGAATTAAAATAACTTGACTGCAAGTCTGAACACCACTATAAATGGAGGGCTGGGAGTCCATGTGGAGCTGTAAGGTTCAAGAACTCAGTGAAATTGTGCTGAAACTCCTGACTGAAGCACCTCAAGGGTCTGCCAGCTTTGCTGTGGCTGCCTGTTCTCTCCAAATAACTGGACTGGTGATCTCCTGATAAAAAGATATCAGGGTAATATCTTCCTGATACTTTGGGTCTTGCTAGAAAACAGATGTTCTTGGAGTACCTGACAGTCTCACTTTGAACACTGGCAGGAAATAGATATTGGAGAACACAGAAATAAGAAACCTTTTTTTTTTTTAATTGCACCTGATCATTCTCAAGCCATGATGCTGGGGACTAAGATTTGGGCAGGGATCCAAACTGCCTCTTCCTCATCAAATCCATTCTCCTGTTCCCACATGCACATTAAGGTGAGCATTAAGTCTGATGTTTCAGTATCAAATCTCAATTCCCTTGCTTAGGTTCTGGGCCAAACAGGCACAGAGGATGAGAATTTTTCTTCCAGGGTACTTGTTTTCACTAAATGTGTGATGAAATTACAGATGAAATTACTGAGTGGTTCTGGCTGCTTTGTCCAAGACACCAGCTAATTAAGCTGCAAGGTGTCCCCACCTTGATCAAGGTTTTTGTACAGCAATCTTCACTAAATGCTGCCAAAGTGCAGGTGGCACCATGGCCTAAAATTACTGCCTATGTCACCTGCATTTCAGACAGCCATTTCGTCAGGTCACAGACTAGGTCTAGTTAAGTCACCATTTTTCTTCCCTGGTGGCTCTCCAGTTTAATTTAAACCAAAGGGTTCAAGATCAAAATTTACTATAGATATTTAAGCGCCTTTTCCCCCTGCCATGCTCCTCCAAACAACCTACTGAGCTTTTTCCACCCAGAGGCAATTGCGTTTGACTTTTTACATGATGTTTGACAACTTAAAATGAACCTTTTCTGCTGCTTTTCCAGTACAGTGGTTGCTAAGCCAGCTTTTTGTGACTTCAAGCATCATCTTATCAATGAAAGGAAAAAAAAAGACAGTTAAGTACACATCTCATAGTAACTTCAGATAATTGTAATTTGAGCAACTGTGAAGCTGCCAGTCAAACAGACTACACCTGTTTAAGGTCAGCTAATATTCTTTAAAAAGGCTATTCTTAAAACATGATGCTTCTGGACCTGAAAGAAGTGTTAATCCATAGGTATTCCCATGTCTGCCACTGACCACTTCAATATGAACTGAACACACAACCCAAACAAGGATTAGATTTGCCAGTCAAGTAGTGGCAGTAGAATTCTGAAGTAAAAGTACTTCCAGTGTGTCAGGCCACTCCTGCAATGGGAATTATGCATAAATCATGGCAGTGCTCTGTGTCAAATAAAAGCCAAACTAAGTAGTAAGTGACTTAAATAAGGCTACTGGCTTGCTTCAAATTATTCCAAATTAAGTCATTTTTGAACTTAAAACCTTTGGCTTAAAATAAACCAGAGAGCCATCAGGGAAGACAAACCTGAGTGCCATGAAAAGTGAGCTCTGAGTTCATGGATATGATGCATTTTCTCCTTTTCCTTTCCATCCATTCAGGGGCCAGCCAAATGCATCTCTTACCTGGCCTCTCTTTATCCTGAAACTCAGAGTAATGGGAGGAACAGAGGAGCTGATGTGGCAGGATGTTTGTAGAAGGTTCTGCTGTGAGTGTCCTGTGAAAATATATACATACATACATATATATATATATATATATATATATATATATATATTTGCATTATGTATATTTATACAGGTATAGTGTGATAGAGAACCTGGGCTTAAACAATATTTCTGCATGGTATTAATATGGGATTTGCACAAATCCATATCTCTCTATTTCTTCTAAGCTGGGGATGGAGAGATCCCTCACACACACATCCACATAACCCTCCCAGGGAATGGCACAAACATCTGAAGCCCCCATGACTGCAATTCCTGTTGTTGATGCTCACTTTCATCACATCTAATATTTGCTCTGAGCTGACTGCTCCTGAGAACGTCACTCTTCACAACGTGCATGGATATTAATCTTCCAAAGAGGAATTTAAAGGGCAGAGCGAACCCTTCAGGCTAACACAGGGGAGGTGATGCCCTGTCTGTTTTTAATTAGAGCCAGCTTGTTTAATGAGGTAATGTTCTGTTGGGCTGGGTTATCTCCTGGAAGACAGGGCAGCAGGCAAGCTGCTGGGGAGGGACACTTGAAAGCCATCCCAGGCAGGCTGTTTAATGTTAGCACCATCATTCATCACCCGGGCTCTTTGGAGAGCCTGACAGGCAGAGCACGTCCTGGGGGGGACTCCATCAGCCTCTGGCGTGCTGCTTAATGCAATTTAGCCAGATGTATCAAAGCAGCAGGCAGGACCCTGCTATTTGGACAGCATTTACAGCATCCTGGGCAAATAGTCAGGAAATGTTCAATAATGTGCCTTGCACAAGTGTGGCAAGAAGCAGATTCTCGGAGTGACGGGTTGCCAAGAGAAATCCTGGCAGTGCCTCGCTCCAGCTTTTAGTCACATGCTGGTTTTGTTGTTATTGTTTGAGGGCTTATTTTTGTAAGGGCTCTCTCAGCCTGAGGTTTCCAAAGGCTGGATTTAAGGTGTCTTGAACACGCCCAGTGGTGGTTCCTGATCAAGAGGATGAATGTGAGCAGCAGGATCCCTGGAGCGCTCCTGGATCTGGGCACGGGGCCTGCTGGAGGCTGGGGCACCCTCCCAGCACTCAGAGCTGGGCTCTGCAGCAGCCCAAACACTCTGCTCCCCGGGCAAAAGGGATCAGGGCTGTTTGGGGAATCACAGAGCCAATACCAGCACAGACAGGGAATTTAGTGGGGCCTCTGGCTACATCACCAGGCTACAGAATCCAGCCTGGTGTGCTGACAGCCTCTGTTTTGGAATCTAAGAGGGGTTCTGCAGAGTATAGTTCAAGTACACCTAACTGTTTAACACTGAAATAATAATAATAATTCACAAATTTTGCCATATGGACCTAAAAACTTGAATATACCCACAGACCTGCCTTTGGTTCTCAGTGTGGGATATTGTGTCTGTGAGATCTCTCCATCAGCTACACAACTGGAGGACTGCTCCCTCAGGAGAGCAGAGCCTGCAGTAGGGACAGCAGGGGAAAATGGGTTTCTGCTCTTTCTGCTCCATGTCCTGCTGCCCAGGCAGGTGGTGGCACAAGAGAAACCCTTGCCATGATTCCTGTGGCTGCTGAAAGCAGATGGGGTTTGTGGCACTGCTGGTTTGCTATTTAAGTCTACAGCATCTTTGCCAGCAAAGGAAGAAAAGAGCTTGGTTAATGCACTGCCCCACAGGCCGCTGGCAGGAGATGTTTAACTTCTAGAGGGGGAAAAGTTCCAGTGGGCCTGGAAAAGGAATAGTTGTGATGTGTATTTTCAGCCTTAAAGCCAAAGCCTCGTTAAATTCCCAACGTAGAAGCAAAGTTGCACCAATTATTATTATTATTATAAATATTATTATTGTTGTTATTATTATTAAACCTCTACCCAAAACCACTTTTCTGAGGAGACCTCCCCCACTTCTCCCAGGAGCCAGAACTGCAGCTGGGGTGAGGGACAGACACACAGCCCAGACACCTCCCCATGTGCTGTGGTGTCAGCTTCACCTGTGAATTCAGCTTTGGCTCAGGGCTGGTGCATAAAGATGTAAAATCCATCTGGGCCCTGCAGTCTTGGAAAGCTCTTTGATGGTGTTTCCAGCAACAGAAATGTAGCATGTGCAGAGCCTCGCATCCTGTTGCTAATAAGTCTGCTTTCACACCACTCTGCTACACTTATTAACTTTCATTTACATATTTTTCCAATAATCTTTTAAACAAGTGACTAGATGACCATAAATCCTGGAGAGTGAGGAGTGCAGGGTATGTTGGAAGAACAAGTGCCTGGGGCTCAGTTTAACCCTTCGGCCCCCACTAGAAAAGCCAGGGCCAGAGCAGAGTGTCCTGCCATGTGCCCAGCAGAGAAGGTTGGCAGAGGAGGGGAAATGCTTCAAAAGGAACAGAATTTGCTCTCGTGCTATCCCAAAAAAATACAAAATCTGGTGCTGCTGCCAAGCCCCAAAATGCAAATTAATGCAGAATGGAGAATTTGAAATGTTTTGCTAGCAAGTACACGCCGTGGTTCTGCGTGGATGTTCAGCTGTTGATGAAATCCCATCCTGGATTTAGCAACCAGGTTCACTAAACCAAAAGGCCTTCCCTATTTGATGATATATGATGAGGCAGAGGAAATCTGGTGTGGCTTTTTAAGGCAGGAAAGAATAAGGATGGCTGGGTGGAGTGTGTCAAACAGCACTATCCAGAGCCACAGAGATTCCTATGACAAAATAGGGGATTATTGGGATGGGAGGGTACCAACCCTGAATTTCTAGGTTTGAGCTCTTCCCTCTACTACCCCTGGAATTCAGCCTCCTCACTGAGAGAATCAGTGACAGCTTGAAAGATTGTCCAATATATATTATTATTTTTTAATACATATATACACATAGTTGTTTCCAATTACCCAGGAATAACTGTTTCCTCTACTGAGCCAGCTGCAGAGATGGTTGAACAATCTGTCTGTTCAAACACACTTCAGTCAACTTTCTTTAGCTGATTTGGCAAGAATTTTTCTTCCTATGACTGGATCTCCTCCAGTAACAACTTAGACAGCCTTTTGACTTTGGGTCATGGCTGCAGGACACTGAATCCTTTCATTTGTCTCTCTGCAAGTAATGATGGGAAAGCCAAAGCACTGCCATGCCCCTGGCTGAGAAAGTTTAATTCTTTGTGCCACACATCCAGGTGTCAGCTGATTTTACACCACAGAGCAGGATGATTGTCTCAAAAACAGGGATTTGGACTGGCACTCAGAGGTTCAAGCCCTGACACACGTCCTGGGCAATCACCCATTTTTGCCTCTGCATGCATGGAAGTAACTTCTCACCCCAAAAGGTTTCTGTAAGGGATGATATCCTGTTATGAGTGGAGGGATCAGTGTAATGATGAGCATCAGGGGGAAGAAATCTCTTTCCAGGCAACCAAGAAAGATCTGGAAAAAGATCTGCCAGCATCAGCGAGGGTGAGCAGGAAGGGACAGTGCTGTCATCAGACTGTTCCACCTTTCCCAGTCCCACCTTTTTGTGACAGTTCTACTTAGGCTGTGATTGTAAAAACTTCTCTAGGCTATGAAAACTTCTAGGCAGGTTGCAGCACATGCATTTTACTTGTGCAAATTTACCCTGCTCCCTCTAAAACCTCAGCTTGGAATGACAACCATTCATAAATATTTCACATGCCCCAGCTGAGAGGCTAGAAGAAAATGTGGCCTTGATTAGCAACTGTTAATCAATTTCCCTTTCAATTAAATCTTGTTTGTTCCAAACACAGAGTGAGACCACTCAGTTTGTAATGTTCCCAACTCTCCTGTTGCTGCTTGGCACGAGGAAACCAAACCCCAGCCTCCAAGGCTGTCATCCTAGGAACTTCCACAACAGAGAAATGCTGTTTTGACAAAATCAGCACTTTTCTGTAGCCATTTCCCTGACGACTTAGGGCAATCTACTGGGACTGAGTTTGATAAGGGCCCCTGATCTTAGTAATGCAGCTTAATCTCCAAAAGCTGGGTTTCAGCACTACCTAATCACATCGGGCTCCTTTGCCTTTGCCAATCCATTATGTTGCTGCAGGCTTCAAAGATTTTGGTGGCATAATGACATCTTCAGACCTACCTTTATGTATTTCCAAAATTCCCATCCAATCCCATGTGCCAAAGCATATCATATTATTTTAATTGCCAGCTCGCTACTTTAGGGGCACCTTCCTTCATAACTTCTGCTCTGCTTGTAATGATGAGATCTCTTGCAGATGCAGTTAATCAAAAAGATTACAATCACTCCAGAAACACCTGCATTGGAAATAAGTCTGGCTTTTATTACTATGAATTCCTACTGCTGACAAGCTCTGGGAGGAGAGAATGGGGGAAAACCCAAGATCCCTCTGCACAGCTGGAATATAAATGTGAAATTTTCTTTCCATTTATTTTTCTTCTGTAAATGGTTTAGCTGCTATTGATCAAGATTACCACCAAATAAAAATCAAAATCTACTAGCTCGTGGTGTTTTGTGTAACACACTCATAAAACAAATTTATGCCTTCACCACTGGAACAGGCCCTACTTTTTGCTAAGATATGTACAGAACTGGAAATAGTGTTCATTGTCGGGGCTCAGCAAACAGACATTCAGGAGCAGGAAGGATCCTGTGTTGGGAATCCATTTTGCATATGGAAGACAAAATACTTCAGTTGTTCCCACAGCCTGCATCCTCTTTACCCTTATGAAATGAAGGATAAATATAAAAGAGTAATTGCAATGGGTAGGTACAACAGGAAGCAGAGAATTCAGAACTATTAAGGGAGCAGAACAAAGATGTGTAATTCACTACAGGGTAAAAAGGTAGTCTTAAAACTGTTGCAAACTCTTCAATAAATATCCCTATTACTGTGAATCTCTTCTCAGAGGGTAGAAGTAGGGTAGGTGCCAGCACAGTTTTTCTGAGAAATATGAAGTTTTCAACCTTCACCCCAAAGTGGTAAAGGTGACACAGTATTTCAAAATTCCAAGGTTCAGATAGTCAAAGATCTTGGGATCCTGAAAACTGGCAAAACAAGAAATAAAATGTCATTCCTTGCAGGAAGTGGAAGGGCATCCACATCCACCAAGAACAGAATGGCAACAGTCTAAGAAACAGCTCAAGGCACATTTATTATGGAATGCTGATTTATTGAAATCTGCAATAGTCCCAGGCTCTGGACACAGAACTTTTTAAAAATTAAATATTGCATTTAAAAGCCATAGAGGATGCACAATTTTTCTAGGTTTTTTTTTTTTTAAGTAGCTGCTAAGTGCTGCTTCTACAGTGATCTACTAGCAGAGGAAAAAGAAAAATCAAAGTGTTCCCCTGTCTCAGGACTGAATTCTTACTGCACACAGAATATGAAATTATTTGAATCCACAGCATCCTGCTGTCTCTCACTGGATAACAGCTCAAACCCAACATATGCTCAAAGGAATGATTTAGTGGGGATAGTCTGTCCCACTGCTTCTGCAAGAGCTACAGGAAAGAATCTCTAACACAAAAGCAGAAAATGTAGCCTCTTTACTGGCTCTTAATAATTTTTTTTTCACCTTCTATAGGTTCTTAGCTTAGCTAACTTTTCAGATTCATAAACCATCAGAGGCTGTGCTGGCACAGTTACTGACTGGTTTTAAATGGATGCATTTGCCATGCATATCCATGTAACTTCATTTAAATAGCCTTGAATTGGTAGTAGACAACTAAGAAAAGTAATGGCCCTATCATAGAAGATGCTCCATTAATAGCAAGGTGACACTTCATATTTTGAGCAGAAGAAATATTTAGGGCCAGATCCAGCAAACCACTTAGCTACCTACAGTTCAAGCTGGATGTGCTACAGATATCAGAGTCCAAGAAGACAAGACACAAACTCTGTGTAACCCGACAGTTTCTGAAATTTGCACTAAAGACACACAAAATAAAATATGCATAGAGTTTTAAGACCATTGGAAGACAAGGGAATGCCTTCTGTGACAGGAATAATGTTCCTTCTGGTCCTGGCAGCTTCAGGAGAGCTGAAGAATCCCCTTCCCTCATTGTAAGCTGTCTTCCAGTAAGAAATTGGAAGAGGTGGATCAGAAGGGCTACAGGAGGATTAAAGAAGCTTTAACCCTGGGCAAAAGAAGGTTTAAAGTGCACCTCTCCCACCTCATCAGGCTTTACCCTTGTGGTCTGCTCCAGAGGAGCTGTCCCTGCTGTGCCCCCCTGGCTGCCCTTGGGAACAGCCTGGCCAAAGGAGCAGAGCAGCTCAGCAAGCTGGGTAAATCCAGCCTGCAGGAACCCTCAGCAATCTGAAGTAACAAGAAGGGAAATTCTTTGGGCATCCTTTCCTCACTGCCATTTCTCCTGGCAGCCCCTCAGAGCTGAGGTCAGTGCTGGGGCTGAGTGACCAACTCTTCTCTCAGCCGTACCTCAGTGTCCCACACACGTCAGAAATGGCAACACGGGTAATCACTACATTGATAAATGTTCAGCTGTCACAAATAACCACTCATCCACTCACAACCAAGCCCCATTGCTTCTCTCCAGAGTGTTGCCAAGATTGCATTACTGAGGGTGTCTAAAGACAGGCTGCAGGAGCAGAAGGACTTTGCCTAACAGGACATAGGAGGCCACTGAAGCAACAGTCATTGCTGACTTCAGTGTACTTAAGTCAGACTTAGCCTGTGGTTAAATATACAAGTCCTTTGCCCTTTAAGGCTTTAAATAATTTTGCCTCAAACTACTGCATTGGCTTACATTACAAGATAAATTATGAAAAATAAGTTGGCCTCAAAGCATAGTTTTGCTTAGCTGCTCTGGGCATGAACAGTTTCACTTGGCCTCTGTTTTCCAGACCACCTATGTTCCTCACCAGGAGGATGAAGAGAAAATAATCAAGAGGGGCTGGAGCCTATTTAGACAACTGGTCAGCTCCTTGCAAAGTGCTTCTTCTTGGGTAGAAGACAGAAGATCCACCACAGAGGCAAAACAAAGCCTGCTAAAGGCTGATGCTGGTGCTGATTGAATGCTCTGATGTTCCTGGACAGAAAGGACCAGGTGCATGGGTTTGACCAGGAGCACAGCATATGGTCAGGCTCTGTGCCTCTCTTTGTCCTCTCTCTTCCTCCTCCTCTCTTCCCCTGGCTCTCACCTGCCTTCTCCCTCATCTTTACTACTGCATTTCTCTAAGTGCTGAACACACACAGCGTCATGCACACTACAACTCTCATCACACCAATCATTTGACAGTGATGATCCCAGCACCCTTTATGAGATCTGTAACCAATTACAGCTGAAATCAATATGAATCCATCAATATAAAGCTCTTAAGCTTTACAACCATGGAACAGTGACAGGCACAGCCTGCATCTTTTCTAATAACACGATCTAGCTGACTCAAAAGGGGAACTGTATTAAAATACAGTACTGCTACAGTATGTCACATATAAAATGTCATATATAACATGTCATATATAACAAGAGGGAACGAACAAACTACAAAGACACCTCTGTAAAGGCATTATTGCACTGCTATTGAACAGTGCCTTTCAACAGCAAATCCATCACCAGTTCCCTTAAATGTTCTTAGCCGCGGAATTACTGCGTTTCTAATTTCTATTCCCAAGGTTGGCCCAGGATTGTGCTGCCTTCCCAAGCTTTATGTCAGCTCTGCAGAGGTGACCCAGTCCTCCTGATCTCACCAGCAAACCTGCAGTGGCTGCCTTGCTGCTGGCCCTGTTGGTCAGTCCAGGCAGCTCTGAAACAGCAGGCGGGGCTGACTGCGCCTCGCTCGCGTTTCGTGTGTGCCCTGCACTGGGCTCATGCCTAGACTCGAGCTAGGAAAAAAAAAAGAAAAATTAAAAAAGAATTTATGATCTCAGAGAACCTTCAGAGCAGAGGCCCTTGAGCATCTTGTGAATGACAGCAGCACTCCTAAGTCTGGATCCCAGCCCACGTTTTCCATCCAAGAGGACTGAGCGATGTTTGGAATTACATAGAGAGGAATCTAAACTAAACCAGGTGTCTTCCCGGTTTTGCCAAAAAAATAGTTTGACACATACTAGCTTATAAATAGATGGTTCTGCCAGATCAAACAATGATATATTACACTGACCACTCAAACAGCCCAACAATGAAGCAATTTTCATGAGGATGCGATACTTTTTTACTTTTTTAAATTGAAAATAATAAACAGATTGGTTTGTATTATCATGAAAAATGTGCTAAAGGGTAAGGTCTGTGAAGAAAAATCTGACAAGTCATAGGTCATAAAAGTTTCAGTTCAAGCTTGTTCATATTATAGTGAAATAAATTATTGCTGAAAACTTCTTTCAAAGAGTTCATTTTTGATTGGTTCTTGGTTTTAAGATGAGCAAGCACTTTAAATGTGAGCTATTTCCATTGTTTGTGAGCAATAAATGTCAGGCTGAATAGAAAAGCAGAGACCAGAAGTTATTCCCACTGGTGTAAAAGAAAAGCTGCACAGTGATTCCTTCCAGCCACAGAATATCCTTTAGCTTTTATCTAACTATGATTATCTAACAATGATTATCCAGATCACCTGTCCACACACAGGCACCTGGGCAGGGATTTCTCAGCATCACACAAGGCTTTTCTTTCTCCTACAGGTACAGCCCATAAACCCAGCTGGCACTTGGGAAAATTCAATTCTGATGTGACTGACTCCAGCACAACCTGACTCCATTTCTAAGATGTAATTCCTTTTGCTGGAACTGTTTGCCATTTAATTCTCATTTTTCTCTCTCTGGAATGAAACTGTTCTGATCATGATGAGCAGTGTCTCACTCAGGATAAAAGAGATTTTGAGGGCAGATGTGATGTAGAACAGTAGAGCTGCACAGGACCAAAGGGTGTCTTGCAGAGGTGGTGTCTGCAGCAGAATTGCTCAGTGTAAATGATTCATGGAGAAACCTCTTTTTGCTGCTAGGCTCTGGAGGGATGCCTGGATACAGTGATAAGGAGCTGACAGGGAACCTGCCATGCTCAAATGCCTTTCAGTTCATCTAAAGCTGCAGAGAAAATCTCCTCCCACATTTAAGTCTTTGGGACCCTTCCAAGTCATGTCTTTCCCTTCTGACAGTATTCCAGCTCCCTGGGACTTTCTGGCCCTCCTCAGCATCCTCTTTTGTCTTCTTCTGCTCCCCCAAGGACAGTTCTGCTCTTTTTTCAGCTCATTCCACTTCCACACAGGAACTTCCTGGGGAAGAGGCCACAGGTGGAGCAGCCTGTGCTGGGACAAGCTGCCATCGGTTGTCCGTTGTCCTCACTCAGGACCCTCTAGATCCTTTCAGAACAAGGTTTAGACCTTTTAGAACCAGGTTTAACCCAACACAGCTGACTCAGCTCTCCCCCAGTGTTAGTTCCTAGCAGAGTTTTGTGCTCCAGCACGTGAAAGTGCTCTAACACACATCACATATTTTTCCAGGCTCCACCACAGTGTCAGGCTTAATGAAACACTTAATTATCAGACCTCAGAACTTGGGATTCCCCAGCCAGACAAATGCATCTGGGCCTGGCTGTGCAATCCTTCCTCTGCCCAGCTCTTGCTCCTGGGGACAGGTAAAGCCAGCAGGCTGAGAAACAAAGAGGCTGCATGGCTATAGAAAGGAATGAGCTCATGATCATGGTGGAACCTTGTTCTGCCAGCCTAAGGAGAGCCTGGTTACAAGATCCAAATGGCTGCTTGGCACCTGAGAAGCAAGGAGCTAAATCAGAGGCCACACACCTAAACATTAGCCCAAGAGTTAGAATAGGAAATGCCAAAATCATTGCACTCCTTGACTGAAGTGGTCTTGCCTAGAAAAGGCAGATCTAGCTGGAAGGGGAGAGTCTGGTGCAATGGGACACGAGCAAAGGATGCAGACAAGAAGACACCACTGAAATGACCCTGCTGAAACCTTGGCTTTTGTCCTTATTTCCTCTTGCAGAGCAGCTCAGTGGAGTCCACCACCAGCTCTACCCCAGCCCTGAGACATGGCACCAGCGCTCTAAACTCTCAGGTACCACAAAAATTTGCATCTTCTGAGCCAAAGGACAAACATTTCCAACTGTAGTGGCAGCATGAAGGTTTCACAGTGCCCACATCACAGAGAAGCACAGGGGCTTCTGCAGCACAGATCATTTGTTTTGTATTGAGCACAACAACTCACCCAGGAGGGGTTTCTCCCTCCCAGCCTGCCAGGCATGAAATATTCACCAGCTTCCTTTTCCATTACAAATTTAAGATTTACCTTGAAAACATAAAAAGCCTGCAGCATGACAAACACAGAGAGTTAGAGGAAGAGAGCTTTTGTCTGTAAATCTCTTTGGTAGCTGGGAGTTGTGAGGTGGCAGGTTTTCAGCACTGATCAGCTGTTATCTGACATGGATTGTATGGGTCTCTGTTGTTTTTTGTTGGTTTTTTTTTTCGTCAAATCTGTAAAGCCACTGAAACAATAGTTCTGGTTATTAGAACTCTTTCAGGGTGGAGTGAAAAACAAGAAACCATTGCTGGAGAGTGTCTGGTGTTGATCACAAAGAGAATAAGTACTATTTGCCCAGAGAAAACAAGATTTTTTTTTTCCACTAACCTCTTGTTTTGCTTTCTCAGCATTTTTTTCTGTTTTCTCTAGTCTGCAGCCCTTCTTTAGCCAGTAAATTCAATATCTTGTGAGATCTAGAGAGAACAAAGTGAGCGCTAGGCAGACAAACAAGGAAGGGGTCAATTATTGTATTAAAATCCCCAAGTGCATTGTTCTAGCACAAATTTCACATTTGCTTGTGCATGCTTTTAACTGATTCCTTACTTTGTACCTTTTAAATGGGCACCAGATGCCAGAGAGAATGATCAAAATTGCAGTGAAACTCGAGATCAAATAAGTTTTTCCCTAAACTAAACCTATTTTTAAAATATCCTACATGCTCTCCCCTCCAAAGATTTACCAAGAAAAAGGTCCTTTCCCCCAATCTGTCACCTCAAGAGCTGTGCACACAAGTTGCAGAATCTCAAAGACTTTGTGACTCCCTCCCTCCCGATCGCTTCCCTCTTGAGGCGCGGGAAGGACTGGAATTATCCTGGTCTCAAACTCGCGGATCAGCTTTTCCTTCCCCAAACACAAACATCCAACAGCTGTAAAAATGGCACCCAATCAAGTGCTGACTCTGCCCGTTCTGCAGGGCTCCCGCTCGCGTCCCTCTGCCTGCCCCTGCCACGCTGCAGCACATCAGAGGGTGCTGAGGAGCAGGGCAGAAGCTGACTCGCCACCCATGCGCGTGGGCCAGTAGCCAAGTGATTGCACTTCACAAGCTGGCCACAGATCCACCTTTCATGTCGAAACATGGGGGGAATTAGGCAACTTTTTAAGTTAAATAATTCTTCAATCGATGTTCTTCTGTTGTTTGCTTTTTTCCTTCTTGAAAACTTTTTTTTTTCAATTTTTTAATTAGAAACACCTTATTTGTCTCCTTTTAAAACCCTCCTGGATTGAGTTAGGTCAAAGAACAGCAAGTTCTGTACAAGTAAGATCATGTTAAGTTACTGAATCTTTCTGTGAACTAGCAGGCTGCCTGAAGTGTGGCCAGAATATTTTTTTCCCAGCATATGAACAGAAGAGAGACTGCAAGCCTTTCATCAGACACTGCCTTTTAAGAAAAAAGTCCTTTTAGATATAACCTGTTGCCTCAGATTTACTTCATGTTCCTTCAAAGTGTATTCCTATCTATGTTTTTAAACATTTGGGATGTTAGAACCAGTTTTCTGCTCTGAGGGAAGCTGAGCCTGTCCCAAGCAAGGCCCACACAGCTTTCTAAAATGTGTCACCTCTGTCTTGCTGTAAAGCAAAGAGACACAGGTTTGTCCTCCCTAGAATATCGTGGCAGTTTCCTTTCCCACACCTTGAACCTTAAAATTTGTCCTCTGATTTTTCTCCCCAGTGTAATAGGAACTTTACAGCCCACCTAATTATAAACTTCAAACCAAATGTGGCAGTTTCAGAACCTGGATTCGTTTGGCTGACCATAAAGACATCTTCCAGCTGTGACCCTCTTTGAAGCACAGGAGCATCCAGTGGTTGGGTGAGCATCCATCCAACCCTTATGGACGTAAGCAAAGGCTCCAAACTGCAGATTGTGCTATTGCAAGCTGAGAGAACGTGCAGGAAACCACCACCATGGGTCTTGTTCCCTTAGGAAAATGGGATAGAGCTCATCTTCATCAGTCAGGAAAACAGGAAGAAGAAATGGTCTATGGGCATCAAACTTACAATTTCAGTACTCGCCTATGACAGAAATCTCCCCTCTTTTCTGTAAGGGAAAATTAATTGAAAGGAAGGAACAGGAGAACCAAGAGAAGTTAGAGGAGATGGAAATTGCTGTACCTCAGAATTCTGGCTCAGAAGTCATGAGTGATTGCAACAAACCACCACAGATCAGCTTATCTCAGTCCACATGCACACTCATGTCCCTGGGGAGCCTTTTCTTCAAATATGGGGTGGCTTTCTCACGAGTTACAGACTTAAACACTAAATCTAATTGCTTCCCATTTATTGTGGGCTGTCACAGGGTCAGAATACACCAACAGCAATTATTACTGGGCAGCTGACAGATGCTTACTCCTGTGTCCAACCTCTTAGATCAGAAGCTGAGTCCTGCTCCTTTTTAAGTCAACAGAACTTTTCTGAGATCTTTCACTATGTCCTACCTAACACTGCTCCTTATGGCAGC
This sequence comes from Agelaius phoeniceus, assembly GCF_051311805.1. Classification (NCBI taxonomy): domain Eukaryota; kingdom Metazoa; phylum Chordata; class Aves; order Passeriformes; family Icteridae; genus Agelaius; species Agelaius phoeniceus. The sequence goes on along the minus strand of NC_135272.1, from coordinate 33,453,618 downwards.
TGTGAAACACCAGGGACTGCCTAAATTAGACACCTGGCTCTATATGGATTTCAAGTGGGATGCTTTATGCCTTTGGAAAGCCTGCTCCACATTTTTCCATGTATTTCAACAGTGCAGAAGCACAGGGAGTAAGTTTGGAAAGTCACTTGTGTGATCTCTCACTAAAACTCCAAAGTACTGTTCAATAATCCAGCCTTTTGGAAATTTTTGCATGCTGCTTACAGGACACTAATCATTCTTTTGACATAAATAGGAAAAGTTTTTTAGCATCAAAGCTTGATAGGTTGGAAGTTTTCTTCTTTCTCTATATAATGCAGAATAACTTCCAGAGCTGAAGCTGCTGTGGGCCAAACCCCATCAGTGGGAGCTTTGCCATTTGTTTAATTAAAACCCCAGTGTGGCCCCACATGAACAGTATATTCTTTATAACTGCAATTTGAATTCAGTGTTGTTGCATAAAATACTCTCTCTTCAACTGGCACCACCAGAAAATTTTGCCCTCTGCTGCACCTCAATATTTGTGTTCTACATGAAAGTCCTTCAGGCCACACTGCCTTTGTCAGCCCACAACTGGGCTCAGCCCAATCTGCCAGCCCACAATTTTGCAGGTGAGAGTGACAAATTTACCACTCAGTCTTAACAAACATTTGAATTCCACCCCCTGTTAAAAGACCTCTTTATTCTCCTCCTTTAGGTTTTGGAGAGGTCCTTGCAGGATCAAACTCCCCCACCACTTTGATGGCTGTGCACCATCAGAAGCTGGATTTAGCATGGAAAATGTCCTTGGATGACCCAGCAGCAAGAGGTCATCACTGTTTAGAGAGCACTTAATCCAACACTACACCTCCTATATGCCTTGAACTTGGCATTTCACTTGGGTGTGTAAAATGTTTGGACTCCCTGGAATTCAGACCATTTAACTTCAAAGTTCAGGCTCTTTTGGCTGGTGATGGGTCTCACTGAGTCACCCGTGTTTACTCCTCAGCTGTCTGCTCCATATCCTGTTTTCTGAGATGTTTACAAGCACTCTTGGGATGCTGGTTGTGTCTCCTCCATTCAGACAGAACATCTTCAGTTCTGGCCTCTCCTGGATTGACACACTGGGACCCAAGGGCTGGAGCACCTCTCCTATGGAGACAGACTGAGTTGTTCAGCCAGGAGAAGAGAAGGCTTTAGAAGACCTTAGAGCACTCTCCAGTGCCTAGAGAAGTGGAGAGGGACTTTGGACAAAGGCCTGGAATGACAAGACAAGGGGGAATGGCTTTGAAGTGACAGAGAACAGGTTTAGATTGGATATTAGTAAGAAATCCTTGGCTGTGAGGGTGGAGAGAAACTGGCCCTGCCCAGAGAAGATACAGATGCCCCATCTCTGAAGTGTTCAAGGCCAGGATGGAGCCCTGAGCAAGCTGGGATCGTGGAAGGTGTCTCTGCCCATGGCAGCAGGTTGGAATGAGATCATCTGGAAGGTCCCTGTCAACCCAACCATGATTCCATTACTTGGAAGCTGGACACCATGTCATTACAGCTATGTGGATGCACTTTAAGCTCCCTAATGGCCAAAATATTGTCAATTAATTGTCACTGATCAGGTTTTTGGTGAGGATTTTACTACATGCTTAACCCCCGCAGTACCACAGCTGGACTGCTCCCAGCCCCCAGATTTGTCCCCCTGAAGCTACTCCTGTTATATCTGCAGCCACAGCCAAACCATGACTGCTGCCACATCTTGCTGTGATTGGATCAGCCCAGACTATAACCCTGATGCAAATCAGCTACTGCAAATAATTTCATTCTCCAGCTAGCCACAGCACCCCACTGGTGTTTATAACCAAGGCCAGTGGAGGCATAGGCAAGCAGGCAGGTTCCTGTGGCAGCTCTCCTATGAAGGGCAGCAGAATAGTCTTTGCTTCTCCCTGTGGCTTAATTTGTGGAGCCCTGGAAAGCCAGGCTGCTGGGAAAAGGGAAGGGATAAAGCCATTCTGTAACAGCATTTTGAATGGATTGAAAGGAGGGAGGGAGAACGGGGTCTGAGCAGCCAGAGGCAAGGGAGCTGCAGCGCTTGGATGAGTGAGTCCTGGACAAAGGTAACCACCAGGAACAGTTAATAACAATCCAACACACACAAGGGCACGTCAGAGGCAAGCACTCCCATCCGAAATCCTGCTCACAGAAATCTGCAAATGAGCTGACACTAATGAAAACAAGGGGCTTGGAAGCTGGAGGGTGGCGGGAGGAAAGGAGAGGCTGTTGTATAACTTGCCCTTCCTGCCCAGACCTGCCAATGCAGCTGGATTCTGACTTGCAGCATCATCACTTTTCCTGCCTTGGCCTCCTGAACCTGCGAGCAGCCCCTCGCAGTGACCTGCCAAACCTCTGCTATCCAAACTTCCCTCCCTTTGAACAGCTTGATAAGGGGCCAGCCTGTGCAGTAGCTTCACACTATGCCCCGAAGGGAGAATACAATGAGGCCCAAAAAGCCAATTGCACTTGTTACGTGAGGCAGTTTTTGAACTCTGCACGGAGAGGCTGGAATGCCCCCTTCCACTAAGCAGAACAAAGGGCAGCCAACCTGCAGGGGGTTAAATCTGAAAGTTAAACATGAATGTGATTAATGTGCGGCTTTGAATTTCATGTATTATTGAATTGTATACATTACTCCAGGCTCGGAGGTTTTTCCCCTTTTATTCTGCAGCACAACTGTAAGTTCTATTTGGGAGAGGTGCAGAGCAGAGAACACCAGGCAAAAGTATTTCCATATGTGTATTCCACAAATTCTCTGCCTGAAGGACTTGAGCGAGCTGGGATTTATACTGTGTTCCACTGACCCCGAAAAAACAGCTTGAAACAGATTTACAGAAGATGCACTGGAGCTCATTGCAATTGAAACACTGGATACTTATTTGACAGCCTCCAGGAATCCTTCCAGGTCCACCCTTTCCTGTGAATCTGCTAAAGCTCCGGAAGATTATCCGAGTTAAGTGAATGTGCGGGATGCTGGGTTTTAGGAGATGGGTTGCCTCTCTTAAGACCCATAAAAATGATCATCTCATGTAACCAGTGCTCCCACTCCAAAGTCTGAGTCCTTGATCCCGTTTAAGTCATAATCTGCTGATAGGAGCCAGAAAGCTGGACCACACCACTCCTGTGTGATCCTGCTGGCTTTGGGGGAATGCTGCACGACCAGAGCAGCGCCCCAGCTCTCACTGCTGGGGAAACCTTCAGCATATTTTTAGAAACAGTTAATTAACCCCATTTGTTGTATACAAGGGGCAACTGTAAAGCAGGCCAGGACACTTTCAGTTTGGACATTTTTGTTCTCTGTATGGCTCTTGGGCAGGTTTCCTCACTGCACCACAACAGAACACGAGGCTAACAAAGGTCCTGAGAAAACCTTGAAAGTTTTATTTCAGGGAATACAGTTGTTCTTTGGAAGGTTTCCCTGGGGAGATCTTAAATAGAGTGTCAAATGGTCAGTGTCTGACAGGCACTACCTGCCCTTCTGTGACAGTGGATCTCCTCCTGCAGGTCCTGTGCATTTCCATTCACCCGTCCAGTCCGTGCTGTGCTCTCATTGCACTGGTGATTCCATATGGAACTGAACAACACACCTGCATAAATAATGAACCTACACAACTCCTTGGCCCGTCACTGTTACTCAATGTCGTGATTTTGATGTCCTGAGAAGCACCTTCAGCTTTGCCTCAAGGACAAGGCACTGGTTTCTCTCCCAGCGTCTAACTCATCCAAATACAGTTGAGCTCATCCAGTGCAATCACAGGCTCCAGCATGATGAGTTGGTGGAGAATATTCTGCAGCATCCAGACAGATCTTCATAAGACTGTTTTCACTTGAATAAGACCATTGAAAAGAGGGATTTTCTATTCTATCTCACACCACCACTATTACTTCTACATTATTCACCATTATTACTTTGACAAGGAGCACCATTAAAACACCCAGTGAGCCTGCCTTCCATGGCAGGCCTCTCACACTGGGCTGGGCAGGGAGGATCTGGAAGAAATGAGAGATTATCTGAAGATTTCCCGTTTTCAAAGCTCAGATCTAGATGGCTTCTCATAATTTTCCATGCCAATTTGCATCTGGAACTTCATTTGCTTGTGGAATGGAGCATGACTACTGCAGTAGGAGAAGTCTCTCTCCAGGAATAATTTCTGGATCAGAAGAATGACTGACCTTTGTTTTGGACAGGAATATGAACTCTCTTGCTGTTGGACACCTTTGAATCCTTGTCTCCTATGCTTTAGCCATTACTTTAGCCTATTACTAGCCAGGACATGGATATAATTTCTCCTAAGAGCACTAATAACTTCCCTGGCTTGCCAAGCTTGTTACACAGTAATGCTTCTTTAATTCTTTACTTCCCAACCAAAAGGTCCAGACAATAGATATGGGAATTGCAGCAGTGATTCTTAGACCTGATATATGCCCAGTCCTAAGTTTCCTAGAGTCTCTTTGAAGTACATATAGAAAAATTACTGACCACTGAGGACACTTTGGGAGCAGGGAAGCCCAGAATATTTACCATTATCCATGGCCAGAGACCAGCCCTGCACTTCACCCCTAGCCTGAAATCTGGAAATGCTGTGCACTTTCACTTGCATGGAGTTTACAGAATCCAACTGCAGCTCTGAGCTCTGAGCTGCAAATATTAAACCTGCTGCTTCTCCTGCTCATCTTGGTGCAGTGCAGATACAAACCAGACAAAACACAACAACCACGTTTCTGTCAAATGCATGAAAATTCAATTAATGCTTGGATTGGAAGAGCAAAGAAGTTTTGAGCAGGGAGGTGGACAGGAATGCTCTTATGGTTCTGTGATTGTCAAACTGGCCATAAAGCACATACCAATGTATCAGTCAATAATAGCAAAAAATATCAAATGCCTTTTGGGCCAGCCCCCAGAAACAATATTTTTTAAATCTCTGTATCTCCTCTGCAAAATGGTAATTACAACCCTCACATCCTGCTCCCAGCCCAGAGAGCTGCAGGTTTGCTGGGCATACCTGCATCACTTCTGCTGTTGTCTGGCAGCAAAGCCTGACCCACATCTGAACTCATTCAGATGTTTCAGTAAATCTGCAGTTTCCCCTTAAGTCCAAAAGCCCTGGGTTAGGACACCCCTGCCCTGTGCAAAATAAACCAGTTCTCCCCATTTTCTTTTGGCATGGCTGGTCCTCCTCCAGTCCATTAATTAATACATTAGTTAAAAATAGGAAGCGTGACAAGCCCCACCAGTGGCCTTTCCCTGTGTGCTCACGTGTCTCCATTCCTGGGGCTGACCCAGGGCACAGCTCTGCTCTCCTACATGTATTTTCCAGTGGAAGCATTTCTCCTTTCCTTCCTTGGGTTTATTCAGACTCCAAACCCCAAATTCATCAGAACTGTCACGGGCCATTTGCAGGATGGGAAGATATTGTGGGTCCAATCAGCGTGGGTGTCACAAACAATTATCCACTGTGGAATGATCCCAATTAGTAAACACCCTGCTAACAGGCCACCTCCCCAAGGACACTGATTGCCTGTGACAGTGTATTTTCAGGATGTCTGCTGGAAAACTACGACTCAAGCTTTTGTGGCCTGGCTCCTGGCAAATTCCTTGTTAACCCTACAAAAGAATCTACACATGAATAATTAAAAATAGATTGGAGCAGAAATTTAAATTACATTTAGCTTTGTCACCCAGCCCCCTTTATAACAAGACCTACTTCTCATCTGGAATAAAGTGGGAATTCTATTCCCTGTCTTGGCTTGTATGAGGCACTCTGTGTTTTGATGCTTTGCTCTAGGCTCTTGGATTTAAATAAAGATTTCAATATAAACACTCCCTTCCACTTTCTCCTTTCTTCTCTCCTTTTCCTTTGGTGCAAAATTCTCAAAGAGTTGCCTGAAGGACCAGCTCAGTGAGTGTTTGAAACCCAGCTGCTTACTCCTTGCTTAACAAATGCAGCCTTCAACAACCTGATAGTTGTTTTCAGGGGATGAAATCACAAAGACAGGAAGAAAATAAAGATACAGAACTAAGTATTTTCAAAAGTAACCTTCTGACCACCCAATTATCTCCTGGAATGGACTGGCTGGGATGCTAGGATGAGGTAGGAAGACAGATTGGTCCAGCCAGGCTGCCTCCCAGCCAGCCCTCTTGCTCCCAAGGAATGGGCTTTAGTGCCATACTCCACTTCCTTTCAAGTGTGCCAAGTCTTCCCACACTGCTCAGTGATACTCTCACACCTCAGAGGTTTTGGCAGGCTCCTGCACAGCCTCTCTCCTTCTCCTCTTGCCTGCAATAAGCAGGCTCCAGTCTTTAATGTGTGGGGGCAAGGAGATTTATTTAACTCGTCCCTCATGCTTTCAGCTCTGATTTCAAACCAGTTGATTGGTAATTTCTTGTCAGTAAATTCTACCCCAGCTGTATCTTCAGCAGGGATAAACTGCCAAATCTCTGTAATTTCCATGGAGCTGTGCCACTTTTCCCAGTCCCAGTGCAGCCCAATAGCCTGACTCCAGTAATCTTGCTGTCAGTCTGTCACACACACCCAAGGGCTCACTTTGCTGTCTCTCACACTAAAGCTTTAAGGGCTCCTCCTTCCTAAAGAATTTTGCTTTCAGATGTTTCTCTCATATAGAAAAACTACTTTTCCTCCTCTAGCATTCCATCACTTTCCCACCAAAATGACCAAACTTCCTGGTTTCTGCCATGCTTCACCTACGAGGTACTCAGTAATGTTTGAAAAACATCACACCTAAAACTGTCATTAAAATGCTCTTTACTGCTTTGCTAATGCACAGGAGGAGCCCTCAGTGAAATGGATGAATCAAAAACTTTCATCAGTCACATTGGTAGAAAATCTGCATGACCAGAGCCACGTATCATTTGTCATTTCTACTAATCCCCACAACTGAGTTCCTATTCAAAACAAGCCAAACAACCTCGGAGGGAGGGCAAGATCTTGTAAGACCCCGTCTCAAATGCTCTACCAGGCTCCAACTGCAATATATCTAAGGCAACTCCCTTTGTCCAGCACTTTGCATGATTGAGGGTGAAATTGCAAAACCATTCCCTCCCTGTCTCCCTCAGGCACAGCACCCTGTGGTTTGGAGCAATTTAAGTCTTAGTCCAAAAATTTGTCTCACTTTTCTCCCATCTTGGTGGTCCACACTAAATCCCAACTCTTTCTCCTTTGCTTTCTTACTCCTTTCTTCCTGACCCATTATGGTCCCCGCATCCAGAGCTTCACCATTCTTCTCTTCACCTCCGAACTGCAAAGTCACAGGGGCAAAATGTGAGAGAAGATCTCTGGTGTCACCAGCTCAGTTCACAAAAACCTCAACACTGGCACTATTGCTGTCCTACCCACCGCCCTCTTTTCAAGAGAGGTTGGGAAATGCTCCAAATTCCTGTTGAAGAGACTGTTCAGCCCCCTGTAAAACTGCAAGAGGTGTGGACACTTGTGAATTTGGGAGAAAAAAGAAGGCTGGCTCCCTCCCAGGGGAAAGGCTTTACACATCAAGATGCAGACAGAGAATCTGGCCCTGATTTAAAGAGGAGGGACACAGTTCTATTTCTAGCAGGGACATTGTGTGAGCAACTCACTCTGAAGCCAAAGGATTTTTGCCCTCAGATATCCAAGGGCAGAAACCAGGAGCCAGAGTCAGCCCTGGTGCCAGCTGATGGAACAAGCACCCTCCAGCTGTAGAAAAATAGCTCCCAACACTAGGATAAAGCTGGAGCCACTGGAAACATCCTTGCAGACACAAACAGATTTATGGCCCAAAAATTCAAGCAGAAATTATCATTGCAAGCACTGCTAATGCCAGGAGACATCCATTGCCTGCCTATCCATCCTGCTTGGCTCTCAGATCCCAGTGGTCCTCCCTAGGACAGCCACACAATCTGTGTGAAAGCACTTGGCTTCTGGGGATGCCATGAATTTTCTGCGTTCCCTACCCCACACACTCGCCAAACAAGTCTTGATTTAGCTGCAGTAATCTCTGATGCCTGTTCCCACAAAGAGAACTGTTTATTTTATAGGACCTCAAATGGATGGGAATAAACTGCCTGCCTCTGCATCAGAACAAGGTCTCTGACCCAATCTGCTGCCCAGCAAATGTGGGTGAATCCAGCCTGCCCCATCACCCTGGGCTGCCTTGTGTTGGGCTGAGAAATCCTGGCCTCTAAATGTGGCTTGGGAGAGGATGGGACATCAGGGAATCAATCACACCCTTGGAAGCACAGCAGGCCCTAAATGAGATCCAATATAAGCTACACAACCAAAAGGGAATGATTTCACAGCTTGGCCAGCAGCAGCTTCCAGAGCTTTGGAGGAGCCCCAGCACATGGGTCTAAGAGGGAAGTATCCACACATGAGCTGGAGGGGCTTAAGGCACCTCTCCTTGACAGGAAAAGGGCACTGACTCCGTGGTGCACTGCAGACCAGCTTGAGGAGCAGGAATGCTCTGGAGGAACTTTCAGACCAGGACACTTCCAAGCCAGAGGACTCTGATGAGTGTCTGAGTTGGTCTTGAAGTGTTTTGCCACAAATGGCCACTTGACACCACCACACATGCATAAACTGACAGGTTTTACAGGAGGGCTGGTGGCCCTTCCAAAGCCAGCAGCTTCCCAAGGCCCCACATCCAGGCAGCCAACAATTTGGCATGTGGCCACTGTGCCTTCAGCAGCAGCTCCCTGACCACACAATCCTGAGAACTTTGGGGCTCTGCTGTGGGACTGTGGTCTCATTTCTATCCACTTAGCCAGAACACAAACAGAACTTTTGACCAGTTTTATGAGCCTGCATCACAAAGGAGGCAGGTGACACCTGGCCCAGCATAAATCCTACCACTAACAAGGGAGTCTTCCAGGATGGTCTGAGGCAGCAGAGAGAGCTGATACCAAACCAGCATGATCCCTCGTGTGGCTGCAGTGCTTTGGATCCACTACTAACACCCTAAAGACAGTTTTATGGTATCACTGTGTGAGGAGTCTGTTTGAACTCCTCTGGTTTAAGCCTTGATTTAGGCTAATGCATAATTCATAATGGGGATGATAACAGATGGCAACTTGTGAAGCCACAGGAACTCAATCAGTTGTGATCACATGACAACACCCTAAATAATTTAAATCACATCTTCCTGCCAGAGCTGCTCTGCTGGGGCCCTGTTACAGAGATGCTGAAGCCACACTGTGGGAATCATCTTGCAAGGCAGGATCTGTTACCAAATCTCCATGAAAGCAGGACACTCCCTGGTGTCCTCCTGCTCCTCTGCCCCAGACCCCAGCCATAAGGCCCTGGTCTCTCCTTCTCTGCATATTGCACATGTTTACGAAGATATTTGCAAAAGGTCAATTCAGACAAAAAGCATCACTTTAAAAAACAGCCTGTCTTCCACAGCATGGTTTCTAACTCCAAGAAAACTCTCCAGAGAAGTTTGTCCTCAGAGCAGACACTCTCATGTCAGAATATCTATTTCTTCTTTAACTGCAGGAGGAAACTGCCTTTCCAACACATGGCCTAAACCTCAGTGACATGGAGACCCTTCAGTGTCTCTGCGAGAGCCAGGAGGCCCTGCCAAACACCTTGGCCACTTCAGGAAGCAACATGGGATGCTGGGAAGCAGGGGGGCTTCTCTTAGGAGTTTCAGCACCTTCCTTTTCTTTCCATCAATTTCCAGGTGGCCACGTGCACGTGAAGTCTGGGGCTTTGCAGGAAAGTTTCACTTCCACTGACTTGAAACAGTTTTTGAGTAAAAACACTCTTTAGGAAAGAAATGTTCTAGGAATAATCCAACATGCTCTGGATTACAGAAATGCTTCTACTGTCACAAGGGACAAAGCACTGTAAAGAATATAAAACTTTAATGAATTGTTATCATCATCTCAGCATACTTTGAGAAGACACACTGAGTTTGAGCCTTCTCTGGAATTCCAATCAATCATGATCAGCACAGTCAGTCCCAGCTGAAGCACTGGCTGCTCACCATAAGCATAATTAACAGAGACTGCAGCCTCCCTCCTCCTGACATACTGCTGGGGAATAGGGAACACTGCCTACACCACATCCATCCTCAAACATCACTTGACTGCCAGACCATTTTTACTCTTCCTTTCTAAAATCACCTACCTTTTTTTTAAAACACTTCAAGTATAAAAGCACTTGTGAGCTGAAATTCTCCTAGAGTAATAGTTGTGGGCACTTTCTGAAGAGAACATCTCCCAAACAGAAAGGAAACTGACACCTAAAAACACTTCCCTGAGGTGCTTGAAGCCCTGTTGGTCTAAGCACAAGGCATGGAGTTCTTCAGCATGCTGGTTCTCACCAAAGCACAGCTATGGATTTTCTCTCTGGTGCAATATTTGCACTTGGCAAAGGTGTTTGGAGAAACACCACTACATAAAACAAAGCCCTGTGTGTACAAGATGGACCAGATTCTCAGGTGGACTAAAGTCTCAATTCAAGACAACTATGCCAAGTGACATGAGCAGAGACACAGAATTGTATTTCTCTAAACCCGTGTGTTAGCAGTGAAAAACAGAACAGTGGATGGTAACAACACCGTCCTGATCTTCAGGCAGTGATGCAAATCAGGAGATACCTCATTCCTTGGAGGATCCTAGAAAAAAGAAACATCCTTTCCAAAATTATAATAATCCCCAAACTTCTTACAGACCAAGCAGTTTTACACTCAGAATGAGGCCCTGCAAAACATCACTGCTGCCTGGAGCAGGGACAGTGCTCCATCACTTTGCTAGGTGACTCCAAAGGCCAAGAGTGGCTGCAGCCAGGGGCAGCCAGCACTGAGGCAGGTCCCAAGCCAAGTTCCAACCACATGTTTAACTGTAGAGACTCAAGAGAGGTTTTGTCCATTTGAGTTTGGACCTAAGGAAGCCCTGCCTTTGTAAGGAGCAAAGTCCATTTTTGCCACCATGAGTGACAGGGCTCACCGTCTCTCCTCCATTTCCTTCTCCCCAAGGCTGCCTGTATGAGAGCCAGCACAGACAAACTGCTCTCCTGGGGTGGGATGCTCAGAGAAGCCTCTTCCCAGCAGCAGTGGATGCTGCCCTCCCTAAGTGACCTTCCCTGAGAGGAGCCACTTAACACACAAGTTACCCAACCTGCTTTTCTCAGAAGGAAGAGAACCACAACACTCACATACCCACCTGCTCAGGCTCCTTAAGCAATGCCTCTTTCCATCTGAAAAAGCAATCTGACACCTTTTTTTTTTATTATTATTTATTTCAAGCAAGCAAGGACATGTCAGTCTTATTGCACAAACCATTAAGGCACTAACTTCAAAAGGAATGAACCTTACACTTCATGCTTGTTACAGGGAATAGAATTATAGGAGTTTGGGGGGGGGGGTTTTAGCAGGGAGAACTGGAGTGATCTGAACCCAGACTGAACTTAATCTCCTAAACAGGCCCATACCCAAATCTCTCCTCTGAGTGCTTCCAAGCTTCAGGGCAGGTTGTGTCTGGGTTATGTCTCTTGGTCCCGGGCGTGCCAAGCGCTGCAGCTCCCAGCAGGTCCTTGACACAATCCCAGCAAATTGGTGACTTGGCTACCTGCCCCTGGGGACAGAGACAGAGCAAAGCACCACACACAGCAACACGGTGACCTTGGGCGATAAAACTGCCCGAGGAAAATGGATGGCGGGGGCTGCAGGGAGCAGCTCCAGAGGGAGCAGAGCCAGGGCGAGGAGTGCCAAGGACAGACGGAGGGAGAGAGGCAGCCTGGGCTGGGAGTGCGGGACGGTGAAGCTGAGACCAGCCTGAGGGGGAAGCGATGCTTCCCTGCTGGGAAGGATCCATAGGCTATCCAAGAGTGTCCTCTGCTGGCAGGAGCCACAGCAGCCGCCGTGCAAGGGCTCCGACCGGGAGCGCACCTTCCCTTATCTCCCGATCACGGCTCTGACTCATGGAAGTGAATAAACAACCGCTGCTCGCTCATTTTGATCTTGCCCGCAGCTACAAGGTCAGGGTATGGGTTTGGTCGAGCTGAGGCGTGAGAACTGCGAATCAAATTGTCCGGATCTCCCCGAGGTCACCTGGGGGCTTGTCCAGGCTGGCAACCACAGCTGGAGATGCACAAGCCCATCCACTGCAGGGAGGCTGCCACAGGGACCCTGACAGCAGCTAGCCCAGGCTGGCTTCAAATCCTGCCTGGTGGCACTGGGAAAGAGAAAAAAATAAATAAAATAAAAAATAAAATTAAAAATAAAATAAAATATAAAATAAAATAAAATATAAAATAAAATAAAATAAAATATAAAATAAAATAATATAAAATAAAATAAAATATAAAATAAAATAAAATAATATAAAGAAAAAGGAAAGGAAAGGAAAAAAGAAAGGAAAAGGAAAAGGAAAAGGAAAAGGAAAAGGAAAAGGAAAAGGAAAAGGAAAAGGAAAAGGAGAAAGAAAAAGATAAAGAGAAAAAGAAAAAGAAAAAGAAAAAGAAAAAGGGAAAAGGGAAAAGAGAAAGAAAAAGATAAAGAGAAAAAAAGAAAAAGAAAAAGAAAAAGAAAAAGAAAAAGAAAAAGAGAAAAAGAAAAAGAGAAAAAGAAAAAAGAAAAAGAACCCCCCACTCCTCTTTGGATGTTTTTCCTTTTCATTACACTTTTAAATACAAAGGTTCAAAGGCCTGTCCTCAGAAATTGTCAATCACTAGAAAGATAGCAAGGGAGATTTGGAATAATCTGATTTCTGGTGGTCCACAGGCTGAGATTGCCAAGTGTAGGTTCTGGCTTAAGAAAACCTGCAGGCTGCCAGAGGAAAAGGCAGACTCCAGAAAGGGGCACGGGGTGTCTCTCCTGCTCACCAAACCCACACGCCAAGGGTGTTGCCAGTCTGGCTGCCCCGTGTTCCCCAGCACCATGAAGGCAAGTGCCACATGAGCCCTGTCAGCCAGCACAGGTTTTCACACCTAATTCTGTGGTTTAGCTCTCACAGGACCACAAGAGTGGGTCAGGTAACCAGTCCCGTGTTAGCCCAATGTCTCTCTGCATCTAGCAGCCCCCCAAGATTACCAGAAAACAAAATTAAGCACTTCAGGCCCATCTGTAAGAATTAGGCATAAATAATATGGGGTTTTGGGAAGAAATTGCCAAAGGCAAACAAGCTGAGACATATTTGAATGCCCCTTGCTCTGAACACTGTGTGCAGTCAGGCTTCTTCACATCTGGGGCTGGGAATGCCCTTCAAGGACAGGCACTCTCTGCTGTGTGGTGCTGTAGATCAGGACTGATTATTGTTTTCCTTTAAAAAGCATAAGAAAGAGTTCCAGCCTGGCAGAGTGCTGAGCAGGCGTCCTGTGCCCCAGGACAGTGGGTTTCTAAACAGGGACATGCCAGGGCTGAGAGCACACAAAGCTTTCTCATGCAGGTAACTCCGCCCTGCTCTTCCCCTCTGCTCCCAAGGGAGAGCTCCCTGAGCCCTCCCTCAGCCTCCTCCAGCAGCTCAGGGATCCAGGCACTTTCTGGGAGATGTGTATGGACTCCCCAGCAGCACCAAAATCCTGTGTAGGTGTTAAGGTTTTGACTTTGCCCAGAGTTTGCCACACTGTGGGCGTAATCCCTGTCCCTGGGGGCTTCCCAGAGCTGCAGGCTCACAGGGGGATTTGCAGCCCATTTTTGTGTGCACAGTGAGGGGACCTGACCCCAGGAGCAAGGCAGGTAAGAGAGATGAGATAGTTGGGATCACAGTTTCATTATTTTTTATTTTTTTAGAACCAGCCCTATGTGGCTCTATGTGAATATGGAGATATCCATCAACCAGTGGCTGTTCTGAGACACTGTGACGCAAGCACTCCCTGTTTCCAGCTCCTGCTCCTCCAAGGGTATGTGCTGTGAGTACATGCACTTCTAAGGCACAGAGAGTTTTCTCACTGACAGTAATTCTTTTGATAAGAGACAAAACATAAGAACACATTCTTACTGGGAAACAGCTGACTTTTCCTCCCCCTCACCTCCATCTTGCTGTAATGTGAAATTTCAGTAATCTAAAAAAGAGATAGAGAATGTTAATGAGGCTCTGCAGGCCATGAAAAAGGTTGAATACAATGTCAGACTCTGCCAGGACAACATAACCCACACAAGAGCAGGAAGAAGAACAACATGTAGCAGAAATGGAAAAATGTGGGACCATTACATCCCAGTTGTTAGAATACCTGTATGGACCAGTGCAGAGCTCAGCCTGACACTGGATCACAGCACCAGGGACAGGCTCTGAGTGAGCAAAACCTCAAAAGGGGTAAAGTCAGAACATCCCTTTCAAACAAGTCTCTGTTCCCAGATTGCTCCCACATCTCCATTACATCTGGAAGTACAAACTCTCTGAAAAGTCTATGTCATAATTATGATTTTCTAACATTTACTTAAAACTCTCATTTACAAGCGAAGCCAGATGAAAATCTTCCATTGCATGCTCAAGAACCAGCCTAGCAGATTTCTGTGGTTTCTTACATCACTTTCTTGCATAGAACGATAAAATCACCCCTAAGCTATTTTTCTCACAGTTGATTTCACACAGTGCTGAAGCTTCTCATAAATCTTGCCACAAACTCCTGGAGGGAATGTTGGAATCACCTACAAAGTCTGCATGTCTGACCGAGTTTATAAATCACAGCACAAAGCAGGGTCCAGTGACCTTCCCTCAGCCCAGGGACGCTCAGGAAAGGCAGGTTCATAGCCCAGGGATGCTCAGGAAAGGCAGGTTCCCCAGGGATGCTCAGGAAAGGCAGGTTCCCCAGCCCAGGGATGCTCAGGAAAGGCAGGTTCCCTAGGGATGCTCAGGAAAGGCAGGTTCATAGCCCAGGGATGCTCAGGGAAGGCAGGTTCCCCAGGGATGCTCAGGGAAGGCAGATTCCCAGCCCAGGGATGCTCAGGAAAGGCAGGTTCCCTAGGGATGCTCAGGAAAGGCAGGTTCATAGCCCAGGGAGGCTCAGGAAAGGCAGGTTCCCCAGCCCAGGGATGCTCAGGGAAGGCAGATTCCCAGCCCAGGGATGCTCAGGAAAGGCAGGTTCCCCAGGAATGCTCAGGAAAGGCAGGTTCCTCAGGAATGCTCAGGAAAGGCAGGTTCCTCAGGAATGCTCAGGAAAGGCAGGTTCCCCAGGGATGCTCAGGAAAGGCAGGTTCATAGCCCAGGGATGCTCAGGAAAGGCAGGTTCATAGCCCAGGGAGGCTCAGGAAAGGCAGGTTCCCCAGGAATGCTCAGGAAAGGCAGGCTCCCAGCACAGATCCACAGCCCATCCACGGCCAAAGGAGGGCAGTGTGTCCTGCAGATCCAGCCAGCAGCCCAGGAGCTCTCAAGGAGAGAATCTCATTTCCTGAGCACAGCCACATCACATTAACCTTCCTACAGCTGCTGGGATGCACCCGTGTCTGTGTGATCCCACCTGAGCCTTTTGGATATTGAGGTGCAAGCCTCAAAGATGGATAATTTCCCTCAATTACAGAAAATCACAGAATATTCTGAGTTGGAAGGGACGCACGAGGATCATCAAATTCCAGCTCCTGGGTTTACTAATGTTTCACATCAAACTGATGTTAACAGGGAAACTTTATAACAGGTATGAAAGCAATTTTTTTCTGGAAATAACATTAATCAGCATCCTTAAGCTGAATGCAAGATATTTCCAAACAAGTTTATCAACATCACAAACATCACAAACAACACCTGGGAGTCAGGAAGAAGAATCATGTTCCCACTCAGGACAGGCTGAGAAGCTTCTCTGTTATTAGTCACCAACAAGTCTTCTTCTGGAAAGGTAAAAGACAGTCAGATGCACTAACAATCCTGCTACATTAATCTTGCTCTTCAGGAAACTGCATGCTTTAAAAGGTGAGGTCATTTGCAGCTTGCAGGAGAGGAATAATGTAAGCAAATGGCTGTACCTGCTTTCAGAAGAATTTTTGAGAAGTACAGACACTAAATGCTGTGTGCCTGTGACTGGACTGCTCCAGAAAAGGGCCATTCCCTCCTGAAAACCAGGCTGAAACTGCTCCAGAAAAGAAAAGCAGAAGCGAGTGAAGGCTAAAGCTGGATGCAGCCCAGGAGAGAGCTGGGTGCACTTGCTGTGTAGAAGAGCAGAGAACAGGAGAGGGGGCTGTGCAGCAGGAAAAGTGCTTCTCTCTGCCCTGAAGATGGGCGATCACGCTGGAACGGACAGAACTAGTGTGGAAACAACATGCTGCTTCTCCATTTCCTCACCTGCCCCCAGAAGTCCCCCCAGTCCCATAGGAAACCCTGAGACTCCCAAGTGGTGGATTATTTCCAGCTCTGCCCCTAACCTCCTTTGCAGTGCTGGACAGATTCTCCCCTCCTGGTGAGGATTACTCTTAAATCACAGCACAAGCTAGAGATGTGGAATCTCTCTGCACATTTATAAATAGCTCACCTACACATTTCACAGGAGGGCAAATGCCAATAAGCAGCTTTAATGGCAGCCCAGACAATGACAATGGCAGCAGCAAAAACAGTGCCACCTTTCTCCAGCATGACCTTTCTTCCCACATCCATCACATTAATAGGGACAATTAAAACCTGGGAGAAGCCCCAGGACACTGACAATTAGTGACTGTAGGCCAGGCCTGAAATATAGTCAAGGATCAGTAATCACAAGTCTGTGAAACAGGCTGGGCAAGTCATGAACTGAGCACACAAATGACACCTCAGGTCCACACCTCATGCTCCCCACACGCCTGGACCACATCTCACACGTTTTCTGGCCCTTCTCCTGCCCGTGCAGCAGGCACAGCTTCTCACTTGCCAAACAGTTTGGCACAGCTCACAGCACGGTGGGGAGGAGAGGTTTCAAGGCACAAACAGAGCAAGCCCGGCCTGGGCAGTGGAAGGAGAGGATTCATCACTTAAGTCACACCGGGACCAGCACACCACGGGCAGCACTCCAGTGTTTGGGACGTGCTGCAGATCAGGGCTGGGACGCTTGGCTGGACCCCCTGAGCAGAAAAACACAGAGCCACAGCCACAGCCTGCCCTGTGCATGAGCTAGTGCAGCCAACACTCCTGTCTGTCC
This sequence comes from Agelaius phoeniceus, assembly GCF_051311805.1. Classification (NCBI taxonomy): domain Eukaryota; kingdom Metazoa; phylum Chordata; class Aves; order Passeriformes; family Icteridae; genus Agelaius; species Agelaius phoeniceus. The sequence continues at coordinate 33,436,564 of NC_135272.1, read as the reverse complement.
ATCTGTCTGTCTGCCCTCCACCCCACCGCACAGCCAGGGCCCAGCCCTTAATGCAGAGTTGGATCACTGATCTGCAACCACATCAGCATGAACTGGCTGCTCAGAAGGCTCTCTGAGGAATGTGCTTGTTATGCTGGAGTTTCTGCCCCAAATCCTACAAGCCAGCAAGGTCATCTGATAAGCACCATCTCCAGCAGAACCAGCTCAGGTGCAGCTACTGGTTTCTTCCACAATTAATATGAATTTAGCTGATTTTAAGCAAATACATTTTAAATTATTGTGTGTCTCTGCCTTTGCCCATTTGCCACTCTAAAAAAAAAAATCAACTGTAAAACACAGAAAGCTCTTTCAGTCCTTCAGCACACAGAGCACCTTTCTTTCCACTTGGGTCTCTAGCTTTGACAGAATCAGCCTCAAATTAAACTAGATCCAGCCTGGCCAGCAAAAAGGGACTTCTGCTGGAAGACAGGATTCAGGAGTGCTCAGTAGGATTTACAGACTGGTCAGAGCCCACAGCACCAGGTGCTGTAAGGATGAAGTAAACAGCCTCTGCTCCATAGGTTTTTAAAAGCAGCAGCTAAATGCAGCAGGGAGAAGCAAGGGAATAATTAACCATATCATTACACTGCCATGTAGTGTCTGATGGAAATTGCCATCTTGAAGCAAAGTGATTTCCACCATGATTGTTTGAGGGCTGAGGGTAATAAGAGTTTTAGAGTTTTATTTCACGCTTTCAAGAAAAAGCCTGGATGTACTTGTGAGAGCAGCGTGCAGGCAGCAGAGATTGCAGCATTTGGGGAGTGCTGATGGCCCTGCACGGTGTAATGAGGCATTAAAAAAAACGAGAAAAGTTGTTGCTGCAGTTCGGGAACAGATCAAAGGCCGGGAGCACCCCAGGAGTGAAAGGAGTAGCTGATAACAGGGTACAGTAACAGGGCTGGTACTTGGGTGCGACCCAGCCCCGGAGCACCTTGCTGGTGCAGATAGCGAGCCTGGGAATGAGTCACTGACACATCAAATGCCTTGTAAATGGGACAACAGGGCTGTGCGTGCCAGCAGCAGATGAGGCAGGAGAAATCCAACGCTTTAGGCTCTCACAGCCTCGAAGAACCTCTTCGTGCTTCTGAAAAATTAAACCTTGTGATGGAACCAAAAATATTCAGGTTTGATGCAAGTCCCGCCTGCAGGTCCTGAAGCTCTGTGCTGAGGCCTCTGGCTGGCAAGGGGCAGCTGCTGCCTCCCACCCAGAGCTGAGTTCCAGCTGCCCTTCGGCCAGCACTTCATAATCTGCATGAAACGCCAGAATCTGCCTGGATGAGAAATGGAGAAATCCTGTGAAAATGCACCCGAAGCAATGGTATTGTTAAAAACATTCCAGAAGGGAAAGAGGTTCTTCCATCGCAGCCCCTCTGCCTAAATGCCTCCAGATTTTTAGTCAGGATAATGGTTTTCACCTCTCTCACCTCCAAACTCCTGCTGATGCCAAGCAGCTGCAGTGTTCTAGTACAAAACCCTGGCAGCAGGAGCACAACTTTGGGTTTCCAAATCACTGAGGGCAAACAAGGTGGTATTTTGATCAGAAGTGCCCTTTAACAGCAGGAGAGGGCTAGGGACCAGCCTTTAATATCAATCTTTTTTTTGGTGCTGATTTAAGCCCAGCACCACACAGGCCCATACTGTTGTGGAATGGAGTAAAATAAAATAAAAAAAAAAAGCACCAGATCTATAAAATGGTTTCCCTTTGGTGATTCTCTTCCTCAGATTCCTTCCAACCTATTATGTGTTTCACTAATTAGAGCTTTAAAAAAAATCCTGCAGCTTCACAGACTTGTTTCTCAAGCTTCAGTGCAGATTTTAAACAATGAGAAACTGAAGAAGCAGGTCTTGCTTTAAAGGCCAGCACCTAATTCAGAAGGAATCTGCAGAGGGCAAGAAGCCAGCAAGGAGTTCCCTTTTGCTCTATTACATTGCACCATGTTCCAGTGCACACCAGGAAACTCCAACTGCTTTTGTCCCTGGCTATCAGATAACCACACACACACCACGTGTCACTACAGGCTCTGTCACCACACCACACACCCTTAGCCACAATGAGGGAGACTTTGAGTCTATCCCATCGCAGTTGGATTTGCTGTGCTGTTTTCTAGCTGCCTAAACAGTCTCCATGCTGTTCCCCACCACAGTAAATGTGTGTTTACAGTGATTTCCTGCTCCTATTCACAGCTTTACTGATTATAGGACTGCAAAGTCTTCTGTAAGTGTTGGGCTGGTATCACAACAGCCAGGACATTCACAGTGTCACAGGTCCCCTGTAGCAGTGTGTTAACCTCACTGGCTCTGTGACAGCATTGAGGGATCCCTCCAAGGGGACCAGCAAGCGAGGCTGGGACAACTCGAGCACAAAACAAAAGCACCCAAAAGCCACCCTGTAAAACTGTGTGGTGCCTCACAGACTTGTTGGAAACAAGAAGTTTCCATTTCAGACTATTTCACTTCTAAAATGTCACTGCCTGAGCTCGTCCCTGCACAAACAGGGCTCTACACTCAACTATTATGTCAAGTTTCCTCAGCTAACTTGGCTGCAGGAGAGAGTGAGCATTCAAGTGCCTGCCCCTGGGTGGGTCTCTCAGGGTGCTGCTGCAGCTTGACGCTGAATATCCTGTTTGTATCATTTCTCCCCTTCACCAGCAGCTCAGCCAGAGCCTCTCCAGCATCAGAAACACTTCTGTCCTTGCAGTCCATCTGTAACTGAGCTCACGTGTCAACACATCATTTATCTGAAATGACGGTAAAGAGCTGTAACCAATACAAGGAGAGAAATGATCTTTTAAAGAAGTGATTTTACCTACAACCACACACATTAAAAATGGATTAGTCATAACTGCAGGTTTTTTTCAGGGCTCTGTTCCAAATCTGACTCTATTGAATGGCTTCACTCTGCACTTCTGCATCTGAGTACTTCCAGCTTGTTTTGAAGTTCAGCCTTAAGATTTCATTTCCCACAGGCTGCAAAGCTTGTTTCAGGAAGAAGGAACAACCTCCTTGCAGTTGTTTCATTTTCCAGCCCAGAGCTGTGGAGCTGTGCTGTGAGACCCAAGATATTCTGAGCTGAAAACAAACCCACCCAGTGAAGCAGAGGGAGCAGATCTGCTCAGCCCCTGGAGTCAGCTGTTCCCTCCTTTCAGTCCTGTTTCCCTTAACATACTGTTCCACTCTTTGCACGCTCACATCATGCTGTTTCCATTCAAGGGAAACAGTATGAAACTTCATCTTTGTATTCAGGAGGCCAGCGGGTACCCAGCTTCTGCTGCACAAAAACAGTCATGGTTCAGCTCCTGTTCCCTTTGGAAGCTGGAATAACAACAGGGACAGATTTGCTGCAGGAAGCACAGCAACACCACAAGATCTGTTCACCTTCTTTTCCTTTTCAGCCCCATGATGGTTTGTAGCTGTTGCAAAAATTAATACATGTTGAGGAGCTAATGGTATCCCTCCATCCCCCAAAAGGCTTGTTAGATACCCATCTTAAAAGCACTGTGTTTGAGCTAAATATTGTAATTATGATTACTAGTGTGCATGAGTCCCAGCTTGAGACCACGGGAAGCTCCTCTGTGCAAATCATTGCTGACAGCAGGCAAAGCCTTGGCAGCTGCCCCAGCTCAAACCTCCTTTCTTGATGGACAAAAGGCAGCAAAATTTCCTACCACAGACCAAGTCCAGAAGTGTATTGCAGGAATCTGTCAGCTGGTGCTTGTGAACAGACTCACACACTTCCTGTGCTTGCTAAAATCTGTTTTGAGTGAGGCTGCACAGCTACCTGAGGAGCCAAAGCATCTGTGCATCTACTTTATTATTTCTCCATTGCAACTCTGTCTTGGAGGGGAGATGTGAATTTTTTCTCTACACAAACACTTTGAACCTCTCTGCTAAAGGCAACCAAATACAATTGATCAATATCTACATATAAGAAATGTGACTTCCAATAACTCAGGGGGATTTTCACTATCTAGTTCCCAAGGCACTTGCTTAAAATCCACCTATTACATTAAGCTATAAATAAACTAGAAACAGGAAACTGGAAGAGACTGGGTGGGACAAGGAATATAAGGAAGGAAGGAAGGAAAGATAACATCATTCAGAAAATCTAAATTAATGCTTTGCAATAGTATACAAATACTTGGTTCTGCAATATCCCAGATACTTTTTTTTCATATAGTAAAGATATCCTTTGCCCCACAGGCAGCTACACTAAACAGCAAGTGCCTTGCCCATCCAAAAGACAAGATTAGGGAGATGTGCCCCACAGAGAATCAATCACTCACTGTTCCCTTTCGTTGTTCTCAGACAAGTTTGCTCTTCTTCTCCCTGCAACTTTTCTAGACATGGCAATACAAAAAAATTTGCAAACTGGGACTTTCAGGCTGAATAATGTCTAGAAAAGGATGTGCCCATTCCTTCACTAAGCTGGAATGTGTGATCTTGTCCTTCAAGCAGTCTCAAGAGAGCTGCTGTCAGTGAAGTCTGTAAAAAATACTTTGAGGAGCAGCACCCCTCACTGTCAGTTATGTTGAGCTGCTGTGTCCAAGTGTTATTCTCACCTAGTGGTAAATTCAAATTCCCCCCCAAACTTCTCTCAGGACAGCTGGACTACAGAGCATGAGTAATTTAATGGCAAAGCATCCTCTTCCTTTGCCACTTGGGATTACAATTAGCTCCTCCATCACTTGTGTAGTTTTCATTAATTAGCTCAGCACAAATTTACAGGAGCACTTCCTTGAAATAATTCTAAAAGCAACAATGACATCTAATAAATGTCTTACTTTTTCCTACAAACTTTTTTTGCATTAGTAGGGGAAAATTATGCCAACTGACTTCATCAGGCTGTGAGGATTAAACCATCATTTATAATACCCTTTAAAAATGAGAAAGTGTCATTTAAATGTTAGTCACATGAGTAAGCAGTGAGTCAATATTCTGCATATTAACTGAATGCATTTGAAGTGCTGGAGTTTTCCTGAAGCCTGCCAAGATCGAGCCATAACAATTTCTTTTGTAGCTGGAGATCAGCCTGAATAAAAGACCTTCCTAAGATCCAGAAGGTGAAGATGAGAGTCATATACACATTATCTCCATTCCACTGAATGTCAGCTTAGAGGAAAAAAAACAAACTCAGAGGGGAGTGAGCAAGAAGAAGGATTTGTGATTACTTTTCAGGAAAGTAAATAAGGAAAATGAGATCACTGGTGTCATACTGCAATCTAAAAATTAATCCAAAATCTGCCAGCCCAACAGACTGATTTATCAGTTTGTCTCTTTCAAAGACCAACACCGAGCTCTGAAGTTCACGTTAGAGACCTAAATACTGCTTGTGTCCCCTACAATTGAAACTTTCCTTTATGCTGAATGTGATTTGTATCTGAGACATCAGACAGGGGTTTCTGGATTCCTAACCCCAGAGTCAGGCACTGTTAATACAAAATAGTTTGCCTGAAAACATGAGCCTCCAAAACCAAATGTTTATATGCAGATACCAGCACTGATCTTGACAAATCTTATCTGTTTCCTCCTTCCTCCTCTTCTCTGGACACAGAAAATACATTGTTACAATGAGGTAATAAATTTGGCCTGGGAGAGTGCCAGAAGATCCAGATCTGCTGACTTCGGTGCAGTACAAGAGCTAATCAAGTGTGTTTAAGGAATACATACAACTTTCTCTCTGCTTTGGGCACTAGAATTTTTATTTTCCTGATTGTACTCTGCTTCATTGTGTATATACAGAATGGTTTGGGTTGGAAGGTACTTTAAGGATCATCTAGACCCAACCTCTGCCATGGGCAGGGACACCTTCCACTGTCCCAGGTTGCTCCAAGCTGTGTCCAACCTGGCCTTGGACACTTCCAAGGGCAGGGATAGCCACAGCTTCTCTGGGCAACCTGTGCCAGGGTGGCCTTACCACCCTCACAGGGCTGAATTTCCTCCTAATATCATATACTTAAAGAATGTAATTCCAGTAACTCCACGATGTGCTCCCGGGAGCCAAAGCATCCTCGCAGCTCTTCCACCCACTCCCAGGGTCCCTCCAGGGCCGGGAGCTGTCGGCAGGGCCCGGGGGCTCGCTGGGCCGTAGCACCGACCGCATTCCCTCAGCCACGGGCAGGGCTGCCCCGCCGGCCCTGCCGCTCGCTCCGGCCGCCAGGCTCCCCCCTCGGGCTCCGCCGTGACCGCACCGGCCGTGCCGCACCGGCCCCTGCCCACGGAGAGCAGCCCTCATCACCGGCGGCACCACCGGCAGCGGCAGCGCCGGGAGGCCGGGCCTGGTACCCTGTGCCGAGCTGCCCACCCCCGGCAGGCCGTGAGACACCGCCAGCTCCCGCCGCCGGTCCCCGCCCTGATCCCGACCGCCGTCCCGGTCCCCATCCCCATCCTCATCCTCATCCCTATCTCGGATCCTAACGCTGGTCCACATCCTCGTCCCAGTCCCCATCCTCGGTTCTGATCCCGGTCCACGTCGCCGTCCCGGTCCACATCTCCGCTCCCATTCCCGTTCCCATCCCCAATCCCCATTTCCGTTCCCGTTCCCATCCCGGTCTCGGTCCCGCTCCTGGTCCCAGTCCTGGTCTTCGTCCCGATCCCGATCCCGATCCCGATCCTGATCCCGATCCCGGTCCCGGTCCCGGTCCCGGTCCCGGTCCCCATCCCGGTCCCGGTCCGGCTCCCCATCCCGGTCCCGGTCCCGGTCCCGGTCCCGGTCCCCATCCCGATCCCCATCGCCATCGCCATCGCCATCCCCATCCCCATCCCGGTCCCGGTCCCCTCACAACGCCGCCCTCACGCGCCCCCTCGGCCCCGCCCCCTCCCCACGCCGGTCCATTCATCCTCCAGCCTCCCCCATCACGTCACGCGGGCCCGGCGGGCGCTCCCCGGCCGCGGCTCAGCCGCGGCTTCCGGGCCGGGCCGGGGGCGGGGCCGGGGCGGGGCCGGGGCGTGCGAGGGGGCAGGGCCGGGGCGGGGCGGGGCGACCGCCGCGGCGGCGGCGGCGGGAGGGGAGCGGCGCTCCCGGCAACATGGCGGCGCGCGGGGCGGGCAGCGCCTGAGCCCGGCGCCTCTCGGTCCGCGGGGCTTCCCCGCCGGCCCTGGCCTCCTTTTCTTCCTTCTCCTCCTCCTCCTCCTTCTCCTCCTTCTTCTCCCTTCTCCTCCTCCTCCTGCCCCTGCCCTGCCCCGCTCCCCGGCGCGGCCATGGAGAGCGAGGAGGAGCAGCACATGACCACGCTGCTCTGCATGGGCTTCTCGGACGCGGCCGCCATCCGCAAGGCCCTGCGCCTGGCCAAGAACGACATCAACGAGGCCGTGGCGCTGCTCACCAACGAGCGGCCCGGCCTCCACTACGGCGGCTACGAGCCCATGGAGAGCGGGCAGGGCCCGCCGGGCGGGCACGGCTCCCCCGCCGGCGGGCAGGGCCCCCGCGGCGGCGACGGGGACGGCGGAGGCGGCGGGGGCGGCTTCGACCCGCCGCCCGCCTACCACGAAGTGGTGGAGACCGAGGTGAGCTGCGGGCGGGCGGTCCCGGGGCGGTGGGAGCCACCCGCTGCCATCGGAGGTCGGCCCGGGCGTGGGGCCGGCGGGAGGTGCCCGGGGACCCTCCGCCACTCCCCGGGCCGGGGGCTCCTCATGGCCCCGCATTCCCCGCCTGCCGCCCGCCCGGCGCGCTCCCCAGCCCGTTCCCTGCGATCGCTGCAAGGTGAAACGCACCCAGGGTTTTCCTTGGCATTCCAGGAATGTGTGGCTACCGTAGGGCTCTGCTTTTCGCTCCCCCTCTTGTGCCTTCTTGCATAATTCCGGTGACTAAGGGCTGTCTATTTTTTTGAAACTGTTTGCACAATGTGAAGGAAAGTGCAGGGTGGGTATGACTTTACGTACAGTTTTATTTGGGTAAGCTGAGCGTAAGTTCTGAAATAGGAACCCAGTGAGGTCAAATGTTTTTTCAGAACAGAGCTTTAACTCATGACTTAGGGCTGTGATGTAGATAGAAGTGCTGGAGAATGTCAGCCTTTCCTAGGTTCTCTCCTTCCTCCTTGTTTGCCTTTCTCTCTCTTCCATCCTCTTCCAGAACTCTGCACCCTTCAACCAGCAGATACACTCAGGGTGCTCTCTTTGCTGTCCGGAACAGTCTTGTAGTGCTTTCCTATAAAGTCTTCTCCTCCTCCTGGTCTTTTTCCCAAAACTTCACAGTGTGCTCCTAAGAAAAGTGCTAATTAGTAGTGTCCAGACTGTGGGACTCACGGGGGTGAGAACAGCAGAAAGCCCCTCTTGTGTGATACCAAAGGGCCGCCTTGCACAGCCTCTGTCTCAAGAACTGCTCAAGAGCAGATGCTTAAGCCCGTGAATAAACCCAGGGAACCTCGTGTACCCTCCCAGGCTCCAGTGACGAGTATCCTGAGGGTTTTCTGTGCATGCCTGTGTATGTGTCCATAAATAAATTCGTGAAGAATCCATGGGCGTATCTGGTGCGTAACTACACTTGCACAGATCATCCGTATCCGTAGCCTCGGCGTACTGACGTCCAGCCCTGCGGAATAAAGATAGGTGATCCTGCTCCCTGAATTAACTGGGTTAGGTCCTGAGCTGCTCTAAGCTGCTGATGTGTGCTTGTGGAGTAAGGTGATCCCTGGGATGGCACGTGTGCTGTGTAGAAACGGAGCTGCTCCTTAACGAACCTGACTGAAGCGCCAGGGAACTGCTTTCCAACCTTTCCTGTGAAGGATTGAGGGTGAACGAGAGTTCTTGTTGGCATTTGGGTTGGATGTAGTTAGAGCTGGGACAGTCTGGCTTGTCAGTGTGACATTTCGAGTGAAGCTGTCAGTGTAAACTTCAGAGAAGTGCTTTTTTTTCCCCGCTCTTGTTCCCGTTACAAATGGCACTTTGACAACTCTCAGAGGATTCTCCCACCCCCCATTATTTCATCCTGTATTTCTGATCAAATGTACTTATGCTTTATAATAGTTTCCTATGGTACTCACCTTCTTGTTTGCTCTGACTTGTGTTCTTTTTAACCCACAGGGGGAAGTCAAAACATTTCATTGTAGGTAAATCACTGCACAGAGCAGGCATTTCAGAAGGATTGAGGTGTCTTGCTGCATGAAATTTTATATAAATTCATGCCTCAATTTAGTAATTGGATTCATTTGCAGATGAGCATCTGTCAACTCCTGCACACGTATGCAAAACAGTATTTTTGTAATAAAAGAATTATGTCTATAAAAGTCCTGAGACTGGAATTGTTGCCTGTGCATATTTGTCTAACACTGCAGTACAATTTAACAGCTTTTGACATACATTTTATGAAAGGGGGAAAGTGATATATCATCAGTTCTTGGGGGTTTTTATTTCATCAGCTGTAATCTAGCATTACATTTAATAAGCTGCAGCTATTCTTTAAGTGGTTAATCGTAATTAATCAGGTTAATCAGTAGTTTTCCATTCAGCAGAAGCTTATGGCATATGAAGCTGTAGAGAAAGCCATTGCAGAAGCAGCTATATTATTCATTGTAGTCATACACATTATGGTGAAACATATTGTACCCCATGCTGTCTTGTGGTAATTCAGATGTTATTTCTGGTTTTCTTCCTCTCGGTATCATCTCTCTTTCTAACAGCTCTTCAAGTGTGTATTCTTCCTTCTCTTCATAATGCCAGTTTTAACTTTTATTCAGTGGGGAGGAAGTGGTGTGTTAGATTTTTGGATTTTATATATCAGCAATAGGAGATAAAGAGAAGATAAATCACAGGAGAAGAATTCTTAGAAATTTTCCCCCAAGTAAAATGTTCCAATCTAATGCTTCATGAACAAAAGTTAGGATTAGATTTATAATTTAAAAATAACAAGATTGCTTCAGTCATTCTTCAAAACGCGTATAACAGGTCTGTACTTGGAATTTATGTGCTTTTTTTGGCTGAGCACACTTTAGCATGCATATAAGAATAGGTCTATGAATGATTAAACACTTTACATTTTCCCTAATCAGTAATGAATCCATTATGTTTGCATATGCTTATTTGGTCTCTATTACATAATGTTAGAATCTGTTCAGCATTCATGTGGATCAAAGAAAGGCTTGTCTAGTGGTTTTCTTTGAGAGAAGCACAGCAACCAGATACATATCATACTAGTTAAAGCATGTTTTCTTTAGATAAGATTTTAAAAATCAGTGTGAATCTTTTTTCAGTGGTCCAGGCTGCTGATCTTCAGGGCTGTCTGAAAGTGTTAAAGAAGCCTGAATTTGGAGTAACTGGCCCAGAAGCAAGATATCTGCTGTGAGCTGGCCCAACATATGCCCTGTACTTTCTTTCTGTATGAGGCTTGAGTGAAGGTGTGCATAAGTTTCAATTTCATGAGGTTCAAACCTCAGTTTCAGCGGGCTGGTGTTTCCCAGTTGCTTCAGTTTTGGGTTAATAGCTGTGGCGTGCCTTTGGCATTGATGCTGGTAGCATGACCACACTTAACTCATCAAAAGGAAAAGGCCAGACAAACTTGGGGGCTTCATTTCATTTGTGCAGTCTTCCTAAAACCACGGGAAGTTCACCTTGAGGTTTCCAGCAGCTTGGAAGTTTTGCCCTTTGCAGCAGCAAACCACACTGATAGACTGAGGTCACCTGCTTTTCCAAGAGGCAACTTGGTGTGTTTGACATAACTTCTGTGTTTATGTCTGTTGACAGAAGCAAATGTTGCAGTTTGGCAGGAATGTGGGGTTTCTGTGTTTATTCCTTAGGCGGCATGCAGATTGTCACGGTGCGATTCTGTGCCGAGGGAGGCGGGTGAAGGATGCCGTGCTCATCTCTTCATCTGACTGACAGATAAGCTGCTTTATCAACTGCTGCTAAATCCTTATAATTTAAGACAAGACTATAAATGAGTGTGATGACAACGTCTGTCAGTCTGTCCATGAATTGCCACAAGTGCCACAATTGCTGGCTTTCATGAGTTTGAGAGGAATGGGGTGGAGAAGAGCAGGCTCAACAAATGTGAGGATTGAAATTGCGGGGAGGGACAGGTGAAAATATTAAACATATACCAGTGGTTTGTATAACCTTCACTAAAACAACCTTAATTTACTTTTAAAACAGCTTCTGAGAGCCATTACTATGACCTTTTAGCTAAATTGTGATGAACAGATTATATTACCCCCTGGCTATTCCTGTCCCCTTCAGCATGTGCTCTTTTGATTTATGTGTTTTTAGTTGAACTGGATCAAAAGCTCATACATGCCAGATTTTACTAGGTAAGGTTTATAATAAAACTTGTCCAAGATTGCTTTTAAGGTGCTGTTTGACTGCAAGAGAAGGGATTTTGTGAAAAAAACAGGCCGGCAACCGTAGTGAGTGCCAGTGCCAGGAACATTCTCACTAGTCATGCTGCAGAACTGTGATGTTCAAACCCTACCTCTCCTCATTATTAAAGCTCAGGACTGAAAGCATTTCTGCCACAGATGTGCTTTAGCTTTTAATGTGTAAAATGAGGATAATGGGGTGTGCTTTATTAGGAGAACCATGGACGTTAGGCTTGTGGAGTTCTTTGATCTTTGAATGGAAGGAGCTGTATTTATTTAAAGACAAAGAAGGTATTTAGCCTTCAAGCAAATGAGATGGATTTCACGCTACAATTCTGCACATTTAAAGTCAGTCTTCTCTCTTGTAAGTAGTCTTGAGCTTTGCAAAAGTGAGTATTTCTTGCATTCTCATGTGGAAGTTTTACAGAGTGGCTTGTCTACGAATTGGCCTTGTAAAACAATTAAGCAATCAAATAAAGCTCTGTGGTGGATTCTGGGATCGAGTCCCTGGCTGGATGCCATCAGAATGTCAAGTGGAATTAGTATTTTAGCACTCCTGGTTTTCAGCATCACTGTTTTCAAAAATGAGTGGCCCTGGTGTGGAACCTCTTTCTATATTCTGATTCCATTAACACTTCCTTGAAAGCATTTGAAAGAAAATAACTCTGAGTTTCATTCTTGATGTAACACAGACTAATAGAGATGCTACGTGAAATTAGGGAAGTAGGGGTGATACTGAGAGATGCAACTGGTTAATTTTAAACGTAAGCTTTGTTTTGAATAACTCACAAAGTCATTATCATGTAATGTGATCGTTAGAGTAATTGCTGGATTGAGAGGAGCACTCTGTAATTACTGGTTCATTGGTGAAGGTGATGCCTGCAGGGTCAGTGAAGGTGGGAGACAGCTCTGTGCAGCCAAATTCTCAGCTGGGCAGGAAGTGTTTCTGGTATAATGTCCTCTGGAAGCATTTTTTGGTCATCTTCCCAGTTTACAGTGCTATTCCGTGGCAGCTGTTTAATAAGGAAGTGAAATACTGAGGAAGAATGAGAATAAAAACAAATTAGCCAGTGTTAGAAGTTAATTCCAGCAAATCATTTGGATTGCTTTTGGATTAAGGAACAGTAGCTCTTTGTATGAGGAGGGCAAAGAGGAAGTGCCTGTTTCTTTTGTAAGCTTTTATTTTGAAAAAAACATGTATTTGTGCTGCTGTAGGAATAGCCTTTGGTATATATGTTTCAGGGGCCAAATTAAAAATTAATTTTAAAAGCCAACGTTCCCAGTGTTTCTTGCCACTTTATCTTCCTGCCACTACTTTGCAACAGTTCTGTTTTTTCTGATGCCCAACAGAATGATCTTGAGAGGCATTTAAAGATTTTTTTTTGTATTAATTAGTCACACCTTTGGCATTACACACTGTCAAAATCAGCTGCTTTGTCAGTTCTGGTTTCTGTCTCACTATACATCAGTATAACAGAAGTATAGATGAGTGTTTAGTAGCATTATTGAATTAATTTTCCTTCCCAGAGCCTGACCTTTGGTCACTAAAATGTTCCAGTAAATACTTTATGTAGTGGATCTGCAGCACTTCTCTATTAATTCCTGGTGTTTTGGCAAATGGAGATACAAGTATTGACTTAATTTTAAGTACTGAAATGTTAAGCATTTGTGATTCATTGTTTTATTGTTTAAAAGCACAATGTTTATCTGATATCACACTAAGTTAATCTGAGTTATTTGGAACAAGCATGAGGTTTTGTGCTTATGAAAACTCAAGGGTTGGGAGCAATAATGGTGTTGACTCCGAGTCTGGCTGTTTGTAGTTACACGAATGGAGTAAGTTTTTAAATATATCCACAGACAATAGTGAAAACACATGGAAGATAAGTGTTTTCCTTGCTTCCTTATGAATGGCATTCCTAACAGTGCTTTCCATGACCTCTCCCTCACCTGCAACTTATCAGACTTTGAAATACGTTGCCAAAAGTGGTTGTAGTGAATCTCTGCCTCAGATTTCACTGAATGCTGTGGTAATAGTTGTATAAAAGGGCAAAGAGGCTCCTTGTATTTTTGAAGTTAAATGGAGGGTTTAATTCAAGTGCTATTTTTACACAGCCTCGGTTGTTTTGTTTTGCTGTGATGCTCAGGACTATGTTTATCTTTGAACAAGCAGGCAAGTACATCAGGGAGTATTGCCTGGTAACATCACACCATCACCCTGGAAATCAGGGAGAGAGTACAAGCCATGTTTTCAGAAACTCTGAGTTAATCCTCAGCTTTGCTGAATTTATTTTTATTTTTCAAATTCATATTGTGTTCTTATTCCCAGTCTTACACAGGTCTTGGTTGTGAGAGATGGGGGGCAGAGGGAAGGTGGAGCCATAGGGTTTTTCTGGTTATAATTTGTTATAATCCTTTACAACTACTAAGGGTTTAGTCTAAACTCTTAGTAGCTGTAAAGGATTATAACAAATTATATATATCCATGCATCCTTGATGGTGTCCTAGTGCAACTCTCAGTTAAGGTCAGTGTCTAAAACCTTCTGTGAGAAAGTTCACTAAATAAATTGGATTTTTCTTAGGACATCTCTATGACGGAATGAGAGTCCAGATCAACTTCGGTTAGGCGTAGTCTGTAAAATAGGATTTCTTTTCCTTTAGTAGTAGACTGGTATCATCCTTTTATATTGGCATGACAAAATACTAGCATTTTTTTCTTGTGACAAGACTGTATTTGTTTGTGTAAAGTAGTCCATAGTAGAAATTTCAAGAGCTTCCTTTCTATGAAAAAAGAACAAAACAAAACATCTGTGTATCTCACCAACAAGCTTATGTTCTCTTAGCAGAACATAAACAACAATAAACATTCCTATCTGTTGCTGCACTGAAAATTTTTGCATCCCAATATGTTTCTCTGGATGAAAATTCAAGGATGAGATTCTGTATCTCTTTAGGACTTAAAACAGTTTAAAAGTGTGACAATACTTTGCAAGTAAATGTCTGCTTGTCAGTAAAACATTCAGGAAATCACTGTGGGTTTTCTTATTGCCAGATAAGAAACATAACGTGGAAATTCCATACATGACACCATTTTTTGAGTCTTACTAATACTGACATATTCACAAGAGGAGTCCAAGCTTGCTCTTAGCAGTGTGGTTCCAATGGGTTCAATCTGAGTGCAGGAACAGGCAGCTAGGAAATACTCTCCAATTTTGTTCCCACATCTGCCACTTAACAAGAGTTGAAAGTTCTTTAACCATCTGAAATACCAGTTTATAAAAAGCGAATAGGTTACACATATGAAAATGTGACAATTTTTTTTAAACATTCAATACCTTGTTCTTAGTGTTTATGTGTAAGTGCAAGGTGGTAGCTTCGAGGTATTTGAAAGGCTTTGAATTCTTACACTTGTGTTTGAGTTCTAGGTATCAGAATATCCCCTTTGAGGAGTTAATTAACAGAAAGAAAGGTTTGACATCCAGGCGTGAAACTAAAAACTGCTTTAATCAATAGTCTGGCAGGTGGAGGGGCTGTCAGGTCATGACTTCAGGATTCATAGCTTCTCCCACAAATTGATGGGGACAGTACATCAGAGCAGAGAAATGCTCTGTTTTTCTGGGTATTTGATGTATTTCTCTCACCTTGCCTCCACCTGAGCATTGCAGTGCTCTGCAAGCACTTGTGAGTGGTGCAGCAGTGCTGGGCAGAGGGGAGCATCCCTGCTGGCACTTGGCAGCTGGAAAAGCTGTAGTGTAGCACTGGAAAATTGATTTCTTCATGTTGTCTATGTCTGTGATTAAAAACTGAAAGGTGGACCTAAAATTCTTGTCAGCTAGTTCTGGTTTTATGCATTTTTTTCATTACTGCTTTTCAGAGCAGTTAAACTTTGTCCTGTTTGTAGGTACATAGTAACAAGGTTTTGTGGTTGCTTTTTTTTTAAACAATGCAATGAAACTTCAAAAATCTGTTTTCTTGGCTATAAAATGATGGTTATTTTGTGAAAATGACTTATTAGAGAGGCATGAGGTGGAGGTACCTGCTTGGTCTGCTGGTGTCTTAAAAAGTCTGATCCTGTTGCTTGTTGAAAGAAACAAGACTTTGGGGTTTTGTTTCCTAAGTTATACTGGATTCAAGAGCACATAATGTGATTTGGTGATGGTGATAATAGATTCTGTTGGTAGCCTCCTATCAAAATCAAATTAACTAATTTAAATTATTATTTGACTGTAATTTCATTACTAAGGCTGCCAATTAGAATCAAAACAAGTCTTAAACTCCTTGTTATTTTATGTAAAGTGACGGGTATGGGAACTGTCAGTGGCTTTAGTTAAACAGTGTTTGATGAGTTAATTAGCTGAATACTGCATGAGTACATTTTGAAGCTTTAAACTGTGACCTTTTGGCAATTAAAGTTAAATCATATTTCAGCTTTTGTGCTAATCTTTGTTCTTTGTTACTCTTCAGTAAAAGGTTTTATGCTACAGATTTAAGCAATGCTTTATTGATCAGATGTTGAACAATTTTTGTTTATTCAGCCTCGCAAGCAAATCTGGGAGGTGCCAGGTCCCCAGAGAGGGAATCTTGAGTCAGTGCTTGAGCCTGTTCCTGTGAGGGTATTTCTCCTGGGAGCATGTGTGTGTGTTTAGCCATAACTGCATTTTCACACCTTGAAAATAAGCCAGAAGAGCCAAGACTGTTAGAACGAGGGGCTCTTCAGGGCTTTTGTGCAATAAGAGATATATCAGAAAGCATGGAAAACTGTGTTAAAGGTTTGTCAGCTGAAGTTTGTTGGTGTCACTATTTCAGCTGCAGAAAGAGTCACAGATTTATGATGTGCACTATGACTTCCTACTGCAGAAAACAGTGATTGTAATGGCCTTTTAGACAGTTTATCTTTGGATGACCCCTTGGTTTCCAGGAGTAGGGCTGGGGGCTTTTTTTGCTCTTTGCTATTTTATGGAAGAATATCTGTACAAATCCTTACCATGTTGGGGGCCAGTCCAGTGCTAAGTCTGTTCAGATTAGAATTGCAGAGTCCTGATACAGATCATCATCAACTGGCAGACACCATTCTGAAGTCACCTATTTGAGGGGAGGGAGCTACCTCTTTATATATATTTATTTAGAAACCAGCAAACAAACCCCATGTAACTCCCCAAAGCCAAGATTCAGCAAACCCCTTTTTGGGTGGCTTTGACATAGCCTTGTATCCTATTTACTTTTGCATGTACCATAATTTTTCTTCAAAATCTTGTATTTCCTCCTTTGTCAGTAGAGTTTGCAGTGACAGTTCCTGAGCTCCTCAGTTACATGGCATTAATTATGGTGTTCAGGGCTGTGTTACATTTGTGAGTGTCAGCAGAGAAGTGAATTCTGCAGGCTGTGTTGGAGTGTGAGGTCTGTGTGCAGATCTCCAGCCAGCATAAGATGATGCAAGAACTGAGCTGACGTTTCACCTTACTGCAGCAGCTGCTGTCAATAAATCCCTCACTTTAAAGAGCAGTGCCAAAATTGATTTTAAAATTGGGTGGTGAACAGTTTGGGCTTTTTCATGTGCAGAAAGACACTAATTATGAAAGAGCAGCAGTAAGTCTTTAAAGAGACTGTTTCTTGTGGTGGATTTGGTTTAAGAAACACAACTCAGTCTGCACTAATATAATGTGAACATAGCTGTAATCTCCCAGAAACGCAGAGTGTTCAATTTATTAATGGTTTGGAGGGGAATTTGGGTTTTAAACTGCCTGGGTGTGTGTTTGAGACTGTCACAGGTTTCACAGTCGCTGTGGAGCTATGTGGATGTGATGTGTTCTAAAATTAATACATGAACTCGATACTTTCTGCACATGGTTTTAGTAGCAGATCACTGTCAAGCAAGAAGCCTCGTTGCCTCTAATTCCTGGAAAGTGCCAAAAGCATGCTCCTTCAATGCAAACAGCTCCCATTACTATAGGGCAATATTCCAAATACCACACTCATTTTTTCTGTAAAACCATCTTTTCACTGCTCTGTTGGTAGACTCAATCTAGCAATAGTCCAGATGTGTTCTAAGCATAATTTAGGGTAATGTGGGAGCTGAATGCACTGTGAAGAACATGTATTATTTCACTTTCCGTGTGAATTTCTGTGTCATGGACCCTGGCAATCACTTGTGTGGAAACAGGCAACTAATGAGCAGCATTGCTGGGATGCAGATGGGAAAGCAGAACAAGAAGTGGAGTTTTTCATCTCCAGTTGAAGGTCTGCTATTGCTATTCTGCACCTCTTTAGATACCAGTTGCTGTCGCAGCGTTTATTTAATGTGGATGCTTTCCTCCAGGGAATGAAGCAACTGTTGCTCTGTTTCTGTAACATTTGTTGAAATGTTGTTTTCCTTGGCTACAAATGGAAGCTGAACTGTAGTCCTTGAACACCCAGCAATTGGGTGTTTTAAGTTATACTCATTCTGCCTTTATTATACTAAAAGTTCATTCCTGCTCTGTTACTGTGAGCACTTTCTTTATAACTGCACGCTTGTTTTCTGGAGGAAATGATTTTGTTTTCTGCATGGGTGTTCTTTACAGAAGCTTTATAATTAACTGTTTAATTTCTAAAAAATGCTTCTAAATAATTTCAATGTCTTTTCATGGAGACCTTCAAACCACCCTTCTCCAAAACCTGTAGTATTTAAACAGGGTGTGATTTGCTAGATGGGAATTACATCAGGCTTCCATGCACAGTGCTGGATCAGGTGACCACGGTTTCTGAAGCTGATATTCAGGTCTGCTAAAGTACAATCTCCCATAAAGACAAACTGTTTAGTAAGGGGTTGGAGAAAAGCAGCACTTTATTTCCCAAGCACCAATATGTGTTTTTTTCTAAGCAGTGTTCTGCTCCTATAAATTGTCCTGCTGCTCTGCAGAACATTAGCGAGCCCAGCCCACGTGCTGTCCGTGAACTTTAAAGGTTAAGCTCTGCACAGTTGCTGTTCGCTTGGCTTAATAGTTTTGAACCATTATGAAAGTGAATGACACATTTACTTTTTAAAACAGGTCTAATCCTACAAATAGCAAATGCAGTGAGAGAGCTGGAAGCACACTTGTGTGAATACATTCATTTTGTTCTTGGTATACCACCTCCTCCAGAGTTCAGTTCTTTTGCTTTATTCCTTTCTAGTTGTTGCACTCACTTTCCTGACACTGTCTGGTTTTTACTTTGGAATGTGTTTCCTGCTTGTCCTTCCTCCCTCCATGTCCCTGGCTTCTTTCTCAGTGGGATCTTGTTACCATCACTGCTCTTGTTTTCCACTGTCCCTGACAGTGGCTCCTGCTCGCTGCCAGGCCTGATCCAGACATTCTGTCCTTTCTCCTGCTGGCTTGGCCTGCTCTTGTGGAGGCAGGGAAAGGTAGTCCATGTGAACTCTTTGACACATTGGGTACCTGGCATCTATGAGAGGTTAAAAAATAAACAAAAGAAAATAAATGAATAACTTGTCCACTCTTTCTTTGGCGCTGCTGAGGCAGTTACCTCATATGGCACTTGGAGGAGAGCAAGGGGTAATTCTGTGTCCTGTACACAGAAATAGCTGCTCTTTAGTGCCCCTAGCAAGGAAACCTGTAAAGCTTAGCTGCAGTCACCTGCTTGCCTTTTCCCTCTTACCTTCCAGAATATTTGCCAGTAACTCATTATGACTTCAGGAGAAGGATAATTACATTACCTTGTAGGACAACTATATTTGATGTAGGTTTTTCTTTAGTAAAAGAAAATCTTGATGTACTGAAACAGTATCCAGTATTTCTAGAGTGATGGGGTGAAATGGACTTCCCTTAGAGTAAACTATTCCCATATTCTACAGGAGTTGTTGAACAGAGGATTAATGTGCAGATCTATGGAGATCAGAATTTGTACTCTACAGTCTCCCGGGGACTGGAAGTACTTATCACCTGGCTCTAGGATCTGATATGCTATGGAACAAGATTTGCTGCTTAAATTGGCAATTAGTTAGCAATTAGTTATGTAAACATGGTACTTATCACCTCCATGAAATACAGCCAGGTATGTAATCCCTTCAATTCAAATTGAAATATTCAATTCTACTTTGAAAAACACAAGCAGCCTCAGGGTTGAGAATTTGACATGCTTGTTACAAGCACAGCTGCCTTTTCTAAACCCTTTAATGTGTCTAGGAAACTGTTTCGCTTGAACTTTTGCAGAAAAACGATGAAAATGGGAATTGCTCTGGTGAAGGGATTGAGTTTCCAACAACCAACTTGTATGAGCTGGAGAGCAGAGTTTTGACAGATCACTGGTCCATACCCTACAAGAGGGAGGAGTCTCTAGGCAAGTGCCTAATTGCATCCACCTACCTGGCCAGACTGGGTAAGTTCCCTTTCACAATTACAGAGATTATCTGTTCAGAGGGTGTTGGGCAGTTGTGTGTTTCACTTTCATCTTGCTGCTGTTTTCTTACACCCTGCACAACAATCACATCTCTGGGAAAGTGTTTAACAGTGAGCTGTTCTACCCAATGCTGTAAAAACATCATTGATCTCTTTTCTTTCTCTCTAAAGTAATCTGTTTACTTAACTTTTTTTCAAAAATGGCACACATGTTTCTTTATGTTCTAATAATTGTGGGAATTGCATCTTTTCAGAGCTAAATTACTGACTCTTTTTTTTTTTTTTTCTTGTGCTGGGTATTTTCCATTCATAAAAGCAAGCTATCATCTCAATCCCTGCTGTACCATTCTTGTATAAGTGGTTGCTTTTCCCTGGTGAAGTGCTTATATTGCATTAGATCTGAATTTGACTCTACTTATTCAGTACTTTGGCTGGGGTTAAGAGTGTTATGGAGGCACCACACCCAACAACTGGTGTATAATGAGAGTACAAGATAGATTTTCAGTCATGCCTGATGGCAGACTAAAGGAATGTTGTAATCTCTTGGAAGAATAGAAGTTGTTAAGTGGTTCTGGTTTGCTTCTCTGTTTCCAATCTGTGTTAAAAGGCTGTGCTTTAATTTGGTTTTGGTGGGAGGCTGGGAAGCATCAGTAAGGTATGAATTGTATACTCTGAAGTTTACCAGTTACTTATGGTGCTAATAATGCTTGAAAAACCTGTAAAAGGTAATGGGAAATGAATTCTTAGTTCTGAAAGGCAGGTTCTCTCAAGTCATGCTTTTTGTGGCTTTAAATGCAGGCTAGTTATGAAGGAACCAATAACACTTTTACTACTGCTAATTTGGGTTGGTGTTCCCTCAAATTTGCAGCAAGGTCTCTGAGGTCATCTTAAAAAGTAATTTTTTTTAAATACTGTTAAAAAGCACTCTCTTTTCTGTAAAGGTCTTTCTGATTCTGATGAGAATTGCAAGAGGTTTATGGACAGATGCATGCCTGAAGCATTTAAAAAGGTAAGTAGGTACAGTAGGCCAATTCAATGTTTCTCTGTGTTGTTTGTGGTGGAAATAGTGTTTTGTAATCCAGACTTCAGGCAACAGCTGAATGGGTTATTAAGATTAAAATCACACTCAAAATATTTTCCTAGATGAAAATCATAGAAATTTAAATTTAAATCATACAAGGTCCCAAGTCTGTAACTCTGGCCAACTTCAACTAGGGTTGCTAAATTCTTTTCACAATCCATTTGGAATTTTATCTTTCACCTCAGTTCTCAATGCATTTTCAATGCTCTGGGCTGTTGTGAATTTGCTTTATAGAGCTCCCCAAACTAATTGACTTCCCACTATTCCATCCACTTTAGGTACTGCCTAAATTTCCTGCCCAGTATTTGAGCCATATGTATAAAAAAAAAACCATACGTACCCTTTAAAAAGTTACTTTGTCCTAGTGTTAAGATACTGAGAATATTACTTCATTTAAGGAAGGCAGAAATTTAAGGGAAAAGTTCTTTTTCCATTTAATTATCAGAGTACTAATCTTACATACAATAGTTTAACATCACTTGGTATTTTTTGTATATGAAATAAACAATGTAGATTGTTCTTCAGAAGGATAATCTGTAGAAATCTAAATTCAGGATGTGCTGAAGTACAATTTGCTGAAATGTTTACAAGAAACTCTATTAATGGTACAAAAAGTGATTGTATTTAAGCTATTAAGTTTTTTATCTGAAAGCAGAAATTAAATGAATTTGCAGATGGCAGCCAAGTGTCCTTTATAAACAACCATGAAACCAGATTTAAAGAACATGTTTCAGTAGGTGGGAGCAGCATTAAATACCTCTTTCTCCTGGTACATGTGCTTTGTTTTCCAATAGAAGCTGCTCAAAAAGTGTGAATTGGTAAATGGTTACCTCAGCTGAATCAGTGCAGCTTTATGGTGCCTGTTTCAAGATTTAATAGTTGTGTGTTCAATCTGCAGACAGATTCATTTCATAGTGGTTGTTCTTTGCAAAGGTTACAATCTCTCCTAGTGCATGCAAATGGAAAACGCTTAGATAGATTTTATTTTCTGTCATAAACTGTGATTTAAGGTGTTCTTCTGCAAAATTACAAATTGAGTTAACTCTTAAGCCATTAGTGCAGAAAGAACATCTGAAAACTACTCCAAATAGTGATGAGTGCATTCCAAGAAAACATTTATTCTGAAAAAAGAGTCACAGGAGTTAATAAATTTGTCCTTGTTTGTGATTGTGCTCAAACTTTTAAACAATTGCTTTTATTTTTTCTTTGTTAGCTGTTGACATCCAGCGCTGTTCACAAGTGGGGAACCGAAATCCATGAAGGAATCTACAACATGCTCATGCTGCTGGTGGACCTGGTTGCAGAGAGAGTAAAACAAGATCCTATCCCCGTGGGCCTGCTTGGTGTGCTTACAATGGTATTTGACCCTCTGATGCAGTTTCTAATATCTGGGTACTTGGCATTGTGTATTTATGCAGCTGATGCTTTTTCCAGCTGTTTAAGTTGTAGTTCATAGTCTTAAAATCTGCAGCCATTGCTTGCTGCAGGTATTTTACCTCCAGTATTCAATTCAAAGGAGTGGGTGCTGTTAAAACTTTTGAAAACTAGCAGTTTAAAAAAATATATATCACATTTTTGTCATTTTGCTGTTTGTTTTTTAAAACTGATGCTTTGAGTTCAGTTCTCTGTTTTATGGACCTCTGGCTCACGTGGTTATTGGATATTGGATGTATAAAGGCTTCAAAATGCTTTATGTGTTGAGAACTGAGAGGCAGCAGCAGGGGGCTTGTATTCAGCTTTATTTTTTGCTAGGTCTTTAACTGTCAGCCAGGAGAATGCTCAGCTGAAACCATTATCAAGATAAGTTTTGAAAGTACTATAAGGCAAGCTGTTCATTGCCATGGGCTTTTCTTTGAAGGCATTTAATCCCGACAATGAATATCATTTCAAGAATCGAATGAAGGTGTGCCAGAGAAACTGGGCAGAAGTCTTTGGGGAGGGCAACATGCATGCTGTCTCACCCATATCCACTTTTCAGAAGGTAAGCATGGCCATGCCCTAAAAACTAATTTTAGGGTGGATGTCTTTGTCTCAGATAAGATTATTTGTGTAGTATTTGTAAGACAAAGTTTAAATATGTCACCAAGAATTACTGCAAATAGATGTGGAGTGTATGTTCATCTGTAGACATTAATTTGTGCTCTCAAATTGTTCCAATTCTCTGTTAGAGGCTACATTTGGAAATGGGTGAACTTTCATGTCTAAAGTAGCACAACAGTCTGTGTTTTGCTTTAGACATGAAGCACATAACGAGTGGATCTGTGTATTTAAGGATTGACATCTGTTTGGTTGTTGAGTGTGAAATGACCAGGATAACTCCAAGTGTTCAGTTCTAGTAGAGAATTCAGGCTTTTCTGACAGCCAAGGATAAAATATCTTCAACTCAAACACACTGGCAAGGAGGCAGTTTTTGAGGTTTGCACTGTCTTGTCACAGTGGTTCCAGATGAGTAGGTCCAAAACAGCATCAGTGGAGTTGCTTTCTCCTTCAGGAAACAAGTTTGTGGCTGTAGAAAGAATATTCTCCATCCGCTGCTTTGGGGAAGTAATGTTCCACACTGCTACAGTGCTATAAATACAGTTGCTTGTGAGTCAGCAGCCACAATGTGATCTGTTGCCACAGCACATGGGCAGTGATGTCAGGCAGAGTCCAAAACAGGATGATGCTCATGAGAACCAACCAGAGCTCTAGCTACACTTAATACAGGAGCTGTTACAAACACTGTTTTATTTGTGTAACAGTGCATCCATTTGAGGCGTGGGTTTGTGGGGTGAATGTGTGTCCAAATGTCTGTTTCAGAAGACAAATGTTTAGCATTGATGCTGCAGCTGCTAATTTGTTCCTATTCTATTGTTCAAGGAACCTCATGGGTGGCTGGTGGATCTGGTAAACAGGGTAGGTAAATGTAAACCAGAACTGTTGTCACTTGAATTCATTGGTCTTCAGGGGTAATTTCTTCTCCCCCCTCACCTTGCCCTTGTTTTTTCACTCATCACTTCTCTGACAGCCACAAAAAAAATAGTGTGAGATTTTAATCCTGCCTTGTAAAATGTAGCTTGTTGAGTTGCTGCCTTCTCCCTTGAGCACCTTTACTCTAGCATGGGATCTATGACTAGAGGAATTTGAGAGCCCAGCTGAGGCTGCAATCAAAGGTTCCCCAAGGCAAAACTGCCAGTCCAGTCAGCTGTTGCTGTGTGGGGTCTACCTTTCTTCCCTCCATCCATTTTTACTCAGGACAGAGTTTCTAGCTTGATGCTTACCCTGCTGTCATGTATAATTGCATTGCATTCCCCAGTGCGCCCCTGCATTCCCATGAAAATATAAAGCTTTCTTTGGATGGGATGTTCCATGGTAAAGGACACTTGTTGGCATCTCAGGAACTGTCAGTAGAATATTTTCTATAATCTCTTATTTAAAAGATAAAATACTGGAGTTCACTGTGTAATACTGATTATCTTATTTCAGTTTGCAGAGCTGGGTGGATTTTCAGCAATTCAGTCCAAACTCAATTCTGAAGATATTGAACTTGGGGTAAGTCCATCTTCTGTCATGAGACTTCTCCCTTTCCATTTTACCTTTCATGTAGAACCAGCAGTGGCCCTTTTGGCAGTGCTTTTACCTTTTCTTTGGTACCAGAGCAGCACTCCCACAGAGCCCTGGAGAAGTGCTGTCAGGCTGGAGGTCAAATGAGGTTGTACATAGGAGTCCTGACTGAAGAGCAATTAAGACTTCACAGAGAAGAGGAGAAATTAGTGTACCTTGCTGCTAGCATTCAGCCTTCTGTTTAGACATCAATCAAAGTAGTTTTGTTGTATGCTCATCAGTATGTCCCTGGTTTTCTGTTTACTGCACCCATAGCTGCATTTAGCTGCAAGCAAATTGACTTCTGTCATTTATTATAGAAATCACTGTTAAGGGAAAAAATCCTTAGGAAGACAGACAGTGTCTAATCCTAAACAACTTTTCAAGAGCAGTGTCTTAAAACTGACTGGTTCAACAGAGCTAAGCTATTTTTGGTGATGAAGTCTAACTTGGTTAGTTTTAGCTTCCTAACCTATATTCAGGAGACTTCCAATTCTTTCAAGCTTTGGAGAATGAGGAGGCTAAAGGAAAACTATGTCATCTGGAACCTTGTCCCCCAGTATAAAATCAGTCTGCTTCCAGTGACATGCCACTTGGAGGGAATTCAACTTCTTTTCTTGGGGTACTGATATTTTCTGCTTTGTATTCAGATAGATTCATATGTGAGCTTGACAGAAGAATAAGGAAAACCTTGATATACATGCCAGTTCTGTAATAGAAACTTTGACTTGACTTTGTTTAATGATTAATAACTGCTTGCTTAGGAAGGAAATCTGGGTCAGCGTCATTAATTTGGGCCTTGGATTGCACTGCTGCACACTCAGTTCCACAATTCTTGATCCAGTATGAAAAGAAACTGATTTTGATATTATTTATTGGCAAACAAATGCTTTTATACATTTAATTTCTTGACGATAGATACCACTTTAAAATCACGCATTGAAGAGATCTTGACATGTATATGACACATTTACAAAAGCTTTCTCCCACGTATTGCTTTGGGAAAGAAATTTGCCATATGGCTTTAACCTTAAATTTTGCATTCACACTTTTGATTGCTGTAGAGAGCAAGCAAAATGTGATATGTTCCTTTCCGTCTGTTTATTTCTGTGACTGAAACAGGATCTGTCAGAGAACACTGAACAGAGTGATGAGAGGACCAAGATTAGTGAAAACTGGGAAGGCATTTTTTATTTCAGACAAAAATATATAACACATACTGTATGCCATATATAATACATAGCACATACTCTACTGCGTGCCATAGAGTAAATCTTTCTTAAACCATGTGTTGTTGTAAAGGACTTGCACACCAAAAACAATCAGAGCAAGTGACTGGAAATACATAATATAAATGATACTTGTTCACCTTTATTTGCCTTTTAATCTATAGATTACTATGAAAAGATTCCTTAAATATGCACCTAAATACTTGCTGTCTTTCTTTCAGGCAATCTCTGCATTGGTTCAACCATTTGGAGTTTGTGCAGAGTATCTTAACTCTTCTGTAGTACAGGTAAAATGTCTTTGTTATGACTTGTAAGAGGACTGAAAATTAATTTCCAACTGTGTTGGTGTGAAACTGGTGACTAATTTAAAAAGCCTTCAAACCTCACGTTGCAGAAAGTACAAAAACCATTTTGAGCACGCTGAGGTGATGAGTAAAGGGTTCAGACAATGTTCAGATACATTTTCCAAGCAATTATCTGTAGTCATGTATCTACATCTGCAGCAGTGAGAAGCTTTACCACTGCTATTAGTAAGCTTCAGCAGTAGAAACCATGTGGGGAAAGAATCCAGCCTGAAGGATGAGTTTTGCTTTCAGTTTAACTTTCTGGCTAAGATGAAGGACATGGATATGAGAGTTTACACTGCAAAAATTGTGGTACAGGAAAAAAATTCACCGGGATCTCTTTGTATGTGCAAAAGTACTCCAGGTCTCACTCCTGCCCTCACCACCCAGAACTGTTGACTTAAGTGACTGAAAGACTTTATTTGAAGAGGATGTAGTTTAGAAGCCCCTGGGAGTAAGAGAAGCACATGCACCT
This sequence comes from Agelaius phoeniceus, assembly GCF_051311805.1. Taxonomy (NCBI): domain Eukaryota; kingdom Metazoa; phylum Chordata; class Aves; order Passeriformes; family Icteridae; genus Agelaius; species Agelaius phoeniceus. The sequence goes on along the minus strand of NC_135272.1, from coordinate 33,410,154 downwards.
AATAACTGATGTGTTTTTAGAGGTCAATTGGTCTGTCTGTATTTGCAAACCTGCATTACAGTGGTCTGAAATGGGTTCTTACTCTAATTGCTTTTTATTTTCCTGGACATAGCTACCAAGATAGCTTTATCTTTGTTGTAGGTGTAGCTTTCTCTCTAAGGCAGTGGTGAGCTTTCAGCTAAGTATTTCCTTTTGCTGCAGTCACGTCTTTCAAGTAATGCAATTGATTTCAGGAAGCATTAAAATGATTGTCATGCCTTTTCTCACGTTCTTTAGCCCATGCTGGATCCAGTCATTCATAAAATGATTAAATATGTACAGAATGTAGAAGAGAAGGACTTGAAAGACAAGGTAATGTTTTACATATTAAATATTTAGGAAGAACTTCCTGCGTGTCTTGGAAATGCTGTCAGTGTAAATTAGAACAATAGCTTTCTTCTCACTGGCAGGAATACAGCCTGTTCTGAATTCTGACTGAATGACATAATGAAAATGCATTTATCCAATTCCATTCAATACCCTTTTCAGTAAATACCTGGTTTATGACCCTTTCTTAAATATTTTGCTGCTGTTGCTGTCAAATTTTTTGTTTTGTTGGTCCCCTTGTGCAGCAGCTTCTCTGACTCAAAGATATTTATGGACTTGCAGTCTGTTAAATTCATATTACTGTTGCAATAGCTGTTTGCTTCTGAGAATTTGGTAGTAAAGTGGCTGTGTAACTTGTGGCTACTTCCTGCATTACCCTGAATTTGGCATTCAGTTCTATTAAATTGTCTTGACTTTTTACTTAGTTATAAATAGTTAATTTCAAACAAGAAAGTATTCATAGGCTGTTGAACCAAAGGAGAGCAATGTACCAAATCTGAAGCTTTAACCAAAGGTTTCATTATCTTAAAATTTCTACTGCACAAGCAATACTTTCATATGTAGCAGGTACTGTGTTTTGATTAACCAGTCTGTTTGGTCACTAAACCTACTCTCTGTGAGTCACTGACACCCATAGCAGAATAACAAAAATACCAATGCCTCTGTTTGTCCCTTTTTTGTTGTTCAAACAGAGGCTGGTGAGTATCCCTGAGCTCCTGTCTGGGATCAAACTGCTGTGTATGCGCTTCCAGCCTGACCTGGTCACGGCGGTCGATGACTTGCGACTGGACATTCTGCTGCGCATGTTGAAATCCCCCCACTTCAGTGCAAAAATGAATTCCCTCAAAGAGGTAGGTTGGCTTTTTGTCTGGCTCTGTGTGTGCATGAGAGCATGGGTTTGGGTAGGATGGGTTGTTAATAAGCCACTGAAACCACAGCCTTAAGTAAAGAGATGTTGCAATATCTCCTTGCAAGTTATGTTGCCTTAGCAAAAGCTCGGTTCAAAATAAACACCAAAACAAGTTAATATAACAGGAGTTATTTATAGCATTAGTAGCCACTGCAAGGCCTCCCAGTTAGACACAGTTTGAGAAGTGCACTATTCTAAGAAATGCAATTTTAGATTGATTTGTAAGCAGTGGTCTATGCTATCCATTGAATATTCACTCTGGGATAATGCTGCGCATCCTGAGATATATCCCATTTTTCTTCTTTCACTGAGAGGAAACAGAAGAAGAAACCAAATGGGACTTAAAACCTGTATTGATGTTTTAGTCCACTCATGTCATGTCATTGCACTACATAATTGTAGTATTTTGTATTGTATTTTTTATTACAGTTGTATGTAGACACTATAGTGTTTCAGAGTCCATCTTTGCTGCTTTTTTCCTTCTCTATTTATGACACTATTGAGATGTTAAACCTCATTGCTGTTTGGTTCTTAATCATAAATGCTATGTGTATCCATGGTGAATTTATAAAAGTGCAGCTTTTGAAGATTTTAGCAGAAAAGTGCTTTTTCTCCCTCGAGTGAGGAGCCTGTATCAGTTCAGTATTGGATAAAAAGTAGGACACTGATTTGAGTGTAACAAGCAGAGGCCTGAGATAACCTACTTCTGGCATATCCGTAGAAAGATACCTGGCAGTACAGGCCAGCTTTTCTATGTCAAACTGAGAATAAGATTCTGTTGCATCAGAGACTGATGACATGGTGTTTCTGGTTAGGAATTTGCCTTTAAACAACTTACTAAAAAACAAAACCAAAAAGTTAAAAAGCCAACCCTGCAAAAAACAGCCAACCCAAAAAATCCCAAACACCTTCTGTACTCAAAATACTGCAGGATTCACACTTAAGCTTCATCATGAGCTTTTTGGAATAGATTTCACTCTATGTGTGTGATGCAGGTGGGAATTCTCTGTTAAAATCTTACGTTTTGCAATTTTTAGGTAACAAAATTAATAGAAGACAGCACTGTGTCCAAGTCAGTGAAGAATGCAATAGACACAGACCGACTGCTGAATTGGCTCGTGGAGAATTCGGTCCTGTCAATTGCTCTGGAAGGTAAGAACTCTCCCAAAGCCTTTTGGCACGTGCTTTGAAGGACTTAAATTTAAAAATCTCATCTCTCCCTTTCAATACACTTTAATGAGCACTATTAACCAGAATTCAAGGGTTTTGTTGTCTCCAAAATAAAGTAAAATCCTGCAAATTCTGTAACTATCATCTAGTCCTCTGTTTGACATCTGTGCAGATGTCTTCTGCTGTACTTGGGGTTTTTTACTCAAAGTTTGTATATTGTTAGCCTCTAAAAAAGAGAGAAAAGAGGCGTTTTCCTCCTCAAGTAGTAACATTCTGTAGGAGTACTATCAGATGTATGAAGCAAAACAAAATAAAAATAGAAACAGCCTTGTTCTTTTTCTTTGTACTGATACTTGTCTGTAACAGTAAAGAAAGACCTTCCAAATGAAGATAGCTTTGTTCTCCCTTTTAAAGTAATTCGTTCTTTTATATAAATTTCATGTATCTAATATTGTTTGAAATGTATTCATTGAGTTGCCTTTCTTTGTTTCACAGGTAATATAGACCAAGCACAATACTGTGATCGTATAAAGGGAATTATTGAACTGCTGGGCAGCAAATTATCTTTAGATGAACTCACTAAAATTTGGAGAATTCAGGTAAGCGGTCAAGGCTAGGCAGGTGCTTTTAGACTGCCCTACAAACAAACATTCAAATTAAGGGATTTTTAAAAATAATCTATACATCTCCATTGCAATGTGGAGATGTTGAGATCTTAACAGTATAATTAGTGCGAAGATTTCCTTCTACTTCTTCCTTTACCATGTAAAATCAATTGTTGTGGCAATTTCTTGTATCACAGCTGCTAAATCCTGTAAAGAAGTTCAGCTCTTTGCAGTGAGTGTTAAGGGACTGCAGAAGTATTTGACTTGGCATAAGAGGTTGTCAGCCTGAAACAGGTGACAGGAATATTTGTCTAGACCAAACTAGGATATTAATGTTTGTGGCTGGAGGTATGGATTTAAAGTCAGAATGTGACTGAAAGAGAGTGGGCTCCATTCTCATTTACCTTCCTGTACAGACATATAATTGACTGACAAGTGATCTTTTGGCACTCTAAAGATATTCAATTTATTACTGTGTAGGGAAGGTGGTTTGGGTGTTTATGTAAGTGACACATGGAAACTTTGACAAGAAACTAATCTTCCACTGCAGGAAATGGTTTTCTTCTCTGTGCAAATGTTGATATTTTAGACTAAACTCATTGAACACTGTCAGGTCTGCAGTTTGTGTGGCATGGTAGCAAGTCTTTAATGCTTAGCAAAGTTGAAATGTGATTCTAGCTCCCTCACTTTTGTTCTTTAATAAAAAGCAATACTTCCTCCCCCTCTCTGGCTGTTGTTACCATGGTGCTCCCATGCGTGTGGGAGATTTTGTATTGCTCATTTTTGAGTAAAGCCTGGAAGAGTTTCAAAGATTCGACACCTCACACGTGAACATCACCAAGCAATAGAAAAGGTGATGTTTGCACTGCTGCCACTGCAGCAGCTTAAAGCTGCTGTAATGATGGCAGACTTGTAGTTTCCTGCTTTAGAATTACTTCCAAAGACTTCTCAGCCAGGGAAATGAGGAGCACAGACAATTTACTCTGAACTTGTGTTTCTACCATGTCAAAAGCTGCTATTCTCACTCATTAGTGTGAATAATGCTAGGATAATGCTTACATGAAGGTTTTTATCTGGCTTGCTTGTGTTGAAGACCTACCTTCTTGTGTTTTCCTCCTTTTCAGTCAGGACAATCCTCCACTGTAATTGAGAACATACACACCATTATTGCTGCAGCTGCTGTGAAGTTTAGCTCTGACCAGCTCAATCATTTATTTGTTCTAATCCAAAAGGTAAGTTTTCACATGAATTTGCCTCCCTTAGGAAGAGAATTAATGAGATGTGCTTGTGCATCCAGCCTACTGAAAGGCAAATACCTTGAATACATTTGTATTTTTCTATATCAATGTAAAATTTGCTATTAAAAACCACTTAACTTTTATGTTAACCCAGAAGCCTAATCTGCTACTGTTTTGCTAATTGACTTGGATTTTAAGTACATTAGATAGCCAGTCCTAAGGGACTTAAAGTGAGATTTCATTGTTATATTTAATCCCTAATGGTATTTTAAAAAGAGTTGAGCAAATTAGTGCAGTAACTCCCAGCAAAAGAAAGAAGGAAATACTTACAGCGGAAACATGCTTGTTTGTATTTTGATTTTCCTGCAGTAAATCAAATGTGGATTATATTTTTGTGTACACTTGAGATGTAACAATCTGATAAGATGCTCTAACATTGATTTCTCTGCTGTCCAGAGCTGGGAGACAGAGAGTGACCGAGTGAGGCAGAAGCTGCTGAGCCTCATTGGGCGCATTGGCCGAGAAGCACGAGTGGAAACAACCACTGGCAAGGCAAGGGGATGGTTTTCCTTTTGGATTTTTGATTTATTAAATGTAGATTTTTGTTTATTAAATGTTGCTAGGCTCTGTACTTCCTAGGTTCTGACTGTCCTTGCCCTTCTTCCTGCAGGTTCTGGAGGTACTTTGGGAGCTGGCTCATCTTCCAACGTTACCGTGTAGTCTTATCCAGCAGGCCTTGGAGGAACACCTGACAATCCTCAGTGATGCTTATGCAGTGAAAGAGGCAATCAAAAGGAGCTACATCATCAAATGCATAGAGGATATCAAGAGGGTTGGTTTATTATTTTATCTTTTCCAAAATGAAATCTTATCTAGCCTCGATGTTGCCCTTTTCTTTCAAGATGCACAAATTGTGTGTCCCATCTGTAAGTTCTTACCTTGGGGAGTCCTCGAGAGGGGTAGGCTTTGTGTGAGCCACTTTGTTGATCATGAGACTCATAGTAAGTCTCTTGCCTTTGTTTTAAGCAAATTTTCAGCACAAGGAGTGATCAGTTTATGGGAAACTACCAGGATGGGCCCAAGGTTAGAATTTGCAAATGGAACCACTGTAAAGGTATGTCAGTATTTTAACTGTCCCTTTCATGTGAAAGCCTAGATTAGTTTATTTTGAGTAAAGCATGTGTTCTGGCATGACCATTCAGTCTCAAAATGCAAATCAATATTTCAATTGTAGTAGTTTTGTATTTTAGTAAAATACTTAACTCTTTTCCTGTAACATAAAGAAGCCATTCCCAAAGCTGCCTGTTCTGTTTCCTGGCAGCAGCAGAGATGTGCATGGCTTAAAAGACTGCATATATTCTCTCCTGCACTGTTCACATAGCAGGCAGTTTTTCTTCAGGCCTGCAGGAATGCTCCTGTCTTCTTTTTTCAGTTTGAAGTACTGTAAATAAAGAAAAAGGCTTGTACTTTATTGTTCATTTCTTTAATGATAAATTAGGTTTTGTCTGTGTTACAGTATCTGTAGAGGATTTTAGATGTTTAGGAGGTATAGTATGTTGGTTCTTCATATTGATCACACTTCTGTGTGTGTTCATGAATATGAATTTCAAATCTTGGGTTCTCAATATCTGAAAGTTGTAGGGTTTTTTTCTTTTGGATTTTCTCTTATGCTTTCTTAATCTCATTCCTTTTAATTATATTCTGGCAAGGGCTTTTACATAGATGCTGCAGTGGGAAACATTAACAAAAGCTGTGATTGTAAACTAGAAGGGATTGGGGTAAATATACAGCAGACTTCTAAAATACATGGTGTTCTTATTTCCCTTGATTAGGGAAATGAAGACATAAACTGGGAGGGAATGTAATGTCAAGGCAGCTTTCTCAAATTTGTGAGGGACTCTTCAGTGGAGAGCTCTCTTATGGTTAGGTTCCTTCAGCCTCTCTGAGTGTGTAGGTGGTATTTGGGTGTTGTCAGTGTTTAAACCAGACATCACTTCTCTGAACAAGCAACCTCAGTGCTGGTCTGTGTGGTCAAACTTTACAGAAAATGAAGCCTCCCAGAAAAGTGATGAGCAGTTCTAAAAATGAGGTAGGAGGGTTATTCTTCGTAGGATCTCTTTCAAAATGCAGCTTAAGTGTCCTTTGCTTCCTATCAGGGAGCTGCTTGCAGCACCAATCAGAAATTTCTTGTCTCTTAAGCCTCAGTAGTATTTGAAATGCTTTCTTCTATTGCTCTTCCTTTTGCAGTAAGTGATATCATTTGACTGGATTTGCCCTTTTATGCCCTTTTAGACCTGTTTAATCTCCCATAATTGAGGAAGGTGGTGGTTGTCATCTCTCCCTGGTGCAACTGAGCTCTTTTTGGCTACTTAATTTGCATGTTCTTTAGCAAGGAGCTGGCACTTTGGGCTTAATAATAGGGATAGCAAAATGGTATATGTGTGTATCAAGGGACTTGTAGAAAGTGAAGAAGGGCACTTTGAGTGTGTTTGAAAAGAGAGCAGGAACAAGTTATCTGAAGCCAGCAGAGGTGGTAGCTGTTCTTTTGAAACAGCAGCCTTTACAGATATCATTAGGCTTCCAGGAGTCTTAAGAGGAAGGTTAATCTGTTGTTGAGCACATACCAGATGTGTAATTGTTTTTACCTTTCCTGCTGCCAGTCGTCCCAGCACAATAATCCTCAGTTTGTGTGGGTGGTGCCAGCCCTGCGTCAGCTCCACGAAATCACGCGTTCCTTTATTAAGCAAACTTACCAAAAGCAAGACAAGGTAAGGCTATATGCTGGCAAGACTGTTGAAACTTTTGTTGTGTCTGTGTAGCTTAGCCAAACGTGGAAGTTTAAACTTAGAAAAAAAAATAGCTAATAAACAATTTTAAAAGTAGTTTAGTGATGTAGCATAAACAGACTGTTGGAGTGGAGGTGCTGTGCTGTCCCTTTGTGAGTGTGTGTTTGTGTATGTATAAATCTGTTTGCTGTGTCAGGACTAATTTGTTTTATTCTCAGCTTTTGTAGAATAATTAACAGGCATGTTTGTGTTAAGAAATGAACAATGGCTAATGTTTAGACCAGCTGCTTTGTAATTGAATTGACATTGACTCTTGGAAAACAGACTAAACTACCAGCAATCATGAGTGCTGTTAGAGTGGCTGTGTGGAGGTGTGGGACTTTGCAATCTGCAGCACTTGTATTTCAGCACAAGCTGAAAACACCAACATCAGGGGGGTTGGGTGCTTGGTAAGGGAACAGCTGACTCTGAGTGGGGGTACATGACTCCTTCTGCTAAGAGATGTGCATCTGTAGAAGAGCAAATTGCTGTGTGTATATCCCTGTTTAACCATCGTTTTAAAACCATCTTTTCTCTCTTTTATTTTATTGCCAAGAGCATTATTCAAGATTTAAAGAAAAACTTTGAAATAGTGAAGTTGGTGACAGGAAGCTTGATATCCTGTCACCGTTTGGCTGCATCTGTGGCAGGCCCAGGAGGGCTGGTGGGAGCAACACTGGTGGATGGCCGATACACCTACCGGGAGGTACTGGATTTCTTTACCTTCTTATTTCAGTTTTAAAATTCACTGGTGAATAATTAATCTAGTTTTTATTTATAGTTCTACTACTTTTATATGAAAGCTTGCTGTACCCTCGTTATTATATAGAATAAAGCTGTGTAAACATGACACAAAATTACAAAATTCCTCAGCAAAATTTCTACCTGGTGCAAAGTAGATCCCCCCATCCTAGGATCTGTTGTTGCCAAGCCTGTGCAGCTTCCAGCTTCTTCACCAGCTTCAGTTCTTGGTAGAGGTGATACCCTTGAGTGTGTTGTGAAGCTCTTAATACCTGCAACAGATTTGCTAATTAGCACATAGAAGCCACACACAAAAATAGTAGTTTGTTGCTAATCCTTTGATAATTATTTTTTCCACGCTAATTTTGATTTAGTGTCAAATAATATCACCACCAGCAAAGTAAGAGCAAATCCAAGGAGACTTCAGTGTTTGTTTTTAGAAAGGTAACCACAAAGTATGTTTAAAATAGAAATAAATCTCAAAAACAGTTTCTGTTTCTAGGCTTTTCAAAGTGTACTGTTGTTTGACAACTAATTTTGCAAAAAAAAAAAAAAAATAGAATGTTCAGCGTACTTGTTTCAGAAAGAAAAGTCTTAAGCTTGAGTTTTTGTTTCCTCTTTCTCAGTATTTGGAGGCACATCTAAAATTTTTGGCATTTTTTCTGCAAGAAGCCACCCTTTATTTGGGCTGGAATCGTGCCAGGGAGATCTGGGAATGCCTTGTAACTGGCCAAGATGTTTGTGAGTTGGACCGAGAGGTAAGAAAAACTTGAAAAGTTGGTTTCTGTGGTTGCAGAAGGAATTTTAATGGATCATGAGCAGCATGTGTGTTTGTTGAGACATGTGGAGTGTGAGTAGCAAACACATACTAGTCATGCATTTTATGCTTTGTGTAGGCTACAGCAGCCACTGTTAGGAGTTCACTTATGGCCACAATGCTCTTTTAACATTGGCAAACATTTAATATTTTTTGTTAACATTTAACAAAATTTGACTGGAAGAGGGACATTGGATTAGTTGAAGATGCTGGTTTGAAAAGGGGTACCTGGAGGTTGGTGCAGACACAAGGATACATTCATTATTTAGGTGAAAGATGACTATAGGTACCCTAAAGCTGCAATGCAGCCTCTATAACATGTGAGGTTACCAGGAGATGAGATTTTGAACCTCTTGCTGTAGATAAAACTTCTGCAAGATGAGTTACTGTGGCATTTGACATAGTTTGCTGTATAAAACTAAAATATTTGATGTGACAATGGGGTAAAAATTATGTCTGTCTTTCATTTACAGATGTGCTTTGAGTGGTTTACAAAAGGGCAGCACGATCTGGAGAGTGATGTGCAGCAACAGCTCTTCAAAGAAAAAATTCTTAAACTGGAATCATATGAAATTACTATGAATGGTAAGAAAATGGATTTGGTGAACAGATTTGGGGTTGAAATTTGCTTCCTAAGCCTTCAAATCAACCATCTAACCAGTTCTACAAATCAATGTAATAAAGGGATCTATCATTTTGAGCTTTATTAATTATAGAAGGAAAAGTTCATCTCCTGTATTTGACAACTTTACTTTTTAAACAAAGAAACAGCCGGACCAGTATAAAAAATCCACACATTTTTTCATTTACAGGTTTTAGTTTATTTAAAACATTCTTTGAAAATGTGAACCTGTGTGACCATCGGCTGAAGAGGCAAGGAACTCAGCTGGTGAGTTTGTTCTGGCAAGTTTGTTCCTGTGTCCTGCCTGTGTCCTCTTAGGGACAGGAGAAAGTGAGACAAGAATTGGGTAGCAGCTGTTTGATGTGGTCATGTTTGTATTAAGGACCAGAATGTCCTTGTAGCATTAACATTGTTAAATTCTGAAGCTAAAATTTTGACAATTCCAGCAGTTAAAATTCAGCAATGGAAAGCTGGAAGCTGGTTTGTAGCTTGTAAAACTTTGCAGGAGGAAGGGCTGAACTATTTTTTGAACATAATCATGGATTCTAGTTTGCAATTTTTTTCTTCTCCCTAGCAGTGAAAGTCTTTTTTAAAATTATTTTTTATTTTTCTTCTGTGCATGGGAGTTAGACTTATCATATTTAAATTCTAACCTACTATAGTTTTTTACTCTGAGCCTTCATGGTTTTGTTAAATTAATGGTTATATGTGAAGTAGTTTTCTCTAGGCATTTTAGATTTTTATCACAGAGAACTTACTTCAAATGCAGAACTTTTTGCCAAGTATCATAGCAGGTTTTATGATGGTTTATTGTGTGGTTAGTTACCATGTTGACTTCTTTGAAACTAATTCCATTCTGGATTAAATTTTTCCATGCTTTTAAATTTTTTAATTTTTCAGTTGGCTTGACTGAGATTGTTCTTTGGAACTTGTTTATCTATCAGTAAACAATTTTTTTTCTTGTATAAATACACAAAAGTGCAGCAGTTGGTTTAACTTTGCACAGTGCCAAAGTTTGGCAGCATGTTGGAAAAGAAAATCTTTAAGTTTTAATCAAAAGGTGCTTTTCCAGCACTTTTGTCCCTGTGGTTCTTTTGTAAGAAATCCAGTCATGTTTTACTGTTGTTCTTCCTTGTGTAGAGCGTAGAAAAACTGGAATTAATAGGAATGGATTTCATTTGGAAGATTGCAATGGAGTCACCAGATGAAGAAATTGCCAATGAAGCTATTCAACTGATAATAAATTACAGCTATATTAATCTTACTCCCAGATTGAAAAAGGTAGGCATATATTTGTACATAAATGTCCTTTGACATTCATGAAGTCCTGATACTCTGCATGTTCAGCTGGGTGATTTGTTAGGTTCTGTCACTTTATGAGTAACTCCTCTGATTTTAGTCTAAGTTCTAATTAATTTGTACATTTTATCTTTAGGATTCAGTTTCACTGCACAAGAAATTCATTGCTGATTGCTACACACGATTAGAGGTAAAGGACAAATTTTAATTATTCTCATGCCTACATCTTTCTGGTTATGTTTCTTAGAATAAGAACACTTGTCTATGATAATTCCACTTAAAGAAAAATATTCTTTCCACAAATATTTTTTGTCCTCTGAGCTTTCCAGGCCATCCTGACTGTCTCTTGCTCTACTCTGTGTTGCAGGCAGCCAGCTCTGCGCTCGGCGGTCCAACATTAACACACGCTGTCACCAGAGCTACCAAAATGCTCACAGCAACTGCCATGCCTACCGTGGCAACATCAGTTCAGTCTCCTTACAGGTAGGCCAACCTCTCAAGGAAAAAAGGAGACAGTAGACATTTGCTCCCAGCTGCTTCCCACAAGATTTTGTGTGCTAATTAAAAATCTCAGTAATTGGTAGTTGTACATTCTGATGGTTCCTCAACTGAATATTCCAATTGCTATGCAATAGGAGTTCCAGAGATTTTTGAAAAAACTGTGTTTAAAAACAAAACAACAAGGAAATAAAGAAAACCAAATCTAAATAGACATTAAAACACCCCAAAACAGCAGATCAAAACCAAAAAAACCACCCTGCCTCCACCCCCCCAAAAATTAAAACCAACCAACCAAAACAAAACAAAAAAACCCTACAGGTTATTACCAGCCTATTAATCTTGTAATATTTCTGAGGCAGTGGGTGTGGTTACTCTTACATTAGGAGAGAATAGGTTGTTTTTTCAACCTCAAGCTTAATTTAGTTATACCTGAATATGTGTAATTCAAATATAGGAGCATAGGGTGGGACCTTTAGAAACATGAATCTTCCTCTGAAGCTGGCAACATCTCAAGCAGTACAACATGAGCCTCTTTTCCTAGTTCATTTCTGCTGAATTAACTCCAAGTTTAAGGAGGTGCTTTCAAAACCAGACAATTCAGGGTAGTTACCGTGGGCGTTGGAAATGAATCTGCAAGACAAGTTACTCTTGTTTCCAATGTTTATCTTTAGGTCAACTAAACTTGTAATAATTGAGAGACTGCTGCTGTTGGCAGAGCGTTATGTGATAACAATAGAGGTAAGAGGTTTCATTTCCTACTAGGCAAGGCTAAGAACACAACTTACAGTTTTATTACAAACCAGTAAAAGTTATTTAAACATGCAACCCTAGTTACCCACCATGACAGAAATGGCTTTGTTTTCAAGAGTGATGTTTACTGTCATCCTTCTCTTCCTGTAGGACCTTTACTCTGTTCCCAGAACTATTCTACCTCATGGTGCCTCTTTCCATGGACATCTTTTAACCCTTAATGTTACATATGAGTCTACCAAAGATACCTTCACCATCGAGGTAGGTATGCCCAGCTTGTGTGTGCCATGAACTGTTGCTTATGTAGCCACTCTTGGTGGTTTTATGCCTGGACTGAATAGAGTAACATGGTTATAAAGATTCCAGTCTACTTGAAAATTCTTCTTGAAAATGTTGAAAATATGTACATGGAAGTGTCCTGTGGACCAAATGTATTTTGATCATTAAATTCCAGGATGGGAAAAATTAGTTTTTTGCTCACTGTGGGTGTTGGAGCATTTCTGTGCTGTCCTATCCTGACACTCTTACAAACAATACTTTTACCACCCTATGCAGGAAGACTCTTTCAGAAGATTTTAATTTTTCTTGGCATTTACTGCTCGAGCAGACTTACTGAACCAGTGTTGTTTAATTTCACAGGCTCATAGCAATGAAACTGTAGGAAGTGTCAGGTGGAAGATAGCAAAGATGTTGAATTCACCTGTGGAAAATATACAGATATTTGCCAATGACAGCCTGGTATGTTAACTACAAAGAATTCCCATTCTTGATGAAATTGAGTCTTTTTCAGAACTAAATAAATATTTTCTTGCAGCTAACAGTAAACAAAGATCAGAAACTACTCCACCAGCTGGGCTTCTCTGATGAACAAATCCTTACAGTAAAAACATCAGGAAGTGGGACTCCATCAGGGAGCTCTGCAGATTCCTCAACCAGCTCCAGCAACAGCAGCAGTGTATTTAGTTCATCCTATGCAATGGAACAGGTACAGCAGAATGTGACCTGAAGCCTTCCCTCAGATTTTTCCTGAAGCAGGGATAGATGGGGGAGAGAGTAGGAGCTCCAGTAACATCTTCCAATCTTTAGTAATCTGGTTTAGCTTTCAAACTGCAATTGAAACAAATTATCTAAATACACAATTGCCTTGAGCATGCAGGTTGGATTTTATAATCTGTACTCTGTCACCTATGGTAGCCTGTTTGGTGTTTATTCATCTCTGTCTTTTAAACAAATAGAACCCATCTGGTTTAATTGTGAGACTGTGCATTTGTTGAGGGTAGAGATTTCCACATTTTCACTACTAAAAAGCTGCAGTAAAAGTGAAAGTAAAGTGAACTAAGAAGCATCAACTGGCCTGTTCAGAGCACTCTTGATCTGCTTTGTATTTTGCTTTTCATAACAGCTGACTTCAAAAATTGACTGTTAAAAGGGAAATGAAATGATGTAAATGTTGTCTCAGCCTAGAAAGTAGCTGGGATTTCTGTGGGTCAGGCTGGCATCTGGGCCATTTGCTTCAGTGAAGAGTTTTGTTAAATTTACATGTAACAGAGAAAAAGACCTTTGTATTTCTGCTCAATTCTCAGGAGAAATCCCTCCCTGGAGTCGTCATGGCTCTCGTGTGCAATGTGTTTGATATGCTTTACCAGCTTGCCAACCTGGAGGAGCCAAGGTAAGCAGATTAAATGGTTACTAAATATTAAAGAACTGCTCTCAGTGCCCAGTTTGAATATTCCACTGTGTGCAGGCACCAGGCCAGGGTGATTGAACCCTTGTTTTGTGCATGTAACTTGGGATTTATTTTCAGGATAACGCTGCGAGTGAGGAAACTTCTGCTCCTGATTCCCACTGACCCAGCTATTCAGGAGGCTCTTGATCAGCTTGATTCCCTGGGAAGGAAGGTATGGATTTAATAATTGATCATGGTGAGCTACACAAAGAGGATTTTACTACCAGGTTCCTTAAATTCTCTGTCAGATTATTGTACACAGAGGGTTTGAAATTACAGCAAAATAATGTTCATGTTAAGTCAGTATTTATTATTGACTTACTTCGAGGCAGCCAGAGGTGAGAGGGTTATTACAGGGGCTGTAGAAGATGGATTCCCAATTACAGCAAACCAGAGGAGTCTCAAAATACTTCTTCTGTGGCTTTTTCCTCCTAGAAAACACTGCTTTCAGAATCCAGTTCTCAGTCCTCAAAATCTCCATCCTTGTCTTCAAAACATCAACATCAGCCCAGTGCCAGTTCAATACTAGAAAGTCTTTTCAGATCTTTTGCTCCAGGCATGTCCACGTTCAGAGTGCTCTACAATTTAGAGGTAAGAAAATAAATTTGCTTTTTTCTGTGTTTCTGAGCAATAAGAGTTAAGTATTTCTAGGGTTTTTGGGCAGGAGTCTACTGTGAGGGATCATTATGAAAAATGCAAATATTGTGACACAGTCTGCTTTTCTACATGTGGTAAATTTTACACAGAATAAAAGGGACAGAAAATTTCCTTTCAGAGACTTTACTCAGAAACCAGGCCCCTCTTTGTGTGATTTGCAAGGTGGAAGAAGTGTTCTGAAGTAAGTGGAGAGGAGCAAAGAAACATCAAATTCTTATTGTTTAGATAACATTCCTGCTTGAATCTCAAAATGTCTGAATATGCAGTTTTTAGTGTGTGTATATATAAAAAATATATATTAAAAAAAAAAGTTGGCCCTTAAAAATTAATGGGAGCTATTTTAAGTTGGATTGGTTTTGCTTGATTAAATGTGCCAGAAACTTCTGTGCTGTGTAAGTCTCCCATTGTCTAAGGAGGAGTGTTTTTCCAAAGCATTCAGCTGGGAAGAATTTTCACTATCCAAACATGCAATGCTTTTGCCAAGAGGCCTCTGGCCTGTTTTGGCTGCACAGGTAGAGTGGAATATATAGAAAATATATAGAAATCTTTTACTCCTAAGCATTCTCCTACATTCTTTAGCCAAAATCCTGGATAGGGCCCTGTAAAGATTCTTTCCTAGAGTTCAGAGAATGGATTTTGAGAATTACAGGAATTCAGCTGGTGTTGTTGGTAGGACACAGTAACCTGCACACTAAAAGCTGGACAGTGTTTAGTTCTGCTTGCAGGTCCCACTGTTTATAAGGACCCATGACAAATGTGATTTGAACAACTTGAGGTTGGAGGAGCAATTGCCAACTGCTTCCAGAACATTAGACAAAATTATTCTCTTTCCTTCATGGTGTGTGCCAAGATTACTGTAGCAATTTTCTTGTGGTTGCTTCCCTTTAGGTTTCCACAGTCTAATGTTAGCTCTTCATCTTCCTACACTGTCATCACACTCCTGCCTTAGGATTCCCCCTTTTCTGTACAGCTGGAGTGAAAGATACTTGATTATGTCTTTAGAATGTGTTGACAAGTTCTACAACTCAAAGCAAATGGATTAGGGTGTCTTGTTGAGCTGACAGGTTATATAGCAGTAGGATGGGACAGTTATCTGCTGCTTCTGTGCCAGAGAAAATAATAAAAGCAAGTAATAAATTGCTTGCTTTTCTGGCAAGAGATGAGAAGTAATAAATTGGATTAGATGAGGAGATTATATGAGTGGACTTGTTCCTCAATGCCAGTCAAGCCAATTGGAAAGTGGTTTTTCTCAGGAAAAGGAATATGTGCTTTTTTATCGCCTCAGCTGGTGATCTGGTGAAAAGATGGGAACCAGTCTGAACTGCTTTCTGAAAAAAATGTGCACAGGAAATTTGCAGAACATATGAAAGAGATGAAAATTGAATGTTGCAGATGTCCAGGGCGTGATAAGATTTCATGCCTGGAACTCTGTAACATTCTTCTGATCTGTGAACCTGGAAGAGATGTATTTTGTTTGCAGCATTGTTGGCTGTACATGCCAAGGAGACTCTTCAAGAAAGTGAATAGTATCTGTGGGGTTTTCTGGGATTTTGGGAGGGACCAGGGTTTGTTTGGTGGATGGTTTTGGGGTTTTTTGGTGGCTGGGTTTGTTTGGGTGTTGCGTTTTTTTAATGTGAAGTGAAACAGATTATAGACATAAATGAGAGCTGACCCACAGAGACCACAGACTTCCTTCTGGCCATGTTTCTGAGTGTATTTGCACTCTGAAATTTAGTGCTGGTTTAAAACAGGAGGGATGATAGAGTGGTGATGTTCATAAGGCCTCCAGAATTACCTGAGCCATGTTTTACAGAATAATAGTGGTACAATTATATTTCAGAAGGTGTGAATCAGTAAGTAAGCCATCTGTAGGGTGTTTTATGGGATACTGTGAACTGAAAATCCAGAACCAAGAAGAATTTGGGCTCCTAAGAAAAACCAAGTGAACCAGAATATGACATTCCATGTACTTCATCCGTTCCCTTAACATGTAAACTGCAGTGAGAATAGAATGCTTTGATTCAGAATAAACATCTGTAGGTGCCATGGTTATTCTAAATATTTGAGATTTATTGAATAGATGAGATTTCTCTCACTGACTACAGTTTTGTCTAAGTGTATTATTAATTGCTTCATTTGTAGTGGATTTTTTTTTTCTGTTACACTTTCAAACTTCAACAGGTAAAGAACACTAAGAGGGGTGGTAGTTTACATCTGCTTATTTATTTATTTATTTGTTGTAGGTGCTGAGCTCCAAGCTGATGCCAACTGCAGATGATGAAATGGCAAGAAACTGTGCCAAGTCTTTCTGTGAAAACTTCCTCAGAGCAGGAGGTTTGAGGTTAGATTTCAAAACCCTGACTCAATTTGTAGTACTTAATTTAGTTAGTAGTTGTGTGTGGTTTCCTATTTCCATACTGTAGCACACTAATACACCTGTCAGCTTCTTTTTCTGAGAAAAAAATCCACCCAAGGCTGTTCCACCACTGTCCAGTAGCTGTCATAGTTAAGAGAGTACATGTTGTTAAATCTCAAAATGAAGTTAGGCACAAATAAGCTTGTGAAATGTAGCTTGTACTAAAGTAGTCGATACTTGGATAGTTTGTGACATTTAAGTGTTTCAATTCAAATTTGCAAGTGTGCACATTGCTCTCTTCTGTGTGGACACCGGTGGACATTTTAAGCAGTCACAGTATAGGTCATGCAGTGGGAACCAAATTAAATTTGTAATTACAGTCTTGAAAATTCAGACTCTTCAGACAAGAGCTGAGGCACAGTGTGAGTGGTTTGGAAGACCTGACAATACTGATTGTGTGAGGTTTATCAAGTATACTTTGCTCTTAGTTATTCTATCCATGACACTCCTGCCCAAGAGGTCTTGAAGCATTTTCCAACAGGAGCAGAAAGCTTCCATCTGTAGATTTAAAAGGAGAAAATTAGGATGTTGGCCTCCAAAGAAGTCGCTTTGAACTGGAACTCAGCTGAGTGGATAGGAGGAAGGAAATATAGAGACAAATTAATTGAAACATTTCCAAATAGAGTCTCTTATCGATTTGTTTTTAAGTTTGGTGGTGAATGTGATGCAGAGAGATTCCATCCCATCAGAGGTGGACTATGAAACAAGACAAGGAGTCTATTCCATCTGCCTGCAGCTTGCAAGGTATGTAGTTGCTTCTCATTAGAGAAAGTGCTGCTTTCTTGGCTTTTAGCATGCAGCTTTTAATATTTAAGATTAATTGGTACTTTGAGTTCTGTTCCATTCAGTCTACAAGCGTTCAAATACAAGCCTGATGTTTTTACTCTGTGCATGCAGGTTCTTGCTGCTTGGGCAGACAATGCCCATGATGTTTTTACTCTGTGCATGCAGGTTCTTGCTGCTTGGGCAGACAATGCCCATGATGTTTTTACTCTGTGCATGCAGCTTCTTGCTGCTTGGGCAGACAGTGCCCATGATGTTTTTACTCTGTGCATGCAGGTTTTTGCTGGTTGGGCAGACAATGCCCACCCTGCTGGATGAGGATTTCATCAAGGATGGGGTGGAAGCTCTGTCCTCGCGGCCCTTCCGCAACGTGAGCCGGCAGGCCAGCAGGCAGATGTCCATCTGTGGCACTCCTGAGAAGTCCTCCTACCGCCAGCTCTCTGTGTCTGACAGATCCTCCATCAGGGTAGAAGAAATCATCCCAGCTGCAAGAGTTGCCATACAAGTAAGGAAGTGTTGGATGGTTCTGATGTAGCAGTGTCGTCTCCAATGACAGCTGTATAACTCTGACATTTTTAATCAGTCTTTTATGCAGGTTTTTGCCCTGGCTCCATGTAAAAGCCTCTGAAAATCTTGACCATCAGCATCTCTTCCAGTCTTGATCTGAATTTTAACATATTCTCATAAATTATTTTGGCACTACAAAGGGAAGCAGTACCCCAAAAGTGCTGACAAGAAATAGATGTACAAAGAAGTCTTACTTGTGATTTCTCTTCAGTCACACTTAACTCTTAAGATCTGACTCTTTTAATTTTCTGTGAATTGAAAGGAGAAGGATCCTGCTTGGACTTGTGGCTTTATAATCCATGATACTTTGAATTAGAAAGAATTGGACAAGCTTTTTTCAAATAGCTCATTAAAAATTAAATTTGCTTGATGGTATTGTGGAGAAAAAGAAATTTTTTTTATTTTCAGTACCTTAAAAAAATGTTGTTTGAAAACCCATTGAGTCCAGTTGAAAGAAAGTTCATAGTTAATGTGACAAGTATGCTGTTAGGTTGTTGGGCAGTGCTTCCCAAATGGATTGAACAATTGAAATCAGCATGACTACCTCCAGATAGGTGACAAGGGTATCTATCCTCTTGGGGAATTAAAAAATTAATTACTTCTCCTAAGACAGCAATACCAATCTCTCATTGGGAACAAAGAGACTTTTGAATCCTTGAACCTGTGTAAAGAACAAAGTGGAAAACAAATGTAAATGTCAACTTGACACAATCCATTGTATCCAGAAGATACATTCCTCTCATCCCTGTTATTGACAAATGTTGTTGAATATCACAGATGTGATTGGTGTTTCTTGTTCCTCCAGACCATGGAGGTGAATGATTTCACCTCCACAGTGGCTTGTTTCATGCGCCTCTCATGGGCTGCTGCTGCAGGACGCCTGGACCTCGTGGGAAGTAGTCAGCCCATCAAAGAGAGCAACACTCTTTTCCCTGCTGGGATTAGAAACAGACTTAGCAGCTCAGGTGGGTTAACTGTGTCCCTAAACCAGTCTAAAAGCATTTAGTTTAATTTTAACTGAGCACTTTGAAGCTGAATTCATTGGATGTTCATCCTCTTGGGTCTTCCAAGAGAGACATTATACAACTAAATTGGGACATTATACAACTAAATTACAAAAAAATCTGAGCAAATTTATGTACATTCATCAGGCATTCAGAGAAGTTTTTAAATTGCAGAGAACTGACCAAAAGCTGAAAATATCTTGAGTAAAACTTAATGAATTACAGCACTTGTTCTTCTTTTTTAATGCAGGAAGTAACTGCAGTTCAGGAAGTGAAGGGGAGCCCACGGCACTGCACGCTGGGATCTGTGTGAGGCAGCAGTCTGTGTCCACCAAAGATGCTCTCATTGCTGGGGAAGCCTTGTCTCTCTTAGTAACCTGCCTTCAGCTACGTAGTCAGCAGCTAGGTATGGAAAAAAATTGGGTTATTCAGTATTTGGAGTATAAGCCAGGTGGGAGGAGGCTTTTGGATACAGTCGAGTTAAAAAAAAATAAAAAATGAGAAACTTGGAGCTTTGTTAGCTAAGACAGCTCAAGCAAAAAACACAGCATTTCATTAAAAATTTCAGGGAGATTTTTTCCAGGACTGAAATAAGGCATGTAGTGCTATGCTTCAGTAAAATGTTTTGAGAAAGCTGACTTACTGCTAGAATATAAATATTTGCACTGCTTTTGAAGTCTGTAATTCTCTACGTGCTGCTGTTTGCATAGCTCCTGTTTAGTACTTGAGTCTTTGTGTACAGGAAGTGTAAACACTGGTGGTGCAGGAAGGCAAGGAAAATGCTGTTATATCATGGTGGCAGCCTCTGGTGAGGGAAGAAAATCAGGAAATAGCCTTTACTGCTTTTCAGTATTGATGTCCTCTAGGTCCTGTGGTATCTTAATGCAAGACTGTAACTGACTTATTTTAAAAATGTAATTTTTAATAAGATAGCCTGGTACTCTCCTGTTCCAGGATCTTTTTACAATTTGCCTTGTGTTGCTGATTTCATCATTGATATTCTGCTTGGATCACCAAGTGCTGAGGTGAGAGTCTTCCTCTAAAAATTTTCTAAAGGCTCCTTCTGAAATGTGTATGTTTTGATAATTTCATATAGTCTGAACATAAAATTGTTTATTGCAAGTATTCCCACAGATTAGTATTTGAATAAATAACCTTTGGATAATTGTTAGTAATTCCAGTATCTGGTGATGGGTTGATAGAAAATGCTGTAGTATTACATTATTACATTTTCTAGGCTTGTTTCATCCATGAGATGCACAGGACTGTGCTGTGACTAGTCTAAAGAAAATAGTCACATTTTGGTGACTCAAATTCTGTAGAACTAGTACTTTAGGGAAAGTTTCAAGTTACTTTGATTTGGGTAAAATTTGATGGATACATCTGAAATTCTGAAAATTTATTCCAAGTGTCGGAACCCTCCTAAAACTCATTCTTTTTGATTTAAGATTATCTAGGATATTCTAAAATCTATTGACTTTTATGCTTACCTCATTTCATCATGTGTCATCTATTTATTTTGCATGAAGTCATTGCATCTCACCCTTTATCTGTATTTACAATTCGTATTTATCAGAGATTTTCACTCAGGGATGAACAGGGTTTGTTACATTCCTAGAAACCCTGGCTAGTGGGTGCAGAGCTCATAGCCTGTTTTGCACCATTGCAATGTGCATTTCTTCTGTTGGATTTCTAACATAACAGGAGTGTGGGGGATTTTTGCAACCCTTGATTAACTGAAGGTGTTTGACAATGACAATGACCCTGTTGCAGATTCGTCGCGTTGCCTGTGACCAGCTGTACACCCTTAGCCAGACAGACACATCAGCTCACCCAGATGTACAAAAGCCAAACCAGTTCCTCCTGAGTGTTGTTCTTGGGGCCCAGCTGCCTCTTTGGTCACCAACCAGCATCATGAGAGGAATCAACCAGAGGTAAGTGACATGTCTGTTTATTGAGGAAGAAAATCTGACATATTTTGAAATGAGCAACACTGTGGAAGCTCTGAGGAAAAAGGGATTAACACTCAGCAAGTGTTGGAAGTAGACATCTTGCAATTTCTAGAGGAGTAACTGAGAAGTTAAAGCATGTTGTTGTTTTATTGCCAACTAGAATTGCCATGAGGTGAGGGAAGAAATGAGGATTCAATATGATTCCTAACATTCAGAAGTAACTGTTGGAAAGGAATTTTTTTTAAGCTGCAGCATGCAGAAGCACACTTAGATGGTTATGCTGCTTTGGGTTAGATGGACAGAGCACACAGACTTTAAAGACAGCTGGTTAGAGAAAAATTGATTTTAAGTAAACCTTTTTTCTATTTATATCTGTTTCAGACTTTTGTCCCAGTGTACAGAATATTTTGACCTGAGATGTCAGTTATTGGATGACCTGACATGTGAGTATGTGCAGACACCTGATTCCTTCATTCTGAGGGCAGCTTCCAAGCTGTAGAAAAGATGTAGACTTGCCTGCAGAAGGGGGTTACTGCACCTTGAGCTCAGAGGGACCTGCCAGTGTGCTGTTCTAGTGCCTGGCATGGTCTGTTCTTGGCATTGGGTAGCTCATTCCTTCTGGAAAGTGAACTGAGCTCCGTGGTGGAAGGTTTACTTGATACACATGGGGGCAAAACTAGACCATTACCAAACTGTTTGAAATTCTTTGTATTTATATTCTGCATTTCCAAAGCTGCTATTTTTTACTGTGTTCCTTTTTTTTTTTTTATTTTCCTTGCAGCATCAGAAATGGAGCAGCTGAAGATAAGCCCAGCTGCCATGTTAGAAGATGAGATCACTTGGCTGGACAATTTTGAGCCCAACCGCACGGCGGAGTGTGAGACCAGCGAGGCTGATAACATCCTGTTAGCAGGACACTTGAGGCTCATCAAGACTCTCCTCTCACTCTGTGGGGCAGAGAAGGAAATGGTTGGTGAGTATTCCTCTTTAAATTGACTAGACTGGTGGGAATTCTGCATCAACACACGACTGGACAGTCATGTGAAGACATCAGTAGAAGTGATACAGAGCTCTAAGGACTGGTTTTGGCAATACCTTTAATATTTGATAAAACATTTATTGATGTGGTGCTATGAAGTGGTTTTGTTGTTATGAAACACCTTTTTGGCATTTGCAGTGACAATATAAGTATTTAACAGTAGACTGCTGTGTTTCAGGTTCATCTTTGATTAAGCCATTGTTGGATGATTTCCTGTTCCGAGCATCCAGGATTATTCTGAACAGCCATTCCCCAGCAGGCAGTGCTGCAATCAGTCAGCAAGACTTCCATCCAAAGTAAAAACTCCTTTTTTTTTTTTTTCTTCAATGTCTTGAATGCAAATGTCAGTATTAAACCCTACACATAGCAGGATTTAATACCAGTGGTGGAGCATTTCTCCACTTTTTTACACTTCCTACATAAATGCCCAAATAGCATTTTATACATTTTTGTGTGATCCAATATCCTTGCATTTCTGTACTTCAAAGTCTGTGCTTTGTTAGATCAATTATGAACTTCAGGCACAACTGAGTGCTGATTTCATGAGTCCAAAGATTATTCCTTTAGCTTGTTACTGCTTGGGAAGTTGGCTAAATTGGAGCATGAGCAGGAAATTAACTTCCCAAGCTCCTTGTAAAAGAGAATCTCAAAAGTTCCACTATTTCCTTTTTCCCTTCTGCCTACCTATTTTGTAAAAAAGCTAACACCCAGCAAGTCTCCTTGCACCTGAGAAAGCTGATAGAGCCCAGAATAGATCAACTGGAGAAAAAAGAGTGGGCTTTCCCCTTCCTGTCACAGCTGTTATGGCCATACAATATCTGAAGGGGTGGGTGTAATCCTCATGTGGATTTCTGAGCTAGTGCAGCTGGATTGTTTGTGTTGCACTGAGTAGTTGGTGGTAGATCAGGCATATCCTCACTGCCTTTCCACAAACCTACAAAAAGGTTCCAGCGGAGCATTTAACAACCCCTGAAATGAATGGGACTTGATCCACCTTAGTGTTTGGTCCAGCTTTGCTCCACTGCAGTTCATCCCAAGCATACTCTTTTTATTGCCTAGTGTAAATAAAACCTTTGGCCTTCAGAAGAAAGGGCTGCTGTGCTGAATGACTACTGAAAAGAGCTGAGATGGGAGGGGTTTTGGTCTAGCTCAGGTCTAAGCTCATCTCTTGTAGCAAGAATGTTGTCTGGTCTAGCTCTTCCCAAGTTTCCCTCCCTGTAAAAAAGTCATTTTATCTCCATCAGTGTTACATGATGGAGAGTGTCTGTCTGTTTGTTCTCAGACATGCAACCAATTCTGTCTTCTTTTAGAGCACCTCCTTTTCCTTCTACTGAATGTTAGCAAGTGTATCCATGTCAGTAAAGGAATATTCCTCTTGCCACTCTTCTCATTGGGTTCTTCCCCATTCTCCTACCCCAAGAAAGAAAAAAAAAAGCACTCTGCAGTCCCTCAGGGGTGTTTAATCACTCAAAGTGTTCTTCAGAACATTAATTGTTGCTTGTTCTGAGTAATACAGCTTTCTGGAATTAGAAATAATTGAGTCATCTAGCCAGTAGATCTCAGCTGTGGTTTTCTTTGCAGGTGCAGCACAGCAGACAGCAGATTAGCTGCTTATGAGGTGCTGGTAATGCTGGCTGATAGCTCACCCTCCAACCTCCAGCTTATTACAAAGGAGCTGCTTTCCATGCACCACCAGTGTGACCCTGCACTCACCAAGGAGTTTGATGTAAGCCAGAAGCTTTTTTTATTTGTTTTAGCATGGTTTGGAGTGTTGGGCATGGCTCACTTTGTTGTTTCACTCATGAGATTTCCATGGTCTTCAGTTTAAAATGCCCCAATTTAGCTTAGGGGAAATGCAGATACATTTGATCTTCCTCAAAAGCAGATACTCCAGTGTGTCTTTATCTGTTATTGTCTGAGTAAGAAGTATTTCCTAAATATTACAAATTTTATTTATTATTAGATTTTAGGCCATTTTCAACAGTGTTGTGCAATGTGTTAAATATTTAAATGACTGAATACAGCGGTCTTGCAGATTTCAGAATTTATATTTCTGGTTTTCCATTAAATTGTTCTTAACGGCTCACATACAAGGGGAATGGTTTTAAACTGAAAGAGGGTTGTTTTAGGTTACATATCAAGAAGAAACTCTTTCCTTGAGGGTGGGAAGGTCCTGGCAGAGGTTACCCATAGATGCTGTGGCTGCCCCATCCCTGGAAGTGTCCAAGGCCAGGCTGGATGGGGTTCTGAGCAACCTGGGGTAGTGGAAGGTGTCCCTGCCATGGCAGGGGTGGAGCTGCATTAAGGTCCCTTCCAATTCAAACCATTCTGTGATTCTACAATACAAAGGTGGTTATAAAAGCTATAGAATATTGTTGGAGTCTCATATTTTTTCAAAGTTTTTGGGACAAAAAATGTATTTGTCGTTCTAGTACCTTCCACCAGTGGACAGTCGCTCGATTTCTGGATTTGTGGGACTGAAGAATGGTGGTGCTACTTGTTACATGAATGCTGTTTTCCAGCAGCTGTACATGCAGCCTGGTCTCCCAGAGGTAATTAGTTCAGCATCCAATAAAATCCTCTTTTTAGAATTACTTTCACTTGAACCACTGCATCTTAGCACCATTCATAAATAAGTTGTAAAATGAAAAGTCAACTGTGTGTGTACAAATATGCACAATAAATGCATAAATTTTAAGTTGTGGTGCTGTGGGCCATGACAGCTTATAGTAATGATTTTTCCAAAAACCAATTTAATAAGGTTATTTGTTTCCTTCCAGGCCTTGCTTTCCATTGATGATGATACTGACAATCCTGATGACAATGTGTTCTATCAAGTTCAATCTCTTTTTGGTCATTTGATGGAAAGCAAGCTACAGTATTATGTACCTGAGAACTTTTGGAAGGTATTGCATCCTTTTTGTTTAGAGTCTATAGCTTTTCTACTTAAAAAGTAATCATTTATTCAGCCTTTTTCAACTGCAGAATTTATAAAGTAAGCTCTAATTCAAAAAAACAAAACATGTTAAAATAAATTTTTATAAAAAATACTTTTCTTAGTGATATATTTATATATGAAACAACCACCTTTTAACATATATTTTATATAGATTTTCAAGATGTGGAATAAGGAACTTTATGTTAGAGAGCAACAAGATGCTTATGAGTTCTTCACCAGTCTTATAGATCAAATGGATGAGTACCTCAAGGTAAAAACCTTAGCAATTTCTTTTCTGTTTCATATGCATATCCATGGTACCTTTTTTCCCTTTTTGCTTTGATCTCTAGAAAAGAAGGCAGAGAGCCTTTTAGCTTATTTTATAATCTGCACTGTATTCAGGAGTTTAAAATTCCTACTGATTTCTTGGTCTTCCACCCTGCAATATATCCAACTGATGTTTAACTTTACATCTCCAACAGAAAATAGGAAGAGACCAAATATTTAAGAATACTTTTCAAGGAATCTTCTCTGATCAGAAGATCTGCAAGGACTGTCCTCACAGGTAATGTCACATTCAGTGCATCAGTTACCAAGTTATGTGCTCCCAGAGCTATTAAAGTATGTAGGTCAAAGTAGCACTGGAAAGTAGCTAAATGCCCCTGTGAGCATCACAGCTTTGATAGCTGTGGGGCAAATGCAATATTCTTTCCTAAACATCTGTCTTGTTCCTGCCAGTTGGGTAAATCCTAATCTGTTTTTCTTCCTGAATTTAGGTATGAGCGTGAGGAAGCCTTCATGGCTCTCAACCTTGGTGTGACTTCATGTCAAAGCCTGGAAATATCACTGGATCAGTTTGTTAGAGGAGAGGTTCTGGAAGGAAGCAATGCATACTACTGTGAAAAGTGCAAAGAAAAGGTATTGATTCTTAATTTTTGTGAAAGAAGATTCGTGTGCAGCTTGATGTTTTATAATCATTACATGGTCATGGAAACCATGCTTAGATGCTGCTCACTCTTGCTGCATTGAAGACAAAAGATTCAATGCCTCTAAAAGTTTGAAGTAAACTAAAAGTTTAGAGGGATGGCAGGATGGTAAAGTTTTGTGTAATGCATTGAGATGTATCCCAGTCATCCTACGGACACCTATGACTTCCCATGGCTGGATTTTCACTGTGAATCTCTAGAAGGATGCTGCAGATGGCCTGGGGTGTCAGATAGAGGTGATATTCTTGTTTCTTTTCAAGAGAACTACAGTGAAGCGCACCTGCATTAAGGTTTTGCCCAGCCTGCTGGTGATTCACCTGATGAGGTTTGGCTTTGACTGGGAGAGTGGCCGTTCTATTAAATACGATGAACAAATAAGGGTAAGAAAACTTTGCTTTATGGTGCCTTCCCCAGCTACTTTGTGCAGTGGATTCTCATTCTTGCTATTCATTTTTCCTTCTTTGCCTCACATTTTGAGCAGAGATTTTGAGCATGTGGTACATTACAACATGGTAGTGCTACAGAAAATACGTGTTTTTCCTTAGAGCTTTCCTTGTTTGCAACATTCTTGGAGTCGTTTCAGAAAGCAAGGCAAAAAACCTCCTTAAAGAGAGTTTATTATTTAACATCTATGTAACAACCATAAGAAGTTGAAGTTCCATATTTTCCTTTGGTGTTCCCAATGTGGGAAGTACTGATACCATTCTCATAAAATTACACAAAGCGTGTACACACTGCAGTGTCTCGATTAATCCAAAATATCTCTTCAAACAGTTTCCCTGGATGCTGAACATGGAACCTTACACTGTGTCAGGGATGGCTCGTCAGGACTCATCCTCAGAAGTGGGGGAAAATGGCAGGAGCACAGAGCAGGGAGGAGGAGGCTCCCCAAGGAAGAAGGTTGCCCCTACAGAAAACTACGAGCTCGTGGGTGTGATTGTCCACAGTGGCCAGGCTCATGCAGGGCACTACTACTCCTTCATCAAGGACAGGAGGTAACGGGCAAGAAGGTTCGTGGGGGAGGTTTCAGAGCTGTCTAAAGGCTTCTTGTTCTGGGAAGGTGTATGGAGCCATCCAGAGCTCTTCTGGAACCACTCTTCCCTTTCTCAGCACCTATCATGAGGCAATGACACAGTGATATGGAACATCCCAGAATAAAATGCTCATTAATTCTTATGTACCTTGGATTGCAGTTTGAGGGCTCCCTGTGACACTGACTTGCAGGTGATGTGCTTCTCATAGTTTTAATCAAGGTTATTTTTTAAAATGCAACTTTGACATCAGTTGAACTAAGCTTTCTTCTTACTGTCAAAACAAATGTGAGTTCAGGCTTGTCACTTCTAGGCTGTTCAGGGTGGTTTGTTTTTTTTTACTGAGACAATCAACTAACTTTGTTTCTGTTGTGTTTGTGTTCTGTTTTGATCACAGAGGATGTGGAAAAGGAAAGTGGTATAAATTTAATGACACCGTTGTTGAAGAATTTGATTTGACTGATGAAACCCTGGAATATGAATGTTTTGGTGGAGAGTATAGACCAAAAGTCTATGATCAATGTAAGCAGAAGTACAGACAGTAGCTTCAATTTCATACTGATTTCAGTAACTCAGTGTACCTATAATGGACTGAGTAGAGCTTAGTCCATTATGGGTACTTTGAGTTACTTGGACTAATACTCCTAAACCATTTTTCCCCAAAGCCTTCCCTTTACTGAAGGACAGAACAGATTGTGTATGGTTGAATATGAATTAAGCCATATTCACTGTTACTCAGCACTTTGTAGACTTAATAGTAGAGATTGAAAAACACAATGGCACCTTGTTAATATAGTTTAAAAAAGCCCCAACCAAACATAAAACAACCCTTCTTTTAGGCTAGTGAGAATGACTTCATGGAACACTGTGTGGCATCATATTTTTGAACTTTTCAATGCTTTAAGGAATTTATTCCAAGTACATTTCCAATATTCACCTGTTTCATAATGCAGACCCTTTTAATCACTGACACAGACTGATGTTTTGATCTGACAAATTTATACTGCCGCAGTTCGCATTACTTGTACCCCCAGTTTTGCTTCCATATAGGAATGGGAAAGGTACTGAACCTTCAAGGGCCTTCATGGGCTGCCTTTTATCCCCACAGCAAATCCCTACCCCGACGTGCGCCGGCGCTACTGGAACGCCTACATGCTGTTCTACCAGAGAGTGTCCGACCAGAACTCCCCTGTGCTGCCAAAGAAAAGCAGAGTCAGTGTCGTGAGGCAGGAAGCTGAGGACCTCTCCTTGTAAGTTCCTCTTGTATCCAGAAAGGTTTCTCTCATATTGATATCTGGACCTCTCTCTGTTGGAATACCAGGCTCTTTCTGGCTCCAAGGTCAGGGTGAATAAAACTCAGGAGATGTTGGGTTTGAAGTCTCACTCTGAAGTTTATTATCTATTACAAACTCAGGAGATGTGAGCTCTTTCTAAGTCGAGAAAGTGAGCTAAAATGGTGTCTATTCAAGGCTATTTGTGTCAAGTATCTAATAAACAGTTGACATCTATATTATTTATGCTTCTAACTCAATTATGATCACCCATAACGTGAACATCTTTCACCCAATTAGAGAAAACCACCCAGATCCATGAAGAAGAAGGGGCAAAAAAGACAACTAACCCACACCCAAAATTCTCCATCTTGGCTCCCATATATCACCTTATACTAAAATCCCAAATCTAAGTTTTTTCACCCTGTGAGATCACACAATACTATCCAAACTACACACACTGTTTCTGTGCTATCACTCAATTTTTGAAACCTTTTCCAAGGTCTCAGGTCAAATGAGGTGTTTACTTGAGGGTTGGCACCCTAAAATTCAGGAAACTCGAAGTTTTCAGCCATCAGAGTTCCAGTATCTCTCCACAATCAAGAATTGAGTAATTACTGTCCAGCAAAGCAATGTATTGACCCTTCTGTTGTTTTGGGTTGGTTTTTAAGCTTCTTGTTTATTACCATTATTGCAGCAAGTTCAAGCTGATTGACAGCCTCAAGAAATATTCAGGCTGTCTTCAAAACTGCCATAAGATCACTCTGCCTGCAATGGTATTTTACACCTAAACTGTAGATTTGTTGCAGGATTTCTTTATTCACCTTCAGCTTGTTTATATTTCAGATCTGCTCCCTCTTCACCAGAAATTTCACCCCAGTCATCACCTCGACCCCACAGGCCCAACAGTGACCGTCTGTCCATCTTGACCAAGCTGGTTCGAAAAGGAGAAAAAAAGGGGCTCTTTGTAGAGAAAATGCCTGTGAGAATTTATCAGGTAGAGCACACTGAAAGTGACAACTAAATTCTGCTCACATAAAATTTGAGCATTTAGTGAGAGAAACATGGTAACTTTTAAAGGTTACCTTGAAGTAATTCCCTTGTAGGAAAACTAAAAAGCAATTCTGGATTCTGACATAAAGTTACTAACAAGCTCTTTAGTGGTACTTATTTTAGGTTTCACTGTACTGTCTCAAGAAATTGGCCCATCAATTCTTTGCTTTGAAGAAGCTGCAGGCAGATTAATCAAACATGAGATCTGGCAGCAGTCAGCATGCAGGCAGGGAGAGACAACAGCAGAGAAGGTGCTTCATTTGGAGTACACTCGAGGAGTAGTGGAGATGATGGCAAATTACAGTGATCCTCAGGTTCTTGAGTTCACAAGAGTGTTAGAAAGAGGAGGAGCAGTGAGGAGAGCCTGCATCACACACACACAGGGAGAATAAACTGCAGGCTGTGTCTGGCCCTCCACACGGGCTGTTTCAGGGCATTAACAGCCACTTTGGCCATTCTTGTAGCTGGGATTGTGTTGTCACAATGAACAGAGCTTGGCTCAAATTTGTTGAGAGTCTTTAAGCAAAATCTCATTTGAAAAAAGAAGGGCTTGGCATTTAAATACCTTATTGTGGCTGCAGCTTGTAATTACACCAGGACTCCTTGCTCTCTGCATCTAAATTTGTTAGGCATGCCTTTCTCGTTTGAGGGGTATTCTCTTGGCTTGTTTATTAAAAACAAGCGAAAAATAGAACTTATCTGCAATTTCTTCCTTTTCTCCCTTAATGACCAAATGATTAAGTCCCTCATCTGCTGTTTTGTAATATCTTTGAAAGAAAATCACTGCTTTTATACCAAATCTTTTAAATCTCCCTTATGTATTTTTCCCTCTGCTGAAGTAGTGATTCAAAAGGAAACAGAATAAGTTTGACACTGATTTTTAAACACCACACATTTACATTAAAGATAAAGTTTTAGTTTGAGAAGTGTATTTTGACAACATTTTTAATTTTTTTTGCCTTCTTTTACTTTTACAGATGGTGAGAGATGAAAACTTGAAATTTATGAAGAACAGAGATGTATACAGCAGTGACTACTTCAGTTTTGTTCTGTCATTAGCTTCCCTGAATGCTGTAAGTACCTGGATTTTAATCTTAGAATGTTCCAATTATTTTGGGTAAAATGGTCACAAAAGCTATTTGGGTCAAACCAGGAAAACTGGAAGAGAAGTGTTGACATGATTTTGCTTTCCCAGACAAGCTATTCCTTGCCTCCAGTAATTTTGGATGCTGATGATAACATCTGCCTCAAAGCAAACTGCAGCCTCCTTTTCTAGTACTGGGAGAAACATCATTTTGCCCCAGTAAAATTTATTTAATAATCCATCTCTTTTATAATGATGCAAACTAAGCCTGTAGAGGGACAGAAATCCCTCTCCATATGGAAGGTCCAAAAGTTGGTGTTAGTTACTTCAAAGTTGATAGAGTTTAACTGGTAATAGTTTCTTAATTGATTTTTTTCTAAATGGAGTCATAAACAAACAGCATTTATTACATTTTTGAAATCCACAGGTCTAGTTGGCCTTACAGCAAGTTTGCTCCTGTTTTAGCATATTTATTAAGTAGCAAAGTCAGCACTGGAGACTGACTTAGCACAGAAAAATGCTGTGGTTTGTTTTTTCCAAGCGAAGCAAATAACTTGAATAGAACATGTTGATGTGTATAAGAGACAGCATGTGTGCTGCAAGCATCATTTTGCTCTGGAGTAAATTTGATATTTCTTTCAGACTAAGGTAAAGCATCCCTATTATCCCTGCATGGCAAAGGTGAGCTTACAGCTGGCAGTCCAATTCCTCTTCCAAACCTATCTCCGAACCAAGAAGAAACTCAGGTAAGGCAAACAAGAAACATGGTTTAGTTTTGGGGAGGTGTTGTTGCTCCTGGATTACTGATAGTTGTCCCTGTTTCGTTGAAGGGCTGATACAGAAGAATGGATTGCCACCATAGATGCACTGCTCTCCAAAAGCATTGATGCTTGTCAGTGGTTGGTGGAGTATTTTGTTGGGCCAGAGGGCCGGGAGCTTGTAAAGTAAGTCCTGGTGTTTTGTGTCTCATGTGTGGATAAAACTTCCTCATAACATGATCTGGCCTGTACTGATGTATTCCTTAAGAGTTGACTGTGTACATTCTTTAAGCAGACACTTTAGATAATGACTTGGAGTTTTGTTTTTATATTTTCTCTGTGCAGCTTTCTGAGAATGTTGAAAATCAAATTAGATAGTGCAGTGGGCAGGAGGAGGATCAGGTGATGAATTCAGTGAAGGGACTTGGAATGTGCTTAAGTTTGTATGGTCAGCTCTACAAGTGTTGAGAAAGGAGAACATGATGAAATGTGTTGAGGGTAAGATAAGTTAAATACTTACCTGATAAGGATCACAGATGAACTGGAAAGACTTTCTTCTTGCCAAGATAAGGATCAGCTAATAGGTGCTTGAAAACAAATTATTGGAGATCTGACATGCTGAAAGAAGTGTGTCAGTGTAAAGAAAATGTTATCTTTTCATTTGAATTGAAAAACAGCATCCTATGAGACCTTTCAGAGCTTTTTTATTTAAATGAATAAATATATTAATGGGAATATTATAAATATGATAATAGGAATATTACAGGCCTTAGTACAAGCAGGAGTGTGTGAATGTCAGTTAAAACTTACCCACAAAATTACAATACAAAATGTATCTGGACCATTAAAATAACAAACACTAAACACCACATTGAATCACAGCAGCTGTGTGATTCCAGTTCTCTTTGCAGCTTCACCTTTTCTCTTCCAGGACTTTCCTCCTGGAATGCAGCGTGAGGGAGGTGCGAGTTGCTGTGGCCACAATCCTTGAAAAAACCCTCGACAGTGCCTTGCTTTATCAGGAGAAGGTCAGTGGGTGTCCCCTCCTCTCCAGACATCCCCTGGTGCCTCTTGCTCTGTTTGCAGGCAGAGCTCTGTGAGCTCATCCTCCCTCTTAATTTCTAGGTTAATGCTCATCTCCTCCTGCCCAGGAGGTGTTTGAAACATTTTGGGTTTTTAAACAGTAGACAACTCTTTACATTGAATTTTTTTTTTTTCACAGTTAAAAACTCTACATCAGTTACTGGAGGTGCTACTTGCTCTACTGGATAAAGATGTACCTGAAAACTGTAAAAACTGTGCTCAGTACTTTTTGCTATTCAATAACTTTGTACAGAAGGTAAGAAAACATTGTTTTCTCATGGCTATTTAAATTTTAAAAGATATTAATAAAGCAGCTAGTGATCTTTATTCGTAGAAGAGTTTGCAGCACAGTCAAACTCAAAACTTTTATTAGTAATTATTTTGTTTGTTTTTTAAATAAATGGCTTTGAATAATGGATTAGGATAAAATCACACAAAAATATACCAGGGGAAGATGTCATTTTCAGCATCTGAAGTTTGGTTGTCTGTTTTGAAGGGTTCTGTGGGGTTGCTCTTTAAAAAAAATTGTATATACTAAAAAATCAAACATTCAGGATTTCTATTCCACGGGGAGCAAAATAACTGACTGCATTTACTATTTCTATTTCTCTATTCTTTTTGCCTACTTTTTTTCACAGTAAGATATTTACTGTGCATCTGCTGATTCTGCTCTGGTTTGTGTCATGTGCTGTGTGCAATGAGACAGATCTTTAGCAGTTTATCTTATTGATCTGTGTTGGGATATTTTGGGGATTTCAGAGTGGAAAATGCAGGTTTTACTTTTGTTCTCTTGAGCACTACTTCTTCAGCTGCACAGGAAGGTAATTTGTTGTTTTTTTCTTCACAGCAGGGAATAAGGGCTAGCAGTCTTCTCCTCAGGCACTCTGCCCTGAGGCACATGGTCAACTTTCTCCTTGGCCCCAACCGGCAGAGCAATCAGGTACAGGCCATCCCCACGGTTTTTTATGATGTTTAAATTATGAATAAATACTTTTCATATGACAGAATAGACAAATCCTTCAATTATTCTATAAACCTCGTGCAAGTGTGAGCCCACCTTTGTGTAGTTAGCCTGGAAATAACTGTTTTGGCAGAAGTGAGCATGATGTTTTTGATAATAATAAAATTTTTATCCACTCTAAAGTATTAGGTCGTGGTGGTGGACTGTAAGAACATTATTTTGGCTTAACAAAGTTGATTAAATAAACCAAAGTTAATTAAATCTGTCTTTGACTCAAGCAGAACCGCAGGTGGAGCTCAGCACAGGCACGTGAGTTTGGATATCTTCACAACACTGTAGCACTGCTTGTCTTGCACTCTGATGTCTCCTCACAAAGAAATGTTGGTAAGAATTGTGGTTTTGTCTTTTGGTGCCTTGGCATTTCAGTTACATTGATTGGGAGTAACTTAATATTAGTGAGAAAAATACATGATTTTGAATTTAAGGCAGAAATGGTTAATACAATTTTGATTACTTCTGATTTTGCTGTAAATGTATTGAGGGGCAAACAGTATTTTGAGGGGATGGAAATCTTGATGCTAACAGTTTTGTACCTTCTTCCCTTCCCCATGTCCCTAAAAGGTATTTCCTCATGTGAGTGAATTGAGCTGTGTTGTTGGCTGAACAAGACTCACAGGCAGTATTTTGTTTAGCCTTATGCTGTCTTTTGCTAATCTAAAGGGGAGTATTTAGACTAAGCTACTGAATAACAAACAATTAAACACTCTCCTAGTTACTTCTTATGAGGCAGAAACATCCAAATAAAGATAATAAAGGAAGAAGTTAAAATCATCAGTTTCCTGAAGGAGGAATTTGGTGTTGTCTTTTAAAAGAATAACTTAATTTCTGTCTGAGGTTGAAAGCAGTCAAAAATCAGAAGGTAACAGGAGACTTATAAATATTCTGGATACGATGAATGTGCAAGAGGGATTGGGAGTAAAACTAAAACTCAAAATTCTGACAGTCTGTGGACATTTTGCTTTGGCCTTCCTGCAGTTCTTTTGTCTGCTGTCACTAAAATAAGTGACACTTCAGGGTGCAAGAGATTTGTGGTAGTGGAGTGGTAGCACACAAGCTATAAACTAGTTGAGATGAGTGTCATGAGGGATTTCATGGTGCCAAATGAGCAGCAGTGTCTTCAAGGTGTGTTAGAACAAACTAATCTATGAGTGGATTGTTTTTGTATTTGCTGTTATAGCTCCTGGTCTCTTTAAGCAGCGTCCACCTCTCAGCATCACCGCTTCAGGGCCACTTCTGGCACTCCATGAAGAAGTGGAAGCCTTGCTATTCTTGTCTGAGGGAAAACCCTACTTAATGGAGGTATCTGTTCTAAATTCTGCCCTGTTTGAACCTAAAAACTTACCTGATGTATTCCTTTGACAAATTCTTTCATGAAAAACACTGAATATCCAACACCAGTGGCTATTTTGGGCCTAAACAAGAAGGCACCTTTAGTTTCTTGTCCTCTTCATATTCTAGTGTATCTCTAAGCTTTGGGGCCTGGTTTTATGCACAGTCTGGTTTTATGCACATTTTGCAAGGGCCTATGCAGCTTTTTACCATGTCAAATGCAGGTGCTACCTTGAGTGGATCTGATTTAACAGATGATGCTCAACCCTTGGAGGTGAGCATCAGGAGCTGAAGGAGTGCTGTGAGAGCAGGGGTTCAGCCTCCTGGGCCATGCAGGCACTGGGGAAAAAAGAGCTGCATCCTTCCTGGGGAGGAAACCATTGTGTTAGAGCCTTGTTTTCTGGGAGGCAGCTGTGTGTGAAGGGAGTGCTGTGCCCACAGGTGATGCACGCGCTGCGGGAGCTGACGGGGTCGCTGTCGGTGCTCATGGAGATGGTGGTGTACTGCTGCTTCTGCAACGAGCACTTCTCCTTCACTGTGCTGCACTTCATCAAGGTACACACAAAGCCAGCACAAGCCCGGCCCATGGGTGTTTCTCCCAGCCTTTGGTCATCCTGTGCCTTGTGCCATCACTGCAAAACAATTCACTGTGGTGGATTTGGAGGGGGTGTTGGGGTTTAGGTTTTCTTAGGCCTTTACTGTTTAAATTAATAAATTTTCGAAAATCTGTAAAGCTGTCTTGAAATTCTTTGCTTAACCAGCTTATTTTGCTATCTAAGTAACTTTTTCTTACATGCAGACTCAACTGGAAACTGCTCCTCCTCATGAACTGAAAAATATATTCCAGTTACTCCATGAGATCCTGGTAGGTGAAGGGTAAAACTTGTACAAGATAGATTTTTGTATTGATGTGTAATGAAAAAAGTTGGGACTGCACTGGTAATTTCAACATCCACACATATTTTAATCCTTCAGTCTGGAGTTTTATTACTTCCTAAATTTCTGTCTTGATAATCCAGTGGTACATGAAACTTCAGTCTTACTTGTTTTGCATGTGGGGGTGGGTAAAATCATTCCATAGAATAGATACATCATACAACTTACCTCAGTTGATATTTTTCTTTCCTAACAGGTTATTGAAGACCCATTGCAAGTAGAGCGCATCAAATTTGCCTTTGAAACTGAAAATGGATTAATAGGCAAGTAAGCCAGTGGGTGAACACTCCTGTCTCCTACTGACCCTCATGGTGGTAGAGGTTCACTCCATCTCCTGGTTCCTAATCCTCCTAAATTGTTCTACTTCTCAGGGAAAAAAAACTTGACACATTTGATTTAGCCACTGTCACCCCAAAAATGCTCTAAGAAAATCCAAAATAAGCATTGGAATGTTACAGTGACAGCAAACTAGAAAGGAATTGAACAGGAAAGAGAGCTAACTTATTTAAATAAGGGGCAGATCAGGGTCTATGTGTAATGAGGGGGAAGAAAGGTACCTTTGATTACCATAATAAAGGAACTGTTTGAATCCTGTAACCTTAACATTAATTTTTATTTCCTCCATATCTCAAGAAGCTGCCAGTCTTTTTGTTCTGTCAGCATCCTGATTACCATAAAAAGAACCTGGTTCAGCCCAGCAGGATGCTTGCCCTGCTGACTGCAGTGGAGCCCCACAGTGGGACAGGTGGCTCTCACCTGTTGCTGCTCCTGCAAAGTGTTGTCTTTCCATTCGATACAAAACTTCACTGAAGTGAAGTTACTGAAGCATTCAAAGAGAAAAAAACTCAGAAGTAATAAGATATAACTTATATAAAGAAATAACTTATTTAATGTGCATCAGGAGCAGCAGCTTTGGTGTGTAAATGAAATGTGGGGTTACACAGAGAGCCCCTCTGATGGGTTAGTGCAGCTGGAGCAGCTCTTTCATGGCTGTTTGGGTGAGGAGCTGCTTCAGATTGTGGCTTTCACCTTCAGTTATTTTGGATTCTGATTTAGGGAGAAAGAATATTTAGCTTTGTTCTTCATTTCTCTCATCAATGCTCCCCTGTTTAGTGGTTTCCGTGTGTGGCTGATAGCAGAGAAGGAAATATGCAGCAGTGTAAGAGAATAGCTAAGTGATTATTTTAATTTCTGGATAAATTGGTCCCAGTTGGACCAATTCTGTGCTGTAACTTGAGCAATACATGACCTTTTTTGCACTGCAGAGGAGAAGTGCAAGTGTTCAATTGGATTTTTATGTTGAAGGCTTTGAGAACTGCCCTGAGGTTTGGGAGTGAAACTTGTAGTTTTACCTTGAAGTTTCCTCACAACAGCATTGAACAACATCCCTCACACTGACTGGTTTTAATCCAGGAAAGGGAAATCAGCACATAATAGGTTTTGGTGCTCCTTAATAGGATGTTTGTGCATAATTTGTAGTACAGCACTGCTGTAATTTTTATCATCTGCTCTGCTTCAACAGTATTAAAACTGGCAATTTGCAATTCCCAAACAATTTTTGCCAGCTTTGGAGGTTTCACTACAGTGTTCTTTGCTGACTGCTATGGACAGAGCAACTTTTGGGTAGCAAATCTGATTGGGGCAGCTCTGTGGAAATGTTTGTGCTTCTCCTCAGTCAGAGAATTTTGTTAAAGAGGTGGGAATTCATGGTAGAGAAAACTTGCTGGTAGGAATGGCCTGGGGTTTTGCCTGAGTCTCCCATGGAACAGTTTCATGGCTGTTGAATTCTGCTATGCTTGTTTATGTGGAGAAGCTTTAAACATTCCTCTGGCTTTGCAAACTTTGATCCAGGTGGAAGCTGGTGATCTGGTTCATTTATGGGGGTTTCAGACAAATATTTTTTTCCTTCAGATAAATGTAACCATAGTGATTATCTAACATAGAATGGATTATAGGGAAAGAATAACTGCATTAGGGCTGTTTAAAATTCAGGTACTGCATTTGAAAGATCAAAGTGAAAATGCAGCAGTTCTATTTTTAATCCAGTAGAGTTGTGGAAGACTCAAGACTACCAGCACTTACAGCAGTGTGTTTAACACAAATACTCATGCTCACATCTGTAGAAACAAAATCTATTCCCTAACTTAAAATTTTAGCTTCATCTTTGTTTCCAGACTGGCTGGTACATGGAAATCTGGGTTGTGCTTTCTAATCCATGTGTTTCTCCCCACAGCCTTGATGCACCACAGCAACCACGTGGACAGCAGCCGTTGCTACCAGTGTGTCAAGTTCCTGGTTACCCTGGCTCAGAAGTGAGTAATGAAGGTTTCAGGCTTTAACCTCATCCCTGCCTTAGCTCCCTCTGTGACTATTCTAAAACCTGCTACTCCTGGTTTTGATCAGTTTTTTATCCTTTGCTGCTGGTGCAAGGTCTTGGTAGTACACGTGCCAGTATGAAGTGTAGTCTTCACTGGTTGGTACCTGAAGGGATTTCTCAGGTAACAAATGGTAATTGGTGTTTATAAAGAAAAGGGCCATTCTGCACAGCAGGAGTCTGACATTAACACCAGATAAACATAGGGAAGCTGTTCCAGGTTTTTGAAATATTATGAGTTCTAAATTCTCTTTGTTTAGAACTTGGCATATGTCCCAATAAAGCATAATTCTGAATTATGTGAACCTGTGGGGTAGACTGATTTGACTATATTTTACTAAAATTATTGCTCTTGCTAATTCAATTATCAACAGAGCTGTAGAGTTTAAGTCAGTTTGCAGTGATAACAGTGCACACAGAGGGCAGCAGTGCAAAGAGAGAGAAGTCTTTGTATTTTTTTTTTGGTTGTTTTTTTTTTTTTTTTTTGTGTTGTCCAGAATGCCTTGTTCCTGACTAACAAATATCATTTCAATTCCCAAGGTGCCCTACTGCAAAAGATTACTTCAAGGAGAATTCACACCACTGGAGTTGGGCTGTGCAGTGGCTACAGAAAAAGGTAATTTGGCTGTAACAGGGAAATTGTCACTCATTTACAACAATGATCATGGAAGGATAATCTCCATCCTCTGCATGGCTCTCTGAAATGGCTCTAAAGACAAAATACTTCATTTTTTACAAGGACTACTTGGATGCAGCTAATCTGTTGCAATGCCAGAATTTCAGTAGCCCCCCACATGTTTCAGGCATAAATGCATTTACAGTGAATAAAACCAAGTGTGAATGGTTGCAGTGATTATTCTTTGCTATGTGGGAAGCTTTCAGTGCCACTGTATTCATGTTGGGAGGCTTCAGCTTTTTTAAAAAAGCAGTTTTTCCAATGCCTGTGTGTTGATGCAGGAGAATGTTTAAATGATTGGATTCCTTACAGAATCATCACAGCTTTGCACAAAGCACAGCTGCCAACTGATACAGCTTTTCCTCCCACACGTGTAGTGCTTGTTCTTCCCTCTAAACTCAACATAGTTTGGCCAACATATCTTTCATAAATACCCAGGGACACTTTGGAAACTTGGAGCTCAGCAGAAGTTGGGTGCTGGTTTGCAGCTGAGGGACAGTAACCTTTGTGGCTGCTTTTAAAGTGTCTGTGCCCCAGATCTCCAGCTCGCTGCCAGAGGATTCAGGAAGCTTTCTCCAGTCTTAGTTCACCCACCATCACAAGTGGTTGAGGCTTTACACGAGTAAAAATGGCAAATGTATGGCTTTTTTGGCTTTTTATGCAGATGTCTGAACATTACTGGGCTCCTCAGAGTAACGTGTCCAATGAAACATCCACTGCAAAAACCTTCCAGCGCACTATTTCAGCACAGGTATGTGTCATCCTGGCAGAGGATGTTAAACCTGCTTACTTCTTTTCTTGGAAGCATCTTTGGGTTTGGCAACTTTAGTCACCATCCCTGGAAATGTTCAAAAAACATGTGGATGCAGCACTTGAGGCCATGGTTTAGTGATGAGCACGGTGGTGCTGCTGGTTTGGCACTTGGACTTGATGATCTTAAAAGGTCTTTTCCAACCTTAATGATTCTGTGACATTTCAGTGCACTTCAGGCTGGTTTTCCTTTGGAAGGTCAGCCCCTGTGGTTGTTCCTGGAAGAAATTAACCCTTGAGTGGTATTAGTGAATACTCAGTAATGAGTATTCACTCATTAGTGGTAACTTGGCTGTCTCACCACCCGGCTGTTGTGACTTGGCTGTCTCACTACAGTAGCTATTATTATTTTAAAACAATAATAATAAGACAATAAAATTATTTAAAAATGTGAAATGAAGCGATCACCATACTCCCTGACACTCTCTTGGACTGTTTGCAACTCAGGACACTCTGGCCTATGCCACAGCCCTGCTGAATGAGAAGGATCAGTCTGGAAGCAGCAATGGGTCAGAAAGCAGCCCTGCCAATGAGAATGGAGAGAGGCACCTGCAGCAGGTAAAATGAGGGCAGATTTACCCCCTTACACCCCTGGTGTGTGCCTCTGTGGGGCAGCTGGTGCCTTGGGGTCAGGTCAGAACCATCACTGACCATACTGTGAACAACTGTGCATTTACAAAAGTGACTGTGTCCTTCTCTCCCTGTCCCCTGTGTGTTTGAAAGGGCTCAGAGTCTCCTATGATGATTGGGGAGCCTAAAAGTGACCTTGATGACGTTGACCCTTAGAGGAGATCCCTGTGAACACAAGAACCAGCTCAAACATTCAATGCCTGGTCCCTGCTGGAACTGGAGTCGTGTTGCTGATGCCATTGGGAATCTGGGGGAGCAGTGGCTTCACAGGACCAGAGGAGATGCTGGAGGAGGTTGTTTCCCTGCAAGATAAAAGCATTTTTATAGCCACAAAGGCTTCAGATCAACAAATGCTCTAGAAAACTGCATCTTCACCTGCAGTAGCTTGTGACAGTCCAAAACACCGAAACCAAGTTTGTCAAGAAGATTTTATCAAATACACAAACGCTAGTGGTTGAATTTTTATGTGAACATTAAATGAGTGAATGTAAAACTGTTGCTTTTCTGTGATGCTGCAAAAAAAAAAATTCTTTTGGTTTTTATACAGGAAAAAAAAAAAGAAACAGACTGCCCTTATGTATGGAGGGCAAATTTTTAATCTTTCTGATAATATTGAATAGGAATATTCAAATTTCTGTAAAGATGTGTGATGACTTACATTTCATTGTAAAATATTAGTTAAAGAATGGGTTTACATAAGGACTTCTGTATTTAATATGTCTCCCTGCTAATTTGTAAAGCTATTGGATGAGAAAGATCAGCAGGATTGCTCTGTAAGAAGAGTGATTCCTTATGGAATGATTTGGTAAAGGAGCTCTGGAATGAGTCATCTTTCCCAGTACCCTTCCAAAAACCCTTCAGACAGCTGGAAAGGGCAGTAAAAGAAAAGCTTTGTTCTCTAGGTATGCAAGCATTTATTATTCAAGGATGTTGGTGAATTAAAAAGAAAAAAAAAGAAAAAGTTAATGAGTAGTTTAAAAGAAAAAAAGCACTTTAAGAAGGAATTCTGTTGCAGTTTTACTCATTAAATTTTTTTAACCTTTGGAGACATATTGAATAAAATGTAGTCTCAGTCATGGATCTGCAATCACTTGCTTATGCTTTGAAATAACTGAGAAAGTTGGTATTGGTTGTATATGATGAATAATTCCTTGAGTGAGCTGGGAACACTGTTGTGCGGATTTTAGAGCAATTTTAACACGGGGAAAGAAAGAATTGGCTTTGTTTGCATTTTCACTTGACCAGGCAACGTTTAAAATATCACAGCTCTTTTAATTTGCTCACAAATAACTGGAAACCAGTTGGGATGATTTGAGCACAGTTTTGTTTTCTATGTCAAGTGCAGTTCAGTGATTTCTGGCTCTGGATTCAAGCTTCTTTTGTGCCAACTAACTTCATCTTTTGTACATTTTGTGTTTGTCACATTTTCTGCACTGCTTTTTGCCTTTATTTATGGATTCTGCCTTACTTTAAAAAAATTATATAAACAAACATGCACAGAAACGGGGGACATCTTAAGGAGTGCCTGGGTACCTCCAGAATAGACAAATTTGCCAAGTTAAAGGCACAACCAGCCAAAAAGTGCCTTTTTTTTTTTTGTTTCTTTTCACAGGCTGCTGACAAAACACAGAGCAGCAGACAGCTTTTCACTGTTGTGCACTAATATTGAAAGTAACCAGTCATTTCACTGTTGGAAGGAACCACGGGACGTGATGTCAGCTGTACAGCTTTGTAACTTATTGTGGGGTAGGATGGATTGCAGGGGGGCACAGCAATGTCTTCACAGACACAGGGCAGAGTTAGCATTTTGTAAATGTTTCTGATGATGTGCTGGGACGTTTTAAACGTGACGCGTTTTAAATTAATTTGGAACTAATCATTTCTTACAGACACCCCCCTTTCCTTCCTTCCTTCCCCCACCCCCAAATGCTTTGGTAATGGGCCATGAATCTTCCCAAGGAGTCAGTAGACAGCGGTGATGGGAGAAGCTGGTCATGTTCCCATGGGTTGGCACCACTTGTCACTTCAGGTTCCTGTTATTTCCTATGGAAACAACATCCTCGCTAGCTGCAGGCCCAGGGAAGCCTTGGTGGGAATTGCATCAGGATGGCTCATCACCACTGTCTACTTGAAACCAATACAAACTTTTTCACCCTTCTGCTCACGCTTGTACAAAGTCAGTGGTTATAATTTGCAATAAGATGATACTTGGTCACTTATTTTTGTTTCCAGCTGCTGTCATTCGAACCTGCTGAAGATTATTTTTTGGAAAATAGAGTTCAACAAAAAAGAAAAAAAAAAAAAAACCAAACTAGTTTTTGTGTAAATTGTGATGCATTTATATGTTGTAATTTTTACTGCCAATCTTTTTGGATGAAAATGTTTTTATACAGCTTACAAAATGTTCAGTGAGGAGCAGCCACAGCCTGCCTGTGAGCGCTCGGGGAGATATTGTCCAATTAATGCATAGATATTTGGCACTGGAAAAATAGGCAGTCTTGATGAACAGTCTTGGGATTCCTGGTCAATGGAATAAAGTTATTCCTTTCACAGAAAACTAGTGTAATCTTTAGCCTGTGCACACTCTGCTACACTCTTGTCTTGTTGATCCTCTTACCCTGAACCTGCCTGGGCCAGCCCTGCAGATGCTGAGCTCCTCGAGGGTGCCCTGATTGCTGCTTTGGCTCCTGTCCAGAGTCACTGGAAGCGGCTGCGTGGCCCTGGAGCTGCCCTGCTGTATATCCTTATGCCACAGGGTGTGCTGGGGCTCTGTCACATCTGCACCTCTGAGCAGCTTCTCCTGCCCTCAGCAGAGTGATTTACCCTGGCCACGCTCACGGTGGCGGATTAGAGCGGATTTTGTGTGTCAGATCTGAGATTTGTGGGTGAGCTGGGTGTGAATTCATCCTGCCCACGGGGGCAAGGGCCAGAGGGGTGCACACACAGCTGCTGTTCCATTACTCACTTATTTGGGAACCAGGAGCTGCAGCCAGGGCTGCCATGCCCCCTCTGCCTTTGCCCCCTGCTCTAAGGACAAGGACTTCCACTTTTGCAGCCTGACCCAGGCTCTGCTCTCCCGTGGTGGTCCTGGGAGCACGGGTTGGGCATTGCAAAGCGCTGCCAGGACTGGGATCAGCACCGCTGGGATCAGCCCTGCTCTC
Organism: Agelaius phoeniceus; assembly: GCF_051311805.1. NCBI lineage: Eukaryota > Metazoa > Chordata > Aves > Passeriformes > Icteridae > Agelaius > Agelaius phoeniceus. Next base: position 33,367,025 of record NC_135272.1, on the reverse strand, counting down.
CTGACTGCGAGAGGCTTTTCCGCCTACCCACGTACAAGGCACAAAGCATGGGCTAATCTTTTAATGTTGTTTCCTTCCACCAGGCTTATGAAGGCTTGAGCTGAGCTGGGGAAGCTCTGTCTGGCTTATCAGGCGTGGAACATGCTCACACCTTGTGCTGGATCCTCCCCTCTCGCAGGGCAGGCAGCAGAGCTGAAATCCTGGTGTGTGTTTTGAGAGGTGACAGCCCAAGGAGCCTGCTGAGAAATCGCCCTCGGTGTCAGAGCTGTCCAGGAGCTCTCAGGCTGACATCCCTTTTTCTTTTCTGCCTCTTTGTGCAAAATTCAGGTTCCAGCTGAATGAAATTGTGGGCTGTAATTATGTCCATGTTATATAATTACATGTTTGGATTAGGGTTGGGCTTTTGCCAGCTTCAGTTAACAAGTAAGAATTAGTTTCAACCTTTCAAAGTGGTATTTTGTGCTGGGTGTGTCTTCTCTTGCCAATTAAAGCCAGAGTAACAGAGCTGCTGGGGGCTTTTGGGTGGGGAAAAACACCCAACCCAGCCAAGTCTGACAGGTTAATCTGGAGCTTGTGGCATCAAACTGTGAGGTTTTTTTCATCTATCCTCAGATAACACCACAAAAATTACATATTGTAGTACCAGGAGGCTGCTGAGCACTGAGAGAGAAGCGAGACCCAGCTTTGGTGGCTGCTGGTGCTTCTCAGCCTTTCCCTGCTCTGAGCCAAGCTTTGTCTCCTTCCTGGGGCTCCAGCCCTTCCCAAGTGAAGGAGCAGCAGCAGCCCAAGTTCAAGGGCACATTCCCAAAGCTGGCCCATGTTTGTTTCCATAACTGGAACCGTTTCCCCTGCACCACTGTTGTTAAAACAAACTCCTGGTCTTGTGAGTGTGGGGACAACACAGTGGCAGAGCACAGCCCAGCCGTGGGCAAGGCTGTCTGTGCCAGCTTCCAAAGGTGCCAGCTGCCATCCAGGAGCACCTTGGGCCCCAGGCAGGGATCAGATCTCACGTGAGGCTGCTCACAAAGCAGAATCCCTGCTGCATGGGTCCCCCTTCCCTCTTCCAGACCAGCTCCCCAGGGGGATGTCTATGAAGCCAGACAAAAGACCACAAGAGCACAGGTCTATGAATTTTATTTTAAAAGGACATTTATAAAATGCTCGTTTATAAAACTCCAAGTAAATATTTAAGGTACAAATGTAAAAACTAAGGTGCTATGAAAGATTTTTCTTCATTCTGGGGTTTTTTAAAGGAATTGCAGCTTCCTACGGTCCTATGTGTCTTGGGAAGACCTGAAACTGTTAACACATAACACCAGCAGATCATTAACTTTGACTCAACAACAAAAAAAGCACTAATGAAGCAGTAGCTGACTGTAGCAATGCAGATAAAAATCTAATTAACCAAGCAGGCTGTTTAAACTAAAGCCCTTACACTTGACTCAAAAGTAAAGAAATCTCCTAGGAATACGATTAGGCAATTATAAAACTGCCCCAAAATGGCTAAACTAAGATTTTCCAGGTGCTAAGCAGCATTAGCTGACAACTAATGAGCAACTAAGCAGGAAAGGAAGGAGTGATCCTCACAACACTTTCTTCTTTAAAAAGCGGTGGATTTTTTCTATGTTGGGTGACAACACCATGGCTTGTTCTGTCAAGGTGTTTATAGGCAGGGAAAGGATTCTGGGATGAGTCCAGTGATGGGAGAGGGCTCCAGCTGCATGGGGGATGCTTGGAGAGCTCTTGCAGAGCCACCCTGGATGCTGGCCCTGGATCCTGACCCCGCTGTGTGCAAGGGGGAGACGAGTTCGGATCAGCTGCATGTCAGGGCATGGATTGTTCTGGAAACCCTGGAAAGGCACGGAGCCAGGGACACACAGGTCCAGCAAGGCCTCCATCCCTGCTGTGCCCCAGGAGCCTCCCCTCCAGCTCGGCCCCTACTGCCGGCTCCGGCAGCAGATGGCCACGGCCACGGCCGAGCTGCTGCCAGGGCCAGCGGTGGCCACGCAGGAATTGTCCTCACTGTGGGCTCCCACGGAGCTCTGGGACAGGGTGCTACAGCCTGTCAGTGTCCAGCCATCCTCACAGGACACTGTCACCTAATGGGGAGCAGAGTTCACCATCCAGGGGTCAGCACAGGGATGCCCATCCCGATGGCCCCACAGCTGAGGGTGACGTGACTGCTGCCACCCGTCCCATCACAGCTGGGGACAGCAGTGAGGGCTGGGGTTGGGACAGCCACACCCAAAAGCCACCAGGGTGGCAGAGGAACATGCAGACACAGCAGCATGGCAGAGGAGCATGGCCCATCCCTACCTTGTCCTCGTGTTCCAGGGCCGTGCGCTCCTGCAGCCGGCACTCGAGGCTGGCACTGGGGCAGCACAGGGCGTGTGCCACTGCCCCTGTCCTGCTGGCACAGCGGCTGGGCCCCCTCCCCAGCCCCTCCTCGGGCCTGCCACCAGCACCCAGCACCACGGATGGGGAGTGGAAACTGCACCCTGCCCGGGGGAGAGGGGATATGGGCACAGGGCAGCCATGGCAGCATCCCAGCACACACAGTGGTGCCAAGGATGTCCCCAGAGAGCCCTGAACCTTCCCCCCTCCATGCACACAGCACATGCACCCCTTCCCTGCCACCCCAGCAACCACACCCTCCCTTTTACCCAAATCCCAGAGCGTTTCTGGTAGAAACACGTTTGTCCATCATGCCCAAAGGTCTAAGCCCGTGTGTTGGGTGTTACCGGTCAGCACGTGTTCTCCTGGGGAGCACTGGGCCCCCTCGGCCCCCGGGGATCCGGCCTTGATCCGGCACCCGGCCCTGGGCCATGTGCAGCACCTGGCGATGGCATAAACGCCCTGGCCCCCGCTGTGGGCCACGCACTGCCTCTGCCCGTGCTTGTCCTGTGCATGGGGCACACAGCGTCACCTCGGGGGCCGGGGACACCCCTCGGGGGGCCGGGGACACCCCTCGGAGCCCAGCGGGCCTCCAGGGCAGCAGCTCCACTCTGCTCTGCTCTGCTCACCTCCATGTGCTCCCCCAGCCGGCCGCCGCTGCCGGAGAAGCTTGAGCAGCTGAGCATCTCCTCGGTGCTGGCACAGCGAGCCACGGCCCTGGAGCGCCGGGAGAGCCCCGAGCGCACCGACCACACGGAGCGGCAGAGCAGCCGCTGCTCCTCTGCAACGGGGCCGGGGCGTCAGCGGCGGGGGACACCCGCAGTGACACCCGCAGAGACACCCACACACCCTCAGTGTCACCCACACACCCTCAGTGTCACCCACACACCCTCAGTGTCACCCACAGCGTCACCCAGCGCCCACGGCACCGACCAGGCTCCATCTCGCCCATCCCTGCCAGCGGCTGCAGCCAGGCTCAGCCGACATTCCCTGCCGTGCTTCCACCCCAGCTCTGCCAGGCTCAGCTCGGGGGACATTCCCTGCCCTGCTTTCACCCCGGCACCTCTTTCCTGCTTAGGGCAGAGCTGTGCGAGCACCCAGCGGGCAGCGAGCTCCTCACCAGCCGCCAGCCGTGCGGGCAGCCCCGCCACGCTGTTGGGCGTCTGCAGGCGCTGCTCCTGCGGGATCCAGGCCGTGTCCACGGCGCCCTTGGTGGAGAAGCGCAGGAGGCGCTGGCGGAGCTCGGCCCGGCTCAGCCGGGGCTCGGCGCTGAGCAGCACGGCCGCGATGCCTGCAAGAGCCCGGGAGGCCGCGGTGACAACCGGAGGGGACAGAGCCGCCTACGCGGCGCTCCCGTGGGCGGCAGGGCTCCAGAGACACGGCAGAGGCATCTCTGCAGCCCCTCGGGAGCGCTGCTCAGGCTGGAGCGCCCGAACGAGACACACCAACCCCGTGAGAGACAGGGAGCACAAAGATGCCCCCAGCCCGGGCATGCCCGGAGCCCTGTGCCAGCACCAGCCCTCCCTGCCCCTCGGGGCACAGCTCGCCTGCCACATGCGCGGCCGCCTGCGAGGTGCCGCTCCGCGCCGTGAAACACGTGCTGCAGTCGCTGGAGGCGCCGACGATGTCGTCCCCAGGGGCAAACAGGTCCACGCAGCGGCCAAAGTTGGTGCCCAGGGTGCCGATGGAGGCAGGCCGGTCCTGGCTGTCGGTGGCACCCACCGTGATGACCTGGCAGTGACAGCAGGGGAGGGGTGGCGCGCCCAGCCCCAGCCCGGTGACCCGGGGCATGACCCGCAGGGATGAGGTGGCACCCCAGCCTCAGGGTCCCCCACAGCCGTACCTCCGGCTCGGATGCAGGCGAATAGAGGCAGGCATCGTCCTTGTAGTTGCCGGCAGCCGCCACCATGACCGCTCCGGTCCGTGCCAGCCGCCGGCAGCCCGCGTTCAGCGCGGGGCTCAGCGCTCCGGCCAGCGGCAGCAGCACCACCCGCGGCCGAGCCTCCAGCGCCCTCCCGATGGACTCCAGCGCTGCGAGCGGTAAAACACCATCAACACCATCGCAGGGAGCTCCGGGAGGGATCCTGCTCCCCTCGGGACACGGGGTCACTCACCCATGAGGGTGCCGCTGACGGTGCCCTTCCCCTGGCAGTTCAGCACCCGGAGGCTGCGGATGTTGGCGCCCCTGGCCACGCCGGCGTCGCGCCCGCTCAGCACCGCGGCCACGTGGGTCCCGTGGCTGTCACACTGTCCGGCCTGGCACGGGCACCGCAGCTCCGTGCCCATTGCAGCAAAGCAGGTTTGCAATCCCACAGCGTGCCCCCCATTCTCTCTTACCCGGCACACACCCGTGCTACCCTAGAACACTTTCCTAGAGAGAAGCCCTGCCCGACTCAGCCTATCTCCAAACACACCACCTTGAGGGTCCCAATATCCCCCAGGACCACAGCTCCTGTTGCCCATCCTGCCCAGCATTTTGGTCCAGGCCAGGTGTCTCCCTTGTCCTGGAAAGCCTCACAAGCCCAGCCAGGATTTGGTGGATGCAGGGAGGTGCTCTGGCAGCACGTGGCAGCTCAGGACTCACCTGCCTGTGGAAGTGGGTGCCATCCTCCTCGGGGATGCTCTCGAAGCCAGTCACAGTCACCCTGCCCTCGATCTCCCTGTGGCTGCTCTGCACGCTGCTGTCCAGCAGGTAAATCTCGGCCAGGTCACCTTTATCTGCCAGGGATGCAGCAGGGGAGAAGGGCAACCTCCATCACGGCCAGCCCAGGCCACCTGGGCTGCTCCCAAAATGCAGCTCCAGACCCGCAGCACCATGGGGCAGAGGAATATTCCCATCCCTCAAGGAGAGGGGATCTGACTCTCCCTCAAAGCTCCCCTCACACACCCCAGCGCTTACTGGGAGGGCTGTAGGAGCCCGAGCTGGGCTGTGGCCGCAGGATCCTGCCCAGGTTCCAGGGAATGCTCTGGGCAAAGACGTAGGCATCCTCCTCAATGTACTTCACGTGCGGCAGCTTCAGCGCCTGCGGGGAGGACACAAAGCTCCTGTTTGCCCCCAAGGCTGGGGCTGCCACCGCCACCGGCGCCCAGTGCAGCTGCTGTCCCCTGCCACCACCCTGTCCTACCGTGTCCAGGACGTCGCTGCTCATCCTCACCAGAAACGCGGGCAGGAGGTGGAAGAGGTGCAGCAGCTCGGCCAGGTGTCCCCGCCGAGCCGCCCGGGCCTGCAGCCGCCGGGCCGTGCCTCGCAGCTCGGCCTCGCTGCCCGCCCGCAGCATCACCACGTAGCGCCCGGGCAGCCGCCACGACGCCTGCGGGGACACCGGCATGGGGTTCGGGACACACAGACACACAGACACACACACACAGGAGCGTGGCTGTGCCCCCTCCCCACGCTCCTCACCTTGGCGGCGCGATGGAAAGCAGCGGGTCCCGGAGGGGCGGCCCCGACGGCGGCTTCCCCCTGCTCGGCCGCCCGCAGGGCCAGACCCAGCTCCGCCAGCGCCAGCACCAGCGCCAGCTCCAGCCCCCGCGGGGACATCCCGCACCCCACGGGCAGACGGGAGACGCCGGGACCCTCGGGGCCGGGGGTGGCACTGGCGGGGAGCCCCTGCGCGACCGCCGAGGGGCCGGAGCGCACCCGCGGGACCGAGGGGCCGCTGCGCGGTCGAAGGGCTGGAGCGGGGCCGGGGAGCTGGAGCGGGGCCGAGGGGCCGGAGCGCACCCGCGGAGCGCACCCGCGGATTTGAGATCCCGGAGCGCACCCGCGGATTTGAGATCCCGGAGCGCACCCGTGGATTTGAGATCCTGGAGCGCACCCGTGCAGGTCCCGGAGCGCACCCGCGCAGGTCCCGGAGCGCACCCGCGGATCGCAGGTCCCGGAGCGCACCCGCGGATCTCAGATTCCGGAGCGCACCCGTGGATCGCAGGTCCCGGAGCGCACCCGCGGATTTGAGATTCCGGAGCGCCCCCGCGGATCTCGGGTCCCGGAGCGCAGCGGCGGGCGCGGCTCGGTCTGGCCGGGGCTCAGCGCGGATCCCGCCGCGGCCGCGGGCCCCACCGGGCACGCCGGGCGGGTTAAGCATTAACGGGGCCGAGGGGAGAGGGCGGATGGGGCCGCTGCTCACCCCGAGTCCCGGCGGATCGCTGGGGGCTCTGGCGAGCAAAGCGCAGCCGCTCAAGGACTGCTTTGAGAAAGGGCTGAAAGCTTTAATGTGCCTCCTACTGCCTCACTCCACGAATAATTTCCCGTGAAATCCTCTAATCCTGTTTGGGCATTTTTTACAGAGTCGTCACACATGGCAGATGCCCTTTCTGCGGGATGATATCGGCGCTTTCCTGCGGGTCCCCACGCCGCTTCCCACCTCTGCCCTCCCGCAGCATCGCGATCCCACGCTGCCCCACATCCCATTGACCTTCGGCAAACCCCGTCCCTGCTCCCGGCTCTTCAGGGAAATAGGAATTTGTGGTTTTGGCTGGTTATTTATAAGCTCCTCAGAGGTTAAATGTTTATATGGATGCACACGTTTTATACAGATGTGTGTGTTTGGTATGGTTTGTATGAATTTATGTTTTACATGCTGTACATGTTATAATTATGTGTGTGGTTTGTATGCACATATATGTTTTAAATTATGAACGTGTTTTATAATTATATGTTATTTATCATTATCCATGTATTATTTATAATTATAATTAATTTAAAATTAATTTTATAATTAATGGTTTGCATGGACATTCATGCTTTATACAGGTGTGCATGTTTTACAAGGATGTGCATGGTTTATATGGATGGGTGTGTTTAATATGGATGTGAACAGTTTGCAGGGGAAATGTTGATTTTTTTAATGAGACCTCAAGCCTGAACTCTGGTTCGTGTGACTGCAGGGACACCAAACCCGGCTTGTCACCCCTCTGCTGCACAGAGCTGACACTGGAAGGGGTCAGCCTTCAGGACACTGATCATGGGATCAAGCCTCACTCCTGATTTTGGCTCAGCTTCCTTAGTGCTGCAAAGTCCCACAACGCACCACAGGGGCCTCAGGAGGCTTCTGAGACAGCTGGGCACAGGGGGACCCTGTCTCAAGGGGGACAGTCTCCTTCTCCCTGCCGCCTTTCCCTTTTGCACAGGGGACAGCCTGTGACTCAGGGGACAATCTGTGTCCCAGGGAAGGATGGAAGGAGCCCAAAGAGGAGGGAGGGGGTGGCAGAATTCCCCAGTTTCATGTGCATCCCCATGTGCTGAGGAACCCATGGAGATATTGGAAGCCTGGGAAGGGATCTGGCCCAGCTCTCACACTCCAGGACTGGGTCTGCAGAAGGGTTTTTTTTTCTTCCTAACTGAGAAATAAATAGCCCAAAATTTGCACCTTGTGCAGAAGAGCTCTGTTTCAGCCCTGGCTCCCTGTGGAGCTCACAGCGAGTGTGTCTGTGTAAAGGTGGGGAGGAAGGAGAGAGCAGAGGAGGCATCAGAGAAGATCTCAACAAGGGGGAAGGGCTCCTATAATCCCTGCTGCTGTCCCTCCGCTGAGAGAGATCGAGCATCCCGTCGGCAAAAAGAAATGTTTCCTTAGAAACTGAGAGATTTCCGCGCCTGTGTAATAATTTCAAGATAGCAATGCTACATCACACTCATAGTGGCGGGATACTGTCCTGCACCAGCCGGGAATCGAACCCGGGTCGCAAGAATGGGAATCTTGCATGATACCACTACACCACTGGTGCGCTGGCATTACCTGCCCCCCTGTGGGGTAGCAAGGCTGGGGCCCGTCCCCGTCCTGCGTGAGTGTCACCGCCAGTCCCTCCTGTCCATCTGCCCCCATCCCCGCGGGGTCACACGCGTGGCCAGAGTGAGTGTCACCGCCAGTCCCTCCTGTCCATCTGCCCCCATCCCCGCGGGGTCACACGCGTGGCCAGCGTGAGTGCCACCGCCACCAGCCCCTCCTGTCCATCTGCGCCCATCCCCGCGGGTCACACGCGTGGCCAGCGGACGCTGCCCCCTGCTCGGGCCGAGCCGGGCCCGGGGCTGCGGGCGGCGCTTAATGCCATGCAGGAATGTGCCGCTCCCACAATGTTTAACCTCGGCCGGCGCGGGAGCCGAGTCCCTGGGCTCCAGGATGCTGTGCCGGGATGGGGGATGCACTCCCAGCTGCGGGAGAGGGTCCAGGCTCCGTGTCAGCCCCCTCCCCAGCCTCTGCCGGGAGAAATGCTTCTGAAAAACAAATTTCTTTTGCCAAAAGTGAAAGTGAGTGCCGAGCCATGAGGTAGGAATCTCTTCTGTGAGGAAATTCTGGGAGAGTGCTCAACCTGGAGAAGAGAAGGCTCCAGAGAGACCTTAGAGCCCTTTCCAGCACAGAGACTGCAGGAGAGCAGGGAGGGACTTTGGATCTGAAGTGCTGGCACAGTTTTCCCAGGGAAGCTGTGGATGTCCCATCCTTGGACACATTCAAGGCCAGGTTGGACAGGCCTTGGAGCAGCCTGGTCTGGTGGAAGGTGTCCCTTGGAACAAGACAATCTTTAAGGTCCTTTCCCAACCCAAACATTCTGTGCTTCTTTAGGTAAAAGCTTCTGGGTCTCCACCAGATTCCCACACTCCACAGGAGCACAGTGACACCCTGCCCAGGGCACCCTCTGAAAGTCAGTGAGATGTGGCTCCATCCAAACAGCATTCCCAGAGCCACCACGCTCCCCCAGCCTGGGAAGGACAGGCAGGAGCTGGGTCCATGCAATCCATCCAGTAATGCTTCCCCTGGAGAGCAGCTCACAGCCCCATGCCAATGTTTAGCCAACACTGCAGCCTTCATTCCCCACCCTCCTGTTGGCCATAAACACCCCAAGTGCTCCCTGCCCTTCTGCTTTGGTGACACCAAGGTGAGCCCAGGGTGCAGCAGTGTCACAGGGTGTGACACCAAGGTGAGCCCAGGGTGCAGCAGTGTCACAGGGCTGTGACACATCAGGCACAGCCTTTTCTTTGCACACCCTGCACTGTACCAGCCAAGCACAGGACATCCCTGCAGGGCTCTGTGCCCCATCCCCCTGGGCTGCTGGGGGACAGCTTTCCCCCACTTTTCCACCTGGGGGGTTGGAGCTGCAGGGGTTTTTAGCTCCCTTCCAGCTCAGTTCTGTGATTCTAAGGGATTTGCTGAGGTCTCCTCTGCCAGCAGATGTGTGCTCCCAATTCTCCTGGGGCCATGCCAGGCACAGGCAGACCCAGCCCAGCTTTCCCAAAACAGAGTAAGGGACTCTCACAGCATCCCCATGCTGCTGGATGCTTTGATGCAGACCCAGTGGCCCTGGGGAGGCTCAGGCTCACCCTGCAGTCCTGAGCAGCCAAAGGTTGTGGCTCCCAGCAGCTCTGCCATCTCTGTGTGCTGGGGACAGGTTTGGAGAGTCCCTGTGCTGTCCCTGTCGTGGTGACAAACAGGCTGAGATCCACCCACGTGGTTTGGGACAAACACTTTTTATTCACAGGAAGTTTGGGGACAGTGGGTGCCAGCCTGCAAAGCCACCTGCAGCTGATGACACCGACCCAGCAGACTGTGCAAAGCCACCACCTCGAGTGCCATCACCGGGGCTTTGGTTCAGCTGTGTCCTCCTCCCTGTGCCCCAGGAGTGCTGGAAATGGTCCTTGTGCAGGAGACAGGGGACAGCACGATCTGTCCCCTCCGTCACCCCTCTCCCAACCTGGCTGCCTGCTGCAGGAGATTCTGGATTGAATTTTAATTTCAGCAGAGCTTGGGTAAGTGGGAAAAAGACTTTGAGGACATCTCTGCCTGATAAAACCCACCTGCCCTGAGCAGGTTTTACCCACCTACACCTGATCCTGTTCCAAACAGCACGGCCAATCCTTTCCCTTCCCAAGCACAGCACTTAGCCCAGATCCTGCCCAGCCCAGCTTCTCTGTGCCCACCCAAACGGCTCTGGCAAGGATGCCTTGTCCCATATTCTGTTGAATTCAGGGGCTGGGTGTTCCCTCTTTGGCTCTGGGGGAAATCACAGCCTCCTGAGTGGCTGGGTGTGCACAAGAGGTGCAGCACGGCACGGGGACAGGCAGCATCCTGGGGCCACTGCACTTTTGGGGACAGCCCCCTTTCCCCCAGGCTATGATCAGTGCATCCCCTCCATGAGGTGAGTCCATGCCAAGTGGCCATTCTTCCCAGGAAATCAGTTCTCAGGCTCAGACAGGCCATCGCTCTCCTTGAGCAGAGCATCCGGCTCCTCCTGGAGCCCGTAGTAGAGATCGTCCTCCCTCCCGGGGCCCTTCCGGGGGGCTCGGGGCTGCTCTCCCCGCTCCGGGAGGCCGGCATGGTTGGAGCAGGGCAGGCTCCGGCTCTGCGGCGCGGGGCTGCCGGGCACGGAGCCCTCCAGCGACGGCGTGTCCATCTCCTCCAGCAGGGATGCCAGCGGAGCGTCCCCCGGGCTGCGGGGACACCGAACAGCAAACGCTGCTGGGCAGGAGGTGCCATCCCCGGCCGTCCCAGCATCACCAGTGCCCTGGCTGGAGGGACCTGCGATGTCTGTCCCTATCCCAGCCCTCGGTGCCTGCTTTTTTGGGGAAAACCTGCCTGCCAGGTTCCTGCTGCCCAGGGGCTGAAATAATGGTTGTGCTAACATTTCCTAAACCCGCAGCTGGGATGGGAAAACAATGCACCCATCCCAGCTGTAGCTACATTTTGGCAGCTGCCCGTATGCCCTGAACAGTGACCCCCATCACTTGCAGAGCCCTCTGGGACCTCTCAAACCAATGCTTGGGCATCATATGTGGCATCTGGTTTGAGGGTGACGTGCTGTGCATCTCATTTCTATCAAAGTCTGACCAGAAACTTTGGGGTTATTCTTGTGAGGGACGCTGTTTATATTGATAAAGTGAAATAAAAGCAAAATGCGAAAATGCAATCATCAAAATACAAATTACAACCAAAGGCCATCTAAACGTCCTCCTGGGAAATAATTTGGTTCAGAGAATCCTCGTGGCTTGAGACTCCATCCCCACCATTCAGTGGGGCCAAGGGTGTGGAGGCTCAGTGCTGTGACAGCAGCAAAAACCCCTCAGCATCCTCTCCCTCCCGCCAATACTGGGGGTCTGATCCCCCCATTTTCACCCCTCATCCCAGCAGTGCCACCCCAGGCCCGCAGGCATCACCTACCAGCTGCCTGCTGCTGTTTCCCGGCGGGACGGCAGCTCCTGCAGGGGCTCTGCAGCGCCGTGCAGCTCCCGGTGGATCTCTGCCCTGGCCTGCAGGGATGGCTGCGAGCAGCTCCGGGGCCGGGGGGGCTGTGCCCGGGCTGGGGCTGGGCACACCGAGCTCACCTCCTGCCTCTGGACCTGCTCGTAGGATGGCAGGCTCTTCTCGTAGGTGCTGCTGGCCTCTGGCTTGGGGCAGGGGGAAACCAAGCTGCAGGCAAAGGGATAACAGGGTGCTGAGCAAACCTGGGCCCCAGGAGCTGGGAGATGCTCAGGCACGTGCACACAGGGCTCCATCACCTGAGGGAGTGGCTTTAGAGGCCACCAAGGCCGTGTCACTGCCCACACCAGCAGCAGAGCCAGGGGATGCCTGCAGGAGCACCACTGGATGATGCTCTGCCTCCCCCAGCGTCCCTCAGGCTCAGCCTCTCCCAGCCTGATCCCTGCTTGGCATTTTGTGTTGTACCAGGTGCAGCTGTCCCCAGTGTCAGAGCCTGTCCCCAGGGCACACGCCGCCCTGCTGTGGGACCCACCCTGTGTCCTTGTGTGGCAGCACCGTGGGTTTGTGGTCCAGGAACCGCTCGGCCTCGAGGTCCGCAGGGACAAACGTTATCTGGGGGAAAAGAGAGGCAGAGCCCAGGGCTGTGCTGGGCAGCACAGGGACCCCGGCCCTCAGAGTGGGGAGAGGGCCAGAGTGTCCCTTCAGCTGGGCTTAGGGTCTTTTCCCACCGTATTTGGACGTTTTCCTTGGAAATGGCACTTTTGAGGGCAATCGGTAAGGAATGAATGAGTCCAGCACAGCCCTGCTCTCAGTGCCTTTCACACGTGTCCCCAAGCCCAGAGGGAGTCCCAAGGCCCACACAGGAGGTCAGTGGTCAGGGACCACACTGAGTGTGTCCCATCCTTGAGCCTCCAGCACGGTGGCAAACCCACATGTCCCTCCTGGCTGGGGCTGAGCTCAGCTTTGAGTGGAGCTGCTTTCTGCTCCACCCCAATCCTAGAGAACACAGCTGCTTCCAGAGGTCCCAGCTGGTCCTGGGTCCTGAGGTTGCTCTGCCACATTCTGGAGGGCAGCCAGGTTGTTGATGGGCCACCCAGCAGTCCCAGATCAGTCCTGCAGATGCCCTCTCCTGGAAAAAGCCCTTTTCTGCCAGAGCTGTTCCCAGGGCGGGGACGCGTGGCTGCGCTCCTGCCGGCTGTGCCCTCTGCCAAGGAGACTGCCAGCTGAGGGCCCCCCCGACCTCCACAGCCACCACAGTCCCTTCTTGGGAGCCCTGGGAGCCTGCCAAGCCCCAGAGCCCAGGGAAGGGCAGCGTGGGAGAGATGAACACAAGTTTATTTCCTTGGGATTGTTCCCTGCTGCCTGTTTGAAAGCGAAGCCCCAGGCTCAGGGGTGAAGGAGATGAGGCACATCCTGCAGGCATCAGCAGGGCACAAACCTCCCAAAATAATTCCCCTTCCAGATCGCTGTAGCTGGCTTCCCCTGGGGAAACTGAGGCTGCACATCCACAGCAGCCAAAGCCCCCCAAACCCAGCCCTTGATCTCCCCAAAGTTCCCAGCAGCAGCAGCAGGAAGGATCCTACCTTTGGGTAGCACTGGCACATGCTCCATGTGATGCCCACGGCCACCAGCAGCACACCCAGGACACAGAAGGTGATGTAGTACTGGGGCTTTTCCATGCTCATGATGAACATGCCCAGCATCACCAGGAAGAAGCCCAGGATGATGAAGCCGTAGCGGAAGCTCTTCTCTGCCATGGGCTCCGGCTGGGGGAGGCAGGAGGGGAGATTTTGGGAAGCCCGTCCACCTGAGGCTGCTGAGCACCCCTGCAGCGTAAGGCAAGGAGTGGTTTCTCTCTCCAGAGGCTGCCAGGAGCTGCACGTCGAGCTGGTCCTGCCCAGGGCTGAGCCAGCCAGTTTTTAATGGGTTTGTAATGAATGCAAACACTGCCCTGCCGTTCACACTCCAGTGGAGCCACCCAGCACGTGTCCGGGTAACCTTCCCTGCAGGCACCCTCAGCCAGACCCACACCTTGGGAAGGGACAGGGATAACCTTCCCTGCAGGCACCCTCAGCCAGACCCACACCTTGGGAAGGGACAGGGATAACCTTCTCTGCAGCCCCACACTTTGGGCAGGGACAGGGATAACCTTCCCTGCAGCCCCACACCTTGGGCAGGGACAGGGATAACCTTCCCTGCCAGACCCCACACCTTGGGCAGGGACAGGGATAACCTTCCCTGCAGCCCCACACCTTGGGGACAGGGATAACCTTCCCTGCAGCCCCACACCTTGGGAAGGGACAGGGATAACCTTCCCTGCACACCCCACACCTTGGGCAGGGACAAAGGAGCACGGCTGCAGGGATGGGGACCCGCAGACCAGCTGGTGCTGCTGGGATTTTCCCAGCCCTGGGCACTGGAGCTGGACTCAGTCATAAATCAGAGCTGGCACAGCCCCAGATGAGGGGGATGCCAGGGCCCAGCGTGTTCTCAAGGGCTGCGGGGCTGCAACAGGAAAAGAGGGAGAGCTCCAGGGTCATTTTGGAGGCTGGGGGGTTTGGAGCAGACCCTGCCTTGCTCTGGCTGAGTGCTAAGGCTGCCTCACTGGGCTGTGAAGGAGGAACTAAAGCCAGAAAAGGATGGAGTGAGGTTGGTCCACTCAGGGAGAGTAAAGACAAAGTGTCCCTGTGCCCTGTGTACACTTAGGTTGGAGCTGGGGTGTTAAAAGGTGTCTCCTTCCCAGCACACACCCGACAGCCAGACAGAGTTTGTTTTATTCCCTTGATTTATTCCCCTGTTTTATTCCCTTGATACACCTGGTTCACGACAAATAATTCTATTACAAGCAGTGTGTTAGAGGTGGCTGTGGCTCCTCAGCCACTCTGCAGCCCTGCAGGGCCACGGGGGGCCCGGGGCAGCGCTGAATTGTGGTGGGATGCAGGAGCTGGCAGCTGTCACAGCTGGCCTCTCCTCTGGGCAAGGCTGCACACCCACCCGAGCAGGGCAGGGAGGAGGGGGCTGTGCCACTCAGGATGGCTTTTCCAGGAGGCTGCTGACATGCCAAGTGCACTGGGATGCTCTGAGCACAGGCACGACCCACTGAGCATGGCTGGCACCAAATGAAGTGAGGCGTGGGCAGTCAGCACGTAGGGAAACAAGGTGGAAGGGATGGGGACAGGGCTGGAAGGGGCATTCACAGGGAAGTGAGTGGTGCAGACAGAGCTGGGCTTTCTCTGCCCAGATTACTCAGTGTGCTGCACATTTATTATTGAGTGGGCAGGCCTGACAGGAGCTCCCCAGGGTGAGCAGGGAATGCAAAGCCTCTGAAACCAGCAGTGCTTTTATTAAAAATATGAAAGCTTTCAAACATGCCAGCTACCTTTGGTGCTCTGAACACATCTCCCAGCGCCGGAGAGCCGGGCAAGCCGGGCTGACCCTCCCCACTGCTCGCCCACCCTCCTCTCACCCCAGGTTTGGGGCTCAGTTTCCAGCTGGGACCCCGGGCAGCCCCGGCAGAGTCCCGGCCCAGGCTGGCGGCGCTCAGAGCCCCCGCACGATGATGTTCTCCATGATGTTCTCGTAGCTGGGAGGAGGCGTCGCCTGCGGCTCCTGGGGCTGTGCCGGGTCCAGCCAGGAGGGGCTGGGGCGGAACAGGGCGCTGTCCGAGGAGCTGCGCCGCCGGCCGCCCTGCCAGCCCTCGTCCTCCTCCAGGTAGCGGTACAGGGGCGGCGTGAGCTCCTCCTTCCTCCCCGGCGGCTGCACAAAGGCCGGGGCAGCGTGGGCTGGTCTGCAGGTCAGGGCTTCTTCATAGGTGGGGATGGCGCTGGAGTCCCAGGAGCTGCGAGGGGAGAGGAGGAAGCCCAGCAGTGCACACCATCAACATCCCAGCATCCAGCTGGAGCATCCCAGTGCCCAGCTGGAACATCCCAGCACCCAGTGGGGCATCCCAGCACCCAACTGGAGCATCCCAGCACACCTGGAACATCCCAGCACCAAGCTGGAGCATCCCAGCACCCAACTGGAACATTCCAGCACTCCAGGAACATCTCAGCACACAGCTGGATCATTCCAGCACCAACTGGAGCATCCCAGTGCCCCATTAACTGGAGCGTCCCAACAACCCTATTGTCCAACTGGAACATCCTAGCACCTAGCTGAAGCATCCCAGCACCCCTGGAGCATCCCAGCACCCAGCTGGAACATCCCAGCACCCAGTGGGGCATCCCAGCACACAACTGGAGCATCCCAACATCCATCAACCCCATTGTCTGAGCATGATTAACTTGTGTACTGGGGACAGCACATGGGCAGGTTTTGCTGAAGTGTCATGGGGTGACCCTGTCAGCTGCTTCTTGGCATCCATGAGGTTTTCAAGAGGGTCCCAGGGGCAGAAGAGCATCCTCACCATGCCCAGCCCCTAACTGACCTCCTGCAGAACAGAGGCTGCTGACAGCTGAGGGGGCAGCTTGGCACAAGGACCTGGGCAAGGAGCAGGGACCCCAGGTCCCTGTGGTCACACCCTGCTCCCAGGCCAGCCAGAGCCCTCCCTGCCCAGGAGCTGGCAGGGACGAGGTTCCCACCTGCAGTTCCACTTCTCCGCGGGCTCCGCCGTGAAGTACTGCAGGTCCCGGGGGAAATGGTACTGGTAGCGCCGGGACACCACCCTGGCGTTGGCCTTGACGGACCACAGGAGGCCGAAGATGAGCAGGATGCCGCCGATGCCGCAGCAGAAGAAACTGACGGAGCGCAGCAGGGCGCTGGAGGAGGAGGAGCTGGGCACGGCCTCGGCATCCCGGGGGGGCAGCAGCCGAGCCCCGCTGGCCGAGCCCACCTCGCCGTCGCTCCACCAGGCGAAGCAGAGCGTGCCCGTGACCAGCAGCACGGCCCCCGTGATGGTCAGGCCGTAGCGGAACGAGGCGGCGGCCATCCTTGGGGAGCAGCGATTAGCAGGGGACAGCAGTGAGGCAAGGCATGAGAGAGCCTGGAAGACAAGAAACGCGCCAGGTTTGAGAGGGAGAAGTTCGTGGAAGAACTGCCAGAGGAGAAAATTACTGGGCGAGGAGGTCTCCAGGGTTTGCAGCCCCTTTAGCCACTACTACTACTACTACTACTACTATTATTATTATTATTATTATTATTATTATTATTATTATTATTATTATTATTATTATTATTATTATCGTTATTATTATTATTAGTGTATATTAATAAAAATAAAAATAATAAATTATTATTATTGTTATAATATAATAATAATATAATATTATATTATTATTATATCTTATTGTTACTAGTTTTATTTTATTATATTTTATCATTAATTATATTATTATTTTATTATAGTTAATATTTTATTTTATATATTATTAATAATGTTAATATTAATATTATATTTTTATTTTTACTATATTATTATTACTATTGTTATTATTATTACTATTATTACTATTACTATTGATATTATTACTACTATTATTATTACTATTATTACTACTATTATTTTTACTATTATTATTATTATTATTATCATCATCTATCAGAAGGGGCATTTCCACCATCTCAGATAGAAAGCCCGTGGGAAGAGCAAAGTCAGCACCAGGTTGGGCCCATAACCTTCCTTGTAAAAAATCCCAATTTTCAAGGAACAGCACAAAGGCAGGATGGACACCCTTGCTCTGGGTGCTCTCAGAGCTCTTCTCTTTGGGTTTTATTCCAGACTTCCTCCCAGACTTGGAGGAATGCCAGCTGGGTTTCCTGGGCTTTCAAAGCATGGCTTATGGAAGAGGTCGGAGAGAGGGACATAAATTTAAGATGTCATCACTTCCAAATTATCAGTGTGCCTGTTTTCTCCTCCAGAACTGATGACATTGGAAAAATCTGCTCAGTCTTCATCCACATGAAGTTTGGCACACAAAACCTTCCTTGCCTGGGTCAGCTCCAGTGCAAACTTTCTCAAACTCCTGTCAAGATTGATCCTGTCAAGATTGATCCTGGAGGTGTTATCACCAGCTTCACCCTTCCTATCAGGGTGGTTTGGGGTTGGTTTGACAACCAAACAGGTGAGCTAGTGCCACATGTTCCTGCTGGGTGGCCCTTCTCAGCTAAATGTCACATGCAGAGAATTTCCCTGGTGCTGGAAAACTTGGGGAGGGGGAACTGGTTCCTGATCTCAGTCCCCATTGCTTTCTCCACAAACAGCAGGAATCTGCTCCGTGAGCTTGTGCATCCCCAGCTCCCAACTAACCAGGGAGGCAGAGAGGTCCCCCCACATCCCCTCTGCTCACTGCCCAGCAAGAAGATGCAGGCTCAGCTCCCACTTCTGAATAGACAAAAAGCTTTGGATCATGAGGGAATGAAGCACCAACACCCCCAAAGAGTTCCAGTCCTGGGTGGCTGCACTGGGAAGGTTTGCCATGGTGGCAGTGCCAGTGGAGAGCCTGCACAGAGCAGGAGCTCAAGCAGAGGCTGGTGGGCAGGTGGATGGCCCACACTCAGCTTTGCCTCCATCACCTTGCCTGTGTGTCAGCAGCAGGACCATAATGTGGTGGCTTTGGTGTCCATTCCTCCAGGCAGGGCTCATCTCCTGAATTGTACCCTGAGGTCTGAAAGGGCAGAGCCAGAGCCAGGCAGGGAGCAGAAGTCCAGCAAGGACTTGGTGCCATCAAGGTTAGGTGGAATTATGTTATTTCAAGGTGTTATTTATCAGATGGGCCCACTAAATGGAAAGGCAAATTACCTTGTACTGAAAGAAGCACTATCTGATCTAATCAACATTTAATGAAGGAATCTGATGAGAAGTGAGATTTGGGAAAGCTGAAGGAGTGGGAGCCCCAACAGCTCAGTCCAGCTTTTGTCCCAGGGTCACAAGCCCAAAATGCCACCTGGGCTGGCTGTGGCCAGTGGCCATCAGCTGGGAAGGCAGTCCTGTTCCTGGGCTGGGAAAAGGCAAAGCTTCCCTCTGTAATGGGGGCATGTTTGGATGCTCCCTCCTGAAGGGTAGGGGCTTGGCTGAGCTGAGATGGAGAAGGGACTGTTGGAGATGGTGTTAGATGCTGTCAGGGGTCAGCATCCCCAAACCATCACTGAACATGAGCAGGACACAGCAGAAGAGCTGGACTCAGGTTACCTTGCCTCTCTCAGGAGAGCACAGGGACCCCACTGACCTGTGAATGCAGCTCCTTTGGACAGCAATGCATTTTCAGGTAGAAATTTCAGCATATTGTTTAGACGGAAAAAAACAAACAACAACAAAAAACCAAACAAAAACAAAACAACAAACCAAACAAAAAAAAAAATCACCCAAAAAACCCCCTACAGCAAATCTCAATCCAGCTGTGTGGAAATGTCAGGTCACTCCAAACTGAGACACTGCACTGAACCTGCACCAAGAGCTGGAATGTTCACCTCCTGCAACAAACACTCTCCTCATTCTGGGGTCGGACTGGTGAGGTTTGGGAGCTGCTCTGAATCCCCTGGTGAGCTTTAGCAGTTGCTGTGATTCCCCTGCCTGGGCACGGGGAATTTTGCCGCCTCCAGCACTGAGCACATCTGGGAGAGCTGGCAGCGAGGGGGAGGAGGAGGGAAGGAGGAGAAGCCTCCGATGGAGGAGCCTCTGGGAGGTGATGGATTGACAGCTCGAGAGAATAAACTCTCCTCTCCCTCGACGAACCCAGCGCGGCGCAGGGAGCTCCCCCAGCCTCCCCGCACGGGCGGGGGCAGCTCCGCCGCGCTGGTGACATCGCCACCGCTGGGTGACATCGCCACCGCTGGGTGACAGTGCCACCGCTGGGTGCCAGTGCCACTGCTGGGTGACATCGCCACCGTTGGGTGACAGTGCCACCGCTGGGTGCCAGTGCCACTGCTGGGTGACATCGCCACCGCTGGGTGACATTGCCACCGCTGGGTGACAGTGCCACCGCTGGGTGACAGTGCCACCGCTGGGTGACATCGCCACTGCTGGGTGACATTGCCACCGCTGGGTGACATCGCCACTGCTGGGTGACATTGCCACCGCTGGGTGACAGTGCCACCGCTGGGTGACAGTGCCACCGCTGGGTGACAGTGCCACCGCAAGCCCCCTTGCCAAGCCCCCTCCCGGGCTGCCACAGCTCTCCCGAGCCTCTCTGAAGGACCCGCGGTGTTTTCTCAGCACGCCAAGCGCTGGAAGAAGAGCCTGGGGGAGCAGGGAGCGAGGGGCGAGGCTTGGGCCGGACCCCAGGCTCCCGCAGCCTCTCCCGGCTCCGCGCCGGGGCACTCAGCATCTGCACTGAGCCAGATGTGGCTCTCCCTCCCCACGAGCATTCCCGGCACAAGTTTTCACGGAGCCGCAGCAATTGCCGGCTCTCAAACGCCCTTCTCCACTCTTCGAGCACCCCTGACATTTTGTTCGGCCCTGTCTCGTCCTCTGACCTGCTCTGGAATAGTTTCCCGGGGAATAGATTTGCACGTTTCATGTACAAACAGATAATGTTGATAGTTTACATAGTTCCAGCGAGCCGCTGAGAATAGCAGCCCCCATATAAAGTTATGCAGATGGTGATTCATAGGGTCTACTAAGCATTACTCAGAAAAACGCTCTTTTCAAGCAACACGAGAAAAGAAAATATTTTGAACCTCTCCCACCGCCATCAAGCAGAAATCCACCTCCACACCCGTCCCTCCACGGCACTTACAGTCCGTCCTTCCGTGCGGGGCTGGAGACCTTTAACCACGGAAGAGGAACAGAAGAGATGCACAGAAGAGACGCACCAAACAAAGCGTGAGCGCGTCTGTAGGGAGATCCCTTCCTGCCTTTATCCAAATTTGTTATTTTGTTGTGACTATTACCAGTGAGGGCTTGCTCCCCATTCAAAGCAAAGTAGCAGCGATGCCTTGGAAGAGCTTCCAAGAACTCCGGTGCGCTCATCCTCCCGAGGCAGGTGCGGACGGAGGAGAGCCCGTGTGTCCCCCCAGCCGGGCTTTGGGGCTGTGCCTGAGCCCCGCGTCCCCTCCCCGGCGGCGCCCGTCCCCGAGGCACCCGCGGGGTCTCTCCCTGGGCGCAGGGGTGCCCGTGTCCCCTCCCGTGTCCCCCCGTGTCCCAGCCGTGTACTCACCGCCGCCGGCAGCCCCGCTCCGGAGCGGCGGCTCCGCCAGCGCGGCCCGCGGGGCGGGCGGGGCCGGGGGCGGGCGGGGGGCGGCGGCGGCTCGGGGCGGGCAGGGACCGGAGCTCCCTCCCGGCACGGCACGGCACGGAGCGGCACGGAGCGGCACGGCACGGCACGGCACTGCCCGGCTCCTCGCAGCCCGCTCCCGTCCCGTCGGGGCGCGGCGCTCCCGGGATTTCGGGATGCAAAGCTCCCCCTGCGGCTGGGGACATCCCTGCTGTGTCCTGTGTGTGGGACACCCACGCTGCAGCACGTCAGGGTCGCTGCCCCGGCCTTGCTTTGTGACCACTTCAGTTCGCCTCAGCTCCGTGTCAAAAGCTAATATTGTCCCGTTTCCTCGTTCATGGAATTAGAACGGTTTGGGTTTGAAAGGACTTTTTAAAGGCGATATAGTCCAACCCCCCTGCAAGCAGCAGGGAAATCTTCAACTAGATCAGGCTGCTCAGAGCCCCGTCTCACCTGGCCTTGAATGTTTCTGGGAATGGGGCATTCACCACTTCTCTGTGCCAGTGTTTCATCAACTTCACTGTAATAATTTTTTTTCTTTATAGCTAATCTAAGTCAACCCTTTTTTAGTTTAAAACCATTGGCCCACAGCACTCAGGACACCTGGATATTAAACAAGCTGAGGGTGCTGTGATCTGAATTTCAGGATGGTGGGTATGACAGCATCTGGATTCAGGCACAATTCCTCCTCACGGAGCTGGAGGGAGATTTGAGCAAGAGCTGCTGTGCTGTGCTGTGCTGTGGCTGTGCACCTCACTCATCCACAGATGCACAGATGCAGCACGCTGCCCTTGGGCTGCAGCTGAGCATCACTGACAGGCAGAGCCATTCCTATGGATACCCTGGGCTGCTGCTCCTGCGCTGCTTGGAGCTCCTCAGCTCACAACCAGCTCACAACCAGCTCACAGCCAGCTCAAGGTTTACCTGCACGTGCTGCAGGGACTGATGCAAAGCCCCGCTGTGGAATTCACATCTGCTTCATACGTGATCAGAAGGCACTCAGCCCAGCCGAGAACCTGTGGGTGTACAGCTCCATTTACCTGCAGCCACTGTGGAGTTTTACAAAAGGCAAACTGGGGCACACGGAGGGCTGGCTCACCCAGGAGTGGCCCTGCAGCAGGCTGGGTCTCCTTCCAAGAGGAGCATGGGGCAGGAGTCCCCAAGGCCAGCACCCAGTGATGTGGGGGCACTGTGAATCAGCAGCCACTCTGTTGAAGGACAGTAAGAGAACTTTTTCTGCTCAGATATTGTATTTAACTGAAATTTGATTGTCAAACAGCATCTGAAGCATTTCAAAGTGGTGTCAGTGCACAGCTCCATGCTATTCCCAGCACAGGGCTGCAGAGGGAGATGGCTTTGTGCCCTTTATGGGTTTTTTCAGCCCCATAACCATCCACAACCTTCTACCTTGCCCAGAGATCTGGTCTGCAGGCAGCCAAACTCATGACAAATATTCCGCCACAAGGCAGAGGCTGGAAGTGCTGAGTGCTACCAGCACCTCTGTCTGCTTAGCAGCACCTTGGCCAAAATGTGTTTTCCCTCTCTGAGCACTTTCCTGCAGGTGGACAAGGTGCTGCAACGTGGGGCACAGGGAAAAGGCTTCTCCAGAATAAAGACAGAATATCTGTGCAAAACATGTGAAACATCCCATGCACAGTGAAACTGCAGCGGAGAAAACAAGG
Source organism: Agelaius phoeniceus (assembly GCF_051311805.1). Lineage (NCBI taxonomy): Eukaryota > Metazoa > Chordata > Aves > Passeriformes > Icteridae > Agelaius > Agelaius phoeniceus. Next base: position 33,344,615 of record NC_135272.1, on the reverse strand, counting down.
AGATATAAAAGACAGTTACAGCCCCTGCAAGAACAAGAACAAAAGAGGAACAGGGAAGGAGATTGTTCCAGTAATTGCCTCCCCCAGGTAAGGATGCTGAGCCTGAGCAATGCTGCTGGCACAAAAAAAAATGCTGCTTTTTGATTCATTGTTCACCTAATTTTGCTGCTGCAGCAAATCACATGTAAAACAGTGCATTTCACTGTATAATCAAGATAAACAAGCCAGCTTTTTCATTAGGGGTGTGTGTGTGCAGATGCATACACTCTCTGCCCTGTCACGGCAGGGTGGGTGATACCAAGAGCACCAAGCCAAGAATGAATTTGGATGCACCAAATCCAGAGCACAGGCTCCCTGCCAGAATCCTTATTTGTGGCACCTGGGCCAGGCCACATTGACTCCTTCAGTGATTTGGCACACAGGACACTCATCCCACGCCCAGCTGCCCCCAGCAAGCACCTCTGGTCACACCCCCTGTGACAGAGTCACTAAAGATCCACTGGTGTGGCTTCAGGGGTCACATCTCTGCAGGCACAAGGTGTCCATGTTGTCCAGATCCATGGAGAAGCCATTCCCAGGGGCTGGCACACCTCGTGTTTCCCTGCTCACTGGGTGCAGCCTGCCAGGCTGATAAGGGGCTGCAGCACACAGCCATGAGGATGTGCAGATGGGAGAGATTTCCTGCATCCAGCACGTGGAAAGCAAAAGAGAAACCTACTGCTGTTTATCTTTGCCTTAATTTGCATCTTCTTAAAATGCCTAATTAGTCGTGCTAGTTGATATACTGGCTCAGGCACTCCTACTTCATCCAGTCAGCAAACCCAGGCTGTGGAAATATTTGTCCTAGGTCTTCACATGAGGCAACATTCACGGGTGTCCTTTGGGGTTGAACCTGCAGCTGGACATGGATCTCTCTGTGGAGGTCCTGCTGCATGGTTTGGGAGCTCTCCTTTGTGGTGTCCATCAGGAAATGCCAAGCATTTGGATGTCAAAGGGGATCAGCCCCCTGATCCCCTCAAGGGGTGTGTGGATTTTTGGCTAGTTCACCTAGAGCTACTCCTGCAGACCAGCTGTGGTTTTGACCCAAGACTTTATTGAATGCCAAAGTCCTTTTTGTACCATAATATGTACTTTGTAATATACCTTATTATTTAGTTCCAATGGCTTCACTGAGTTTGAGTTATAATAGGAGAACAAGATGTGTATGAAGTTGTTTGATATCAGTTTCTGTTGTGGTTCCTCCACTAGCTATGTCCATCATCTAGCAAGCCACTGGACCCAAAACCTCTGAGTGTTTTAAAGCTTAAATGTTTGCTTACTCAACTGTAATGATGTCCCAGCCAGCAGCCTGTAAATCTGCACCACACTGAGGAGCACAACTGTGGTGGAAGGTTTTGGAAAGGGACTGGGAAAGTATGGATAGAACTGTCCACAGAAGACTTTATGGACAAGCAGTGTTCTCAAATTCCTTCATCTCCTTGTCTGGGACTTGTGTCAGTACAGGAGCACCCGGCTGAGGTGCCAGCTCCTCCTGGGGCTGTTGTGTAGAGAAATGGGTGTGATAAAACTTTGGCTTTCATGTAAGGGAAACTTCTGTGTTGCAGATGAGGACACAAGCAGCTTCCCAGGGGCTTTCCAACAGAATCTGCGAAGGATTTGAAATTTGCCCAACAAGGGGTGGGGGAAGAAAATAGTTAAATCCTCAACTCAGCCTTTACTCAGACAAAACTTTCCCTGAGCTCCTGGAGATTTTTGCCTCGGGGAAGCCCCATGTCTGAGCTCTTTCTTTCCCCATGAAGAGGCACCACGGCTGTGTTACTCGTGGGTAACCCACCATGCAGCGTGTTTTACACGCCACAGCTGCTGCAGCCCTGCTGGAGTGTGAGCTGCAGTGAGGAAACATTGATTTCCAGCCCTGTAGGCTCCTCAGTCGAGCCTGATGTCAGTCCCATCTATCACACCTGAGCAGAGAGAGCCAGGGGAGACATGCCCTGGCTGCTGAAGCACAGCAGCAGCTTGCTTCACTCCACACATTGGATATCTGAGCTTGAAGCTCCTGTGTATCCTTCATTCCAAAAGCTGATGTTCAAAGAAGCAGAAAGAACTTTGATTAAACACAAAACTGGCTAAATTTGCTTCCCAGTGAACTCAACACAGCTATGCTGACATCCCCAAGACCTGGTGCTTCTCTGTGCCTCTGCTGCATGCAGCTATTACAGAGCTCCCTAGGGAGCAGAGAATGGGCTGGGCTTTGTTTATCTTTCAGCACAAAAATGCAAAAGAGAATCTCAAAGCAGCATTAATTACAAATTTTAGAGGAAAAGGGTGGAGCAGCCATCCAGCTCTTCTGGTTGCCACCACATGTGAAGTCCAACATACATCTGTCCCAGATGTTCCAAGCTGTTTTCCTTTTCCAATGCCCTGCATTATCCCACTGCCTGCCTTGGCATCAGGCTGCCCACAAGCACTTGTTCACATCAGTGTGCTGTGCTGGGAGGTTGCTGAGGACTAAAATGCTGCCAGCAAACCTTGCAAACATTTTGTTGGAAGCATGACAGCCTGGGGAGAGACACAAAGAATGGCTGAGAGGAGGAGGGTTCCAAGGTTTCTTAAAGAATCACCAGCTGAGGTATCAGCAAACACAGATTTAATACAAAGGCGACAGCACAACAAAGTTTGTTGGCAAGGTTCACTCTATTACTTACTAATGGTTAAAGCACAGAGAGAAAAAAAGCAAACAAAAGATCCAATGTCAATCAATCCAAACTGATAGAAACACAATATTATCTATGTGAAGGCTGGGCTGGGGAGGGGGAGACAAAAGGATAGGAAAAGGTAAGGATAAAAAGGAATACATCCAAAAGGCACAACAGTTCTTCAATAAACAGCTTTTAAACTTAACAGCACATAAACTTACCAGAGTTCATTTATGTTGTCAGTCAAGCCAAACAATACAGCAAAGGATTCATATAGGATTTACTATACCACAAGAGTAACTTACCTACAGGCCTAACTTCCTTCCAAATGTAAAATACTTCAGCATTCCCAGGACACTTGATGCAGCATATGCACACCAACATCAAGAGTCTGCACAAGACACCTGTAAGGAATTCCCTTCTAATTCAGTGAAACACTCACCTGGGATGCCTTTGGTGCCCTGCTGTGCCCAAAAGCCTGTCTGCTTTCTTCACAGCTCATCTGCAACATCAGCTGCTGACCCAGCAAGAGCTCTGTGATTTCTGCTGCACACCTTGCCTCGCTTTAACCCAGAACATTTACATCTCCTTACATGGGTTTCTAGGTAACTGAAGACAATTTGAAACTCTGCAAGAAATGACAGGAGGTGAGTTTGGGAAATAACAGGCTGCAGCTTCTCTGTAATGGCATTAAAAGAGTCAGAGGATACCAACACTCATCTCCAGTGCCACAGCTCCCTCAAAGGGGAATTTGCCTTGCACTCTGGTTAGCTCTGTGGTGTGAGGCTCTGAGGAGACCCCACTCCTGATATTCTCCTGATTTCTGCCTGAAAGGAACAGCACTAGCAGGAGATTTCTCCTATGGAGGTTTACGAGCAGGTTGCTCCCATCTCTCCCCTCAGTCTGCAAGAGAAAAACTGACTCAGAACTGACTTGGAAGAACGAGGGGGATGTGAATGTGAGTAACAGGCATTTGCAAAGATGCGTGTGAAGAAACAGCTGGAAGACATTGCCTAAGTTAGCTACCTTCAGACTGAAAAGAAAGGTCTCAATTTACCATCTGCAGATGACTTAGATCAGCACCTCACAGAAAGCACCCATGAGCAGCATCCCTGGGACACTGTCCTGCCATCCCACATGGAGAACACAGGATTCCCTGCTCCACCTCTCTGGGAAGTCCCCCAGGATCCAGAGAGTTAATCTTGCTCCCCAAAAAGTATCCTGCACTTTTCTTTGGCTACTTATCTTACTTGAAAAGGTGTGGTTTCCCTCCCCTGGCATTTCTGCTGTGACAGAGAAGTGTCAGCTCTTGGTTGCCTCACAGAGGGATGAAACTCTCCTGCCCTGATTCACTCTGCCAGTTCCAGCATGAGGGAAATCCATCCCAGCCCTATCACCTTCATTAGCCTGGATGTAAGCAGACACCTCAGTGCAATAAAAGTTCAGAGCTTATTACAGGCTCTGAGCTGATACCATAGATAATGGTAATTAACTGCTCTGGGATGACAGTGGTTTATTGCTGCCTGATTTCTCAATGATTTCCTTAAGCAGTCTGTAAAAAAAAAATGGGCCTTGCCAAGGATGGAGAGGGCAGGAGGAGACAGAAAGCAGCTGAGTCTGCAGCTCAGCACATGAGGGGCTTGGAAGGGCACCTGGAGTTTACCATGAGCTGGGAGCAGGATCAGTGCATTTACCCATTCTCAGATTTATTTATGAGTCTCAGGGTTTCTCTGGATGGGTATTTAAAGGCCACTCTTCTCCATGGACAGGGTGCTGCAGCAATCATATCATATTTTGATGCTTACTGGAAGTATGAAAAAAGTGGGATTTGGTTGTGTCAGGAGGTGCTGAAATTGCTGTCTCATTTTACTAGGTATGGCTCCAACCAATTCTGCCAAGCTGGATTCTACAGAAATTCCCTGTATTAAAGGAAACTGAGCAATCACATCCTCATCACCTTCCGTGCACACACCTTTTCCAGCCACTGATTTGCAGAGCTGAGGACCAGTCAATTTATCCAGTCCTCAGCCTGAAAATCGTTCTGTATCTCCATGAGATGATCCACACATGGGAGCACATCTTGTTCTTCTCCACAGAAAGGGGCAGGAACCTCTTCTCAAAGCCTCCAGCTTCCTTCTGCTCAGTTCCACACACGTGGGAGTCGCTTCCAAGGCACATCTGCTGTTGAAAGGAGCCGAGCAACGTGGAGGGAACAAAAACTGGCAATCAGCTTTCGACCTGATTTTGTACAGAGTTTTCTAGTGGAAAAAAAAGGACATTTGTAGTCTATCAGCATAGCACTGAACCACGTTAAATACGCCTCCATTTATCTTCAGTAAGACCAATACAGTTCCTTATTATTGGAACAATGGTGTATTTTTGTCACCCTTAATTATTAACTAATCTGGCTGCGATTTCTCCGTTTATTAAAAGGATATTCTAGGTGACTTTAACAGCTATACAACTCTTATATAACCAACATCTTAAACTCTTTTTTTCCAGCCATCCTTTTCAGTTTTTTTTTTTTTTTTGCTTTGCTCACAGCTTTTCTATTTTTCTTTGGCATTGGTAAGTAAACCCAAGGGGCCAGATCCTACAGTTACACTGATGTTTTTGGAGCATGGCCTGGAGTTTTATCAGTTTACATCATCTGGGAGTGGGCCCATAAAATTTTTAAACGTTGCAATAAATGAAAGCAGACAGGTGACAGAGTGACAACACCAGACAGAGAAAATGGCCACAGCCAAGGCAGTGCAAGCCTCAGCTTTATTTGGAGGAAAAGTCCTGCAACTACATCTGGTACTGGGATGCTAAACACACAGGCAGGCTTGCTGGGAGCTGAAAACGGGAGCAAAATTTGGCCCGTACAGAAAAACAACTTGCAGTGTTTCCTCAGGTGACACTGGCAAGCCTTCACCATCACCAAATGATTCCTGCATGTTCCCACAGCGTTTTCCTCTCCAAGCAATAAGATTCCAGAGGCAGGTGGGGGGAGAGGGTACCCTGCAGTCACTCCCCACCAGCTGTGATTCACAACTGCCTTTGTGACAAAGTTCACCCTGAGCATCCTGGAAGCCACCGATGCTTGTGTGCATTTTGCCATGAGTCTGCAGCAATGCATTTTTGCCTTCCAGTGACTGCAGCTGGTTTCTGATGCCCAGCACAGTCAGTGTCCCCAGGATCTACCAATAGAAGGAGATGGGAGCATCACAGTTTCTACACCCACTTCTCTCTCTCAGGGCTGTAAAACCAACTGATGGTTGCCATGAGCTCGCTGTCCCCACTGCTCACCCAGAGGAGTGTGACCTCCTTCAGCTTAGATCACTCAGTAGTTTGAGTGCTGGAACCCCAAGTTCCTCAGTAACCAGCTCTCCACACCTGCTGCCGTGCCACAGCCATTTCATTTCTGCCACAGAGGACACTGCCCTGGTGACAGTGAAGGGAGGGCTGAATTCCTTTCCCAGTCTGGCTCTCTGTTTTGACAAGTGATTCTTTTTATAAATGCCAGACAGGGTATCCCTTCAGAGACAATTGTAAAGCTGGATTTAATGCACGTCACAGAGAATACACGAAAGCTCTCGTACGTTCTGCAGCACTGGGGTTTTTTTTGGTGGCTCTGTGAACGTGCTGACCAGCAGCTGACCTTGCCTCCTGATGCAGAGCACAGCCACTGAAGGATAGGACACACTCTGACATCATCAATATTCTCAATTTTACTTCACACCCTGCATTTGCTTCCCCCCAAGGTGGTGATGGGTCCCACCAGCCACCTACAGTAGCTCATCACCAGAGGAGTGGGGCATCATTGCTATCAGAGCACTTGGGACACAGCCCAGGTATCCTTGATTCCTGCAGCACCAGTTATTCCTTCTCTTGGTGAAGCCCTTCCCAGTGTGAACAGGGTGGCTGCAGCCTTGAGGGACAGAGGAAGGCAAGGAAAAAAGAGCAAAGTCACCCCAAGGACTCAGATGAATCCACATGGAGAGCTTTCCCCACCATGGATGTTAAACAAGTCCTTTCACATTAGATCCACCTACACCTGAATAGTCTCACCAATCTAACCTTGCCTAAACCTTCAGCTGGTGTTTCACTTCCCCTGAGAGCTATCTGGAAATTTCTAAAGTAACTAAAAATGCATTTTCCCTTTTTGACCAATTTCCCAAAGGCCACTCCAGCTACAGCTGCTGTACCAAACCCTCTGCCCTCCTCCTCTTCAAGCCACCACACACCTCTACTCCCTCACATGAAACAGCTGTGAAACCTGAGAAATAGGTCCTGGGCAATAGATATCCCATTGATAAATACCTTTTAAAAAACCCAACTGGAAGCTGGTCAATTGAGCACCATCAGGTAAACCACGTTCCTCTACTGGCTTTTCCTTCAGGGTGACTGAACATACTTTGGATTTCTCAGCAGAGGGAGCTTCTCACAAGCAGTTTGAGCACCACCTGCCTCCAACCTCAGAAGCACTCCCGTTCCAAACAAGCTTTGCACCAAACCAACGTGCAGGAAAACCAAAAGCAGCTGACTCCTAACCCCGAGTAACCACCGGCTGGTTTCTTTATGGATTTAAGCAGGCTCGCAGTCTTCCCAAAATTCTTTATTAGTTTTCATAACTACTCCTATTAAATGCCTGTCCTTTCAGTGTCCTGGTACTGCTCAGCAGCAGCTCTGTGGCAGTCAGTACCAGGGCTGTGAGAGTTTACAAGGAAAAAAATGGGCTTTTTAATGCTTTTCAATGCCTTCCTTTGGTGCCACTGAAGGCCTCTTGATATTTTTCTTATGGAGACAGAACTCTTCAGCCTACTTTTGTGTGCAGCTCAAATGCTCTGTATGTGATGACCATGCAGTGTGGCCAGCAGGGTCAGGGCAGGGATTGTCCCCCTGTGCTTGGTGCTGATGAAGCCACACCTGGAATCCTGTGTGCATTTTGGGGCCTCTCATGACAAGGAAGACTTTGAGAGGCTGAGGTGTGTTCAGAGAAGGGCAGCAGAGCTGGGAAAAGGGCTGGAGCACAAATCTGAGGTTGAGGGAGTGGTGGGGCTCAGCCTGGAGAACAGAAGGCTCAGAGGGGACCTTCTCAGTCTCTGTAACTCCCTGAAATGAGGTTGGAGCCAGGTGGGGGTCGGGGTCTTCTCCCAGGGAACAAGTGACAGGGCAAGAGGAGGCAGCCTCAAGTTGTGCCGGGAAGGTTTGGATTGCGTATCAGGAACAATTTCTTCACATAAAGAGTTATCAAACACTGGAACGGGCTGCCCATGGCAGTGGTGGAATTATCATCCCTAGAGAGGGTTAAAAGCTGTGTGGATGTGGCACTTGGGGTGGTGGCCTTGGCAGTGCTGGGGCAACAGTTGGACTTGATGATCTGAGATGGCTTTTCCAGCCTAAACAATTCTATGATTCCATGACTCTGTGTCCCTTCTCCCTGTCTCCTTGGACAAAGAGCTGCACCCTTTATCCAAAAGCCTTTGTATGGTCACCACCAAGCCCTGCTGGGTGAGGAGCAGAGTCGTGTGCAGGGCTGGCAGGGATGAGCTGTCCCCAGGAGGAGCTCTGGCATGGTCAGTGCCAGGGCCCTGCTCTGCTCCCAGCACAAGCCTGCATGGGGTGAGCTCCACAGGGAGCTGATCCAGGCAGGAAAAAAAAAAAAAAAACTGATTTGAACAGAAAATGTTTAATTCTTCAGTCAGATCAGTTCTCCAACCTGTTTTAGTGAGTGACAGCAGAAGCACTTGTACTGCACAGCATGCCCAGAACAGCATGAGTGGGCGGATGGGATGGCAGGAGAGGGAGGCAGGGAGGAGAGGAAGGGAAAAGGACTGCTTTTTTAAGAAGCACTAACAGCTTAAACACACTTAAAATGTTAATTTAATTGAAGAAACCAAGGATTTTCATCTCACCAAGGTACCAAGAGAACCTTAGCTCTTCCAACCAGATTTGCAGATGATGTCTTCCTAAGCCTACATGGATTGTTGGATGATGTTTTGCCTAAATAACTAGAATAACTAGAATTGAAAACCTGCAGCATTTCTAATATCTATCTCCCCTTCCCTCATCCCCTTCTCATTCCTGTGTTTTCTATGCCTGCAATTTGACCATAATCTGAACATGGTTCACTCCTCTGCTTTAAAGGAGTTTCACATCCCAATCTTTCAGCTCACCTACCCCCTTCCTGTTGCCTAGAGCCTTACAAAAACAGAGCAAAACATGAAAAACATTATAAGCACTTGTAATGGTTCTTCATAAAAACAATTTCAAAATAGTATTTACACTGATGGCATAAATATGCCCTTATGAATAAATGATGCTGTTATTCAATAAGCCCAGTGCTTGATCACATTCAGATCAGGAATAATTATTTAGGTCCTTTAGAGAGGTTAAAATAACCTCTTGTAGAGCATGGGAACCTTCTTTTGCATGAATAATTTCCATCAGCAGATGAACTGATAAATAAAAGCAGATAACATCAATCAGCTCAGATGTAAGAAGAGCTAGTGAGCAGACTAGGCACAAGTGCAACAAATATAATTTGGCTATAAATAAATTTAGTCTGGAAATTAGGAGACCCTTTCCAAATATGAGAGCTGTGAAGTCTCAGTCTAGTCCTTCAATAAAAGCCGTGGGACAAATCCCAAAAAAGCAGTGTGCTAAAATTTCCATCCCTGGAATTGTTCCAGGCCACATTGCATGGGGACCTGAGCAAACTGTTCTAATGGAACAGTGGCTCTGCCCATGGCCAAAGGGTTGGGATTAGGTGATCTTTAAGGTACTTCCAACCCAAACCATTCTGTGAATGGTTCCATGAAATCCTGGAGTGGGCTTCACAACAAAGCCTTCCATGTCCCTGAAGAGGGCTGAAAGGTGTGGCTGGGCTGCCACAGCTCAGCTCTGAACCTTGATCCCTCCCTGTCAGAACTCTCCATCTCCCAGCTATCAATCATCTAAAGGACAAGGTCAGCATTTCTCCTGCTGACACTTGTGTCACATCACCATGGCTGTGTCCACACGGAACACCTGGACTCCATGTTCCTCTCTGAACTCAGCCTTTGCCATTCCAGGATATCTGACAGTGCTGGCTCTGCCAGGACCTCCTGGAGCTGTCACCGGACCTCTGTCACCATCCTCTCAAGCTGCACATCCCTTGAGGGATTTTAACTTCAAAAAACAAAGCCTCATCTTTCTCACAGACTTTATTTATCTTCTGTCATGTGGTTCTATCATGGATAGGAGTTTTCTGCCAGGGTTTTAGAGAGCAAGCTGTGTTTTGGAGGGAGGTGCTCCTTTATTCTAGAAATGGAACTGCTGGCACTTTGGAGATACCTGCACTGTCGAGTTCTTGTGCCTACACCACCAGAGGGGTGCACAGGTGAGGGATGCACAGGTGAGAGATGCGGAGATGTTTTGCTCCAGACCCCAACCCAAAGGCACCAGGACGCACCCCTTGCTCAGGGGACACGGTCACCACAGCACCACCACGGCCTGTCCCCCGCCCTGACCAGGGAGTCCCCTCTGCCTCAGCCCTTGTCCTCTGCCCTGTGTCCCACCCAGCCCCCGCCAGGACCAGTGCCCAGAGCTTCCCGGGGATCTGACCCGGCTCCCCCAGCCCTTCCCGGGGTCTGACCCTGCCCGGTCCCCATCCCTAGCACTGCCCGAGTGTTTGACCCTGTCCCGGTCCCCATTCCCAGCCCTGTCCGGGGGTCTGACCCTGTCCCGGTCCCCATCCCCAGCCCTGTCCAGGGGTCTGACCCTGTCCGGTCCCCGTTCCCAGCCCTTCCCGGGGGTCTGACCCTGTCCGGTCCCCGTTCCCAGCCCTGTCCCGTCCCCATCCCCGGCCCTTCCCGGGGTTTGAGCCGGGTCCCGGTCCCCATTCCCAGCCCTGCCCGGGGTCTGAGCCGGGTCCCCCTCAGTCCCCCTCAGTCCCCCTCAGTCCCCAGGCGGTGCCACCCCCGCAGAGGGGGGGGGGACTCGGTGGCCGCGGCGATGAGGGGGAGCACGGGGCTGGCCGCGCGCAGCCAATCGGCGCCCTCAGCGCCTGGTCCGATCTCCGCGGAGCTCTCCGATTGGCCGCCTCCCTCCCCTCGCCTCACGCCTCGGCCAATGGGGTCGGAGGGGCGTGGCGCGGGCGGCGAGCGCGCGAGCGGCGGGCGCGGCATGGCGGGGTCCCATAAGGGCGCGCGGCCGTGATGGAGCGGGAGCGGGCGGTGGGCGTCATGTCGGCGCTGTGGTCGGTGGGCGCGGGGCTGCTGCTCCTGCTGCTCTGGGTGCGGCACCGCGGGCTGGAGGCCGTGCTGGTGCACCACCGCTGGGTCTTCGTCTGCTTCTTCCTCCTGCCGCTCTCCATCCTCTTCGACATCTACTACCAGCTGCGCGCATGGGCCGTGTGGCGCCTCCACAGCGCCCCGCGGCAGCACGCCCAGCGCGTCCGGCACATCCAGGAGCAGGTGAGGCTTGGCCGGACCTCGGGACCCCGGGGGTACCGCGGCTTTGCGAGGGAACAGCGTGTCCTTGTCCCGCTCTCGGTCCTTCCCCCCACCCCGCCATTCCGCACCCAGGGCAAAGTCCAGCCGGAGCGGGGAAATGCAAGGGGATAAACACCGGCGGGGCTTTCAGCCTCCTGCAGGCTTCTTATCCTGCTGGAACTCCTGTGGAACTCCCACCCTGCGGCTGCTGGTGTGCTGTGAGCCGGGCTGGGCACGCAGCAGGCTCAGGGACACACGTGTGTGCAACATGGGAACACATCAGTGTCTGAACCGCAGGCTCAGGAGCGTGTTCTGCTTCCCCTCACACCCTGCTGCTCGGCACCGCCAGCTCCAGGAGCTGCTTCGTGGCCAGATTAAACTTTTCCTCCACCCAGAAATGCAGATGTGTGTAGTGATTCTGTGCTCTCTGGTGTTTGTGGTAATTCTGTCACGTCCGCTTCTGTTTCCTGCCTTGTCTCTCACATCACGGATGCAGATGGATGTTCGTGTGCATGGAATTATTCTCGGAGGGGTTGGGGTTGTTGGCTGGGGTTTTTTTACCAGCTGTAGTAGCAACTCAGCTTTGAAGAAAATGCAGTTGTTTGTTCTCTGGGTGTTAACCACTGTGGCTTTGCAGAATTCATATGGCTTATACATTTTCCTTCCCAACTTTTTGTAGAATCCTAGGAGGCTTTGGGTTGGAAGGGACCTTAAAAATCGTCTCGTTCCAACCCCACCTGCCTTGGACAGGGACATCTTCCACTAGACCAGGTTGCTTAAGGTTGACTCCACTAGACCTGGTCCTTTGGAGGCTCAGACCACTTTTTGTGTGTTTTGGATTAGAACTAAGATTATAACAGCAATAATACCTCCCTTAGAGAGGATTTTTTAAACTGTGTTAGTGTCTTGTTATCCTTCTGAATCCTTCCCCCAAAAGAAAACCCCAGAGCTACAAGATACTAGAAGTGTGTCCTCTACATAACTCTACCACTCTGGTCATACTTTATTTAGGAGTTGAGAGGTCTGCAGAGAGGCTTCCAAAGCATCCCTGCAGTGACAGTTGTTGCCCTTGCAGGTGCGGGAATGGAAGAAGGAAGGCAGCAGGAGGTACATGTGCACGGGCCGGCCCGGCTGGCTGACGGTGTCGCTCCGTGTGGGCAAGTACAAGAAGACTCACAAGAACATCATGATCAATTTAATGGATGTTCTGGAAGTAGACAGTGAAAGACAGGTAACAAATCCCACCACAAAGCGTTTACTCTAATGGATTTTATACTTTTCTTCACAATACTCGGAGCTGAAGGGATTAGATTCCACAAAGAGCGAAATTTTGTGGCAGACCTGTCACATTTCAAGGGTTTGCAACGAGGGCTTGGATCGTTCCATCTGAAAAACCCAGCATATGGAATTGCTTGGCTTTTATGTGCTGAAGTCTAAAAGACCAGATTGATTTATGGGTTTTGGGCACTGAGCAACAAGATGTTGAGGCAGAGGAGGAATCACTAAACAGTTCCCACTATTTTTAGCAGCTCTCTTAGGAAAGTGAGTCTCTGAGTTCTGATAACAGATGGAGGTATATCCAGTTAGCCATATTTTGGCATCATTAATGCTGAACTCTTTAATTTGTATTTGTTGAGAACTTGGGGGTGGGTTTTGTTTTATTTTGGTTTTTTTGCTTTTTAGGTTGTTCGTGTGGAGCCTTTGGTGTCCATGGGCCAGCTGACTGCATACCTGAATCCCATGGGCTGGACTATTCCTGTGGTACCAGAGCTTGATGATCTCACAGTAGGTAAGGATTGCTGATGACAAGAGACTCACTGATTTTGCTGCACTTCCATTAGGGTTTTTTAATTGCATTGTTTTAAAGGTTCTAGAAATAGTCTGTTGAGCCTTATGTTCTTTGTGGTATTTATGTTATAAGCACTTTTTTTTTTTAATAGTCTTAAAAGAGCTTTTAAAGTAGAGGTTTGCTCTCATAAATCACCCACATTTTGGAGTGTGTTTCATTTGATTTATTGTGTGCTCTCTTGATAAGGTGGCCTGATCATGGGAACTGGCATTGAGTCTTCATCCCATATCTATGGACTTTTTCAGCACACCTGTGTGGCCTATGAACTTGTTCTTGCTGATGGAAGCCTTGTGAGATGTTCACCAGTAAGACAAAATGTTACTTTGCTATCATTTACAATGTCATTGACAGTTATTGGTGTGGATATATGATTTAGTATGACATACATACTTTTTGCAGACTGAAAACTCAGACCTATTTTATGCAGTGCCTTGGTCTTGTGGTACTCTGGGTTTCCTGGTTGCAGCAGAAATAAAAATGGTTCCTGCCAAGAAATATGTCAAAATACATTATGAGCCAGTAAGAGGACTGCAGAAGATTTGTGAGAAGTTCACTGAAGAGTCTAAGAAAAAGGAGAATAGTTTTGTGGAAGGACTTATGTATTCCTTGGATGAAGCAGTCATCATGACAGGAGTCTTGACTGATGAAGCTGAGCAAAGCAAGGTAACTAAAGGGAAGTTACTGACAATTAAAAAAAAACTCCCAAAGTCTAACTGAAGCTGTACTATTCTTAACATAGGATTAAAATTTGGATCAGTCCATCAGAATATTTTAATTCCTACTATGACAGAGTCTGTTTTCTAAATCTCTTTTATTGGTGAGAACTGACCCACTGATTTCATTGTTCTGAGGAGGAGGAAGAGGAGAAGGATAGACTCATAGACTGAACAATGCTGCTTTGAACTGCAATTATTCAGAGTAACTCTCTTCCTAGCAAGCTTATAATGCTGTTAATATCAATAAAAACACATCAGGGGCTTGCACAGGAGGGTCATGCTAAGTGTTCATGCAACCCTCCACCTGAATGTTTCCTCTCTGCCATGTGAGATTTTGGATTAATGATGGGGTTAGAGATTGGCATTTTAGGAATTCAGTTCTGTCACATTCTTGGGTTCTTAAATAGCTTGTCAATGGAAGCCTTACTTTAACCTTAATGGCAAGGAAGCTAAGAAGGAGCCTTGCAAGTGGAGTGAACGCTCCCTAGATGCCTTGTGACAGTCTTATCCAGAGGATATAACACACATTCCTCCCAGGAAAGGAATTTGGGGACATACTCTGTTGACTAGCAAGGTGTAACTGTTACCTAATGAATCCTTGTTTTCTTGTAGATAAACAGAATTGGCAACTACTACAAGCCATGGTTTTTTAAGCATGTGGAGAAGTATTTGAAAGCTGACAGGACTGGAGTGGAGTACATTCCTTCCAGACATTATTACCACAGACATACTCGCAGTATCTTCTGGGAGCTCCAAGTAAGACCAGTTCCAAAATTCAAATGTATCTGCAGGAAAGTACCCTGCCCCTTCATAGTGTAGGTACAATCTACCTTCTTCCCCTTGGCAGCAACTTCTGTTTTTAATGACAGAAAAAAATGGCAAAGTTTATGGCAAAATTACAAGTCCTGCATCTGAGTGCAGCAAATCCAAAGACAATTCTTGACATATAAGGTGTTGTATCAGAAACTCCTAATTTTTGGTTTAGTGCTTTTCTGAATTTAGGTCTTAAGTATGTATTTCGGCACTAAATCACTACTGAGTGATTTCCAAATTCAGATGGTGGAAGAAAACATGAATGTGAAATTCTGCCTGAAAAACTGCCCCACCTAAAGTAATGATGTGTAATCAGGTCATTACTTAGAATTTCATAAATGTGTTTATTGTTGTGTGTAGTTACACAAAACTTGATTTGACATTCTGAAATATTCCTGTTACTACATTTTGAATCTCTGGAGTGAGGTACCAGATCCTTTCAGCTCCTGCAGAAGGTAAACAGCAGTGGGCTGTGCGGGTGGTAATTAAAATTTTACAGCTTTAAAATGCTATTGAGAAATTTGGCTATTCTTGCAAAACTTCTGTAAAGTTAGCTCCTTTTGCACTCCTCCCTTGGCTGTTGCAAGATAATAGCCTGTTGCTCTCTTTATTTTCTGAAATTATTTGGGGCTGGGTATGTTGTGAGTCATACAACTGCAAATCAGTGGTAACCAGAGGAGGCTTGGGGCAAGGCTCTGTAGCCAAGTGCAGCCCAGGCCCCTCTAATTTGCTAATTTGTGTTTTAGTACTTCAGCAAAGTATCACCAATTAAATTTATTGAAAATCTGGCTTAATATTGCCCTGAGGGCTCTGAAGTGTTCTTTTGGTCCACTTACACATTCTTCAGTCAGACTCTTTTTTTCTTTCCTCTTTGAAGGATATCATTCCTTTTGGCAATAACCCCGTGTTCCGTTACCTGTTTGGCTGGATGGTTCCCCCAAAAATCTCTCTGCTGAAGCTCACCCAAGGAGAAGCCATTAGGAAGCTGTATGAGCAGCACCACGTTGTGCAGGACATGCTGGTGCCAATAAAGAGCCTTGAAAAATCAATCCAGACCTTCCATGTTGACCTTAATGTAAGAACACATCTCCTTAGAACTCAGCAAATCTTGGGTTGTTTGTGATAAGGACTGTGACTGCTGATGTTAAGACATAATATCATGCTTGTGCAAAAGGTCATTATTGTGTCCTGGGGAGTGCTGTGCTTTGTGAGCCCATGATGCAAGGCTGCAGCAGAAATAAACACAGCTTTCTGAAAAAGAGAAACATTAAAGAAAAGATTCAAGCTTTGGTAGAAGCTGACACTTCTCAAAGATTTTATCACTTACTAAAATTTGAACTTCACCTAAAATGATTGCTGGTCTCACCAAGCACCAACTGTGGAGCTTAATTTCCCTTTCTTGCTTTTATTTATTAATTTATTTTAGCTAGTGTAGAATTTCAGTTGTGTTCATTTCAGTTTTGGACTGACCTGGAAAAGAAAACACTTCTTTTTTTTTTTTTTTTTTTTTTTTGCTCAGAATGTTTATTCAGTTGTTGCTTTGAGATCAGGGGTGGTTTATTTGTGGGTGGTTTTAGATTTTTTTTCCCTTTTAATTTCAAATGTTTAGGGGAGGAGATGTAATTCTAGGAGGACATTTATTTTCAATCTGTTTGTGTTATGCTCATTACAAAGTACAGTTAAAAACAACACCAGGACACCTGAGAAGGAAAAGCTGAAAGCAAAAGTTTCAGTCTAAGATTGGGAGAAAGTTCTCTTAACTCTTTATTTTGCCACATTTGTGAAAGATCTTAAAGGATGATTGTGTTAAAAAATAAGTGATAAAGTGTTTTGCTGCCCCTGCAGGTGTACCCTATTTGGTTGTGTCCTTTCATATTGCCCAACAATCCTGGTATGGTCCATCCCAAAGGAAATGAAGCTGAACTCTACGTGGATATAGGAGCTTATGGAGAGCCCAAAAGCAAACAGTTTGAAGCCAGGGCTTCAATGAGGCAGATGGAAAAGTTTGTAAGAAGTGTGCACGGGTAAGGACCCCGCTCCTCAGAACAGTGATAATGTCACATATAATTCACACCCACGTGGTTTAATCACAGTTATTTATCCCACAGAACTTTAATATTAAATACTGCATTAATTTAACAACCACAATAATTGAAAACTAATTTAAATTTCTAATTTTGGTGAGTGTCAAATATGATTTCACTTTATTATTTGATTGCAAAACCAACCAAACCAAAGGACACACTGGCTGAAGTTCTCGCTGTGTAGTTGGAAGCTGGGTGACTTCAGATCACCTTTCAGCTCCAGACTGCTCTGGGAGCAGAGTCTGCTGCTACGAAATACATCCTTGGAATATTCATTCCAAGGAATGATTCATTCAGGAATCTCCAAAGTTTGGACAGCTTCCCTGGCTGCCCTTGGGACTGTTCTCCCTGCAGTCCTTGCAGCATCACGGAGCAGCTCTGCCCCGTCCTTGCACCGGGATGTCCTTGCCCAGGGGGGCCAGCCTTGGCTGTCCCTGCAGTCAGTCCCTGTGTGCTGGTGGCTCTTCCCTCCCTCAAAACTTGTGCTCCAGAGCTTCCTTTTCCCTGCCTGGGTTCTGGTTGCACAGGACCACAGTGGGCGTGAGGCATGTGCCCACCATCTGTCACGGACTCGAGCCAGCCGAATTTGCTGGAGCGGTGTCAGTGGAGAAGCAGCCACAGGCTGGTTTCTCAGGAACAAAAAGCGACTAACATGGTATTTTTACACCATCAGTCTAATTTATCCCCATTTCTATTTTGACCTACTTCTCAGTCTAACAGTGATCATGTCCCATGTGGCTAAGCAATAATGGCAAGGCTGCTTCGAGATGATTTGGGGACTGCAAATGACTTCAAGCTGCAAGAAGTGATTTGCCAAAGAACAAAGCAACCCAAACTGAATTTTAAGCTTTTTTTTTCATTAACTTGAAATTAAGATTTTAATTTAAAGCTCTTTACTGACAAAGTTGTGTCTGTTTTCTACCTGTCACTGGGAAATGAACAATGAATAATTGCTTAATCTTCCAGTTTCATAATCACACAAAACAATAGAGCTTCTATGTTAGGTTGTGTTTTGCTGTTGTACTCTGGTGGAAGCTGCAGCTTAGAGAGCACACTGTGGGAGTGAGGAAGAGTCCACAGCTGAAGAAGGATTTAATTTCTAAATGAACTTTTGTTACACCATGCTTTGTTTACACTATGAATTTATCTTCTTGGCCTGTTTCATTTTGCCTTCTTAGTTCTGTTCTTAATGTCCAGAGAAATGAAAAAGTCAAAGGATGTATTGTTAGATCTGTCTTGAATGGATATTGTAATGCAGGCAAATATGAGATTCTATGACTGTACCTACATGGATCCCAAGAAAATAGGCAGAAAAAAAATACTAAATCCACAAATTGGCTGAGTGTACCAACATAATCCATGTGAGCTGTCTTATTTGCTTGTTTTTAAAAAGCATTGTTGATGGTTTTGTTTGTTAAGTTTTTGCTATTCCTAACTGAATTTTTTTTTTAATGTTCTATATCAAATCTTGTGGCTCAATTAACACTGAATCTCTGTCTCTTCTCTTTCCCTTCTCTCCAGTTTCCAGATGCTGTATGCAGATTGTTACATGACCCGTGAGGAGTTCTGGGATATGTTTGATGGCTCGTTGTACCACAGGCTGAGGGAGGAGATGAATTGCAAGGATGCCTTTCCAGAAGTGTATGACAAAATCTGCAAAGCTGCAAGGCACTGAGCCTGGCTGAGCTCACCAAGCAATCAGGGAAAGAGGAATTTACCTATAGCTAGTCAGTATATCCTTTAAAAAAAAAAAAAAGCTTTATTGCTCTCCAAATAAGCTCATTCTTATTGATGTTTAAAGGTATGAATTCCTGCTTTACACATTTATGTTTAGTATTTCTTCGTATGTTTTAAAACCAGTTTTCCAAACTCAGAGTGATTGTTTTTAAGAAATCTGAAGTGCTAGCCTTTGTATCTAATGTAGTGACATAGGTGAGTTCACCTATTTCCAGGCAGAAGCAAAATAGTGGGAATGGATGAAGACACTGGAGTTACACCAGCTATATTTAACATGACTTATGAAAAACGGGAGGGAGGGCTCAGAAATAGGTGCCAAAGCTGAACACATTGTCTAATTAATCATGTTGTTAAAAACATTTGCCTCCAGTCAGTGTCCTGGAGCAGCTCTGCAGTGGCTCATCCCCACTCCATCCTCCTCCAGCTGCTTGATGGTGGTGCTGGGCTGCTCTCCTTGTCCTGCAGGGCAGCTGAGCTCCCCAGGCCTGGCTTCTGCTGGAAAACTGAGCACTGAGGTGTGAAGAAGATGCTTTTTACTTGTGCCTATCAGATTTGTACTGATTTTGATTATGAAGTATGAATGGATGTAGGTTTTTTTAGGTGTTTTGTAGTTGGCCAACAGTGCATTGGTTTTTTTGCCCCAAAGTATCAATGTTCTGGCTTTGTAGACCACTGAAAAAAAAAATTGCTGCTATTTCATATAGCCAAATTTTAATTTCTTTGTGGGTCAGTTTGTTTGGGTTTCTTTTGGGTTTGTGTTTTTTGGGGTTGTTTGGTTGTGGCTTAATTTTAGTGCCTTATAAGTACTCAGTTGGAGGAAGATATGGCTCATCTCAGATTGTTCTGTCCTGGCCTGTGGGAGAAGGAAGTCAAGGCTGCATTTTTAGGAGGTTTGTTAAAGCAAGTGGCTGTGGATAAGAACTCTTGATGTGAACCTTGATACACACAGGCTTTGGTTCTGACTTGAGTGACATTTTTGCTTTTCATTTTAGCTGGGTTAGGTTGATAGGCTTTGTAAAAGGACTGTTTCAGTCACCTGGAGAGGGAATAACAGCAAATACTGTTAGTTCCCTCTTCTGCTGCTCGCAGGTGAAAATGGCACAGTCGTGGACTTGATACACTTGAGTGTAGAAGTGTGGAGATGTTTTTACCCTGTAGCCAGAATCAGGGTTCCAATCCAAGCCTGTGTCTTGTCCAAGCAGTACTGAAAATTGTTACTTGAAACCCTACTGAGCCTGATGGAAAATAAAGTGATTTTCTTGAGGGTTGTGTAGGGGGTAACACGGAGAACTTCTCAAACAGTTACCAGTGGGAGGTGTAATTTTATTATGCGTGCTAAACCAATGATTTTATTTATTGATAGATGGATGTTTAAGGTCCAGATGAAACCAATGAAAAAGCAGTAGCAGGAATAAGCTTGGGCTGTAACTCAGTGATGCAAGTAAGGTGCCCCCTCAAATCCTGCACAGGGGCAGCATTCCATGGGGAGACACAGCCAGTGCAGAGTATCCTCAGTGCTGCCCAGGCCCTGGAGCTGTGTCAGTGATCCAGGAGTGCCTGCCACGCCTCCTGGCTGCACCAGGGGTACACAGGAAGGCAAGTGTTGATTCTCAGGGTGTGACCTGCCTTCCTGCCCCCACGAGGGAATTGTCCCTGGGGTGAAGCTACGATTAGCCCAGTGCTTGTATAGCCTGCACAGAGCAAGAATGGTTTGGTTAGCTTTGAAAGGGCAATGTTACAACAGCTAGAGGATATGCAAATACTTCTACTTAGGCTGTGTTCCACTTATGTACTGATGATCTTTAGGTATGCACTGTGTTTGTTTTTTCACTCCTTAATTTATTGGCAAACTTTGTATGCTGTGATGGGGTACTGCATTGTATCAGTCACACACATGCACACAAACCATTGCTGTTGCTCTTGGTTTTTGGTTGTATGGGCTGTTGAAAATAAAGCTCTGGCCGGCGTACTGTTCCAAGGGGTGTCTTTTAATGAGTGCTTGCTTGCTTTTCAGCAGCTGTTTATCATTTCTTTCTGCTTCTTGTGTTGTTCCACATGGCCAGTGATTACTGAGAAAGTCTGGCTGAGACACCCAGGGCATTGTGAGGGAGGTGCTGTTTGTAGGAATGTCTTTGAAGTCTGTGAACCTTCACTTATCTTTTCCCCAAGACACACCTGCAATAAAAGAAATACCTCATAGCTGAGCCTTTAACCCTTCACTTATGCCCCACTAGCTCCAGACAGCTTCATGATCCAATTGTTCATGTTCATGTCCAATTGTCAATTTTTTACACACACCACTTCCTTCTTTCTCCGTGACATTTTGTCTGAGGAGGACAAACTCCCATTTTGCATTTAGGTGCTACCCATTGACAATGGGTAATTACTTCATTCTTCTCATTTCATGCTAATAAATCTAATCCCTGCCTTGAATGAGCAGCCAACAGTGAGAGTCAAGACTCGGTGCACTCTGCAGCCTGAGGAGTTTCACACCCACCTCTTCTGTCTCCTTGATAAACGTCTTCATGCAGCTCTGTGGGCTCAGTGGGAGGTGCTCTGCCCCTCCCTGCTCACAGCTGGTACACCTTCTCCCCGGGTGCACATTGCTCTTTTCCCAGGGAGGAAGCCAGGCTGCCAAGTGCCTCAGCCCTGCTGAAGCTGCAGTTCAGGTGCCAAAGCCCTTCCGTGCTGGCCTGGGCTCAGGCTGCATTGCACAACCCTCCTTTGTTGCCCCAGCAGTGTCTCTGTACCCTCCCTCACCCACATCACTGCTCAGGCATTTCCCTTCAGAGCCCTCCTCCTTTGGAACAATAGCCAGGATTTCCTTAACTCGCTGCAGTTTTACCTGTGTTCCATTATCTTCCCCCCACCAAATGATAATTACAGATTAATTAGCAAACTTAATCAGCCATACTAACGTGTAATTACACCTAGATTTAATTATTCCAGTCTGGTCTAAACACTTGTACAAGACCTGATAAACTGAACTTTAGGAGAACAACATGTTCCCAGTACATTTTTATGGCCAGCTTTTGTTGCTGCTGACATTTTCTGCTCATCTCACTTTCTCCACTGCCTCCAGGTTTTCATTCCCTGCTCATCTTTGCTATGGTAACATTTTTTCAGACCCACTTTTCTGTGGAGTTGTGGTGGACCTGGGGCTA
This sequence comes from Agelaius phoeniceus, assembly GCF_051311805.1. Classification (NCBI taxonomy): domain Eukaryota; kingdom Metazoa; phylum Chordata; class Aves; order Passeriformes; family Icteridae; genus Agelaius; species Agelaius phoeniceus. The sequence continues at coordinate 33,323,097 of NC_135272.1, read as the reverse complement.
CTCAGGTGTGGCAACACCACGCAGAACAGGTATGTGCAACTCCTCTGGGTGGTAGCAGAGTTTGGAAGGACGTGTTTAACCCTGTGTGAGCTGTGTGTGCCATCACACCTTCCTTGGGAGGATGTGCGGGATCTGCATCCTCTTCTCATGTAAGTAATTTCTCTAAAGTCCCAGCTGAAAATAGTTAATTACTGCTCAATTGCAGTGTCATTGCCCCCCTCCTTTAAGTCTCTGTGTTCAGCCAGGCAGAGAGAGGATGGGGAATCCTCTCTCATGCTTCCTGTCATCCCTATCTATCCTAGGGAAATTCCAGCAGTTTGTCTCTCTTGGCCTTTGCTCGTGGGCCTCCCCAGTTCCCATCCTGTGAACTGCAGGCTCCTGGCTGCTCCTGAGGTTCTCCCAGTCTGAGAGAGCCCCTGAGGAGCAGGCTGAGTGTGCCAGCACTAGAGCCACTCACCTCAGCAAGTGATCCAACAACAGTGGCACATCTTAACCAAAGGGAGCCCACATTGCAGGAGAGGGAGGAGGACACAGTGCCCAGGAGAGCCTCCCAGTCTCCTCCAGGAGCAGCTCTGGCCACAGCAGGCCATGAAGAGCTGATTATCCCTGCAGGCTTGAGCGCAGTCCCCTCCTGCCAGCTGCAGAGAAGGGCAGCAGTGTCACAACCTCCCCACTCAAGTGTAATCTGAACGTTCCCCACCAATTACCAAGATGTCTTGACCTCTTTCAAGCTGCCTGTTCCTCACTCAGCTGGATAAAGGAGAGAAGCCATGTGGATTCCTGCTGATCATCCCTAGCCAAGGTGGACTATTTCAGACTAAAGCCTTCCCTGTCTGCTTTGAGCCCTTTAGGCTTTGTTCTGGTTCTCCATGGGGAAGCTGCCAAGATGAATGCAGCTCCAGGAATGGGTACTGAGGGAAGGGCTCCTACCTGCACTGGCTCTGCAATGTGCTGCTGATGCTGCTAGAGGAAAAACTGGCTTTTAAGCAGCAGAGTATGACTTTTTTGAGGATAGAAGGAGCTCCTGGCACCTAAAAGGACTCGAACCCAGCTGCCCTCATCCATGAAGTGCATCCGCTTGCTTGCAGGTGAAACAGAGCAAAACTAATGGGAAGGGTTGTCCAAGCATCCCTTGAAAAGGGCAAAGGCCTGAGGATGCAGGCAGAGGCAGTGTGGGCACTGCTGAGCTCCTGCCAGGCTCACCTGCCTGTGGGCAGCGTGTGCTCCCTGCTGTCTCACCATGATATTTTGTGGAAAATCCCTTCGCCAGGATTTGTTCTCCTGGCAAGATGAGAAGCCTCAGCTTCTCCATGTTTTGCTCCTCTGGAATGTGATTTGAAGAATTCTTTACCCAGCATGTGAATTGTTTTTAATTAATGGCCAATCACAGCCAGCTGTGTCGGACTCTGAGTCTGTCACGGGTTTTTATTTTTCATTCTTGTCTAGCCTTCTGATGTCTCTTTTCTCTTTCTTTAGTATAGTTTTAGTATATAATTTTCTTATAATGTCATAATATAATAAATCAGCCTTCTGAGAACTTGGAATCAATTCTCATCTCTCACCTCATCCTGGGACCCACAATACCACAACACTGCTGGGTGCTCAGCACATGCTGTGCTTCCACCCCAGGCTGCTCCCAGCTGGAGCTGGGTGTCCTGGACCATCCTGTGCAAGGAGCTGCTTCCCAGCGGGCACAGACAGTCTGGGAGGTGAGAAGAGCAACCCCAGTAAGTCCAGCTGCCCCCACACATCCAGCTCTCCCCTGGCTGCCCATGTCCCCAGGACTGCCTGCAGGCACATGCTGACAGCTCTGGTCCCCAAGGGGATGGTGGCAGCCCTTGCCATGGCAACCATCACCGTGGCACCCAGCATCTCCATTCCCCAGGGAATGTCCCCTCCCCTGTGCAGGCAGGGCTGGAAAACAGCAGGGAAAAAACAAAAGTGTTGTCTGCTCAGGGGGAGCTGTGGAAAGCACCCAAGGGTTACCCCACAGGGAGCCCCTGCACCTGGGGTAGCTGCCAGGCTGCAGGGGCTATGCAGTAATTTTATATTCCCCAAGGGGCAAATCAAAGGCAGGACCTGTAACCACCACTCCACTGGGCATAAAAACATTGTCCAGCAGTTATAGTAACATCACTGGAGGGGATCAAATCTGTGAGCCAAGGGTGTGAGCCAGCACTGTGGGGGCACAGACCCTACAAGCTGTGTAAAGCCTGTCCAAGGGCAGATGGGATGTGCCACCCCCCTGTGCCCACCCCGAGCCCAAACTGCAAATCCTCTGCAGGATGGAGAGAGGTTTGACCACAAAATGACTTGGCCTCTCACCTGCCCTGACTTCTCTTCCCTAGCTCTGCCCTGGTGCTTCCTGGGGATGCTGCTGGAAAGGGAAGAACCATTTTCCACCGGCCCAGTGGCTACTCTCACACTGACCCCTTGATCTCTTTGGTGCTGTGCCAGGCACTGATTCAAGACAGCTGCTAGTGCCTTGTTGGTCTCTCATTTATCTTCTCCCCATCCTCAGCATTTTCCCTCCCGGAAATCCCTCGGGGCAAGGAGTGAGGCCCCAGACAGGAGCTGAGCCCCTCCTGTGCAGGGCACGCCCCTCCCAGGCCACTCTTTTGGCCCCAGTGCCATAAATCAGCCCCAGCAAAGCAGCAGGGGAGCAGTTTGGTGAAAGGCTGCAGGGACAGCAGTACCTTTATTAGGTTCCCCCAGCACAGCTGGAAAAAATAAGGAGCCCAGACAGGCTTTCAGGCACATAACCCCTGGGCTGAGCCCCGCACTCAGTCCTGTCTGCTGATTTAATAAGAGATCAGCTTTCCCCACAGACTACATCTCCTGTGCAGCCTTAAACCCTCCTGGTTAAAACACTGCCCTGGAGAATCAATCCAAGATGGTTTTGTCCCTTTGATCAGCACAGCAGGTAATAAGTCACCGATGGAAATGTGTTTCACTTCTCTGGCTCCAGCAATAGAAATGGAGACAACCCCTCTGTCCTGGTGAAAATCTCACAGTGCCTGGGGAGATGGACAAAGGGGTTTGCAGTGTGGCTCTGGAGATCCCCATGGACACACAGCAGCACCTGGGTGTCCGAGGTGTGAGCACATTCCCTTCCCACAGGATCCATCCTGATCTCCAGCCTCACAGACAGCCACAGCGTTTGCAGTGCCTAATTGTGGTGACAAACATGGAGGGAGAAGTGATTGCCTGACAGAACCAGGGCAGGCTGGTCTGGGAGCTGCCAGGGAACCTGGGCCAGATCCCAGCACGGAGCTGCTGAGGGACTGCCACAGCTCCCTCTGGGCACACAGGGTGTTGAGTCACCTGGCAGAACTGGCTCAACTCTTTAATGACTTTAATGCTTCTAGATAACCTGGAGCATCAAAGATGTGCCCTTTAGTTCCTTGCTTTTGCTCATTTCAAGCCCTCTGTAAACATGGGGATTTCACATTATAAAAGCATTGTGAAGATTTCTTCAAATCCCATTTTTAAAATAAGGATTCATTCTTATTTCCCTCTATTTAAAAAGGATTATTTAACTCTTCTTTCAAGTGCTGTCTCCTACTCCAGTGGAGTACTTTACTTTCAGGGACCCCTTTTGTCCTGTCTCTATTTGCTCTTTTTTTACTGTTACACGAGGGTGGGCATTGTGCAAGAACTGTTCCTGCTGGACAGAACTCCTGGGCCAAGCCGTGGAGTTTGACCTGGCTGATGCCATTCCCAAAGTGCAGCTCCTCAGGGACAAATAGGAAACATTTGGCATCGAGTGCTTTGAGCAGGTCATTGCCCTGGTGTGAAAAATGCGTATTTTATGCGTATATTTTGCGTAATTTGGCTTTTCACAAATATTAAAATGACTATTATATGTGTTCTGTTAGAAAGTTATGCTGCATTATTTTTTTTAAGTAGTGTGTTAAATATAGTTTAGGTTATAACAATGTTAAAATATGCTATGTAAGATACTTTTTCTTAAAGAAAGGACTTGCAGTGAGATAGCAGCCACAGGACATCTAAATCTTTCAGAGAAAGAGAATTTATTGCTCTCTTATCAGAAGAAACAAACTTCTTCCTGCCTCACTCAGGCCTGAAGACACCATCAGGGTTAAGAGGAAGAAGCTGACACTGCCCAGACAGAATCCTGTATTTGAATGGAATTTATGCATCATGTATGAGGTGTATGAATATGCAACAGGCTGTTGTTTTTAAGGGTTAATCCTCTGTTAACGTGAGTCTTTTTTTGGCTTATTTGGCCCAGAAAAAGGTACCTGGACTGTCCATAACTCTTTGTTTCTATTGTCTCATATTGTCCTAATCCAAACTGTCTAAATTATTATTACGCTAATTGTATTGCTATTTTTATAACCATTTAATTACCATTAAACTTTTAAAAACAAGTGATTGGCGTTTTTCACACCCCACGACCAGCGGGGGCGGATGGAGCTGGCAAAGCGCTCTGTGAGGGGATGAGCACCTCTTCTACCAAGGGCAGGACAGACAAATGGCCACTGTCCCTCAGAGCCGATGGGACGGCAGCGAGTTCCATAGCAGCAACCTCTCCCAAGAACCGGCACCTCCTCGGCTTTCCAAGCCTCGGAAAGGCGCCCTAATTATGAAGGGACGCCCAAATCCTGACGGCGCCGGTCCTGTGTGGGCCCTGTCCTCCTCCCGCCCGGCAGGGGGCGCCCGCCGCGCCCGCCGGAACCATAGAGAGCGGCGCGCGCCGCCCAGCTCTCCCCGCGCGCGTGTGTCCGCCCACGTGACAGGGAGGGGCTCCCCATTGGCCGCGCCGGCGGGGCCGGGCGCGCGCCCCCCGCGGCTGTAAGTGCGCGCGCGGGCGTGCGTGTGCACGTGTGCGAGTGAGTGTGCACGTGTGTGAGTTGTGTGTACAGGTGTGTGCGCTCAGGTGTGTGTGCGTGTGCAAGTTTGTGAGTTCTCAGGTGTGCGAGTGTGCACGTGTGCGAGTGTGCACGTGTGTCAGTGCTCAGGTGTTCCTCCGCGGCATCCCCACCTGTCCGTGCCCATACCCGTACACCCCGGAAGGTGTTCGCTCCCGCGTGTGCAGCCAGGTGTGTGTGTGCGGGTGTGCCCGGGCCGTGTCTGCGTACCTGTGTGTCCCGGAAAGCGCGCAGGGCTGTGTGAGCGCTGTGCAGCGCTCGGCTGTGACGGGGCACCTGTCTGTGCACACCTGGGTGTGCGTGCCCAGGTGTGCCCGTGCAGCATTCCCGTGTCCGTGTAGTGACCTGTGCATCCCGGAGAGCGCTCAGGTGTGTGTGGGTCCGTGCGAGCTCTGGTGTCTCTGTGCCGGTGGTTGCAGCCCCTGACCCCGCTGTGTCCCGTCTCCCTCCGCAGCCCTCTCGGTGCCACTATGGAGGCCTTGCTGAGGAGCTGCCGAGTCCCGGCGCTGGGTGCCCGTCACGGCGGGGCCAGGGCCCAGCACAGCGGCGGCACCGCGGGCAGGGCCCGGCGCCTGCTGCTCTCGCAGCTCTTCCAGCCGCTGGCGCTGCCCACGGGCGGCCAGGCGGGCTCCGAGGGCCGGCCCGGGGAGCCCAGCTGCCGCAGCCAGCGGCTGATGCTGCAGGCAGGGCTCATCCACCCCACCAGCCCCGGCTGCTACTGTTACCTGCCGCCCACCGTGCGCGCCATGGAGAAGCTGATCAAGCTGATGGACCAGGAGATGCAGGCCGTGGGCGGGCAGAAGCTGAACCTGCCCAGCCTGTGCTCAGCGGAGCTGTGGCGCGCCAGCGGCCGCTGGGACCAGATGGGCCCGGAGCTGTTCCGGCTGCTGGATCGGCACAAGCACGGCTACTGCCTGGGCCCCACGCACGAGGAGCTGGTGACGGCGCTGGTGGCCTCGCAGAGCGGCCTGTCCTACAAGCAGCTCCCGCTGCGCCTCTACCAGGTCACCAGGAAGTTCCGTGACGAGCCCAAGCCCCGCTTTGGCCTGCTGCGCAGCCGGGAGTTCTACATGAAGGACATGTACACCTTCGACAGCTCCGAGCAGGCGGCCCGGCGCACCTACGAGCAGGTGTGCGCCGCCTACTGCAGCCTCTTCTCCCGCCTGGGGCTGCCCTTCGTCAAGGTGCGGGCGGCCACGGGCAGCATCGGCGGCAGCACGTCCCACGAGTTCCAGCTGCCGGCTGACATCGGCGAGGACAGGCTGCTGCTGTGCCCTCAGGGACACTTCGCGGCCAACGTGGAGACGCTAAACGGGGAGCAAACCTCATGCCCTGAGTGCGGGGAGAAGCTCAGCGAGACCAAAGGCATCGAGGTGGGGCACACGTTTTACCTGGGCACCAAGTACTCCTCGGTCGCCAACGCTGTGTTCTCCTCGGCCGAGAACAAGCCACAGCTGGCAGAAATGGGCTGCTACGGCCTGGGCGTCACCCGTATCCTGGCGGCCTCCATCGAGGTGCTCTCCACCGAGGACAGCATCCGCTGGCCCAGCCTCATCGCGCCCTACCAGCTCTGCTTCATCCCCCCCAAGAGGGGCAGCAGGGAGGAGGAGGAGGGAGCGGCGCTGCTGGAGCAGGTGTACGATGAGCTGGCCCAGGCGCTGCCCCAGCTCGCCGGTGACGCGGTGCTGGACGACCGGAGCCAGCTGACCATCGGCAAGAGGCTGAAGGATGCCCAGAGGCTGGGCTACCCCTACGTGGTGGTGGCTGGGAAGAGGGTCTGCGAGGACCCCCCGGTCTTTGAGGTTTGGGATCAGAATGCCGGCGAGGTTTTGTTCCTTACCAAAGAAGGAGTCATAGAGCTGCTGAGTAAAGTGCAAGTCCCTTAAATGGCTCCTCTCTGAATCCGTCATGTCTGCTGCAGTGAGTTCATCTGAGCAGCCCTGGCAATGGCTCTGGGTGAGCAGAGGCAAGTCCAGCTCATGTCAAAGCCAGCCATGGTGTCCTGCAGGTGTGCCAGGTGCTGAGGTTGAGCTGGAATCAGCACACATCTCACCACAGGGCTGGGGATGTTCCTCCCTCTGGGTACAGGTCCCTGGAAGTTGCTTTTTCCAGCACTTGTAGCCTCGTGTGGCTGTGGGAGCTCTGGCAGGGGCATCCCTTCACTGCCTGGCAGGGACAGACTGGACATGGCCTCTGTCAGGAGCACAGGACAGCCAAAACTGCACAGGGGGACAGGAGGGCTCCCCTCACTGCCATGTTCTCAGCATGAAGGATTGTAAGAGAGACAAAGGAAGGTGACTTTCCTCTGTTTGCATCTCTTTGGGAACACCTAGGGCCCATGAAGGTGGAAGATTGCCGTGGCAGGGCTCCTGCAAGGAACTGCTTGGTGCCATCCCATCAGCACTGATGGGACAGGGAGCTGCTTGGAGGGGTCACCTCACCCTGTGCCACAGCTCCTCGATCTGAGATCTAGAGATCATGAGCAATACTGTAATAAAATCACTGAATCAAAATGCCTTTAAGATCATTGAGTCCAGCCATTAACCTGAGCTGCCAAGGCCACCACTAACCCGTGTCCCCAGGTGCCATACCCACCGCCCCTTAAATCTCTCCAGGGATGGTGACTCCATCGCTTCTCTGAGCTGTTCCAATGCTTCACAACCTGTCTGATAAAGAGCTTTTTCCTAATATCCCTGCTGGGCGGGCGGGGGGGGTGGGTCGAAAGCAGTGGGGCTGGGGCTGATACCGGTGCCGATACTGGTGCCGTTGGGATGCTGGGGCTGATGCCGGTGGGATGCCGGGGCTGCTTGGAAGGAGCGGGGCTGGGATTGAGGCGGAGGAGGGTGGGATGCCAATGCCGGTGGGATGCCGGGGCGGGTCTGATGCCGGTGCCGGTACCGGTACCGGTCGGATACCGGGGCGGGTGTAACGCCGGTGCCGGTGGGATGCCGGTGCCGATGGGAAGGAGCGGGGCCGGGCCTGACGCGGCGGGGGCGGTGGCAGGCGGGGCCGGGCGGCAGCGGGAGGAGCAGCGGCAGCATGGCGGAGGCCGAGCAGGACGGCGTGTCCGGAGCCCCGGCGGCGCCGCCGCGGTACCGGGGAGCGCTGCACCCCGACACGTGGGAGCAGGTGAGGCGGCGGGGCCGGGCGAGGGGCCGGACTCGGGGCGCTGTATGCCTGTCCGTGTGTCCGTCCGCAGGAGCTGGAGGCCATCCCCATGTTCATGAAGCGCTGCCCGGCCGAGATCGACGCGGCGCGGCAGCCCGAGCTCGCCTGCCTGCAGTCGCTGCTGTTCGACGAGGAGCGGAGCCCCGCAGGTGCGCCCTGCCCTGCCGTGCGCGGGTGAGGTGCTAACCCTGCCCCAGCCTGACCCCCTGCATCCCCGCAGAGCTGGCCAGCATGTACAAGAACGAAGGGAATGCGTACTTCAAGGAGAAGGACTACGGGAGAGCTCTGGCCGCGTACTCGGAGGGGCTGCGGAGGCGCTGCGGGGACGCGGAGCTGGACGCGGTGCTGCTCACCAACCGGGCGGCCGCACAGTTCCACCTGGGTAAGGGCTCCCACCGCCTGGGAACGCGGCTCCGCGCTCCAGAGCTGCTTCTCCTCCCCTTTTGGGGTTTTCTTTTTGTTTGTTTTGGTTGTGTGATAGGTTATCCGTGAGAAGGAGGCGCCTCGAAGCCTGAAGAGCTGGCTCGCTTCAGCACATGGCTGCGTGCAGGGTTTGTTCTCTGCTCCTTGCAGCTGTTACCTGCTGCTCGAGCCTTGGCTCCAGGACAGGGCAAAAACAGTGGGTTTTTTAGTCTGTTCAAAAATAGACTAGTTTGGGTTGGAATTGATGGATGACCTTTAAAGGCCATCTGGTCCAACCCCTCTGCAAAGAGCTGTGACGTCTTCAACTAAAGTTTGTTCAGAGCCCTGCCCAGCCTGGCCTTGAATGTTTGCAGGGATGGGGCTCCTACCACCTCTCTGGACAACTTCTGCCAGTGCCTCACCACTCTCATGGTCAAAAATTTCTTCCTTATATCTAATGTAAGTCTACCCTCATTTAGTTTAAAACCATTACTTGATGATCTTGGAGGTGTTTGCCAACCTTAATAATTCTGTGATTCTCTTACAGCTACCACCATCCTACCAACGGGGAGGGTGTTCTGGCCCTTTTAGTGCTGCTGTGTGTTGCAGCAGGGAGGTGACCTGCTCACACCACCTTATTTACCTCTCACCTGTGTGACTGATCTCTGTCCTTTCACTTCTTGTTCTTAATTTGCTCTTTTTTTACCCTCCTCTCACCTCGCTGTGATTGTAGGAACAGTGAATTACAGGGTCTCTGCACAAACCATTTTGTCACCTTGGTGTCTGGTTAGATTTTAAATACAAGTGAAGGTTTTAAATAGATTTTAAATACAAGTGAGCACTTTTACTTGCTTTACAGGGAACTACCGTTCTGCTCTCAATGATGCCATCCAAGCCAAAAAGCTGAAGCCCACCCATCTCAAAGCCATCATAAGAGGTGAGAGTTAAAGCTGGTGCTGCTGCATGGAGCACCAAGAGTCCTTTCCAAATGCTTGGCTGATGTTAACTTTACTGATTGTGCTGCTATTGTTACCAGCCCTGAAACAGGCTGTTGTTATTTGTTGCCTTGTTTCCTTGCGTGTTTAATAATTGTGTTTATAAAGCTGAAATTACTGTGAGTGGGCATCATACTTTGTTTCTGGACAGAGTTCATTTCAGAAAGGGAAAGCAGTTACTGGAAGAGATCTCTTCACTTGTTGTTGCTGTTTCTCCCCAAAACAGAGCTCTGCCTTTTGCTTTGCATTTTCAATCAAAATATCCTTTTGTTCTTCATCTCCTATATCTATCAGAGGTACTGTGGAGTACAGGATAACTTTTCCTGTTTTCCACAATGCTGTTCTTTTTTCCCACTCCATAAAAGTCCCCCTCTTATTTTTCCTAACAAAACAAATACTGAAATGTTAATTGCAATGATAAATTTTTTTTGTAACAGACACTTTTAGCATAATTCTGCTGATTTCTGTGACTAAGTGATGTAAGAACTGATTAAATACTTTAAATTTTCTTCTCAACTGACCTGCTGGAAGTTTCTGGTTGAACATGACCACACAAGACAGAAATGTTTAGTACAGAAGTGCCAGACCTAGTGCTGTCTATATAATCACCACTTTTGCAGTTGTACTCTGACTCCAACACTGGAAACTTAAAACATTCATCCTTCCAGGAGCTCTCTGTCACATGGAGCTAAAGAATTTCGTGGAAGCAATAGCATGGTGTGAGGAGGGCTTGCAAATAGACTCAAAAGAGAAAAAGCTCGTGGAAATGAGACATAAAGCTGACAAATTAAAGGTAAGGATGAAGGCAGGCTGGCATCTGCAGTGCTTGTCTCTTTGGGGTCCCTGGGGGGGTTTCTGTGTAGTGTGGCTCCCCAAGCAGGATGGAGTGGTGCTTCCATGGGCTCTGTGTTGGGATGTGCCAGGGATAGGAGCTGGAGGGAACCTTCCTGGGGACCCAAACTGATTTCTCCAGCAGGAGAAAATGTCAGGGAAGAGCAGTGGTGGGCTCTGACCTGCTCTGTGTGACCTCAGTTCATCCTTTCCTTGCCTCTAGCGAATTCAGGACAGGGATGCCAGGAAAGCAAAGGTGATGGAGAGCAAGGATCAGCGTCAGAAGGAAATTTTACTTGCAGCAATAAAGGTGAGTCGCTGAGAGGGGCTGGTTATCTGTGGTTTGGGGTTTTTTTTTTAAGAGCTCTCTCTTTTTTCTCTAAAAATTGGATCTCATACATTGGCTTTTGAGGGATAGAGCAAAAAAAATTTGAGTTAAAACCATGATTCTCCAGGCCTGCATGGCTCTATCCCCACCTCCCAGCTGTCTGTATTTCAGGTACCAACTAATGCAAAATACAGACCCAGTGTTAGGAGATGGGCTGAGCTTTGTGAGTGCTCTGGCTGCAGCATCACATCAGCCCAGTGAACCTGGCTTTCTCTGCTGCCCACAGGCATTAATTCTGTGGAAGAATAGAAGATAACTGTTCAATAAGGTACAGGAGGGACTCAGTCCTGGATCCTCTCCTTCCTCAGTGAATGTTTAAACTACATTAAAATATTTCAGGCTCTTACATACAGTCAGATCTCTTCTGGTGTTGCTTTTCTGCTTTTCCAAGGAAAAGAGTGAGCTTTCTTCAGTTCTCTGAAAGAGTAGATGTTCTCAGGAGCTGGTGTGTGTAGTTGCACCCTGTAGTGATGCCTGGCAGACCCCAGAGAAAAGGATTTTAAATGCATCCCTTTCCACATGTGTTCTCGGGCTCTTCTCTCCACGTGTGGGTTCCTCTGGATTCCCAGCTCTCCTCATTTGGTCATGGATATCTGGCTGAGGTTCTGGGTTCTACTGGGAAGTCCAGTCACCTGAGTCTGATACTGTGGGAAAGCTTTGGATGGCATGTTTAAGAGCTGACTCATTAACCAGGATAGCATCATTTGACCTTTTGCTGACTGCTAATTTTTTCTTATTCTCCCCACCACAACTGTTGGATTTTTAGTTGGTTTTTGGTCTTTCCCCTCCATCCCCTCCAGGAAAGAAATATCAAGCTGGTTCTTGAGCCTTCAGATGAAGAAGAGGAAGTGTCAGATGGCCTGGCTGAGATATCCTTGGATGGGTTCCACTCTGGCAGTGCCATGGGGGCCAAGGTGCACTTGGATGCTGATGGCAGCCTGATCTGGCCTGTCCTCTTCCTGTACCCTGAGCACGAGCAGACAGATTTCACTGTGGCTTTCCATGAGAGCTCCAGGTAAGTGCTCTGCCAGCAGCATTCTTGCACTGAGGAGGTGTTTGAGCAGATGAGAACAGGCAGCAAGTGAAACACTGCCATGCTGGAGCAGCCCCAGATGTCTAATCACACAGCTGGCCCTGCTTTTCAGCAGGGGGCTGCACTCCATGGCCTCCTGAGGTCCTCTCCAACCTGAATTATTCTGTGATTTATCTAAATTTGTGCTGCAGACAAACACATTTAGCCAGGGTGACTGAAGGGGCTTGGAGTGCAATTACTCAGGCCAATAATTAATTAGAGGCCAGGGATACCTGTGACCATCCACACGTGTGGATTTTAGAGATTCATTAAGGTGCTGTTTCAAAGCCCTCCAAATAGATCTCAGAAAAAAAAAAAAAAGTTAAAAATTATTAAAAGCTTCCAAAGGGGACATTTCATAACCAGCAGTGACCCCAAAGTTCTCCTCAGGGCCTCCAGCAGATCTGGCTGAAGTGCTGCAGACCTTTCAGACTCAGACTGGCAAGCTCAGAATTCCACTCTCCTTGATATTAACTTCAATTTCTGATCTTGTAGTGTTGAACAGACTTGGAATTTGTAACTTTTTGTTTGTTGGAAGACGTATCCCTCAGATCTTTTAATAAGTTTAGGTTTTAAAATTCCAGTGCAAACAGGCTGGTAAAGTTGTGGTACTTTTATGGTAGTGTTCACTGTGCTTTTTTGTGACTAAAGGAAGTGGAAATGGATTTTTAGGACAAACTGGCCTCCCAACACTCCTCAAGTACCAAAATAAAGAAGCCTTGGACACACAGACATTTTCTCATCACTCTGATCTGGTGAAGCACGGGACTGTGTCAAAGGAAAATCCACTTTAGACAAAATGCAGGGTGTTTATTTGACATCTTTTTCAGTGTAAAAATGGGAAGTTAAAAGTAATTAGTTGTTGCACTGCTCAAATTTGAAGCCAATAACCTGAATTACAGGGCCTTGGATTTATTGGGAAAGTGATGAGTTTGAAGGGAAGGAACTATTGGTGATCTAAACTTACTTTCAAATCTGTTTAATTTGCTAATGTATTTTTGTTGTCATTCAAATGCAAGTGTACAAGTTACTGAAGCTGAGCACTTTGGCTAAGCTGACCAAGTGTATTTTGGCTTTTAGGTTTATTGATCATTTAATGGTGATGTTTGCTGAGTTACCTCCTTGGGATTTAGAAAAAAAGTACCTTCCCAACAATCTTGAGGTGAGAAGTTTGACTTTCCTTCAATTTCAGGGTTGTTGTGGTGTGGGTTTTTTTTTTTATTTCTGGAGTGAGAAGGTGCACAGCTCTGAGGGTATGAAAGTGTTGGCATCTGGTTACCTTACACAGATGGGAATCAAGAGAGCTTAAACCCCTCACTTATAAACTCAAACATTGTCCACATGTGCTGACAGAATTCACTGATGAAAATGGAAGTTGTTTTCCAGTTACATTGTATTTGACAGAAGGTATTTATAGATATTGCTTAGATTCCATCTTTGCAACAATAATTAAGATTTAAATCATCAGGCTGATAGGTGGCCTGGTTTTTTAATTGCATTGTGGAGTTGGTCAATACAAATAAGAAAGTATTATTTTAAAAATAATTTCTTATCAGAGCTAAGTGGAGTTACTTGAGCACATAATCAGATCTAGATTATCTCTATTAACACTTTAGCAAAGGAGGGTTGTGAGTCGGTGCAGCAGGTTTTGAGAATTTTTCTGAAGTTGTACATAGAAGGATAGGAATGTTTATTTTTCATTTTCCACTCCAGTGTCATCTGTGCCAGGCAGCAGCAGCACAACTCTGTGTACAGTGAGCAGACAGGTCCAGAAGGACAGTGGCTGTGTACTTTTCCAGGTTAAATCCTGTGTGTATTTACAGTCAAAGGCACCATTGCTGGATTTTAATCTCTTAAATCAACTCTCTTTTGTTCAAATACCTCTAAACCCACTCAGTTTATCTCATAACATTGCTGCATTTCACCTGTTGAAATGCAGCCCTTAGATTTGGACTGATTACCTGTAAAGCATGGGAACAGCCTGTGTATTTTGCCTTCCTGCTGCCACTGCCAGGAGAGCCTGAGCTGGTTTATACAGGGAAAACTTGGAATTCACACAAAGCAATTTCTGCCTTGCTGCATTTTGCATCCAATAGCTGGGTCAAGCTACAGAGGTTTGATAAAGCCCCAGCTGATAATGGTGTGCTGTTACTGGGCTTTCAGCAGCTTAGTGCTTTCCTTCATGTACCTTAGGCATTTAATAACCACCACCCCCACCCCCCCCAATTTTTTTTTCCCAGCTCTATTTTGAAGATGAAGAAAGAGAAGAAATGTATGAGGTGAACCCAGAACACACATTGCTACAAGTGCTGCAGCATGAAAGGTGAGGCTGTACCTGTCCATGTCCAGGGGAAAAAGGGCAAAAAGTATGAGCCTTAAGTCCAGTTTGTTCTTAAATAGTCCTAACTCTTCTCTGACTTAATAGTCCTGCCTCTTGAAGGTATAAAGCTGCATGGATTTTGTGCCTGGCTTTAGCAACTTACACGTGTTTTCCCCCAAAAAAAATGAACAGCTCTTTCCAGGCCTGGATGGAGATAGGAAAGGGAGCTGGGCACAGCTGAGCAGCACAGAAGAGCTATTCCAGATCCCATCTACACAATACTACTTTAAAAAAAAAGAAGCAGCAAAACAGGCAGCAGCCTCTAAAGAGCACGTTGAAGGTTAACAATGCTCTCGCTGTTCATGCTGCTGCGTGAGCAGCCCCCGGCGCAGCACACAGCACTCTTCTGCTCTGAAACTGCCTTTCAGGAGTGGTGCTGTTGGTGAGAGAGAAGAATTTGCTGTTTGTGAAGCCAGAAAGTTCCTGTGCAGCTGAGTTGCAGCATCTCGTAGCTGGCTGGAGCTGCTGCTCAGCGTGGGGGGCTCGGTCTGTCCCAGTGGGAGCGGCATCTCTGTCACCCCATAAAACTCAGCAGTGCCCAAAGGCCCTCAGATTCCAGGCTGTAAGGGCAGCTGCAAAAGAGCCCTCCTTCCAGAGGGAGAATAACAGCTGCCTTAATTAAAAGAAGCTGTTGGGAGAGGAGTTGATTCATAAAACACTTCTCCTCAGATGTGCTTAGCCCTGGCTACAAGCGGCTCTGCTAATCAGCACAAAATCTCATCTCCAGCCTTTGAGGGGTCAGTCTTTATGGAGCTGGGCAAGAGTGACTTGCTTTGCAGGACACTGGGCCAGCTACAAAGAAGCCAAGGACTCCTTTTGATCTTTGCAGGTATTTTGTAAAGGCCGGGACCCCGACAGTTTTGGTGTTTGCCAAGCGTTCTCCTTTCTCTAAGAAATACTTCTCTGGCAAGAAAGTGCATCGACTGTAATGAGCAAGAAAGAAACAAGGAATCCTGTGCAAGAGGCTGCTGTTTGTTAGCCCAGCTCCAGGCTGCAGACTTCTGCTTGAACAAAAATACCTTGCACTCTTCAGGGGAGGAAAATAATCTTGGCACACAGGGAAACTTCCAGGGGAGCAGCACAGGAGAAGGAAGGGCTAACATGAGGGGATTATTTGTTTAAAAGGGAACCCAGCTGGCTTGCAGAAGGTCTCCTCTATGATAGGCTGCATGTGGTTTTGAAATAAACCTGAAGCAGTGCCAAGCACTGGCTGTGGTTGCAGTAAGAGCAGCTGGGAATGTACTTCCTTACCTGAGAACATCACAGATCTGCTCGGGGGTGGGCTGTGGCTGCTGGGGTTCAGCAGCAGTGGCCTGGGGAGGAACCTGCCTGTTGCAGCAGGGTGGATGCAGTCAGGTTCCTGTCTGGGACTCAGCAGCTGCTGCTTTGTCCCTGCTTGGCTGTGCTGCTGGCCAGGCTACAGCAGAGCTCTTTGTTTGGAGCAGTGTTTGACTGACCCTTTTGATACCTTACTGAATGTCCTACAGAACCTGGAATAAACATGGCTATTTTAAGTAGACTGACTTCTGCCTAATGAATGTGACAACAGTTTGTCTCACCTTGTGAAATGCCAGAGAATGACAGACACTGATTGTAAACCCCAACATAACACCCTTATCCATTACACTAACAGGCAGGGTCTTCTGTACTTCTGTATTAGCGTTTGGCTTTTAATCAGAAGTAATTGTCAATCTCTCATTTATTTCTCTCCTGCAGGAATGTAAAATGTCTAAAGCACACTGTAGCTTTAGACACGGGGCATTAGAAAGCTGTTCAGCCATAAAACACTCCTGCTTCCATCACAGAGGCTGGCTGCAGGCAGCTCTAGAGAAAACATTTCCCAAATTTCAACACAGCAAGAGTCTCTCCACCCGAGGATGCTGCAGTTTAATGCCCAGAGCTGGGGTTGCTTTACAGCGAGGCAGCAGGGGCTGGGCACTGTGCAGCCACCAGCTGGCAGTGCCCTCAGAGGGCAGAGAGCTGGCCAGCCAGGTGCTGCAGGCTCAGCCCGTTGCACAGGATGCACAGGAGGTTGCAGAGCGAGGACAGAGTGTGGTGGAGGGCGAAGCTCCGCGCCAGCCGCCTGTACCTGGGGTTGGAGGCACGGAGCCGCCTGCGGGACTCGCTGGCTGCCAGCCCCAGCTCCTGCTCCTGCCCCAGCCCGTGGCTGTTCTCCACCTGCTGCAGCTCAGCCACCAGGTCGGAGGCCACCCGCCCGAAGCACTGCGTGTTCAGCACAGAGGCAGCGATGCACACGAGGAAGATGATGATCTGCGGGGAGCAAAGCCACCCCGCATGTGGGGGGTTCAATTTCTCCCCCAGGCCCCCTGGCTCGCTGTAGTTTGGGTGCTTGGGGGCTTCTTTGAACTGTGTGTGGGTCTCTGTGGTTTGCAAGCCAGCCAGAGGAGCAGAGGAAGGGGTTGGGGCTGTGTGTGAGGAAGAGGGAGGTTACCTGGGTCTTGTGCTCCTGGCTGAGCTGCTCGCTGGGGTGGGACATGGCAAACAGGGTCAAGTTGAGGAAGGCACAGGTGGAGCTGATGTGGAAGTAGTAGGGGAAGAGCTCGCGCTGGATGGAGCCGAAGGTGTGGCGAGGGAGGCGCCTGCTCATCACAAAGCCTGCGAGGGGAAGGGCAGGTGAGTCCTGGGGCAGAGCCCCCTCCCTGTGCCACCCCCCTGGGCAGAGAGCACAGCACAGCCCAACCTACCGGCCACGAAGGTCACCCAGACCTGCATTCCCCAGGAGGTGGAGAGGACAAGCAGGTGCAGCAGTTTGATGGCGTTGGAGGGCTCCGTGTCACTTGCCATGGCGTGCTGGATGGGGACAGGTCCCTTCATGTCAGCCAGGTCACCCCAAATTCGGCGCTGAGCTGTGGTTGCTGCTGTCACCTTGCTGCTCACAGGGCAAATGCAGTTCAGGTTCACAAACCTGCTTACTCAGGGAAAGCTTTGGAGCTGGCACAGCCCCATTCCAGCCTCACCACCACCACACACCCGACTGGGCTGCAAAGCTGCTCTTCAATCCCCTCGTATCTCAGGGCAGGGCACTGCGTCAGCACCTGGGAGCCACATGCCTGGGGTGGACTTTTGGCAAAGTCCAGCCAACGCCCCGCTGACCCCTGGCAGCAGGAACAGGCAGAAAGTCAATAAAAAGGGGAAGAGAAAAGCTGGGACAAATTCACCTGCCTACACTGTGGCCATCGGAGGCCTCCTGGCCAGGGGGAAGTCTCCTTGTTTAAAAACAGAACAGTTTCTGCACTGTTTAACCAAAAACCTGGGGGCTCAAAGGAGCAGGGGGGCTCCCAGGCTCACCCCAGACCCTGCACAAGAGCACAGACAGTGGGTGGAGGGAGGCTTTGAAAAAGCTGCCTGATCCACTGCAAGGAGTGCTCTGAAAATTAATTAAAACAAAGCTTCTGGGAGTAGCCCATCAATACTGCTGCCTGCAGAATTCCTCCTCCTCCTCCTCCCCTCGGCTGCTGCCTCGGGGCATGAATTACAGCAGGGCTGGCCTTGAGAGAGACACTGCCGTGTGATTCTATCCCACTCCTGCAAAGCAGATAAATATGCCCTGTATTGTGATATATTAGCTCCATGTATTTATTTAGGCACCCATAAAATCAGGTCCTTAAACTTTCTCATGATGGCAGCACACCAGAGAAGGCACCCACATCCAACCTGGAGTGCTGGCCTGTAAATCCCCAGCTGTATTCATGGCCTTTTCTTTTCCAAGAGCTTCTTGGCGTTTTGGGGATTTTTCCCTGCTCCATCCAGGATGGCAGGGGCCCAGGCAAGGCAGCCGTGGTCCTTAGGTGGGGCTTTGTTCCCTGCATCATGCTGGGCAGGAAGGCAGTGGTGGGCTCTGCCAGCAGCCAGCACAGAGCCCTGCTGCTCCCAAGGTCCCAGATCTGCCTCTCCAAATGATTTGCCTCCATGCAGGAATTAGCAGTGAGAGCTCCAAGGTGTTTTCATGCAGGTTGGAAGGTTGCTCAGAGCAGGGGGTAACTCCCTTGGTTTTTTTAAAGGGATTAAGGAAAATGGTGATTGATTGCTGAATTGGTCCTAGAGCAGTGCATTTGATGGGGAGGGCAAAGAAAGGGCTCTGGGAAGGACTGGTAGGGACGGTGAGCAGCAGGTCCCTCCTTCTCTGTGGGATGAGGCAGTGGAGATGGGTGTTCCAGGGATGCTCCAAGCTGCCCAGCCCTGCTGGCCATGCCCCAAGGGCCCGCAGATGCTGTAGGGCTGCAGCTTTCCTGCAGAAGCACAAAGCACAGGAGGCTCTGCCGTGCCCCCAGGTCACTCCTGCTCCATCACCCTGCACCCCCAGGGACCCAGCCAGGCTGGAGCCAGGCCTGACCAGGGCCTCCCAGCAGGAAGAAGCACAATACTTGAGGAGAGGGAGAGGTCAGTTAAAGTTTAATGTTCAGGCAAATACATCATCCCACTTTAATCAAGCAGCAGCAATTCCTAACGGTGAGTAGGAAGGATGGCTCTTGTCCCCGTGATAAAAAGGCAGGATTGCTCTGAGTTTTGGGAGATAAGAGGGCTATATAAAAATTGAATGGTTTGTACCATGTTTAGCCTAAGATGGCTTTATCTTTTGGAGGTTGCCATGCCAGGCCTTGAGCGGAGATGTTTATGATGGGAGATAGAGCAGAGATTAGGGGTTTATGGCCACAGCCAGCCCAGGGCTGGGAGCCACTGCCTGATGGCCACAGGAGAGGGGCAGGAGCTCCTTGTGCTTATAAACTGGATGGGGAATTTGGGTGGCAAAGGGACTGGGTGTTGCAGAGGGACACCTGGGGTCCTGGAAAAGACCCTGTGGTCATTTCTGGCACCCCATGGCCTCACCTCACCCCGAGTACCCGAGTACAGCATCACCATCACTTGCTCATGGTTAAGCTCTACAAAACCCATCCTTGGGGTTAAGCACAGGGCTCTGCAGGCAGAGGCAAGGGCACAGCTGGCACCTGTAGGACCTGCTGTGCCCAAAGCTTTGCGTGCCCAAGGACTTCCAGGGCTTGCTCATTTTATTCCAGAAACCTCAATGCCATCAGAAAGCCTCTGGCTGTGTGACCCAGGAAAGCTGAGGAGGGGGCTCTCCACAGGCCTGTGGCTGAGGGCAGATGTCCCTTGTGCTGTGACTGAGCAGCACTTCCACTGTCACCCCTGCTTCATTGTGGTGCCCTTCCCAGAGCATCCCAGACTTAGGGGAGCAAGGTTTGGCTCTGTCTTTTCCTTTTTCAGCACCTCTGAGGCAGTTTGGGGTTTACATCTCAAGGTGTTGGTGCACCCAGCAGAGGGGGACAACGAGGGCCGTCCCAGACATGAGAGCCACACCTCCAGGCAGTCCCCAAAAGCCACTTTCAGGGAGCACCACCCCTTTCCTGCAGCACAGTCTTGCCTCAAAGGACCCCAGCTCCACCTGAGCCCAGGTGAGCCATGGGTGCAGGACCCCTGCTCCAAGCTCACCAGACAGCAAGCCCCTGGAGCAGACACTTACCCAGAGCAGATAGGGATGTCCATCCTTTCAAAACACTCCTATTGCTGCTGCTGGGGTGGGATGTTTGCCAGCCCTGCCCAGGAAAAGGAGCAGCACTGGGGAGAGTGGGATGTTCCACCAGCCACCCCTACACCAGGGAGGGGCACAGCACCCACCCCACATCACTGCCCCCTCTGTCCCTTCGCTGCCTCAAAAGGAACCAGTTATGCCCCACTGAGAACTAGAGAAAAAAATAATCTGGTTTGGGAAGATTTTGGATCATATAAAGATTCAAGTAGCGTTAAGTGAACTAGAAAACCAAGTCCTGTACATCAGCTTATAAAATTTCTAAATAAAATAATAAAAAAGAAAGAAGAGGTGTGACACATCAGTGCAAGGGATGAGGTGGTACAGTAATGCCCCTCCACCCCAGCCCCTGGGACCAAAGCCCCCAGGGAGGTCTGGGTGCCACTGTCCCATGTTCCCTTCCACCACAGAAGTGTCCCCCTCATCTGTCTGTCCGTCTGTCCGCAGGGGGCCGTGGCTCTAGAAGTCCTGCAGCCGTGAGATCAGGTCCTCCTTATTCTTCAGCAGGAACTTCTCACAGGCTTCGAAGGTGGAGCAGATGTCGGAGGACAGCCCCGCCACGTTGGTGGTGACGTAGGTGAGGTACCCCGGCATGGCCTGGTTGTAATAAGCCACCTGCGAGGCACAGGGCAAGGTCAGCAGGGCCACAGGGGAGGGAGGAGCCTCCCCCAGGGGCTGTGGGAGCACAGCCACAGCATCTCCCACCTTGCTCATCTCCTGTGACTCTGGCCAGATGCAGAAGCCGGAGCAGAGCGTCTCCCCGCGCGTGAACTCGGCCCTGGCGGGGTGGGTGGGCAGCGTCACTGAGCGAAAGGCCACCACATAGGGGTCCCTGGGGACGAGAGAGCCCGGTCAGCTGGCACAGCCTGCGTGGCAGGGAGCAGGGCTCGGGCTGGGCACTCACCCCTTGCTGCAGGGCTTCCGCCGGGACGCCAGGATAACGAAGTCCTGCGGCTTGTTCTCGTCCCTGAGCTTCTGGCTCACCACGTGGTAGATCATGTCATCGTCATCGACCTTCTGGACAAGCTCAGCACTCCTGGAAGGGAAGGGGACCGGTCACAGAAACTCTGCTGTGCCCCTAAATCTGAGCCTTACACATTTACAGCCCACCACCAGACCCAAAATATTTGGGGGGACCCAAAATAGATGTTTGCTCCAGCAAAGCGCGGCCATCAGCCCAGATGGAGCCAGGACAGGGACACACCATGTGAGGGGTCTCCAGGAGCAAGCAAGGTGTTCCAGATTGCAAGGCAAGATGGATTCTATTACCATCTGTTGTATGGCAATTGTCTTTTGTCTTGTGGGCAGTTTGTCCTTATCTCTTCCACAATCACTCCTCCCTTGGGAGGGGACATCTGCTGATAACAGCTATGGAATGTCACTGTGTGGCTGATAAGAACTACAGCATCCCATTGGGAGATGCTCTGCCCAGAGGGAGGAGCCAAGAATTGCTACTCAGGTGTAATCTGGAGATTCTGGGACACCAGCACAGCTTCTCCACTGGATTTTCCCAGAGGAACAGCAGCTGCCTCTTCTTCCACTGGATCTTCAGAGGAAGACTATACCTTTTCTACAGGATCCCTGCTCCACCAGACCCACACCTGACACTCCAGGAGGGCTGCAGCCACATTTCCAATTGGACTGCTACCTCAACCTACACAGGGTGTCAGGTTGAGCTCTGACTCTGTCAGTGTTGTTCTAGTGTGCTGCATTGTTTATTTTATCCTTTTATTTTCTTCCCTATTAAAGACCTGTTATTTCCTGCTCCCATATTTTTTGCCTGACAGCTCCTTGATTTAAAATTTACAGCAATTCAGAGGGGTGGGGAGGGTTTACATTCTCCTTTTCAGGAGAGACTCCTGCCTTCCTTAGCAGACACCTGGCTTTCCAAACCAAGACACAAGGCAACACACTGGCTGCCAGGAAAGCCCAAAGGGATGCTCAACCACAAGGCTTAAGCCTGGGGGTGTATCGGAACTCAGCACATCCCTCCAGGTGTCCAGAGTTGCCAAGGACCCCACCAGGGGGCTTGGAGACCCTGGCACACAGCCCAGAGCACCTGTGGGTTTGATTGTGACCCCTGGAGCAAGTTACCAGCTTTGTATGAGGACCTGAAAGTCACACAGGTTTGAATGGTACCATAATAAAATTATCACAGGGTGAAAATGTAGATTTTAGGATTTTTGGAATGGGTGTTTTGGGGACAAGATGGAGGAACTTGGGCGTGTCTAGCCTTTCTTCTTCTTCTTCTTCTTCTTCTTCTTAGTATCTATCTTCTGCTGTGATGCTGGCACTTTGGGATTGGTTTAGAATAGAAATTCACTGTCTAACATAGGTGATAGGTATTGGGAATTAAGTGTAAATATGTTATATGTAGTTTGTAGTATAAAAAGACAACACCGCCTCGGGGGCAGTCAGAGTGCCTGTGGCTGCCCTGCTGAGCAGATCTCGGCTGGGCAGAAAGAAAATTTTATAGATAAGAATTAATAAACAACTTCAAGACAGAAAACTGAAGAGCTCCGATTCGTTCTTTGGATGCATGGGCCGAAACAGAGACATCCTGGGGCAGCAATTAACAACTAAACTCGGAGAGGGGTGTGATTTTGGGGAGGCTGCAGCACTCACACGTAGTGGCTGTCCCACTCGTGCCGGCGCCGCAGGTTGGAGAGCAGGGAGAAGGCGCGGCTGGCCGGGATGCAGACGGACATCTCGATGCGGAAGGACAGGAACTTGTCCTCCTCCAGCGTGTACATCCGCACCTGGGGGAGCACAGGGCACAGCTGGGACTTGTTCCCACCTGGATTGGCCGTGCTTTGGGGCGGAGGGAGAGGGGACAGGGTTTAGTACCTTTTCCTTCTCTCTGGCGAGTGCCCAGTTCGCTTTGGCCACGAGCATCTTCAGCGCAGAGACGTTGTTGTAGCTCAGATAAACCTGGGGCAGGGGCAGCATGTCAGGGGCAGGAGGGGGAGCAGGAGGAGGAACAGGAGGCAGCAGCTGCCATGGGGGATCATCCTACCTTGTTGCTTTGGTCCCAGGGCACGGAGAGCGGCACCTCAGTCTGTTTGCAGGAGACGAGGTATTTTCTGCAGCAAAGGAACAGCTTCCCTTGTGAGGGGACACAAAGCACCCCCAGACTGTCCCTGCCCCCCAGTGCTGAGCCCCCCTTTCCCCCTTCTTCCATCCCCACAGCCCACTCGTTTTGCTGCTCACCGGTCCAGCCGAATTTTTTTCCTAGCACTGGCTTCTCTGTACCTCCTTTCTCCATCCTGATAAATGGGAAAAGGCAATTAAGTTAATAGGAAAAGGAGGATGGAGGAAAAAAAACAAAACAAAACAAAAAAAAAAACAAAAAACAAAAAACAAAAAAAAAAAAAAAAAAAAAAAAAAACAAAAAAAAAAAACCACCACACCTTTTTTGGAGTGGGAAAAACACTCAGCAGGGAAGGGCTGAAAGGTGAAGCCCCCTTGCTTGCCGGCTGCCACCCTGGCCACACTGCAGTGATGGTCAGTGATTAATTGTGATTTATTTCAGCATTGTCACCAGGCTCTGATCAAGTGATGGGCACTGGCACATTAGGGAAAACCCTTGTTGTAGCTGCAAACCTGAACAAGGCCCCTGAAACAAAAACTCCTAGGTACCCTAGCACCTGCAAATGTCCTCTCCTGGGGAAATAAAAGCCAAAAAAAGCAGCTTATTTTTAAGAAAGTGATTGTGTGGTGTTTTAAAGTGGATGAGAGGAGGTTTCAGGGAGCCCAACTTTGGCCATGAGATGATTTCCATCATAGTAGGAGATCCTAGTTTTAAGGCATCAAAAAATCAGGGAGCTGGACAAGGAACAGCCCAGAAGAAGCTGAGATGCCCGAGTGTTTGCTTTGCCGCTGTGCTCATGTGACAGATTTCCCTAAATATTTGGATCCCAGCAAATTACGGATTAGGATGCTTTGAAAGGTACAAAACCACCTCAACATTCCTTCCCCTAAATTATAGAAAAGATGAGTTGGAATTTGCAGGCAATACTCTGCTAAGCATTGCATGGCTAATACACCTCCCTCTCTGCTCAGGCAAGTAGTTTATTTTATTAGTTACACCGAGCAATCAACTCAATTTGATTGCTATTGGGCAACTGCATTCCCACCATCACAAAACTCCATTTGTTTTGCCGCGAATCCAAGAGCCCTTGGGGTCTGAGTGGGATTTTTCCCCATTGCCACCAGGCTGGGGATGGTGCTTACCCCCGGCTCGGGTGCCACCATGGGCAGCGTGCGGGGCTGGCCCTGCTGGTCCAGCACCACGAAGGTCATGAAGGCGCTGTTGATGTGCCTGCGGCTCACAGACATCTCCTGCCCGTAGGCCTCGGCGCTCACCCCCACCTCCATGCTGCCAGAAAGAAGGGGGATGAGGGAGCAGAGGGATGAGGGAGCAGAGGGATGAGGGAGCAGAGGGCCGTGGGGAGGGCAGGAAGGGCACCCCCTCCACTGGCACCCACCTGTTCTTGAAGGCGTTGTTGACGATGGCTTTGAGCACCAGGCGGTCCCCAACTTGCGACGGTCCTCGAAAGTGGAACATCTCGATGGCCCTCAGCGTGGGGTGGGCGTGGCACAGACGGCTGTGGGGACAGGTGTCACCCCCCTGGCTATGGCCCCACACCATGGCACCCTCCCCGACCCAGCCAGAGACAAGGAGAGCCCAAAAAATGTCACCTCTGGATCCCAACGGCCAAAGCCAGCCGTGAGAAGGAACAATGAGTGTGAACTGCAATGAGTGTGAACCTTTCCCTGGGGTCCCTCAGCACCACACACCCGTGGGACTCCCTGTGCAGTGTCACACAAGGGTGACGTGCTGGGCACCATCCCTCCAGTCCAGCTGTGGCCAGACCCAGCCACTGGTGTCCCCTCCCTGTCCTGGCTCCATCTGGGCTAACAGCTGTGCTTTGCCGGAGCCAACATCTATTTTGGGTCCCTCTGACCCCCTTGTCAGGTCACCTGGCTGCGATGGTGGCCACGTTCTCCATCCAGGCCATGATCTGCCCCCCGAAGGTGTTGCCCTGGTGGTTGGCGTGGGGAGGCAGCACCAGCTCCACGCTCTCCACGCGCGTCCTTTCCGCCGGCACCGCCCCGCTGCCGTCCCGCGTCTCCAGCTCTGCCACGGGGGAAAGGCAGGGTTCAGGGTGTTGGACAGCCACTGGGACCCCTCTCCCAGCACCCCAACAGCCCTTGTCTCTCACCCTGATTTTTTTTAAGTTTTTCTAAGCCTTCTGATGTTTACATTCTTGTAATGAGCCTTCTCACACGCTTTATGTAAATAACTTATTGTTTTTGCATTCTTTTATGAGGTAGGAGAAATTTGATGGACTGCTTGTTTGTCCAGTGTCATTGGAGAGGTGGCACTTTCACCCTCCAATCCACTGTCACTTTTGAAAATCTGTAAATATTGGAGTCAGAAAATAAAAAGTCCCTTTTTTTCCTTGGAAAGAGCAGCGAGTCCCTCTCCCCACAGCTGCCCTCCCACTGCATCAGCACCCCAAAACCTCCAGGCCTGGCAGTCTGGGACGGTGGGGCTGATCCCTACCCCGCCGTGACATTCCCAAACCTCTGTGTGGTGATCACCCCAGCACCCTGCTGAGGAAGTGGGATGTCACCAGTGGGCATCAGGGATATTTTGGAAGCAAACAGGGCACAGTACCAGTTTCCTGGGGGCTGCTGGTGAGCAGGTCCTTGAGGGTGTCCTTGTGCACCAGGCGCATGCGGCGGCGCTCGGCAGCGATGCTGTACTCGATCTTCTCCTCCTCTGTCTGCGGGATCAGCGGCTCCAGCCTCACCTGCAGAGGGATGGGGCAGGGTGCAGCCCTGCTGGGGGACGAGCAGCAGCGAGCAGGTGCCCTCCATGCCCAAAACAAGGCCCAGAGCCACCCACTGTCCATCCCCCAAGCACGGGACAGGGCATCACTGACCCATGAAGAAACAGCAGCTGCCCTGACGGAAAGCTGAGCCCAGCCCAGCCTCACAGAGGCCATTTCCCTACTGCCTCTGTTTGAGGCAGGCTACAGAGTCCCCCCAGGCACCAGCCACTGCTCACCTTGCTGCCCAAGGGGCCCTGTGCCACGAAGGTGGCGTACGCCCTGCAGATGCTGCAATGCTTCCCGCTGCACAGGTCTTCATAGCTCACCTGGATGCCCACCTGGGAGAGGGCAAAGCACCCCTGAGAGCTGGCTCTGCTCCCCAGGAGCCCACATCCCACCACGCACCCCTGGCCAGAGCCAGCCAAAAATGACGAACAATGGGATTAAAGCTGGGAATTGTGGGAGGATTTGGGGATTTGGCCACGTGGCTGGTGGGGACGGGCACACAGCAAGGGGGACAGGGGCAGGGGCACACACCAACCTCCATGCTGGAGTTAAAGGCTCGGTTCACTTTGGCTTTGATGTTGACAACTTGCCCAACACTGAAAAACAGGAAGAGGAGAAAGGGTCTGGGGTTACTGGGGCAACCAAGCAGCTCCCTCTGAGCTGCCACGGCATTCCAGCTCACTGCCCGCTGTGGTGAGGCTCCCTGGGACTGTGGGACATGCCAGATGGCCAGCAGGACACGGAGACAGCCACCCCCGAGACGTGAGAGCAGTGAGATGTCAGCCCTGAGCAGCTGCGTGCAAGTGAGTCCCCAGGTCTGGGTACTGCCAGGACACCCGAGGGGGGCAGAGGTGCCCAAGGCTTGCTTGGCACCCCTGCCCATGTGGGCATGCACGTTCCTGCCAGAGCAAACGGCTCCTCCAGCCTCGCATCCACTGTCCTGCACACAGGACCAGCCACGGGGCCTCCCCACAAGCAATGGATACCTTGGGATAATGGGAGGTGGCAGGAGGCAGGGCTCAGCCAGGGGCATTTTGCACCATCTCTGAAATGAAACATCTGCTGGCAGCAAGCTGCTGCTCTCCTCTGTGCCTTCAGCAGGCTTCAGAGTGCACACACAGACCCTGCAGCCTGAGCTACTCCAGACTGGTACCCACGGAATGAGCAAATTAAACGTTTTAGTGACGCCGACAGCAGTCTTTACCAAATAACATGTTTAAATCAGGAATATTCCTCATTCCCCAAAAGAGGCCAGTGCTAGGAAACTCAGTGGAAAAATAAACCCTGTAACCACCACTTCTCCAAACCCTGTGCCCTCACACGTGCCTTCAGGCTCCAAATGAGCTCTGTAAATGTCACACTCTGCACGTTGGCTCTGGCTGGAGCAGGAGTGGCAGGAGCTGGTGCCTCTGGCCGTCCCCTGGCACGGACCCTGACATGCCAGAAGGTTAGCAGGGTTAGGTGAGCAGCCCCTGTTGACATGCCATGCCTGGTCAGTGGGGTTAAGGCTCCCAACTCACGGCAGCACTGTGCTAGGCTGGCTGCTCTAGGGCCAAACATGTCCGTACCCGAGCGCGCTCCTCCCGTCCCGCTGCCCAGCAGGGCTGGCAGACGGCTGGCTGGGGCAGAGAGAGACAGCAAACGAGGGGACAGGGTTAGAGGCCATGGAAGCAGCCAGGTGGATGCTCTGGATGGGTTTGTGGCAAGGGGCATGCAAGGGCAAGGGGCCAGGCAGGCAGGCTGGCAGCCCCACATGTCTATATATAGCCCTGAAAGGACTTTATCTTCTCTGTCCTTATCAAACACTGGAGGCCAGTGCCATAAATGCCACACAAAGCCCCACTCAAGGGTATGTGTGATCCTCCCCAGAGGCTGCACTTCCACAGAGCAGGGCACAGGGATGGGGACAATCTGCTGCCCAGCCAGTGAGTTTTAAGCCAGTGATAATTTGGGGTCTCCTCTCTGCCTCTCCCCCACAGCACAAGGGCAGCAGAAGGCACAAACAGCCAGGAAGGAGATCTGACACAAAACTCCTCCACCTTCCAACAGCTCTGCAGGAAATCCCTGCCAGGCCCCTTGCTCAGAGCCTTGAGCTGGACCACAGCAGGTGGGATCTGAGCCAGGAGCAGCACAAATTCCCTGCCCCCTTGGAGCAGTGCCCAGCTCACCCCCGAGGAGGGACAAATGCTTTGCAGGGCTAGATGTAATGCTGTGGAGTGGGCTTGGGGCTGTTCTTCCCTGCTCCTGAAGCCCATGGGGAAAAGTTGCCCCAGGAGCAGGGTATCAACCCCAGTGGTGCCACCTCTGCCAGCAGGAGGTGGCACCGTGGCTGCACCACATCCCCACACTGTGGATTTCTCATGGAGCTGACCCCCAGGGCAACGGGCACCTCATGTGGGAGGGCAAAAGTGTGAGTTCAGCATTTCCTGGGAATGACAGTAAAACCCGAGACTGAGTCAGGCCTCTCAGTGCCAAACAAATGAGCTGACAGCCAGGGACCCCAGTGCCAGCCCTGGGTACCCACACTGGCGCCTGCACAGCAGGGAGTGGCTGGGCAGCATGGATCCTGCACTGCATGGATCCCATATGGCAAGGCAGGAACTGCTGGGCAGCACGGATCCTATATCACATGGATCCCATATTGCATGGCAAAGCCTCAGGGAGCCCCCTGGAATTGTACCCAGGTGGTTCAGACAGGCACAGTGGGTGTGGGGGCTCTGAGAGATGAGTAAAGGTGGGTGGCAGTACCTGGGCTTACTGGGGGTACAAAAGGAGGAGACTGCTTTGGGAATGCTGGGTGGGAATCTCTCAGTACTGGGAGACTGTGGAGGATGAGGGCAGAACCCTGGGAGGGTTTTTGTCCCCTCTCATCACTGTCCCCTGAAACACCACATCTCAAGGGCTGCATGAATCAGAGGGGGCAGCTCTGTGGGGCAGCACCCAGGGGATGCCAGGACCAGCCAGGGATGGAATTTTGAGCAGGCACTGCCCAGCCTGACACATCCCACAAAGCCGGGAGCACCCGCTGGGTGGGTGAGCCCCTCCACGCCTCTGCCACCCACACGGCCACTCCAGAGGCACGATCTGCAAGATTCCAGCTTTCCAGAGCACTAAATCAGAGCTGCTTCCTGAACAAAGCCAGGGAGGAGCTGGCGTTGGGGGAAATACCGGGAAGCCAGCGCAGCAGGAGCTCCCCAGGCGAGCAGACGGCGGATAAATCAGAGCAGACAGCAGCCCTGCAGCCTCAGTCCCTGGCTGCCCTGCCAGCCTGGCACTGCCCCTGCACCTCCTCCTCCTCTGCCGGGCACGCTGCTCCCTGCTCCAGCTCCAGCCCCTGCCCACATTGCAGTGGGCAGAGGGAAAGCCCCATGTTTGCCTGCATGCGGTGTTTACCTAATGGTGTGCTCGAAATAGATATCGTCCATGGAAGCCGTGACGCACGGGCAGCCGGCGTGTCTCTCGGCTGGAAAGGAAAAACAAACGGCATCAGCAACCTGCAGCAGCGTGCTGAGGCTGCGAGGGGCACGAGGGACCCTCTGCCCAACGTCACAGACATCTTTTATGAAAAATCCGTTCCTTAGGATTTTTCCTCCTGAGAAGCTGAGAGGCCTCAGGAACAAAATGTAAACAATGGTTATCTGCTGCTGTGGAATGCAACAGGTAGATTTTTGATTGGCCCATGTTGGTTGTTTCTAATTAATGGCCAATCACAGTCAGCTGGCTTGGACTCTCTGTCTGAGCCACAAGCTTTTGTTATCATTCTTTTTTTTTCTATTCTTAGCTAGCCTTCTAATGAAATCCTTTCTTCTATTCTTTTAGTATAGTTTTAATACAATATATGTCATAAAATAATAAATCAAGCCTTCTGAAACATAGAGTCAGATCCTCATCTCTTCCCTCATCCTAAGACCCCTGTGAACACAGTCACAGTCCCAGGCTGGTGGCACCGGTGACACCCAGCCAGCGTCCCATTCCCTGCTGAAGCCCCTTGAATCCCAGACCAGAGTGGGATTTGGGGTTTCTCCACCCACAGCAGCGTGGGTTTGCAGATGTTTGAAGGTTTGGAGGGTGTGCTGGTGTTTGCCTTCCTTCCATGAGCTTGCAGCTGTGGAGATGCACCAGCAGCTGATTCCACCTCCCCGTACACAGCAAATATTTCAAAGCTGCTCTGCCGGCGCAGATTTCCCTTGGGACTCCAGGAACCTCAGACTGCAAAACTGCTCTGGGAACCCCATCCAAATGCAGAAATGTTCCCCTGCCATAACCTCCCCATGCTTGGCTGGTGAGCTCCATTGCTTCCTGCTGAGTGGAGGAGCTCAGCCCACTCTGGCTGCGGCTGGGGTGCCACCAGCCTGCTCTCCCCATGCCCTGCACAGCAGGCAAGGAAAAGGACAGCACTGTAGAGGAAGCAGGCACAGATTTTGATCTGTCCCCAAGCCAGCAGGCATGCTGCAGTGCACGTCTCCTCCCCTCCTTGTCCTGCTTCTCTTTGCTCTCTAATTACTCAGCAAAATGGCATGACGTGGGTCCCCAGCTGGCGTCACTCTGAGGCACACACAGTGCTGGACTGCCAGGGATGCTGCCCATGAGCTGGCTCCTGTGCATCCTGCCTGCTGCCTTCCTGGGCAGCCAGCAGGACAAGGGGATGGCTTACAGGAGGAAGAGGATGGCTTACAGGAGGAACAGGATGGCTTACCAGAGGAGAGGATGGCTTACAGGAGGAAGAGGATGGCTTACCAAAGGGAGATGATGGCTTGCTGGAGGAAGAGGATGGCTTACCAGAGGGAGAGAATGGCTTACCAGAGGGAGAGAATGGCTTACCAGAGGGAGGGGATGGCTTACCAAAGGGAGAGGATGGCTTACCAAAGGGAGAGGATGGCTTGCTGGAGGAAGAGGATGGCTTGCTGGAGGAAGAGGATGGCTTACCAAAGGGAGAGGATGGCTTACCAGAGGGAGGGGATGGCTTGCTGGAGGAAGAGGATGGCTTGCTGGAGGAAGAGGATGGCTTACCAAAGGGAGAGGATGGCTTACCAGAGGGAGAGGATGGCTTACCAAAGGGAGAGGATGGCTTGCTGGAGGAAGAGGATGTCTTACCGGAGAGGCAGGCGGCCGTGTCGATCCATTTGAGCAGCTGGCCCGTGCTGAGCTCTCCGCGGTGGTTGGTGTGGCAGGGCAGCACCAGCTGGCTCATCTGCACCTCAGTGGGGTTGTGGGCAGCCGGGGGGCTCGCCATGGCCCCCGGCGCCTCCTCCCGCTCCCCTGGCTCCCGGGCACGGGGTGGAGAGGTCGAGCCCTGTGGGGCACAAAAGCTCCATTTTACCCCCAGGAGAAGCAGATCTCCTGAGGGAACAGTGACCTGTGATGACACTCCCCACACAGAGCTGGGAGAACCCCAGCCCTGCACACGCCTGGATGCCACCAAACCCACCCAGCCCTTGCCAGAGACAAGGTGCCTGCAGCTGAAAGGGAAATGATCCCTCTAAAACAAGCTCCATAGGGGATTATTCCAGGTTTTCAGGCCATTTATCACCCAACCCCACTGCTCCCTCCCAAAATCCATTAAAAACCCCTCCCAAAGTTAATCATTCTTCTGGGAAGGAATTTTTCTCCTTGACAGCTTCATTTTTAGGGTGCTGCAGCACAGGGTGGGTTTGCCCTCCTGGGGCTGGACAGTGCTCCACACCTTCCACCAACACCCCCCTTTCACCAAAGGAAGCACTATGTGGTACAAGCAGCAGAGGAGGAGCATCCTCAGTTTGGGGCTGTTTGGGCAGTGAAATATGTTCCTTGCTGGCTTGTCCATTTGCAGGGCACAGAGCAGCTCCCCTGGCACCCCTTGGGAAGCAGGGTGGGAGAGAGAGGAGGCTGAGGTGGTGCTGGCAGGGAAAAAAGCTGATGAGAGATGTCAAGTGAGTCGTGTTACACAAGGGATGAACTCAGTTAGCCTGGTGAGTAACTGAGCAGACACGAGGAGCTGTCTGGGCTTCGTCAGAGCCCTTCCTTCCGCTTTCTGCTCCCGCTACAGCTCCTGCTCTCAGCACTTGTTGCAGGAGTCCCACTGCAGCAGCTTCCCTGCCCTTTGCTTTGCCCAGATTCTTTAAAGATGGGCTCATGCTGAAAATGAAGCTTTCCCGACTACCCTGAGCTCGCTGCCTCTCAGAATAGCATTTTCCTCCAGCGGGTCTAACCTCTGTTTCCATAGCTACTGGTACACGACATCCCGGGAACGGGAACGGCACAAACCTCGCCCGGGCAGGGACACAGCGAGCGCACCGAGCCCATGGCAAAGGTGGCATCCCCCACCCCACAGTGAGACCCACCCCGGCCACCAGAGCCCCTCCAGAAGCCTCCACACCCCTGTGTGAACCTCCCGGGCTGCTTCCCAGCACGCAGAAGCGCCTCCACGAGTAGCACAGAGCTATTTTGGGAAGCCAGCAGGCTCTGGGGGACGAGCCAGCAATGCAAAGAGCTCCAAAGCCGCCTGCTGCAGCATGAGCAGACAGCCTGGCCCGCCATCCCGCCGGTCATTCTGCCGGCGTTTGACAGCCCTGAATCTTAGGGAAGAAGCTGCTGGCTGTGGGGATGTGTTGGGAGAGGATGCAGCCAGGCCTGTGCAGCTCCTGGCACGGGGTGGCATCCCCCTGGCACGGCCTGGGTTAGTAGCTGGCGGCACAACGGGTTAGTTGCACGGCACGAAGGGTACCTGGAGGCCATTGCAACAGAAGCTCAAGATGTCTTCAGGGACTATAATATTCCCCTTGACCATTTTTAAGAGACACCTGGAAAGGAGCAGAGTGGCTCTGGTTACAGCAGGACCGGCAGAGATGGGGCGGCTGTGTCCCAGCAGAGTGTGTGGCAGGCTGTCACGGCCTGTCCCCACATCCCATGCTGACATCCCTCCCACTCCACTGACCCCTCGCCAGCACCTATCAGGGGGCTGTCAGAGCTGACAGGGAGAAGGGCAGACCTGGGGCAGGTGCCTGCCATTCCATGGGGGTCAGGTCCCACGCTCACCAGCCCAGATGAAAGAGTCCCAGCTATTTCGGGGAGCTGGACCAAGCACACGTTGCAGGGCCGTGGCCAAGCCCTCAGCCAGTGATGCTGTGTCAATGCTGCTACATGTGACCCAGGGCTGTGCCTTGAAGCTCCCCTGGCCAGAGCAGTGACACTGCTGCAGTCACAAGACAGCCAGGGGCGTATTTTTGGCAGCAGGCAGGGCTGAGGCTGCCATGGGTGGTACTGGGGGCAGCAAATGGGAAGCACCCGGCTCCAGCAGTGCTGCTGTGCCCTGCTCCAGTCCCTCTGCCTGCCAAGCCCTGGCATTCCACAAGGGCATCTTGTGTCCTTGGGTGCCTGCAGGCTCCCAGGCCATGTGCAGGGTGACTGTGTCCAAGCTGGACATCGTGGTGGCATTGCAAGGAAAGGCAGTGTGGGAGCTGCAGCAAAAAAAAAAAAAAAAAAAAAAAAAGTGGAAGAGGCTTCATATTTACAGTTTGCTTTTAAACACAACAGTGCCAGGCCCTTGGCATACCCCCAGCTTCCCAGCACACATCCCTCTCCCGTGCAGCTAAAACCAGGCTGCTGGAGGTAGCAGCTCTTTTCCCAATGTATGGAATTGACTGATTTTGGCACGGGGTTAAAAAAGTGGAAGGTGTAGATTTGCCTCCTGCACCATCAGGGGCTGGGGCATCCCACAGAGTGCACCCAGTGTGGTCAGTACAAAACAAGACACAAACAGGAGCCTCTTGCAGCCTCCCACCCCTGCCCCAGCAGCACTGGGTTTTGCTTTCCCCAGCCCCATGACCTTTTCCCTAGCCCCATGACCTCTCCAGGCTTGTTGTTGAGGTTTGGGAGCTTCCTGATGGCTCACCTGCCCTTGCAGGAGCCCGCTGCAAGGGTTACCGTCCTGTTTAACAGGATGGGTTTGCTGCCCAATGCAGGCACAAGGCGGTGCCAGTGACTGGGGGTGGTCCTGTTACACCCCACAACCCCAGCCAACAGCTCCAGAGGGACATTCCTTGGAAACCCAAACCTGCTGCTGGCTCGGCAATGGTGTCACCTTGTCCCTGGATTGCGTTAGCAGGAGGGGGAAAAACAGCCAGAGCTGTCTGCTTTGCATCATCCCCCTGCTGCTTCCCAGGCAGCCCCAGCCCACGCTCCCAGCCCGGGGAAGGGGAGCGCCCCGAGACCTGCAGCCATCCAGCTGGTGGGTATTTGTGGAGTATTTGTTATGGAAACCAAGCCAGCAAGTGTCTGTCCTCATTAAAATCTTCAGCCTCACTCAACTGTCACATTTTTAAAGCTGTTGACTGATGCAGCCCTCGGGTCACCATGGCAACGGGATGCAGTACCCAGGCGATGATGCTCTTACTCTGTCACCCCTCAAGTGACCCACTTCTACCAAAAAAAAAAAAAAAAAAAGTTTGCATTAGGAAAAAAAAAATCCCTTCCAGCAGAATATTTTTCTTGCCTCCTGCCATGCTCACTTCCTGTGCTGCTGAAGGCGTAAGGAGCCCACAGAGCAAACCAGGGAAGACACAGAGAGGAAAACAAACACACCAACAACCCTGCAAATACTGGGGAGAGGGACCCCACAGCACCCCACACCTCTCCTATACCCTGGCAGAGGGGTGTCCCACAGCACCAAAACACCCACAAGCTCCAGGGAATGTTTCTGCTGTGAAATTCAGAGCTGGCCTCTTCAGAAATCACCAGGGGAGCACCACTGTGCACAAACCTCCACTGCAAACCCTCGTGGGTGCCACAGCTCCCCGGGATGGTGCTGGGCAGAGATGCAGGAGAACAGCTCTTCCCCCAAATCTTGAGCCCACTGGTTTGCTTCAGCCACCCCCAAGACAGTGGATGAGAGGGAGAGGCAAGGGTGAAACTGGGGTGGGGGTCCCAAGTGCTGGGCTTTGGTGGGGGAGTCTGGGCAGAGCAGGGCAGCCTCACTCCTTGAGCCACCCCAGGCTGCCCTCAGAGCTCTCTCACCACCCCACTGCCACCTCTCAAATACCTAATTCCCATTTTCCCTCACCGGGCTCTGTCTCCTATCCCCACTCCAGCCCCTCGGTGTAACCTGACCCCTCCCTGGAAGTATTTAAAGAAAAAAAAAGGGGGGAGATGGTGGGGAAGAAAGCGGGCGACAATGAAGTTCACATGGCGGATTATTGGTGTATAATTGAGCAATATCCATGGTAACAAGCAAATCTGCACACGTTAAAAAATTACCCTGACCTACTTTGGGAAATTCTGCCATCTCCACAGGGCATTGAGGGCTGTCCATGCCCCAAGACCCGGCCTGCCAGTCCCACTGCCAGCAGTCACAAAGCCCTGGTGCCAGCCAGCAGCATTGGAGATGCCCAGCACAGCCCAGCCCCATCACCCCATGCCCAACAGGATGGAGCAGGGTCCCCAGCCTGAGAGCTGCTGCTCAGGATGGGACCCTCAGGATGGGGACTGAATTGCCAGGTCACAGCACGGTGAGGAAACACAGCAGCTCCATGCAGTGTGGTGCAGGAGAGTGGCCAGCCCAGAAGAAAGGCCAGGACACACTGCAATGGGTATTTTTGGGACCACACATCATGTTTCCTTAGAGTACATGGAGCAAAGCAAGGCACGGGGCCAGGAAAGTGCAAACCAAGGGTCAAAGGCAAGAGTGGGACACAGGATGACTCCTCTCACCAGGGGCTGATGGTTTTCCAGCCATCACCCATGGGAAAGCATCACTCAGTGTGAGCACAGCAGGGACACCTCCAGCACCCTCACAGCCCTCCCCAGCACAGGGTGAAGCACCCCCAGCCCCAGCCATGCCCACAGCTCCATCCATACCCCTGCCCGAGTGCTCTTTGCAGCTCCCATGAGGCTCCCAGGAAGGCTGGTGCTGGTTTGCCGGCACAGGGGCGAAGTTCCCCAGGGAGTGTCCCAGGGGACAAAGGGACAAAGGTCTGGCTCCATTGCAGGGGGGAAACAGAGCCATATGCCACCCCAGAGCACCTGCAAACACCTCCAGGGCCAAAATTCACACGCATGGGGACACCAACAGCACCGCCCAGCCCATGCAGCTTTGCCCTGCCACCCACGGCGTTCCCAGGGAGGAGACTGCCATAACATCAATACCACCACGTTCAGAGCACCACAGCTGGAAACCACCATAGTGGAGACCAAGCTGGTGCAAAGGTCCACACCCTGGTGGTCTTTACTGTGTGGTCTCTGCAATGGGGGTCACCACGGCGGAGATCACTGGAGTAGGAAACACCCAGGTGAACACCATGGTGATGTGGTGGTCCCTACTGTGGCCAAGACCACCATGGCAACGTGCCACCCACCAGCCCCAGCACATCCCTCTGCCCTCCCCATGCTGCCACCATTCCCAGCAACCCCATGCCCACGCTTCCCAAATATCCGCCCCTACTTTTAAGTGAAAAGAAGCTGATTCAAGCCAAAGCCCCCAGCACTGCTCCTGTCACACCCAGAAGGACCTGGGGGGTTGTTGGTGTCCCCAGTTCTGGCCTGCTGTCCCCGCTGCAGCCCGAGGATGCCACGTCCCCATGGACAAGCCGCCAGTGCCCAGCACGATGGAGCAGCAGCACAGCTCGCTACGAACCCCAAAGGCAGGACAGCATCACCCGGGTGAGCAGGGGGTCACAAGGGGCTTTCACCCCACATCCTTCCCCCGGAAGAGCCGCCCAGCGCCGATGCGTGCCAGGACAAGCCGGCAGCGGGAGAAGAAGCCTCGCCAGCAGCTCCGCTCCCCCATTCCTGGCGTTCCCTCCCTGATCCCACGGTGCCCAGCTCCCCGCAGCCCTCACCTCAGCCAGAAGAAGCTGAGCATTTGCGGGAGGTGTCGAGGCGACGGCTGGCTCGGAGGAGAAGCGTCCGGACACCTGCGGGCGCGGGCGTCGAGGCCGGGCTGGCGCGGAGCCCTGGGCCGGGGCCAGCGCACACCCCCTCCCGCTTCCTCAAATATGGCCAGGCACAACTTTTCTTAAGGTAGCGCTTGGCAGATCCGAGCCTGCCTGGAAAATGGCCGGCGCTCGGGAGCTTGGCTCTGGATGCAGCAGGGAATGTGTCGGGCTGGCTGCGGAGCCGGCGGGAGGCACCGGCGCGCTGCCAGCAGCTCTGCGGAGCGGGGTGATGATGCTCGCCTTCATCCCGCGCCAGGGAGCAGCTCCTGGGGTGACATCCCCTCCCCAGCCCACTCGTCATCCTCTTCTGCCCCCATCTCCCCAGCCAGGGGCACTCAGTTAGATTTACCTGAAAATATCGGTGTGAACCGCAGGTGCCGACACCAAGCTCACTGTCCGGAAAAACCTCGGCAAACTTCTCCAAAGCCAATCCAATACACAGCTGCTCCCTGGCCCTGCTGCCTTTGAAGTAACTCTGACAGGGCTTGTCACAAACCCCACTTTTTTTTTCCTTTTTTTTTTTTTTTTTTTTTTAACAAGGAAATAAAATGCAAATTGCCGTGTCACCGCATTGATGACTGTTGGGTTTAGGGGAGGTGTTGTTCTGTTTGTATTTGATTTACACACTTTCACAAGTGACTCTTGGTCATCAGCCTACAAGAGTTTGATCAAAGCTCTTGGCAGGCACCGGCAGCACAAGTATCGCCACTGGAAAGCCAGCAGAGAAATAATTAAGCCATTTCAACGGGAAATAAAGCCCCACTCTTTTTTTTTTTTTTTTTTTTTTTTGTAAATAAGAATAACAAAGCACTGAAACAGGGCAAAAGCCCCTGCCTCAGCCGCCTAAATTTTAGGCTGGTTGTGGAAAATGTTCATCAAAATGCTAGACCCAGGCAGAGGGGAGGTGGGACACCAGGATACCTCTGCAAGGGCTGGGCTGGGCAGGGGTGGAGATGGGGCCCAGCTCAGGGTGATGACCCCCTGAGGGGGTTTGGAGCCTTTGGGGGATGGAGGAAGCTCTGCATTGCACCAGGTGATTGATCCGATTATGGTGATGGAGAGTCTCTCTGGAAGAAGATTGTTGCCTGAGGACTTTAACCCCGCTGAGCATTCGCTGCTCAGCTACTTGGAGAAAATCTGCATTCTTCATTCCAAGAGCAGGAACAGAGAGGCCCTTCCATGTCTTGCAGGTGGCTCTGCACACCCAGATGCGATTAAATTCCATAATTTCAGAAAACAACACTTCCTTTAAAGCGTTCACTTTTGGGACAGCAAATAAGACATTTCCCACCAGGATGGTTTCCTACCCACTTGCAGCAGCCCAGGTGCCCTGCAAACCAGATCACAGCAGGCATCCTCCAGAAAAATCTCCCCACCTTTAACACGCAGGCCCCTGGCCAGGAAGATCTTCAGGGATCTCTCCCTCCCTCCTTAGGGCTGTTTGTTTCTGCAGCCAGAGATTAGGATCAAAAGGTTTCTGAAAACGACTCTTCCCACTCGCCAGAGTCAGAGGGAACAGCACAATTAGAAACACTTCAAATGCTTGACCCACGCTCGAGCCTGCAAACAAAAGTTGCAAGGAGAGGCTGATGTTTTCCAGGCCCAATTAGCATAATGTTGTAATTCCCGAGCTCTCGGGCTGCCTGCATCCCTTCGCCCCGGCCGGCTCCAGCTCCCTCCTTCTGATCCATCACCATATGCCCGTCTTTTACAGTTCTTTGGTGCGTGATGCTCAGAGAGTGGATAATTAGCTAAATGAATTAATTGACATTCATACTTGTAATTAGCAACCGGTTACAAGCAGCTATTCTCCTTGGGACGGCTAAAATTTCTCGGGGATTGGTGTTAAAACACTGGAAAATCGTTCGGGGTAAATAACGCGCGGGCCGTGAGCGCCGATGGCGCCCGGGCTGTGAGAGCCGCATCGCGGTGAACAAGCCCGAGCAAAAGCGGAGCAGGCTGTGGAACGTGTTGGAGAGTGTTGGATATGCCTCTGCCGCTCGGGAGGAGGAGAAGTTTCCAGCTTCGGAAGAAATGCGGGCCAGATGGGCGGCTCCAGCCGGCGGCTCCCGGCTCACCCTTTGCACCCTTTCCAGCCCCGCTTGCCGCGGAGCTCGCAGCCAGGCCCCGGTAAGAGGAGGCTGCTCAGGCAAAGCAATGGAAATTGGATGTCGTGAGTGTTAATTGAACCATTAATTACTGCTGAGAGGGGGGGAAAAAAGAAAAAGTGACGCATTGGTTTTTATCGCTTCTTGGAGTAGTTGGGAGGATGAAGTGCTCAGGGGCTCGGCAGTGGGGGGAAGGGGCTGTGGTATGAGGTTGATCTTTGTTGAAATGTAGGTTTGTCAGATGTTTAGGGGATGCTGGAGATGCTGCTGATGCAGCCACAGCTAATCCCAGCACCCTGTGAGGGCAGGAGTGGGACCCACACTAGGAACAGGGTTAGTGGAGCCTGAGCAGCTCTCCTGTGCTGCTGGGGGAGACCACAACAGGGGCTTGGACAGGATTTCAGGGGCTTGGTCTCCTGTTGGGGAGACAACAACAGGGGCTTGGAGAGGCTTTCAATGTGTCCCAAACTGCAGGGATCCCACTCCCAGCCATGGGGTGCAGTCATCACCCACAGGCCCTGACAATCTGCCTCCACAGCCCCTGAGAGGAGATGTGAAGGGACCCCATGGCCCCAGCATGTAGCAGGGGTGGGTGAGCTGAAGGTCTCTTCTCCCTGGAAAAGGCCCCCCAAAACCTGGGCACTGATGGGAAGGAGGGAGGGCAGCACACAGGCACCACCACACAAATGGCTCGTTTATGGAAAAGAGGAGAAAAAGTGATATTAATGCACTTCATAAATCAAACTCTCACATCCTGCTGCATCAGGAGCTCTGCACCAGAGGGAGGACAGCCTGGGCTGGGGGCACAAGGGAGACCAGGGAGGATGAGCCCTCCAAGTGCTCAGGGACAGCACTGGGGTGCCCTGCCCTGTGCCACCCTCTCATCCTGGCAGGTTCTGCTCCCCAGCTCTGGCTGGCACAGAGGCAGTGGCAGAGGGTGACAGGACAGGGTGATAAAGTGGCACCCCACGAGCCTGGGTCTCCCTCAGAGAAGGGCTCTCCCACGGCTCCTGGCACGGGCTCAGGGCTGCATCGCTCTGCCAGGAGCCCTGTTCTTGGCTCCTCCAAGCTATCAGAGCTTTAGATTTCCCTGGCAGAGCCTGGAGTTTAACTGCTGGGGAAAGGGACCAAAAAAAAGAAGCCAATCTCAGAAGAGAGGCAGTGGGAAAGGCTGGGCCAAGGAGCTGTCATGCCACCCCTTCAGCTACTACACACCCCAGTACGTTCTCAAACACACTGCACAAGATAGCAGGGAGGCTAATTTTTCTTTAGCTGCAGGCAAAAAAAAAAAAAAAAATCAATTACAAGGTAACCTATTTTTCAACTCCTCCATTCGTATTTACTTAATTTAAAGGCCGGCCTGCCCACCCTGCCAGGGAGAGGATGAGGGAGGCCGTGTGCCAGGGGCTGAGCCAGGCTCAGGGTTTAGTTTGGGTTTAATTGAGACACCAAAGCTCAGAGCAATGAGGTTTGTTTGAACGGGACAGCACATGGCATGGGACACCCAGGCAGAGTCCAGCCCTGGTGGGATGCTTGCAGGCAGCAGGAAAAGCCCAGGGGGAAGCAGGACTTTCTGGGAGGTGCTGGTCCCAATGTGGGCAGGGACTGCAAGGGAACAGGAATAGTTCCAGGTGTCCACAAGAGCAGGCAGAGTCCCAGGGAATCCCTGGGGACAGGAGCACTCAGGGTACATGAGGACAGGGCCTTCCCAGGACAGCCCACGAACACTTGGACATCTGGAGAGGTTACACAGACACAGGACACCTGGGGGCACAGGGGGACAGGACACTGGGGGTACACAGGGACAGAGACACAGGACATTCCTGGACACAGGGACATAGGATCCCGTGGGTACACAGGGACAGGGACCCCCGGGGACACACGGACACGGGGGAAACAGACACCCCCAGGGGACACTCAGACACAGGACATGGGGGGACACTTGGACATGGGGGACACACAGACCCGGCGAGACATACAGACACGGGGGGACACATGGACACAGGGGGACACATGGATACAGGACACGGGGAGACATAGGGACACGGGAGGACACACGGACACGGGGGGACATATGGGCACTGGAGGACATACAGCTACAGAACACAGGGAGACATAGGGACACGGGAAGACACACGGACATGGGGGGACACTTGGACACAGGGGGACACACGGTCACAGGACACGGGGGGGACACACGGACAAGGGGGGACACTTGGACACAGGGGGACACACAGACACGGGGGACACACGGACACAGGATACGAGGGGACACACAGACACAGGGGAACACTCGGACAAAGGGGCACACACGGACACAGGGGGACACACGGACACAGGGGGACACACGGACACGGGGGGACACATGGCCCCGGGGGACACACGGACACGGGACGCCCGCGGGTCCGAGCGGTACCGGTGCCGCCGCGGGCCGCCAGGGGGCGCCGTTGCTCCGAGCGGCGGCGCGCACCCCCCGCCCCCCCCCCCGGCGGCCGCGGCCGCCCCGGCCCCGG
Source organism: Agelaius phoeniceus (assembly GCF_051311805.1). NCBI lineage: Eukaryota > Metazoa > Chordata > Aves > Passeriformes > Icteridae > Agelaius > Agelaius phoeniceus. The sequence goes on along the minus strand of NC_135272.1, from coordinate 33,282,026 downwards.
CCCCGGCCCCGGCCCGCAGCCGCGACCCGCCCCGCCCGTCCCCGCCCGTCCCCGCCTGTCCCCGCGGCCGGGGGCGGGCACCGCGGGGGGACGGCGCCCTCCGGTACCCCCCGGGCCCCCACGGAGCGGAGAGAGGGCGGCAGGGAAGGGAGGGAGGGGGGCTGTGAGGAGGAGGGGGCGGGGCGGAGCGAGGCTCGGCCAATCAGCGCGCGGCGGTTTCAAGAAGCCCCTTCCGCGCCCCGCCCCGCCCGCGCGGCGCCGCGCGGCCCCCGGGGGGGACTCGGGCTGAGGGGGGGAGGGACCCGGACCGGGACCGGAGAGAAACCGGGATCGGGACACGGCCCCAATGCCCACCCTCCCGCTGCCCTGGGGGAGGGCATCGCCCCCATGCGTGCCCGCGGCCGCGGGGCTTCGGGTGCTGCCAGCGCGGGGCTTCGCCTCCGCGTCCCGGGCTGCCGGGGCAGGGTGGCACTCGCCCCCGGGTGATGCTGGGGACGGCCCCCAGGCCTTTATGAATAATGCAGTGTTATTAATTATGCAATTTAATTAATTATGCGCATGCAGCCTCTACCAGCGGATCGCTGCTGCTGCCTACATTAAAAGCCAAAAGGCTGGTTGGGGTTCTGCGCCCCGGAGCCGCTCAGGGCACCGGGGATGTTTTGGCACCGGGGATGTTTTGGCACCGGGGATGTTTTGGCACTGGGGATGTTTTGGCCAACGCCGAGCTCCCTCCAACCGCCGGCACAGCTGCGCGGGTAAACAGGAAACCCCAACACCGCAGCTCCGGCCAGAGGCAGAAACCCCGAGCCCACGGCAGGCAAATGCTCCTTCCCAAAAACATGAGCGGCTCGGCGGGCGTGGGGATGGGTGGCAGCCCCCCGGCAGCGCTGCCTGCGCCGGGTTCATTTGAATGCGAGCCATGCAGAGCGCTCGCCACCGCCACTGAGGTGTGGAAATCTCGCCCAGACGAGGAGGGGGTTCTTCCTGCTCTCTCAGGTTTAGAGGGAAAAAAAGCCTTATTAGAAGAATTTTAGGCACCAAATCCAGCCGCTCTCAGTGGTTGCGTGGCAGTCCAGGGAGGTTGTGAAATGGAGGGGGTAGTTTTGGAGGGGTGCAGGGAGTGTGTTGGATGGAAGCCCCTCTCCCGTCCTCCACATTAGCATCTCCAGCAGTCATCACGGAGTTTTGGTTTTCCCGTGGGAAAAGGGAATACCAGGCTGGCAGCAACATGGAAAATAAAACAACCTATAGCTTGGTCAAAGTTAAAGTTCAAAATCCAAACTGCCAGCAGCAGTGCCTGGTGGGAGGACAGTCCTGCAACAGGCTGGGGTGCTGTGTTCCAGGCAGGAATGCAGCCTGTACAGCCAGGATGGCAGTAGTGCCCATCTGCCAGAGCACACTGCCCACTCACCCACTATGGATAGGGGCCATGTCACTTTGGGGGCTCACGGAATCTTTAGAGCTACTGCACCTTTCTAAGTGCAGGGCACAATAAGGGATGGAAATTTTAAAAATGTGCTTTTTTTTACAGGTGATGTTCCAGCAGAATATTCCCAGTGAAATGACAAGCACAGACTTTCTTCCCAGCAACGGGCACCCTAAAGAGCCCTGGGTAGAAGCTGCCAGGCAGTGATGGACCAACAGCTCAAGGAAGGGGCCAGGAGAAGGGAAGCTGCTCTGGGAGGTCAGGAAAGGCCAGCTAACCACCAAAACTCGGGAGCATGTTGATATCCTGACAAGGCCTGGTGGCAGGGGTTTGAGGGCTCCTTTCTGCTCCCAGGAAGTCAGGGATGGGTGCAGGGATGTCGCCAGCCCAGGCCAGAAGCAATAAAGCGCCTGGAGTGATGCAGCAAAACAGGATGGAGTCGCGTGTCGAAATAAATCATCCATGGAGGCAAGGCAGGGAGGAGGAGGAGGAGGAGGAGGAGGTTTGCTGCTCTCAAGCCTCCCTGTGTCTAACAAAGCCTCAGAAACCCCAGGTGGGCAGCAGGAGCTGGGGCAGGATCCAGCCAGCCGTGGCCCCAGCTGTCCCAGAGCAGAGCCGGTCCTGGCCAGGCATCCCGCTGCTCCAGCTCTCCCAGGAGCTGCTTTTCCCATCCCTTCCCAGCTCCCGCGGCTTCACCTTGTGGCAGGCAATGCACAGAGCTGCCAGGAGTGATAAAATGGCTGTCCCCCAAATTTATGGAGTTTATCTGTGAATAACTCTTGGAGGTGAAGCGGCCGTTGAGCCAGGGAGGAGAGGAAGGCTTTGCTTTGGGAAAAGCTCTCCCAGGGGCTGTGCAGGGCAGGCAGGAGCCCAGAGCCAGTCCCAGGGGCGGTGCAGGGCAGGCAGGAGCCCAGAGCCAGTCCCAGGGCCAGCAGGGGCATGCCCTGTGCCCCCCAGCTCGCAGGGCTGGGGCATGGCCGGGGTGAGCTCGCCGCTCGCCCACGCTGGGGGAAGCCGAGGGCTCGTTTCCCATCTGCAGCGTGTTTATTAGGAGCTAAGTCATGAAGAGGCTTTGGCACATCTCCGTGGCTCCTGCCGAGCGTGTTTAGCACAGCAGAGATCGCTGCTTCCTCCAGCAGCACGTGCGTGCCCGGGATTTCCGTGCTGGCCAGGCGTTGTGCCCCATGCTCCCTTCCCATGCCAATCTTTTCTTCTACCCCACAAAAAAAAAAGGTTGTATCAATGAGCTATGGAGCAGCATCCTGGTTCCTGGGGAAGCACAGCTGAGGCTGAGCAGGCTGGAGCCTCCCCCTCATACCCCCTCCCCACTCTGCTGCAGTAATATCCATCCTAAGTTTCTGAGTCTCTTCTAATTTTGGAGGCCGTAAGCAAAGCAGGCACTGTTGCAGCCAAACGAGGCTGCCAATGTTTCCTTTAAAAGCTGCTTTCACTCCGAAGGACTCTTCTAGATGGTTTGCTTTTAATAGCAGGCTGCAGGGTGCAACGCCCAGCTCGTGGCCAGGGCTCTCTTTGGAGCAGGAAGGGACTGGATGGCACTGGGAGCAGGGCTGGGGACGTGCAGGGAGCCACACACATCCGTGGTGGGCCGTGGCAGTGCTCACGTGCATCCCTTTCCTGGTTCAGACCAGCAAAGAGCCTCACTCCCTTGCAGAGCTGATCCCACTGCAGCCCATTTCCTCTTTTTTCCCTCGCCAGCTTGTGGGGAAATCTTTCTAGCAGAGGGGGACAGATCCAGCTCCTACCCATGGTGCTATCTCAGAGGAGAAGGAGAGGCCAGAGGAGCCATGGAGAAGCAGGAGGCAGTGAGGTCAGTGTGCTGGTAGGTGTGAGTGCTTTGCAGAACCCAATTGCTGCTTCAGTATAACCAGATTCAGGAAAATGAAGCTGAAGTGTGAAAAATGAAAGTGAAAAGATAGGAACCAACCCACGGCTATTTATTCTAAAAATACTGACCTAAATACTTAAGCGCACATATAAAAGTAGTTGTCTTTGCTGATTTCCTTTATGAGAGTCTCCTGGTTTGGTTATTATTTCACTCAGAAACCAGAAGATGAGGATTTTTGGAGACATGGAGACTTGTGTTCTAGCCTGGCACTCCGGAAGTCTTTTGCCCAAAGCTGTATGCCCAAATGTCATCTGAAAGCCCAGCTTTGAAATTCATTCATTAAGCTAACGAGGCCCTGTGGTGAGCAGCCCTCGCCTGCTCTGATCAGAATAGGAAAGGTTTTGGCAGGGTCTCTGCAATGGCTCTCATGTTTCTCCGTGGGTGGGATGATGGCAGTGGCCATGGGCACACTGTGGGCATGGCAAAGCCCCCAGAAGAAATCTGGGAGCAGAGGGAGGCACTGGGGCAGTGGTCTTGGCACAAAGCATCCCTCAGCCTGTGGCATTGGCAGGGCCAGGCTGCAGTTCCCATCTGGGCTGTTGTACTCATCTGGGCTGTTGTACACATCTGGGCTGCTGGGGTTCACATCTGGGCTGTTGTTCCCCTGGGCTGTTGTTGCAGGCAGTCACCAGCCCCTGCCCCCTCCCCACTCATCTGGCAGCAAGCAGGGCCAGGATGTGGGGAGGCTGTGGGCAGCCTAAGTACTGAGCCCGGCTTAGTGCAAAACTCCCTGGGACCAGTGACACGACATGGGAGCACCTCTCCTGCAGGCAGCCCTCTAACTAGGCATTTTGGGGTTTCCAAAAATACATCCCTGGAGGTGTCTGGGCCAAGCAGTGGGGTGGATGCTGAGGGAGGCCCAGGTGCAGGAGCCCAGGCAGTGCAGGGATGGACCCTGCACGGTCACAGCCCCCGATGCAGCACCGTGACCTGCTCTGCACGACCTTCCTGGGGAAGATTATGAAAGTGCATTACGTGTGGAGGCAAAACGGATGGAGGAGCAGGCAGGAGTGCTGGGTCAGCAAGTCATGCAGGCTGGATGAGCGGTGAGTGCTCAGAGGGAGAAGGAAGACACCGCACAGAAAACAGTAAAGGTAAAAGCCGGGTGGGGGGGAAGTGGCTCCCTGCCTGAAGGTCTCAGGGGGCAGAGCCAGTCACAGTGTTTCCATGTGACAAAGTGAAGGTGCAAGCCAGGAGAACGTGAGCATGATAAAATGGGTTGGATTGGGGTTTTTTCAGTTAGAAAAAGGGGTGCTCAGTGCCGTGTGGGGGCAGGAAAGGGGTCCCTTTGGAGTGTGGTCCTTGGCCTGGGGGCGAGTCTGTTCCATACAGCATTCTGCAGGCCAGGGGATGGATGAGCACCAGCCAGGTCTCCTCACTGCCTGCTAGGAAGCAAGGTGGCCATGCATGGCTGGGTGTGTGAGCGGAGCCAGAGCAAGCCTTCCAAGCAGCAAGAGCTGAGTTTGAAACCTTGGAGGATGCTGCAGAGGTGAGTGTCCCTGAGGACACTGGCTCTAATGGCAGGCTGCTGACTGGAAAGCCTTTCCTATAGCCCTGAGGTCCTCCTTCCTCCCACAAAACTCCCAGGAGCAATGGAGGAAACCCTCGTGGGCAGCAGAGCCAGTTGGACCACGGTTCACCCTGCAGCAGCTTTTTACCTAAAATAAGGCTGCTAAAATAAGTACCCAAACTGTCACCGCGCTGGCAGCAGATTTACAGCTCCATGCACGCAGCTGGCACTGGTCCCACCCTGCTGGGGGAGCACCCACGGGGCAGCAGGGGAAGGTCTGCTGCAAAACCCAAGGTCACCCTCTGTCCCAGGGGCTCTGGCCCCGTTGCAGGGCGCTGGAGGGGGCGGCTGGCTCGGGGCACTGCAGGCGGCACATATCAGGCGGAGACAGATGGAAGAGGTGACAGATAAAGGACTCAGCCTGGAGAAGGAACAGGAGAGATAGGACCCAAAGGCTCTGCCCCAACAGAGAGAGGAGGCTCAAAACCAGCCCCAGCAGAGCTGGATTTAGATCCTGTAATCCTGTTCCCTGACTAAACCCCTCCTTGCCCAGGGCAGGGGGGTGAGGAAAACACTGGTGTTGAACTGCAGATACTTGGTGGGGCAGTGGGGCTTTTGCCTGGCTCCCAAGGCAGCTGAAAACTGCTGCTACTCTGGAGAGGCTGCCATCCTTCATTGAGAATGGCTGGCACTGGGCACAGCTTAGAGGCTGTCCTGTGGGATGGCTGAGAAAATTCCAAGATGGGCACCATCCCATCATCTATAGGGTCTGCAGGCACACACAGCTCTGCTGGCACCCCCTGGGAGGGTCCCTGCAATGCCATTGCCATAGGAGACTGACAGGCAGCACTTAGATGTGACCTCACTTCATGCCAGTGCCCTGCTTGGCCCCACATGGCAGCCACCAGAGCTCAGCCACAGGGAAGGAGCAGGGTCAGACACAGAGAGCACCATGTGGGAATGTCAGCAGCACTGCTGGGAGCCAGGCTGGGGCTGTCACCCTGCAGGACCACAGCTCCTGCATGCTGGTTTGTGTGGGGAGAGGTATTTAATTGCACAATGTTCCTTGCAGGGAGATGCAGGTTAGTGGCAAAGGAGGTGGGAACAAGGAGAACCAGACTCGCCCAGAGCAGCTGGCACTGGCAAGAGGTGAGCAGAGGTGACACCTTGTCAGGGTAACCAGGGTCTGACATTTTGGGTTTTGCCTTTGCCCCGTTCCTCAGGAGTCCAACAACAAGCGTGAGTTTGAGGCTTGCAAGTTGCCTGTGCTCCTCAGACAGGGCAGTCCTCCTCAGCTTTATCTCTGTCTCCTTCTCCCTTTGTGCCTTCTATCTCTGTTTGTCTCCTCTGCAGTGACAGGAACCCACAGAGTTAAAGCCCAGCTATGGGAACGCAGCATGGTTTCCCAGCTTTCCCAGGGGAAAGCCCAGGAGCTGTGTCCCACATGGGTGCTCCTGGGCTCCTTTGCAGTGCCTGCCTGCAGCCGAGGTTAGCGCAGGAATTGCGGGTGAGGAATTGGAGCTGGGAGCTGCTGGGGAATAGCTGCCACGCTTTACATTCACAGCCCATCTATTTTGCAATAACTTCACCATGATGTTCCCACATAGACAAGCCTAAGCTAGCATAGATAATGAAATGGGTTAAAGGAGACAGGCGGAGGGAGAGGAGAGGAGCCAGCAACTGGTAGTAAATCAGGGAGAGAACAGGGTTACTTTAAATTCAAGGTCTTGGTGGCAGGGCAAGTTTGCTTTGTGCCAAGAGGCACGGGGTTCAGAGGATGAGACACAAGAGTGTCTTCTTGGTGGGGCCACCAACTTGTGTCCCCCACCAAACCCCACCCTGCTCCTGTCATTCCCCCACGCCTGCCCCATGGGTGTCACTGGGATTAAGCACAGCCAAGGCACCCATCCTGGCTGGTAAAGGGTGGTCAGAGGATCCTGAAGGAGGATCCTGGCAGGGCAGGCAGTGGGCTCTGCTCTTCAAGGCCTGCATGAGCTCTTGGTCAGGGCCTGGGGAGACCCAAGCGCTGAGACTCCCCCACCTTTGGCACGGGCTTCGAGGCAGTCCAAACAAGCTAATTAAATCCTGCTCTGCTTAATCAGAGCCATTGAGCACCAGTCAGAAGAAATTAATCCCGTGTTTTATTAGATGCTGTTTGAAGTCGTGTTTGGCACCTCGTCCTCAGTTCTCATCTCCTTCTGGGGAAGGAAGAAGGACATCTGTGGGGAAGAGCGAGGGTGCAGCAGATGGCAGCGGGGATGATTCAGGGGCTCGAGGAAGGAGCTGCGACTCCAGCGGCATCCCTGGGGTGGGGGGGGTAACGAGACACCTCTCCCTGCATCCCACAGCCTACCCCTCCCCACAGCTGAGAGTCTGTGAGCCAGGCAGGCATCCCAAAAATACATGTTCCTCCGCATTGCATGCTAATGGCTCTGCTCGAGAGGTCCCACCGCAATTAAAGCACAAGGAGCATTAATATGCAACGTGGAGAGGCCACTCTTCCCACAGCTACTCCCTCCCAAACCTGTCCTTCCTGCTGCACATCCCTGCCCACTGGGAGCCTGCCCACGGGGATCCCACAGCAGTCCCAGCGGAGCCACTGGCAGTGTGCAGTAAATTTGAGCCTTCCCTTTGCTGTGCCCAGGGGATGCTGCCTTTTCCCCCTGGCACCCGGCACCTTCTCCTGCCTTCGGGCTCAGTGGAGCAGGATCTGTTGGGTGCCCACCAGGTGGGTGCCATGCAACGCAGCCCCGGCATGGGAGACACCCCGACAGCTGGGAGAAATCCATGGGCAGGTGTTTAAAACAACCAGCTGGGTGATGGTTTGGGGTTTTTAATGACTTCTGGTGCTTTAATTGCTGCAACCCAAGAAAAACTCCTGACGAAGAGAAAGTCTGGCCAAAGTAAGGTAGCCCACAGGTGGCCCTCCACACCTTGGGAGCGCTCGGTAGCCTTGGTACATCTTCCTGCAACTCGGCTAGATGAAGCTGCTGGCTTTGGGTGTGGGGAATTTATTTTTTCCTAAATTTCCTGTCACAACTTGCGTTAAAACTTTGCAGAGCCACTTAATTGCATTCTGCGGTGGTGATGATATGAAATGTCTCCCTTCTGATCTTTAGCTAAGTTGGTCCAAAGCACCAGCTTATAATTTGCTCTAATCATCAGGTCGGGGGAGATGCGAAGGCAGGGCCGGTGCCCGGTGAATTCACACGGGCTGGGAGTTTCCACCCTCACCTCAAATGCTGGCATTTGGCACCTGGCAGGTCAGGCTCTGCCACCCTGGGATGACAACATTGATAATTTCTTTTGGTGCCACTTTGGGAAGGTTTTCATCAACTGCTTTTGGCTGTTTCCACTAGAAAAAGCTGGGAACTACAGCTGTGCGCAAGAGAGGAGGGAAAGCCGTGGTGGTTTCCTGTCTCCCTTCTCGGCCTGCTCTCTCCTCTGAGCATCTCGGAAACATCCTCCACTCCTGCCTGGAGACCTGGAACCAGACTGCTGAAGGCACCTGGAGAGGAAGGGATCCTGCCTCCCATCTCACTTCCCTGGGCTTGCTTCATGTCCCAAACTACTCCAGGGGTTGGGGAGAGGAAGTGGCTGGGTTTTGCCTACTCACCTATCCCAAAAAATCATAGAGTTACAAGAAAACAAGCTCCCGATGAACAGGAGCAGGGCAGGGCAATATTCTGGGCACAGAGAGGCCCCTTTTGCTGCCGAGGGCATGGCGCCCATCATTCCAGTGGCATTAGTGCTTTCCACCTCCACGCAGGAGGTACAGGATATCATGGTATTATTTTTAACCAGGGATATTTAGTGAACTTCTCACGTGCTGCTGGAGGGTCAGATTTATCCCATAGCCTCAGTCCCAGGGGACACTCCCAGTTATTTTTGAACCCATCAGAGCAGCAGAGGAGCAGAGGGATGCAGAGGCTCGGGAGACACAAAGTCTAGGGTTTGTCTGGCCTGTCCCTCTGGTCTGTGCTGCAGAGATGTGCGTGGAGCAGAGCCCCTCACGCCTGCCTTGTCATCACCGCCGCCACCCCGGCCCCCACCATAAAACCCAAAACTTAGGCGAAGCCCCAGATTTTCTTTTTCAGCTGAGACGATCTTGGACGATCCTGCAAGTTTTGATCCTTTTCGACCTACCGCATTGCAAGACTTTTTTTCTTCCCCCCCACCCCCCCCCACCCAGTTCAATTTAAACCTCAATTTAACCTGTGAACGAGTTTGGCCCTGCTCGGGCAGGTCCCGGTGGCCGTGAACATTCCCACGGGCGCCGCAGCGCTGCCGCCGCCGCGGGAGTCCCTCCCTCCCCCGCCCCGCGGCTCCCCCGCCGCCGCCGCCCGGAGCCTCCGAGCCCCCGCACGCAGCGCATGGCCCCGCTCGCACCCGGCATCCCCGTTCTAGCGGGGGGTAACTCATCACACAGCCTCGGCCAGGCGCGCAGCCGCTGGGTTTTGTTCAGCCACTCACTTCGGAGGGAGAGGTGAGGCCAGGGCAGGGGGAAGGAGCTGTTTGAAGCTCTTATTTTTGTGCCGCTCCAACATCTGTCCCCATGGGCGCCGCCACCCGAGGCCGGCACTGGTGGTTAGTTTGGTTCTGCAGAAGCAGATGTTGGTGGGGCAGGGAGGCAAAGCCCTGAGTTTTAAATTGGAGGCGCGCTGGGACACGGCGTGGCCCTGCCCGAGCCCCCGGAGAGAGGCGGAAGGGTCCCCACAGACCCTCGCCCGGCCCGCGGGGGGTGCCTTTCCCCGCGTGTTTTTAAGGGCAGCGAAGCGAACGAGCCCCGTGACTGGAGCTGGCAGCCAGGACACTCTGGCCCCGGGCTCCGCTCAGGGCTCCGCGCAGCCGGGCGCGCCTGGCCCCCGGGGTGACCGCCGGCAGCGCGGGGCCGGGGTGCGCGGCGCCGGGCGGGACCCGCCGGGGCCGGTCCGGAGGAGCAGGCGGCGTGCCCAGCCCCCGGCCGCCTCCCTCCCTCCTTCCTCCTCTCCGTGCCTGCCTCCCGCCGGGTCCGTCCCGCCCGGCGCCGCGGAGCGGCAGCGCCCGCCCGGCCGCACCGCCGCTCCCCGCGCCCCCCCGACGGGCGGTTTCAAGTCCCCCCTTCCGAGGTCTCCGCGGCGCCGGCCAATCAGCGCGCGCTGCGCGCCGCGGCCCGCCGCCTTAAAGGGCCCGCGCGCCGCGCGGCGCTGGGGAAGCGGCGCCGCCCGCGGGCCGAGCCGGGCGCGCTCTAGGACCGCGCGCCGCCGCCGCCCGCCCTCCCTGCCCGCCGCGGGAGGCCGCCCGCCGCCTCCGGAGCGGGGCGTGGCGCGGGGAGGCCCCGCCCGCGCCCGGCGGTGATTGGCGGCAGCGGGCGCCCGTCGGCGGCGGGGGCGGCGCCCGGCGCGGCCACGTTCGGGTGCGCGGCCAGCGGCGCGTTGGGCGCAGCGAGCGGCGGCGGGCGCGGGGCGATGGGGGCGCGGCGGCGGCCGGCGCTCTGACAGCCCCCGGCGCTCCCTCGGCGGCGGGCGCAGCGGCTCCGGCGGCAGCGGCGGCTCTTGGCGGCCGTCCCCCTCCTCCTCGGCGCGGACCATGTTCGCCAAAGGGAAGGGCTCGGCGGTGCCCTCGGACGGGCAGGCGCGGGAGAAGTAAGAGCGGCAGCGGCGGCGGTGGCGGCGGGGGGAGCGGGGCGGCGGTGGCGGCGGGCGGCTTTGTGCGGGGCGGGAGCGGGGCGCTTCTTCCTCCTCCGACCCGGCGCTCGGCTGTTGCAGGCTGGCGCTGTACGTCTACGAGTACCTGCTGCACGTCGGCGCCCAGAAGTCTGCGCAGACCTTCCTGTCCGAGGTGAGCCCCGCCGCCCCCCGCGCCCTTTGTGCGCCGCCGCACGCCCGCCCTCCATCTTGCGCGGGGCGGCGGCGGCGCCGGGGGGTCGCCGCGCGTGGGGGCCCACGCCCACCCGCGACCACCCCCCGCCCGCACCGCCCCCCCCTCCCAACCCACCCCCCGCCGTCTTCCTCTTGCCCGCAGATCCGGTGGGAGAAGAACATCACGCTGGGCGAGCCCCCCGGCTTCCTGCACTCCTGGTGGTGGTAAGTGCGGGGGTGTCCCGTCGCGGGTGGGAGCAGCCCCCCGGGGGCGGGGGGTGCGCGCCGGTGGCGCGGGGCCCCGCGGGGTACAGCCCCGGTAGTGGCGTGAGTCAGCAGCGGCGGCGAGCCCCGAACCGCCCCGGCTCCCGCTCCCCGCGGGCGTCGAGGCGCGGCGGAGCCACCCCCGGCCCCGCGGGAGCGGCGGGCAGGGCTCCCGCTGGAGAGCTGCCGGGCCAGCCGCAGGCACCGGGCTGTGCCGGTGCCGCTGGGGCGCCCAGGGGAGCAGGGCTGGGCGGCTGCGAGGCTGGAGAAGTCCCTGAAGTCTCTCGGGGGTTATCCCTTCAAGGTGTTGCCTCTTGAAGGCTACTTTTGCTTCCTCAAGCGCCCAGCATCCCCACTCCTGAGTCAGGTCCGAGGAGTGTAAAGCTGGGATGCACAGCTGGATCCAGCTGAGGTGCCAGCCCAGCCGTGGGCTGGGAAGCCGCTCACCTGCGCTGACCTGGGGTGTCCGATCCCTGATGAGTAACTGCTGTTCTCCCGTCTCTCCCTGCCGTGCAGCGTGTTTTGGGACCTGTACTGCGCGGCTCCCGAAAGGCGAGACACTTGTGAACATTCGAGTGAAGCCAAAGCCTTTCATGACTACGTGAGTAACAAGTTTCTAATCCTCGCGGTAATTACGGCGTTGGGGAGCTCCGGCGCACCGAGAGCCAACCTAACGTAACCGACTGGCAAAAAGCGTGGGGTTTTTTTTTAACCAGCAATGTTCTGATTTGACTGAACAGTATTTCATAATGTTGCAATTATGTAAATGAGCTCAGATACTTATCTTAAGCACTTAAAGGCATTCGGGCTAGTGGTAGAATTAAGAAGTTTTGCATAGCAATGGACAACAAAGCGTTTATAGAGGGTCGATGGCAAGATATTTCATGCTGAGGACACTCTGGTGGTGAGGTGTTTCATGCTGAGGGCACCTTGCAGGATGGGCGGGGGTTGGATTTTGGTGGGGAGGAGAAGGGGGAATTCCCCAAGCCGCTGTTGAATGCCCCAGTTAATATCTCCCTGCCTTTGGCAAGGCTGGGGGCTTCCTTGGTTTCCTGAGTCCTCCCTTGATCCCAGAAGGGGAGAGGTGTTGTCTGGTTGAAGCTGGTGTTGCAGATCCCCGTTGGTTGGTTGGTTGGTTGGTTGGTCATTGTGCATCTTGGCTCTCCGTGGTTTGGGTTGCTCTCTGCAGAGTTGGCAGTACGACCCAGGGATGGATGGTGGCATGCTTGAGTCTGAGGTGTCTCGCAAAGGATCCCTCTTGCCAAGGGTGCATGGCATGTCTGCCCCACGGGTGACGGGTGGGCTGCCCGCTCCCGTCCCGCACGCGGTGCCCGCATCCACAGCGTTGGGAGGAATGTGCATCAAAGCATTAGTCACCTGGCTGCGGGCTTGGACCCCAGTCAAGCGCGTTTAAACCTCGTAGCAGGAGCTGGTTTTGTCTGCTCCAGGGAGACTATGGTATGGAAACCATTTTTCCTCCCTTCCCAAGTTTCTGGTTGCCTGGACATGCCTGGCTGGGGATATGTGAGGGTTTGCTGGCGAGCAGTGCCAGGCGAGTGTCTCGGGGACCTCCGCGGCTCTCACACGCTGGCACTGGGCACAGCAGTCACCCTGGGGCACGGGCAGTGCCAGAGAGGCTGGGCTGGCTGCTGAGCTGCCTCTTGTCTCTTCCCACCCCGCTGGGTCTTGGGACAAGTGTGTCTGGGTATTTGCTAGGTGGAGTTTGTCTGTCTGTCTGTCCATCCCTGCGGCCGCTGTCTGCATTGCTTGTTTTCACTGGGTTGGATTAAGATGGTGAACTTCTGAACCAGGGGTCAGAGCTGATAACCAGCAGCATGTCTAGCAGTTGTTGGCTTCTGCTGGCTTCCTGGATGTTTCGGGGCAAATTGTGGGGGGTTTGGGAGCCTAGATGGGACAGTGGGGTCATCAGGAGCAAGGCAAAGGTAGATCTTTGGGCAGCAGAGCCACAGGTGAAGATGACATTAGCAAGCAAGACTTGGTAATGCTCCATCCACAGCAGCCTCCTCATCGTGTCTGAGGATTTAGTGTATTTAGAGAAATTAATCTTTTTTTAGCTTGGTAATAATTCTAACAATAGGCCTGAGTGCATTAGATGATTCGCATAAACTTCTTTAATACACGTTGCTTTAAGCTTACAGTAAATAGACACAATTCTGATTGTTTTTAATTCTCAGTGTAATGCAGTTTTCTAAGAGCCCCGAGTGCTTTACCTTTTGGGTAACTCCTAAGATTCTCACTCCCCTGTGCTTTGGCTTGGTGGCACTGGGTTGGTTTCCCCAGGCAGTGTTTTGGCCCCAAGACAGGGCTTGTGCTTCTCCGTGGCGTGGCTGCTGACGGATGCTCAGGGTGCAGTGCCTCGCTGAGGAGTGGTGTTTTCCTGGCACAGCGTGTACTTTACAGGGCAGGGACCTACCTGGCCAAAACTTAAATATTGACCAAAGAACCGAATGATAACCGTGGGAGTGTGAATAGAGCCTTGTTCCTCTCCAGCTCCCGGGCAGGCTGCTGGTACTGGTGAGCTTGGTGGGCAGTGTCAAACAGCAAACCCAGCGAGCCATCAGCAGTGCATGGCAGCTAAAATGGGATGTGAGCCCCAAATGGGGCTGGATCAGTGAGTCATGAATTGCTTCATGTGGTGGCTGTGGTTAAAAATATCCCAATCTAAGTCTTGCCCCAGGTTTGTAGAGCATTGTGTTTACACTTGGCCAGCAACGGGCAAACTCTGTGTGTCCTGCTTGGTGTTTGCCCAAAATATGGTGTGTGTTAACCCTGATACTGTGCTACTGTAAGGACAGAAAGAGGGGATGCTTTGGGAGCCTGGCACGTCACTTTCCCAGAGCCAACACTGGAGAGGTTCTTGCCTGGGACAGAGATCTTTTGGGAAGGGGGAGCAGTTCTCCTTATTAGCAGGGTGGGATTTGCGTGGTGTGTCATTTCCACTTTATTTTCTGGCATAACTGTATGAAAACTGTTAGGAGCAGCAGGACAAATTGCTGATTTCCCCCTCCAGTTTTGAGTGCTTAAATCTTCAGTGAGAAATTAAAGTAAGGAAATTAAGAAACTAAGGAGAAATCCCACCACTCTTTTTTGAGGTGATCCTTGAAAACTGTGGAGTCCTGTGAGTGCTTGAAAATACTGCTTTTTACCTTTCCCCTAAGGTTTTTCTCCCAGGCTGGGACAAAAGCCTGCTGGGACTTTGTAGAAAGGTGCTTGTTGGAAGAAGAGTGATAGGAGTGGGGATTCACCTGGCACAGGCAGGAGGAATGCTGCTCTGCTCTACCCTTCCATCTCTGGCATGTCTGTGCATCTGTTAACACAACTATCAAGTTGTGTTGTTGCAGGTTTCTTCATCATCCCCTTCCACCTGTACACAAAGAGTTTGTCCAAGCTAACAGCCCCACAAGCACCAACTCCTAAAAGTCAGCCATTGATTTAGGTTCCTCCAAGCCCCGTGGCGAGCAGGCCAGCGTTCCAGCACGCTCCCAGAGCTTGCAAGGGGATCTCTGGTCATGACAGGGGATTTCAGCCGCCGCGTTATCTGGGAATTGGCCGATGGCTGCTCACAGTTGAGCATTTCAACGCCGTGAAAGCCAATACAATTTGAGTTAGCGGTGATGACTGCCAGTTTAAATACCGCAGTGAATTTCTGTCAAAGAGCTAATACATAGAAAGGGGAATTGCAGAAAACTTGATCACCAGAACCACTTCAGTCGATTTTGGCCTCGAGCTACAGAAAATGAACTTAAATCTAGTTGACTGTTTGCTACATACTTTTTTTGTGGTGTTGCTCTGCCTGCACAGCCAGCTCATGTCAACATGCAGGAGAGAAAACTCAGGGTAGCCTTTAGCTGATGAAGACTTTGACTTCATCATGCCCTAGCTCTGTTTCCCCCAGTTTCTTCCCGAGGAGGACCTGCACTTGGGAGCACTTGAAATGCTGTTTTCTTTGCAGCACAAGATCTGCGGAGCTGTGGCTTCAACTTGCCATTAACGCAAAGCATTGATTTATTTGTTTTTGTTTTTAACTTTGGAGAGCTGCTGCAGTTCTTTCTAACTTGGGTCTGGAAAGATGTCTGCAGCAGTGGAGGTGGTTGCTGCTGGAGCTGCAGTGGTTGGTCTGGGAAAAGATGGTGTGTTGGGGGCTCCTGTCTTGGTTGGGGATAACCAGGGCTCCTCCTTTTTATATTAAAAAGTCCCCCTTAGAGAGATCTTAGGGGGTTCTGAAGCTCGTGGGGATGGATGGATGGATGGATGGATGGATGGATGGATGGATGGATGGATGGATGGATGGATGGATGGATGGAGAATTCAGGCTTGCTGGAGTTAGTGTGCTCGGTGGAAACAAGGTGAAGCCCAAGAGGCTGGAAGGACTTTGGTCTGCTGGCTGTACAGACTGGGGGTGTCCCAGGGATGGTTCTTCTATGATGAATCTGCCAGTCACACCCCACCAGGTGTGGGACAGGCACCCCATCCCAGCATCACTGCCTGGGTTTTCTTGGGCTGCAGGGAGCATTTCCTTGTCCCAGCACCATCTGCTCCCTAGGGTCTGTGTGGCCAACTCGTGGCATGGTTGGGACATGGCCTTGGCAGGTGACATGGCCTTGTGGGACCCCTGGGAAGGGATGCAGTTCGTGCATGAAGGCTTTGGTGTGACTGTCTCCTCTGCCATGCCAGGCTCTCTTCTTGCTCCAGGACCAGTGAAAGTTGTAATGCCTTGTTTGAGGCACCCAAGGCTGTGAGGGTGGGACAGAGAGTGTTGATCCATGAGTACCTCTGTGGTGGTGATGGTCCATGAGAGCTTCTCCTGTTGTGTGCAGCCAGTGTTGTGGAGGAGAAACATATTGTGAAGGAGAAGAGGTGTTTTGGGCAGGCTTAGTGCAATGCAGCGACAGGGGTTGGGAACAGCTTTGTGTGGCCCCACAGGCATTGCCTGAGTCCTGGGCATGTGGCTCAGTGGTGGCACACACAGCTCTGTCCTGTTTCCATGCGGGACTGCGCTCTGTCTGGGCTCCATCCAGCTCCACTCTGCAGGGACAGGGTTCCCTGGTAGGTAACCAGAGAGAGGAGTATCTTTCAGGAGTGGCAGGCTGCCAGGAGCAGCTGCAAAACTCCCCATCACTTAAAAAAAAAAAAAATTTGCAACAAAAATAAATAAATCCAGATATTCCCTCTCCTGGCAGCGCTACCTCAGCCTTCCCTCCCAGTTAAGGGTACTGGTGAACCTGGGTGTCCTTTAAAGCCTGCTCTTGCTGGAGTACCATGCAAGGGTGGATTAGTTTAATAATTATATCTTAAACAACATTGGCTCTCATGACAGAGCAACCTCGGCTTCCAGACTTCCTGCTGCCCAGCAGCAGGACCAGGGCATTGCAGAGCAGCACCTTTCCACGGGTGATGCTCATGGAGAAGGCTCCATTGTGAAACCGGAGGTCAGAGCCCAGAGCTTATGTCTTAGTCTTTGACTGGGGAGCCTAAATATTTATCCTGTTCTGTCCCTAATGAAAACAAATTGTCAACAGTTGTTCAGTAACTGACTAAATTAAAATCTGTAATTAGTCAATTAGATTAAAGAGTTGGCACAACCTGATTGTATCATGCTGGTTAGGTTATTAAGAGAAAGGGTGTGATTTTTAATTACTGAATGCTAATTTTGACGGTTTCAAATAGAAACAGACGTTCCCCCCCTCCACCCCACCCCGAGTGCCTGTGCAAAAGTAAGGCAGGGGATGGGTTTTATATCAACAAATGGTGCGAACACGCAAAGTTTCTCTGGCTCCGCTCCGGGAGGGGGTTCTCCAAAAAAGCCGGGAGCGGGACGGGAGGAGAGGAAGGGTTTCTCCAATCCTGCCCGAGGATGGGAGGGCGAATGGGGGTTTGTGCCAGGGCTGGGGACCCCCTGCATGGCTGGGTGCTGAGGTCTGGCTGCTGCCCACGGGGGTGCTGCCCTGCTGCCCCATTGCCCATCCCGCTGCGTGCATGCCCTCGCCTTGCACGAGTGCAGCAGCGAGCCGGACTCGAGCATTTTTTCTTTTCCCTGTTTTTTGGTTGGTTTTTTGGTTTTTTTTTTTATAGTATCTTTTTAATCCCCCTCCCCCCAGTGCTTGAGAGGGGCCAGCTTCCAGCGGCAGGCAGAGCCCGCAGCGGGGAGGAGGAGGAGGAGGAAGGCCTTGCCGTGGTGGCGAGCGCGGCAGCCCCAGCGCCATCCCCATCCCATTGTCTGCCCCGGCGGCCACGTGGGCGAGCGCGGTGAGGCCGGCGAGGGGACCCGCGGGGGGAGCGCTGCCCCCGGCAGATGCTGGGCTCCGGCAGAGCACAAAGCTCCAGCCCTGCCCTCCCCGGCCGCCCTTCGGGGGTCCCTTGGCAGGAACAAAGAGGGCGAGGGGCCGCCGTGCCGGGCCGTGCCAAGCCGTGCCGTGCCGGGAAGCCGCGGGCACGGGCGCTGCTGTCCGGCGGTGGGGAGGTGTTAGGTCAGGACGCCGTCTGTTGGGTACGAGTGGGACTTTCCTGTGCTCCTGATCATTTCCTTCCTTACCTTGGAAACTTGGATTTTCTCCTGCCTTTTGTTCCCGATTTTTCTCTTGTAAAGCTGTCCCTGGTTCTATTGGAAACAGCTGCCAGGGCTGGTCCTGGGGAGCGGGCGGGGGGCTCTGGCTGCTGCTCCTCTCTTGCTGCTCACACCCCCGCGGCAGAGCTGACACCGCCGGAATGGCACCGGGAATGACACCCGGCTGTGCAGAGCCCTCCCTGGTGGGGGTGCCCCGGGGGGAGCTGCTGCAGCCACATTTGTTCCTGGTTTTCCTTGGGAACAGAGGGGATGGCAGGGATGCAGCACCCGGAGCACCTTGTGTCCAGCCTGGCTGGTGCTGGGATCTGCCCTGTGCCTTGTGTCCAGCCTGGCTGCTCCTGGGATCTGCCCTGTGCCTTGTGTCCAGCCTGGCTGGTGCTGGGATCTGCCCTGTGCCTTGTGTCCAGCCTGGCTGGCGCTGGGATCTGCCCTGCCCTGCAGGACACAGCATGGGCTGGATCCCCCTGAGCATCACACTCCTGCCTTGCCAGCATCTCACTCAGAGAGGCTCCCTGACTTGTGCTGAGGCTTCTGCTTAGCCCACAGGCACATTCCTCCTTTTTTCCCAGAATCTTCTCCCTCTGAGTCCTCACCCTGCAGATTCCTGGGGGTCATGCAGGGCTGGGGTCTCAGCAGAGCACGAGCAGTGCTTTCCTTCAGGCTGGCAGGGAGCAAAAATATCCCTGCAAGTAAACAAATACCTCACCTCTGCCTAGGTTTCGGGTTTAGGGTTTTTTTTTTGGTCTCTCAAAACTCCTTGTTGTGGCCACAAGTGCCAGGAGCTGAGTTCAAAGCTACAGCTGTGCAGTCAATGGGGGATTTCCAAAATATGGGACGGCTTCTGGGTGCTGTTGCCTGTGTGTGATGGAACCCCTCTGCTCAGCCACTGCCACCTCCTTTTATCCCCAGAGCAGTGACACCAGTCTCCTGTGCCAGTCAGGGCAAGAGGGACACCTGGGTGGCTTGGGTAAGATTTGGGTTTGGATGGGGGCACAGCTCTGTGTGGTAAGACCAGCTTTTCTTTTGTGTTGAATTTGTGCATTTAATGAATTTTTTTTTTTCTTCAATAAGAGGATAAGTGCTCATTCTCCTGCCCGAGCTTAATGTGGCATGCACAGTGACTGTTAGTATCAAAATTAAGCAGAAGACAAATGTATACATATGCAATTACATCTGTGGAATATGCACTGTTGAGATGTACATGTGGATAAAGATAGAGGGGCGTGTGCCTGTGTGTTTTGGAGTGGTGGGACAGAGCAGTGCTTTGTGCCCGGCCATCCAGTGCCCTCCCTCTTGCCTTACCCTTCCTCCTCCATGGCCTTTGCCACCACCACCAGTGGTTTTCAGCAAGGTGATTTCCACCCCTGCGCTCATCGGGCTGGGTGGGAGCCTGTGGGGTCGGTTGGTCTGTCTGTCTGTCTGTCTGTCCATGTGTGAGGCTGCGCCTGCTGCCTTAAGATAAAGTCCAAAGGAAGACCTCTGGCTGTGTCTTGAGCTAACATTTTCTTTTTAATTTTTTTTTTCCTTAATGTTTCTGCATCAACCCTTGAACATTTGATCTGGTGCCTCTCCTCCTGGGGTGCGGCAGCTTTCTGTAGTGAAAATGAGCTCTCACCACCCCTCCTGCCTGCCTCAAACAGGGTCTGGAGTGGGGGGGGGTTTCCTTCCCATTTTCCCTGGATTTGGGCTGGCTTTTCTTTTTTTTTCAATCTCTCAAGGCTGAGCTTGCACCTATAATTGGAATTTTTTGGCTACAAACTGAAGCAGGGGGGATGCACTGCAGCAGCTCTGACTTGCTGGTGAGCATGACCTGCCCAATACAGCTGGGGTGCTGGCATCCCATGGCATTCCCAGCAGGTAAAACAGCCCACAGCCAGTCCCTCCTACCTGACATGGATTTCCTGCTGTGCCCCACTCCTTTCCCAGCTCCCACCCACACAGCTGGCATCATACCTGGGTCACCTGGTCCAGCACTGCCTGGTGCCCACCATGACAGGAGGCTGGCTGGCATCTCCTTCCTTCCAGAGCAGCCTTGCTGTGAGGGTGTCCCAGGCCTTGGCTTTCCTTATTTACCCATTTCTAATAACTGTAAGGTGGGAAATGCTCCTTTGTCACCCCATGGGTAGCTGGCATTGCCCAGCTGTGTCCCCAGGCAGGTGGCTGCTTCCTGCCCCAGGCAGTGTTTTTAACTCAGCCTCCGGGTTGGTTGTTTGGGGTTGTGTTTTTTTCCTTTTTTTTTTTTTTTTTTTTTTTTTTTTTTTTTTTTTTTTTTAGTGAAAAAAGGCAGGGCACGCTGAGGAAGGGGGCAGGGCGCTTCCTTGAAGCTCCCTGGTTTGGGGTGGGCAGATAAGGGTGCTGCATCACACTTGGCTCCTCTGCCCTGCCAAGCCCAGCAGAGCATCCTCCTTGCCCTCCTGCTCTGCCCAGCCCTCGCTGGGTGCTCATCCTGTTTTTTGGGGGAAGCCCCATGGGGTGTGAGGCAGCCTCTAGTGCAGAAGCTGCTTGAAACCCCCACATCTCCCTGCCCACGAGTGATGCTCACAGCAAGGAGGGAGAGCTGCTTTTCTCCCCCTTGGCTCCTTTCTGCCGGAGCACTGTGCAGCTGATGGGGTGTAAATCACACCCAGCCTCCCTCTGCCCATCTGCCAGCAGAATGGTATGGGGGGGGGGTCACGGCTGGTGGCAGCTTGGAGTGACTTTCCATCACAGCTTCAGCCCCTCTCTGCTGTCCCTGTGGCTCTGGGGGAGTGCCTGCTCCTCCCTGGGGTGCAGAACCTGGGTCTGCCTGTTGGTGCTGGAAACACTTTGGCTGTTGGGGTCTTCCTGTGCAAGCTGTGAACCAGGAGGTGGCTCTGGTTCTGTGAGACCCTCTTGGGGTCTGGTCTGAGGCAGGGACAGCCACACTTTGAAATGCTTGGTCTCATCATGGGGACTTTTGGCAGGGATGTGCTTTGTGGGATAGGGTTGGGGATGGAGGTGGGGAGCTCACAAGGAAGCAAACGCTGCTTCACATTGCATATGGGTCCCTTTAGCCCAGCTCAAGCGCAGTTTTCCATAGAAACCCCAAAACAGATGGTTTTGTTTTATCCTGGGTATTACAGCACCAATAACACCCAGGTGCTTCGCACCTTTGCCGGTCTCAGCTGGAGAGAAGGTCCAGGCTGAGGCTCCCAGGGCTCATTTCATCGTTAAAAGCAGATTTACTTGCTTGTCCCGGAGCCCTTCAGGGTGTTGTGGCACGTCCTGACAGCTTGTCCGTCCTTACCTGCAGTCATCAAGGAGTTTTCAACATGACTTATATAAAGCCTTTGTACTTGGATTGCTCCACCGTGCTGCACAATGGCTTCTTTGTCATCCTGCCAGCTAATTAATTTTAACTTTTACCGTTGCTCCAGCGCGGTGCGTCGCCCGCCTGGTCCATTTGAAGCTTCCCCCCCCCCAACCTTAAGTGTTTTCCAAGCAGTTTGACTTGTTGCTGCTGAGCACTGGAGAAACCAGCTGGCCCCGCTGGTGCTCATCTTCTGGAGAAGGAGCTGCCCTCCCTCACACTGCTGCTGGAGGAAAAGCCATTAGGAGGCTCAGGTTTTCTCCAGTGGCTTGTTTCTCCTGGCTGGCAGCTGAAGGTCCCCACAGAGACCATCCTCTGATGAAAATAACAGGCTCTGGCTCCCTGGCTGGTGGTTGGCACCGCGAGGATCTCACAGCCAGAGGTGAAAGCCTTGGCTGCATCTTCAGGACAAAACTCCTCATGCTGGGGGTGTCTGAGCATGAGGGACTTGACAGTGGTGGTTTCTGGAGGGTTGGGCTCTGTTTGGTTGTGCTCTGGAAACTGAGTGCTTTTTGCTTGCATCCTGTGAGCAGACATCTCCAGCATAGCATTCCTGGTGTAGCAGGGAGCTTACCCCTGGTGCCTCCAGAGCGTTCACAGGGGAGCTGAGCATCTCCTTAGAGCTGCCTGGAGGAGCACCAGGAGAGGTGTGACCCCAGCTGGGTGTCCCAGCCCTTGGGGTGGGATGAGCCAGGGTGTATTGTCTTTTCTGAGTAGGAGGGATGGAGATGGCCACATGCATAAACATCAGCTGAACGTGCAGCCGTGGGGTTTGTGTGAGCAGCCCTGCTCCCCTCTGCTTGGGATGGGGATGGTGGCGGGTCAGGGAATACGGAATTGCTGCCTTTGTGTTTAATCTGGTTATAAGGATGGCTATTAGAGATAATGAATTTTGCCTGTCCCCACTGTTGTAATACAAGAACCCAACTGTCTTTCAACACCGCGAAGGTCACTCCTCTTTATTTCTGGTTGTAAATATTGCTGCTTACAGATGTTTGGGGTTGATGGACATGGTTAATTAAGTTTCTCCTGTCAGCTGGTTGGCAGGGTGCAGGGGTGCTGGCATGGGGGTGAGGTCAGAGGGCAGGATCACAGCCAGGCAGCAATACCAGCAGCCACTTAGCATGGTGTGAGCCCATCTCACTGCAGCCCCTCAGTGAGAGCAAAGCTGGGTTTGCACTGAGCCTTGCCCCTCTCTTTATTATGAATTTGGAGCAGGCTGGTGGGAAGATGGAGACTTTCAGGAGCAAGTTTCCATTTTGCTGCTCTCATTTGAGGGGAATTCAAATGAGGACACCTGCTGTCCCCAGCCTGACCTGGGAGTGGGAAGAAGGGTGCAGAAACCCTTCTAATTTTTGCTATCAAAACCAGCACCAGCAGAGGGTTTTTCTTTCCCACAGAGGCTAACATGGAAATGACTGTGTGCTGGCCAGCAGAGCCCACACCCCACATCAAACCAGCAGCAGGAGGGGCTGGGGGCCCCTTTCTGTGGGGCACAGGGCTGGTTGCTTCCCGGTGCTCATCCTGGCGGGCAGGAGCCGTCCGCGTGCGCTGCCTGCGCGCCTGGAACGCAGCACGTGCTGCTGCTGTGCTCCCCGCTCCCCCCGCGCGCCTGATTTATGCCGCTCCACATTTTCTCCTCCTTTCCATGCCTCTTTCTCCTCTCCCTCCTTTTTTTTTTTTTTTCCCTCCTCCCTTGTGCTGCCTGTGCATTGCCTTGCTCCTTTTTTTTTTTTTTTTTTTCTCTTCCCCCTTATTGCTCACAGGCCTCCCTGTTAACCCAGCAGGCTGCAAGATTTAGGGCTCCCTGCCTGGTGTGCAGCCTGAGTGGGGTTTTATTCTCCCAGAGGAGGGAACTGTGATCCCCATCACCCCACTGGGACATGATCCTTGCATGTAGGAGGGGCTGTTTTTATTATTCTGTTTTATGGCTGCAGAGCACAAGTCGTGCATCCCTGTTCTGGATGCTCCTGGCCATGGATTGCAGCAGAGCTGGCGAGGTGGCCACGGGTGCCCATCGCCTCCATGCGACGTTGCTGCGCCGGCCATCTGTCCCCTCCTGTGCGGCGCCGGGCTGCCGGCTGCTCGCCGAGCCATCAGGGCTTGCCCAGCGTCTGCGAGGCCACTGGAGGAAAAAAAAGAAAAATTACAAAGAAAAAAGTTCCATTTTTGCTTTGTTTGCCCCCATTTCATATGCAGAACCTGACTTTTTGTTGCCTTTTGGGGAGGGGCTTTTTTTTTCTTTTTTTTTTTTTTTTTTAACTCCCTTGCTGCCGTGCCAGGCGCATCAAAAGTTTGCTGGGTCTTGTGTGTGTGTGCGGATGCCGAATAATTTTATTAGCTGCCTGGAAGGGAGCCAGCACAGCGTGCACCGTGCGGGAGGTGGCTGCTGGGGTGCCTTCCCTTTGCTTCCCCTTCCCAGCTGCCCCCCCCTTGGCCTCCGCTGGTCTCCTGTGGGTTGCATCATCAGCATTACCCCTTCGTTTTATTTTTATACATATTTCTTAGGGAGGCTTTTGGTTTGGTTGGTTGGTGGTTTTTTTTTTTGCTCCTTAAAGGGTTAAAACCGATGGGGAAGTTCAGCTAGCACTTGCAAGATATGGTTGCCTTAGCAACAGGCCTCCTAATCTGGTAGGTGACCTGAGAGACTGTGGAAGATGCAGGGGTTGGTTTGGCATTTCATTATTTCATGAGGCTGCAGCTCTCCAGCTGGTTCCCTTCCCAGCACCGCCACCGCCGCTGCTCCCCCCGCTGCCGCCCCCGGCATTCCTTGGCAAAGCCCCGGAGGGGCCAGCAGCACCATCCCCTCCCTGGGCACTGCTGAGTCCTGGGAGCTCTTGCTCAGAAAGGGGGAGAGGGCTTCCCGCAGCCCAGGTGATAATTATTCAACTTTAGGATTGTAAAGATGGTTTCCTGCCTTGCCTTTCCTCCTTTGAAAGGATTTGCCGTGGTGGACCCAGACGAAATAATCCATGTGGCCCCAGAGCTAAAGGTGTGCTCATTGGTACTTCCAAACCCTGTGTTTTGGGGTCTGTGGCTCTAGTAACAAACAGATGGGGCATGAACAGGGAAGCACAGTGGTTGGAAAAGATGATGGAGTTGAGATGCAGCATCCAGCCAGGGTTTTGGGGAAGGTTGGTGGGCTTTGGGAGGAGTGTGGCAGCATTATTGCAGCTGCTTTAGGCTCTTCTGGTCTCACTGGGCCAAGGGGCACAACCAGCACATACCCACAGATGGATAGACCAAGACGTGAGCATTTCAGTGCCACAGCCTTCTAGTTTGTTTTTTTTTTTTTTTCTTGGAAACATCCTCAAGTTGGCATTTCCCAGTGCTGTCCCTTTTTTTCCCAGCGCTGTCCCTTTTCCTTTGCTGTAGTCGCCACCCCGTGCAAAGCATTGGTGATCACCTGCTTGTCCTTGCCAGTGGTGGAGCCATCTAAATTAAGAAACTGCATCCCAAATCTTCCCTAACTGATTTGGCCTCACTAAATTTCTGTGTGCCATTGGATGGGGGCTCAAACTTCTGCCTGCACAGTCCAGCACGGGATTTGAGTGGATGTTGGTCACACCCAACAGTGCCTGTCGGCACAGAACTGTTGCATTCTGGTCCAAATCATCATTGAGCTCTTGGCCAGGATGGCCAAGCCACTCTCTGTGCCCAAACCCGGGATGTTTTCCCCCTTGCTGGATGCTGAGTGGTTATGGAGTGTGGCTGTGCCCTTGGCACCCAGCCAGGATGGCTGGGCAAGGAGACCCCGAGGGAAGGAAGTGTCCAAAGGGCTGGGGCCAAGCTCCCTCTGGCTACCCATGGAATAAAAGAGCCAGGATAGCGCCAGGGGCATCCCATTCCCACAGATCCCAGCGTGCAGACCTCTTTTGTTTTTCCCCCCTCCCACTCCTCCACGGCGGCGTCGATGGCAGCTGCCTGCGGACGGACGCCGGGGAGAGCCGCCTTTGTTTACCCGCCTCCCCGGCAGAGCGAGGGCGGGGATGCTCTTGGATCGAGGTGCTGATCTGTCATCTCCAGGTTTTATGCATCCCCAGACAAGAAATCAGTGGTGCAAAGCACAGACTTTTTGTTACTTATCGCCGAGCTCTGTGCAGAGCGCGGCTGCTGAAAGCAATCTGGTGTCTGCGATGCCCAGATTTATGGTTTCCCAGCCTCGTTTGAGGTGTTGGCTTCCACTGGGAAGTAGAAAACCTGGTTTGAGCCATTGGAATAGGATGAGAGGACTGTGGCATGTAGTGACACTGGACCCCAAGTCAGATCCCCAAGCTGGCAAATGGCCCCAGAGCCTGTCATCAGCCTGGGTGGGATAGTATCTCCCTTGCTCCATGTTACCTGATGGAGACAGGAGGACCAATGTCCCAGGGAGCTCAAACAGCTCTGCTTTCCTTCTGGGTCTTCTCTGCTCAGGACTGGGATGGCAGAGGCAAAGGCTGGAGGAAGGCAAAGGGAGGAAATCCAGGCGAGCCAGCAGAATCCCTAGAAAGCCCTTTTTGATCACTTCATCCCTTTTTTTCCCCCATATCTCTGCTTTGTGAGGCTTTCCAGGATTTGTCCCTCTCGGCGGGGATTTCGGGCGGTCAGCCGGGTCCCCAGGCACGGACAGACGGACAGGCTGCCAGTCAGCCAGCACGCACCGTCCTTCTGCTGCTGGGGGCTCCTGGGGCTCCAGCACGGGATTATACACGGGTTGTTTTTTTTTTTTTAAAGAAAATCAAAAATTCCTAGGGAAAATATATTAAAAAAAAAAAAAAGCCGTCTCCCCCCCCGCCTCCGCCCTGCTGAGAAGCAGCTCTGCGATGGCGGCTGGAAAGCGAAGCCGTAAGTGTTGCGCGTGCCATCTGCTCCGCTTGGATCGCGGCAGCGCCTGGAGCCGGCGCAGCCTCGCGGGAAAGGGGGGGCACCAGTAAAGATAGGGTCCCCCTGCCCCCAATTCCTCCCTGCTGGGGTCCTCCAGGTCAGCTTGAAGCCCGCGCTGACGGGCTTGATCCCCAGCTCGCGCTGCTTGGAGCTGTCCCGTGGATGTAGGATATGCACCTCTCCCTCCGTGGGTCATCCAGAGGTGGAGGTGGTTGTGGGGTGGGATGAGTTGTGTGGTAGGGAATGGCAGGTTTTGGTGGGTTTAGGAATCTAAAAAAAAAAATATCCCCATATGAATGTGGGTTTGACCCCCTAGGATCTGCTCGACTCCCCTTCTCAATCCGCTTCTTCCTAGTAGCCATCCTCTTCCTCCTGTTCGACTTAGAAATCACCCTACTCCTCCCGCTACCATGAGCCACCTAACTACAGTCTCCTACCACCACCCTAACCTGAACCTCCTCACTTATCCTCCTCCTTACCTTAGGACTAGTGTACGGGTTAGAAAGAGCAGAGTAACAGAAAGTTAGTCTAACTAACTGGGGTGGAAGCACCTGCTGGCACAGGGTGCTCTGTGGCGTAGGCCGCGTCTCATGGGGACCTCGGGGGTTTGCTGTCGTGAGAGCGGCTCAGCAGGACACATCTGCTCCTCCCAAGGGGGATACCAAAGGAAAACTCCTTCCCCAATAAGGAAAAAGTATATGCTGTCTCTAAAAAGAAAGAAATGTGTCTATTTGTGGGTTTGCTATGGGAGCATCTCTAGTGTGGGTTCCCACACAAGTTCCTCTGCTGGCTCTTCAGCTGAAGCCACCAGAGCAGTTGGGTTTCTCTCTGCTTTACCAATTTTTACAAAACTGGTATTTTTTTGAGACTCTCCAGTGGGTCAAGCCAATGGACAGAGATGGGATACAGAGAAAACCCAGGCTTTCTCCCTCAAAAGGCAGCCCTGTCCTCAGCAGCTGGGGCTCATGCTGGGGTGTGGGTGGTTGGCTTCTCTAGGGGGTAGCCAAGAGATGAATATTCCCAGGGTGTGTGATACCCAATCTGGGAGATCAGTTTTGACTGCAGGGACAGCAGCTGTGGAGCCCTGAACTACCCCTTGGCTTGGCTCCATCAGCAGCAGTTTTGGTCTGTGGATGTTTGTCACACATGCCATATATATGGGGTGTGTGTATATATATATATGTATATGTGTATATATATATGTATATATATGATTTGCTGATTGAGATTAAACCACATTAAGTACCATACCATATATCTTGCTCATACCTCTGCCCCAGTGGGATGGGGAGGAGAATGAGGGGTAGGAGGGGAAAGTAAAACCCATGGATTTTGGTAAGAGTAGTTTATTAATTGAAATAAAATACAATAATAGGAATGAAAAGGGAATGATAGAAAGAAAGAAGTAAAATATAAAACAGATAACTGATGCACTATATAATTCCTCACCACCTACTGACTAATGCCCAGCCTGTCCCCAAGCTTCCTGGCCAAATTCTCCCAGTTTATATACTGGATATAACATTCTGTGGCATGGAGTAACCCTTTGGCCAGTTTGTGTCAGCTCTCCTGGCCATTCTCCCTCATGGTTTCTTGTGCACCTCCTCACTGGCAGAACATGGGAAGCTGAAAAGTCCTTGACTTGGAGTAAGCACTACTTAGCAACAGCAAAAACACCAGTGTGTTATCAACGTTGTTCTCGTACTGAATCCATAACACAGCACTGTACCAGCTACTAGGAAAAAATTAACTCTATCCCAGACAAAACCAGGGAAATGCAATATTTTTTTTTTTTTTGTATTAGAGAAGGTTTGCTTGCAGAACTTGGAGAGGATGCCTAGTGCTTTCCCCCCCTTTCTTCCCATGCAAATGCAATTGCTCCTCTTCTCCTGCTGGTAGAAAAGGCAGTGGTGGTGTGAGTGGGTTGAGCTTGTGGAGAAGGGATAACGCTCTCCAAACAAAACCAGAGGGTTTGTGAGAAGAATCGGGAAGCTGAGGGAGGGTAGAAATGTCTGAGGAGGGGGCTGCAGAAGGCTTTTGGCCTTGCTGGGTTTGGGGCAGGGTGGAAGGATCCCAGCTCAGTGTTTCCCCTCACTTGTTCCCAGCTGGTGAGCACGGTCAGACCTTCACAGGGGTTTCTGGGGTTCCACAGTGGCTGTAGTTAAACCTTGTTAGAGCCCACTTGTATATTGGGGAACCCCTTGGGAGCCCCAGTTCAGCCCCATGGAGATGAGTTGGGAAGGCACATCCTCCTCACCAACCCATCCAGGAAACGCTGCCATGCCCAGTGTGTTGGCTCTGCAGAGCTGCCCACAGCCTTCAGCCATCCCACCTCACCAGGGGCCACTTGCAGGTGCTGGGCTGACCCCACCTGGGGGCCAGGTGCCCCCCAAAGCCACTCTGTCACTTCTCAGCTGGACAGGGGAGAGGAAATACCATGCAAGGCCCATGGGTCAGATAAGGACAGGGAAACATCACCCACAGGCAAAACTGACTCAACTTGAGTAAAAATTAATTTAATTTATTGCCAATCAAATCAGAAAATGATAATGAGAAATACAAATAAATCTTAAAAGACCTTCCCCCTACCCCACCCTTCTTTCTGGGCCCACCTTCACTCCTGGTTTTCTCTTCCCTCCTTTTCACCAGTGACCCCACAGCACAGGGGATGGGGGCTGTGGTCAGTTCATCAGTTGTCACATCACAGTTGTCTCTGCTGCTCCTTCCTCCTCAGGAGAGGATTCCTCCCATTCTTCCCTTGCTCCAGCGTGGGGTTCTTTCCACAAGAGACATTCCTCCACAAAATTCTCCAACATGGGTCCTTCTCCTGGGCTGCAGTTCTTCCCAATCTGCTCCATTGTGGGTCCCTTCCGTGGGGTCACAGCCTCCTTTGGGCATCCCCCTGCTCCAGTGTGGGGTTCCCCATGGGCTGCAGGGGGGTCTCAGCTCCACCATGGAGCTCCATGGGCTGCAGGGGGATCTCAGCTCCACCATGGAGCTCCATGGGCTGCAGGGGGATCTCAGCTCCACCATGGAGCTCCATGGGCTGCAGGGGGATCTCACCTCCACCATGGAGCTCCATGGGCTGCGGGGTGGGGGTCTCAGCTCCACCATGGAGCTCCATGGGCTGCAGGGCCACACCATGGTCTGCACCACAGCTTGCAGGGGAATCTCTGCTCTGGTGCCTGGAGCACCTCCTCCCCCTCCTTCCCCACCGACCTTGGGGTCTGCAGGGCTGCTGCCTTCATATTCTCACTCCTCTCTGCTCTGTCTGCAGTTGCTCCTGCACAATAAGTTTTCTCCCTTCTTAAATACATTATTCTAGAGCCCAATACATTGCAAGTAGCTCAAAGTGCTGCACTTTGGTGGCTACCCCTGAGCCCAGCGTTCAGAAATTCATTAATTGGGCTGGAACAATTATTTTTGGCTTTTGCAGAGGGAAGGGCTATAAATAATCACCCTGCAAGCCTGTGCGGTGACTTTGCAGCCTCTCTTGGGGGGGGTTGTGTTGGGGTTTTTTTTTTCCCTTGCTGCTGTCCGAGTGGCTTTTTCTTGGCGGCCGAGAGTGAGAGACTTATCTGCAGAAAATGCCATTTGAGTTGATTAAAGCAACTCCTGCCATTGGCCCAGAGTGCCAAACTTTCTGCAGAAACGGTTGTGCTTTCTGAGAAACCGCCCCGGGGACCTGCTGGGGACGGGGAGGAGGGGAGGAGGAGGACAGGAGGAAGGCTTCCCCAGGCTCAGGGAAGGCAAACAAAGCACAAGACAAAGGATGTGGGGGAATCTTAGCGAGGTGGGATCACAGCAAGGAGGGATTGCCAGGCAGAGGGGCGGTGGTGCTGGGCACGCTTCCGTGCTTGCACTGCTCCAGCAGCAGCAGCAGCAGCTTGCACTGCCCTGTCACACTGAGGGGTTTTGGTGCTTGGGGAGCTGGGTTTCAGGCAGACACTGATCCAGAGGTGAAAGCCTCTGCATCCCAGCACCTGCCCCTCAAGCTCACCCATCCAATACCTTTGGGAGCCAAACCACAACAGCCTCAGCAGAAGCAAACAGCATCTAGTACACCTTCTTTTGTAAGCCCTCTGTCGCATCTAAAATAAATTTGCATGTAAATTGACAGGCTGATTTTAATGTCTTCTGGCTATAGAGCACTGAAGGCCCAGGCTTTCCTTGTAGGTGGGCATGTGGCATGGCCCCCACACTTGCTGGGCTCTGGTGTGGTGGCACAGAGCCATTCCAGGGTGGAGGTGGCAGAGGCATGGGGTGACTGCTTGCAGGGAAGCAGAAACTTAGTATTTCCTTTTTTTAAAAAAAAAAAAAACAACCGATTTTTTAAAGCATTGAGACTTACTGAGAGGCTGGTAGCTGAGAATGGCCAACACAGGACAGCAGACTGGGTTTTCCTGTAGGGAAGCTGCTCTGTGCCAGGCTGCTGGACTACAGGGCCCACTCAATGCCCTGGGTTTGCAGGAGCACATCCCACATCTCTGTCCTTGCCTGGCAGCAATTCAAACACATTCCCATCGTTGGTACGAGTTGCCATAGACAACAGCCACGAGCCACTGATGTCTTGGAGAGTGTCCCTTTGGCCAGAGCACCCCTTGGTACCTGGATCTGGGGAGCACTGCTGGAGCTGGAGCCAGTGTGAGGATCTGTTTAGGAGCATTTCGGGAAAGGCTGCCAGAGCAGAGCATCTCCCGAGCAGTCTCGCCGTGGCAGCTTTCCTTCGTCATCCATTATTTATTTGATCCTCTGCAAAACAAATTCGCTCCTCGGCACTGATTCTGATGACGGTGCTCATTTTACAAAAGAGGTAAAAGGAGCTGGTTTTGTTCCCAGTCTGAAAGACTTGAACAAAAAGGTGTTTCCTCCCGCCTTCTCTCCTGTATCAGTGAGATAAATCTGCAGAGTTTTAGCGTGGTGGTAAAAATTTTGGAATCTCAAGTAGCAAAACATCGAGCAGTGCTTTCCCTGTTGATCCCCATCTTTCCCGGACTTCCAAGGGTGTTTCCTATGACAGGATAGGAGGAACCAAGATGCTCAACTCGCCTGTAGCTCACAGCTGAAGGTTTCTGGAGGGCATGGCTGTGTGTCCAGGGAAAAGGGGCTTCATGGGTGCATCTCCTCCCTGCGCGTGCTATTGGAGGGCAGCTCTGCTCTGTGGGTGCACAGAAGAGTTTATACTTGGGGCTTGGAGCCAGGGGGGTGGTTTCAGAGGCTGTCTGGGGATGTCCTCAGTCACACCAGTGACCAAGCCAGCTCTAACCAAACAAGCTGGATCAGTGGGCTGAGCGCTGGGCCGGGAAGTTTTGGAGGGAGGAGACGGCGCGTCGGAGCCGCGTTCGTCAGGATGGAAATAACTGTCAGCCCCGTTCAATCTGTCGCCTTGTTCCCGGGGGACAATTGCAAAACAGGATTACTGGTACTTAAAAATTCATAGAAAATGTTTCTTATCACAACGTCATAATTGTTATGACTCAGAAGAGTAGAATTGCCATTTTCCTGTGCCTTTTTTTCCCCCCCTTCACTTTTGTTGCATACCGAGTCCCTTGCTGCAGCTGCGGGATCGTCGGGAAGGGGGGAAGAAAGAAAGAAAGAAAAAAACAAACCAGGGCGATGCTTTATTTTATGCTAACTGCAGCA
Organism: Agelaius phoeniceus; assembly: GCF_051311805.1. Classification (NCBI taxonomy): domain Eukaryota; kingdom Metazoa; phylum Chordata; class Aves; order Passeriformes; family Icteridae; genus Agelaius; species Agelaius phoeniceus. The sequence continues at coordinate 33,250,657 of NC_135272.1, read as the reverse complement.
TTTGACTTGAAAATGATGTCCCACTGGGTCTCGTGGTCAGCGTATTACGGCGTGATGGATGGCTGTCAGAGCGGCCCTGGCTGGCAGATTGCGATGGGTGGAGGAGAACAGATGCCCAGTGACTTCAGGGGCTTTAGCAGAGCCCAGGACTGAAGAGTGGAAAACAAAAGCAGATGGGAGAGCTCTGCTCAGGCTAACTATTCTTCTCCGGCCACGTGTCGGGGAGGGAAGCTCGTCGGGCGGCCGTGTCCCTTCTGTGCTGTTCCTCTGTGGGGAGCTGGGCTGCCTGCTGAAGCCCTGGGTGAACCCCACTTGACCTGAGGCCTGAGCCTACGTGCACACCATCCCTGCAGATCTGGAAAGGGCAGCCTTTTAACCCTGTGAAAGAGCAGATTGCGCTCCATTTGATGGTTCTTGTTAACCCTTGGCCCTGCTGCTGGATCCTGGGCAGGCTCCAGGGGCTGCCCTGTCAGAGGGTGTCTGCCGGTGTGTTTTGTGCTCTGCATGGCATTTGTCTTTGGAGTTGGACCCTGTGAGTTTGAGTGGTGCTGTTCTTGCAAGAGCCTGTTCTCAATGAAACCCTTTGCAGATGCTGCTCTGCAACTCCTCGTCTGCTTCCTGTCCCTCCTGCAAACTTTCCTCGAATTTCTACCCCATCAAAGGGTTTAGAAAAGAACCTGCTCTGCCCCATTTTCCTTCTCACATCTGTATTTCATCTTTTGCCCCTTCACTTTGTTCCTACCCCTCCTGTCCATCCAAACTTGGGCAGGTGGCTGCTGCCTTCCCAGCTGGCATTTGCTGGGGATTGCAGGGTTAATGGTGAAATTAAATTTCACTGCTGTTTTTAAATTAATTGAATCATCAGCGTGGGTAACGGGAAACAGTGGTATCATAATGTATTTGATATGGGTCTTTAAGTCAGCATTTGCTGTGAGATCTGGAGCACTAGATCTTGGTGGAAGCGATGGCTAACTGATATATTGCAGTTATGGCCACAGTGCAAAGGCTCCTGCTATGTCTTAAAACGTTCAGGTCATGAAGTTGAGTTGGTTTATGATATGGCTGTTTTCCCTGCGTGCTTCCCACGGTGCTCCTCGATCATACTGGGAAAAACCCTGCAGCTGGCAGGAGCCAGCAGTGCTCCTGGTTTGTGCCTCACACGTCTGTGAGGATGCCCTTTTGGGTGACAGAGGAGCATTGGGGTTTTGCTCCTAGGAGTCTCTAAAGTTTTTTTCTGCTGGAGGAAGCAGACACAGGGGGAAACATGTTTTTTCCTCGAAGAAAACAGTGGAAAGATTTCTGCTGATTTGCAGCATCATCTGGCCTTTCCTTGGTGGCCCTGGGGTGGCTTCAGGACCTGCCTTGGAGAGGAGAAGCTGCCCAGGCTGAGGGCCAGCATCCTCATGTGATGTCCCCATCATGCTGGGGACAAAACTCCTAGCAGGCCATTGTATGGGCTCCACTTTTCTTGTCCTTTACCTGGCCCAGCATAGTGGGACTGCATCACAGTGTGGTCCCTTGTGGTAGACAGTGGCAGAGGGCTGGTGTTAATTAGCAAGTGGAAAAAAGTAAAGTTTTAGTACATGTATTGTGGAGCTGCCTGCAGGTTTCCACCTATGAGGGGTTCCTACGTCCTATCTTAGCAGCTGTAACAGGCAGGATGAGAGGAAATGACCTCAAGTTGCACCAGAGGAGGTTTAGATTGGATATTAGGAAAAATTTCTTCACTGAAAAGCTTGTCAAGCCTAGGAACAGGCTGCCCAGGGAAGTGATGGAGTCACCATCCCTGGAGGGATTGAAAAGCTGTGTAGATGTGGCCCTTGGGGACGTGGTTTAGTGGTGGGCTTGGCAGTGCTGGGGGAACGTTTGGACTCGATGTTCTTAGAGGTCTTTTCTGACATAAATGATTCTATGATTCCCTCTCGTCAGCAACTTCCTCCGGAGATCGCAATTGTATGGATGACCCCGGAGTGCACCTACGGCCACGTCAGCAGCACTGCCTTTCACAGCCAAAATCTCAAGGCTACTTAACCAACTGAAACCTCTCAGAAGCTGCCTTGATATGAATATTGATCTCCACATTTAACTCTGCTTTGCCCAGTTGATATTGCCCAGGCTGGTGGCGTGGAGGATGAGCAGGCTACAGGATGCACATCTGGATTTTGGAACAGGGTTTGGTGGGACACACCAAAAACCTCAGGGCTGAAGAGCCTGTTCTAGTGCACTAGTTCAGATTTTGTGTAAAGACTTGCTTATTATTTCTGCTAGTTATGTCTCTAATGAGGTGAGACGTGCCATATGTTGTCCATAGGGAGGGAGCGCCGCAGGTGGGGCGGGGGCTGGCCTGGTGGGTAGTTGCTACACAGAAGAGCCTGAAACTGCCTCAAAAACTCAGATTTGGTGAGCCAAGACTGCAGCTGATCCGTCTGTGCCATGGGCATTGGTGCCATGTCACGTCTCAGAGCCATCTACAAACTGGCAGCACCTTCTTGCTCTTCATCCACTGTCATGTTCTCCAGCTCCCATCAGTTTTATCCTTCCATTCCTTCTTCTCTTCTCTTACCCTCATCAGGTTTTTGCTTCAAAATAAAGTGGTTTTGGGGCTGGGCCCAGCCACGCGGCTCCTTTGCCTGCTCACAGGAGTGGCAGCCCTGATCTGAGCAGCCCAGGCTGCTCTCTGAGCAGAAGTTTGAAACTAAACCATAGCAGGATAAAGAAATATTAATTGGTGAGCCCTGAGCTTAATTTGAACAGGGCTCTTCTGTTTAAACAATTGTTGGAGCCATAAACCAGAAGCCCTTAATTATGGCTAATTATTTTCTGCGCTGAATCTATACAGAAGCTCCTCAACATGAGGGCTCCTCTGAACTGCACTGGTTGCATGTTCAGGCATCATCCAGCCTTCATGTCCCTAATAAAATCAGAGGCAGAAGTGGCAGAAGTTGCCTGCAGCCCGGCTGCCTGACCAGGCAGGAGCCTGCTGCCTGCAGTTTCCTTAAACCCAGGGGTCGGGGCAGGCTTGGAGGCTCCCTGGGCAGGCAGCTGGGGACCCGAGGGCAGGCAAGAGCAAGACAGGAGCTGTTTAGGACATGGACTTTAAACTCTCTGGCATTTGGGGTTTGTTTAAAAACCAGCTAGGTAAATATTTGTGAAGCGGTTGGGATCCGGCTGCGGGGTCAGGCGCTGTGCGCAGCCCTGCGGGCTGGCCTGGCCTCCTGTGCATCCCATCCTTCCCACAGCAGGAGGCATGTCCACCCTCAGCCCTGCCCAGGAGATGGTGGAGGCACTGCAGGGCACTTGGCAGCATCACTTGGGCCACGTTTCTCTAGGGTGTGGGGTAAAAACAGGTGCTTGGAGGTCTCTCTCTTGGGGTGTACCAGTGTGATGCTTCAGTGGGGCATGTTTAGAGCAGGTCTCCTGGCAAGGCTGCACTGTGCATCCCTTCTGTGCCATCCAGGCTACTTCTGGGGGTTCATGGTGCCTTTTCCTGATGAATCTGGAGCTCCTGCCCTGTGCACCCCTGCACAGGAGGGAGGCTGCTGGGGGGGATCCTGCTGGGGACCCCCAGTACATGCTAGGGCAGGTAGGACCTGTGGCTTGCTAGGGAGGATGGCACGGCAAGGATGTCAGGGCAGGGATGGCACAGCAGGAATGGCAGGGCAGGAGGATGGCACGACAAGGATGGCAGGGCAGGGATGGCAGGGTGGGAGGATGTCACAGCAAGGGTGGCAGGGCAGGAGGATGGCAGCACCGGGGGAGCGGTCCAGGCTGCCTGTACACAGCAGCTGTCAGCGCTGCTGCCTTCACCCGCCCAGCCCCAGCCTCTTCCTCGTGGCACAGATGGTTTTAACACTTTCCTGGGCCTTTTTTTTCTATAATTAACTCTTGTTTGCAAGTGGGAAGACACTTCTTTCCTTTTGGCAGAGCCATCAAACTCTCCTCGGCGGTGTGCTTTTTTAAAGCCATCGTGTATCTATCCCCCAACTGCAGTCTGTTGTTTTTACCAGGCTCTTTTAAGGCACTGGGCTGCCCCCCCTTTTTCTCCCCCCCTTGCTCTTGCCCGGAGGTAAAATCCGCAGGGATTGCAGGCGGAGGAGGCCCCAGCCAGCTCCGGCAGGGGAGTTAACAATCCGGCCAAGGCCATACAAAAGCCGGTGCCCGGGGAGGGGGGAAGATGGAGGGGCCCCTTCCCTGCACCAGGAGCCTTTGAACCCCCCTGCTCCCAGCTTTGTGCGGCTTAGCAGGGTGCTGCCTGCACAAAGGCCCCGCGTCCCTCCTGTCAGCTCCGTGCTGCAGCTGGGAAGGGTTTTCCCAGGAGAGGCTGTATCCCACGGAAAGCCTGGTGGGTGCTCTGTCCCACCGGGATAAGGGCAGGGAGGAACCCCAAAGAGCCCTGGAGCTTCAGCAGTACTTGGGAATCTGCAGGGTGGGCAGGGTTGGGGGGTTCTCTCCAGCCTTTACAAAGACCTAGGAAAATTAACTGGAATACCGTGGGACATCCTCTGCTTTTTGGGGAGCTCGGGGTCTGCCTGTAGCTCCCTGTGGGGTTTAGGGGGGTTTTGCTCTCAGGGAGGTGAGGCTGCAGCAGCTCTCAAAGCTGGAAGGTTTTGGGATGCTCAGCTTTGGGGACTGAGGATGGTCAGCATCACAAGCTGGTAGGAATGCCACCATGGGGAGGAGGGTGTGGGGAGGCTGTGCCACCAGTGTTGTGCCTGGGCTTGTGTCAGGGTGTTGGAGGAGCAGCTCTGACTGTGGGCAGCGAAGGAGCTGTTCTTACCTATGGATATCAAATGGTGGATGTGAAAAAGACAAAAGAGAAAAAGCCTCTCAGCAAGTTTGCACCAGCAATTTGTGGCCATAACCATCGTGCCTGTGCTGCCTGCACTCCTCATCCCGGTCCATCCCTTGAACTCCACTCACTGGCTCTGTAGCCAGGTGTTTCCCAGCACTGCCAGCCTAAACAAGACCTTGCAGTGATGCTCAGCTCTCTCACATTCACATCACTCCCTCCCCCTCTCTGCTGTCTGAAAGCCTGGGGCTCTTTTTTTCTTTTTTTTTTTCCCCCTTGCTCTCCAGACTTTAAGTTTTCCTGCCTCACGTACCAGTTTATTGCTGGGTCAGGGGGCAGGGGTTTGCACGCTGGTTTTATAGGGTCCCTCCAGAGCTGGCTTCAAAAAGCTCCCAGTTCATAAATGGGGGGTTTGTATTAACCACTGTGTTTTGACAGGGAGAGCTGCTCTTAGAAGAGAAATAATTAATGTTTTGCAAGCTTTAAGGGTGATGTGGTTTGGAGTTGCATCTAACAAAACCGCTCTGTGCAGAAAACAATTTTTTTTTTAATCTGTATTTTTATCAGAAATCCTTCCCTATCCCAATGTACACCTTGTCAGTTGTGCAGCCCCAGGAGGACTTTTCCATGGGGAAGTCCTGCAGCTCAGCTGTGCCTGGATCACCAGTGCCAGCAACACCAAAGCAATGCAGGGAGCTGGTGTTAAGGTAAATAAAACACGAGGCCACTTTGGAGAGGTGTTCCCAATCCCCAGGTTTAGGCAGGCAAGAGGCAGCGGAGCAGGAGGGGAGGTGGTGTGGTGAATTCCCTCTTATCCCATGGATGTGTACCTCTTCTCCTCCAGAACATGCTGAAATGGTTAAAATGCCTCTTCCTGTTCACCCTCCCCCTCCCAAGAAATCCCAGCCTACCAGGGGAGCTCTGCACCCCCTCCAAGCTAGCTTAGCCCCTGGCTTTTTTTGGCAGTGGAGAAAGCCACCAGTTCTTGGGAACAACACTGAATTACACAGTGGCTTACGTCAGATTTACTCCTCCTGTCCTTTGCTCTAGCTGCTCTATTAATTTTGATATGCCTTGAGCAATTATCAAACCTGGGAAACACTATTTTTGGGGGGCAGCACCTACAAATAACTGCAATAAACCCTGCTGTTGAAAAGGGGGAGGGAACACCAGACACGGGGCTGTGCTTGCCTGGATTTTGAGTGTTTTAATGTGAATTTCCTTCAGAAACCGTGTGTGTAGAGTGGTTGGGGATCCCTCAGGGGTCTGGAGGAGGAATCACACCCTTTCCCCACCCATACATCACTTTTGAGGTCCAAAACATTACTCCCAGGGGCACAGAGGGTGCGAAGGGGCAGCCTTGGAGCAGGTTTGGGATGTGAGGGCTCCATATGGCTGGAAGGGATTAGCCTGGGGGATTAGATGAGTGGAGAGGAGGGGAAAGTTGCTGCAATCCCCCCTCCCCAAAAATCCTCATCTCTGACCCCTGGCAGATGCGCAGAGATGATTTCTGGGGACGATTAGCACTGCTTTGGGTTTGTCTGTGCCCCTGGAGTCACAGCTGGGTCTCGGTGCTGCCGGGGTGAAGCCGTGCCCATGGCCTGGGCTGGGATCCTGTGCTGGCAGGTGGTGAGGAAAGCTGGGATTTTCCTCCTGCCACCGCCTCACACCCACATCTTGCACCTTCCCTTGTGCTTGATTTCCAACCTGAGCTGCTTGCTCAAGCTTTCAGCTTGCCTGGAAAGAGTTTCAGTGGTGCTCAGTCCGTGCTCCCCAGGGATGGATGAGCCCAGGACACAGCACTTGGGAAGTTGTGCGTGTTGTGACCTTGTTGGTGGCCATGCATTGCTTGGGGAGGGTCACCACTGCTGCTGTGGGATGTGCATCCCTGCAGCTCCAAACTGGGCAGTGAAACACTGCAGGGATCCAGGATGCACCACAGCTCCATTGCTGCTCAGCAAAACACTGCAGGGATGCCAGGATGCAAGATGTTTCATGGCTCCTTTCCTAAGGCAGGATGTCACTGTAAAGGTCTGCATGGAGGGCAGAATATTTTCACCATTTTTCAGACATCACCCTGGAAATCGTGGGAATCACGCCAATCAAGGCATGATGGCTTTTCTCCATCATCACTCAGTCACAAAACCCATCTTGCTTGGGATTGGGGTTTGCCAGCAGCTTTCCTCGTGCTCCAGTGTTGCTGTCCCAGCAATGGCTCCTTGAGAGCTGGATTGGCTCTTGGAGTGCAACTGCAGCCTCATGAAGGATGTCTAAACCCTTACTGGCTTCTTGGGATGAATCAAAGGTGCAGAAACATGGAGGGTTGGTCAGTCATGGCAATGCTCCCAGGAGGGTGGGTCCTATAGGATGGGTTTTACTTGGGTGGTGACAAGGACAAAAGGCCACAGCCATCAATTTGTTAGTGAATACAGCAGCGCTGAGATGTGCTCTGAGTCCATCCATCCCAGTGAATTCAGGGCTCTGAAGGGCTGCCCCAGGTCTGGCTGCTCCCGTGCAAAGTCCACCGCCTTCCTCCCATCCGCCTCGCCAGGGTTTATAGGATGTGCCGGACTTTGTCCCCATGCAGACAGTCACAGCCCTGAGTTGAGTTCAGCTGCCACCTCCACCTCAATTTAAGGCATTTCCACTCCTTCAACAGCATTTTTCATGGAAGATGCTGTGCAGAGAAGGCGCCACAAAGCACCATCAAACATCAACAGAGCCACCTTTTTTAAAAACACCGATTTCTTTTTTGTTAACCTGCCGCTTTGTTAGAGAAAGGAATTTTTATTTTTTTTTCCTTGTTTTTAAAATGATTTCCTTTTTAAAGTGCTGGCTGTGGTAAAACTTCACAGATCAGCAGGCAAATCCATCAGGGGCCAGTGCGAGCGGGGCTGGATGCTTGGCCGCCTCCGTGGGCGCACAGGACCCGCGAAAGGTTCCGGCACTGCTGGGGAAGCGCCGCCGTCACCTTTCACAGGCGCTCGGGCTGGCTTTGTGTGAGCACACGAAGATGGTGGCCACGAGCTTCTTGTCAGGGACAGGCAGATGGTGTTCACCTGCTCCGGACCAACTTCTTTTGCCCTTTTGCCTTTGGTGTCGGGGAATAATGCCGGGGCAGCTGCTCGCAGTAAAATAGGCTTAAGCAAATGGGATATTTTGGCATTCAAGTGCACGACAAGAATGGGAGTATTTGCATTAATTCTCTCCTCTCTTTCCCTGCGGCGGGAGAGGATGGAGAAAACTGGGATGTTTTCCCGTGGGGTAAAGCCAGGGCCTGGTCTTCTCAGGCTGGATTGGGGGTGGGAAGTGCTGGATGCTGTGCTGGGGTGTCAGTGCTCCATCCCACAGCATCCAGCTGCCCAGACAATGGAAAAGGATGTTTTTCCGGGGAGGTCACGGTGTTTCCTGCTGCACTGCAAAGGCAGTTGCAGGGAAAGGGGGTCTCACCCTCTTCCCTGGATTCGGATGAGGTTTAGTTACCAGATATCACTGACTCCCCATGCAAACTCACAGCTTGTTTTTGTGTTATTTTTGATTGCAAAGAGCAAATGATGAGATCAACTGGCTGAAACACAAGATGGCAAAAATTTAAGAAAAAAAATTGAAAAATATATTTGTATTCTGCACCTCTCTTTAACGGGGAAATTGCTGCCGGGCTCTGGATGCCTTTGGGATGTTTTGCCAATGGGATTGGCAATATCCTCGTTAGTTGTCAGTAAATCCTTTGGACAAGTTAAAACTAGTTTTCTTCAAATGCACGTGGTGCAATGGCGTGGCATTTTTCTAAAGTCACGAGTTATTATTATTTTTCCTTCCTGAATTGGATTACCAATTTAAATCTAGCTTTTCTTACAACCCCTTCCAAAATGCACTTGGCAGTTTGGATGTGGAAGAAGGCAGAGGAGTGGAGAGCAGCAGGCGCTGGGAAGCAGAAGTCCAGCTGCCAACACCAGCAGCCTTGCCTGCACCTCATCACCACATCATTACTAGTTTTTGAGAGGGTAGGCAGTATTTTCCTTAATCCAGCCTTTGAAAAGGCTGGTAACAGAGAGGACTTGATTTTAGCTGTGATGCTTAAGGGAAGGATGGAGGGTGAGCTGGCGCACATGGCGCTGAGCATCCAGCCGTACAATCCCACATAGTTACACCCCAGAAACTGGAGCAAGGGACAACATCACTGGGAGTAAAGAACTGTGGAACTTGAAGCCATCACAATTTTGTAGTGAACTCCAGGAAATTACCTCTCCCAGCAGCTTTGCTTGCTGGGAACACTTCCCTTTTGGTTTAAGGACTGTGATTTTTTTTTTAAATCTGAAAATAATCTCTGAGCTTTCCATAAAGTCTTGTGTGGGTACATCAGGAGCACGTTTGGGTGGAACCACTGAGTGTTGAGTGCAGAAGGGAATGCAGGTTGTTGGTGCAAGGAGCTGCTGGGTGTCCCTCACAGAGCTGAGCTTCCCACACTGATAGATGAGCAGTAGATTAATAGTCCTAAGCAATTGCATTATCTAATGAAAATTTTATATAATTATTTTATATAACTTTTTTGGCAGGTAGACCCTGAAATGGATGGTATTGATTGCTGGAAAAGAGCCTGGCCTGTCTGTTGCTGGAATTATTAGAGGAGAATTGATAGTAATTAATACCTGTGTATTTACAGCATTTTCCAGGGTGCTAATTGCATGGGACCCATTTAAGCTGTTTGGCAGTGGGGAGGGTTCATACACTGGTTCTGAGGTGTAGCTGGACTCGGATCTTGTGCTGGGGAAGATGCTGGCAATGGGACCATCAGCTTCACCTTCACTCCAAGCCAGGGATAGGGCCCACTCCATGGCAAAGCATCCCTAAATACCAGGGTTGGGGTGAATCTGTACACCCATCCACATGGTGTGAAGCCCTGGAGTGCTCTCCTCTGCAAAGCCCTTCCTGAGTCAGGAGAAGCACTTCCAGCAAGCCCAGCTTCACTTCCCACAAGTTTCCCTTTGTAAACCTCCCTGTGCACACACGTGTGCAAAACCTAATTGCATTTAGTCTGTTTTACACCTCCTGAGCTTATCCCCCCTCCCCTCCCCTGCTCTCCACCCCCCTTTAATTCGGTTGCTGTGAAATTTTTGCGGCCCTGCCAAGTTATTTCCTTGGGATATATTTAGAGAAAGCCAGCTCAGCAGAGCGCGCTGGGTGTTTGTGGAAGGATGTTTGTAAATGTTAGCAGGAACGCTGGCGGGCTGGCGGAGCAGATGTCCGCGAGATGCTACCAAGAGCCTTATTTACAAACTTGTAAATGACTGAAGGGGTTTCCTTCCCGGGGATAAGGGGGACGCCGACTTAAGAGATTAAAATCCTATTGTTTCATAGCCGGAGCTGCTGTCTCAGATTATCCTTTACAAGGGAGGGGAAAAAGAAAACCAACAAAAAAACCCCCCGTATTAGCTTGAAACGCCATTCAACTGTTGTGCCTTTTTTTAATGGTTGGGGGTTTTTTTAAGGCTCGAGGAAAATATGGGGCTGGGTGTTGTTTCTTTCTCCATAAAGGAGAGGGGAAAAGTTGCCGAGCGTGGCTGTTGCTGACCAGTGTGTGTGTGCTGGAGCTTTGTGTGCCAGGCAGCTCACAGGTGATGGATTTAAAATAAGCACAAAAAGCTTGTGCTGTTGTAGAAGTATAATTAAGCTGAACTTGTGTGCACAGTGTGGTGTCCTGTGGGAGCACAGCGACGGCTTTTGGGTGGTTTGGTGATACTGCTATGAGCCCATTTAATCTGTTTTGAGGGGGTTTTTTTTATATCTTGGGAACACACCAAGCTTCAACCCAGCGTTCTTTTACCTTCTCTTACCCTAAAATAAACCAAAGCTGGTTTGTTTTGTCTTCTGGAGCATCCAGCCAGGTGGAGGAAGCAGGATGGACTCTGGCATACCCTAACTGGTGAGCACAGCATGCCCCAAAAAAATGCTGAGCCCATCTGAGAGGTTCTGCAGGCACCATGGTTTTGTGGTGGGTGCCACGGTGGGTGCCCGCTGCTGGCACATGGGCTGGCAGTCACACTCTCAGAACCTGCAGCAGGCTGGTGTTGCATTTATTTTGGTGCACGTTGATAGAACACAGTCCCTGTGGAGGGGACTGATGGGGGAGAGGATCTGAGGGCTGGGTCCAGAGGAAGCGGTCGGCGTGTCGTCCTCCCTGGCGTTAATCGGGTTACTCTGAGGTGTGGGAGGGTTCTATTATTAAATTTAAAACCTGGCTATATAAGATGAAGGCAGCTTTAACGAGATGAAAAGGCTTAACTGGAGTCCAATTAAATTCCGTATTACCTGTTTACGCAGCCTGCTTAAGTCCTGACCCGCACGCTGGTTTCTTCTTTAGGCTCCAAAGCCTGTGCTCTAGGCAAAAAAATAAAATCAAAGGAGACAGATAGATACCAGATCACCAGCATGGCCTGAGCACCCCCGCGTGCTCCTACCAGAGGCAGCTGCCCCCAAGCCTTGTGCTGCTCCCACAGTGGCTGCAAGGTGTGAGATGCAGCCAAAATCATCTGGTCCACTCTTCTGGAGAGGAGAGAGGGCAAAAACAGCTGGAGCTCAAAAAGGAAATACCCAGCCATCCTTAGTTTGGTTTTAGGTCTGTGCCGTGAAGATACTTTTACTCTCCCCATATCACTGCTGGGTTGATGTGGGCAGTGTCTGGCCAAGCAGCCAGTGCTGGTGATGCTTCTCACAAATGGAGGATCCTCTCTTCTCCCTTGCACCACTCTTGGCATGTTATTTTTATTAAAAATAAGTGTTTGGTGAAAGCCAGCATGGGATGCTGGGGCAAGCTGCTTGCCTGGAGTGTGTGGTGGGGACACCAGCTTGCATTTAATGGCAGAGTTACTACCACCAGCTGGAACCTATTTTTCATAGATATTTCATAGTAACCACTGCTGGTGTTGGTGAAGCATGGCAGGTTTGGGTGGGTGGTGAGCTGGGGCTTGGCTGTCATGATGGTGACACTGAGAGCCTTGCAGGAAGGGGTGAAGTGCCTTAGCCCACCTCCAGGCTGCTCTTCAAGGTCCACAGATTGGGGGGGATGAGGAGGAAGAATCCCTTGTAGCAGCCCCGTGTGTGGGCAACACATCAAAAAATCTCCTTGGCTTCCCAAGCCCTCTCTTGTAGGGTGTTGCCTTTTATTAGCCAGTTTACCTGTGAGCTGGGAGCAAACACGCTCTGGCGGTGAGGGTAATTTCACCCCACCTGCTCTGGTTTCTAAATTGAGCCCCCAAACCCCAGCGGGCCCTCGGCGGTGCCTCCCGGCCGCGCTGGGGCCGAGCGCGCAGGGCGGGGGGCAGGAAACGGCTCGCCGCACCCTGCTCGCTGCAAACCCTCCCGCCCAGCACAGACCTCAGCCCTGCTGTAAAGAAAGTAAATAAATAAAAGCACTGGACCGCAGCTCCTCCCAGGGCTGGGGGACAGCGGAGGTGAGCTGTGTTCCCGGCTCAGCCGGCCTGGGAAAGCAGATTGGGGTGACACCAAAGTGCTGATGGGCATGCGCCAGGGGCTGTAGGGCAGCCGCGCCGCTGCTTCTTCCCTGCTGCTCTTCAGCTCAGTTAATACAGCTGAATAACCTGGTTTCTCCTGAAGGATTAGGTTAAGAAAACAAGATGGTTTTAATAGCCCTTTTACATCCTGCATAGATTTGTAGCTGAAGACCCTAACCAGCTTTGTAGCACAGCCAGACAGCGCATCTTCTCCTTTTTTCCCTGTTTTCCCCTCCATAACCTGATGCCAGTGGTCCTGCGCAAGTGGGCTCCTATCGATAATTCAAGTGCCCAGCTCCTGTCCAGCTGTGCTGTTTTGTCCATTTTCCATTGCCTCCTGACCTCCATCCTTCTTTATTTGCAAAGCTATACTCGCAGGCAGCGGTAATAAATCAATTAATGACTCTGATGAATCGTTTAATGGCTGACAAAATAACACTACAGTCAACAGCTTGGATCTCTACAGCAGTACCAGAAGATGCTGGTTGACTCAGGGTAGGGAGACGAAACAGAGACTGTTAGCTCAATTAGTGCAATTAGTGTGCGATTTAAAGGCTTAGACGGCATCTGCTGGCGTACCAGGCCGGTGTGTTAACTGAGAGCTTCGCTTTGGAAGCGAAACGCGGTGATCCAGATTGTCATCATTCCACTGGCTTCCACCAAAAAAAAGAGGGAAAAATACCAACGTGTGTGGCAGGGAATTAAAAATACATATGTGTGTTTGTGTATATAGCTATGCATGTGCGCCCCAGGAACGCATATATATTGATTTCCAACGTGGGGAAAATTTGCCATCTTACAAAAGGCAAATGAGCTGGCGTGCCAGCATTGCCAGAGATGTCCTGGCTCATTTCTGGCGGTGGTTTCCGTGTGTTTCAGTGGAAGGAAATTTGGGGTGTCACACGCCAATGGAGACCTTTGTGTGGCTGATGTGCCTCCGGTGCAGCTCCAGCTTGGATGTGGTGGCACAGCAGTTCCATGCCCATTTTCTGCCAGCTTCCATGGCAACTGCACATTGTCTGTACCTTCACCAGGGAAGTTCGATGGGTTTTAGATGTTCACCAAAGGAAGGAGCTTTGGAAAGCAAACTGCAACCAAGAGTCCCTAAAAAGAGTTTCTGGGACAAAATGTTGAAAATAAACCATGTGGGAGGAGCTGTGTGGCCAAAAAAGTCCTGGAAATGGGTGCTGGAAAGCCCTTGGGTTTGTGCGCTGACCCTTAGGGTTTGGGTGCTCACCCTTAAGGCTTGGAAAAGTTGTTCCTGCTGTCTTTTTTTGCCTTTTTTTCTTTCATTTCTGGCATGCCCAAGTGTTTTACAGAGCTGCTCCAGCCACAGCTGCGCTCCCATCGCTTCACCAGGGCTAAAGGTGCCTCAGTGTTTACCTTAGCAGCGGTGATGGGGAGGGGAAGAAAAAAAAAAAGAAATAAAATGTCACTTCGCAGCCTTGTAAATCATTCATCAAGGGCTGACCAATTTGGCTCTCATCCTACAATATGCTCAGGGTACTTGCGGGTTTTTAATTACCAAGTTCTGCCAAGCGCCACATGTGTGAGGAACTTTAAATCCCCGTTTACGCTGCGAAGGCATAGGTGAGGTTTCAGGGTGTTTAACACGGAAAAATACTCTGTGGTTTTGTGGAAAAATGGGCATTTGCTTCAAGATTTTCTTTGGCTCCTCTGCCCTTCTCCCTCTGCTCCCTGTTGCAGAGGGGAGGAGAAGAGCAGAGGAGCCTTTCCCCCCAGATCCCCAAATCCATGTTCCTGCTCACTTCCCACCACTCTGGGATCCATTTCGCTTTGGGAGATTCCCTAAGCAAAGGATTATAGTGTGCTGGAAATCTCTTGAAACCATAAAATATCACCTTGGCAGCTTTATTGCAGCGCTTGCCGCCTTGGGAGAGAAGCGTTTTGCGTGATAGAGGGTTTAATAAAGGAAATTCCAAATGGGCTCGCTGCAGTTTGGGGCTCAGTCTTATATATTTTTGCATTAAGAACAGTCATCTGCTTTGCAGAGAAACTGCAATATGTTCATGGCCTTGGATTAAGATTTGGTTTTACTTTTATAGCTGACCCACTTGGGGGGATGGAGGGAGGGGGAGAAGTGGGTTCACTCCCTCTCCCATCTATTTTTGCTGCCGTCTGATGTATAAAAAGAGCCTGGAATGGGCAGGCTTATTTTTCCTGCCAGGACTTTTTTTTTTTTTTTTTTTTATTAACTGTAAAAACACTCAGATCTGGCCTTTGCTGCTGATGGGGGGAAGGCTGTTCAGGATGCCTTGTTCAGGGGCAGGGGAGGGAGCGTGGCATGGGGTGTGCCTGGGGGTGCAGGACCCTGTAGCCTCAGGGGAATTGGTTATTTCATGAAGGGAGGCTCTTACTGGGGAATCAGCCTCCACTGTTGTCTGTGACACTTGCAACTCTGAGATGCTGGGGTAGGAAAACCACCCCCTCATCTGGCGTGGTCCTGGCCTTCATCCCACATCCTGCATGCCAGCTCCTGCTGGAGAGCATGGTGAGGGGCACGAGGGATGCCCTGGGAAGGCACAAGGCAATGATTAGTCTGGTGCTCCCCTGCCTCTGCAAGGCTCTCTGATCAGGAATAGCAGGATTGCCGACCAAACATGGGGATCCCATCTTGGCAATCCTTAGTAATAATCCTTAATTTTTCAGGCTGCCCTGACAGCCTGGCTTCCCCCTGTGCTCACATCTTGTGGTTGTTGCTGCATCGGATGCGGTCGGGAGCCGGGGCTGGCTCAGCTGCTGTTGGGACGTGGGGTTTGTTGGGTGAAACCAAGCCTGAGCAGGCTCACATGTACCCCATCTGCTCGTGGGATTTCCTCAGTGGAAAGTTTTCCCACTATGGTTTTAGGTGAGTACATCCATCATAAAAATTGGTGAGGGGAGTAGTTCAGTGATCCAAATCCAATTAATGCCACTGGGGTGCCTTTATAACTGCCCTGTTACTGGAATGGGGTCACTTGGTGTTGGGCAAACTGGGGTGCACTTGGATGGCACAGTACTGCTCCTTTCTGACAGGGATGTGTCACCAGCAGTGGCTTTTAGAGAAGATCTTTTTCTTATATTTTTCTTCAGAGTAGGAGCTTCCCATCACGCTGGTGTTTCTCAGAAGTGAATAATAGGGATGCTGAGAGGAGTGAGTGGGGTGTCCAGGTACCCCTTGTCTCTCCCTGTCCCTCCTTTTTGGGTCTGGTGGCTCATTCTAGGGAGGCACGAGGGAGAATGTGACTCCACAGGTTGAATGCAGTGAATTTGGAAATTAATAATAAAGCCTTGGCATGCTGGTGAGGTCAGGGAAGCATAATTTTCAAAGGACAGGGCTAAACCAGTGAGCATTGTGGGGAGATGAGAGGAGAAGCATTTTAAAGCTTTCAAACAGCTTCTGCCTAAAATTACACGTTGGATGTGGCTCCTTGGTGGATTAACAAGACTCAGTGCCTGGGTAAATGAATAAACAAACCCCAGAATCATCTCCCAGGTTGTGTGTGGCCATCTCCTCGGTGGGTGAGTCACAGAGGCCGGTGTCCCTCCAGCTGCGAGCATCCTGCTCAGGGCTCCGGGGACACAAGGCAGATGGACTCAGTGGGATGTGGCAGGAGAGGTGGCATTTTTAACGTGCTTTTGTCATAACTCTGACCATGTTTGCCCTGGTTTTGTTCCCCGCAGAGCGCAGCTGCTGCCCCGAGTCCCGTGCTTGGAAACATTCCCCCGAATGACGGGATGCCCGGGGGCCCCATCCCGCCCGGGTTCTTCCAGGTAGGCTGTGGCTCCTCCCGCTGCTCCCTCCCCTCCAACCACGCACGTGTTTGCTTTTGCTCTGGGTGTCAGCGCTGTCCTGCCTGTGTTTTGTTGGATTTTTTTTCCCCCAAGAGGATGCTAAGGAAGCAGCATGCCTGCACAGCTGACCTGTCTAGGAATAACTTGTGTTCTGCTGTCCTTCCACGTTTGCTTTCTATCTTTTGTGGCCTTAAAGCAAATTCCTTTCTTGCTCGAAGAGGTTACTGTGTATTTACAACCAATGTTTTTTTTCCAAAGCTGCTTGGTTTGTGTTTGGGTTGGGATTGTATTTGTTCTCCAGTCCTAACAGACGTGTGTAATTGAAAACATTCTGGATTTTGATTCCTGAAACTTTTTCCCCCTCCTCTGGTTAACCACTTGATTTTTTCCAAATGCAATCACTGAATGCATTAACAAACCCTGGCTGCGGCTGCAGGCGGGAGTGGGCTCCAGCCAAATCCCTGAATGCCATGGAGGCACCTTGTAAGCAAATACCCAGCAAAGTCCCCAAAGTCCCCTCGCTCCTTCCTTATCCCAAAACAAGCTCTGACAGAGGAGGGAGTAACATGTTTGGAGTGGTGCTGGCAGACAGGGTATCAAGAAGCACAAAGAAAAGGAGTTTTCAAACCTTGAACCTTGAGGGTTTTTCCTCAGGAATCTCTTTGCCCGGAGTGAGCTGCACTGATTTGCAGCAACATAAGCTTTCGGTGCTTTAAAATCCTCCTGCTTGAGGATGAAACACTTGTTCGTGTAAAAAATGGGATAAGAGTTGAAAGGAATATTTGTTTTGGCAAGCTGGGCTTTTTTTAATCTGGGCTTGTGATTTGTATATGGGAGAACTTCTCGGGCAGTAGACAGGCGAGCTCGATAAGGAGCTTGTGATTTATTGTGGCGATATCTGAGCCCGATATCAGCGATTACATTTGTGTGGGAAGGGGGAAGGAGGGTCCTGTCTTTTTTTTTTTTTTGAGAGAGAGAGAGAAAGAGAGATCCCATTTCCTGAACATGCTTCTGACAAAGTAAGAATATCCGATTTTGATGGGGAACCCTAAAACAGGCGAGCCTTGCAGCAGCGCTCGGGGCTGGGGGTGAAGCCAACGGCGGAGATGGAATCTCGCAGGTCAGAGCTGCTGCCAGCACTCCCAGTGCCAAGCTGCTGCTTCCAACAAATGTCTCTCCAAAACGTCCTGATCTCGCCCCGCGGTGAAGCTGACTGTCCTCTGGGGCTTCTGCTTCACGCCGAGCTGCGAGGGCTGCAAAACTGGCAGGAATTTAGGGCAAGGCATCGAGAGGATGGGTTGGCTTTCCCAGAGTGGGAATGGTGAGGGAGAGGAGTCACATCTCTCCAGACTTCTACTGCTCATGCTGCCGTCTCGATTCTTTCCTGTTGACAGCCTCCAAGCTGTGCCCCCTTCTTTCCTCTCTGCCCTCCTGTAGCACTTTTGCACTGAGGGTCTGATTCAGGAGCAACCAACCCATCTTGGCTCCCTGCCTCCCGTGCAGCTGGCCCAGGAGCCACTAGGGTAGGGGGTGGCTCAGAAGCAGGAGTGGATCCTGACACCCCAGACAATGTAATAACACCAGGACAGGTTATGCTGCCCATCCCCAGCACTGCCAGAGGGAAGAGAGGATGGGTGCTGGTGCATATGGCTCACATGTGACATCTCAAGAGCCTGCCTTTCCTGAAAGCCCTCCAACATCTGGTTTCTCCTCCCAGCCCTCGGGATGGAAAGCAGAAGAAAAATCCCACCTTTTAACACAGTCTGAACATCGCCTCCATGAAAGCCTGTCTGATTTATTGCGGGTGCTGGGGCTCATTCCAGCTTCAGGAGATGCTGGAGAGCAGCTCTTGCAGAGATGGGCTGGAGGCTCAGTGTCGAGCCAGTCACAGCTCGGGGGTAATTTCCTATCTGTAGGAGATTAAAGTGCCTGAATTCAGAGGGCAAAAACAAAAAGGTCACAGAAGATAGAAAGGACTTCTCCCCAACCCTTGGTGTGCCAGCCTTGGGAGTGAGTGAGGTGGTGCCACCTCAGCCAGTGCCATTCTCATGCCAGGAGATGGCTCAGGGGTTTTCAGCATCTTGCTCTTCTGCACCAGGGACCTGCAAGGGATATCCCCAAGGGCAGCAGGCATGGACAGATAGTTTTTGAAAGGATTTAGAGAGCCTGATCGTGTCCAGGCATGGTGGGGAGTCACACAGGGAGCTGAGGAGTGAGTCACCAGCAAAGCTCAGGTAGCAGAAACTTTGCAATTCATGAACCCCCCCCAGGCCTGCATGTGAAGATGTCCACCACAGGCAAAGGGAAAAATTGATATGGACCTGGGACTCTGTAGCCCAAACACATGTGAGTGAGCTTGGAGGAGAAGAAGTGCTCCAGGCAAGGGAGAAGCAAGGAGGACTCCAGGCTGCAGCGCCCATCCACAGCCACTGCCTTGCAGTGAAATTCCCTTCCCAGTGCCCAGCAGTGCACTTCAGGTCAGGGGCCAAGGGAAGTGCAGCCTGCAGAATCTCCCAAAATGATGGAGAGGAGAGGCCCATGACACTCCTGGGTTGCTGGGGCATTTCATGGTGCCAGCCAACAGCACAGCATCGGCTGCGCTCCGGACAAAAGGTTGGCTGGGTTGATGGCCAGCATGGGTAGATGCTTTTATTTAAATCTCTCTCTTTGTCCCATTGAGATGAGCAAACAAACCCTCTGCTCATCCTCCTAAAGGTCATCAGAGGCGTTCCTGCTTTTGTTTTGAAAGCTGGATTGATGCCGGGGTGCAGATCCCTCGCAAGAGGGATGGGGGGATGCCAGGGAAATACAGGAAGGAAAACAAAAAATTGAAAGCAATTAATACCACACCTTTACACCACTAAACAACCGGGGGGAGGGCGAGTCAGCAGCCCCCCCAGGCATGCCTGCTGTCCCCAGGCAGAGTCCCCGTACCCCGCGCTGATGAAATGGAAAGTTGACCATAAATCAATGTCGGCGCTGCGTTAGCTATGCATCAGCGGCTCGGCGCCGAGATGCACCAAAACAAAGCACCGGCTGCTCCGTGTTCCCACACTGCCCCCTAATGCAGACAGACCTCGGGAGCTGGGGAGGACGGGGCCTCCAGAGCCCGGGGGGCTCCCCCCACACATCCCCTGCCCTCCCCAGCTCTCCTCCCCACGTCCTGGAGACTTCCCCCCTTTGGGTGAGGTCGCCTGTGGGGTGAGGATGGTGAAGCCAGGGACAATAGGAAGGGGTCCATGTTGTCCTGCTCCCTCCTTGGATGCCACCATTTTCCCCCTGCTGTCCTGATGTCTCAGTGGGATTTCCCACTGCTCATCGGGTGCCACCAGCTCCAGCCACCCTGGCTACTCTTCCAAAAATCCTGGGGTAGAACTTGGTACCAGCCTGCACCAGGCAGGGTTTGAAGGAAGGTAGCCTACAAACTGGAGGAAAGGAAAAGCAAGCATCAGAGAAAGTTTTTTTTCTGGAAGTTTAGTAGGATGCCCGAGGCTTTTGTACTGAGCGTCTGGAGCATATGGTGGGATTTGCAGTCAACTTTCTCTCGGGTGCTCCAGCCAGATGGAGGTGACTGTTCTTGGCTCTGGCTGACACGGGTTTGTTTCCTGAAGAGCTTGTGTTAAACATATTCCTTAAAACCAGGCTTCTGCAGTTGGGAGCCCCAGCTGCAGGCGAGGCAGAGCTCCTGCCCACGGCTGCCTTTCTCTGTCTGCGGGGGGAACTTGGCCCGCCTCGCCTCGCCTTGCCTTGCTGCCTTGCCTTGCCTTGCCTAACCTCGCCTTGCTTTGCCTTGCCTTGCTTTGCCTTGCCTTGCCTTGTCTAACCTCTCCTGGCCTCACTTGTCTCGGGAAGGTCCTCACCCAGCAGCACACGCTGGAAGTCAACTGGGGTCTTTCTCTTTGAAGGCAACTGGAGCATCTCTCCTAAAGGCTCCTTCAGAGATAGCTCTCTTTTTTTTCCTTGTCAACTTGCAAAACATCTCTCTCCTTCAGTAGAAATAAATCTCCTCTCCAATAAACCCAGGCATGGCTTTAATTAATATCCATCTAATTTATTTTAGTGTTTTCTAACGTCAAAACTGGCAGGCAGGGGCAGGTATTTTAAACACAAGATGCCTCCCTATTGCTAACTCGAAACCATCGGTGTCTCGTGGCAGTGATGCTTTGCCTTCTCGTACCATCCTGCCTTGTTCTGCCACCCCCAGAGGTGCTTGAAAATGTTTTTAAATAGCAAAACTCCCCCATTAGCTGAAAGTATGTAGCCCATAAAACATGATCCATTTGTGGTGAATTACGCTGGAAACATAAATTGACACACACAGAGCTATGATCGCTCGTGCCATTTTCCATCTTTAATATTTTACAAGAAGTTTGAGGAGTCGAGCTCATGAAAGACAGAGTGGAAATAACCTGATCTCCTGGAAACTCCCTGTAGGAAGCAGCTGTGGCAGCAAACTTCGGCTGTCCAGCGGGCCAGGTTGGGCTTTTAAAGTCCCTGGAGTGTAGAGGGGAGAAAGAAATGAAGCAGAGAGGAGGTTGGGGCACTGGCAGCTGTTGGAAACAGTTTCCTCTAACACCATTTTAGCTGTTGGGTTTCTTTTTTGGGTGTTTTTGAGGCAGCTACAGGAAGATGAAGAATAACCCCACACAAAGAGTGTCCAGTTTTGGGGGAAAAAGGAAAAGCTTGAAAGATGATGGGGTTTCCAGTGCTGGTCTGGAGATGAGAGTGAAGCAGCTGCAGAGCAGGTCCTGCTCCCCCAGCATGGCGTGTCAGAAGGAGCTGTGCCGCAGGGATGCGACTCCAGGGCTGGATGGAGGGAGGTGGAGGAAGCAGGACAGCATGTGTTCAGCCTCCTCCTTTAACAGGAGTAGTTAATAACTGCTAAACACACGTTTTTTTAAGAAAAAGGGGATGTTCTGTTGGTTGGAGCCCACATGTCATCTCTGCAAAACACTTGTCCCAACCGCCGTGATCCATGGGGATCATCTGCTGCTCCCTCTGCAGCGAGGCAATCCCGTGCAAAAACCCAACCACTCCAGCAGGCGTTCCCAGCCCAGCACGGGTCCCAGCCCCGAAACATCTGCAAGTATTTATGGAGATAACAGTATGCAGAGGGACTGCCTTTCTGACAGAGCAGGGCAGCCCTGCCGAGGGGGCCGCGGCGGTCGCAGCTTGGAGCGAACATTTTGGATGCTGCCGCACAGAACAAGCAAGAAAAGAAGGAGAAATAAAAAAGCAGCTTTCAGCTCCTCCCTGCCTGCCAAAACGTTTGCACAAGCTGGGCGTCACCTTATCCAGAAGTGTCCTCTGGGAGCAGTACCACATGGGATAAAGCAGGGGCAGGGATGCTGTGGCGCCGAGCCCGGAGCATCCCGGGAGCAGCCTTGGTGTTGGGGCGGGAGCTCGCTCCAGAGGATGCACTCAGCAGCACAAACAATGATGCTCTCTGGATCCAGCTGCCACAGGGGATTTTTCTCTGGTGGAAATGCTGCTGTGTCCCATAGATGCTTCTTCTCCAGTAGTCAAACAGTGTTTGCTCTCCAGCTCGAAATGCAGACCCCAAGCGTCACTTCAGGCCCAGCCAGGGTGCCTTCAGGTGGCCGTGTCCCCCGTGTGTTTGGTACCTGTTCACCCCACACCCTCACCTGCTGTGGGATACAGGGGGAAGGACATCAGTACCTGGACAGCAATGACCCCCTCCTGCAGCACAGGGCAGGCATTGTGGAGGACACTGGCTCTTGCATTGATGGGCTTGAGGTTTGGCCTCTGCCAGCCCTGGTTTTTACCTTCCACTTGGTTTCATCACTCATTCACCTCTTCTGATCTTCCCTACCCCAAATCCTGCAGCTGAGATGTGTAGGAAGGGCTTTGGGGGTGGCCAGACCTTACTGGGGGATGGTGGGAGGTGTCTGCTGCCCCTGCTGCACTTTGCATTCACAGACAGAGTTAGCAGCTCAGAAGCAAAAATAAGTCAACTTCCATGCCTGGAGAGGACTTCTGCTAAAGGAGGTTGATGCTGCAGTTGGACCTCAGAGGTTTGTCTTCTCCTCTCTGGTGGGACATGGATGGAGAAGGCAGTGGGGAGGGCTGTCTTGAGGTGCTGTGACCTCATCCAGATGAGGTTGGCCAGGAACTAAGGGCAGGGGCTGGTTCCTTTTGGCACCTGGAAGATAAATGGTGGTGTAAGTGGTGGGATATCAGCGGCTGGAGCAGAGAAGCTGGCAGGAGGCTGTTGGTTTAAATCTGCTTGGCTCCATCTCACCACTGAACCATTCAAATAAAAAAAAATTTAAAAAAAAAAAAAAAAAAGAAGAAGAAAAAACCCACCCTCTTACTTTATTTACATTGCACTCAAGTTTCCGCTGTACAAAAGATTTGCAGGTGCAAATATGTCCTGCCTTCATTAACTTCCCCTCCCTTTTTAATTTATGTGATTTCAATTTTCCTTCCCTGTACTGTTAATTAGGGGACCCTCTAATCAGTACCATTATCACAGTGGTATTCATGTTTAGGAAAGCTGCTAAACAAATGCTTGCAAAATTGCTAAATGGCTAATTAATGTCTGTTAATTAAGAAAATTGCTCATGGTAACAAACCATGCCATTGCTGGCAGCAGCTAGAAGGCGAACACTTGTTGAAATTAGTAACGAGGCAGGTAGAGAACATCTGCTCCGGCGCCGGTCCTGGAGCCTGCCGTCGCTTCCCATCACCTACTGACAGAGCTCCTCTGCTTTCTCTACCAATTACACCTCCTTGGACTCAAAAAATACTTTTTTTTTCTTTTTTTTTCTTCTTTTTTTTCTTTTTTTCCCCCCTTTTTCCTCACGTTAACACGCACCGGTATATTTCTTGCACCGAGCTCGCGGTTTTTCCAAGCAAATTTTCATTTTGTGCTTTTAAGGGAAATTAAAAAAAAAAAAAAAAAATTTAAAGTGGGCGTTCAAGCCCAAAATGTCAGCGACTGCTGCATTGCAGTCTTAAACCTGCACCAACTAATCTCTCCTTTTTTCCCCTAGACATCCTTTCTTTGCTCGCAAGCCATTTCACTGGCGTCCTTAGGGAATGCACCTCGAGGAAGGATGTTGCATCCCTTCAGCGTGGTGGTGCAGCCCCAGCTGTGCCACCCAAACGCTGCCCAGGCGTGAGCTGGGATGTGCTCCTCATCCTCTCTGCTCACTCCAGCACCTGCAATGAACCACGGTCAAAACACAAACCCGGAGGTGTTTCCAACCTTTGGGATGAGAGAGGAAAAAAATCATTTTTATTTTAAAATTTTTTTTAGAATTTTTTTTCTTTTTTTTCTTTTTTGTTTTGGGGGTAGTTTTTCTATTTCTCCCCCCAACCTCTCTGGTCCTCTCCTGCATATTTTTTTTCCCTCGTTGCACGCCCCTGAAAAGTGTTTCCCTGTGTGTTTATCATTGCAGACTTGGTTGAACCACTGGACCGTTTACTCTCAATGTGGCCACTGTATTTTGACAGATGTTCTGATTTTGAATATATATTTTTTTTGCATATATCATTACTCATTGTTCAGCTGCAAATGAATTGAACCTCAATTTAAAAAAAAAAAAGGAAAAAAAATTTATTTAAAAACCGGGAGAACTGACTCCCCGACTGAACAGGTCCACCCGTGAATCCTTTTTTAGCTCTTTCTGCGCTTTCATGTGCTAATCTATAACCTCCTTCTACTGTCTGACCTCACAGGGACCGCCTGGGTCACAGCCCTCGCCACACGCACAGCCTCCACCCCACAATCCTAACAGCATGATGGGACCCCACAGTCAGGTAAAGACACTAGTGATGGGTAGGGCTGTGAACCGGGACGTGCGCTCGATTTACTTCTTTTTCCCCCCTCTGTAAGCATGCTGGGCAGCGGGTACCCGCTCCCCGGGGAGCATCCCCCCGGGCACCCCAGCTCCGAAGCAAAATGTTGGTTTTTTCCCCTTTTTTTTTTCTTTTTTTTTTTTTTCTTTATCTCTTTTTTTCTTTTTTTTTTTTGGTGTTTTTTGGATATGCAGTTGTCAATGGACTGAGAAGTCAATCGTGGGTATCAGACTGTTTTACCTTCCCAAGGTAGCCTGAGAAATTTAACTTGATGTGGATTTTTAAGCTTCTGTTAGTAGCAGCAGTTGTAAAAAGAAGTAACGTTAAGCCTTTCTTCTTTTTTTTTTTTTTCAGTACTTAGCACTGGGGTTTTTTGTGTGTGCGTGTCTGTATGTGCTTATTTGCCACTTTTTTTTTTAATATATCTCTATATATTTAAACTTGAACATTATCTAACACTCAGGGTTTCCCATGCACTAATTTTAACAGCCTCACCTAGTATTGCCAATGTCAAACACCGTCTCAAACAATAAACCTACAGAGAAAAATGTCTAAAAAACAGAGTCCAGACACCTTTCTCTTTTTTTTTTTTTCCCCTTTTGAAACGTCACTTTTTTTAAAAGGATGTCTCCAGAAAAAAAAAATTTAAAAAATTAAAAAAAAAACAAAACAAAACCAGTGTGTACAGGCTAACCAGCGTGCGTGGGGAGCGTGCCACCTCCCCAGGGCTCAGCCCTGACCCCCTTTTGTGTCCCCACAGCCATTCATGTCGCCGCGCTACGCCGGAGGTCCCCGGCCCCCCATCAGGATGGGCAACCAGGTACTGCACTCCCAGGATCCTGGATTTCCTAGGGGTAGCTGTTATTTGGGAAGGGGGATGAGAGCCAGGTGTCCTGCAGATGCTCCTTGGGTTTGGGTGGCAAGCATCACCTCCTTGATCACCCTCCTCTTTCCTAGTTCCGGATCATCAGGTGTCACTTAACGATGATGGTTTAATTTTGTTGTGGGGTTTGGGCCTATCCAGGGTGGAAACAGCAGTGGGGAATGTGCTGCTTTCCAGCCATGGTGTTCCCAGCAGGGCTGTGCCATGCTGCATGCTCGCTGCCTGGCTGGATTTTCCCTGCAATAGCAGAAAATTAAAGTGATGGAGATAATCCTGCTGCTGGGCTGACCGAGTGTTTAGATCAGCGGCGGGGTCAAGCGGGGCAGGTCACCGCTGAATTTTTTGGGTTGGGTTTATCCTCTTATCCCAGCTTATACAAGGGCAGTTTGTTTCTGGCCTTGTGGATGGAGGCTTCCACCCCACGCCCTGCCTGGACGCATGCATGGCCTTTGGTTAAGGAATTCATCTTCTTGACAGTGGTGCCATGCAGATCTGTAGAGTAATGACCAAATTTGTCACCAAAGGGAAATTAAAGGAAACCTGTAATTCCTTTGAGCAGCAAAGGTGTCTGTTAAAAATTATCTTGGGAGCTTGTTTTTTTTTTTGGCTATCAGCATGATTCTTCTGTAGGTCTAATTAGCAGAAAGAGCAGGATAGTCAGGAAGTAGGATGTACCAGCTTGCTCTGAGTTTGTGCTTGCTGGATTTGAGACTTGAATCTTTGGAATTTACTAACTGATGCTGAGACGTAGCTGAGATGTAGCTGAGAAAAACCCAGAAGGGGCTAATGGAGGACCCCCATGGCTGGAAGAACCTTCCACCCAGGCCACTGATGGATGATCTAACAAGGTATTAATTCACTGCACCTCCTCATGGGTCAGTTTTAACAGGACCCCATCCTGCAGTGGTTCTTGGCTCATCCCAGGCTCTGCTGCCGGTGAGCACAGTGAGCTGGGCAGGCAGGAGAGGCAGGGGGGACTGGTTTGAGGAGGCTGTTCCCACAGCAGGATCAAGCATCCAGGAGTGGGTAAAGTTAATTAGAAAGATTTCATGTTTTCCCCCCAAACACCACATAAAAAACTTACGTTTGTACCTAGGCAGAGCTCAGCGAGGTTATGGTCACATCCTGAGGGACAAGAGGAATAAATAGGCGGGCAGGAAGGTCAGGCAGCAGAAGTGTAAATATCCACCTCTGCAACCCTCCTGGTTTATCTTCCTCCTGCTGCCAGCTTCCAGCCTGCAAAAAACTTGGGATTGGGTTGATTGTGCCTCTGCACAGCCGTGTGCACCCAGAGCTTGTGCTGTAGCACGGGGATCCTCGGTGTTGGCATCCAGTGTAGCAAAGCTGTTTACAGTTTGCTTCCCTCAGGCAGACAGTATCTGCATTTTTCTTCCCCTTTATCTGCTTGGAGTAGCCTTTGAAGCTTAAATAGCAGCATTGCCTGAGTGGAATGTGAGTTTGGGGAGGGGGCCTTGCTCTGCTGCACATGAAGCATCTCCCTGCCAGAGCCAGTGAATCACTGCCTGGTTTGGCCCTGGTGCTGTGTGTCACCAGAGTGCCACGCTGTTGGTCACCTTTCCCTGCTGGATTTGACACCACTGCCCTGCTCAGCCCGGGTTTTCCCCTGCTTTCCTAAAATACAGCAGCATTTGGCATGAGGGGAGGGGGAAACGCCTTGTTTGGGGTTTAGAGAGGGTTTGCAGAAGGATGAGGGAGGCAAAGACGTGGAGGCTGTAGCAGTGGGATGTGGGATGCAGGAGGATGCAGGGGGATGTGGGATGCAGGAGGATGCAGGGGGATGCAGGATTTATTTTTTTTAATCTTGCTCCCTTGCTTTCACAGCCCCCGGGTGCTGTTCCCGGTACACAGCCATTGCTGCCCAATTCGATGGATCCCACGCGACAGCAAGGTAAACCCAGCAGAGCAGGGTGTGAAGCACTGGTGTTCTTAATTAGCTGTTAATTCGGGATGCAGAGTGGCTGTGGTGCCGTATAACACCCCTGCTTTCCTCCCAACAGGGCACCCCAACATGGGCGGCCCCATGCAAAGGATGAATCCTCCGCGAGGGATGGGCCCCATGGGTCCCGGTCCGCAGGTAAGCCCGGTGCCAGAGCACATCCTACACAAACCATGGGAGCAACCTCCTGGGGCTCGGAGTTCCCCCCCACACTCTGTCCCCCCATTAGTGTTAATGTGTTTTACATTAGTCTTGCATCTGGAAATCCCTCCTTTTAACAGGAGTGAGGTCTTCAGAGCTCATTAAGGGTATTAGAGCCTCCCTCCTGCCCTTCTGTCAGAGGGGATGGCACTTAGCTCCGAGCTGGAGCAGCCTTTGAGTGCATTACACTGCCTGCCTGGGAAACAGTTACAACCCTAACTGCAGGAAAGGGAGGGAGGCTTGCATTTGAAATTAATAAATAAAAAGAAATGGCAAAGATCCCTTGAGCAAAGGGAATAAGGCTTTCCCCTGCGAGGTTCCCCTCCACCTGCCCTTCCTGCTGCCTGCTTGAGCTCTGTATTTCAGGAAAGGGGAGTAAACTTGAAATTAAGCAGATCTGGGTTAATATATGCTGTCGTTCCGTTGATTCAGTTCATGGAGTGGCTTGTTGTTGACTCACTCCTGTTTGTTCCTTCTACGAGACTTCAAAACCAGATTACCATATTTTGGTTGGAGGTTTATCCTCTCTGCATCGTCGCCTACGTGGAGTTTGTAGCGCGAGGATCAGAGTCTGTCAGGAGATGAGCGGGCGCTGGAGTTTTGTTTTGTTTTTCCCCTGGAGACTGTTGAGATAAGTGAATGTTGTGTAAAGAGGGAGTTGTGTCATGTCTTTAGCACCAACCTGAGGATGCTCCTCAGGGGTGTTCAGCCACGTCCACGGGCACCTGAATCCATCCTCAGGCAGGGGACAAAAAACCTGCGCACGCATCGTTTCACCGGCAAGCCCTCCCATAGCGCTGCTGCTGTGCTTGAAATCCTCCTTTCCTGGAGGATTACACCCAAAAGGAAAAAAAAAACAAAGGCATTTGCAAGCATGGCCTGCGCCAAGGCGAGCGGCGGCGGCTTGCCCGGGGGAGGCTGCTTCCCACTTCCAGAGCTCTCCGCGAAACTTGGAAGCGGGGAGCGCGCGCTGAGCGCCGCGTGGGATGGCGGCGGCTCCGGGAGCCGGCAGGAGTTGTGAAATGTTCAGAGCTTTATTTTTGACTCCACCGTTCCCTGTGTATGTACATTAGGGAGAGGTTTTTTAAGAGGCAGCCTTTCCCTGGAGAAGCGCTGGGCTTCCCAATCTGGCACCCACAGGCGCTGCCTGCCTGCAGCCATCCAGGAATCGGCGCCTGCGCAGGCAGCCACCAAAAATACCGACCCAGACCCTGCAGCCCCTCACACCTTGTGTGCTCTGGGCTTGTTTTCCTCTAAGCTTTGCATTGGGACCTTCCTAAATACTTCTCAGATGATTCCAGAGGGCTTCAGAACATCCAGCCAGGACATCCTGGAGCCCTGACAGCAGCTCCTTACTACACAGCAGTGATGAATCATCCCTTTCAGCTGATTGCTGCTGCATTTTTCCCTTTAAGAGTCCCATTTGTAGCTCTGCAGAAGCCAGGACAGGGTTTGCCAGCACCAATATGAAGAGGGTTTGTAGCTCTCTGGGTTTTGGTGGTGCCTTGCCCAGGTCGCTCGGCGCAGCTGCGTTCCCTCCTCACCCTCCCTGAGCATCTTTCAGCTGGCTTCATTTTCCAGCCTTTCAGCTCCAATTAAAAATGCTGAGCCCTTTTTTTTTTTTTTTTTTTTTTTTTTTAAACAAGGGGCTTGATGCTGCTATTCAGTGTAAATGGCTGAAATTTCTATCAATTAGGGACTTGCTGGTAATTTGTTTGGGGAAAACCCTTTTCTGCCTCTTCAAAACAAACTTTAGTGATGCCCTCAGCAGTGCACCGTGCACTGGTAAATTCAGGTAAAAACTGACAATACTAAAGTATTGTACTTAAAATCCAATTTGGAGCACTCCAAGGGGCTGTGGTGTAGGAAGTGGCCAGCCATCCCTCCTCCTGCTGTAGCAGTTTTTTCTTTAAATGGCAGAAACACAGTCCAAAAAGATGCATTACAGAAGAGAGGGAGGTGGGAGGGGAAGAGTGGCAACGCGACCTAAATCTGGACCTAAATCTGGCTGCACATCGCCTGGAGGGCACACGGAGCAAAGCACAGACCAAATGGAGCGCAGCATTCGGGGGATTCCTCTTCCTCCACTGCCTTGGGCTTGGCTTTGTACTAGAGCTGGTTTTAGGAGATGAGGGATGCAGATCTGAGGCTCCCAGTCCCAGCTGGAGGCTAAGCCAGGGAGGAATAAGGCAGGAGAGGGGGCCCAGGGGGCTGCCTGCCCTCGCCTGCTCCAGGGGATGGAGCAGAGAGCTGGGGAGCAACAGAAAAACAAGCCTGGCTTGGTGTTCCCTACTCCAGCAGTCATCCAGGGAGCAAGGAGTGCTCCATCTCGGGGGGAGCTCATGCAGCCTTTCCTCATCCTTACACTGCAGCAGGAACCTTCCAAGTGGTGCCTTTTCTCCTCCTCCTGCCCGTTTTCTCCTGCACAAAAGGAAAAATCCAAAAGGCTGTTGCTGGCACTGGGGGCTGTGCACAGAGCTGGGAGGGGGATGTTTTCCCTCCAAAGAGAGCAGGGAGGGGGAACTTTGGGGCTCAGCCTGGCTCCCATCCATATTCAGCTGCCTGGGGTTTTTTTATTAACACAATTGCCTCTTATGTTCATCGTCATTAATTTTTTTTTTTAAAGCTCATTTTTGCACACAGACCCGCTTGTTTTTTTGTTTGTTTATTGGCTTTTTTCCCCCTTTCTCTTGTCTCTCTGGTGTCCTGCATGTTACGGTAGACTGACCCTTGGTTATCGTTGCAGAACTACGGCAGCGGCATGAGACCTCCACCCAACTCCCTAGGTCCTGGCATGCCTGGAATTAACATGTAAGGCAATCCCCACACTGGGAGGTTTCACCGTGGGCTCGGGACTGTCTGCAGAAAAACACAAGGTTTATTTTTACCCCTGTTCAATTTTGTCCCCAGGGGGCCAGGCGCTGGTAGACCGTGGCCGAACCCCAGCAGTGCTAACTCAGTGAGTATCTTGGGTTGGTTGGGAAATGTCATGGAAATGGGATCATTCCCCATTAGCTGAGCCCTGCTAATTAGAGGGGGTTCCCCAGCCTCTTTCTTAGGCTGCTGGGACTCCCATCCTGGCCAGGCTGAGGGGGCACAGGGGGTCTTAGCCGTGCCCTGGTGGGATTCACCCATGGCTGAACCTGTCCCTCTTGTCCCTACAGATCCCATACTCTTCTTCATCGCCTGGTACATACGTGGTGAGTCCTCCTGCCCCTGCTGTCTGTCCTTTCATCAGGAGTTCATGTGGTTTGAGGGGGCAGTCAGTGCCGTGGGAGGTGGCACTGGGCTGGGTTTCGGGGTTGGAAGTCGTTGTTGGGCTGGTTTTGGGGGAGGTGTTTGAAAACATGGAAAGGTGGGCAGTGCTCATGTTTGCACATCTGACACCAGCTTTGTTTCCGCAGGGTCCGCCCGGCGGCGGTGGCCCTCCAGGGACACCCATCATGCCCAGTCCTGCAGGTACGAGCCCTCTGAGACCCCTCTCTCTCCAGGGCCATCCCTGCCCTGTTGGTAATGACCAATTTTTATGGCTTTTGGCTTTCTGGGAAGTGAGGAGCATGGGCTTCTTCACTTTGGGATTGCATTTGGGGATGTTCCTACATCCCCCTGTGGATTTGGATGCTGGGGGGCTCAGGAAGGTGAGGAATTATCCCCCCACCCTTCCCAGCCAGGAGTTGAATTATTTTTCACAGTTGAATTTCTTTGATTAAAAACTTTGTGGATCTTCATTAAATACAAATTAACCAGAAAATGGTGGTAGTTAGAGGGAATTTTGGGTGATAAAATACAAAAGAATGAGTTCAAGTGGCATGAGTTTGTTTTAATTAAGAAATGAATTAATCACCCGACTTACTGGGCTTCACTGTTCCACAGATTCAACAAATTCAAGTGACAACATCTACACAATGATTAATCCAGTACCGCCCGCAGGCAGTCGATCAAATGTAAGTCTGCTTTCTAATAATTTACATATCAGATACCATAACAAATCATAATTAACTTCATCAGTTGAGAGTAAAGCAGTTTAATTGATTTCAGCCATTTGTTACAAAACAGAAATAAAACAAACCATCAAAAAGCGATTAACTCTTGGGCGACTTTGTTAATTTTTTATGCTTATTAAGAGAGCAGCAGTCCTGCTGCTCCGGCCAAGGTGCTGGGTTTTGTGGGATATGGGCAACCTTAAATCCTGTGGAATTCCGGTTGGAGTGCTGTGCTGCAGCTCTAGGTTGACCATCCAGCCAAATTTATGGGTGAACCCAGAGGACCATGAGCCCCGCAGCCTCAGGGGGTGATAGAGCCCCAGGTTGTGCCAAGGAATGTTTAGATTGGATATTCAGAAACTTTTTGTCATCAAAGGGGTTGCCAAGCATTGGAAAGTGCTGCCCAGGGCAGTGGTGGAGTCACCATCCCTAGAAGTGTCCAAGGAATGTGTGGATCTGGCACTTCAGGGTATGGTTTAGTGGGTGCTGAGTTGACTGTTGGACTTGGTGATCTCAAAGGACTTTTGCAGCCTCAACAATTCAGTGATTCTGCCATACCTCCCTCCTTGCCCTGCTCCAGAGGGATGCCTGGGGCAGGGACAGTCCCCAGGAGCCACCGTGGCAGCTGCTTGGGGTTGTTCTGTGGCTGATTTTGGGTTTGTCACCTTTTTCTTGCGCAGTTCCCAATGGGCCCCGGCTCTGACGGCCCCATGGGCGGCATGGGCGGGATGGAGCCCCATCACATGAACGGATCATTAGGTGAGCCTTGATGTCCTCCATCCCCTGGGGGACACTGGCAGAGCATCCCAGTGCCTGTTCCCATCCTGGAGTCAGCCCCCACTTGGCACCAGTGCTCAAAGCAGAGCCTTTGGGGGGAAGCCAGCGGGGCTCTGGGGGGCACAGGGCCATGGCTGCAGGCCCAGTAAGGCTCTTCTCCTTTCTCTCCCCTCTCTGCAGGGTCAGGAGACATAGATGGACTTCCCAAAGTAAGTGGGGTTGGTTGCAGGGCGGGTGTGTGGGATCTGCCCTTCCCTCAGCACTGGGGTGCTGCTGTGACCCTGATGGATGGGGACACAGGGAATGTGACTGGGGTGGGCAGGGCTGTGTCCTCCCCCTGTGGCATTTCAGGGGGGCTGTGGGGACCCGCTCACCACCTCCCCTCCATCTCCCACAGAATTCTCCAAACAACATAAGTGGCATTAGCAATCCCCCGGGCACTCCAAGAGACGACGGGGAGCTGGGAGGCAACTTTCTCCATTCCTTCCAAAATGACAATGTGAGTGAGTGCCTGCCTGGGGATGGGGGGACAGTCCCCGAGGTGTCCCAGCACTGGGATGGGTGGGCTTGGCACAGTGGGGGCCTTTTGGACTTGCGTTGTGCCATGTGGGAGGCTGCTGCAGGAGAGAAGAGTGGGCAGGAGGAGATGAGGCAGTGGGAGCTTGGGGTCTGTGGTGGGATGGAGTGCACAGGTGGAGAGGAGCTGGTGCAGAGGTGGCTGTGCTGGCCTGGCCAACTGGAGGCTTCATGGGTGGCTGCAGACATCCCTCCTGTTCTTCCTCTATTAGCAGCATATACACATGTGCATGTTAATTATTTGTTTCAAATTGCATCTCGCCCCATACTGTTCTGCTGATTTTCTTCCCGGAAAAGCAAGTTACAAGCGCAGATTAGGCCCTGATAAATTGGAGTCTCCAGCATATCCTCTCTTCCTGGTTTATTAGATCCAATTAGGTTGCTGTGTAGTTGTCATCAGCCTCTTTTGCATCCATCCCTCCCTTCGATGTCTGGGGCTGTGACCCGCCTGGTTTCTCACCGTGGCTCTGTCTCTCTTGCAGTATTCCCCCAGCATGACGATGAGTGTGTGATTTCCCTCCCCCTCCTCCTCTCCAGGATCAAGAGAGTCAGCTGCCGTTCGGAGGATCTCAACGAATTATGCAAGAAGAAGAAGAAGAAGAAGCTAGGTGTATGGGCAGGGACACGCGTGGCGGGGGCCAAAACCCCAGGTTTAGTTTCATGCAATAAAAAGGCTGAACTTTTTATTCCATAAAACATGAAGGACAAAACTTAAAATATTTCAAGACATGACAAGACCCTTCTTTGTGCAGAAGGGTTTATATATGTACATGACACTTCTTTTTGGAAACAAACGGAAGCCTCTAGCACCCAACTCCGATCTCTTTGCTTTGTTCTTTTAAATAAAGACAGAAACCGAACCTGTTGTATGTTTGTGCCGTGCGACACCAGGAAGCTAGTCTAGATATGAAATCATGTTGTCTCTGTTGTAGTCATTTTTTTAAATAAACTGGACAGTTTACAATGGTGGTTTTCGTTCAGAAGGCCTGTTTTTTTTTTTTTCTTTTTTTTTGTTTTGGGGTTTTTTTTCCCGTGTATTTTTTGGGGTTGTTTTTGGTTTTGTTTTTTTTTTTTGGTTCGTTTGCAGCACAACGCTTCCTCCTCCAGTTAACAAGATCTGCTTTGGGGAAGAGACTCCAGCACCTCGTTATAAACTTGTTAATATAACAGGTGACCCCTTCCAGGATCACATCCTCCAATGAATCGTGATCTTGCTCTCTGTGACTGTGGCATGCACTGTGTTAGTCTTTCCCCCTCCTCTGAGTACAAGAAGAAATCTCTTGTCCCTCCCTTCCCCAGAATCCTTCAGCTGGTTCACTGCAAAAATAGATTTTTTTTTAATAACTTTTTTTTTAAAATCCACCAGAAAAAAAAAAGAAAAAAAAAAAGGGTTAATCTGACCTGGGACTTTGAAACTGTGATCTCCAGCTAACTTTGGGATTTTCTGGGGGTTTTATTTGCTTTGGGGGTATTTTGCGGGGGGATTTCTTTTCTTTAGAGATGTGCTCTTGTCAGGATTTCACTTATCTATGATTTGGAACTGGATGGAGATATTTTTTAAGGATTTCTTGTTGTTAAAATGTAACCTTGCTATTCTGTAGGCTCGCTCTGTAACAAGAAAATAAAAATTAATGGCAAGCATCGAAGGCCCTTCCTTCTGGTGGGAGAGGAAGGGACGAGCCAAGGCGGCGGGTTGGGATCTCTGTACATGACACTACCCTGTAGTTTGGTCTTGGTTTTTCTCCAGCTCCCATTTCTGCTCCATGTATATCATATTCTGTAAAATATTCTCTCCCTTGGATTTGACCTTTGTGCGGATTATTGAAAGCATTGTATCTTGTTTCAGTGTTTTTTCTTACCTTGTAGTCTGGTTCGAAAATTACCGAGAGGGAAAAAAAAAATAATTATTATACATTGTAGTTTGTGTACGATATTTGTTGATAATGTTTTATTAAAGGGATGTCTTTTTTCCGCACCCCTTCATTGAAATGTTTTTGGGGGACATTTGGCTTGTTTTTATTATTCTGACTGCAAGACATGAGATGACAAAACAACTTTTTTTTTTTTAGTGTGTAATACGAATAATAATTTTTTTTAATGTTTGCCTTCTTTTTCCTAGGCATTTTCATTCTGCTTTACCTGTAGAAAGTCAGGAGGGAGGGAGGGGCGGGTGGGATGGGGGGTCTGAGGGTGTCAGTCTCATAGTTACAGTCAGGTTAATATTTTCCAATTAATGCAGATTTGTTGCATTGCATACCCAGGGGCTCCCCAAGGGGTCAAATTTTTACCTTTTCCACTTTACATCTTGTTCAGGTGTGGGGGGTTTTTTCCTTTCTTTTTTTTTTTAATTTTAATTTTTTTGTTCTGATGTGAGGAAATGAAAGGACCGGTTTTAATGTATTTTAAAATGAATAGCTAAATTATTGTCTTCATTGGTATGGGATGGTTTTTTGAATGAAACGGTTCCCCCTCCTTCTCCCCCCTCCCCCTGCTGTAATAAATATCAACATAAACATTTGATTTCGGTGCTCTGCAGTTTGTTCCTGGTGTTTGCTGCCAGACCCAGGGTGGGAGTTGGGTATTTTTTTCCAGCCTTTAGCAAGGGCCAAGCCCCAGATTTGGGGTGCAGGAGCAGAGGTGATGCAGAGCTGAGGTGGCTTTTTAGGAGGACTGGCTGAGCCTGGGAATTCAAAATCCCAAAAGGATTCAGGACCATTCAGGATGCAGTTCAGGACCTGGGTGAGGTTTAGTGAAGCCTCTTTGTTTCTTGGAATTGGGGTTTTTTTTTTAAGTATTTCTGAAAATTTAGCCTAGAAATGGTCAGTGTTTTCTGCACCGGGCTGAGGATGTTCTGGCTGGATGCTTGCCCTCCCCACACCCAGCCCATCAGGCTGCAGGCAGAGGGGGCTGCTTTAGGGGCTGAAAAGGGGATTTTGGTACACTGCTCCCCAGGCTTTGCTCGTTAGAGGCTGGGGGAGTTGGGACACCAGCGTGGTGGTGATGGAGGCTGGTCTGCCCTGCAGCAGCTCCCTGGGCCAGGAGCTGGGCGCTGCCACTTCCCTTGCCAGAGTCCTGCCTTGCTGGGAGGTAGGAAAGGGAGGGGAATACACGAGTGTTGTTCTCAAATACACAAATACTGAGCTTGCTGTGGGGTCAGTGACCCCTCCTTGGGCAAGAGCTGCGGTGCTGGGTGGGTGCACACACCCTCCCAGGAACAAACAGCTCCAGGAGCTACTGGGGATGGAGAAACCCAGGCAGCCCAACCTGGTTCCCCAATGGGCAGCATCAGAGGCTGGGGGAAAGATTGGGAAGTTTTAGGTCTTTGGTCCAGGCAATCACATGCCTCTGTGCTTTGCAGAAAGCAGAGTGTGAGCATTGTCCATCACTTGGTTTCATGACCCCTGAGGGGCTGAGGCTGATGAGGAAATCCTGCCCTCCCAGACCCCTGGGGCCATCCCTGCCCATCCAGGCCCTGCTTGGCTGCCCAGAGCAGCAGGCTCCTGCACTGCTGCCCCTTGTGTTTTTATTGTGGGGCATAGAAAAGTCCTTCCTGATGGTTCTTAAGGGTTACAGGCTGGTATTATTAAATATCACCATGAAACTGCCAAGTTCCCTCCTCGAAACGTCTCCTGAGCCCAGCCTCAGGGATAATTGTCTCCCCCATTAGTTTTCATTAAATTAAATGCAGGAGGAGGATCAGAACAACCAGGGGCTCCAGGCTGAGCACGGTGTGTACTTGTTGGCACGATGTGTGCAGCCTGTGGAGCTGGATTTTGCAGTGGGAGCGGTTCAGGGGAAGGGAGTGTGGAGTGGTGGAGAGCTCTCCTGTGGGCAGCCAGGCTCCTCTGGGTCCTGCAGAGCTCTCCTGTGGGCAGCCAGGCTCCTCTGCCTCCTCATCTCGGGCTCCTGCCACCTCATTCTTGCACGTTCTGCTTCCCTGGCTGCCGTTCATGAAAAGTTAATGCCTGGCCCTGGTCCGTGCTGAGGTAACGCCATTCGTCTGCTGAGAGCCTTTATAAGTTATTGATGTCAACCCAGATGTGCTCCTGTGACCCATTGTTGGGCTCCCCAGCCCACCTGCCTCAGCTGGGCCGATTCCAGCAGGCCACACTGGAGGAACTGGGAGAGCTGAACCATGCAGTGTGCTTGGGACGTGCAGCAGGACACCGGGGAGAGGTGCTAGGGGCTGCCTGGTTCAAGGACCACAAGGGGCCAACCTGAGCATCTGTGCCAGGTGCCAAGCTGGGAGCTCCACTTGCCCACAGCCTGAGCTCCCCTCCAGGCCCTCAGA
The DNA here is from genome assembly GCF_051311805.1 of Agelaius phoeniceus. Lineage (NCBI taxonomy): Eukaryota > Metazoa > Chordata > Aves > Passeriformes > Icteridae > Agelaius > Agelaius phoeniceus. The sequence goes on along the minus strand of NC_135272.1, from coordinate 33,214,070 downwards.
GGAGCATTCCCTGCACAAGGATCAGCCCTCAGAGGAGCATTCCCTGCACAAGGATCAGCTGCTCCTTCCAACAACACTCCAATACCACTTCCCCCCAGCCTCAGGTGAGAGGGGCTGTGCCTCAGCAAAGCAGGGACATGGCCTTACACCCTTGTGTATGATCCCCTCACCTGCAGTGCCTTCCTGGTGCCTCACACAACCCCTGAAGCCTTGTTTTCCTGCTCACCATCCCATGTCTCCCTGCTTCCGCTGTTTTTCAAAACTGCCTTTGCTCTGCCTTCGTCCATCCCTCCCCGTGTTTGTGCTTTGTCTCAGCTCAGCTTGGACACAGCAGGGTTCCAGCTTCCCTCAGTCTCTCCCCTTCAACTGCCTGCCCTGACAGAGATGTCTTTGTTGAGAGGTAAAAGCAACTGAAGGGACTCTGCCTCTTCCAGACAGACCATCCCCACAAATTCCCACATCTACGAGAAGCACATGAGGTGTTTCACCTCCACACAACCCCTCTCCACCACAGCTGCTCTTCCAGCAGGCTTCCTCGGGGAAATTCTCTCCTCAGGAATGCTAACAGGCAGCTGGCTGCCCTACAGGGCTTCCTCCCTAGGACGGGTAATGACCCGAAGCTGGAAGAGCGAGGGGATGTCAGGCAGGGTCCGTGTGACACAGCAGGGAGCCAGCAGCCCGAGAAAGAAACACCCACTGCGTGTGACAGGCTCCACAGAGCACAGCTCTGGTAAAATGTATTCCCAAACACCTGGCTGCAAATCACAGACCTGAACAGATTCACTCCGATGGGCTGAATTAGGCATCCCTGGAGCAGGCAGGATTAAGATGATGCAGAGCATTGCAACGCTTTATGAGTTTTTATTCTCTTTCAAGCACTTCTGCTAACTATGGAGGGATTTGTTAATTTAGCCTGCAGCCACTGCATCCCAATTTACGGGGTGCAATTGTTGACCTCAAATGTGACTGGTGAATGTTCCCAAAGCCTGCAGAGAGGAGCTGCCTGATGGACTGGGGCTGGAACACACAACTGGGGTGCTCATCCAGATGGCCAGGGATCACAAAGCACAGACCAGCCTCTGACACAAGGCACTGAAGTGAGATGAATTTCTTGGAAATGTGCTCTTCCACACCTTAAAATAGCGCAGGCTGTCCTCTCCCTTCCCATGTGCTGGAGGGTACCAGAACTGCAAAACATTCTACATTTGGCTGCAGCTAATTTAGCTTTCATTTTACAAAACCCACACTAATCCCCCCATGTTAAAAAGAATATGCTTCCTGCTCAGTTAACTCTGTGTGGCAGGAAGAAATTCTTCCTTTGTATTTTTAGCAGCAAATACCAGCTACAGGCACCAAAGTTTCCCGCTACATTCTACACCACTTTCCCCAAATGCACAGGTCTCTTCATCCAGGATTGGGGGATAAAAGGACTGTGGTTCTACAGATCCAACAAAGCAATCCCTCCGATTAAGTGCTTTGGGAACTAAGCACAGGGCAGCACGACGCATCCCACGGCAGCCAGGAGTAAAACAAAGTCAAAGCCAGGCAGAATGAAAAAGCCTCGTGGCTCAGGCTTTCCCCTTGAAGCTTTGTAAGTCTCTTCTGCATTCAGAGGGACTCAAAGCAACCTCGGGAATAGGTTTGAGTCTGGCTCTGTGCAGAAGCACACTGAGAGCAGAGCCTGCGCACAGGAATAATGACTGGCTTATGTTCTTCCCAGGCAATGGAGGAAGAGTGCAGGAGGATGCATCTGACGACTTCTCTAACCCACATCCAGAGGGGTGAGCCCCTAAAATGAAAGAGTTTCTTCATGCACTATTTAGTTTAAAAAAAGAAATTTTACTTTCTGTAACAATATAATTTATTTTTTAAAGTAAATTAATCCACCTTTCTTTAATTATACGACGGTTCTGGCAAAGAGAAGCAGCAGGTACAGTTGGTGAAGTATTTTCATTTGAGCTGAATTTCACACAGTTCCATGCAGATACAGTGCCAGAAACTTCTTGAATGTGTCTGGCTGAAAGCCAGAAATTCCAGCGGGCTTCTGCAGAGAGAAAGACACGGATGCTCAGTTTGCAGTGAAGTGATTAATGTAGACAAACAACGGCTTTAAACATGCTTGAATAAGACTTTCAGGCATGGCAGCTTCCAAATTGTGCTCTCCCTCCCCAGAAGGGCTTGGGTGGGGGTACTTCCACTGGTGTCAATCTCAGAGGGAAGAACCCCTTTGCCTGTGAGTGAGATGCCCTCCCAGTATAACCAGTACTGGCAGCCCCGTGCTCTATTTACTCCCCAGAGAGGCTGATGGCTGCTTGTGAGAGTTCCCTTCCTCAGAGCTGGCTTTGAACAAGCACATTATGGGATGGTGGATTTCAGCTGGGGGTATCTGTATGTAGGAGTTCACGTTAAGCTTGGCATGTCACACATCAGCACTACAAACACTCAGGAACTGGTCTCCTGAGAAACACCTGCCGAGGTAAAAATGAGGCCAATGTCCCCTGTGGGTCACTCCAGCTAGTTCAAAACTTCCTGCAGCTCTGTGCCAGCTCCCAGAACCCCAGCTGTGGTGAAAGGGCAGCATTTCCACCAACATTTCCCAAGTTCTCCTTACCGTAACAACTCCCTTCTTGATTTCTGGGACACACTGGGCTCTCTCATACAGGTTCTGATCAGAGTCAATCCAGACTAGGTTTTTTACACCATCATTAGAGACAAGGTCTGTTGTATTTAACTGGAACACCATGAACTGGAAGAGCTGTCCATCTGTGCCAATGCTTTGCACCACTATTGGCTGCTCCAAAACCTTGGGATCATTCTAGGAAAAGAAGGGGCATGTGGGGGAGAATGTTTCAAAAGCTAGTTACAACAGAAATTGTAGGAGTACTTGCTGATTCTGCATCTTTGGGTTGGTTTAAAGCCAAGATTTTAATAAATATATTGTTACCTTGCCCAGAAAATTACTCTAGTCAAACAAGTTTTGAATGTAGATTTTGTAGTTTAATTAAAATTCCTCCTTCAGCCAACAACGAACTGTCAATTTACATACTGAGCTGTGGGATGGGTTAGAGTTTTACAGCTGAACCTATTCCCTCGTTCCTGCCCATACCACCCCAGTGCATCATAAACATTGCTCATCAGTGGATTTCTGAAGGTTGAGTTTTCACCTCCGGACTGGGAAGCTTGGATGTGAAAATTACACAAGGGGGTGTAAAAAATTACACAAGTAAGGGGCTTTGAGGCCTCCCTGCAGGGGCTGCAGCAGCAGAGGAAGAAGAGAGGCCCAGCAGGAGGCTCCCATACGTACCCCATGGAGCGCCTTGGCCTTGGCCAGCGCGTTGCCAAAAGCAAACATCAGCATTTTAGCACGGAGCTGTTCTGGTCTGAACCTGTCAGTGCGAACGTTGGCAGACTCCAGGAAGAACAGGGTGTGAAGGTGAGAGTAGGGATAACCATCTCTGAAACCTAAAGGGCACATACTCATGTCAGAAACTGCTCAGGAAGACGCGAGGCAGCCAAGGTTTTCTCCCATTATCTTCAGGAACTGCTCAAGTCGTTTGCTGGCGTTTGAGTTCTTGTCCTCAGTCCTGCTTAGGCAACAATATACTCACCCACCACAGGTCTGGAGAACTTGCACTGCAAACCTGTTCCCTCATTCCCACACACTCCCTACTCTGAGCTGCCCCAAAAGGACAAGGAGCCCCAAGTTAACCCCAACACAGATAATTATGATCAGCACTGACCTGTATCATTGAGCTCTTTGTACACATTCACCTCCTGAAGGTCGATTGTAGGTGCAATGGGATAGAAGGTCTCCAGAACATGCTCTTTGGTGGCCAGTATCTCCTCCTTGGAGGCTACTGGTGGTATTGGGCTCATAGAGTTCATGAGTATTCCACTCAGGCCACGGACCTGAAGGAGGATGGATTCTGGGGAGGGAAATTAGGCCACAGTCAAACACTAGTGAAATAACATCAGGGAAAGATGTACATTTCCTTTTGCCTGTCTGTTCTGCAAGGCTCACTCTGTCCCCCTCAACTCCAAACCCATCCTAAATAGTAGCTCAGCTGTAGGTTCTTCTAAAATGCCAACGTTAATTGCTAGGGCTAAGTTCTTAACTAAACATCCTTAGAAAAACAACAGCACTGATTTAGGACACAAGAAAATAAACAATCAGGTCGAAGGGACTGGCTCCCTTCTCCCACCATCTTGTCAATATTGATTAACACCTAATAATCTCCTCAGGGACAGCATCCTGCCATTATCCAAGGGAGCCCATGCCAACAGTGCTATTTAAACCAGAAAGAATTACCCGGTTCCAGAAATTGTTTAATTTTTTCCAAATCCTCAGCCTTAAAGCCAGGAGCTCTGCTACCCCTCTTATCCTACAGAGCTAAATGCTTCCACCACAGCAGCAACTGACCTCTTTCCCACGTTGCTGCTATCCTGCAGTTTCTAGCCAACATCCTTTTGCTCAGAGAAGGATACTTCCCAGACATTAACCGGCATATATGTATCAGGTTTTCAAACAGCATTGGGCTGTAAAACAAGAAAAGAAACAGTTACATAAAAATGAGATCATAATAGCAGGCAGACGCTTCTGGGGCACAAATGCTGTAAAATTACTGTATGTAAAACATACAATGGCATAGCACTCCCAAACAGTTAACAGAGATTGCAGATTGGTATCACACACACCAGGCCTGTTTCAAGTTGGCAGAGGTAATGCTTACAATTATTTTAAAAACTGATACTCTGCATCAGCTAGTAGATCTTGAGTTGAAACAGAGACATTGGCCTGAAAGAAGCTTTGATCCAGCGTATATTTATGTCAGTGCTACTGCCAGTATTCAGAATTGGGTTTTATTTGTTGCTCTGGTTGTTGCTTTTTTTGTTTGACAATCTGATGAAGAGGGTCTTGCACAGCAGGCCCTCTTTCTACAGAAGAGCTCAGTATGAATTGTCTCTGTAGAGTTTAAAACCTGCCCTACAGCTGAGGACTCACCAATATCGTTCCCTCCTGGGAGCAGCCTCTGCCGTGTCCCAGAGCCGCGCGTGGGACACCATGTGTTTCGCCCTCTCCTCCAGCTCCTGGAGCCCAAGAGCCGGGTTATCCATAATGCCCTGCACGGCTGGGGGCAAACCTTCCACGAGCTTCGTCTTGGTGAGCCACTGCGCCTGCCGCACTCCTGGAAACACAACCCAGAGCGATCTATCACAAGTGACAGTGGTGATGCTCCAGGCCCCCTTCCAACCCAAGCCATTCCCTGTGTGACCGAGGCTGCCTGGCAGCTCATGGGGCTGGGCAGGCTCTCCACAGCCCGTGTTTTACACTCAGTGCGAGGAGAACCCTTGGCAGGAGGAGCAGGGCGAGTGCTTGGGCAGGGGACAGCGCGGGGTGTCGGGTACCTTCCAGCATGCGGACACCCTGATGGCAGATGTAGCACCCGCGCTCCTTGTACAGCGGCATCTCCTCGTAGCGCGGCCCCGGCGAGTGCCAGGGGTCGCGCCAGCCGCGCTCCCAGGGCGGGAAGCGCGGCCGGGCCAGGCCGGGCACGTAGTGCAGCCGCTCCGCGTACGTGACGGTGTCCAGCTCCACCTGCTCCCGCACCGGCCGCGGCTCCGCCATCTCCGCCAGCACCTCCGGCGGCGGCCCGCGCACGGTCCAGGGCGTGCGCGGAAGCGGCGCGCGGTGGCGGGGCCGCCCCGCGCGGGTGACAATGCCGCGGGCGAGGCCCCGCGTTGCCACTGCCGCAGCCGCCACCCCCGCCCGCCTCAGCGCCTTCGGCCCCGCCGCCATCGCCGCCATCCTCCTCCTCCTCCTCCCGCCGCCGCCTCAGCGCCCGCCCGCCGCCATCTTGGCGAGGGCTCGTCCCCCACCGTCACCTGCGGTGACTGACGGCGGCGGCGGCCAATGGCGGGCAGGCGCGCCCCGCGGTAAGGGAGGGTCGGCAAATTGCCTGGCGGGTGAGGGCAGGCTCTGGGTGGGTGAGCGGGGAGAGGCCCCTCCTCACCTGTGGGGCGTGGGGATACTTCAGAGACCGTTCCTGGGCGGGAGCCGGGGGGGCCAGCTTGGGCGTCTCGGGGTTGGGGCCGCTCTGCCCTGGGCAGGCCTGTCCGAGCCCCCGGGCGCGCACAGTAAGTGCTCGAAACTCTGTAAATCTGCGCAGCCCCGAGCCCGGGCGTTTCGGCCTCACTCCCGGCCACGAGGGTTACCCGCCGTTCATAGCCCATGGGTGCCCCGGGTCCCCGGACACAGCGGTAGGAAGCCGGGCCAGTCGCCTTTGGTTCTCTGTTCCGTTCCCCGCCCCCCCCCCCCCCCCCCCTTGAAATGAGTGCGTTTCTGTTACAGAGGTGAAGGTTACTTAATTAATTGACCTTGACAGTGAAACTGCTGGAAGCGCTAAATGTTCGCTTCCTGCGCTTCGTCACCCGTGGCTTCATAATTTCCTGCGGCCCGTTTTGTGTCCAAGGGATGCAGACACGAGCGCGCTGTGAGCAGCCTTCACTCAGCCCGTGTGTGAGAATGGAGGGGCCCCGCGAGGTCTACAGCGCGGTTTTGACCTGAAGAATGTTCTATGGATACAACTCATTGGGAAGACCAGGAGCAAGAGATAAAATCCTGTGCTTGCTGGCCTCCCCTACCTGTATATTCAAAGCCCATTGAATATACAAAGTGGTTGTTTGCCTGAGACTTTGCCCTCTTCGCCCTCAGGTCTCTTGGCTCTGCACGCTGCTCTCAGCTGGCCGCCCACCCCCGTTCCAAAGCTGCGCTGAGCTCAGGCCGCATCTGGTGCCTGGGCTTGTTACCCATTGTCCTGCTCGTTGGGTTTGTCACCCTTTCTCCTGGGCCGAGCAGCAGATTTTTAAGATGTTTCTGCTCCGGCTGACCAAGCGGCTCTATTGTAGGAAATCAGCACGGCGGAACGAGCGGGATTAAAGGGTGTAGCATTGCCTGGGCAGCCTGTCTGGGGAGGAGGGCCCGAGGCTGGGCTGAGGCTCTGCTCTGGGCTGCGAGGTCTGGCGTTTGTGCAGAGGCATTGAGCACTCGAGCAAAAATGAGGTGTGCAGACACAGATCAGCTCCAGGTTTTCAGTTTAACATATACACACAAGATGCTCAAGAGAGGTTTTCTGTCCTTCTCCGAAAACACCCAGCTAATGAGCACGCGCTGCTTTTCATCGTGCTGGGTTTGATGCAGGGCTTGTGTTTTGCAGGCAATGAGTGACAACGAGAGTGCTAACGAGGAGGACTGGCTGGCTCTGAGGCCCCAGGAACCTTCTCCATCCCAGTGCTGCGGCAGCGGCTGCAAGCCCTGCATCTACGATGTGTACGAGAAGGAGCTTGCACAGTGGGAGAGAGCCAAAGCAAAGCAAGACAAAAGCCTTCTCATGGGAAAGAAGGAGCAGGTCGATTTCTCTTCATCGCATCCTGGAGCCTGTGCTTTGATCGTACTCGTTCGAGTGTGGGGTGGTGGTGATGGGTGAAGGATGTAGGGATAAATTCAAGTGGTGCCTTAAGAGAGGGCTGTAAATACAATTCCCCAAACTCAGTCTTCTCCCTCCCCCTTGGCCACTCTCTCCCTGCTGTAATGTGATTTTCCAAGTGTAGAGTTCTCCCTGGTGTCGCATTACAGCTCTAGCTCTGCAGCTTCTCCTCTCCGAGTTTCCTCGGAGAAGCTTTGTTTTCCTCACCTTTCTCATCTCTGCCTGATTTTTAGACTCGTATTTTGATGCTGAGAAAACAATACATTGTGTGTGGTGGAGCAGTTGTCTTCAGAGTGTAATTTTTAAGTCTGTCAGTGCCCTTTTACATTAGATTAACTATGCTGGGTCAAGCAAAAAAGATCAGCTGAAACAACTGACAATATTTTCTGTTCACTGTGGCCATCAGCAGGTTGCAAAGTTGCCCCCAAAGCAGCGCTTGGCTCTTTTAGCAGAATTATTTCTGTTTATTTCCAGATACGAGAAAATGATCGCAGTGAGTCATAACAGGATGACCTTGCTGTAAGGTGTAAAAAAAAGTAATTTGAAAAGGTGGTGGTGGGGAGAAATGCAAGATCCCAAAGTGCACGCTGCAGAACATGATAATGAATCAGCAGAGAGCTGGAATTTGCGCCGGGCCTCAGTGTTTAATATACGTCCTGAGTATCTCTGGCACTAAATGAGCACACACGTTTGCTTCCAGAGAAAAATGAAATAATAAAAGACATCATCTAACCAAGTAATTATTTATTGTTGTTCTTGCAGAGCAATAATTCAGAGCTGAATCCAGATACATTCACTGCATTCAGCGTGAGCTCGGTGGAGCAGCTGACAGAGGACACCTACCAGTACAAATTTGAATTACCGGGAAATAGCAGCCTGCGATTGAGTTTAGGACAACATATCGTGTTAAGGTATTGTTCTCTGTGCTAGTTAAACAGTCTGCATTATGTAACCTAACACGTAGGGTTTTGTCAATAGACAAAGGCTTCATAGCAGGCAAATCATGATTTCTGTACCTCCACAATGACACAGATGAAAGAGCTCGTGAGCTCGCTGCCTTTACTAATTCTATGGTAAAAGCTGTAGTTTTCTTCAGCATTATCCCTGCGTTGGTGGCTCGGAAAGAACTAGGTGTGATTAAGAAAATACATTTGCAGAAGGAAAGATCTAAAAGAATAGATGTTACAACAGATTATTTACTCCAGCGTGTTGGAATGAAGACAATGAGCTGCACTTGTCCCAGAGCTGGGTGTTTTAGGCCCTATATCTTGGGGTAACTGAGCACCCCAGTTCACAAGCACTGCCTGACTGATTTCTAGCAAAACAACCCTCCTATGTAGTTTGCTGCTTGCCAGAAAGGGGCCACTTGGGGAAAGTTTCTGTCTCTCAGCCATCTGTGGTGATCATTGCCAGATAGAGAAAGTCCTGTTAGGATGCCATTGATGTGCATCTGTTGACGTGCCTGGTACGTTCAGGGCTGGTGTGTGCAGCTGGCTCTGCTGACAGCACACACTCCTCCCTCCAGCCCTGGCTCAGCACACAGAAAGGTTTGGTCACTGCAATCAATTCCCGTGGTCAGTAGCAAAGAGCAGGGTGGATAATTCCATGGAAAGGGAAGACTTACAGGAAAACACAGTCTGTATTGACAAGGCCTGAGGTCAAGGCTGTGCCTTGGCTTTTGTTATTTGATTACCATATGCTGACTGGATGCAGAAAGTGACCCCAGCCTAAAAGGAACTGCAAACTTAAGTGTTTTCTCTCCCCTTTGCCACTCATGCATGTTCTTACAAAATCCCTCTCAGGGGTGTGTCCAGGAGCTGGATGTGGTACAGCTGAGGCCACCACTGGGAAAACAAAAGGTGCTGTTAGCCATTCTGTTCCCCCTGGATTTCTGCCTCTGGAAGGGAAATGTTTTGCATCTGTGCACAGGCTGGGCCACTGGGCAGAGGACCTGTCTCCCAGAGAGCTGCAGGAGCCCCCCAGATGACCCAAGTCACAGGGGTTTCCTGTTTCTCTTCTCTTCAGAGGAGTGGTGAATGGTTTGGAGGTCCAGAGAGCCTATACTCCAATTAGCCCCAGGAATGCAGAAGGTTACTTTGAAGTTCTAATTAAAGTAAGTAAGCCTGGACAATATGGATGAGAGTACAAGGTGTTTTCTTTAGAACCAAGCATGCTGTCAGTGTTTTAAGTGAGACTCTCTCAAATTCCTCATGGACTGTTTCTCTGTTGTTTTGAAGGATTTTTGCTTTGCTGATAAAAATTGCCGTTTTCCCCACAAAACTGAAAGCAGAATGAGCTGACACACAAACAAGTGCTTTGCAGCAGAAGCCCTGGGATCACCTGGGAGAGCCCCTGAGATGGAAAGATCTGTCCATTCTACTTCTCTCCTTTCATTTTGCTTTTTCAGGCTGTCTTTGAAATTGCACCCACTTGTCAGCCCAGCTGAACCACTGATTTTGGGAACTGTTTGCCTTTATCCTCCCCTCTGTATTTTCCTTGAAGAACACCCCTCTGTCAGTGGGCAGCTGCCCCTGGTGTGCAGAGAGGGCTCTGGAGCTGCAGTCTGAGAGGGACTTTGTGGCCCACAGGGGACACAGGTGTCCCATAGGCACAGGCTGCATCTGTTGAGGTGGACATGGTGGCAAAGCCCATTTTGGACAAGTGTCCTCACCTTTATGGAGTCAACCACAAAATGCTGGTTGAGTTCAAAAGGATTTTATAGGAGATTTGGCTACAAGTCTGTCTCATGTAAGTCTTCAGGGTGCTCATAAATGATTATTTTGTGTGGCAAATACTGACTTGAACATTTTTCCAATACTGCATCCCTATGTCACTAGGGACTCCTCAGGGCAGACCCAGACTTCAGTACAGGTGTGAAATTCAGAGTGCTGGGTATCCCAGGTGGCTTGCAGAGAAGGGCCACTTGTTCTCTGCCTGTCTTCCAGGATTTCATGTTTCTGGGGTTTATTATGCATTGTATGTTCTAACACAAACCCTGCTCTTTAGAAAAGTGAACAGCTTCTCTAGGACACCTGTGGGAGGGTCATTTCTCCATTCTTGTGGCAATTGGTGTGTGGTAGGGGAGAGAAACGTTGCATTTGAGTTGCATTAATAGGATACATTCACAGGATGACTGAAATTTCATGTATAGCAGCTCATTACTCACAGGTTTTGCATTTCAATAATAATAGTAATGATTGTAATGATACCTTTCCTTTATATAGAACCTTTCATCCCAAAAGGAGCTATAGTTATTCTTTGGCAGTGACAAAAGAGGTTGGTAACACCCAGTGTAAAGCAGCCATTTTTATAACTCACTCTGTAGGTTGTGGTATATTTCACACTATTGAGGCAATTTTGGAAAGTAGTATATTATTATTACTATGCAATCCAAGCACTGTTCAAACCCTTCTGTCTCCTGTTATTATGGCATTGCATTTGTGATACTACAGTTAAGAGTGAGGGAGTTGCCATTTACAGAGCATAACCCTCTTTTGGAGTGATTTTATAATGTTAGGGTTTCTCTCCATGTAAAATGGGGTGTGGAAGTTTTTCCCCCAGGAGATTTTTTTTTTTTCCTTTTTATTTAGAAAAACTCATTTTAAACCCACTCAATCACTTTTCACTTCAATTTTTTTTTTTTAATAATTTTGGTGAAAGAAGGATTGTTTTAGTTTCCATTACCCCTGTCCTTCGGGAATAGGCAGTAAGTGAACTTTTCTGTTCTTGCCTTGGGTTTCTGGATGTGTTTGAAGAAAGGAGGTATAAAATTTGCTTCTCTGAAGCAAGTGCACACTCTTTGCACGAGACTTAGCACCTTCCCAGACCCCTCTGAATATAAAAGAATTCTGACAATAACTCAGAGCCTGGACATGAGTGTGATTTACCTTTTGAATGTAACAACTGGTGCTAATACTTCTTAATATTTCAGGTTTAAGTGAGAGGCTGGGAGGGGAGGAGCATCTGTGTCTTTTCTTAGCTAACACTGCTTGCAAGCACAAGCACGGGCTCCCTCACTAGCTTTTTCTGAGCTGCTTTGTGGTTCACCAATTTTGTTTGCCTGCAGTGCAGCTTGGTGGCCAGCCAAGGCACTGGGGTGTGGAGCCGGGCTTCTCTCCAATGCCTGTGCAGGAAATACCCCCAAATACCCCCAAATACACTTCTTTTGTGTGGGCTTGTATCACATCCCATCTTCTGACCCCTGGTCCTGTTGCTCTTCCCCAGGCTTATCCTTGTGAGACCCATTGTGTGCTGCAGCTTTGGGCTTTTCAGCTCTTGCTGCTTGGGCCAGTCCTGGTTCTCCAGCCACATGCCAGACTGTGGCTGCTCTTTTGCTCACATTTCTCTCTTTAAACATCCAGTGGTCACACATTTAGGGCATGGATGGCAACATGACTGCTTGGACAAGCCCTTCATTTTCCAGCTTCTCATCCCTTCTCAGTTTCCAGCAAGCACTGAGCCCTTCTCCTCAGTCATGAGTGAGAGCAGCATTCCTGCAGGCAACAGCCTGGATAATGTTGTTTGTGCCTGGTGGAAAGTGAGGCAGGTTTTTTGCTCGTGTTTTTCTTCCATGGGGCCAACATTAATATATTCTTTTGGAACTGTGGAGGCATCCCTCAGCATCCAGATGATCTGGTCTGAAAACAAAGAGTTTTACAAATGAGAAGCCTGACTTTGGGTCACTAATTGTATCAGTGCAGCATCTGAGAGACTGAAACAAAGCAAGAGCTATGCAGTGTTTATATAACTAACAGTACCCAGAGGGCATTTCCAGACCCCCATACCCTGAGATTTGGAGAACACTTGAAGGCCTGCACTGTGCTTTGCATTCAAGACACTCTTCTCTGTGTGCTTTGTAAGCAAGAACTCTGATAAGCTTTTTCCAGTTTTGGAAATTCAGGCTGCGTGAGAGGGGGGTTGTGTTTACATTATAGTCAAGCTGGAGTGGTTCCAATATGATTTAATTTAAATGTCTTTGTTTTGGGTATAACTTTGAGTTATTTTTCAAACAGATCATTCTTTCTTTTTTAAATACACGAAATGGTTTTTTGTCCCCTTTTCGTTTAAATGTAGATAACTTTATAATCGACTTGAAGCTGGGAAACTTTCCAATGGAGTATAATTATTCTTTTCTTTTGTGCAATGTTTTTTATTAGTGCTATGAAGCTGGGCTAATGTCACAATACATAAAAACATGGAAAAGAGGAGACGTGGTCTTTTGGCGTGGGCCGTTTGGAGGGTTCCCATATCAACCTAATAAGGTTAGTTCCTAAGAGCCATAGGATGCTTCAGCCTGTGGCAGCAAGCTTTGTTCAATACTCTGAAGGGAAGACATCAATTTGATTACTGTTTTCATGATTATTTTAGAGACTTCCTGGGTTACTGTACAGTGTGACAGCATTAGCAGTCAGTTGGAGCACTTTCTTGAACTGCAGAATATTTAACAGGGAAGAGGAGGTGGATGGGAGACAGGAAAATATTAGCAAGGCTCTGTGTTCATCACTTGCATTAGGAGTTCCTAATAAAGGGGACTTTCTTTGCACCAGCAGTGGGTGTGGATAGGTTTTTGCCTGATTTGACCCACATCTGTGTTGTGAGTGAGTAGGGGTGAAGGGGAGGTGTTAATCCTCTCCTCTCTTGGGTATTCCCTGAGCTGTTGAGGTGTCAGGTCGCTCCCCAAACGCTGATCCCACCTGCCAATACCAGGCTGGCTGCAGGGAAAGGCAGATCTGGTTTCAGAGGGAGACTTCTCACACACGCTAATTCAGTTACTTAATTCTGACCTTTCAAATGAGGAGCAAATTTGAAACACTGGTCATTAAGATCCCAAAGTCTTTTGGGGTTTTTGTGGATTTGGTTTTGTTTGTTTGTTTGGGTTTTTTTTCCCCCAACAAAAATAACTAAAATCTGAGTGGCCAAGTTCTATGCAGAGCAATTGTGTCCTGCTTCCTGACACACTCATTCCCTCCAGAGGACATTCAGGATTTTACTTTGCAGCAACCAAGAGAAACCCAGGGAGCATTTCCAGTGGAAGAAAACACACAGTGGGTCAGCAAAGCATACTGCAGAATTGAAACTGAAACATGAATAATTGAAATCAAGGCTAAAGTTAGGATAAATTATTATAGTTGGATAAAATCCAGTTTTGTTGGATTTGATATGTAAATTCCTTAAGTGCTATCTGTAATCCTTTGCAGAAAAATACTTTTTGGGATCTGAATTTACCAGTTCATGACCTTCTGGTATGTTGTTTCTCAAGAGATCCTTTACCAGGGTGGCAACAGGAGGAACTGACCATGAGCACACCCATTTCCAGCCACCACAGCTCATTCCAAATTCTCTGTTTTGTTGTTAGCATGGAGAACTCCTCATGCTGGCCTCTGGCACCGGCCTTGCACCAATGATTCCCATCCTTCAGTCCATAACAGATGATGAAGAGGATGAAACCTTTGTAACTCTTGTTGGCTGCTTCCCTACCTTTGACAAAATTTATTTAAAACCTCTTCTGCAGGATTTGGCTCGGTACTGGAATATTAGAATATTTTATGTCCTAAGCCAGGTAATTAAATGGATATGAAATGTGTTTGTGTGAGGGTTCTGTGTGCTGGATGAGCCTCTGCCTCCTCCATTTTTCTATAAGCAATTCATGAGCTTAATTCTTTCCCAATCATCCAGCCTAATTTGTGATCCAGTAGCTGCTGTTCTTAAATCTGCTACATATACTGACACTGCTACTGGTCTGGAGAATTTTGGGGAAGTGGCCATCACTGTTCCTCTCTGCCTCCCTGTTCTGTTGGGATGGAGCTGCTCTTCCATAGTCACTGTTGGTTACTCCCATCCATTTCAGACAGTAGTTGTTGCACCTAAACAGCAAATAAGCTTGTTTCTTCCTAATACCAGTGCCTTAATCTGTCCTTATCTTCCATTCTTCACTCGTGGCTAGAGCTCTCCTCTGGTCTGCTAGCACCAACTTCCCAGCAATTATTTTTCCTTGCTGACCCATTTTTAAACTTCTAAAAGTTGTCTCCCCCTCTGTAAAATTACTTTTCTGCCACATTCATGGGATGAGGGCATACCTCTCAATGGTCTTACATTTTGAGCAGTCTTTTTTATTTCCATTTGGTCCCAAAGTTGCCTGTGTTCTGCACGGATTTGGTGGTTAAAAATTATTTCCGTCAGAAATAAGGATTCATTGCTGGGAGGATATAGAAAGAATTATTTATGCTAAGGGAATGAATCCCATTGCATTTTTAGTTCCTCAGATGAATCATTTCTTGTATCTCTCACAGTGGAACTGCCTCATACATTCTGTTCCACACGTGGCCTCGGCAGGATGAGATTTGGTAGAGGGAAAAGTGCTGGTGACTTGGGTACCCCCTCAGCTGCTCTGTGGGAGCATAACCATAATTGTCTGTGGTGACATGGCTTAAATACCCTTTTCAGGGTGTTTAAACTCTTTGACTGCTGTCTCAAGAGCATGAGGAGGTCTTGAAATTCAATCAGCAAAGGGCACGAAACCCACCTGACCCCTGTCAACACTGTCTGCCCCTCCTCTCTCCCTTTTTCCTCCTCTCTTAGCAGGTTTGTGGTAGTCCAAGGCTGGCTCGTGCATCCTCCCTCTTGGGATTATGTATCTGTCTGTATTTCATTGTGCTGCCTGTCACCACCACATCTGAGCACCTTCTGCTCCTGATTAATTGCTGCAGGGGAGTCCCTGCTGGATCCAGCACCACAGGAGCTGACACTTCTCATGGGATCAGAGCTGGCTTTGGAGCAGAGCTGCCTTCTTTCAGTTTTGGTCAAGGGAGATGGTACTGAAAGAGACTTGGGAATGGGAGAGGCAATGGAGAGGAATAGACTGGGGATTTGGGAATAGGAAACCTGGGAGATGGTTCTCAATGGATAAAGTTCTGCAGCATTTACTTGTGATAGTTACACTCTGGTTTTGTTCAGTCCCCTCTGAGTGAGTGGCAGGGAAATATTTCATCTGGGCTTGGGAAGAGGAATGCAGCTCTCAGGAAGGGTCACTGTCATCCACATGGTGTCACAAAGGTGAAAATCATCCTGTGCACCACTCTGAGGGGAGGAGGCAGATTCAGCTCTAAGGAATGTTGTCCTTTTTAATATCACACACAGCAAAACCTTCTACCTTTCCAGGAGACTTCGCTGGAAAAACTTCCTTGGAGCTACCAGGAAAACACGTACACTGCTCGTCTCAATGAGGACTTGATGAAGACAATAGTAAATTCCTGTCGAAGAAAGCCATTTGTATTAATTTGTGGCTCTTCTGCATTCAATGAAGATATGAGTAGATACTTGAAAGCTGCAGGAATTGAAGAAAATTCCTGTTTTGTCTTTTAGCAGTACATTCCTGAGGAACCTTGGGCTGAGCCTTGGATGTCCTTGTTTCTTTGCAGACATTGCACAAAAGGGCCTGCTCAGAAGACTGAGCTCCTTGGAGCAGCTGTTTGTTGATCCTCACTCTGGGGTGTTTTAAGGAATGGGTGCCATTCCAGAGTGGCTGGTACATGCTGTGCTACCCACACCTCAGGAACCTGCATGGCAATTTTAATGGAAGTCTTCAAGTGCAATTTTGAGAGAGAGATCTCCTAAGGGGGTACTAGAAAGCATCCATGCACACAGCTCTGCTGTGACGTGAGGATTGGTGACTTGCTTTGCAATCTGTGTTACTCTGCAGTGGTGTTGTGCCCTGTTGGGTGTCCAGAGGAGAGATATAATCCTCAGGGATCCTTGCCAGGCCAAGGGGACAGCAGAGTCAGGATCACTTTGGTTCTGTCATGTGCAGGCTGATGTCAGGCAAGTCCCTTCAGCCTCACTGTGCCTCAGTTGCCCCATTGTACATTAATACAGAAAAGGTGGCACTGATCTCTGAAAACTATATATGGAAAAAGTTTCCATAAGGATGGAGTGATACATTCTGTCTAGTGAGAGCCTAGGCAGGCTGAGCTCCTGTCCTGGCACAGCCTGTGTTACCTACCCTGTGATTAGCCCTAGAAATGCTACCTGGGGACACAAAAAGCATGTCCTAAATCTGGGAGAGCGTGGCTGGGTGGTGGCTGCTGTCTGTCAGGAAGGATGGTTGTTTGCTTTCCATGTTCCCTAAGTGTTGCATCATAACCCTGGCTCATTAAATTGAACCTCTTTACAAATAGACAGCTGTTTGACATTGTCACAGGACTCTCTCAGGTGCCTGAGGAGGTTCCCTAAGCATACAGGAACACCACCTGAGGAGGGAAAGCTGCATGGGATCTGCTGGGGTGCTTCCCTGTGGGACAGGGAGCTCCCTCAGGGATGGCAGCCTGACACAGCAGCCAGCCTGGACACCTGGGCATCTTCCTCTTTTTTCAGTCCAAAATGCTGCTGCTTTTCCTCTGAGCTATGTGCTATCCACTCTTCTCCCTTTTCAGAATGGTGTGTTTAGTATCTACACCTGGAAGTACAGCAGTCCTGCATACTTTGTGTTTTTCTGTTCATTCCCAGTTCACCCTGTGTTGGGGTTTCCCAGGCTGTCTCAGATGATTATTGCATTATCATTCATGCTTCTTTTGTACCTGTGTCTAACACTACACCTTGCACAAAGGAAATGTAGTTTGTTACACAAAAAACACAGCGTGCACTGAAGTGGGGGCTTGATTCACACATTTGGGAGGGAGTGTAAGTTCCCTTTGCACTGCTGAGATTTGTCTCCAGTTACCAAATGCCTGGAATTAATCAAGTGTAGCTGCAGCTTTCATGTTAACTTCCTTGGAGAAAGGGCTGACAAGAAAGCCATTTTCCTAACCCAGAACTGGTGTTCTGGCTTTAAAGGCATGGAGATCAGGGAAGTTGTCCATGGTCAGTCCAAGGCAAGCTCTCATCTCCAATCCATACTGTGCTTCAGCCTCCCTGAGTCACTGTGTGGTGAAGATGCTTTGTACACAGGCCGATAAAATAATGAGATGCTTTCTCCAGTTGTTCTCCCTGCTCTGGCCTTAGCTAGGAATATGGACAAAATCTTCTTTGTCAGATATTAAGTATTTGAAAACCTTGCTTTTAGTCCCCTAGCTTAAATTATTATGCCTTCTTGAGATTTTGCTAAAACCACACCCCACCTTTTTGCAAAAGGCCCAAGGTAAAAAACTTCACGCTCGCCTTGGAAAAGCGCCGGCTTTCAGCGTGAAAGCTGGGACTGTTCCTTTAAACACAACCCCAATATGTCTGGGTATTTCAGCACATATGGGCCACGATGCTTAAACCCTACCCAGCTGGTCCGGCCGTTCTGCCGCGCAGCTCCGTCTTTGTTCGTGGCTCAAAGGGAGGGTGGTGAGAGACGGAGCAAGCTGTGAGTGCTGCGGGTTGCCATCCTGCAAGGGCGGGCTGCGGCCGAGCGGGAGGAGCGGGGCATGTCCCGCCCGAGGGGACAGGGGCTTTGCGAGACATTCTCCATGGGGGAGATGATGTCCTTGGAAGCAGGAACTCGAAGGAGCCTTTAAACCGCCCGCAGGCACTTTGTTCTCTATTTTCTGCCCTTCTCTCCCTTCCCCCTCCCGCCTTTTGTTGTTTCTCAGGCTGGCTCTAACACGAGTCCCCTCATCCCAACCATCCCCCATGGGGACAGCCCCTTTCAGAGGATGGACTGGAAAGGCTCTGGTGCAGAATATTCCTTGCTAGGGAAACATGAGAGGTTTCCTTCGCTCTGGAGGCCCAGCACCACCCCTTGGTGCCAGTTTAATGGGGAATTGGTGTCGGTGCTGTTGGTGACTGGGGCATCCCTGGAGCTGGGGGTGTGTGAGCTCGGGTGGGTGGCCAATGCCCAGCCAGGGCAGGGGCTCACATCCTGCCTCTCCTGCCAGGCAGGGGGGTGCAGGTGGGATGCTCCTGATCTCTGGCTGCCCCCAGGAAGCCCCTGCCACCCGTGCAGCACTGTGCAGGGCAGAGGGGCTTTGCTTTGCTCCCTTTTTTCTTCCTCATGTGCAGCCTAAATACCTTCTTAATTTCATCTCATTATTTCCTGCCTAAATAATTCTCGTTTCTCCTGGGGACCGTTTTTAAACCTTTGATCTTCTCTGAAGTCTCACAGTCCTGATCACGTCCTTTCTGTTTAAATGAATCAAATGCCTTTTTGACTCATGATTTATAAATTTGCCCACAGAGGAACAGAGGCACACCTTGAAATCACCCACCGTGTCTGTGGCTGGAGCAGAAGTACCCTGGGCTGATCCAGAGCACCTTCCACCCAGACCTCCGTGCCTGGCTCCCCTGCTGCATGTCACTCTCCCCTGCCTCCCTCCACCCTCCCACCCGACTCTTCAGCTGACAGCCGGGTTGCCTGGGCTCAGGCCCAGCCTGGAATGGCCATCCCCGGGTCAGGAGAAGGGTGAATGTGCCGGTGGTTGATGGATGCTGTCCCCTGGGAGCGGGGCACAGCTGCGGTGCTGCACGGCCCGGCCCCCATCTCCCGGGGATTGCTGATGCAGAGCACAGCTAAGGGCAGGGAGAGGAGCAGCTGTGCAGGGGTCCTGGGCACTGGCTTGGTGCTGAGGCTGTGGTGGAAAGGCTGGAAGACAGTGGGTGTTGGCCAGGATGGATGTGATGAGGATAAACATGTTGCTCCATAGTGCAGTGATGCAGAAGCCGGGGAGCACTTTGTTCCTGAGCCCAGGGGATGGTGGCTGGGAGGGCTGGGCATTCCTCCTGGATGAACCAGGGTTGTGGCAATGGAAAATAACCAGGAGAGGCCCCTGTGCCATGGCCAGACCTCGCCTGCATCTTTGCTGTGTGGGCCCACACTTGTTGACAAGGACAGACCTCCTCTCCAAGCCATTAGGGAAGCAGCTAATTAAGCTCTGTAATGTTCCTGGGAGGTCAGCAGGAGATGTGCCAGCACTGCAGCATCTCCCAGAGCCTGCACTGGGGCAGGATCTTCCCACAGTGCCCAGGGACAGGGGGAGCTGCCCTGCTCCTCCTCATTCCATTGTGCTCTTAGTCCTGGTGCTGGTGGGGTGACTCATGCTCAATGCCCAGGGCAGAACCCAACATTCCCTGCCTCAGCTGGGCTCAGGATAGAGGGCTCCTGGCTGGGATGTCCCAGAACTCCCAGCAGCCCTCGGCATGGCTCCAGCAAGGCTGGGCAGAGGGGAGAGAGCCTGTACAAATATTATTGTTGTTGTTGTTCCCCATAAATATATGCAGGCACTTAACGACCTTGGCATGGAGCATTTCCTGGGGATTCATGACCAGTGGGTGTTAATGGTCTTTAGCTGCACCTCAGGCCATCAGCTCCTCCCAGCCCATCATTAATCCACAGGAAATGTCTCGGGCATCGATCCTCATTGCTTAATTAATAAATGCAACTTGTCTCCTGCCTGAGATTTAGAGATACTCACTGCTTCTCTCCCTGCTGCTTTGAAGGTGACTTTTTTAGCACAGGTCCCTCACGCTGGGAGGCCCTCGTGGGATTTTGTTTCCTGGCATTCATGTGGGTGTGGGCTGTGGCAGCAGGAAAGTCTGTTCTCTCCTGGGCGGGAGGGAAGGAACTGAGCTGCTGTTGGGTTTGGGGTTTCTCCAGCTAATGTGGCACAGCACAAGGAGCACATCTTTCCCACCAAACCCAAAGGCTTGCTTACCTTCAGCTGAGTGCATCCAAGAGCCTGGGCGAGAAGTGAGCCAGCATGGAAGAACGTGGCAATTCTCCAAGGCCTTAGCAGGTTCTATAATAATCGATGTTTTTTGCCCATGAGTCACAATTCATCTCTAATCTTCCTCGGGGGAGGTGGGATTTGCTATCTTTAGTGCTCACGACTGCTGCTTTCCCGGGCTGAGCATCCCGCTGAGCCTGGACTCCTGCTGCAGGGATGCTGACCTGGCAGCCAGCTGCCTTTCCATCCTGCTCCCTGTTTCTGTAGCCCTCACCACCAGCTGGCTTTGTGCAGTGGGTGCCGCAGTATAAATCATGTTAATTCCTGAGATGCTTTTCCGCGGTAAGTCTGAAATTCCCATTTTGGTTCGCTGGCTTGCCTGGCGAACTAAATTATTTTCATAGCCCCTTAAGGGCATATTGTCAGCCCAGACTTATTGCCGTTATACACCATTTCTGAAACATTAATATCTCTTCTAAATATAGTGTATTGACAAGGTATCTGGTATAGTGTAAATCCTTGGGACATTTGATCCAGATCATTAAAACTGAGTGAAGGAAGGGAGGAATAGATCAAGTTACCTTGCTGCTCTTAATTCAAACAAGCGATGAATTATTCATTCCGCTATTAATTCTACAGTCCTCCTGCTTTTTATTTATTTCTCTCTTTATTTGTTTTTTTTTTCCTCCCAGATAGACAGCTCCAAAAGGATGCTTGGGCACTGGTGAGGGAGATTTCCCTGCTGGAGGATGGGGTGCACAGGGCTGGGCTGTCTGGCAGCACTGGCCATGCTCTGCAGGGCTCTCGGGGATGCTCCCAGCAGAGGTAAGAGCCTGGTCCCAGCTCCTGGTGGGCTGGATGGGCACCCATGGTTCCTGAGGAAGGGAGGGCCATCTGCAGCACCACAGAGGCTCTGGGGTGCGAGTGGGATCCAGCTCTCCTGCAGGGAGAGGGGCTGGCTCAGGCCAGGGGAAAGGAGCTGGGATCTGGAGTCACTGTTGTGGTGGCAGCAAGTGTGGGACACTGCTCCGTGCTTGGGTTTCTGCTTCATGTTTACCTTACTGAGGATTGCAGGTAGGGGTTGTCCTGTTGTGGTGTAGAGGTGCTTGGTGAAGGGTTTGTTAGCTTCTGGAGTTGCACTTGCCTATATAAATCTATATACACATATACGTATATATGTGAATATATGCATGTATGTGTATGTGGCAGGCATGCAATGAATCTCTCACCCAGATAAAAGGGCCCCCAGAATGCAGGGCAGGGTTAGCAGATGACACAGTAATTCAGGGGATAGGGTGGCCCAAGCAATCCCCTATCCCAAAATGGCAGGGCCTTTCTCACAGAAGGGCTGAGCCAGAAATCAAAACCCATCCCTGGCCCAGGTACAGGTGCTCCTGAGGGCACACCACTGCCCTGTGGTGCCTGCTCATCCCCCACATAAACCCACCTGGGCTTCCCAGAGCACCCCAAGGCTCCCAGCCCTTAATCCATCCATCTATCTTCACTGTGGCTACTCACCTCTCCCACAGGCTCCCCTTGGGTATTTATTTCAACAATGTTATTCCTTCAGTACCAGCCCCATATTACTTCACTGCCTATCCCCAGTAATTAGCAAGGTGATTTTAGATGTAACCAGAAACATATTCATGGTGCTGCATCCCACACATCCCAGGACCCCCTTGCTGGGAGGTCACTGTGCCAGTGAGCACGATGAAAAGCAATGTGCACAGGCTGACTATTGATTTGCAATATACTTGGCCCAGATTAATGGCAGCGAGCGCCCAGCCTTGTTTGGGAACCCACATATGTCTCCTGGGGGCTGTGCAGGGTCTGTATCCCTCCCAGACATGATGTATGTTCCCCCTGTATCAGCCTCTTCACCCCAGCCCTAATCAGACCCAGGGGCAGGTGACAGCCGGCCCCTCTCAGCCTTATTTTATAATAACCATGTCTCAGTATAAAGATTTCATTAGGAAATCGATCCCTACATGCATAACTCATTGTTCAGCACATCGAGCCCTTCACCCCTGCTTCTCCCAGCTCGAATTCTCTGATACCACCCTTATATGGAGGGAGTGGGGTCAGTGGGAGGCACAAAGCTGAAGGGCTGGGCAGCTGGGGCACCAGCGAGCCTGGTACCACGGAGCCTTAAAAACTCCCTCCCAACTTCCTTTTTCCCAGCCATAAACAGGTGGGGATGCTATGCTGGCACTGGCAGGACAAGCTCAAGGGCACAGCTGAGCCCTGCTGCAGCCCCCACATGGCAGCATGGGAAAAAGGGAGGGATGAGAGGTGGTGGGGGCACACATGTCCTCCAGGGAGAGTGGGTGGACAAGCCCAGTGGAGTTCTGCAGGATGCTGGTGTTCTGGTACTGTGGTGGTGGGACGGAGCTGGTGTTGTGCATCCTGTCTCCATCCTTCTAGGCTTCCCCTGGAAAGGGGACATCACACCCCCTTCTGTGTCTCCCAGGCATCAAATGTGGGGGAGTACTTTCAGCACCCTCTGGCAATTTCTCCAGCCCCAACTTCCCGGGGCTGTATCCCTACGAGACAGAGTGCACGTGGCTCATCGTGGTGGCCGAGGGCTCCTCCGTCCTGCTCTCCTTCAGCCACTTTGAGCTGGAGTACCACGACACCTGTGCCTACGACTACCTCCAGGTCTACAACGGGGCTGCCCGGGACCGGGGCAACCTCCTGGGCACCTTCTGTGGCCACAGCCCCCCGCCACCCTTCTCTTCCGCCTGGCACGTCATGGCCGTGGTCTTCCACTCCGACCGGCACGTGGCCAAGCACGGCTTCGCCGCCGCCTACAGGAAAGGTAGCAGGGAGGAGGTGTGGTGGTCACTGAGCATCCATCCATCCATCTCTGCTCTGCCACTGCCCTCATCGTCCTTGCCTCCTTGCAGACGCCTGCGGTGGGCAGCTGACGGGGCTCTCTGGGGAGATCACCAGCCCACGCTATCCCGAGAGTTACCCCAACGATGCCGAGTGCCGCTGGAGCATCGGGGGCGCCAGCGGGGGTGGGCCCCTCACCCTGGTGTTCGCTGACTTCCAGATGGAGGGGGGCCAAGGCTGTGGCTTTGACTACGTGGCCCTTTTTGATGGCCCCACCATCGCTGCCCCCAGCCTGGGGCGTTACTGCGGCAGCGCCCGCCCGCCCCGCACCGTCTCCTCCACCCCACACCTCCTCATCATCTTCAAGTCGGACTTCAACATCGGTGGCAGGGGCTTCAAGGCCCATTTCTACTCAGGTTTGTGGGTCTCAGGGTGATGGGGCAATGGGAAGGATGTGGGGACAGGCCCTGGGTTGGGGTGGTGATTCTCTCCCACAGCAGCAAGAGGAGATGATCATGGTGAGGATCCCTTTGAGGAGAGCCCGTGGTGTGAAGTGTAAACCACCACACAATGCAAACAGCATCACTGTGGCTATTCCAAGACTTGGGTTGCCCTCTTGAGCAGGAGTCACCCATGCTCGTGCCATTCCCTGGGGATATGGGTTGCTCCTGTAGGATTTTGACTGCCCTGGGAGTTTCCATCTCCCAAAACTGCTGGCTGTCCATTGGCCAAACACAAGGCTGACAGCAGTGAGGTGAAGGGCAGAGCATCTCTTAGCAATAAAACAAGAAGGCTTCAGGTTTGCTTTTGATTTTTCCTTTCCCCTTTTTCCCTGAGCAGGAGAGTGCCAGGAGGTGTTCACCACCATCAAAGGGAATTTCTCCAGCCCTCAGTACCCCAACTTCTACCCCAACAACCTCAAGTGCCAGTGGAGCATCCAGCTGCCCCCGGGCTACCGGGTCAAGGTCTTCTTCCTGGACATGGAGCTGGAGGGCCGGAGCAGCCTGACAGGGGGCTGTGACTATGATCACTTGTCTGCCTTTGATGGTGGCACCGAGAGTGGATCTCTGCTGGGCCGGTGGTGTGGGAGGGAGAGCCTGGCACCCATCACCTCCCGCAGCAACCGGCTGCTACTGCTCCTCCACACCGACCGCAACACGGCCAAGAGGGGCTTCTCCATCTCCTATGTGGGAGGTAAGGTCCCACTTGGGTGCTGCTCAGTGCTGTGGTTCCATTGGGACATGCCTGAGGCCACGTAATTTCCAGAAGGATCATCAGTGAAGGTTCCTGTCTGCAGGAGCAGAGCCCGTGGCTCCTTAGGGGTGGGGCGGAGGAAGATATGGCAAGCGAGCTGCACGTTGTGTTTAGTATTCAGGAGATGCTTTCCAGCTTCAAATTTCTGTGTGTCTGCCACTGCCATGTTCCTGTTCCTCTCTCACGGTGTGAGGGAGAGAAAACCTCTGGGGGTTTTTAATGGGCCAAAACCCCAGAGCAGGTGATGAGTTCAAGCATCACAGCCTTGCTCCCCGCTCCCCTGGGTGCTCTGGCCTTGCCAGCACATGGCTGAGCAGGCAGGCATAAACCGTGTCTCCTCCTCCTCCAGGGAGGGCAGGACCCCCGGGGCACAGCATTCCCAAATCCACCTGGCTAGTCCTGCCTGGCACACCCCTGCTGCTGGCCTGCAGTGTCCCAGCCAGCGTGTCTGGCATGTCTGCAGCTGGTGGGAGGAGCAGTGTGTGACCTTCCTGCTCTATTTGCCAGCCTTTGTACCTCAAACACCAGCAAATTTATGGTGTTTGTTGTATTTCAGTATAATTACATCCGAGCTGACCCGTGGGTCAGGCATGATTCAGCCAGGGGCAGCCTTTCCAGAGGCTGGAGCCAGAGCAGGGCTGCTGGACTGGCAGCACAGGCACTGGGGAGGCTGGCCCTGGGTTTTGTCCCTCAGCTGCAAAATCGTTCTTCACTTTCAACACAGCAGAAAGGACTTGGAGGTATGTGGCTCTTGGAGTTAGAAATGGGATAGAGTTTTGTCCTGAGTCTCTGCAGCCTCTGGAGGGAGAGAGGTAGTACTGAACATTTAGTAGGGCTGTAGTATGTACAGCAGGTCTGTCCCTGTCCTTGTTGATTTCTCACTGTGCATGGAGAAAATCCTGGTGTCATTCTCCAGAGGGAGCAGCCTGCAGACAGATAGATGGGGTGCTGCTGAAGAGTGTGGGGTGTCCCACCACAGCGAGGGATGTGACATCTCACAAGTGCCCAAGGCTCCTGCATCCCCTGGTACACGCTGCCAGATGCATGCTAGGGGAGGACAAAGGCTTGGATGTGAAACTGAGCCTCCCTCCACAGAGCTGAGCCTGCTGGCTGTGTTTGCCCAGTGATTCCAGCATCTGCTTGTGATTAATGTCCTGCATGTCACACCCAGCTGCCAGCACTGCCAGGAGAGCAGCTGCTCCCACTGGGCACACCAGCCTCTCCCTGCCAGCAGCTTCCTCAGGAGCCCATACAGGCAAAGGGGCACCTCAGTCTCTGCATCCACACCCACAGCCCTTCAGCCATGCAGGTTTTTTCCTTTCAGGCCTACCAAAAGGCAAGGCTTGGGTGGGGCATGTGTGATTTATGGCCATTGAAATGAAAGCCTTCACGCCAGGAGAGAGGATCCACTTTCTCCTCCTCCTGATCTAATGCACTTTAGTTATTTGGTAAATCTTCTAATGGTTTTATAATGCACTAAGCGAAGCAAAGTGACACTATTTTTTTGTATTGATTTTATTGCATCTTCCCAGTTTCATAAGGCTGAGATTCAGAGGGAGCTGGAATAATTCAATAATTCATATTGCCCAAGTGGTTAGTTCATGCTGAGCAAGGATTCACTTGAAAGAGGGGGTATTTATTTTTCCTCCCTGCTTGTTTCCCTGTGTGGATGCTTTCTGCATCCAGAGAGGCCAAACATGGCCAAACCAGGAAGATGCCCCAGGCCATGGACCCAGCTCACCCTTTTGGGAGGGCTATGTGGCAGCCATGGAGCTGCCTCACTCCAGGGCATGCATGGGATCCCTCCCAGATATGTCTCCTCTGTTTCATCAATGTAGAGTCTCTTGCAGGGGTGTTGTAGGATGCAGGGGAGCGCTGTGCCCATAGCAAGCCATCCACAAAGCTCTTGTGGTCTGGTCCTGGCCAGCAACTCAAATGTCCTGCTGGCTTTGCAGTGCTGGAGAGTGGCAGTGACAGCAGGATGGTGTTGCCTGTAATGGCACTTGTGTGTCACTTGGAGACCCTAGAAGGAGGATGGGGTTCGGGAGTGTTGATGGTGAGATCTCTGCCTTGGGCAGAAAGCAGAGCAGCGCCTGGGAGCCATCCGTGTTTGCCCTTAGCATGGGACAGGGCTAAAATACTGATATTGATTGCTTTCTGCATTCTGGAGGTAGCTTTTTTCCTGAAACCCCCTCCTCCCCACGAGTCCTACACATGCACCCTGTTTTCTGTCCCAATAGTTGTGCCCATGAATGTCAGCTGCACCCGGACAGACTTCCACATCCAGATCCCTGTGCAGTCCCTGGCCCAGCTGGAGAGGAATAGGATTTATTTGGGGACCCCCTCCTGTGCAGCCCAGGTGGTTGGCAGGAACTTTAAAATACACACCAGGTTTGACACCTGTGGCACTGAATCCCAGGTAAGTGATCATCAAACCCTCCTTTACAGCAAGCTGTGTAAATGGTTAGCCCTGTGCTGGCTGCAGAGAGGTATTCCCAGTCCTTCTCACATTTTCCCAGCAGATACTGGCCTGATTCCTGGCCAACCCCTCCAAACCCCTGTGAAAAGGAGCTGCAGCAAGCCCTGATGAGCCGTGTCCCTTGTCTTGCAGAGACGCAACAACACGTCTGTCATCGTCAGCACCCTCTACATTGATTTTTCAGTGGGAGACCAGGAGGACATCCACCAGTACGAGGTGCAGTGTGAGCCAAAGAGGAAGGAAGCCTCAGTGACCCTTATTGCTGGCCCTGATCCATCCAGGCTCAGCCAGGCAGAAAACCTGGTGGATGCCCACAAGTGGGAGGGAGAAGCGATCGATGCCCGTGAAATCAAGAGCCAGGACACCAGCGACATCGTCTTCATCAGCATCTGCATCCTGGCCGGGCTCCTCATGGTCATCGCAGTGGTGGGGCTGGTGCTTCTCTAGGATGCTCTTTCCACACTCCAGGGATTGCAGTCCCAGTCATGCCCAGGGCAGAAAGGCACCCCAAAATCCACCCTCCCCCCAGGCTGGATCCTAACACAGCTGCCCAAACAGAGACACAGCTCCCAGGCCCTGAAACTGAGCCTGAACCCAACCTCCACCTTCTCTTAATGCCTGAAAAATCTGGGCAATAGGCAGCCGTTTCCCTTCCCAATTTGTTTTCCTCTGTTTCAATCTGTCCATTTGGCTCAGGAATGCAATTCTTGTGCTCCCTAACTCTTCCCGCACCTGCTTCAATTTGTTTTCCCTGTAGTGCTGCTGCTTTCAGGAAAGAAACGTTGTTTGCCGATGGCTGCAAATCTTCCTGTCAATTATTTCTAGCTGAATTCTTGGAGGTACAAACCATCCCCAAATGCAGCTATATTCCCAACAAATGTTCTCAGTGCTCCCAGCCCATGCTTGGGGGGGACTGTGGAGCTGTGTTACAGGGATCTCCACCTGGCACACACAGATGTAGCTCATGTAGGTGCTCCCAGGTGATGTTTCTGGGTGTCTGTGGGTGATGTGATGAGATGCATTTCCTGTGCCCTGGAGCTCCTTGTTTGATCTTCTCATGTTGTCTCACCTTCTCGCAGGACTCACCTGAGTGCCTCAGCCACCAGCAGCTGGAGGGGAGGAGAACAATCCTCTTCTCCTCTGTGTTTTCCTTCTTTCCAGCATATCCAGGTATCCACAGCTGTAAACTCTCTACCAGCATTACTCCTGAAGTGTGAAAGTACAGGCAAATCCTGCTATAGCTTGGGGAGATGTTGGAGTGCAGAGGTTTTGGTGACCCTGTAAAGACAACCTTGGCAGGAGGGGCTGGGACCTCAGTGACACCAGATCTCCACTCATGGTCCCTGCAGAAGGTGAGCTCAGCACCTGAGAACATGAAAAGAAGAGTCCTGTGATCATCTGTCCGTCCAGAAAACTGGGGATCTTCGCCAAGAGTCCTGATGGATGGCTGAGTGACCTCTGCCTGCCTCTTGTGCCACCCCAGCACAAAGGACATTCCCCTTCAGCATCAAAGAGGGGGTGGCTGTCACAGAGCAGCCTGTGTTCATCCCTGTGGCTCAGAGCCACATGAAATCTTACTATGGAAAGAGGCCACCCCTCCTCCTCCTCCAGCCTTTGTGAAACACACTGCAGTGCAGGGAGAGATCCCAAAGTATCCCAGTGTGGTCATGCAGGGGCACAGCAAACCCCTGGTGCTGTCGAATCCAGCATTTAGCAGGAACTGGTAGGAGAGTCCCATTGGTGAAAGGCTGCCCTGACTGATGTCCTGCTTCCCTCTGGGACAGCTCTGTTCATCAGGGCATCAGAGGAAGCAGCAGCAAAGGAACAGGATGATGGTGGTGCAGCCTTTCCTCCTGGATTGCACCAGCCCTGAGAGTGTCTGGGGAGGGAAGAAGGCACAGAGCTGCGCATGCCCCCTTTCGAGGAGCCTTCGTTACCAGAGCCCGGATTGATTTGGCGTTTGTTGGTGCAACACATCAGCAAATGCGAGATTTCTGAGGGAAATATTTGCCAGCACTGTGAAGCTCCATTAAGGGAATGTTTTGAGAGCCTGTTGTGTGCAGAGATGGTAAACAAGGCCAGCCTCCCCCGCTGCTTGCAAAGCCTCACTGCCGGTTAATTGCTGGGTACAGAACTGTCAGCTTGAGACCACAGTTACAAGATTTGACAACTGAAAGAAACTTAAAGATATAATTAACCTTCTTGGTGGCCCAGATTGTGCTGGAACAGGTGAGCACTGCGGCTGCTGGTGCCTGGCAGGGAGCCCACAGCACCCAGCAGCATCCAGCCCTTGCCTGCAGGACAGGCACTCCTTGCCCAGCCGGAGCCTCCAGAACCCTGTGATTTGCAGGGAAAAAGGCTTTTCTGGATAGCTGTTGGTGTTGCACTCAAATAAGGAGCTGAACCTGGTCACCCCGGGGAGGGTTTCCAGCTCTGGCTCCAGTTCACAGCCACCCAAGCATCCCTGGGTGAAGTGCTCCCCTGCACACATCCTTGTGGATGCAGGACTGGTGCTGTGGGAGCAGCTCTGCTCCTGAGTCAAGGGGATCCCCAGCAGCCCCAGGCCTGCAGGGTGTTATCCAGGGGTCATGGACAGGGGGATGAATGCATCTTGAATGGCTCCAAAAGCCCTTTACCCACTTGTTTCTGATGGCATTCACAGCTGCATCTGCCACCAGCAGTGTGCCACTCGAGCCAGTCATCTCACTCAGGGTGAGGAAAGCCTCTGGTGCTCACCAAACACCACCCCTCCTCAGCCTTCAGTCCTCTTCCACCATGTCTCAGCCTCTCCACTAGATTTAGGCATCCAGTCTCTCCCTGCCCTGCAGGAATTTGCTCTCTGGCATCCCCTGTTTAACCAGGTTTTCCCTGATGTACTGCTCTGGCTGGGGATGGAGCCCAGCAGGGGAGGGGGACTGCCCCAGGTAATGTCCTGAAAAAAACCCTTCTTCTCATGCAAAAGCTGCTCAGATGAGTGGCAAACAGAGATCAGGAATCCATCACCAGCACTCGCTCCCTCCAGCATGCCTGTGGTCCTCACTCATGAGGCCTCAGTTGCCCTCCTCAGCGTTTGCCCGGTGCTCCCGAGCAGGCGGGGGAGCGGCAGGCACGGGCAGTGCTCCTCCCGTGGCTCATCTGATTATTTATTTAGAGCACGATGGCTGCATTGAGCCGGGCTGGACGCAGCCTCCCCATTTCCTGGCTTTGCTTACAGGAGTCGTGTCTCTCCAAAGCAAAGGT
Source organism: Agelaius phoeniceus (assembly GCF_051311805.1). Taxonomy (NCBI): domain Eukaryota; kingdom Metazoa; phylum Chordata; class Aves; order Passeriformes; family Icteridae; genus Agelaius; species Agelaius phoeniceus. The sequence goes on along the minus strand of NC_135272.1, from coordinate 33,184,140 downwards.
TTGGCTGTTGTGCAGGAGGGAGAGCCTCTGTTGTCCCTGTGCAAACGTCTGCCTGCAAATCCAGTGTTGGAAAATCGTAGATCATAGAAAACAGGACTGCAAGAGCCCCCAGGGGATCAGTTGGTTCATTCCTCTCCTTCCCTGGGGAGATTGCTCCTACTGGAGAGAAGCTGTGCTAAAATATCCGAAAAATCTCAGCCATGCTCTCTGTGTTTTCTGAATTTACCAGGAAGGTTTTCCTGATGTGTAACACTGTGAGGGGGTGCTGCTGGGGGATGTGCTTTTGTGCTGCTGCACTGGACAAGAGAATGATGGTAGAAGTGCCCCAAAATGGGCACCAGAGACCCTGGGCACTGGGCAGGGCTGGGCATTCCACTGGGGAGCCCAGCAAGCACAGGGTGTTGTGATCCACCCCTTCCCAGGCAATTTATTCTATGTAATGTTCACTGGAAGTTTTCGGTGGTGTCACCCACAGTCCTCCATGGGTGGACCTTCCCCCACTGCTCTACTCAGAGGGTTATTTGTGTCTTTTCGGTTTTTATACTCTAATCCCAGTCTGGAAATGGGATGCTTGTGATTTCCAGGGAGCCAGTGCTGGAGCTGAGCCCAGCACTGAGGATGCTTGGTGGTGTGCATCCTCTGCATCCTCTTCTCAAACATTTTTGGGTAATTTAGCGGGGACTGGCCCTTGGGCAAGCACAAGGGCAGTTCATGGGCTGGAACAGGGGCAGGCTTGCTGCTCCTCAGGGTGGTTTTCTTGGGGCTTGGTGTGTAAGGCCAGGAGAACACCAGCCCCTTTTGCCATTGAGCCAGTCATGGCTGCCCAGGATGGGTCAGTGGCTGTGGTTTTGTGCTGGGAAGGATGGAGCTCCCAGGTACCTGCTGGAGACCTGGCCACAGTGACACAGAGCCTGCCACAAGGGTGTCCCTGCCTTGGGGATCCAGGTACCTGCTGGAGACCCTGGCCACAGTGACACAGATGAGGAGGCAGTAGTCAGGCAGCCCAGCCATCTGGGAAAACATAATGGATCAAGCATATGGACAATTAAAAATGCAATGACAGCATTTAGCAGGAGTTGTTTTCCAAGGTTATTTTAAGCCCAGTTTCCTGATCATCACAGCCCCAGGGACAGCGAGGCCCTGCTCGTGGGGATTTGGGTGTGTGGAGGCTGAATGCTCCATGGTGGCAGGGGGAGCTCACAGCTGGATTTTGGGCTCAAAAAATCCAAAAAATGCCCTTTGTGGCAGCTTTGGGGGTGCAGATTTGATCCTGCCTTCTCCCTCTGGCTGGCTCTGCATGTTGCAGCTCTCCTCCCCCTCCTCTTCCCTCTCTCTGGGACAGGATGCAGTGTTTGCAATGTGAACATTCCAGCTCAGGCAAAATATTGGCCACAGCAGAAATTATTTTGGCTTTTGTGTTTTTCTTGCCATCGGGGCTGGCTGTGTTAGAGGAACAGTGTTTGTCCATTAAAGGAGCACCCTTTATAGCAAGATAACTGCTTCCTAGATAATAATATATAATTAGCAAGGACCATTCCATAATCTAGTTTAATTGACAGAGACCATGGATGTTGTTCAGGGGACTGCCAGCAAAAGAACTGGAGCATCATTAATTGCAGTGTAACCCTGGCATGGGCTTCCCTTTTTTTTGCTTACTGTGACATGTCAGAGCTCCTTAGTGCCTCAGTTTCCCCTCCTCCTGTGAGGTGCCAGTTCACCCATCTCAACGTTGCCATGCCCTTCATGGAGGAGCAAGGTTTTGTTGGTTGTGGTCAACTGGGCTGGGGAATTCCCTCATGTGTTTCCCTCCCTCTAGCTCTTCTTTTCTGCTTCCCTCTGTCCCTCCACTGCTCCAGCCCTGAGAGGGAAGTTCCTGGAGCATCCTTTGGGCTCCAAGGATTTCTGTGGCTTCTGTGGCATTTCCTTGCCTTAAAGTCTTTTAATCCAGGGCCAGTTTAGCCAACCCTTCATATTACAGGGCTGCCAGGGAAGCAAATGAGATCTAAAAGTTTGGGTTCTTTGTGAAGAAACCTTTGAAGAGCCTCTTGAAAGATGAAAACTGGTGAGCTGCTGAGCTCTCTCTCTTCCAAAGGACAGGGAGGTTCTTGTCTACTCCCATCTTCTTTCACCCAAGTAATTTGCAGCAGGACAAAGCTCTCCTGAGCTGTGCCTGCTGATGGGCAGCAGAGCAAGCTGTCACCTACTGCCTTCCCAAATTTCCTCTTCAAAGCCAAGGTCAGAAGTCAGCTCTGGCAGGAGTGAATTCCCTTTTCCATCCCTCCTGGTGCTGCCCTGAGCCCACCCTGCATTCCCCACACGTGGGGAGGGGGATCAGGAGGTGACACCTCCAGAAGGTGCTTCCCTCCTCTCCTTGTGGGTGCAGCAGGGCTCTAGAGGTCTGCCAGCTTTATGTATGTACTCCTTTGCTGAAAAAAATCTGTGGGGTAGGCTTAATCTGGAAGGAAAAGGGGAAAAATAAGAACTTTTCTCTAGATTGGGTGCCTCCCTCATTTAACATTTCCCCAGTTAAAAGGGATTTCAGTCTCCATGCCAGAGAAAGCAAGCACAAGGGAGCCACTGCTCAGCCCTTTCATCTTCCCTTTTTAATCTAGAAGGGTTTCCCCAGCATGAAGAGTGGCCTGCACCACCCACGGGAGGGAAGGAAGAGCCAGGGAGCAGCAAACTGATTCAGCAGCTAACCCAAGGCATAAATAAACAGTGTGCAGGTGAGGCTGCCCCATGGAGGGAGTCTGATTTGGATAGACTAATTAAAAACTTCATTAGTGCCAGGTATCAAGTATCCTGTTGTCACATTCAGCATCACCCTCTGGGAAAATGAAACCCTTTTTGGCCTGTTGCTTTCCCATCTCTGTTTTTGTTTTCTTTCCCCACCTTCCTTTCTGTTTTTGTCCTTAAAACCTTCCCTGGTTTCCTGAATCCCTCCTGTCGTGGGTCTTGAGCCCAACTCTCCAGACTCTTTCCAGTTCTTCCAGTCAGCTTCTGCAAAGCTGAGTCTGTGACTCCTCTGCCCAAATGTTACTGCCAGCTTTAACATCAAGATAAAGGAACTGGACCCAGAGCTTTACACTTGGGTTCCTTTGAAACAAGTTGGGCAAAAATATCAACCATTACATAGAGGAAATTTATAGGAGAGTTTTCTGCTCGTGTGCAGCAACTGTGCATCCATGAAGTTACTTTCTAAATTAAAAATATTTGGCACAGCCAGACTGTATCTGACCTGTGTGGGAAGCTTCTTTGGCCTGGCTCTCATTAGACCAGAAGTTCCTCATTTTCAGGAATTTTGCTTCTCACATTACCCAAATAGAGAAAACACAGTCTGGCACCAGGAACAGGAAGCTGAAAATAAATACTGCAGGTCTTGGTGTTGCAGCTCTGATGCAAAAGCTGTGTCATTCATTGATCTTGAACCCCTCCTGATGGTCCAGGATACACAAATTCAATTACAGCTGTGCAGTTTGAAGCTGTTTAACAGGGAAATGGATCTGATTGCTTGTAAGAAATTGAGGGTTTTCCCATTTTTTGCTACAGCCTGGTCAACAAGTGTTACATGTTACTGAATATTACCCACGCCATCAGCACACACAGATCTGCCAATTTCTGCCTCCAACACACCTGACTTTAACTTCCTACAAATGAAACCTCTGTGTTCAGCTGTTTGAGGGCAATGTGCACAGGCAAAACTGGTCTTGCACTGGCCCAATCAAATAAAACAGGATTTAAGATATTCTTAATAGAATCTGCAGTTATCTAATTAAATTTATGGAGTTCAATACCTCAAGTAAGTTTTCTGCTAAGGGTCTACAGATGAAAAAAGTATCTAGCAGGTCCAAGTAGTGACAGTCAGTCATTTTTTAGGTGAAGATGTGAACACCATGCCTGGAATAGCCTTAGAAACAGCTTATAGAGAACAAGACAACTTGTGGCACAAAAGAAATCAGAGCAAATATAGAGGCAAAAATTCCAATTTTCAGTAAGTAGAAAGAATTTAAACAATAGTTTGTTGCTTGGATTTGTTCACGCAATCATTCTGAACCATGTTCCTTTTAGAGAAGAAAAAGCCTTTAAAAGGAGTATTTAGTTTTATTTAGATAATTCATGACAAGTTTTTTTTCACATTACAGTAAAAACAAGCACCATGTTTACACCATGAGTGAGGTTTGGAAGGCTGAACGAGCTGCTCCTTGAACAGCAAAGGCATTAAACAGCACCTTTACCTTGGGGCTTTAGAAAATGCCCCAAATCACAGAATGACTGAGAGGATGGAAATCACTGAAATCCATTTTACATCCAGCTCTGGAATGCAGCAAAGGGAAATCACCTTGGCAAAACAGCTCCTGCCACAGGCTGGGCCCAGCTGCAGCAGACGTGGCTGATTTAGGGCTAACTAGAGTTTGCAATTATCCCCCAGGAATGCCCTCCCATGGACCAATTACCCATAATTACCAGTATTTCCAGCCAGCAGAGCACAGAGCTGCTCCTTTAAAGGGGTTATTCAGCTGAATACACCTGAAGATCTACACCCAGGATCAAGCTAAACTGAGCTACAACAAAAGGGCACAAGAGAGAAACAGGAGAGTCAGCAAGGATGGAAAATACACAGAGGAGTAGAAGAAACTTTCCTTGCAACAAGCCCACGTGGATTTCCAGCAAGTCAGAGTTACAGCACCCATTCCATCACTGGTTCTTCCCTCAGCAGCCCTGTTTGTGGAGCAGTGCCAGGGAGTCACCCAGCCAGGGCTCCCAGTTCCACGGAGATGCAGGCACAGCAAGTTCTCCCTCGGGATCAAGCACAACTCCTCACTTTTTATGGCTCTGCACAAAGGCAGGGACAGGGAGTGTGCCATCCTTGACTGCTGCTTGGGTCTCAGGTCTGTGCTTTAACGAGAAGACAAGGGCTCGCACGGCCCGGCGATACGGAGCGCTAATGAGGCGCGAGCAGAGATGAAAAGCTTCGTGCTCAATATTTTCAGCCAGTGGGTGATCAATCTGAAAACAGCAAAGTATAAAATTAGATCTTTACATTTAATAAGGAGGCCAGCTGATTGAAATTGGAGTTTGGTGCCTTTCAGTGTTTCTTCATTAATCAGCTTAGATTCAAGGAAATCTGCTTCCCATCACAAGTGTAACAGGAAGAGCAATTTAATTCCACCCTAGCAATTAAGGGACAAGGCAGTGTGGTCAGTGGCAGGGAACACATCCCCACCTCCAGCTGGGTGGCAGTACTTTGCCATCACAACAGGAAACTAATCTGTGACAAGCTTTAGGTATCAAGCTCGCTGCAATTATAAGCTATGCTGTAGTGTCTCCATAAAGCTCACTTTTGATCTGGCTGATATAAGGTACCTTGGATACTATTTTAAACTTGATTCCAACAGCAACTCTAAGACATGCCAAACACTTGGCAACTCTGCCTGCTGCTATAAAGGGAAATGTGGGATCTCTGTCTCTAGAAGGAGGTGTAATTAAGAATGCAGAAAGGGATTTGCTAAATGTTAATTATGTAGTTATTGCTTCAACATGTGCCAAAACCTGTAATTCAGCACAGTTTAGGAAGTAATCCCCCACCCTTCAAGAAATGCTTTTAATTTCACTTCTGCCTTGTGTGATGGGGAATCTTCCATGCATTGCATGCAGGAGATTCCAGTGAGCTGAGTGGTATTCCTGCAAGTCCTTCACCACACAAGTTTTGCCACCCATCACTAAAAACCCCCTTGGATCCACTCAGTCCCACCTTCCCTTCTCTCTTTTGACACCTCTCAGGTGTCAGTGCAGCAGCTGTGGCTCCCCTGCCTTTATAAGCAATTCGACTGCTGTGACCTCTGCTTGCACATGTGGTGGCTGCAGGTGTTTTCAGGTGAGTCCTGTTCAGAAGCAATTCTGCTTTACCCAGTTCTGTTCGTTTTAGGGTGGTACCAAAATCTTTATGCTCTACAGATTTAGACTTTACTGCCACTATAATTACCATGCATAGCTGTGCCTTCTAAGAATTAATCTTGACTCACCAAAGGTGAGCTCCTACCTTTCTGAGGCATTCCTACAGCAAACCATCTTTCTGTGCTGCCCCAGACTGGAAGCTGGAGAGGTTGTTCTCACAGCTAGCAAACACACAACTTTCAAACTCTTGAATGTTTATCGCTTGACTTGTCATTGAAAGGATAATTAATGAATAAATTGAAAATTATAATTATTATGGCATTTCATAGACCAAGCAAACTAGTTATTAAGCCTTACAGCAGAGCCTTGTTCATTTAGTTAAACATACCTGAGGGATCTGGTATTTATCACCACTTTATATACTGTCAACCTTGCCTCTCCATTTTTGCTATAGATTTAAATTTAAAAATATTTAATTAGGAAACACCCAAAAAGCCCACTGTTGCTTTCATACTGTTTAGTAGAAAAAGCTTCATCTTCTATTAATTTCCTCCTTGTACAGCCCAACTGCAGTGGCCACACAAGTAATCTGTTGACAGGTTATGGAAATGACAACACTCACAATTAGCAGGTTCCCTTGGCTAACAACCAAAAACCATTATCTACCTTGCAAATGAAGTTACTCATAAATAGAGATGTGCTGTGAATCCCTAAAAATAGGAACAGATCACCTGGTCTTGTCCCCACTCAGCAGGCAGGACCAGCTTGGCTGGAAAAGGTTTCACTTGTTCCCACAAGAAGGGAATTTTGGAGCCACAGACAAGTGGCTCTGAACTGTACCTCCAACTCCAGGGCTTCACTGAGCAGCTTCCGAGCGTTCTTCCTGAACGCCTCGGTCCTGGGATCACTCCTGACCTCGATGGAGGGCCTGTTGGAGTGCTCCTTGATGAAGCTCTTCCACTCCCTGAAGATGTCCTTGGCCAGGCTGGACACCTCTGGGTCGGGGTGTTTGCGCATCTTGTTCACCGTGTGACCTGGGAAAGGGAACAGCTCCTGTGGGGCTGGCAGCTGGGAAAAGTACAGCTGGCAGCAGTCAAATCATCCTGCTAAAGCAGCCACACAGCTTCTCAGCTCGGGCAGTCTGAGCAAAACAACCAAAGCATTAACACAGACAGAAAATGACCAGGATTTAAGCATGGAGCTTGAGCAATTAGCAAGGAATTGGGAAAATCACCTTCCCAAGTCACCCAGGTATGGAGCGATACTTATTTAATACAGGCTATGCTAGTTGTTTACCCTGATCCTGGATTTGGTGAAGGTTTTTAAGCTTGGCCTACAAAAAGTGCTGGTTTTTAGCTGGAAACCCCTTTAAGGAAGCAGATGTCGCTGGTGATGGCTGGTAGCATTTAAACATGGGAACACCACGATGACTCCAAGCAGAATGTTTCCCACCCAGAGGGCCTGGCAGTGCAGAAGAGGCTTTCCCCTGCGAGGAGACAAAAGGGACCTTCCTGCCTCCAGAGGGGTGTTTTTCCCTGGCCAGGAGCGCTGTCGGCCAGGAGATGTCACTGTTAGGCTTCAGTGCCTCTGCCAGCCCGGCGCTATTCAGGCAGGCATTGGGGAAAAATCCCGAGAAAAGCCTGAATAAGCTGAACACGGCAAATGAAATGACAGATCAGAAGGACGGGGAAAGGGGCGGATTGCAGCTCATTTTCCAGGGCTCTGTGAACAGAGATCGGCTGCTCCGAAGGCAAACAAAGGCCGGGATGCTCTCCCTGTTCGGGAAAGGCAGGGACCATGTGGTCACCGTTATCCCTCCCCCGAGTCCTGTGGAGAAGAGGCAGGGATGGGGCTGTGCCATTCGCGTGGAGCTGCCCATCTGCTGGGGATTCCTCTGCCTCAGGATGCAGGAAGCAGTTCTGGGCCACTCTGAGGAGATTTTCTCAGACCTTCAGGGGATTCAGCCAAATCAGATAAATGAGCACTGACAGCAGGAGAAGGAATAAACCACAGAGTTACCACGGAGAGCTCTTCAAAATTCTGACCACAAAAGGGGGGATGCAGTATTTCCTGGGAGGAATCAGAGGACAGCTGACTTTTTCAGTACAAGCTGTGCAAACTGCAGGCTTGATATCAACAATATTTCATTGGCAGCAATTTCCTAATTTCTTAAAAAGCTTCCAGACTAATCTCTAGTGCACTGACAAGCCAAGCAGACACAAGACAGCCTAATAGTCACAGTTTAGATAGACCAGATGTACCTATTTTAGTGGAAAGTAACACTTCTTTGGAAGGTATTTTCTTCTTCAGCTCCTCCAAAGCTTCCATCAGGTTCTCTTTTGGTTGCCCAGGAAGCTCAAGTATAGACTTCCATCGTTTGATGTCTTCCACAACCACAACTCTCTGGGAAAGAGAAAAGCTCCTTATGAAAGTGGAATATTGTTATGATAAGTAAGGACACCACTTCCATCTCAGGTAATGGGGCTGTTATCAATACATGAATTATTGATCATGGCACAGAATATATGATGGGTACTTGCTTGGGATTAGAAAACTCCTGCCAATCAAGGCTGAAGTAACCAGCAAACAAAATGAGAGGCTTTCACCCCGGTCTGCCAAGTTCTGGGCACATAACAGCAAACTCTTAGAAGTGTTCTGAATTAAAGGAATCCATTGTTTCTAAATAGGAAAAGGGATTAAGAGGGAGGTGGCTGATTATCCTGAGAATCCAGCTCAGATTGACTATAGAAATAAAACAATGCCAGCAAGGTGAGAAACAGAGCATTAGGGAACATGAATGCAAACCTGAATATACTGCACAGTTGCAGTGTTTTCACAGGTTTTGCCAAGGACCTTGACAGAGCAGACTGCAAACAGTGCAAGTCTCATATTTTGGGTGTGAAGCATCTTATCCAGTGATCAGGCAACTGCAGTGCTTTATGCACCATTTTTTTTTTTATTTTTGCCACACTCGATGAACTTTTTGGTGCAGTAAATGTTTTGCTGCTGTGTGTCACAAGCAGGTGACCAAGAAGGGTTCAGCTCTCGTGCAGGTCTCACGCACGACATCCATGAAATGAACGGAAGGGTTTTCCTTGCTGGAAAGGGATGAGAGCCAGCTGGGAATACTGAGGCTGGCGGGTGTCACCGGGCTGTCCTCGAATCGTGTGCCCAGCCTGACCCCGCACCACGCCGAGTTATAACCCACGGAACCCCTTCCAAGGCAGCAGAGCCCTCTGCACCTGTACAAGCACCTCCCTGTTCGGGTCCCACCGCAGCGCTGCACAGATTGCGGTGCAGAACCGCTGCCCGCACACCGCCGCTCCCCCGCCGCCCCAACCGTGCCGCAGCCGGTGCCGCGGGAGGCTGGGCCGGGCCGTGCCCCTGCTCGCTCCCACCGGTGACCTGCCTTGAGGGATTCGAGGGTGACCTGCCGGCAGACGCGGGGCCCGGGCGCGGCCCGGCGGGGGCTCTGTGGGCCGCGGGGGCAGCGCACCACGAACCGATCCATGTTCGCCCTGCCGCCTTCCCTCACGGAAGCCGCCAACGCGGCCCCGCCATTTCCGCCCGGTAGTTCCCTCCAGGGGCGAGGCCCTATGGGATGGCCGGGGGTACCCCGCCATGCGGACTACATTTCCCAGCAGGTCTCGCGCGGAAGACGGTGCCGCTGCCTCGCCCTTTCCGCACAGTAGTTTCCGCCGGGGGCGAGGCTCTATGGAATGGGCGGGGATGCCCCGCGGCGCGGACTACACCTCCCAGCAAGCTCCGTGACGGGCACACCTCGCGAGAGGCTGCTGGCGGCCGGTGCCGGGGCGGAGGAGCGAAGATGGCGGTGCGGCGGGGAGGCCTCGCCGTCCTCCTCCTGCTCCTGCCGCTGTTCCTGGTGATCCAGGCGGGAGCCGCCTCGGGACAGCTCCCCGCCGCCTCCTCCGAGGCCTTCGACTCCGTGCTGGGCAACACGGCATCATGTCACCGCGCCTGCCAGCTGACCTACCCCCTGCACACCTACCCCAAGGTACGGGCGGGCCCTTCCCCGCACCTGCGCCGCTCCCCTCCGCCTCCCCGGGGCTGGAATGGCCCTTCCTCTGCCCCTCTCCCTCTGCAGCTCCGTCTCTTCTCTAAAACAGATACTTCGTTGTATAAATAGATGGGTGGGCTGCCGCTTGACAGCGAAGCGCTGTTGTCAAAGTACAGCTTTGTCAGTGCTGGGGCTTTTGTGGGTTTGGGGCGTTTGGCTGCTCTTTTCTTTTTCTTCCCGTTCCCAAAAAGGCAGCTGTAATTTGGCTTGGGCTGCTCCATATTTTGGGCAGTGCTGTGTTCGTGGCAGGGCAGAGATCCTGAGTCAGGGCGCCTGAAGGGTGAAGTATAAATGATGACAAACAAGTAGCTCGTCAAAACCTTCACGGGAACTTTTTATCTCATTATAAAACACTGGAATTGTGTCTGAGAGGAATTTAATTTCATCCCCCCCAGGGTTTGCTGTTGGTTCATGCTTGCATGCCTTTGAACTACAGGCTTAAATTTGGAAAATCCGAGATCACAAATCTCATATTTCCTTGCTCTTTGTTGGCAATAAACTTCATTGTCAGTTGCAGCTGTGTGGCAGGTGGAACTCTTACCCCGTATTTGGGATTTCATAGGAAGGCAGCAGGCAAGTGGAGCAGTGCCAGGATCCGGTAACAGGGCTTTGTCTGCTTCCCCATGGAATTCAGATGGATTTTGTAGCTGGAAAGTAACAGGGAGTTGTGTGGAATATGATTAAATTTACACAGCTTGTTTTGGTGTATTGCACTTCTGAATTTTGTTACTTTACTTTTTGAATAAGAGTTCTCTCATGTGTTGTTGGAGCTGTTCACTAATACAATCACATCTTTTACATTTAGTGTTTGTTCTGTTTGTCACAAAACTGCTGGTGGAATTGAAAGAAATTTGTTTTAGTTGTGAGTGGAAAATAAGACAAACTTCATTGGGACTCTGATGGAAAGATACCGGTACAGCTCATTTATCTGAATATCAAATTACAAAACGTTTTCTGCTCCAGCACCACCCACCTTGTCCGTGTTAGATTTGAGTTTTAGTTTATATTAATAATTTTCTCCTCTTGTGCCTTTAAAGCAGATGAACTCATGGTCTCAGTTACAGTGGCCAGGTAATTTACAACAGGTTGTACAAGAGGTGTGGTGTGTTTGGTTGTTGTTAATTAATTCAGAGCCTGTTTTGCACCTGTGCAGTTTGGGTGGCTGGTGGTTTGAAGTTCTGATTCACGGGTCAGTGGCAGGGTGTGGCCAGTGGGACACTCCTGTCACAGAGGCTTTAATTCACTTCCATCCCCCTGGGGCTGTGGACAGAAGAAATACAAGGTGTAGGATTTCTATATTTGCTTACTTTTAATAGTTGGCAGTGGGGAAGCACTTTTGCCCTTCAGTTCAATATAATAGATCAACATTTGTGTTTGTGGAGCTGTCAGTAGGTAGTTAACCAGGATGCTGTGTAGGACATCAGAAAATAATCTCTTTCTGATAGTTCTGTTGTAGCTCTGATTAGAATCATTAATCTATTTAGATACATTGTATTCCACTGTCAAAATTAGAGGCTTTTGGTCCTTTCCTGCTGGGCTTTACCATTTAAGTTTGAGAATGGAGATTTCCTACTCTTCATAGGGTTAAGCATCAATAAATCTTTTACAGCACTGTCTTAATGTCAAACACAGCATTCGTTTTGCTCATGGGTTGTGGGTCTGGAGTTCCAAAACAGCATTTCCTGCTCCAGGTTTGCAGATAAATCCATGGGTTGTTAGTGCTGCTTGGCTGGTTGCAGCTCATCCTGTTTCACACTGGGCTGGGCTGTACCTCTGGTGGAGGGAAGGAGGACAAAAACACCCAACCAAACATCAAAAAACGTTTTGTTTTGTGACAATTTGTTGTGGCCTGGAGGTTTGCAAGCCTGTCCTTGTGCCTCCCCAGGAGGAGGAGCTGTACGCCTGCCAGCGCGGCTGCCGCCTCTTCTCCATCTGCCAGTTCGTGGACGACGGCGCCGACCTGAACCGCACCAAGCAGGAGTGTGACTCTGGTGAGCCCTGCAGCACCCCTGCAGCTCAGCACACACTGCAGGGCACAGCTGCAGTGTCTGAAAGGGTGCTCTTGAGCTGCTGGCATTCTTTCGATTGTTTTGGGTTTGTTTAACAGCTTCTTAAAGTCTATGTACAGGATATATGGAAAAAGTGTTACAGGAAGGTTGTTGTTTGTGAGTTTCTCCTCAGTGTTGCTGTTTTCCTGAATTTCTCAAGTATCATCAGTGTCTGTAAATAAATTAGAAATGGTGCATTTTACTATAAACAGTTTGTCATAGAAAACACAAAATGCCTGGGGGGAAATCCAGGCAAAAAACTCTTTTCTATTAATAATTCCCTGTGACAATCAGTACCGTTTGCCATTCCTGACAAATTTGTATGTGGAAGTGAATTGTTCAGTGGAGCAAGAGCACAGATCTCACTGTGCCTTGTAACTTGTGATCTGGCCTACATCCTAAGCTTTTCCTGCAGCTAACCCCTTGGGAATGAGGTGCATGTTTTGCTTGGAATAGGCCTTTAAGTCCTGGTTACTTATTCTCTCAGGCTGTCTATGTTAGAGCAAAGATGAAATAGTGAAGATGAAATATAGAATCATTTCAGTTGGAGAAGACCTTTAAGGTCATCAAGTCCAACCATTCCCCCAGCACTGCCAAGCCCTCCATGTCCCCAAGTGCCACACCTCCATGTCCCTCCAGGGATAGTGTGTGATACAAGCCAATTAATAGTGGGTTTGGAATTGTGCAGAACTTTGTTCCAGTAATATTGAGGAAGCTGATTCACAGCTTTACTCAGAAAGGAAAGGCAGGCACTCTCCACCTTTACTACCAATACAATGAAGCACCAGGCCAGCACTCAGGGGAGGCTTTTGTCCTCTCAGTAGCTCCTGAAAGCAAGAGAGCTTGTGGCCAGCTCAGGTAGGGAAGCAGAAAGCCTGGCATGCAGAGATGCTAATGTGTTACAAAAGTGCAGTAAATACTCCAGAAATGGGCTAATGCTCCAGTCTGTCACACTGTGTAGCTGTGATACAGCCTGTCAGTGCAGTTGTCAAACCACACACGACAGAGTGCCATAAAGCAGGGTAATGTAGCAATAGAGCACATGTAGGGTAATGGAACAGTTGCTTATTTCTGGTTTAACTCTTCTTTCTGGGGCTGTTGTCTTTGCTGGCTTATGTTCTGTAATCTGCTGGTGGGTGCCCTGAGTGTTCTGTGCTTGGCAGATCCATCTTGGCTGCTCTGCTCAGTTCTGTCTCTGGTGCTTCCTGCAGACACTGACTTGGTGGCAGTTGTAGCCTGGAATGGCTGCTCAGGTGCCATGAGCTGAGCACTGAAATGTTTACCTGCTGCTGCCATGCTTCCTGCCAGCTTCTTAGTCCTTATGATCGTCCATTTGTTCTTCTGGAAAACTGGGAGAGCTCCTGCCCTCTGTGTTGCTTTCTGGTTGGATTCTTTAGTTCAGGTGCTACTGAAACATTGTCCACCTAAGCTTCAGAATGCTGCAGGGGAGCTGTGCCTGTGTATCATCTGCCTGATTTGTCCATGGGCAGAATAAACTAAACTATTCTCTCCAAATAATTTAGATTTCTTGGCCTTTATGATCTCTAGTGAGCAATTAATAGAAGCTCTCTCTAAAACAAAGAGTTAGCTTCATTTTTCATAAGAAATTATTCCGTAATGCTTTCGGTGCAGTTTCTGTATTAGCAGGAAATGCTCCTTTGATTTTCCTGTGATACCATGGCTTCTGCTGTTACCTCAAAGGCATTTAATGGACTGATGGTCCCTCTGTTCTCTTTAGGATTCCATCTCTGTTCTCTGATGTTTTATGTGATATGTAGAAGAAAGCTATAGTGGTGGTGGGAGGATCAATGAGAGCTTGCATCCCTGAGCTCAGCCAGGGTAACACTGGTGATCATTTGCTCTGATTGCTGCCAGATTTCAACTCCCTGCTCTGTTGAAGCTCTGATTCTGTCATTAGACCTCAGAGCAAATGCTACCCTGGGATTGCCATATCTCCCCCTGCAAAATGGGATTGTCAACTGCTGCTTTGTTTCTGATCCAACTTATACTGAGAATGTTTTCTTAACTAAAATGTAGAATTTATCATCTCATTTGGGGAACTTCTCCCTTGCAGCCTGTACTGAAGCATACTCCCAATCTGATGAACAATATGCTTGCCATCTTGGATGCCAGAACCAGTTGCCATTTGCTGAGTTAAGGCAAGAGCAAGTAAGTAGGTGACATGTTTTTCAAATACCACCTACTTGTTTCTGTTCAGTGTGTGTCTTCTCTTTTTAAAATTTATTCACATGGAAAATAAATCTTCCTAAGGACTGAAATCTAGACATGAGGTGAGGGGTGAGCAAGAATCTAACTTCTGTCCTTTTCATGTGAAAACAAATAGAAAAAATGTTAATGTTGTGCTTGCAGTTAATGTCCCTGATGCCACGAATTCATCTCCTCTTTCCTCTGACACTGGTGAGATCATTCTGGAGTGACATGATGGACTCAGCTCAGAGCTTCATAACATCCTCATGGACTTTCTACCTTCAAGCAGATGATGGCAAAATTGTCATATTCCAGGTGCTTCCTTTTTTCATTGAGGTTAAGGTGTCCTGGCTGCTGACTTCAACTCTGCTTCTTCCAGCCAGAGAAAAAACTCTAGAGCACCATCAAAAGTGTTTAGTTTTTCCTAGTATTTCACTGCCTTTAGGGCCATTTTAAAATTCAAACTGAAAAGAATTGCTCATGTCTTAAGGTTAATTTCTGTAGTAGTTCTGAAAATGTAAATTATCAAAATTATCAATACCAGTGAAAGCTTTCTAGCAGGATCTCCTAACTCCTTATTTTGTTTTAGTCAAAGCCAGAAGTGCAGTATGTTCCACAGCTTGATCAGGACACTGGAGGAGATACAAAAGGAGCCTTGTCGCTGAGTAAAACAGCCTGTAAGTTGTTTTTTGTGCTTTGAAAGAGTAAATGCAAATGTTCCCTGTCATGCAAATTTTAAAAATGGCGTTGCAGGTGGCATATGAAAGCAAATTTTGTGAAAGATATAATTATTTACTGTGCAGAGCGCCCTGCGTACACCTGGCAAAGGGCAGTAGAAACCGAGCTCTGCTCAAATGGAAGCCTGCAAGCTGGGGCTGCTTAAAGCTTCCCTGTATGCTGTGTGTACAGACAGAGTGTGGGGGTGGGTTTGCCCTTGCCTTGCTCTCGTGCCCTCTGTTTGTGCTGTTGTGCCCCAGCAGACGGACGCCCGGGCAGCTCGCAGACCTTCCGGGGGCTCTTCGAGGAGCGAGCCAGCGACAGCTTCTTCAAGTGTCTGTCCATGTACGTATGTCCTGGGCTGGCTCTGCCCCCTGGGAGGGTAAAGGCCTTTCCTCTAGGTGTGCAGCCCTGCTGGCAGGTCTCAGGGTCTCCAAGTCTGTAGGATCAGGATGCACAGCATCACAGTTTTGTATCTGACCATTAGTGCTGCTTTGCTGTGCTGGCCCCGTGTTTTCTGCATGCTGTCCTGCCAACTTTGATTTTTTCATTTCCATTTCAAGTGAACAGCATATTGATAATTTCCTGCACTGTTTTTTGAGTGTGTTCTGGGAACTGTTTAATCAATACTGTGTTTTGCCTGTTCATTAGCTCTGAATGTGTTTTAGCACTCTGTTTTGGGATTGTTATGTAGCACACTGGTATGTCTTGTTTCCAGGCTGAAAATACTCAGTATGTATTTATTAAAACTTACTTACTTTCTCCTTAAAAGTTCCCACATGAAGGATCAGTGAGTTGTCCTGCAGATGCATAACAGAAAAATCTGGTTTTAAATCTGTAAACAGAAGGATTCTTAGGGCCCCATAACAGAATCCTGCAAGTATTTTGTGATATCAAGCAGGCATCAGAGTACCCAGGAGTCTGCAGCGGGCTGTGTAGCTGGAAGGGCCAGAGACTAATGAATTGGCAGGAAAGGCAGTCAGAAATGAGCCAGACTTTTTAGAGGTCCATTGTCTTGTATTCAGTCTATGAAATCTGTCAACATTCTTGTCATTTCAGAAACTCCAGTTGGATTTTAACCACTACGCTCGTCCTGTCAGTGCTGGTGCTGCTCTGGATTTGTTGTGCAACTGTAGCTACAGCTGTAGAGCAGTATGTTCCATCTGAGGTACTGCATTTCAGAACTACAGTATTTGGAATTTATTCATTACATTGCTTTTATGTTACAGCTGTCCAGAGACGAAGAAATATTTGGGGGAAGTTCAGTTGAGAAAGGTTTTCTTGTTTTGTGGCTGTGGATGACAAACCAATTTTGTTTATTTAAATGATGGTTTTATAGCTGAGCATTCTTGCTCATTCCTGTGGCTCACAGGAGCTCTGAGCCTTATTCAGACACGGTGTCTTTTGGTTTGTAGTGCTGTACTCTCAACAACCTTCAGGGTGCTCTGAACAAATGGAGGCTGATTCTCATTTCCCTGGGAATGAAGCTGTTCCGAGGGCTGGGTGGTGTAGGGGGGACCCAGTATGGGTTTAATGCAGGAGGGTCAGTAGTGAGAACAGAGTGACAGCAGAGTTATTGGTGATGTGTATGAGAGCAGAGTCTCATGGAGGGGCACAGGCCAGTGCCTGTGCCCAGAGTCCTGACTCAGTGACTGCACACCAAAGGAGCTGTTACACAAACACTGTATCTGCCTTTCTTCTGGCAGATTTCATACATTTCTTCTGGATGCAAGTCTAGTTCCAGCCCTGAATTTCAGATGTTACAGAAAGCCTTGTGTTGCAGAGCTGCAGCCATCAGAACCTGGAATAATGAAATTCATTTTATTCACAATATGGAGAGTCTTTGTCTTAAAGAACCTTGTTTAAATGTTTCAGAAGCTGAGCATCTATGGAGATTTGGAATACATGAATGAGCAGAAACTCAACAGATACCCACCCTCTGCACTTGTTGTGGTTAGATGCAAGACTGAGGAACATGAAGAAGCAGGACCTCTTCCTACAAAAGTCAATCTGGATCAATCTGCAATTTAAATCCGTTGGATCCCATAGACTAATTCTAACAGAGCTAGAAACTCCTGATTGATTGTGGTGGTTCTTCAGATGAGAAGCTTAGCAGCCAGTCTTTAAATGCAAATAAAGTTGCAAAATCAACAAATGTCATGGGATTCTGCTTTCAGCTAGTAGAGAAGATTCAGACATTCAGACATGAATTTGTTTGTTTCCAGGTATCATCACTTTTCACTGGTGTTTGCTATTGTGTCTTTTTGCTTACAGAAGTTGTAAGCGTGCTTTCCATACTTCTGCCAGGACACTTTCAAACTTACTTGTGTGTTCTAGGATGTAATGTGTACAGTCAGAGTTAGCTTTGTAAAGGTATAAGACATTTTAAGTAGGCAGGACATGCCTTTCTAGTGTTGCACTTTCTGTTGTAGTTAAGAGAAAATATTATAAAATTATCTGCTGAATTTTTTTGTACTTGTTAATGTCCATGCACAAACAACCCTGTCTTCAAAAATAGAAATATATTTTTTCTACAGTGTGGTAATATTCAAGGTGGAAAGCATTTGTGAGGTACTGTAAGCTAGAACTCAGCTTGTGAAAGATGAAAATGTGTTAAAATTTACAGACATATCCCTTCACATGCAGAACATTACATGGTCAGTTATTTTGTCAAACTTTAGCCTTTAAGTCTTAAATTGCTTGTAAAGTTAGCACCTGTGTTTTCTGAAAACTTCTACTTTCTGTTCTTGATTAACTATTCTGGTCTTGTAACTTCATTTACAGAAACAAGTTGATTCCTGAGAAATGAGAGCAGACAAATAAAATTGACTGTATAGAAAATTTTGACTATATAGCTTTTTGCTATGGTTAATTATTGACCACAGCAGGCTCAGTGTGAGCCTGTCTGTAGCCTTCCTCTCATGGGCAACGTGACCTGATTTTGCTGTGATTCACTAACACAGCAACAATGAACAATGTCCCTCATGTCTAACCTATTTTTTGTGGATCTTATTATATGCTGGTTCCCACAGTGTTGGCAGGTTGGGGGTGTTGGTGATTTATTTTAGGGTGTCTGAGTGAATGCTGGCTAGAATGCAGAGTCTTCAATTCACTGTCATTTTTTTGTTGATTAGACAGAATTCCCTCGAAGGTTTAAAAAATGTAATGAAGAACTGTGGAGATTCTGGGGGATACAGTGATATATTCCCCCATTTAAACCTGGCCCTTAAATCGTTCCCAACTTGTCTGTGAGCAGGTGCTTGTGTGAGTGCAGCCCATGGAGCCTTTCAGGGGCCATCAGGCAGGAATGTGCAGAGCCCAGCCCCGTTTCAGATCATTGAGGATGTTTGTTTTCAGCAGGTTTCTATCAGCCTGCAGGAGCTGCAATCTCAGCTCTTAAATTCCAGGTACCTCTTGATGCTGAGCTCTTCAGTGGGACAGCCCAGAGCTTTGGGTGCCAGCAGCCTTGCCCTCTGTGTCGGTGTCACTGCAGGGGCCTGGCTGTGAGAGGGGACAGGGTGGTGTTTGGGGACACTGCAGGCACAGGAGCTGCCTGTGTCAGTGATGCTGCAGCCGCGTTTCTGCCGGTGCAGGCAGAGCCCCGCTCTGCTGGGGATCCAGAGCTCAGTGTGATCTGTGCAACCCTGCTCAGCAACCACTGCCACTGCTGCCTTTACTTCAGGGATTAGTGCCCATCTTAGCACTGTGCTGGTTGGGGTTTCCAGAAGAGACTGCAGCAATCCCCGTTCTCCTAACTGAATAGCTTATGGAAATGTTTGCAAGTCTGTTTAAATGTTTTCCTTTACCATTACACGTGGTTGCAGAGGGAGCAGCTCTGTGCACACGTGGCTCTTTGCCTGTTCCAGCGTGGACAGTAAAACCTCTGTTAGGCTGATGACTTGATTTCACAAAACTTTCTCTTCAAAACTCCATTGCTTACAGCCCTGGGCTCGAGTTAAGCAAACAACTTGTGCTTTCATTGGGTGTTTTGTCTTTTGTTTGCTGTTTAATGACATTTCAGCTGAGTGATCTGTGCAGTGCAGCCAGTGATTCAGCAATGTGCTCTTGGGTCACAGAGAGCTCTGTGCCTGTGGCACTCTGGCACTTGGGACTGCTGCATCCAGAGCCAGCCAGAGCCTGAGGAATTTGGTGAGTGTTGTACTTGTAAACTTGTCAAAAGATCTTCCCTCAGTAAAATCAGATAATAGCAAGTAGTTGAACTGTTTCTCAAGATTTCTAATCTAAATCGACTCTTTAAGCTGCCTTGGCATTTGGCTTTGCAAAATGTCATTTCCTATTCATTTTTTGTTAAATGTTTGACTTACTGACATCTCCATTTTCAGAGGCTGCAATTTGGGTTTGATCTCTGCTCAAAACCACTGTTTAAATGAAGGGCCTTAAATTACTGAAATTGCAGGAGGAAAGCATTTTATATTCTCTTCAGGCACGTGTTCAACTGAACCTGTATCAGGTTTAGAATGGAATCATCTGGACACAAATGAGGTGACCCTCTTAAGTGTGTGCAATTCACTGCTGGCAGAAATAGCCCAGGTACATTTGGGGGAAACTGGGGGGGTTTTTAGGTGCTAGAATTAACAATAACCTTCTATCACACTGGATACACTGATATTTGTTGCCTCTTCAGCTTTTCTGATCTTTGTCAATTTTTTAAAATTATTTTTTATACTTCAGAAGAGCTTCCTTATCTTTCTTACATTGCTGTCATGAACTAATTTTTCTGAACTCTAAGCAGCCTTTGATGTGGGGTAACTGCTCTGAAATCCAACTGCCTGGTTGGCTACAGCTGAGCTTGATAATCCTGGAGCAGGAAACAGATGGTGCTAGATGTCAGGTTGTAGAATCATCAAATTTTTTAGCTTGGAAAAGACCTCCAAGAACGAGTCCAACCATTTCCCCAGTACTGCCAATGCCACCAGTAACCCATGTCCCCAAGTGCCACACGCACATGGCTTTAGGGGTAGCTACTCCACCACTGCCCTGGCCAGCCTGATCCAATGCCTGACAATTCTACAATTCTTCCAGTGAATAATTTTTTTTTCTGCTATCCAATCTAAACCTCCTCTGGTGCAATGTGAGGCTGTTTCCTCTTGTCCTGTTGCTTGTTAATTGGGAGGAGAAGAGCCTGACCAGCCCCTGGCTCCAACTTCTTTTCAGGGAGTACAGAGGGTGAGAAGCTCCCTCCTGAGCCTCCTTTTCTCCAGGCTGAGGCCCCCACCCCAGCTCCCTCAGGTGTTTCTCATCACTCTTGTGCTCCAGAGCCTTCCCCAGCTCTGTTGTCCTTCTCTGCACATCTCTTACAGACATTTGTCCCCAAGGGTGGGTTGACTCCACATTTTAAACTCTTCACTGTAGATTGTTTTGCAGGGTATGCACAGCTGGCCTGCTTTACCTGGCTCTTATACAGGGTTCTTAGCAAACTCCCATAATAAGCTTTAGGAAGACTCAAAATAGTCCTGTATCAAGTCTGATTAGAAACTGAGACTTCCTCTTTAAAGAGCAAGAGATCCAGAATTTAAGATCTGCTTAGTCTGACATTTTTCCACATTGCAGCAGCTGCCCAGACTTGCAGACTGTTTGCTACTTGGCATGGGATGTTTTCACCCAAGATCCTTCTTGAAACAGGAAAGTTTTCTACCACCACCCTTAGTAGTGATGTATTCCTGTGAAAAGCTTCTGTTTTGGACAAATGGGTGCTGCTGTACTGAAGGAGGAGCTCCTACAAGGCTGTGTTTAATTCTGGCTGGTCTGTGAGGACAGGGCTGGCCATGAGGCCATTAACTCAGTATAATTGGGGTGGGTTAGGTGTGGGGGTGGAGAGGGAAGTTGGAGCTGTGGTTGTCCCTCCATGTCAGGCATTATGTGGTGCTTTGAGTCAGCCCAAGGCAATGCCAGCTCAGAGACAATCTGGCTGCCAGCCTCTCTTCCACAGCCCTGGTGAGACTGTCCTGCTTGGGGAGGAGTCATGGCCTGTGGGGTGGCAACAATTTGGAAGCACTTGAGTCCTGTGGACCCTCTTCCTTTATGAGGAACCCAGGCTCCTCAAAAACTTTATGATTTTTCTCCTCACTACTCTCACGGAAAAGCTGCCTGCTCATGAGATTTCATCCTTGAAGCTGTAAAACTCCTCTCTGTGGGAGCTGTGCCGAGACCTGCAGCCAGTTTAGAAGGCTCCAATGTATTTGTAAGTTCATGTTTGCTGCAGGCTGAGCTGCTAAGCCTTCCTGCGGGTCTGGAAATTCAAGCACTCAAGTATAAAAGGACCCTGGAGGATTTCCTGTGCCTGTGCTCATTGCCCAAGCAAGGAAGCTGTTCCAGATGGTTGTACCCTGCACAGCTCTCCTGAGATCTCATCATCTGGCAGGAGCCTGGGCTGGTGCTGCCACAAGGGCAGTGGGACAGCTCTGTCTTGGGAAGGAGGTGTGGAGACAGGAGACTTTCATGAAGATGAGACTTTCATTTCAAGTTCTCACTGTGAAGGGGTTTTCCATGACCAGCACAGGGACAAATGCAGACAGCATGAGCTAGAGGTGAGTGCTTGTCTCCCAACCTGGCAGCAGGGCTTCAGGTCCCTAAATCTCTGTTTACTCTGAGCTGTCTAACGCCCTGTTGCGAAACCATGTTTGAGACATAAGAATGAGAGAGTTTGTTGTTGGCTTCCACTGGGGGCTGGAGCAGAGGCTCAGCACTGCCCTGCCAGTCCCTCCTGCCTGTGAGGTGCTCTCCTTGCTCTCCTGCCTCTGTTGGGTTTGTATCCTGGTAACTTCACTTGTGCTCAGGTGCAGAGAACTCCCTGCAGTCCCTGGAGCTCTGGGAAGCATGAATAAAACTCATCCCCAGGTACAATTCTTCAGAAAAATCCTACATACAGCTGTTACCTGAAGTGCACGTGTTCTTGCCTGTGCTGTCTGCCTGACCTCTTTATCACTGCTTTCTCTGAGATTTTGAGCTGTTTCTCTGAGATTTTGAGCTGTTTCTACTTACCTTGATACAAAAGAAAAGAGTTGATATAAAGTGCTGAGCTTGGTTGGTGTTTGTTTTACAAATGGTTAATTAAGGTTTAAAAAGGGATATGATTGATTGTTTTGGGAATTAAAGGTGGGTCATGTTTGCACCGAGGCAATTTTGCTTGTATGTAACAATAATGTACATGAGGTATTGCTGGGTAAGATGTGAGAACTAGAAAAGTAAAGTTTGTGTGGCTGTGGGATTCTGTAAATGCCTTTTATCCCTTTCCTTCCAGATAAACGGTGATGTAGCTACTTTTGGTTCAACAGAGTCCTTCTCTGGAAAAAGAGGTAATGAATAAAATGCAGAGTTATATTATTAAAGTATAAATCAATGGAAACTATCAATATAATATAAAATACAACCACTATTTATGGTGTGTTTGGACTGACTTTCCCTCTTTTCTGTGTTGGGAAATGTCCAGACTATAAAATTAATAAACTCCAGCTGTTCTGTGTTGGCCTGGAGCTGGCAGTCATATGTACAGTTGTATGATAGGTGATCCTTGTCTGTCACAGAAAGGCTCACAATGAGCTTGCTGTGGCCTTTCCCTATATCTTAATAGCCAAACTTCAGCAAATTTTGTCCATACTCTGAAGGATGAGGTGGGATCAAAGAGAACCAAATAGCATGCCTGTCGTTCAGCTTGCAACATTTTATCACCACTATTATTTTCTACTCAAGTCTGTTTGTTGTGCTTTGTAGTCAGAGGTGTTTTGTGGACACAGACATGCTGTAATTCACCATTTCTCTTCTGAGCTGAAATCTTCTGTGTTTGGCTCCCGCTTGAGCATGACAGAGGGGGAGCTTGCTGGAATCAGGATCCTTTTGCTGTCCCTCCCCTTGAGTTTGAACACTAAAACAACTAAGTAAACACAAAGCACAACTAAGACAGATTAAAAGTTCTTTAAGTTCCTGAAAGCTTTTAAAATTCTAATTAAAGATTTTTAAGTTCAGATATACCAAAATCAATTATACAGGCAGGATTGCCTTAAGGGACTGGTTACTTGTTTCTGAGATGACCACACTGATATTTTTTCCTATTGGTCTGGGAATATGAAGGAATGGAGGGAAATACCCTGTTTGTTTAGAGGCAGAGCTGCAGGTGCAGGTTGCTGAGGTGAGGGTGGGTGCCTGGCATGGCTTTCCCTGTGCTGCCATTGTCTTGCAGTGATTAAGGGTTTGGCCTTTAGCTTCTGCAGTTGGTTTGATTTATGACCCTGACTTTCTGATAGCTGGAGTCCCTGGAAGGTTGCTGTGCCCTGGAGATGTTGTTAGGGAGGGAAAGGGCAGCTCTTCAGCTCCTTCTCACCATTCTGTGCTGATAGTCCAGCCTCATTCCATGGAAGTGGGAGTCCTGGCTGGGGCAGAAAGCCTGAAGTGCTGTCAAATGAAATCTTACCTCGTGGGGAGTTTTGTGATGGGCTCTGGGAGGGCACCTTCCCAGCCTGACACCAGCCTGCCCTGTGTTTCAGTGTCACTGCTGTCCCACAGGGGTTTGGCCTTCATCCCCCTGCATCTGAGCCCACAGGAGAGCTCCATGGAGACGTGGGGCTTGTGCCATTCCACCCCAGTACTCTGTAGCAGCAGCACAAGTTCTTCCACACTGCAAGCAGCAAAATTCCCCTTGAGGATGTGTTTAATGGTGGAGTGTGGCTCTTTAAACTCAACTATCAACCCCTAACCCCCAGCAGCCCCCATGCAGAGACCCCAAAACGCCAGCCTCGTGTCCCTGCACTGTTCCCTTCTGAAACTCCCCAGACCCTTCCTCACTCCCTCACTGTCTCTCTTGCCTCCCCCAGGCTGCTGCCATCCCTGTGGTGCCCGTCCTGGCTGCACACAGAGGCACCTCTGCATCTCTGCCCTGGCGCTGCTCGTCCTCGCAGCCGCTGTGGCCTCGGCGGTGGCAGCCCTGGCACTCCTGCCACGGGCACCAGGTTGTGTCCCCAGAGGGGTTGTTTTGTTGGTAAGGGAGGCAGAAATGGTGCTGCATGAGCACAGCTGTACCAGCTTTGCTCAGCCCAAATGGCCACCAGGCATTCCCTGCTCCACAGGGCTGGGATAACTCTGGGTAGCACTGTTATACTTAAGACTACTGGTGTGGTTTTCAGATTCATGGACCTACCAGAAATTAATCCTGACCCCTGGTTATTTCCAGAACAAAAAATTAATTTCAGAAACTCCCCTTTACTCCCCTTGATCTATTCCTCATATCACAAAAATGCTGGAAAATAAAGGTTTCCTTGCTTTTCTCACAGAGAACCGCCTCTGCACAGCCCCTAATAACAGGACAGGCTTCTTGTGTGACGACAGAGTGACTTGTGTCCCAGCCAGCTGGGTCTGTGACAGAGTCAGCAACTGCAGGAACGGAGAGGATGAGCAGGAGCAGCTCTGTGGTGAGGGTTTTGTTGTGAGCATCCCCCCTGCACTGATCTTCCAGTTGTGAGACAGCAGCCAGGGTCCCTCTAACCCTGCTCTGTGCTTCTGGCTGCCTACAGGAGGAGATGGGCCTGGTAGAGCCTTTGTGGGGCAGATGCTGAGAGATGGCACTGCCCAAAACCTGGCAGGAATGCCAGGAATTAAAGACTCCAAGCTCATCTGATCTTCCTAGGATTTTTTTTTTAACCATGTTGTTGCTTTCCTCCATCAGTGAAGCTGTATGCCTACATGGGTAATTTATTGTTCAGCCACCCTGGGGAAAAAACTAAATAAAGCAGAAACCTGGGGCAGACTTCCTGTGTCCCACCACAGAGCTTCCCCATTTGTTCAAGTTTGTTTGATACTGCAGGGGAAGTGTCCTGGCAGCAGCCTTTGGTGCCTGCCATCCCTGTTTTAGCCAGTGTGTCTGTGTCTGGGGTGTTTAGCATGTCCTCTGTGTGTGCCCCTGCAGGTGACTTGCCCCACAGCCTCCCAGGGTACCTGGTTTTCTACTGCAGCAACCCCAGATCCTGGGTTTATGCTGACCAGAGGTGTAATGGGATGAATGACTGTGGGGACTGCTCTGACGAGTCCTGGAGCTGTAAGTCTGTCTGTCTGTCTGCTGGCGCCTGTCTTTCTGCTGATGGATTGCAGCAGCTTCCACAGGTGTGGTGCTTGTGGATGCTGCTGGAAATGCCTGCAGGCTGGCACCCACCACCGAAACACAAAATAGCTGGGGTGAGGTGTGAGTGTGAGCCGTGCAGGCTCAGTCCCCCTGGCTGCTGAGGCTTCTGTGTCAAAGCCTGGTGGCACCTGAGAGAGGAAAGGATCTATGCTTTGCTCCCAGTCCCAAAAATTGCTCTTCCACTGTGGCTTGCTGATGTGGAGCAGTTTCATCAGCATGTGTGGCTGTTAGAAGTTACCATTCAAACTGGCTTTGGTAGCTGGTCAGCAGATGGGTGGATCTCCAAGCTGTGCAGGAGCTGAGTCTTGCTAAAACGAGCAGCAGATTTGTTCCTAAGTCACCTCCATGGTTTTGGACAAAAAAAAGGGGGGGCAGGGGGGAAATTATAGTTAGTTGTTCTCCTCAGGATGGCCTCTCTGCCATGAAGGTCACTGCAATGTCACACCCTGGTTGTGACAGCACCAAGCCAGTGTCCGCTTTGGCGGGCTCACAGTCACAGGGTTGTCACCAGCAGCTTTTCTGCAGGGGGATGAAAGGATTTTACCCATGGAAGGGAGGAGGGAGGGGGTCAGTGCAGCAGAAGCATTTCAGTTCCCTCTTTTCTGTCCTTTCAGCGGCTGCCTGTCCCCCGTGTGGGCAGGAGTGGTGGAGCTGCAGCCCCGTGCACTTCGAGTTCTGCTCCTGCATCCCCCGGAGGCTGTGCCGGGATGGCATCCAGCACTGCCTGGGCTGGTCCGACGAGTTCCTCTGCCCAGCCTGAATCCTGGTGCCCATCCCTGCTGGGGACAGCAGGGTGCTTCCCACACCTCACCCTGGAGCCTCGGCTCCTGCCCTGCCGCCTGCTTGGGAAGCTCCGGCTGGAGCAAATCCCGCTCACAGTGCAGTGACAGCGACAAATCCCCCTCACAGCACAGTGACAGCGACAAATCCCCCTCACAGCACAGTGACAGCGAGCAGGGCCTGTGGCAGCCCTCGGCTGGACGCTGGCTGTGGGACAGCTGCCAGGAGGCTGAGCCATGTCAAGGTGACATTTCCTTCATGGGCAGCACTGACTCGATGCTGGGCTGGAGAGGCTTCACCAGCCATGGCTGGCACAGCCCTGGGCCAGGGCTTCCTCCTCTCTGGACAGCCCGGGGCCTCAGCAGGCCGCCACACTGAGAGCAGCAGGAGCTGAGCGAGGTGAGGTGAACACACCTTCACAGTCCTGATCTTCACTGCTTCTTCTGTTTGTGTTCAGAACTCATCTGCAGGTGCTTTCAGCAGTGACTTTGAGGGCTCTGTGCTGATGCTCCTGGGACGCTTCCTTGGGAATGCTGTGCTGGGAGTGACACTGTGGGGAGCTGCTGCTCAGGACACCTCCTGCTCTCTTCTCAAACCATAAAGGCCAACACAGAGAGTGAAATTGCATGGAAAACTGGAGAAGTTTTAAGGTTTGGGGGGGATAAATCATGTCCCTGTGACAGAGTAGCTGTCCCTGACAGCCAGGGCAGGGAACCAGCATAAATAAATAACTGCTCCTCACTGAGGGCTGTGCAGTTTTGCAGCAGCAGCAGGCTGAGAACAGCCATGGAGCTGGGATGGGTCTCACTGAGGCTGGCAAAGAAAGGAGGAAAAGGAAGTCTCAGCCTTGGAGCAGAGAGCAGCAGAAAATCGAGTGCTGCTCCCAGGGTGGTGTGGGATGACACTGGATCTGTTTGCTGCTTGTTTTGTTCCTCTGCCAGCAGGGCAGCCAAGCCTTCCAAGCAGTCCTCAGGATATAGGTGTGGACACGACACTGAGCTTTAAGAAAGATGAGGTTTTCTCTGCTCCTCTGAAAATCTCATCTGTGTCTAAAATATCGAGGAAAACCCCACGTTTACAGTGAGTACTCTTACTTTTCTAGGCCCGAAAAACCCCATGAGGTGATCTTCCCACTGCCACCTCAGGTCATAGATATTTAAAAATAAACCCCTGTTCCCTCATTTCTTCTCAGTCCTGTGATCTGCAGCTCTGCCTGTCACTGTAACTCAGATCAATGGTGAATGTTGCTTCTAATTTGTCACTGGGATACAGCTGGAAATCTGAGAGATCTTTTTATAAATATCTTTACAGTATTGTGACTCACACTCTGCCTGGAATGAGATGGCAAAACTCTGCATGGGGGAATGTTAAAGCTGCTTTTACTCACCTGTCTCTCTCCAGGCCTGGCCAGGGTGCACAACTTGTTTTCTCTGTGCCTGTAAAATGTCATCCCAGTGCAGTAAGGATTGAACTAATCAGCTGTTAAAAAAATATATAGGAAGCCTCATGCACAGGGCCCAGGTAATGGGTTTGGTAAAATTAGGATTGGTAAAAAAATGTGCATCTCTCCATGGTCAGATCAGCGTATCAGTGGTGGAAGGGGTGGCCAAAAATTCCATGGTGGCAATTGCACCAGAGACAGCTTGAGGGGGAAGATTGCACATCTTCCTCCCCACTGAGCCACTGTTTTGAATCACAATTTGTGCCATAATTTGTCTCAGTAGAGAGCTGATGTAGTTGTCAGGGGAAGGTATTAATAGCCTTGAGTTTCTGGGAAAAGAAATTAGGATTTGAATGCAAGTATGCCTGTTTTGTTTGTGCGTAGTCCTTTTTGGAGAAAAAATTCAACAGTAAGGAAAAGACAAAGGGGTTTTGTTCTTTATGCATTTCTGAGCTGAAGTTCATTTTCTTGGCCTCTTCATGGTTTCCAAGGATGTGCTGCTTTTTCTTGGTGATGAATTATGGTGGACAACAGTGTAAAAGGAAGAAGCACTAGCAGGGGAAACCTGGAGAAAATCCTTGGCCTCACGAGGCCTAAGAGGACAATGATGAGCACTGTGCTCCTCAGCCAGTTGTGATGGAAACACTCAGGGCAGGAATTCAGTGTTTAACAGTTACCTGCAGCATTATAGCTGCACAGACCAACACAGAACAGGTCTCAGTGTCCAGGTGATTTACAGCTGATCTGCATAATTAATATTTGAATTATAAGTGCCCCTCAGTGTTGTCACTTGGAGAAGCACAGTTAGTGTATTGCAGGCACACTGAAAATGGGCTTTAAATCACAGGATGATCTCAAATGCGGTGAATTTGCTTCTAAGAGAGAACAAATTACAACTCCAGAGCATAATCTCTACAGTAGCCTCATTCCAGCTCTCATTTCCTGGGCTAAAATGAGAAAGAAAAGAGACTTGTGTTCCACTTTGTGCTGCTGCAATGGCTGTTGCTGAGGTGTTACTGCCTCTGCCTCCCTTCCCAGGGGTCTGTGCTCATCCTTTGTGCTCCCTCCCTCTGCACAGCCCCATCAGCACAGCCTGGTGCTTTCAGGCTGAGGCTTCTGTTCTAGCAGCACTGTAAACATCCCATGGCACTGACAAGCCCAGTGCAGCTTCATTTCAGATGAGCTGCAGTGATTTGTGTCCTGCCCCTCGAGAGGCAGGAGAGCAGCAGGGATAGGAGCAGCTCTTTTGGTGAAAAACACCTTCATCAGAAGAGTTAGTTAAGGATGACAACAAAAACTTTATTTGAAAAAATTATTATGTATTGAAAATATACAGTAGCATTACCAACCTTCTTGTCTCTATCCCTCCCCCAGCCCAGGTTACCCCACAGGCATGTCACAGCAACCAGATTTAACAGTACTTTGTCACTCCCTCTCAATATGTCCAAATCCTGTCATCAGCAAGAGAACAACAAACAAAAGACCCACTTCTTTCTGACTCAGTAGGTATTTAACAAATCCCAGTCCTCCACAGTGAGGCACAGATGCTTCTGTTTGGAAGTCCTTTCTCTCTCTTGTTCAGCCAAAGCTCTTTTTTTATTGTTCTTTAATTCATGGCTGCCTGCAACCTCCTTTTTCAAAGGTAAATGGCAATTTTCAACGTTTTCTTTATAAAACTGCAAGTTTCCAGATGCTTTAGTTTCTGGCTCCACCAGTGTGCATTTGACTACTTCCTCTATTCTGTGTGTCTTGCCATCTACAAGCAAAAATATCAAGTTTAGATTTTGGGAAAAACAAATGCATAAATGCATAACTTTGTGGTACAAACTGTTTTGGCCAAGCCAACTTGGAAATGTGCACAGGAAAAAAATACCATTTAAATTTTGGACTCAGAATATTAAGGAAAAAACTCAGTTGTTATATGAGCTGTACTTGAATTATCCAGAAGTTTAACAAATGAAAAAACTCAAGTACATTGTAATGCAGTTACACAAAGGGCTGGAACTGCACACTTGAGATGCTATTTGTACTATAACCCAAAAAAGTATGAGAATAGTCCCTGTAGAAAAGAAAATAAATCAATTCTGTGGTGTCCATGCAGTTACGTACAGAAGTGAAGAGCTGTTACTCTGGATCTCAGGTTGTCCTGGGGCTTCATGGCCTCCAAAACTGCCTGCTCCCACTGCAGAACTGTCTGAAAGAACAAATGAAGCAGTTCAGATGTGTCTTGTAAAACTTACAGAACTATCATTGGAAACAACTCCATCCCTTGTTCTTTCCTATTCACCAATTTTGTATTCTATAAGGCAAAATTTTAGAGAGTAAAATATGTTTAACCCCCCTTACCTGCTCTGCCCATCCCTCTGTTTTGCAGTTACTGTGATCAAATTCTTTCAGAGGCACTTTTGAGTGAACCAGGCCTATCTGCATTTGAAGCCGCTTTATGACAGCATCAACATCCTGGGAAAAAGGGACATAAAGCCGTCAGAGGGCAAGAACACTTTATTACACTTGTCCAGTAAACTTTTTCTGATGGTTTTTACCTTGAGACCTGTCCCAGAAATGTCCAAACAATTCAATTTCTTGAAAGAAAGAAGGTATCCAATTCCCACATCTGTGATTTTAGGGTTACCTGTAAGGTCAAGTAAAGTTAATTAAGTTGCATGATGTGGAAAAGGATTATCAAAATACCAAGGAAGTATTTGTTCCAAAAGCTAATACTGGAACAAAGACTGACCTTCCCCCTCTAATTATCAAAATAGAAATATGTACAATACCAATTCTCAAACTACTAAAAATCTTTATGTAAGTAGCAATTGCCTGAGACCTCAGGTGTGCCCTGTGCCTTCTGGGAGGTTGCTGGTGAAATCCAGGGTTGAGCACTTGGCACATGGCAATCAACCAATTAATGGCATTCCTTCAGTGCTAAGGAGGATAAATTGTTTATCAGAAGGGACACAGGTTCTCTCTGTTGTGAGACCATGGAGCACTTACAGGACAAGTCCAGCACCAGCAGATTGTCCAGCCCCTTTTTCAGCACACGGACGGGCGCTGTCATCCTGCGCAGGCCGGCATCTGACAGGGAGTTGTCCTTCAGGAGAAGTCTCTTCACACTGCCAGCAGAGATACAAACATGGAGTTTATGGTCATTATTTCTGAGAGTTTTGCAAAATGTCCTAAAACTCCATGTCAGAAGGGTCATCCTGTGCCAAGCCCTCCAGGCTCACTGTAAAAAGCAGCGAGGAAGGAGCCTCGGTTAGCAGGAGTAACAAATATCTTTATATTTCCCTGCTAGCTCAACAGAAGCACTGCTTGAGCAGCTATTCCCACAGCTCCAGTGATAAACTGATCCTAGAGCCAAACATTTGCCAACAGAGACAATAAGCTTCTTTATACCCTGAAGTTCTTTATACCAAGGCTGCCAAACTGAAATGCACTCAAAACTAAGAAAAAATGCTTGGCAAACAGAGAGGGTAGATTCGATAAGTGATCATAAGCAATGATTTTAAGAAAATAATGAGGTCTTATAACACTGATTAACAGAACTCAGGAAAAAACATCAAATTGAAGTGCTCTCCTCAGAGCACTTCAAGATAAAACCTTGATGCAAAATGCACCAAAATCTTACAGCAACATAATATCTTTAATTAGCAGTCATCCTACCTAATGCTTCCAAAAATATCTACTTGTCATTTTCTGGTACCAAACAAAATTACAAAATTTACTGTTTTGAGATGTTAACTAACCAAATAATCAACATCCTACTTGCAGAAATCTACATGTAGAATACTAGTTTAGTTAAAAACTTGGCTGATAAAGTTCCCCCTTAGAAGTAGGAAATGTAAAACTGTTCCAAATGTTAAAGATGCATTTCCTACCAAGACCATGAACATTATAAAAAGTTGATATAAAAAATGAGACAGTAAGGTGTCTTGTATAATTTTAGTACTTTTAGGATTCAGTATGTGCTCTGTGTACAATAAATTCTGTATTTTGTTTACCTACAGAACAGGTTTTATGAACAACCAAAATCTTCAACCTTACACTCGGCAGCCTGTGAAACTTCCCTTTAAAGTCTCAGCCTGATTCTTTGAACTGCTCAGTGGTAGGAAAGAAAGTGTCATTTTTAGCTCAAGGAATCGGTACCTAGACAGGGCCTCTTTGGTGAGGTGTTCCAGCAGCTCATGTTCATCTCCAAGTTTACAGTAGGAGAGATCCAAACACGTCAGCTCCCGGAAAGACTTAATTTCTTCAAGCTTTTCAGAGATAACCAGGTATCTGCAAAGCCAAAAAAAAAAAAAAAAAGAAAAGCCCTCAGTGCTCAGGCATGTAAGGAGGTGTCTACATCCCCAAGTGTCATAAGCACAATGCACTCATTTCTGCTAAGTACTATGTGAAAATTGACAGAAATTACCCAGCTGCACTAAGTACCTCTTTATGTGCAGCTGGCACACAACATGTCTGAATTCCCAGTCTTCTCCTTAGATCTCTGTCATGGTTTTGATTTGATGCAAAATATTGGACTAACAAGACTTCAATTTCCAAATATTGCTATTAGGAGCTTCTTTACAGATTATTGCTGTATTATTTCAGGATAATGCAAAATATCCCAGTTTATCATAAGTCAGCTTCACAAACTGCTCTTCCTCAGTGTCTAGGAAGGGTATAGACAAACCCACATTCATCCAGGTTTAAAATCCACCTCAAACAGGAATTTTAAACAGGACAGGACAGCTTGTCAGTGGCAAAATATTTTTTATATGTGTCAATAAAATGCTTGACTAAGGGTAGAAGTCCAGGACTGGCCAGAGCTGTGGCTACACCCTAGGCAGCAGTTACTCAGTGGTTTTTTTTTTTTTTTTAGCTGTGCTGGTTCCTTGCTCTGATTCACTCAGCAGCCACGCAAACATCTGTGCTGGAGCCATTCTGTAGGAGGCTCAGAGATGGGAACAAACCACTGAAGAATGGCAGGCATGAGTATGCAGTAATGAGCACGTAGCCCTCAACACCTCCCTGCAGTCACCTCTTGCTGTCCCTGTGGCTCCAAATTCACTGATCTCTCCTGAATTTACCTCGTATTCCCCATGGCAAGACACACCCTGAGATCAGCATCTTCACTGCATAAACTGGGGGTGATTTTTAATTTGATCCCTCCAGGAACACCTCTTTGTCCATGCATATAAGAGGACCTTAATATCCTCCCAGGGTAATTTTACCCATCAAACCACCCCCCTCACACCCTTTGCCTGTGCAATTTGGCTCTGCAAAAAGCACAACATACAGTCAGAGCATAAGCCAGCTCTTGAGAGAGATTATTAGCTATGGGGGGTTCTGGAGAGAAGAGTGGGCTCTTTTAGAAATAAAATTCATCAGAAAATGCCTTAATGCCTCACTTCCTGGATTTCAAAGACTTGATACTTAACTCAGCTTTCTGTAATAGCAAAAGATGCCAGAAGTAGCTTAATTTCTAAATTAAGCCCATAAAATCATCTGTGCTAGAGATAAAAAGGGAGTAGGTTTAAAGGATAAAACAAAGGATAATTGACTTCTACTCAAGCATTCCTACTGTGCTCAGAACACCCTTGGCACTTCAGATGAATATGCCAGTACTTTGATTTTAAACTGGATAAACCATCCCTTTTTCAAGTGTAGAGATGGAAGAGAAGGGTTCTATTACTGGGAAGGACTTCAGTTAGAAGCAAGGCTTTAAAAACATAATCCAGTTTTAAACTTGGCAAGACTCTTTCAGTTAAAGATGTGGGCATTGAGAAGATGGAAAAACTAGTGCTGTAATCAAGACCTTGTTAAAGTACAGTCAATATAGGGGTGGCAACAACAATAAAATAAGGTAAAACCTGTCTGATTTCAGAGCCTACAACTTACCCACAAGTCTGTATCTTCTTCTGAGCCCCCAAAATGAGACATGACAGCAAGCTTATAGTTAGTAAGCCCAAACAATTTGCAAGGGTGTATTTTATCTGTACAGTCAGCTAAGTGTGCTGAAAAGCTTTTAAACAGCAATTACAGAAACATCCCATGAAATGCCTGAGAAGGCACTAAGCACACAGATTTCCACAAAAGTGCTGATTATTATTGTTAAAAATAGTTGCAGGTTTAATCCTCCACATAAGATCCCCTGTTGGTTGAAATAGATGTAGTCTGCTGCCTCTGTTATGATTTTTATCTTAAAATGAAACCTACAGTTGCACTTGTAGGAAAGGGATGGGACAAAAGGCAGCAAGCACAAGACTCAGATAAGGCTCAGGGCATTTCATTAAAATGAAGTGGTGTTATAAGCCCAAAATGTATTTTTATTTAATTTAACTTAGGGGAACCTTGAAGTGTGCTAGCAGAAGACAAGATTTGTTAGGGGACACACTTACCTGTTCCGCAAGCACAGTGAGCACAGCACCAAACTGCCATAGGCTTCAGTGAACTTCTGCAGAGCTCTCAGTCCTGTCACTGGCTCTGTGAACTTTTGTCTTGCTTCTGCTGCTGAAAAGAGCTTTTCAGCAATCTGCTCTGGGAAACCAATCAACGAGTCAATGTGATCTACATTGTCAGAAATGTAACCCAGCACGAGGCTGAAGAGGGACTTGGCCGAGTAGCGGAGGTTCCCCTCCTTGGTGTACGTGAAGATGAAATGATCAGTCCTCTGCCTCCTTGCCCTATCATCCTCCCTGTTCATGCAAAGCTCCACTGAAAAAGTTCTGGAAAACAGACTAAAAGGTCTTGCTTTGGGAGTGACATTCTGTACGCCGCCTGCACCCTGATTTACCACATGCAGCTTCCCATTTTCACGCACGTATATTGGCCCAGTATCCAAATGGCTTTCTGAATGGAGACAGTACGACATTCCCCTTGACCAGCTCTGCAAAAACAAATCACAGACAGGTGAACAACAGCCACAGAGGAAAACATGACCCAGGGAAGCCCCCAAAGCTGGCAGCTCCCCTTGGAGCCCTGAGCATGGCCACGTAGCAAGGAGGGCAGGCTGTGTGGAGCAGAGCTGTCAGCTGCCTGCCACACACCCCCTCCGAGTGGGAACTGGACCCCGGGCTGGCTGAGAGGCCCGGGATGGATCCCGGGCCGGGAATGGAGATAGGGGCAGCGGGAGAGATGCTGGGGTTCAGTGGGAAGTGCCCCCACAACCAGGCCTGGCTCTGCTGCAGGCAGGAGCAGGAGGAGGAGGAGGAAGAGGAGGGTACATGTCTGACTGCAGCTGGGCAATGGAGCCTGCTGGAAGCTCCCTCCCTGCGAGGGTGGGCATCTCCGGGTGCCCCTTCCCCAGCCGGTGCCGGGGGGCTCTGGTTGGTGAGCGGGGTCCTGGCAGGAGAGCCAGGGGGCAGGAGAGCCCAGGGCTGCCATGGCGAGGGGCAGGGCAGGGACGGGATCCCCTCACCTCCCGGCCTGCGGGGCTGCCGATCGGGTCCTGCGGGGCGGGAGAGGACCGGGCCCTGCCCGAGGGGAGCCGGGGGTACCGGAAAGGATGGGGAGGCAGGTGCGAAGGGATCGGGTCCAACCCGGAGAGGGATCGGGGCTACGATGGGAAGGGTCTGTGTAAGGATCGGGTTATGCCCGGGGCTGAGCGCGCCGTGAGCGGGCACAGCCCCGAGAGGCGCCAGGGGAAGAGGCGCCAGGGGAAGGGGCACCAGGGGAGGGGCATAAGGGCAGGGGGCGCAGGGGGCAGGGTCCCCGCCCGGGCAGGGAGGCCAGAATCCCGCTCGTTCCCCGATGCCCCCTCATCCACCTACCTGCCCCGGGAGGGGCCGCGCCGACAGCCGGGCCGGGGCTCGGCGCTCCCGCCGCCCGTCCCGCAGCGCCCGCGGGCGGCGGGCGGGGCCGCGCGGGGGGCGGGCGGTGGGCGGGGCGGAGCGGGGCACGGCGGGAGCGGCGGGTCCCGCCCGGCCTCCCCCGCCCTGCCAGGGGCGATCCCGGCTCCCTGCACCGGGAGCGGCCGTAGGCGGGGAGCTGTCGCCGTTGCCCGGGAGCGGCGGCCCCGCGGAGCGCGATGAGAGCCGCAGACTGGTGCCGGAGCTCGGCGGGGGCCGCCCTGGTCCTGGCCACGTCCAGCGATGCCGAGCACCCCGCCGAGAGCGTGGCGGACGGGTGAGGGCCGGGCGGGGGCGGGGGCGCGGGCGGCGGGAGCGGCTCCTCCCGCACGGAGCCCGCCGGGGCCGGCCCGGGCTCGGCCCTTCGCCCTCACGCTGGGGTCGCCACAGGGGGGATGGAACTGCTCGGGGCCCGCCGCCATTGCGCGCTCCTGTGGGGCCGCCCGGGTACAGAGCCTGCCCGGCGAGGTGGGAATGCCTCCAGAGAGCTGCCCCTCCTTATACAGGGCACTGCTGAAAGTACCCCAAATAAAAATGCTTCCCCTGTCCCTTTCCCACTCTTTCTCCTCCTCCTTTTCATCACCGTTCTTTCTTTCTTCACCGTCCCCCTGTTTTTCCACCCTTTTCAACCCCTCTTCTTTTCCCCTCCTCTTTCCCCCTTCTTTTCCCCTCCATATTTTTCTGTGATAAATTTAATAGAAGATGGTTGTAGACGGAAAGCTGCGGTTGAGGGCTTTGTCCTCTTCTCTCTACAGAAGTTCCAAAACATTTTGGACGACGACAGGCATGTTCCCACAGGAATTGATTATTGGTTTTCCCAAATGTGTAAAAATCAGCAAAGTCGCCATCCAGTGTTATTTGGGTAAGACTTTGTGTCTTGCAGTAGGTAATACGTGCTATGTTAAAATATGTCTGTGCCTTAATAAAAGTTCCCCCAGTAGTGTCCTAGTCTGTATGTAGCCACTTTTAAGAGATTCATAAACATTTAACATCACATAAAGGTTTAATTTTGCATAAAGATTCATTTTCACAAAAGCAATCATCCTTCATATCCACAATCCCCATAGCTTAGAGAAATGAGTTAATGCTCTGAAAGTGTTTTGAAGTTGTAAGGTGATGGAATAAATATCAGTATCAATAAAGAATCAGAACTTGTGTTGATATTTTGAATTGATATATATTTTAGTGCGGACCTTAAGGATTGAAAGAAGCACATCTAAAGACCCTGTGGGTTTTGAACAGTGTGTTGAAAAAGGTAAGACTGAGTTTTTGGGTTTTGTGGGAGCAATGTTGGTGTTTTTCAGTGAATCCCTCTAACCCCTCATCTATTTATTGATTAAAGTGTGGGGTGATGATTGTTTTATTAGACATTAATGTAACAGTCACGTTTGAGTGAATTTTGTTAACACTGCTGGTCTCTGCAGCAGTTTGGAGAGTAAAATGCTGTATAAGGGCTAAAAGCACTACTTGTGCACTTCATGTTCCAAAAATTAAAAACAGGCTTACATAGTATAATAGAGTGCCATTCCCTGCATTGTTTGGCTTGGGGATTGGCTTTTTTTAGTGCCTCTTGGGTAACTTTTTTTAACACTGTAATGGGTGGGATATATATACACACACACTGGGATATTGCAAAAAAGTATTCTCTTAAATCACCTGTAAAAATAAAAAAGAACTATGTCTATATGCAGTGTAAACTCATTGTCCTTAAACTCACTTGAACTCTGACTCCAGTGAAAACTTCACTGCATTGCACATTATTCATCATTATTTACCTTAAAATATATTTTCTAGATTTGCAGCACAGAGAAGGGCAGCTCCAAATGGAAGAATTTCCAGTGAGTATTTACAGTGTACATCAGTAGTGGTTCATGAAATAGGATGTCTGGACTAAGCAGGGAGAAACCATAAAAAAACCAAACATGTCTTTATTTACAATTATTGCTCAGTTGGTGTTAAAGAGAGGAATTTGTAGATTGTGGTGTGAAATTGCACTTCCCAGCTGCTCCTCTGTAGATTATGCTGTGAAATTGCACCTGCCTAGTGCTCCTAATGAGGTGCCAGGGCCCTTTCCAGAAGTGTGGCAATCTTCCCTCCTTCACTTGCTGCCTTTAGGGCTGCAGAATTCAGGAGGTGATGGGATTTTTTTTGAGTTGCAGGTCAAAGAACTCGATTTATGTGCACTTCAAAAAACAGACACTGAAAGATCCAGATCCTTGTGGTTTAACAAACTTCTGCAAATGTGGTTGGGTAGTTTTGTTACTACAGAGAATGCAATAACATTATTTTTATTCCTCCTGCAGCTTCCTGAGTTCCAAGCCACTTACTTGCGTTTCATCATCAAATCTGCCTTTGATCATTTTGTGTCAGTGCACCGGGTGATGGCAGAGGGCACAGCAGAGAACACTTGAGCCCAGCTTAAATTTGGGCCTCCACTTTATTTTTTTATAAGGAAGTTACATTTTGATAGCTGCACTGGAGAGAATGTTTATTATTAGAACCTTGTATTAAAGTGGTTTTTGAAGGTATGGATGTGGTATGTATTCCCTGGTTTAATGTATGGAATAGAACAGGAGAATATGGAATTATTTAGGTTGGAAAAGATTTTTAAGATTATCAAGTCCAGCCACATCACAGTGCAGTTGTTAAATGTAGTAACAGCTTTTTCATTTTGTAACCTAAACTATCAGCCTAGAACACATGAACATAACAGTCCATTTAAGGTAGGATATTTTTATCAGACTTATATAATACATTAATTAAAACCCAATTTCCTATAAAATGTTTCCCTTGCACTCTGAATTAAATAGAAAAAAAAGTGTGAGCTACTTAAGTGGGATGTATTACTTCCTACTGTCAAACAAGTCCTTCAAAAGTCCTTAAATTGGTAAGTTTCTGATCAGCTCAAACTCAGAGATTATTAGAATGAATATAAATATCTGCTAATGCTTAGAAATAACCTGGGGGAGAGAGGCAGGGCAGGAAGGGAAATAATCTGAAGCCAAATGAAGTGTTCTGATAGACTTTTAATAATTGTAGATCAATCCCCTGTTTCTATAAATATTTTCTAGAATCAGGTCACAGCCGCCAGTGCTTTAGGCTGGGACCATCATGACAAATACTCATGGAAACAGATGTTGATAGAGATTGTCTTGCTCAGGAGCCTCCTGAAGTCAGTGAAAGGGAACATTTTATATACACAAGTGCAACGTGTATATAGTTATGTGAAATCAGTTGCTTTGCGTGCTGGTGGACTCTTGCAAATGTCACCACCCTGAAATTCATCCTGCAGGATATTCCTTACAAGTGTAAATGTTGGTATCCAGAGCTCAATGGACCCAGCTCCCACATTACTGCGTGTGGGGTAAGAGTAGTAAGTTACTGCAGAACAGAAGTTGGTGTGGTAGGGGTGACACCTGAAAGCTTCTAGACAAACATAATGAGCCTCATTCCAGATGCTCCTTGCATATACAGCAGTGCATATACATTGCATATACAGCATTGTTCTTTTCTTCTTCTCTCTATGGCTGTTTTTAAATTCTGGTTTTCTTCCGTAGACTTAGGTCTGTGACAAATTATTCTTTAACTTCTTTATCCAAATAATTTTTGCTTCGAAGTCCTTTTTCTATTTCAGTTTTTCCAGGATGGCACGTATTTCCTGGGGGTGGTAATTCCAAGGCCCCACTCCTCCCTGCAAAGGCAATAAAATGACACAGTGATGCTCAAGCAGAGCAAAAATCCTTCAGAGCACAGCAGCTGCACCAGAACTGTGGGCAGGTGTGCCTTGGGCTCCCATTCCACTGGAGCCATCCCCAGGAGATGGTTACACCTTGCTGTGTCACTGGGACAGAGCCAGTGTCTGGATCCTGGAGGTGGGAATTGTTCCTGGATTTCACAGCTTAGATGTACCTCAGGTTACTAGTGAGCCAAAAGATAAATATTTGAGCAAGACTGAGGTGTACATATGTACATTATAAAGGCCCAGACTGGTTTTGCTGCATTTTCATTTCTCTCCACATTTACAGTGCACTGTGAAATGTTTAGCTCTCAAACAGAACGAAATACTGACTGTTAAATGTAAAGCAGTCTCAAGTCACCTTGAAATTTAAAAATCTCTGTACACTGTGCTCATTGGTGCTGATGTTTTTTACCTTGTAGATGACCTTCCCTCCCTGAAGCACATAGAGTCGCTCTGGCAGTGCAGCGTATTTTGAACTGCTCAGGTTCTCCATAGTGTCTAAAACCACTGGACATAGAGGGTGATTTTTCTGAAGAAATTGTGCTGCAATTTTTCGATCTTCAAGGCTTCTGTGATTTTTAATAATGACATTGTTTTTAAAAGCCCATCCATCTAAAACAAATGAGGAAGAGATTTAGCAGTGAAGGATTTGAATAGGTGCAAGGGTGGACATGTACCGGGCGTCATACCCCAAAACTGGGTTAAAAGAATCTTACAGTTTATTCCTAACATCAAAACTCGCCATGAAATGAAACCCCCCCTCAAATTATGGCACCACTAGAGCTTTCCAATAAATGGTCCCAAGATCTGGTTTTTTTCCCCTCTTCAAACTCTATTTTCTTGCCCTGGATTCAGAAATATTTGATGGATTTTAGCTGAAATTTTCCCACATAGTTCTACCTTAGAAAGACACCAGGTGGGGAACATGTATTGGGTAAGGTTTGTCAGTGTTGTTCATTTTGTTTGATTGTACTCATGAAGCCTATAAACC
The DNA here is from genome assembly GCF_051311805.1 of Agelaius phoeniceus. Lineage (NCBI taxonomy): Eukaryota > Metazoa > Chordata > Aves > Passeriformes > Icteridae > Agelaius > Agelaius phoeniceus. The sequence continues at coordinate 33,144,282 of NC_135272.1, read as the reverse complement.
GAAATTACAGGTCCGTGAGAAGTGAAGTATGAGGCAGGCCACACCTTTGTTTATCAGAACTATGCAAACAAACACTTGCACACAACTCTTCCCAGTAAAGTAGAAACTAAAAAAGGGTTTGATGACTGACTTAGTCATTATCTGATTCTCAGTTGTTGAAAATGACATATTGCTAGAAAACTATAAATGTTAGGTTTTAGAAAAACATTTAATCCTGGGGTAAAAGCAGTGCCAATGTGTTACTTAGAATCCAGTGCAGATAAACAAGTGTGGTTTGCTTGCTTGCTAAATTTTTCAATTTGAAGTCTGCATCCTGTTCTTGGAAAATATTAAAAACTATTTTTTTTTTCCTGTCAACACATAACATATTGTACACTTAACTTTTGTTTTATGAAATGTCTTCCTCTTTCCAAAAGGAGCTGTATAACATTTAGAGGCAATTGTTAAAAAACACAACTGTGTCCTTCACATGAGTAACTCAGTGTAAAGTCAAAAGTGTACGTAGAATCTTAGGAGAATTAGGGACACAAACCGGTGCCTTGATGTGGTGTTGCCACTTGATTTGAAGATTTCTGTGCTGTTTGTAGCCCCCTCCTTTGCTAGCACACTTTTTTTTCCCTAAAGGAAGTGACATATTTGTAGCTGTGGTTGGCATCACTGTGGTCTTTGTACTGTACCTACTGCATGAGCTTCCTCAATGTAGATGATAAGGAAATCTGCTATGGAGCTGAAATCTTTGATGAGCTGGTTGAACTCATCAAATTTTAACATAAATGAAGGTCAGGTGCAGCTTCCAAAGTTCAGGATTAAAGGTTGGTTATCTGGGGGAAAAAAAAAGAAGTTTTGTGGTTAAGCAAAGGGAGGAAGGACAGAATTAAATACACTGAACTGAGCCTCTGGTGCAGGGGTTCCTGGACAACACTAAGTCACTTCATAAACTTCTAGTAAAATCAGCAGCAGAACCTCTTTATCTCTGCAAAGCATCCATAAAGGTGTTTTTCCTAGCCTGGCTCTGTGTGCTGCATCCAGCAAGGCGTTTACCTGAGGGAATCCTGCCCAGTACAGGCAGGAGGCACCCTGCAGTCACACAGCTTCTCTTTGCCTCATCACAAGAGCCAATTAGCAAGCTACCAACATTTTTGGGATAGGGTGCTGGTCCAAAATGGGCATCTCAGGCTCCCCGAGATCCTTAGTATGGAGCGACTTCGAAAATACTAAACATGGCCTTCTGCAAGGTTATCCAGGGACAGTGGTTCAGGGGTGGGCATTGAGGACAGAGTCCCAGTGCCTTTTCATGTCCAGATTTTTTTAGATGTGTCAGTTCAAGCTGAGCTGAGAAGAAACTGCAGACTTTTCAGTCATGCATCACAGGCTTTCATGCTTTCAATGTATTTCTGCAATTTCCTGTCCAAACAGAGCTCTGGTTATATATTATTATTAAACTAACCTTACACTGGCAAAAGTATCTGCAGTTGCTTACAAATTAACACGGTATTGTGTTTATTTTGGCATCTGTTTGCAAGGCCTTGATTTAAGAGAGCCTGCAGGATTTTTAAGCACCTCTTTTAGTCTGGTTATGCTGAATTCCATTAAATTTGTCCAAGACCTTTCTGGCATGGCTTAACTTAAAAGCTGCTGCTAACCATAGATCCACATCCTAAAGAATTAAATAACAGTGGTACCTTCCTGTAGATACTGTGTATCTCTTCTCCAAATTTGCAGCCCATTTTCTACATAAATATCTATATATAATTAGGGATGCAGAGTGAGAGAAGGATGTAATCCCTCCCGTGGGGATGGAGGCTGCAGCTTAATGATTAATTCCACGTTCTGCTGAGATCTCTGTGGGAGGCAGCAGACAAAGTACAAAGCAGCTACTTCTGCTTTTTTCCCAGCCACTTTAGATCTGGAAAAACCCACTGTGTGCTTTCTAGGCTTTAGGCTAGCTAAGGGAGCTGGAGTGGCATTTTCTGTATGGACAGGGAACGACAGCCAACACTCAGAAATCATTGCACATGTTTCAGTTCTGGGCCTTCTCTCCCCTAAAACAAATTATTACCTTGGCTTTCAGCAAAAAGTGTTTCCAGGCAGAGCCAGCTCTTGCAAAAGCTCAGTGGTGTGAAGGGATAGCATAGACAGGGTGATAAATGCAGGTTATTTTTGACAATCAAGAAGCAGCTGGAGTAAATGTGCTGCATCTTTTCCAGCAGGTGAGTGCTGGTGGTCTGCACATGATGCACTCCGGTGCCAGCTGCCCGTCCCTGCTCCCTCAGCAGCATCTCCTCATTTATGTTCTCAGCAATTACTGAAATTACTGACTCAATTACTGACCTTTCATGAAATCTAGGAGGTGACAAACTTCCCCGCTGAGGGTCACCACGGGCGTGTTGGGAGCAGGGTGTCCCTCGTAGGCTTCATCCTCCAGCCTCTTCCACTTTACCTTCAGCACAAACTGCAAATACTTGAAGCTGAAAAAAGTCGGGCCCCAGTTTTCATAGCTGAACTTTGGATTCCTGTTCATTCTGCTCTTTTCGCCCATCTTTAGGATGTATCTTTTCATGGCGTTGGGGAACAGTATCATCAGTGTTTTGCCCACCACAACAGACAGAGTAACCTGCAGAAGGATCAGGATTTTCTGTAGCAGTACCCTGATGCCCGACATGGTGGTGGAGAGGTCTGGTGAGCACAATGCGAGGCAGGGGCAAAGGTAGACGGTAAGGGGGAGGGAAAACATCCACGTGTTTGATTGAGTTTCTGCCTTACTTAGCACACTGTTCTGTCCCTGCACTTCAGCCCCTGGGTGAGCAAGGATCCTGTCAGCTGTGCTCCCTCCAGCACCAAAGGCATCCAGTGCAGCCAGGGTGGGGCTGTGATGGTCACTGCAGAGCTGAGAGGCTTGTCCACAAATGTGGGCTGTGCTGTACAAATGAGGGCAGCTGGATCAAGGTGTTCTCCCTGAATCCCACAGTATAGACTGAGGTGCTGATGCCTGAGGCCTTGGGGTGATGCAGATGCTGTGCAAACAGTGCCCTGTTTCTCCTGCTCTGACTGCTCTGGGGCTCTGCTGCACTCCAGTGTTTGGCATTTTGGGGCTGATATATATATATGTGTGTGTGTGTATATATATATATGTATATGTATATATATGTGTGTATATATATATGTATGTGTGTATATATATGTGTGTGTGTGTGTATATATATATATATATATATATATATATATATATGCTGCAGTGTATATAATATCCAGCTGGTCCCCAGCACAGGAAGAACATGGATCTGTTGGAGCGAGGCCTCAAGAGGATACCAAGATCAGAGGGTTGCTGTGAGAGTTGGGATTGTTCAGCTTGGAGAAGGCTTTGTGGTGACCTAACTGTGCCCTTCCAGCACCTGAGGGGAGACAAGACAGATGAAGAGAGGCCATTGACAAGGGCGGCAGTGACGGGACAAGGGGGAATGGCTGCAAACCATCAGAGGGCAGGTTTAGAGTGGGTAAGAGGAAGAAATTCTCTCCTGTGCGGGAAGTGAGGCCCTGGCACAAGGTGCCCAGAGAAGCTGTGGCTGCCCCTGGATCCCTGAGAGTGTCGCAGGCCAGGCTGGACAGGGCTGGGACCAACGCGTTCTGGTGGGAGGTGTCCCTGCCATGGCAAGGGGATTAAATGAGATGAGCTTTAATGTTCCTTCCAACTCTAACCGTTCTGTGTTTCTCTGGTGAAACCCTCAGTTACCAGAACACGCAGTGTACGACAATAGCAGTTGTACAAGCGCACGATCACCTACACCCCGTTATGTTCCCTCACAGACGGCAGCTGCCGCCGCGCTCGGGCTGCCGCGGGCCCTTTAAGGGGGCGGGCTGGCGCGCAGGCGGAAGCGTCGCGCGAGCTCTGATTGGTCGGTGCTAGTCGCGTCACCGGCAGGGCTGTTGCTCCCCGAGGGGCGGGGGCAGAGGGGCTCAGCGACGCCGCTGATTGGTCGAGGCCGCGCGGCGGTGGCGGCGCCTTTAAGGGAGCGAAGCGGCAGCTGTGGGGTCGCGGCGGTGCCGAGGTGCGGGGTTCCCGGTGCGGGATTCCCGGCCCGGGGCCCGGGCGGGTGCGGGGCTTGGGGCGCGCGGCCGCGGGGCACAGCAGCGGGGCACAGGGCGGGGACCGCACTCGCCCCAGCCCCAGCGCCACCCTGTCCTCTTGCAGGAGGGTCGAGCCCCGGGGAGCTGATCCTCATCCAGGCGGATGAATGGCGACGGCGGACGACCTCAAATTCCAAGGTAAAGGCGATGTCGCAGG